>NC_134329.1:2940161-4407189 GCF_964195595.1 Calonectris borealis
CAGTAACATGCACTAGGACAGATTCAACATGAGGACCAGTGCCACTTTGGCTTGAAGACCTATTTACAGAGCTAGGGATGTATTCTGTCCTGGTGCAGCTATTCTTCTTCGTAAATGAATTTACACCATGTAGAAGAGAAGCAATTCTCTGTGCTCTCCTTAGCCCTCACTGCTGACCTCCCAACAGGAATTTTTATGCTGACTTTTACATAGCAGTGAATTTGGGTCTATGTGGATGGTGGCACCTGTCCCTAGGATGGTTCCTCTCCCGTTCTTTCACTATATTATGTTGTTGTTGGTTCATTGATTTGGGTTTTTGTTGTTGTTTTGTTTTGCTTTTTACAAAAAAAGAAAAAAGTAATAATTAAAAACCAAACCTTTCCTTCATCCCCAACCAAAACCAGAAAGAAAGCAGGCAGTTTGTGATTCTTGATTGCATGTGGCAGGGAGAAAATATTTAATTCGTTTTCCAGTGTGAGCCATTGTGAACTTGAAAGGGACGTTGTCAAGTAATTTGATTTTCCCACAAAGTGTTGCAACCTATCGAAGAGAGTGTCTTTTTGGTGTGGTATATGCCAAGCTCCAGAAAGGAAAATGCTACTGAAGCAGTGCCAGCTGGCTGTGATCCCGAACTCCATTTCCAAAGCCAAGGTAATAGCATCAGCAAGGCTGGCATGGAAGTGGAAACAAAACAATCTCAGTGTCTTGACTGCAGGCTCCCTTTGGAACAGTTTCTGCAAGAGGCAGGGGAGGGGGGAGGAGGAGGTGGGAGGAAAAAAAATGTTTGCCCAAGTAAAGTGTTGAAAAAAATGTCCAGTGAAGCAAGTTGTTGATGAGATGTGCAGTTTTGTGGAAATCAAAGGATGCTGAGGAACAGTCAGTCTCAGTGAGATATTTCAGCAGGAAAAATCTAAATCCTTAATTTTTACAAGTAGCAAAAAGGTAAATGTTGACGGTGTTGAAACATGATATGTTGATAATAATTCCATTTCAGTTTTTATGACATGGTAAATTTCTAATTCTGAGGTGTACATATTTCATTCGTATATACTATATTTATTATTAAATCAATATTAAATCCAATGAAAGTATAGCTGTTGATATCGAAGCAAAACCTTTAAACTCTACCAAACAAGCTGTTTTTCCCCAGAATTGTTGGATTTGGGTAATTCTGAATTTTCAGTTTCACGTTCTGATTCAGTGCAGTTAAGAAGTTTATGTCTTTGATTATGAAAATTCCTACAGAAGCTGCTTCTAGGGCAGTTTTAATCAAGGTGTGCTTTGAAAGCATTTGAACTGTGGAGACACAGCTTTATCTTTCAGAGCATTTTAGAACGATAAGAGAACCTACATAATATGACGTATAAAACACTTAGGTTTTAGCACGGGCCTGTACCTGAACTGATGTTCCCTGCCGAGCAACGGGGCGCATTAGCTGGGCTCTGGTCCCGTTGGGGTGTGTCTAAAGGACTGTGAGGTAACGGGAAGGGTTTTCATCCTGCTAGCGAGGAGCGCAAGTGAAATTAGCTCACAACTATCTGCATCCATCTGTTTGGATTTGTGTAATAGCAGAATTGGCTCAAGGGATTTTCAGGTCATTCGAAAAGTCGGAGGGACTCAAGGGTGCTGCTTTGGTACCGTGGCTTACTGTTCTTAAAGTGTTTCTGGTAGGCTGTAACAAAACGACCATAATGGGTTTTCAGAGGCTGTTATAAAAGCCCAACGACTGCACAGCCATCCTAGCTGTGGCTGGTTAAACCCCCCCGTGTCTGTCTGCCTCCTGCACCGTCCAGGGCTATTTTCCATTATTTATCTGTATTCTTTTCATGTCAAAGAAACAAAATACAGGTAGAACCAGAGCTGTCTATACGTTGCCATCTGTTTGAGCAGTGAAAGATCAGTATAGAGTGCAACAAGGTGCTTGTTTAAATCCACCACTCTCTTCAGCCACTCTGCTTTCAGTCAGTCCCAGCAATGACAGATGAGTTTTATCCTTTGTTATGTATGTATTATGAGTTACTATGTTATGTATTATGAGTTTTATCTTTTGTTATGTGTTGTTGGGCAGAAGCCGGCAGGGTTAATGCGTGCTGGAACATCATCCGTAGCATGACACTGCATAGGAAGTGTTGGAATTGGGCACTGGTAGATACTGGTTTTCTTCCTGGCCCACACATGGACTCATTTTTGTAACTCTCTTTTTCTTCTATGTGTTATGCCATTTCCCTCCTCCCTGAGAACATTGGGTAGTGGTGCTTTCTTACTTGGTAGGGGTATTGCAAAGCTTATTTGATGTGTGTTTGTGAAACGTTCCTTGGATGTCAGACTTCCGTGGGAGTTTGAAGTGGTGCGTTGTGTGATGACTCCGTCCTCTTTAGCTTGCCCTGGTGAACATTAATTGGATATAGAAAAGTTGGTATTTTTCTTCAGCTGGAGACTGTTGAGTCAATGCAATGGCTCACAGCTGGTCTTTACAAGGCAAAGAACGTGAGGAAACATTTTCCCTTCAAAAAGTCTGTCTCGCAGCGCAGGCAGTGCTAATACAAGGCTTTTGAATGTTAAAGGGTTTAATTCTGAGAGTTTCTTTTTTAATTTTTTTTTTTTTGGGTAGTGATTGGATTTTAAAAATAATACAGAACTTGTGCTTGCGGCCAAACGACATTTGAGGGAAGATCCTTTTGTCAGGAGAGGGAGGGAAAGAACAGGAATACCGGCTGAGATGGCCCTAGAGACCACTAATGTTTAGTTTTATTTCTTAGTGGCCAGTAACAAACACTTCAGAAACTGGTGTAAGAGTGAGTTCTGTAGCAATGAGCATCCCAGTTTAATCAAGTCTTGTGTGGGAGAGCTTTTGTGTTAATATGTTTTGAATTTTCTAAATGAATCCAGTGGTGCTGGCCTGGTTGTGGTTAGATGTATTTCTAATATGTAGGTGAGATTACGACATTGAATACTGAAGGCATCAACACTGTTAGCTGCAAAAGAAAAATAAAAAAGAAAGAAGTTATTCAGTAGGGCTTAGAAATACTATGTAAATAGAGACCTAGTAATATAAATACAGAAGAAATCAATGTTTCTAGAGGCAAAACAGTTGAAGCATCTCTTTCTATTGGTGTTAGCATTGTTCATATGGCTCAATACTAAGTAAACTTCACCTTCTGTATATGGAAGCTTAACTTAGTGAGTGTGGAAATGCTGTCATTTTGTCTGGAATACTTATTAGCCATAGGAATACATTTGAAGGATGGAACATGTCCCAAAACTCCTTAAGCTTCTTGGAAGCAGGAGGCACATCGGGGGCTTAAAAGGCATCTTTTAAATCACTGGAGGAGGAAGGGAAGCAGTCAAAGAGAAAAGGAAAACTTCAGAGCAGCTAAATATTCTTTTGCTCCGTCTTTCTTCTTGTGCAGTTAATGCTGGCATTGGCTACTGCTGCAGCTTAACTCTTTTCAGGTAATAAAGGTGAGACACTTGGGTGTCAAGAAGTGGTAGTATGGATTAATTAAATGGATCACATCCAAGAGCTCTGGAGGAATAAAAGGTCCAAGGTGTGACTTAAACAAGCATCTTCCATGGGGTTTACTTAGTTTTTTCTAGCCCTCCAACTAATATTCAAAATTGTAATTTATAAAAGTTTTGGTTTGGGGTTGTTTGGGTTTTTTTCATTTTTGGCAAACTTTTTGCAGGCAAGAGAAGGCAGGATTGGGGTGACAACGCCACTGAGCTGTACAATTAAGTGCTGCATGTTGTCTCAGAAATTACAGTCTCCTGGGCTATATTTCAGTACCTGGTAACTAAAAATGGCTTTGTGGTCAGAAAGCCATTGATGTTTGCTTCAGAGGTAGCAGTTACGGGCAGATGCCCAATAAAAGGCAGAATAATTTTATCGTCTGTCAAGGAGACAGGATGGTGGGTTTCAGGACTACTGCTTTGTTTTATAATGTAAATGCCCATGTCTGTTAATTCTATTCTTAATTAGCTGTATCAGTCTGGGTTTGTTGCTTTTGTTTGATGCTGTGTTTTATCTGCAATTGACTATTTACTTTTACTTTTTGGAAAGCGAAAGATGTAAGAGCAGCTCTTGGAGTCAGTCTTTATTGACTGCCTGTGCAGTTCCTGGTTACCCTGACCCATGTCAGGAGATTGTGCTCAGGCAATAATTTGTCACAAGAACTCCTGTGTGAATCTGCTGATCACACAGATATCCCACAGCAGCTTCCTTTGCTCTCAGGGGCGCTGAGCAGAGAGGAAGAACTAACAGGCCTTTTCTACTCCCTTTTTCCTCTGCTCTTTTCTCAGGCCACCCAGATCTCTTCTCACTGTTCATAAAATAGAGCCCAGCGTTTCATTTCTGCTGAGATTTTCTTTAGGATCAGATGTGCACTGAGCCCCCTGCTCAAGAAGGAGCATGTGCAGAAGGACTGATTCATCGTCTGTTTTCTCCTTTGACGTCAGTGATTTCAGCATGGTTGGTCCTGATCTACGTGGGTTTTAGGGTGAGGAGAGTCCAGCCCTTTTACCTTGGAAGCTGAAGGGGAATGCTTCCTAGTACGAATGGCTGCCTGCCCCGGTTCACACTCAGTGCTGAGACCGAGGTGTGGTGTTTCTCGCCCGGTGTGTCACTAGTATTTAAAGCCATGGAGTGACGCAACCTCTTGCAATGTTCAGGTCTTAGAAGATATTATCAGGACAAACTGAGATCTTAGAACTCAGGCCCCAACAGGCAGCTAGCAGTCCCGATCGTCTTCTGAAATGAGTTAATTGTGTGCCTGCATACACGCCCTGTTAATGAGTACGTAGTCTCTAAAATTTCAACTTTTACAAATACTTGCAAATTGACCCTGAAATGTCTCTCAGCCCAATTAAAAATGACTTTGGGTCTCTGATACTGTTCATAGCTGGGAGTGGAGGCACCTACAGATTTAGGTGTAAAAATGTCAGTTCTCCAAGAACTAACCCAGAAATACTTATAACTGTCACAAGAAATATTAGTGGCTCTTTGTTTCTTTCGTCTGATTTTTTTACTCTACTTTTATGAATCTCATTGAATCTGTTATGAGGATCCTGATCCCAAGTAAATCCCAGAAAGAGAGCGGCAACTGTGCTGGAGCGCAGTTGGCAGCGAGTGGAGCGAGCTCTGGCATTGCCGGAGAACCGATGGACTTGCCTTGCTTGTCACGTCATGGCCTCTGGCACAGCTGCCTCTCTCACATGTGGAACTGAGCTGCTGTATAGGTCAGGACATGTTTGGCCAGGCCTGTGACTGTCTTCCGGACATTCACCAGCCCTGTCTCCATCTATCCCTGCATTACCGCATTCCTTTCTCTTTTTACGCTAACATCTTCCTGTGTCTGTCTGTCTCTCCCTCTCTTCTTAGCCTCAGACCTCTATATCTGTCTCTCTATTCCAGACATCACTACAGTGTGTGAATTATTCCCGAATATGAATGATTTTATTCTGATAATCCTCTGTCAGAGAGAGAAACTTCTTTTTTCTGCTTTTATCTCTCCCTCTCCACTTTTCATCATGCTTCCTTGCCTGCTTTCCTTTATCAATACAGTCCTCTTCCCTGTCTCTCTCATGATGTGAGCACATTACTCCCGGTAAAGCTAATGGCTTTTACCTGCTAATGGGAGAACTGTTCTCTTCTGTCCTTTGCTCTTTGGCAGCCCCTGAACTTCGCTATTTCCTGTGATGTTTGATAAGTCTGGAAACTTCTTTGGCAAGACCCGGGCAGCTCGGGACTCCAGTCTGCATTGTGTGTTTGAGTGAATAGTCATAGGTCCTCTTTTGATCGTAACACCTACACACTTTCACAGTTAAGCCTTGCAGAATTTTTACTAAACATCTAGCTACAAAGCAAATTTTATGAGCCGTATTATGGGTATGAAGCCGCTTTTATTAGGGAGGAATGTGTCAGGGAAACTCTGCAGGTAAGATTTCCCAGCTGTCTGATGTCACTGTAGGAATGCTCACTGCATCCTACTTCCAGTGGACGTAAGATATAGCTCTCACCACCCAGGCTAACTTTAGTCCCCTGCTTTTGGGGAACGTTGTGTAAACCACGGTCAACCGATACTCAACATCACAAGTTCCTGATTTTGTGACTGCCCCCTCTGCAGAAAGGCACTAACTTATTTTGTTTTCATCAGAGCTTTCCAACATTTTGTAAGTGGTACATCAGGCTGGCAGGGGCATAATAAAACTCACTGTAAGCAGTCCTGGCGACATGGCATCTTTGACATGGATTTTCGTATGGTTTCTTGTGCCAAAGGATCAGAAAGCCTGGAGGAGATGTCTGAAGCCTGGGCAAAGAGGCACAGTGATTGCCACCCTGTGAGGACAAGACATTCCAGGGTCTGCTTGACGAGCAGCTATAGGAAGCAGACAAGTTTTAACATGTCATTTTACAGCAAGGCCAGTAAAGAAAGTAAGGTCCAATGGATAAGAACTAGCCTGGCATTTGGAAGATGCAGGTTCTGTCTGTGAGTCTGCCAGTGAACTGCTGCATGACGTTGGCTTTATCCTTTTGTGCTGTGTTTTGACTTGTTCAATAACATCTTCAAGACATTTGTGATTTCCTGGTGTGTATGTGCCTGTGCCATGCTCAGCACAGGGCTCTTGTCTGAGGGGTTTCAGACTGCAGTTATCTATCAGTCAGACCTCTACGGTAAGATGACCATGTAATTCTAAGAAACCAAATGAGAGCTAAAGCTAGGAAGCTGGACGCTTAGCCTGTCTTCTAATACTTCTTTCTCCTCTGCAACTTTCAGTTTCTTTGAATAATTTTGACAGCAAATTGGTAGCCAGCGTATTTTTTCAAAAGAGGAAAAACCTACCTGATCCTCCTGCTTCCCTTATTCCTGCATCTTATGAAAGCTGAACAAGTTTTGTATCTTTTTAAATACCTTCTCAAAGTAGAAGCCCTGGTGAGGCAGCGTGCGCTGATTGAAAGTGGGTGGTGTCTGCTCCAGAAACATCACATCAGGCAGGTGCTAGATGATCAATATGCACTGTCTGTGTGTTTTGTGGTAATAAAGTCTCCAAAGAAAGGAAAAGAGAGAAGGAAAAAAGCAGCTCCGTTTCCTAACTGCTTTTGAATTCAGAAGGCAGCAAAAGGGTTTTGTTTGTTCGAGGAAAGAGAGAGGCCAGCTTTAACAATGTCTCTAAACGTGAAAATATGTTTCTGTGTTGATTTTTAAAATCTTTTTATGTGATATATTCTTATGGAGTTTTGGCTTACTTTATTTACATATATTATAACCTCCCTCCTGAGTAAACAAGAGATGCCCAGCTAAGCAAACAAGCCCGAGGGTGGTGGGAGAGGGAGAGAGAAAGGAGAAGAATAGCGAGAGGGAGAGGAAAAGAGAGGTGGCAATAGGAAAAGGGTAAACAGACAAGCACTAATTAAGGCCTTCATCACAAGCAGGGAGATGTGCTAGGCTGACAGTCAGTCAAGCAGATAAGGGGAGATGAGTTAAAATCTAGCCCCAGGTTTTGAAGGCCCCGGGGCCCTGGCAGACAAGAGCACAGTGGAGGAACAGGAAGCCACTGAAAGGTCATTTGCATGAAATGATGTTCAGGATCTTTGCTTTTGTTGTTGCCCTGATGGCTTTAACCCGTTCCTGGCCCAGGAAACACACAGAGATAAGGCACTTGCAGCCAGTCTCTGCACATGGCTCGAAGGCTTCCTTCGGTGGCCTTTAAGGGAGCAGTTCTCCAGGGAGCGTAGGCTTCTCAGAGGGAGAGAGGGGGCTTGCGTTTCCCACTCAGAGTGAGGGGAGCTGAAATTCCTTGGCAAGGGGTGTAAGCACTCTCTAGCAGAGCGTAAAATGGAGAGATCATCAGAATGGGAGACTCTAGGCATGAAATGAGCCACAAGCTTGCCAAGTTGAGGGAAGATGCAGTGACCTGCAGTGGTCAGAGACATTCAGGTATTCTAAACTTTGAGTTTTGTTCTTCTTTCCAAGAGCTCGGGACACAAATCTTAGGAGTTTCCATTATGGAACAATGTCAGGATCTATTGTCGCTTGCCCTTGCTGTAGTGTCACAAACATGTCATGACTGTCAGGAGCATTGTGCAGGTGGCTCCCGTCTGCCCCTTCAGCTGGAATTCAAAATACATCTAAATTTTCAGCGCTTATGAAAGAATGGGCAAATTGTACTTGCAATCTTTTCTCCCTGGGCTCCTTTAGGAAACAAGCTCTTGCTCAGATCTCCAAGGGAATTCTGACACTATAATTATTATTATATGTTCTCAATGTGCTTAGGCATTTAGGCAGATTGTGATTCTTAGTGACACGGCAAGAGAAATGAATGCAGAAGTGCTCACCATTTTGTAACAGTCAGACAGCCTAGCACACTTTTTTGCCCCCCACTTCTGTTTAGACATTTGGTAAGTCACAGTTGTTACTCTTCTGCTTTTTCTTCTGAAACATTTAAACTGGTTAGAGCGAAGTCTAGTAGATTAAACAGGGGTCTGGGCTATTGGGCTTCTGGGTTCTACTCCAAACCACGGCTACTTCATTACTGTTTGACCTTCTCCATCTCATGTCAACTCATTGTGAGTGATGTATCTGCCTGCCACAGAAGGGCGAGCATCCCCCAAGAAAGGGGATGATTGGAATTATTATCTCCGAGATTGGTAGAGTGCTCTCAGATCCTTGGGTGGAAGTGCTGTTGAAGGTGAAGCAGTGGTTAACAGTAGAGTAGCTCTGGAGTTTGTGGTAAGGCTGGACGCTGAAACTTCACGTTTAAGAACAAACCACGATGGAGAATCCAGTGAGGCCTTGAGAGACGTCAGCCTGTTACACTGTTGAATCTCGGAAAATCTCACTGAGGATTTCCAGCGGGGTGAGATCCATTCAAGTAATTTCCAGGTACAAACCCCTTTCGGTTCCATATCAGTGCTGGAAAATTTGAACCCGAAGTCCATCTTAGACTAAGACCGAATGGATCTGGGCTGTTATGTTTGGCGAGGTCTTGGGTTTTCCCACTAGAATCGGTGCTGTCCAAACCAATGCATTCCCAGCTCAGGTATGAAGGCTCTGGCTCAAGCCCAGCTGTAGCAGATCTCCTGTTTAGTGCTGTGGGTAGCCACAGCTTTCCTCGGGGTGATGGTGCTCATTGGCATTTGGTGTAACTAATCTATTTCTCTGCTTCTAGGGTACAAATCATCTTGATAATAGAGAGATTTTTTGTTCAGAAGAAAAGACAAGTGAAAAAAGTTCCCAAACTTTTCTTCTGTTTCACTTTGCTTATAGTTTGCACTGCATTCCAATGCAGGCTAGTATTACGGCATGCTAGAACCCCATTTAGATAAATATTTTTAAAAGCCACTGTATGGAATTGGTGAAGATGATGGCGTGTAGGATTACAGGTGATCGTTCTGTGTTATGAGTACAGTGCCATGGTTGTGAATGGACTGTTCTAAAGCAGGGGCTATGAGCACATGTAAGAGTAGCAGAATATAGATAGCCTTTGGCTAACTGCTTATTGCTCCAGCTCTCTGTAGAATTTTAAAAGGCCACTGTCATCAAGTAATTTTTCTTTTACTTCACTACGTGTAATAGCTTCTTTAATAGCCCGGAAATTATTTTATTTGCCCTTTTACTCTGGGCAAACAGCAGTTTCTTTTTCTTGGCCTAACATTCCATCAGGAAGACAAACCCAAGCCCTGTTCAGTGTGTTTTTGCTTTAAATTCCACATAATGTCAGTGCTAGCATCAGCCTAAGAGGAAGAGTTTTCTAAAAGTGTGATTAATCTGTTCAACATATGACCTTGAAAGCTGAGCAAGTGGAAAGGAAATATTGATTATTAAAGGTGAGGTCTATGGTTTGGAAAGAAACTTTATGTTGGTGTAGTAAGAGAGATCAGTGAATTCGTATGTTGAGAGAAATCATCTGTATGAAAGAAGAGCCCTTCTGCTCATTTAATGAGGAAATATGTGTCATTCCAGTCTGTGTTTTATGAGAACATGCCGCTGTTGAAAGACAACCCTGTAAACGTCCTACAGTGTAATACCCGAAACTTATCCTGTACCTCGGGGCAAAATGCAACCTGGAATTGCAAATTTTCCTTCATGCCAATAGTGTAGATGGCTAGGACAGAGGATGGTCGTAGACTCTATAAAGCAATGTGGAAGAAGCGTTGTCCTGCTGCTTTTCAGCCACGGAATTTGGTTGTCCGGTGGAAGAGTGAGTCTCCGAGAGGAATGCAGCCCCCAGCCCTGTGTGCCAGCCGTCACCTTCCCGTGCGTTCATCTCGTAATGCGAGTGGAACTGAGCGAAACATCTGCCAACGGTGGCAATAGAAGTTGCAGAGATACTGGGGTATTTTTCTGTCCTCTCTTTGTGGTTCACCTTAGTACCAAATGTGCCTAAAAACTTGCGATTCTAGGTCAGGGAGGAGAGGTAGCCAGACGTTTGTTCGCTCCAGAGGGTAGAACAGACCATGACTGTGTCAAAAAATACGGAGAGGTTTCAGACTCTACGTTTTCAAATTCTCATTTTAAGACGAGGCCAGCCGCTGCTATGCCAGCGTGCTGTGCTACATGCCCAAGTGTGGCAGGGGGTCAGAGAGGTTTATTCACTGCAGGGAGTAGCTTGTGATTTCCCAAAGCCCAAGCAGGCGATTTTTCTCTCTTTCTCTCTCTGGTTTTTTTCCCTTTCCGCCTGGGAAGGGTGCAGCATCACAGACCTTGTCACCCGGAGCTTAGAGGACAGCAACCATATGCCTTCCGACCTCCCCTTGCTTTTCTAGGAAAGATTCAGCCTGCTGGGCATTTTCTATCAGAATCGTTAAGAGACAGCGGCTGGGACGTGGCCCAGGCTGGCATTCCTCTGGTGTGTGCATGGCTGAGGGAGGGGGGAGGGCGAGAAGGGGAGCGTGGCGGGGAGGAGGGTGAGGAGACTGGGCTGCCAAAGAGGAGGAGGAGGGATGGAAGAGAGGCGAGACTGGCATCTTCATGTGCATGAGGCTGGCCGGCATCAGGACAGCTTGATGAGCCTGCAGGCTGCTATCTCTTGCCGTTGTTCTGATTGCAGTGATGGGCTCATCTGGTGGCTTGGACACCAGCTTTCATTATCATGCTCTGCAACATTTGCAGTGGCGGGGAAAGGAGGGAGTGGAGGAGGTAAAGAAGCCCCGGAGTTAGACACACATATGCACGCACACACAAATCGGAGACAGGAAAGGGAGAGAAACAGCTTTGGCTCCAGGCTATTGATTTTGTTTCGTGACACTTGCTCGTTTCCCACTTTGCGTGCTGCTCTGATGTTGTACCCTCCCGGTGTGGCTACAGCAGCTCTCCATAAAGCAAGAGCGAACCCAAAGCGGCAGGGGCTTAGCAACCGACGGGCTCACCCAGTGATGTGAAGCCATTTTGGTTTGCAACAGCAAAGTATGGTTGCAACGGCACGCACACACTCCGGCACGTCTCCCCGCTCGCCAAGGAGACACGCTTCCGCGTGCTTTTCTCACAGGTGTGCTCACGCGTCCCCTACGTGTGTCTGTATTTATGCTCCTTACATGGTCTTCCAAGCACTCAGACTCGCCTTTTCTCCCCCAGCCTCTCCAGCGGTCTTGTCTTACTATCAAGGTAAAGGAATCGGGAGGCAGAGCTGTCAGAAATGTCGTCTTAGAAATGTGATGGTTTTTTGGAGGCATGGCCCCAGTGTTGCACTATTACTAAGACAATGGCTTTAACTTCAGTTTCACTACAGGCAGAAATACCGGGACAGTAATATTATACAGGCAGCATCCGACCGTTCTTGTTTCTTTTTACCTCGGTCGTAACTTCATCCCCTGTGAACTGGGCATTGGTGCCTGAGTCACGTGGCGGTTGTGGCAACAGCAGTTTTGATCTTTGCCACATTTTATTTTTTTTTGTGTAACCAACTGCCTGACCCCAGGGGAAGGGAAGGAAACTGCTGGCGGGCAGGGGAGTTGAGTGAACCCGAATATCGCAAGACTTTTTGGTAAAATTGTATGACACTCTGCTGTGTCTGCCCATATTTTATATCTTCTGAGGATCTCGGGGATTATCGGCCAGTTGCCTTCACACCAGCACCAGAAAGTTTGGGGGCATGGAGGAGATGTGCTGAGTTGATGCTGCTTTGCTGTTAGCATCATTTTCCTTTATTTAGCTGCTTCTGCTAGAGCTTCTCCACTCCTCTGCTTGGAAGTTTAGTTCAGCTGTGGACAGAAGGGGACTTCGAGTGAATGTAGTTTCTTGGTTACTGTCTCTCTTTCTGGCCTGAACACGCACATGTGCACATGCATGCACAAACATACGCATGCTCTCTGTCACACACACATGTACGTACTCAGTTTTCCCCAGCTTTGTATCAGGGGATGTTGGAATGCCATGGCTGGCAGGAGCTACTAACTGGATTAGCTGGTAAATCCATCTGGAGCTCCCAGTGGGAGGGATGGACAGGTTCAAGATGAATAACGGCTTGTCTGAAGCAGCAAAATGAATTATTTTATCAAAAAGAAGGGGGGGGAAATACCCTTTTTCTCCTTGCAGACTTTTGCCTGAGATGGGGAGAGTGGTTTCAAGAAGGTAAGGAAAGAGGAGATGGTTTTTGAACAGGGAATGATTCTTACTGTGTTGCTAAATACGGTTGTCCATCCTTTCTGGGTGTATTTAACTGTATCTTGTCTTCCTATTAAACTGTTCCTTTGTTTCCTAAATCTTCATTACGAATGTGAGAGCGTAAGGGGCAAGGCAGCCCCCCATCAGGTTTCTTAGTGACATGATGAGGGGGATTTTTTTTTGTTCCTCCTTGTCCTTCTTTTGTTGTGCAAGATGTAAACCGCTTCCAGAAACATGCCTTGGTCCTGACCCTCAGGACTCGGCCAGCGCATTGGGGCTGAAGCCACGGCGTTTCGCAGTGTGCTTTCCTGTCCATCTCTTGGGCTGAGATTTGACGTTGACTGATGGAGTGAAAACAGTCGCTTGTTTAATAAGAGCTGTGCTGAGATCAGACAGCTTCATCTGGGATTCAGCAACAGCTGTACTTCAGATTTACCTGCGCAAAGTAAGCAAACAGCAGAAACTGAAATGCTGGCGAGAGGGAGGAGCCTCTTTAAGACTATCGATAGACTTGAACAAAGTTGCATTTGCTGAGGTATTGCTTAGCTAAGTGGCGGAGGAAATAAAAATAGCTTTTCCTCCCCCTGCCCTCATCCTGTTGCATAATGTTTCCTACACAAAGCCAAATACACTGGAATGAGAAGGGAAGAGACTTTCCTTTTTCTTTCTGGTTGCCTTATCCATCCACAGGGTTGCGAACTGTATTGCAGGCTTGCAAAATGCGTCGTGTGCACGTGTGTGCTCTGCTGTGAAGTGCTAGCTTCTGGAAGCGCTTTGTTATGAGAGAGGCTCAGCGCCTCCGTTTCTTTTTTGGGGTCTTTAGTTGGGTTTTTTTATGTTTGCTGGTTTTTCTGTTTAATTAAACTTCTAAAAAGTAAGGTCATGTTTATAGGGAAAATGCTTTTGAAAGAATGACCATCCTCAAGCCAAAATTTCATAGTCTATTTCAGATACAATGATTTTTTTAAGGTAGGTTTTTGACTTCCAAGGGTCTACTTTGGGATTAGTGCTGTTAGGATGAGCCCACATAGCATCTGGGTTCGAGTCCTGGTTCTGCCTCGCATTTCTGTAATTTTGGATAAAGCTCTTAGCTGGCCCCGTACTTCAATTCTGCCATCTCTAAAATGCAGAAAATAATAGCTAATTTATGTAACGTGCTTAAAAATAACACAAAACCGGTGTCATCTTATTAAGTTCCCCTCAATCTTCAGCAAAGTAAATAAGCTGCTGTAACTTCAGTTAATCGTTCTTCACTGTGAGCTTTTTCTCTAGTTCTTCTCTTACCTCTTCCAGAGGATTCCCTCCTGCAATCCGTGCTTCTCCAAGGCCTGTGTAAGTTGCTAACTAAATACCTAGGGAGGGAAAATAAAAAGCATAATGTCTTTGGAAAATATTCGGGAATGGTTTCAGAGGCCAGAATAACCTGTCTAAGGATCCCAACTGATGGTGCTAGAATGGGATGGAAACAAAGAACCTGTCTCCAAAATGGGAGCAGACACAAAGACAGGTTCATTATCCCTTTGGTGCAAGGGCTAGTAGCTTTTGACTGTTAAAATGTGAGACTGTTTCTAGTACGGAGTGATCCCCTCGGTCACCTTGCTCCCTACAGCCTCCTCTAGCCGCTGCTGCTGGAGCCCCAGCAACGGCGAGACCCTTTCTTCCTCCCAGCCGCAGTGTTCTTCATACCTGATCCGTGCAGCTGCAGTGGAGTGGGGCAACGGCGGGATTTCCCACTTCAGCCTGCGTTCTGTGTTAAAAGCATACAAGTAGCATAGGAAAAGACAGTGACCTATATACTTTGTATGTAGGCTGGGAGGTGTTAGGTTTTAAGAGAAATCCTGTGTGATAAGGGGTTGCTAGCCAGTCTGGAAAACACGACCGAATTATCAGAGGCTGATTTAGGGAGTCTTCACATCCTCTGAAAAGTACGGTACCACAGACGCTTCTCCCGTCTCGTTTTATGTCTGCACCCTGCCTTGACATCCAGTCTTAGACAGAGCCTCCCATCCTGTCACACGAGACACTCGCCCCCGGACCTTAAGGTAGGAGCTTGTTTTTGCTCTCATTGTGTTAATGACACGGTCTGGTGTCCAGAAAGAAACTGTCTTTAAAAGAAAGTAGTGTAATGTCAAGCAGCTCAGGGCCAAGACTCCTCCAGTGACAGCGATGTTGTAAGAGGGGTTGAGGAGCGCCGGGGTGAGGTCCTGAGGGACCCCTTCCTTTGATGCTGGGCTGGGAGCGTGTTGTGCTCTGCACAAAGCACAGCTTGCAGGGCCCAGAGAGAGCTGCAGAGGGGACCTCTGGCCAAAAATGTGCACGCTTACGTGCAGTATCTACCATAAAAAGGGGCTATGTTCCTTATAGATACTTAGGACCAAGGGTAAGAGCTATAATTAATGACAATAATAATAACAGCAATAATAATAAAAATAAATCTGGTGCCATGAAGCTGTGTCCTGAAAAACAGAATAGCCGATGAGAAGTCGTGGGTCTGATCTCTTCCCCCTCCTCCTCCTTCTCCTCCACCCATGTCTTTATGCTTATTTTTCTCTCTCTTATTTTTCTTTTCTTTCTAATATTTTTTTTCTACTCTGGACGTATCCTTGAATCCTGGCCATTCCCCCAGCTTATGGGATTCCCATTATACACGCTTGATATTTAACAGCTTTGGCGTCTTCCATAGCTGGGAGTGAAAAGAGAAGAAACGGCTCAAAAATGTAATGGAGCAAGATCTGCATACTGAGCCCTGGTTCCATGTCCCTTTACACTGTTTACTTAGATCTTAAAAGCTACGAGCTGTGGCATCTACTCAGCCCATCCTGCCCTGATGCTGGCCTTGGAGACACGGCCAGCTCCGAGTTCCTTCTGCAGCCACCTCGTTAGACCAGGAGGATTCTGTCGTTCCGGCGGCCGCCCCAGTCCTTTTCAAGTCTCCTCTCTCACAGCCGCTTTCCTGCAGAGCGCTCCCTCCTGCCGCGGGGCGGGGGGGGACTGCTTGTGCATTTGGGGGCCAAAATGTATTTAGTTTTCTTTATTCAGAAATCCCTGATTATGCCCAAGAGCTATGTTTACCCCCACGCGAGTATCTACTTCATGTGCTCAGTAAGCTGTCGTGCATCTTTATCACGTGGCAAGATGTTGGTGTGCTCCGTGCTGTGCAAATGGGATAAGGAGTTGATCCTTCTCCCAGGAGATCCTCATCGCTCTGTTTATAGCTGTACCTACATGGATGTTTTAAAATTGTTGTCATCATCTTCATATAAAAGAGAATCTTATGCCGTGAATGAGTGGAATAGTTCAGTATGAACTAAGCCCTTTAGAAGAACAGGTAAAATACCTTGTCTGAAATCCTGCCTCCTTACGTGCCAGCCTAGTTTCTGCCTTAAGGAATCCCTAGAAATCCCTATGCTTCTGAGCTGTTCTTGGTGGAAAGGAGCTGGGGTCTGGTGGACCTGAGTGTCATCACCAAAGCAGTCGCCATCTCCCGCCTTCTCTCCCACTAGCTTTCTGGAGTTTGTTCTTTTGGGTTTTTTTTGTTTTGTTTTTTGGGGGGGTTTTAATTTTTTTTTCCCCTTTCTTTCCGTTTTTCTTTTTTTTTCCCAGTGAATGTGAATTTTCTGGACATCAGGGGAGCAGCACAGCATTCACGGTGACCTGTGTGTTGAAGTCAGTTATGACAGAACTGGAAAAGTCTCCTGAGTATTTAGACAGTCCATTTGATCTCCTTCTTTTACCTGTCCAAAATTTGGAAATCAAAGTCTGAGCGTTGTAGTGCCGTTTCCTGTGAGTCAGTGGGGCCCATCAGACACTTCCAGAGGGCACTTCATCTGACTGGTCTTAGATGCTTATTTTACAATGAGGTAAATTGCCCGTTTACCAAGGCTATAAAGAAAATACAGGGGAATTAGCTCTGAACTAGACACCTCTGTTCTAGAGATCTAAGTTAGATCAGTCTCATCCCATGCTTTAATTTCCAGTTTCCTTAGCAGCTTTGAAAGTCTTACCAGAAACTTCTCCTGATGAAGCATCTTCTTTTCTGTCATCCAGTGCTGTCTTTCCCTGTTCCCATCTTTTACACCTGAGATAAGTCACGCATTTCTTTTTCAGTGCAAGAGCCAAAAGATTTTCACTAAAGTTAATGGTGACACATTTAAAGCTCAAGAAAGCAAATACGATTATGACCCAGTGCTTTGTTACTGTATGGGAACCATTGCTACAAGTTATCAGTGAGACTTTAATTTTTGTGATGTGAAAGATTTTATATGGTTTGTGACAGCATCCACAGTTTTATTAAGGAGATTAAAAGTGCATAAGCATCAAGATGTGAGACAGCTGTTAATTGCTGGGTATTAACAAGAAAATTCTCTTAGAATCATCCATGGTTGAGCATGGGGAGATGCTCTTGATTCTTTGTGAGTATCCTTTGTGGTCCTTGCTGTACATCCGCTTGGCTTTTTTTCATTATCTCTGACCCAGCAGCACAGAAGGAAATCATCGTCTCTGATACAATTTTCGCATCTGACAGATTCCATAAAAATGTCTCAAAGGTGAAAATTTTAGTCTATTTTCCAAAAGGATTTTTTCCCTTTGCATTAAGGGAGAAGCTCTGGCTGAAGCCCTGTTCACCTGGGAAGAAACTTCTCCGCAGTGCTGTTGTCTTTGGGTCCCGCTGAGCTCCACGCTCGGCTTTCTGGGTTCGTTTCATGCCCTGCCCAAGAGTTGTGGCCCCAGGAGAGGCTTGCTTCCCTCATTTTGGGACTCATCTATTTGAAAAGCCGTTGCAGACCACAGTTATCAAGGCTAGAAGATCAGGATCTCTGAAGTTGACTCTCTCTTCTCACAGGATCTCTGAGCATCAGCCCATTAAGTGACTGGAGGCAGCTTCCTGCACTGCACTGATCGAGTCTCCTGTTTAATGACGCCATGAAAAAGCAGCAACAAATAAGGGCTTCAGTTCTTTCACACAAGCTGCTGCCAGACACCATTGTCCATTGGGACTGGAGGACCCCAACGTACTCTCTGTACTGGAAGTGGGGTGAGAATTGGGCTCGCTGGGTTAACCCCCTTTCCTTAGTTGCACCTTTCAGTTTGGTGGATGTTCACATGTTGATAACTCTGTGTACAAGCAGGTCAGCATATTCTTCAAGGGCCATTATCGTGCTGCTCCCTACAGCGTTAGGTACACAGCAGGGAGTTGCATCAAGGAAATGCATTAAGACGAATCAGCAGGAGAGAAGGGTACCTCTGGGCCAACTCCCTGCTTCTCAATTATTTATACTTCATAATTTCCAGCAAATCACTGGCTGTTTATTGGTCCTCATCTATAATTGAAGAGTTTCCTAGATCACTGGCCAGCTTTGCTTAAGATGTAGCTGGCCGTGCTTTTGAAAGCTGTTACGAAAACCCCACAGGGGAAGGCTGGGTCTCAGGAGTGGCTGGTCATCCATTGAGGATACACCCTTTTAATTTTTGGCTTTTGTGGGCACCTGGGACTGGTAGGTTTCCAGCATGTGGTTTACCATCTCCATTTGACTGCACCACATCATATAGGGACTGCGTGCTACCAAGATGACCCTGACCAGGAAGTATTTCAAGTATTCTGCCTTTCCAAGCCCTTGCTCACACAGTCTGCTGCTTGTTCTGCCAAAAAAAAAAAAGTGGAAGGTTTTGATGTTCCTAGAATTCTTGAAGAGGCCGTGAAAAAGGGAGCTACTGTTCTGAATTGAGATGAAAAGCCAAAGCCTTGAGAACTTTCAAGAGCTTAAAATCTAAAGGGAAAAAATCAAGTGCATGTTTATGCAGGGGACAGAGTTGGCTTTGCGTACTTTGGACGGCTCCTTCGTCAGGCCTGGCTGGTCTTTCTCCAATAACATTTTGACTTAGTTTTTCTCTTTTAATTTCAAAATGAAATTATTTTGGCTGAAGCAGTTGAACTTTTCTGTGTAGAAACACTAGAATGGGCTATTTCGAAAAATTTTGGGGGGGTTTGTTTTCAAATAAAAAAATTATCTGGAACCAGCCATTTCAGTGTGAACAACTTCACATTTGAGCAACTAGGAAATTCTAATGAAAAAATGTTTTGTTGAAATGTTCCCAACCAGCTCTATCCATCACTTCCTTTCACTACTACCCAATAAAAATAGCTCCCACATACCACTGTAGTCAGGAGTGCCATGTTACAGAAGAAGAAATAACTAAGCCAACAAAATGACTCACATTCCAAAGATAATATATAAGGTAGGGCCTGGCCAACTGGTTAGATTCAAATTAGAACCAGCCTCAGCCTTCCTGCCTGAAACAAAATGATCGCAAAATATGATCTGTTGTTATTTTTTGATGTTTGCTCATTTTATTTTCGCACACTTCTATTCATGATCCCACTTCTAACTTAGTGGAAGTGGACATGCTTTTAATGCTATAGAGACTGCTATTTCTCCTCATTTTTAGCCTAACTAAAAGCAGGAAGCCCTAGGACTGTGGCAAGGGGATTTGTTCTTGTAAAGAGATTTTTTAGCTCTGTTTCCCCAGCTTGGAGTTTGGATACTCTGGTTAAAGTATGCATGAGGATCTAGACCCCTGCACAACTGAAGTTTTACGCTACTGGGTTTCTCTTTTTGAAGTGATATATTTTGAAGTAGCCAGAATTGTGAACCTCACCGAAACCAGCTGATATAATTCTGTGGGATGTGTTATGCATGAGCATAAAGAAGTGGACCGCTGTGGTCCCGTATGTCCTTAGAGCCTAAAATATCCTTCTTAGTTTTAAACGTATAATTCAAAGACATAAAATTTTAGTTTTATTGTTGTTATGAGGTACTGAACTAATACCCTGAAGTTTTTAGCTCATTAATTCTGTTGATCTTCACTAAAGCACTCGTTCCAGCAGAATGAGTCCTTCATGTATATACAACTTTTCAGCCAGGTTGGTAGTGCTTTTAGGAGCAGCTCATGGTTTAGGGTGAATGCATTTTAAAGCAATCTATAAATCTTTATAATCTTTGTTTTTCTTTCTCTTGCATGCATACTTGGCAAGGATTTTCAGTTTGCATCACTGAAAATTTGATTCACCTATATACAATGGGTGAGATTTGTCCACATCTGAAAAGCCAACATCAAGCCCTTTGCACCTTTTAAATCTTCAAAATAGGACTGAAGCAGGACGTTATGGTTTGCCAAACTGTTGCAGTGCCTTCCCCTGAAGCTGAAGTGAGTTTCAGCCAGGCGGAATGAAGCGGGTGATGGTGGAGAATGAATTACTGTGACCTTGCAATGTGCTGTGGAAGAAAAGGTAATTTGGGGGCTGCAGGACTGATTTTTGCTTTCTTTTCTCCGTGGCTTCGGTGCTTTAGGTGCCTGCTTGAACTATTGCATCCCATTTTGGGCAGCCTCTGATCAAAATTTTGGAAGCTTAGAAGAAAGTAGATTAATGTTAAAGGTCTACAGAGACCAACTTATGGGGAAAGGTTTTGAGTTCAGTAGATTTAGTTTAGATGAGCAATATGCAGCATGGTTAGAGTAAGAGGCCAGCACTTGATGCGCATACACACAAAATAGACAAAAGAGTAATGAAGAGTGGGCTGCAAGAACAGCGACTAGATATGAAAAGGGGAGATTTTTCTGGGCGTGGACTGGTCTGCTGGAGGAGTCAGTGTACTAGTTGGGAATTTTCAAAGGGAGACTGAAAAAAATCCTGGATGGTGACCACAGGCTCAGACTATATGGGAGAAATACATATCCTCTGGCTTAGTTTTGTGAAATCTGGTATGAGTATAAAGAATTGGGATAACTGAAGCTTTGGGTGTTTGGTGAAGATCTCAGCTGTGCTTCAGGGACAGTCAGTGTGTGCGCCAGGGCAGTGCTGCCCCAGGGGGTCCCTGCTGCAGGCAGGGACATGGCAGGGTGGCGGAGTCCCTGCCCTGACGAGCTACAGACCAGGCCAGCGCACTGCAGCGGACTGCGCTCTGTCCGAATTCCCCCTTGATGTCTGTCCACCTGGCCTCTCCCTTTTTTCTCCGAGAAGAAAGGAAACAGCTGCTTTACACAGCCAGTGATTGAGCAAATGCCTTCTCCTGACCACCGCCAGCTGCCAGCCTGGAGCCACTGCCACGACTGCAGGGCAGGCACGTGTCCTAGGTGTGCATGGACCTGAAGAGCCCCAGGCTGCTGCCACCGCCTTTCTGAAGGAAGGAAGGGGAAGAGAAAGCAGCCCCATAAAGGCTTGAGGGTTAGTGTGTTTGAGAGAGGCAGGGGCAGGGTTCAAAGTGGCCAGAGTCCTGAGGTGCTGCCATGTATGTGTGGGGGACGAGAGGGACGGAGGAGTGGTGCAGATGAGGAAGGGACAGCCTGAAACTGGGACTGGACCCTTTGCCTTGGATCTGAATAAATAAATCCAGACAGGGTGAGGGCATGGGGCATTTCACAGGAGAGCCATCAAAAAGGCTTTTGTGCCGTATACCTTGACTCCTGCTGGCTTTGAATCAAGCCTGGAGTCGCCAGTGTTTACAGCTGAGCACGAGGGGGACTTGGTGGTGTTTAATGCCTGGCCGTTATTAAACATCTTTGCTGCATGTGAACTTAGTGGTTCCTGGGGATGCTCAGGCAGCTGAAGGCAGGCAAGCTGGAAGCTGGACATGGAAGTGGGTGCTGGGAGTGCTGCGAAGTGGCCTTAGTTTGTTCTAGTTGAGTCCCTCTTCTGAGCTCTGTAGTTCCACCAGTGACTCTCCAAGGCCTGCGAAAGTACGGCAGGAGCAGGATGCTTTGGAACGCACTAACCATCCCTGAAGTGCCCGGTAGCATTCTCTTTTACCCTGGTACAGGGGGGCTTTTTAACACTGTTGTCAAATGTCCCTGGCAAATGTATTGAAATGATCTGCCCTAGGAAATAAATAAATAAAAGACATAAGAACAGAAAATGCACCCTCCCAAGATAGCTTTTATGTAGCTGGAAAACTGAGGTGGTTTCCTGTTCTAAATATTTAACATGATGTTTATGATATGTCCTGTGGGGGAAGAGATGCTTGAAAGCTAATGTTTATGAAGTAAGTCTGGAGGGATGGAAAGGGGAGGGAGGGCACACTAACTAGGAAAAAAAAGAGAGGAAAAAAAAAAAAGAACCTCAGGAGATGTCCTGATTTATGGCTTTACTTGCTGGAGAAAAATCTCTCTGTTTTGTTAAAAAGGTTGCAACTGATGGAAAGCAACTTCAATTCAGCTCCTTTTGAAACCAGAAACCTGTTCCCTCAGTCCAGACAGGATCTGAGTCTGGGCCAGCAGGAATCTTTTACTAGCTGCTGCCTTCGTGCTTTCGAGCCCTGCAGAAGGCGTATGTGTCTACGCATCACGTGAGGGATGGAATGATGGTCTGATGTTTAAGAAGCTGAGCTACATTTCAGAAAGGAGGGGTGAGTTCAGTTTCCTACTCTGCCAAAGGCTTCTAGTGTGATATTTGGGTGTTTAATCTTCCTTTGTCTCTGTTCCCTGTCTGGGAATAGCAACAATTTCCTCATTCACTGGGAGATTGAAAATAAATCACTTTCTTGTTATATACTTAAAAAATAAAGGCCTGGATTGCCATTGTTTCAGGAGGGATGACTGAACTCCTTGTGAAGCACACTCTGAATGGATGGTATTTTTCAACCCAGTTTATTAAAAGTAAACCCATGCTTGATTTGTTTTACTTCAGTAATTCTGTATGTAAACCGCAGCAGTTCAGGACCAGCTTCATGTATGGCTTTGCCATTCCTGCCCCAGGGTGTAAATTTTTGGGGGGAAAGCTCTAGGCCAGAGAGGTGGAAACACCAAGTGTTTCCGCTACTCTGATTCTCAGTAGTGCAAGTTATTGCAATTTTATATACCGACTATGTCTGATATAGGGTATGTAATGAAAGAGGCTGCGTTTGAAGAAGGTTAGTGCGACTCCTGCATATTTTACTGTAATGTCTTCTGGTTCTTCAGCAGAGCCCTTGGCGGTCCTTTTGGCCGGTGCTGCAGGGTGCAGCAGGCCTTAGATCTTGGGACTGAAGGAGGCTGGAAGGTAAACATAAGAAATTTCAAACATAATCTTGTCTAAGATGACACTCCCTGTGGCTTTAGCACTGGACTTTGAAGGTTTCAAAGAAGCCAGAGGCCAGGTAGAAAAATCCCACGTCTTAATCAATACTTTAGGTTTCTTCAGTGCATTGTGTTCAGCCTGGCTGAAAGTCAGGCCATTCGTTTCAATTATTAAATACAGATTTATGACCTGCTGTTTTTCTTGGAAATAGAACCAAGCTTGGGACAGTTTTCTCCTTGCAAATAACTGTGTTTGGCTGTAGTCAGTCCATGTAGGTAGAAATGCGGCAGTGGTGTTTATAAACGTCCAGTTTCCTACTCCATTCTCTCTGTGTCCTCGTGACTCTGACCTTTCTCATCTAAGTGTAACAGTTACACATCCCTTTTTCTGGGATCGCTGTGTTTTGCACAGGACTAATCTGCATTTGATGGCTTTCTTTGGCATGCTATCAGCAAGCTTTTAGATAATTTTCCAGCAGAGAAAATCGCTCACTGTGATGGTGCACCGCTGGGAATCCTGTTTTGATGACAGGCAGGTCTGATTGGTCCAGCATGGGAAGATTCCAACCGGTGTTGACAATATGAGTGTACTTTCTCACTCTATTAGCTGGTCTGCTGTAACAACTGTATTCTTCCAGTAACAAGTACGGATATTCGTGTACGACTGTTTTAGAATAAAGTAATTTTGATAATAGTTGAAACAGTGATGGCTGAAAAGGCATTTGAACTTGGGTAGACTTCAGATGTTTTGGGTAAAATTTATCTAACAGTGAAAGTTGGTGACGTGTGCTCCCTGTGCATCACGTTTAGCTGCAGTAACTCGTTCACACTAAGAAGTGGGACAGGGAGGCAGTAGTCTACTGCTTCTTCCAACTAATCAGTTTAGCTGCTTCTTCAGGAGGAGGTGTGAAAAAGGTCCCTTCTCTAAACCTTGTTGACCATCCACAGAGAAGGCTGTTCTACACACGTGGCTTTTAATTTTTTTTTAATACTTCCCTTTGCCCTAACATTGTGAATCTCTTAAATTCCAACTTAAGAATTTACTAAACGTAAGAAAAACAGCAAACCCTCCCCCTCCCTGCAACCCTACCATACACACACCTCCAAAACTTCACATATTACCTGAGCATCTGGAGCATTAGGCTGAGGGGAACATGGTGTTTAAAGTTTTTTTAAAACGAAAAATCCCTAACTCTAATCTACAACCCCCTTCAGACCTGCCTCTAGGGAGAAACCCACCAATTACTATTTACTTTACCAACCTAGAGTGATTTGTGGACGTATGTAAGAATTATTTACGGTTTCATGCAGGAAAAACTTTCAGCTCCCTATTTGCCCTTGTAAGTAATGAGTTGCCTCAGGGGATCAAAGGTCAGATTTTGGTTTTAATGCCCACCTCCTTTTAAAAAATAAATAAAGCAATCTATGTGAAAAGAAGAAGAAAAAAACTAACAGTCTGAAAAGGCTCTGACTCCTGCTCTGCTTTGATGTTTTAGGTCTGGAAGGGATCATAAATTTGCTGGTGTGAGATAGAGTGATAATAAATGTAGCTTTTAACTGCTGGGTTTTTAGCTCACACAGCATCCATTATCACTGGCAACTGCAACGGGAATGTACTTTTTTTTCCTTGTTGCTCTTTAGAAAGATAAATATTCACCCCACTATCCGCTGATGTCCCAAAAGCTCAAACGTAGCCTCTCCTTGTGATCGTTCCCCAACAACTTTCATTCTTGGTCAAAATGATTCAGTGGTGTTGATAAGAGTCTGGAGGGGTTAGCTTGCCGCTTAGTTCAGCGTTCACCATTTCAGCTCTTTATTGGATGGATGTTTTTCCAGTAGTTTGAAGTGTGGTGAGCAGGGAATAGCCAAGGAACAATTTGAAACAGAAAACACGTTTGGGCTTCAAAGTTTGAGAACTGCTGAGGTGCCCAAAAGAGCTAGAAGCAGAACTACCGCTTGGTTTTAGAAGGACTTTTGCATCTGTGTTGTCTGGCTTCCTGTGAAACCATACCCTGGAGCACTTCCTTCTTCCTTCTTACTGACGAATAGGCCAGAGACAATGCCCGGGCAGGGTGAAGTCTGCGTGCCGTGTCAGCACGCTTGCATGCCATCCCGAGGACTGTTTTAAGCTCAAACAAGATGCACTATTGGAAATTACTTTAAAAGTCTGACAGAATCTTTGTGCCAGTATGGAGCTGCGCTTCCAATGCGTCTGGCTTAGTCATGTTGTAATATTTTAAAACTACGTTGTTAATAAATGATTTTAACCACTTAGATGTCTATTAATGTCTTTTTACCGAATGCCAGCAACCTCATATTCCAACAATTTCCACAAGGACTTATTGATCATGTATAGATTTGGAGTGAATTTTGCCAAATCAGTTTATCATCCCTATATATCTCTTTCTATCTGCTTTGCTTTGTGGAGTGAACACTTCAGCTATTGTTTTTATTTTCCCTAGATCAGCAATTAAGTCATCTTTACTCAACTTGCATCCATTATGGATCACTTCTGTTAGTAGTATCATTTATTTTTTTTTTTTTAAGTTCAACCATAGATTTGTTTCTTTGGTCTGCTGCAAAACTTAATGATTTTCCATATATTCTTTCAGGCCTCCATCTACTCTAAATTCATCACTTTGAGAGCTTTTAGAAACTGTTAGAAAACTCTGGGAGTAGAACAAATACTAGACAGCACTTAAATAAATAACATTCAAAGGGTGTATTAAAGGACACGGACTTGGTCTTTACTTGCAGCTTGCATGCAGTTAAGACTGTGAATATTTTTATTTATGATAGCTCTTGTTCTTATTTCTTTTAAGTGTTGGATAAAGTTTTTTATGTCTTTATTTAAATTGCATGTATCGGAGGATACCTTTTCTTACTTGGCTTTTCCATTCCAATCATGGAAATAAGCCTCTTCATAGATTCAAAAAATGTAAGATCAAAGGGATGTATCACGTAGCCTGAATTCTTCTGCAAAGGCAGCCAGTCCATTTGAATCCATTTAGTTATAAGTGGCCTGACACGTCTTCCAGAAAAGTGTCCAAACTTTCACAAGTAGACAATGCACAACATTTCCAAGCAGTTTGTTGTAATAGCTAATTACCGTGACTTTTGAGCATTTCATTGCTAATCTGAATGTGTTTGGGTGTAGCTTCTGACCAGTCTAATCCACTTGTGGTTTTACTTTAAGCTACAGTAGTCTGCCTTTTCACGTTATGAGCTTTACTTCCGACTTTATCTTTGGGGCAGACCAAATTTTTACTGAGTACATCATCTTGGTTTTTTGTTGAGCCTCTGTCTTTGAAGACATCTGAGAATTATTTCTGAATGTTGTCTGCGTTCATCACATGGACTTTGGCTGCTTGTTTTGACCACCCTTTTTGCTTCTTTCTGGGTCCATGCAGAGGGCCGTACCTGTTACCTGAGGTGGTGTCTAGTGTATGCTAGTTAGAAGGTGAGCCATTTCATCCCCCGGAAGGTATCTAGAGCAGACGGGTTGTATTACCTCAGGGAGGTGCTGTGCCATTGCCTCAGCAAAGAGCCTGGAGGATTATCTTGCCTAGACCTCATTTTCTGACTATAAATTAGCTGAGGTGAATCCTGCTCAGATGCACACAGTTACCTAATTTCTATACCATAGAAATGTTTTTATGGAAAAGTCTATCTTAGCCATCTGATTTTATTGAAGGAATCTTACTTTGTCAAATTGGCCATTTTTATCAGTTCATTCTCAGTTCTCTCTTCTGATTACCTGTCCACTCTGACTAGCCCAACTATCTCGGATACCATATAAGAAAGTTTGTATGATTGTCAAACAAGAGAAAATGGATCGCTCATTACTTTCACAGTTAAAAGGAGACCTAGATTTCAGTGACCGCCCGGAACTGAGTCTGGGAAAATATCTTGGCATTATGTAAACTTGAGCTGGACTCCAATGGCCATGAAGGCTGGGCTCTAGATAAGGTCCTTTCTGTGATTCAAAACATCTGCTTCCCTGGACTGGATCTTATCCATCCTCCTTGGAAGAGGACAGCTACTCGTGGGGCGATGTTAGCCACGTTCTGGATGCAGCTCTTGTAAAACCTCACAGGAAGCTCCTGCTGTTCTTCCTCGGCATGCACTAGAACTTAAATACATTGGGAAGATATATATACTGATCTTTACAGCTGCGGTTTCAGCTTCAGTACCATGAACTGGCAATGCTGAATGTTCAGGTGGGATGAACTGATGATGACTATGTTGAAATGACATGTCAATGATTGTGATTAGGCAGTAAATTACAAAGAATATCAGGAACTGGAAATGGATATCCTCAGCTAACCTGCAATTGCCTTTTGAAAGGCAGGTGTATACGCGATTGTACATTCCAGCTAGAAGCTGGAAAACACTCCGCTCAATAGAAGACTGCACATCGAAATGCAATGAAGTCATTATTGCTGTTGGTAGCCATGATGGTCTAAGGATTTGAGAGAGGCAAGTTTTATAGGCAGAAGATAATTTTTTTTCTTTTATTGAACCAAGTGAAATATTTAGAAAAGCAGTCAAAGTTTTGGGTGCATCTCTTTTAAATCATTTCCTATTTCGGGCAGGCTAGCCAAAGCTGGATACCTGAATGTATACATATGCTGGCCAAAAAGGGTTTGGAAAAGAATTCCAAGGCTGAAAACCAAAGAATTCCTGGTTGGCCTTAGAAATGAATGTCATATTAACATGCTGTTTCCTTTTTGTTATCAGTGACCTATTCTCTCCATGAACAAAATAATCACTGTGGTGTGTTGGATTGTTTTAAACTGGGGAACAGGGATAAGACAATCTGAACATCAAAGCAGTCATGGATGAGGGCTTATCTGTGGAGCAAAGGTGGAATGAACATACACCAATGCATTTCAGAGAGTTAACCTCAAGGTCTGATAATCTGCATCAGGCTAAGATGCTGTCAGATTTCAGCAGTCAAATAGAGACAGATAGGAAAAAAACTTAAACATTTAGCTAATCAGGATTACACCCAGCTAATGGAGAGAGGTTGTTTTTCCCCCCTTCCCTATCATCCTGGTCGATTCAAATTGATCCTAGTTCTGCTGAGCGAGAGCAGTCCTTCAAAGTTTATTCTGGTGTCAATTTTTATAGTTTCCCCCACTGATCAATAGAATGCATAATCATTAAGGCAAAGTTTGTGAAAGGTAATCCTTCAATACGAGTTTTATGAATGGCTCAGAGTCATGGCTCTAACCATTTGGATGTAAGTGGAACCCTTAATCAGGTGAGTGACAGGAGACAGTCAATAGGATTTGCTGAGATTGGATTCTGGTTTTCTATACAGCTATGCAGAGTGAGCAGGAGGAAGGGGAGTGGGGATGGCCAGAGGAACAGACATAGGCTAAAATGGAAGTTTCTTCTCTTTTATTATTTATAAAATGTATTTCCAGTATTTTTAAAAAACACTTTGCACTTACATACCATTTTTCACCTAGAGAGCTCAAATGTCTTTGGGGACATTTGCTGATTAAACACTACATCATCTTTTTGTGAAGGCGAATAACAATTAGTGCTATTTTATACTGGTGAGAGCTTACTGTACTATGTTTCCCAAACGCAACGCATTTGTAGCTTCTCAGAAAGGTGAGAGAAGGCAGAGGCAGAGGCAGTGACTTCCTTTAGATGTCATAGAGTAGGTCAGTGGCAGAGGAAAAAGGAACCTTGGAATCGGAATTGTTTTGGTTTTATCCACTAAACTTATTGTGGATTTGTTTTCTTCTTTTTTGACACATCCTTATCTCCTGAATTTGCACGGGAGGGATGATTTGGATTGTATATGCTACGAAGAAGAGTAAGGAATTATCTAAAATAGGGAACTGGAAAATCGGAGGATAAGTGAGAAAATTAGCTGTTTTACTGAACTCATCACTGCTGTAGCATTAATCTCTCTTCTTCTCTCCTTTTCTGCCATTTCAAATGAAATGAAGTGAGAAGAGCAAACACGCTAGCAAGACACTTTTTCTAGTAGCAAGAAGTATTTTTGCATGGGCAAATAACTACTTTCTGCTGAAGGATCTGCCGTAGAGTGCCAGGATGGGAAGAAAACAGCCAAGGGAGAAGTTGTTTCCATTTGGTATGTTGAAAAGTAAAGGGCTAGGTTTTAATATTAATACAAAGACCTGTAGGGCAATGAGATGCTCTGAGCATTCAGCCCCGACACTTAGCTGTCAGATTGGACAGTACATTGAGGCAGGAAAACGAAACTGCTGAAAAGCAAAGCTGGTGTTTTTATTTGCACTTTCCAAGAACAACAGAATAACAAATGTGAATAATGTAAATAGTGGTCAGTAAATTCCTTTGCAGCTGGCAGATTGGGAGTTTGCTAAGGATTTTTGAAAGGAAGTTTAAAGTTTCAGTGAGTCGACTGCTCTGAACTGATACAGCTCCATTGGCTTCTCTTGCTTTGCATTACCTGAAGAGTTGTCCTAGGGCTCATAATCTGGCTATTCCCTTCAATGATTTAACAAATGTTTATAAAGCAGATTCTCATTTGGGCGATTGAGCAAAGTTGTCTTGAGCTTCATCAGCTGAGGACCTGGCACTACATCTAGAAGTCGGCTAATGTGGTAGATTTGGGAGGGGGCTATGTCATGGCACCCTGTACATTAAGCTTGGTGCATGTCATGCTCCTCATCTTCTGACGTTGCTGTATTGGGAAGTTGGTAGAAATAGGAAATTTTTTTTTTATAGCTGAATGTGTTTTCTTTATTTATTGCTGTTTCATAGTCCCCAGAGCATTTTGTCATTGAGTGAATAGCAGCATGAGTGGATGGATGACAAGAAACAGAGAAACTCTGCTTATGCCAGTGTCTTCAAAAATTCAGAAAAGAGAGACCTATGCGGGAGATATACCACCACGTGCTAAGAGATGATCTCGGAATAGATCATGCCACGATAAACTCGAGGACTGTCGGGATATTGGCTCCACATGCTGGCACAGACCTGGAAATATGCACTCAAATGTTGTCAGATTTACAGGTGCAGATGCCATCCCGGTGCAGGCAGGGTTAGGAAGGCTGTGATGGGGCAGCACCTCCACTTCCCATTGTAAGGTTTCGAGGGGAAGTGTGTGATGGGTGAAAGCCCCCCTTGCACAGCTGTCCCTTGCCTCATAGAAAAGTTACTACCCAGTGACTATTGGTAGTTTCACACCTAGATCTAGATCTGAACTTTGTGTCTTGACCCCATTGCTAAAAGATTGGGTTTTGGCATTTTCTGTGAAATGCTTGCAAGCCTCTACCCTGAATTTCTTCTGAGTGACAAAGAACGATACGGGGGCAGCTCCAAACTTGGAAATTATTAGTTGCTGAGATGTATTTCAAAGCTTTTGGTCTGACAAGAGCTAACCTTTGATCTGGTAAATGAGAACTTTACCCTATAGAGGCAAGGGAAGGGGAGGAGAAGGGAGGATTGATAAATAGGGGAAGGGTAGGACTTGGGAAAGATCAGTGGGAGCAGAGAGCTGGGCTTGTTGGTTCAAGCTCAGGTGGAAGGAGAGACTGGGGAAAAGGGTAATACGTCCTCCGTGGGGCTCAGGAAAATACAAGCAAGTGAGCTTGTAGACTGTCAGAGTGCTTCACCTTTCATTCCTCTCCCGTTCCCTTCTCCACCTTCTCCTGAATGCACTGGTCTGCTTTGCTAGGGTGACTGGGGAGTGGACACCGGCACTCGGGGATTAGGTAGTGGGAAGTGTTGTCCTACTCAGTGGCTCCCCCCTGTCCTGACCATCCAGCTGTGGAGCACAAGCGTGTATCTTACGGGAGGCTGTGTCTGGAGAAGTTTCACTTTCGGAGCAGATAGCGGTTGTGGTTAGGCATTTGGGAAGCTCACTGCACCTTGCTTTCACATTAACCCCGAGCATAGCCTTGCTGTCATGGAGCCCGTGTGAATCAGAGGGCAAAGGCAGCTGGAGTTCAAACTGGCCTTGGCAGGACACAGCATCAGAGGTGCTTTCCCAGGGTTATTTCTCCAAGAAGGCAGGGGAGTCATAAGATGATGTCTCTTCCGTTGTGAATCTTGGCTCACCCCAAAGCTGGAAGGCTGTGTCAGTGGCGCATCAGTTTTTCCTTCTTTTTTGTCACTGCTTTCCTCCTTCTTGTGACTTAATGCTGACCAGCTAGTTTTCCTGTTACATCGGGTGCTTCATTTCCTGATGGGCCCTTCCACAGGCTGACGGTGCTGTTTACAAGCACTGCTGAGATGCCTCTCTGTGAATGATGACCCTGTTCCCAGTCCTTCACCACACACCCTCCCCCTGCCTTTCACTATGGTAAATATTTTAGTACTCGTTGAAATCAATTGAGCCTCATCAATTGGAAATAGAGTGTAAATCACTGGGACTTTTGCATTCACCCCAGAAATCAATTTTCACACATTAGGGCTATTAGCTTATTGAGAACTGTGTGATAAATGGCTGCGGGCCATCATGGAGCCACACCTGCCAGCTGTACATTCTGCATCTCAAATAGGCTCAAAAGTAGGGGGATGCCAAGGGAAGGAAGATCTCAGGTGGGCGGAACGGTGCGGGGTAGGAGACACAGGGACTGTGCAGCCAGACAATCTGTGCCTGGAGATCAATAACATCTGCAAAGCACTAACTCATCCTCGCAGGGGCTGGAGACAGAGGCGGCTCTGAGCCAAAGTTGTGGTTAGGCATCTAATTTTTTTTCTCTCACAAAGATGAACGTAATTTGGGGAGGAAAGGTGAAATGCGGATTATCAACATTTAATAAAACTAATGCACTAGTTTAAAAAAGAAGCTTTTCCGTGAGTAAATCTCTTTCTTTCACACAGCAGCTGGAGATGTGGTGTAGAAATGCTGCCTCCTTCTGCCATCCTGGCGCTCCGGGTAAGGAGGATGTCCAGTTTATCACCAGCTGTGATATGGAGGTAGCTGGGGTTTCTACTCTCACTCTGTAATTTCTTCCTATCCCCTTGAACTCTAATAGTGGCAGCTAATTAGCTGTTTGCTGAATGAGTTTGGTGGAGGTGAGGGATCTGGTAGCCTAGCCGGATGAAGTGTGCAGTGCCCAGCAAGTTCTTCTGTGGCCATCTGGGACATAATTCATTCTTCCCAGTTACTACTGCCAGTCAAAAATGTAGGTGACTCCAGGGACTTGGAGGCTCTCCAGTGGTGTAGTCTGTGTTTATGTGCGTTGTAGTTTGGCGTTTTGCACATATAACCCACCCGTGGAATTGAGGCAATCATACATAGGTAGGGCAGTCTCTTTGCCTAGAGATCTTATGTCATCCCTGTACTTCTCCTAAAAACTTGTGTAAAGCATATGTTTCCCAGTGTTGGATATTTGTCTGTACCATAGGAAAAAAAGGGAACCTGGAACAATAGATCACCAGATAGATTGTGCAATGTAAGTAGCAATTGATTTTCTTGCTGTAAAGTGAATACTGTGCACATATACCTCTGTCATTCTAGGAATAAAAACTAGAGCTACTTTAATAGACATAGATCTGTGTCATCAAAGGTTCTTTCTCAAGATGAGCATTGTGGGCTTAGAGGCAAAGTTTCTTCCTGTGCGGATCTGGAAGAGAGCCACTCAGATGCTTCTTGGTCTATACATTTTGATGAGGAAGCCCAGGACAGTGGTGTAAGAGGAGATGTTTCCTTGCTCAGACACTACAGAGACTTGCCGTGGCTTGGTCAGTTTTAGTGGCAGTGCTGTTGGATGGACTTGAATTGCATCAGGAGAGCATCCCAAGAGCAACAGGCAGCCAGGAGAGCCAGCACAGAAAGCAAAGATGTCCAGCAGTAAGGGGCTTGGCTAACACCTGCCCCTGGGATCCACTATTTTGGTGTTGATGCTTCATCACCCCGTGTGCCGTGTTTCCTTCTTGCTCGCTTGCTTTGAAAGACCGCGTTGAGGGACGGAGAGTTCTGACTCTCTTTCAGATAACCTTTCCAGGCCAGCTGGAAGCAGGAAGCAATGACCTGCTCCCCAAAGAGTGCCAGCGTGGTTTGGCAGCTCTCACAGCAGCAGACAGCTGGCTTTAAAATGTTAGCACCTAAAAGCTCCTGTGCTTCATTCGGCCACATTTCTGGAACATTTTCCAGTTGCTCCATCCAAAATTTTGTCTTTCTTCTTCCTTACAAGTTTCATATCTAGCAACACACCCCGCGCTGCGCAGACCTGTTGGTTAACTTATTCCCAGTATCTGGAGTTCCAGTCCAGCCGGCTGCGATCAAGACTCCCGGGCAGGGGCTGCATTACTTCTCTGACAGTCTTGGGCTCTCACCCTCAGCTAATTACTTTGATCCTTTACACTTTGTAAAAATTCTTACAACACAAAATAAGTCCCCCCTGGCTTTAACCTTGTGACCTAACTGGCCCTTGTAAAAGGGAGGGAGAAAATACACAGTCATGCACGCCCAAACACACGCACACGCACTCACGCATATGCCTATATACACATCCCCACAAACTGCCTAAAGCCTGTTCCTTTAATAGTTTCCTCCCAGGACTCCCACAAAAAGGCAAATAAAACTCCTTTTACAAGATAGCAGGGCAGCATGAAGGATCAACTTCACCAACAACAAGTTCTTTCTTCAGTTCATTTGTTTTTAACATACTTTTCCTCCAGATTTTGATCCTCTAAGTGCCTCTCCCTCCTCTTCCCTTCTCTTTCGAGGCTTCCATCGTTGTTCCTCTTGCCTGCCCTGCTGCCAACAGCTTAATGGCTAAAACAAGCAATGTGTTTTTTCAGGATCTGCTTGTTCACAGGGAACAGCACGTGTGTGAACACATACTTTTAAGTTCCCTTTCCATGAAAAGGGAATGTTTCGTCTTTCCTCTTCACAGGACCCAGCTAAGAAAGAAATCCAGAGGAGAGGGAAAACCATCATATTTATGAAGAGCAATTAAACAGACCAGGCATCTTCAGACTACAAGGTAGCTGAGGAGAGATACAATAGAGGTCTATAAAATCGCAAGTGGCCTGGAAAAATGAATAGGTTGTTACTTTTTTGCTTCAGTTACTACAAAAAGCAGATTCAGTTCTTCACACAATGTATATGTTCCTTTCCCCAGTAACCAGAGCTGGGGGAAGCGTTTTAGAGAATGGTAACTTGGTGAACAGCATAAGGAAATTTAAGTTTCTGTATGTTTAGATTAAGCATGGGGAAACAAATTTGTATCTTGCTCCTTTACTGGCTGAGCTCTATTTATGAAACTTATAGACACTTAATAATTTGAGACTTCTTTCTCTCTGACATATTTGGTTAAGAATGCTCAACATTTTCTGAAGTTACCGTAAACCAAAAAGTAGTGCAAGATGCATACGCATCATGATTCACAAGCCTTCCCTCTTTAGGAAAATAGAGAAAAAAATAAAAACTTTAATTTGCCAATAAAACCCACATTTGGATGCCTTTACCATTTCCTCAGTTAAGCCAAACCCAAATTGTTTGAAAGCTTTTAGGCTTTCATTTATTTCTCCCTTCTTTCTAGTATTTTCTGTTTCCCATGCTTGACTTAGAACTGGTAAAGGAAGGAGTTTGGGAATAAAATCCTGCATAGTCTGTCCTTCTTAATAGATCACCTGGATATGATAGTCAAAGAAATCTCTAGACTCAGATGAATCCAATGTTTTCTGGGAGCCAAGAAATGGATTCTGGAAGCATTGTTTGAGGGGAAAAGCGCCCTACCTTTTTGTTGAAAGATCTGCAGTAGACTGTGCTGTTTGATTTTGCTGGACATCAAGGTCTTGGGTCCAAGGCTCAAGGCAGTGAAAGAAGCTTCCATAACGTTGCTCCAGGATGACTGTGTGTAGGCAATACCTGCACAGAAATGTGCTGTCTATGTTCTTTAATGAGAAAAAACATGTATTGTGTATGTCCAGTTTCTGCAAGTCCATCTGACAGTTCCAGTCCTGAGAAAAAAACAGAGGTTCCTGTTAGCTCCCCACATGAAGGCCCCATGCATCTGTTCTCCTCTTCGCACCACTCAGGGAAAGACACAGGACAGCCACAGTGTCTAGTTAAGATCTGTGGAAGCCAGTTCAACAGACAGTGACATAATTAGGAAATGCGTATGTTTGAAGCAAAAGTGGGTTTTGCTGATTGCTTGGGCATTAAGGCTTTGGGATCAAAATTGTGAGCAAGAAACTATGAAGGACCAAGGGGGAATCTTGGTAGGATTTTCATACTCACCCTTCTTGCTCTTCTTTGAAGAGGATAGTTGTTTAGACACGGAGCTCCCTGGGCCAGGATCTCACTTTTTTTGTCCTTGTTGGTACAGCACCTAGCACAAGAGTGCCCTTGCTACTTGCTTAGGAATCTTTGGGATTCTTGTACTGTGCTTCGGCAATGCTCAGGGAAGAAACCATTCATGTAACAGAAATGCCAAGAAGAACCTTCCCCAGCACCCCTTCCCCTATGAGAGATTCTTTGTGGTTTTTTTCATACCCTCAAGGCTTGTAAGCATGATTTTATCCCATGTCAAGGGACACTTGAATTTCCCAGTGCTGAGGTTTTTCTCCATTTTTGTCTAGGTCAACTTCCCACATGCATGAGTCTGAGTGGAGCCATTTCAAGGCTCAGTCTCCATAGGGTGCTAACCATGCCAAAGCTCTGACCACATCCAAATTCTAGTAGAGGGCTCCGAGATGGCCTCTCTTTCCCCAAGTCGCCTGCTTGTACTAAATACTGGGGCAGCTCTCTAAAATACTGAAGGAACAAAGCATGCAAGGCAGTAAAATGAGGCAATTAAACCTATAAAACAGGGTTTACAAGGGAATTTATAGTGTCAGAGGTTTTTTATAGCTTTTTTAGATTAGTTTAAATAAAAAAGGGGGAGAGGGAAAGAGAGAAAGAGAGAGGGAGAAAAAGAGGACCTGAAACTTGAGGAGACTTAAAAGTTCGGAGAGAGGCTTTTAGGAAGCACAGAGGGGTAATAATTAGAGGCACATTTTCCATTTCACTGTCTTTGCAAATTGAAATTAAAGAAGGAGAAAAAAAAAAGCATGCACAGAAGAACAGGCAGTTTACATTGCTCCCACTTCCTCCTAGTAACGTTTGATTTTTCTGTTGCTATTCTTTTGTTTTCTAGCCAGGTGAAAGCATCTTGTCACCTGGGCAAAGGGACTAAAGTGAAAGAGGGATCTCGGGTAAGGTGAAATTTAGGTTTGGTTTTTTCCCCTTCTGTTGTGCCTGCTTGCTGGTAAAATTCATTGTGTGCCTTGCAAATCTGGGAGCTCGTGTTCAAGAGGTGAAATGGAGCCAGCACCTGATTAAGGCAAATTTGGTCAGGTGAGACAATAGACCCTGTGTTTTAAAGAGTATGTCATATTTCACAGTTCCTCCAGCTTTCTTTTGCATTGCACATACACAACGTACACACACTAGGCAAGTCGGCTGGAGATTGCCTTTGGTGTGCCTAATTAGACCCTTCTTGGCTTTTGTCTGCTTCTGTGTGGAACTAAGGAGAAGATGATTCAGATCTCTCAAGTCCTGTATCCTTCTCTGCGGAAGCATCTCCTTTATTCAGGCCTGATCTCCTCACCATCAGTAGAACACCCAGTGCTTTTAAAGTGGTGGTTTTCCTTTGCTCCTTTCATACAATCACAGAATAGCTGAGGTTGGAAGGGACTGCTGGAGATCTTATAGTCCAACGTGCTGCCCAAAGCAGGGTCAGCTAGATCGGGTTGCTCAGGACTTACCAGTAGAGACTGAGGTGAAGAAGACATGGCCTTTTCCATGTCCTTTTTCACCACGTCCCCTGCCCCATTTATCAGTGGGCCCAATTTTTTCCGGATCTTCCTCTTGCTGCTGATACAGCTGTAGAAGCCCTTCTTGATGCCCTTCACTCCCTCACCATATTCAACTCTAAATAGGCTTTGACTTTACTAACTGAGTCCCAGCATGTTCAGATAGTGTCTCTATATTCCTGGGTCGCCTGACTTCGCTTCTACCTCTTGTATTCTTCCTTTAAGTATTTGAGTTTTGTCAGGAGCTCTGTGTTCATCCATGCAGGCTTCCTGCTGCCTCTGCTTGATTTCCTGCTTGTCAGGGTGGACCATTCTTGAGCTTGGAGGAGGTGATCCTTGCAAATCAACCAGCTCTCCTAGACCCCTCTTTTCTCCAGGATTGCATCCCATGCGATTCTTCCAAGTAGATCCTTGAAAAGGCTGAAGTACGCTGTCCCAAACTCCAAGGTTATGATTCTGCTTTTTGCCTCGTTGTCTCATAACAATTTTGGTCCCTCTAGAAATGGCCCCAAAGTCTGTGCTCTGTGATGGCGTGGACAAGAGTCTCACCGTATACACGTGGCCCCTTCTTCCTTACGTGTCTGCTGGCAATCTTGTTGTCATCACTATCTTATCTGCATTTATGCCATTAGTAAAATTACCCTTTCCATGGTGTTTCTAGATCTTGCCCACTGCGGTGCTGCTGGGGAGCTTTGAGTGCTACCTTTGTGAAAAACTTTGCTTCGTTCCTTCTCTTTATACTGTTCTCTTTTCCACATAGTGTCTGCTGTGTTCAGTCTGGCAGAGTATAGATCCTGGATGGTTGCTAGAATATGCAATTAGTAAATTACTAATTAACTGTGGCAATTCATCATCCTTCTGCTGTATATTACATAAACCTACCTGTTCTCTAAGGCAATATAAATAAACAGCCCATCCTTTGAAAAATAAACTTACAGCAACGTAGAAAACAGCAGCCTGCCCTTCAGGTCAGCTTACACAGCGTGTGTGGGACCATTTTTGCTAATGGAGAGGGTGCCATAAGAGAAGTGTTCCACCACCCTTGGGTTCTTCAGCAGAAGGGAAGGTGGCTCGTGACAATCTTTGGCTCATCTGAGTTGATGCATTCCTTTTGTAACAAATACAGAACACAGGGTGAAGGGCAAGCAGGAGAGACAAAACCTAAAATGAGTGTGTATGTGTGACAGAGGGACATAAGGTGAAGGCAGATAGAGAGGAGTAAATTCAGATCTGATACGGGCACACGCAGCTCCAAAGAGTGGCCAACTTGCAAAAGGTATGAACGTTTCTGAATTGTATCTCCACGTGACTTCCCACCTGAAAGAAGGTGAAAAGAGGCGCACAGTGAGACAAAATTACCTGTTTCTGATCACATTTACATTGGGGTAATTATCTTCATTGGAGATGTTACCATTTTACAATGAGATTAGAATCAAGCCCAGCACGTTTGAAGCTGAGGTTTAGTTTTTAAAGTCTGCAAATGTGTGCTATTGCAGTCACATGATAAATAGTTCTGAAATCAATATAGAAAGCTATTAAAAATGTGGTTTTGTCTCTGTCTGGTATGGTACATTAAGATACATGTATCATTGCACACTCTCTTTCCCTCTCTCTCTGTATACGTATCTATGGGCGGAAATTTTAAAAGTACTCAACATTGGTCAAACTGTCCCCAATGGAAAATATAACATTGACCTCAAATAGCATCACATTTTAGGTCAACGATGAGTGATTTTTAAAATGCTACCCTGAAGTATATATTTAAAGAGGAATCACTAGAGCGAGTCTAACTTCCCTGATCCTAAAGTTCTGTTTGAGAAATGCTGATGAGAGGGAGGAGATGGCTAGGCAGAGCTCACCATTTCATTCGTCCCAGTCCAGTACTGCTTTGGCACTTCTATTGTGATTTCCCACCAGGGATTTTTTTTTTGCAATCTGAAAAGCTGTTCAAGAAAGAAAGTGAGCCCGCAATGACTGGTTTACGTCCTCCATGTTACTGAACGCACCAAGAAACAAAAAGCTGGCTGCATCAAGCTCTCAAAAGAACAGGAAAAAAAGCTTCACATTTGCTAGTTGCTAAATACGACTTTTGGTAAGCAGTGAAGTCAAACAAACAACTTTTATGAGTGAGAAGATCCATCTGCTATCACTAATCTTATAGATTGTTCTGTTCTCTGATCCTTCAGTATTTTAAATAACATCTAATGGGCCAGAACGTACAAAGCAATCAATGTTTTTCAAACTCCGCAGTCGTCAGCTGCAGGTATATGCTATCCCAGCACAGTAGGCTTGGAGCCAGAGCCTCGGCTCATTTAAATCAATGTCAGCAGTTTACAACTTGCTCAGAAGCTGGCCCCATATCCTTCTAAGAGAAAAGAAAATTCTTGGCCAGCAAATAGTCTTGGTTTGTTCTAAAAAAAGATCCTTCATTGATACCGTTGGGATGCAGCGCCACGAGGCAAACACCATTATGCTACTTCAATGCTGAGACGCGAGATTGCTCTAACTCTTTAAAACCTGAGCCCACTCTCTCTGGGGTTCGCCAGACCTTAGGAGAGAGGTGACTCCGCTCTGTCTAATAGAACAGAAAGGAACTAGCAAACAAAACGAAGCCTGTACTTCATGCGTGTTTATTCTTCTCTTTGCAGTTTGCAACACCAGCGCTGCCAGAGACCTTTGTTGGGAATCCAGATTCTCCTGGCAAGCCGCAAGGTTCAAACCCCGTTTGCTGCTGAGCCGTGCAGTCCCACAGGCAGCACTGCTCTTGCGTAGCGCTCCCCAAAGCAGACGTATACCTGGCTGCGCCGAGGGCCTGGCAGTCCGTCTCTCCCGTGCGCTGTGGCAGCTGTTACCAATCTTGGCTGCAGACTCGTGGTGGCCTGGAGAGTACGTGGTTGGCCTGAGAGCCTGACGGTCTGTCTCTGCCTCTCTCTCCTTCATTTTGCTGGCTCCATATATTATATCAAATATCTTTAAAGAGCACAGTTTGAATGATGGAGCTTATAATTCCATCTCGGGAGTTCTGATGACTCGAGCTTGGTTCTTGTGGTTTATGATATCACCGGGACCCATCGATGGAGTCGTAGCCCCATAATTCACCATTGCCCTGTTATTTATTCTGTGCAATAAATGGCTGCAGTTTAATCACCAGAGTAAATTGCTGAAGCATCTTTGTGGAAACTATAATGTTACTGTAGCAGTATCTATGGCAACAGTGATTCAGTAGTGGTGGCTCACACAGAGCCCTGTGCACCCAGTGAGGAGGGAGTACGTACCAACCTCAGAAAGATGAGAACCTGAGGGCCAAACCCAAACACACCGTACGTGGAGAACAAGCCATTAACTGCTATACAGGTACCTGCACTGGATATCATATGTAGTGTCTGTGAAATTAGGGTCTGGATCCAGACTTTTCCAGCCTTTACAGACTTGTGGCATTGATTTCATGCAAAGAGATTTTTAGGAAAAACTCCTGACACTTCTGTGGAGATGTAAAACAAAAGCATCTTTTCTGCGTAGTATTTTTTTTTTTTGGCCTTTTCCAATTCAGGTAGAAAAAAGAACTGAGGACACTTGAAACAAATGGTTCTGAACTTCATACAATTAAGGTTTGTGTTTGGTTTTAGTATGGGCAAGAGAAACAGGAGATTTCTTATTTTATCTGAACTGTCTCAATATTCTTGCCTGTTGTGTCCTTGTATCTCTCTGTTAAAAGGCCTTGTAAGATCTTGTATTTTAGTGTTGGTGGAGCATGTTCCTTGAACTAAAAATGAAACACACACTTCTTTTTGGCAAAATACATTTGCCAACCTATTTAATGTCATCCAAAGATGACAGTGGTTGTGGATATGCAGTTGGCATTTGAATAAGCATAGGGCTGTGGTGTAGTTATCGTAGTACAATATTATACGTGCTGGTTTTGGCTGGGGTAGAGTTAATTTTCCCCCCAGTAGCTGGCATGGGGCTGTGGTTTGGGTTTGGGCTGGAGACAGTGGTGATAACCCAGGGATGTTTCCGTTCCTGCTGAGCAGGGCTGACACACAGTCAAGGCCTTTTCTGCTCCTCACCCCACCGCACCAGCGAGGAGGCTGGGGGGGCACAAGGAGTTGGGAGGGGACACGGCTGGGACAGCTGACCCCAACTCACCCAAGGGATGTCCCACACCATATGACGTCATGCTCAGCACATAAAGCTGGGGGAAGGAGGAAAGGGGGACATTGGGAGTGATGGCGTTTGTCTTCCCAAGTCACCGTTAGGCGTGATGGAGCCCTGCTTTCCTGGAGATGGCTGAACACCTGCCTGCCGGTGGGAAGGAGTGAATGAATTCCTTGGTTTGCTTTGCTTGCGTGTGCAGCTTTTGCTTTACCTATTAAACTGTCTTTATCTCAATCCACGAGTTTTCTCACTTTTACCCTTCTAATTCTCTCTCCCCCACCCCACCAGGGGGGGGTGAGCGAGCGGCTGGGTGGGGCTCAGTTGCCAATTGGGGCTAAACCATGACATTGTAACATTATTATTATTTATTGTTTCTTACTAAAGTGATATTTATGAGAAGGTTTTGCTTTCCAAATCTTAAGTTTCCATTCAAGCCCCAGATTTTCTGGGTTCTCTTCTTTTTTTTTTTTTTTTTCTTTTTTTTTTTTTTCCCCAAAACATAAAATCTTTAAGCTCTAACTAAAACCTCTATGTTTTCTGATTTAAGAAAAAAGTAAAACACTTTTCAAATGTCTCTCTCTCCCCTCCCCTCTCCTTTAATGAATACAGCAAGTGGGGAGGAGTAATTTTCTCTTTGGGAAAGAAATTAGGAGAAAAAGCATTCTCTGTTCATCCTCTTTCAATACCCTGTGAATGCTTGAAATGCTCAGCTCTTTTTTGCTCATTTCCTCTGCTGAGCAGCCCTAGAGAAGTATTGCGGCACATGGTATCAGTGCCCTGACAGTCTGCTGCTTATGGTAAATGTCATTTTACAATGTAACTTTTTTTTTTTAACTAGAGGTTTATGATTTTCTACAAGGATCCATTGTTTTAAGCCATGCAACCAACATGTGTTTCTTGAGATATCACTTACCTCTTAAGCAAGTAGCAGTTGAGTTTTGGTCATCAGACTTCGCTGTCTCTGGATTCATACGGTTATTCTGTTCTGGTAACCTGATACAGCACGACGAGGTAAGAACAGAAAGAAAAGCCTTTTAATTTATGGTGGGTCTCAGTTCTAATCATGTAGTTGCTTAGACTTTGGCTTTATCATGAATCATTTTTAATGACAGTTGAAGAGAAAAGAGTTGAAAAGCAGATCTTAGCTTTCTCATCACTGACAGCTTTTCATAACTTAAAGACTTTTTTATGGCGTAGCCTTCAGTATGGGTATTATGCAAATGAAGGGCTAAACTGAAGGGCTGTCCAGGAGGAGAGCAGAGAGCCTTTTCCTTCCTAGCACAAGCTATATCTTTACAATAGCAATTTCAGAGCTGTCTTTAAACAGAGAATTTCGTGGATTCCTAAGCGTTGTCCATGAAATCCCTCATAGAAGACTTGTGTTTCCTCATAGGGAACTTGACTTTCTTGGTCACCTTTCAGAAGGCCCTTAGAAGTTCTCTAGGAACGTCCCTTGTCTGTGTGGGCCAAAGGGTGAAAAACTTAAAAGTTGATGGCAAAGGCCCTCATGGACTTTAATGTAGCCAGAGTGTCAGTCCTTCCTTCCAGTGCCTGGTGACATCTGCATGTGAAGAGCTCAGTCAGTTGGTTTGTGGGTCTCCAGTTAGTCATTTCCTTTGGGGTACATGCTGTTGGTGGCAGCCAGCAAAGAAAAATATCTGAGAAAATTGCTGGTTTGGCATCAGCTTGCCAAGAGACCTGGTTTAAGGGGTCATCCTGCCTCAGCAGAGCCCATGGCTGTGCATTCAGTAATCAAAAAGTAGAAGTTTAATGCTGATCCACTGCGTGCGGGCAGGAGAAGACACTGTCGGGCATGCTGATGTGGTGCCCAGTGGAGTTAAGAGAAAAGGCGCTCTCATTGCAACCAGAACGTAATTGGATACTGGCAGTATCCTGCAATGCATCTACATGGCAAGTTCCCATCAGCACTAATGTGGCTTTCAAAAAGCTAATCTTGTCCTGGCATGGCCACTCCTCCCCTTGGTGCTGCTGTTAACTCCCACATCTTTTGTGTGCTTGGCCTGTCAAGTCTTGGAGTTGCCGTATTCTCAGTGTGTTTGTACTGGCTGTGGCAAGACCTTATGCCAGGTTGAAGCTTTTCAGTGCTACTGTGAAACAAACCCAATACATTTCTTGGACCCTAATAGAGCAATGAGATGCCCTGCATAGTGTCCCTCCCACATCATCACGGACTTCACTTGGCTTCTGTCATTCTTGTGTTTCTTCCATGATCTCCCAACTTTTTCCTGTTTGGAGACATGTTTCCAACTTAGGTTGGCTACATACTATGTTCTTTCTGACACGTTTTGATAAATTCAGTTTGATTTTACCCTGGAGGTCTTTCTAGACTTAATTTTATTATTGTGGAAGGTCATTAAAAGGGTAGTGCTATTTAAAGACCAAATTGTGTCATATTTACTCATGTGGCTAGTACTCTTCTTGAAGATGTTCATTCATTTAAATGGGACTATACGTGGAGTAAATGGCATCCATTGTAAGCAAAGGCAGTGGAGGCTGCCTTACTCATCTCAGTGGACTACTCAGAGAGTAAAAGTCAAGTCCTTGTCCTTAACGTTGATTTTCCAGCCCCTGTTGTTACAAGGTGGCTTTCTGGCCCCCTCTAGTGACTGGCCACATAGAGTTTTATGAGTGAGACAACCTTTTTGCAATCAGAAACAGCCATTTTCACTCCAACAGTAAATGGCTTAAAATTTAGAAGTGTCATTTAAAATCCTGACGTACTGAATTTGTTCCCCTTTGCTCACAACCCTTTCAGGAGCATCATGTTTCCAACTTGGTGGGACTTCTTATGGAGCTGGAAGCTGTTCACAGTGGTTAAGGGTGAAACAATCCATACTGATATTAATGTGGTGGCATGGCCCCAGTTACACTCCCATTAGCCCAAAGGTTCCTGTTCATTAAGGGAAGCCGGATGTTTTTGGTATTACAGCTACGTTACCAAAGAAACAACCATGAGTTGAAAGGGGGTATCAAAAATGACCGAAGTGTGAATCAAGATGTATAACCTTCTATCGAATTACAGTGAAACCTGGAGTGAGAATTCGAATTGATATTGAAAAGGCATTTTCAAAAGCCTTTCTTTTTCTTATTCTTTTCATACTATTTTTCATACTATTGGAACTGCAAAAGGGAATCTCATTTAAAATATGAATTAGAAATTTTGTACTTCTTATGGCTCTGTATTCTTGAGAAGCAGATACTTATCACATGCCTGTTTCCTTGGGGGAGCGTGCAAGGAACTTTTGGAACAGGTTTTCTACTTTTTGGCTAATGAGGAGCGGGACAATTATTTATTCCAAGAAGCTGGAGCAAGGTTGACAGCCTGGAGGTAGACCTAAAAGTACCATAACACTTTAGGCTTTAGATGCACTGAGATCCTTCAGAAACAACTGCCTTGATCTTTTAGTGCCCTGGTAAATCATTTATTCTGATCACCTGCTTACGAATTCCCCCTCACCGGTCATATGGGATGAAATGAGCTTGGTATACAGCTCCCTGGCTTGTGTACATAGCTCGCTGATCATAACCCAGCAGATGAACTGCAACAACACAGACCTTCAGCAGGGCTCCCAGAGCAGCCTGGTAAACCTCCTCGGTCAGGAGCAGCCTCAGTCAAGTCAGAGCTGAAATTCAAATTCCTCTGACAAACAGGGTGTCTGGAGCTGGAGGTTTTGGATGGGATTTTTCCCCTCTCATGTTACTGCACGTTGCAGACTGCAATCAGGATGCACGCTATTGAACGCACTGCAATCCCCTCTGCTTCTCCCTCCTCCCGCAGCGCGCCTTTCTGCTCTTCGGCAATCTGTTTCAATTCTCCTCCACTTCAGCATGACCAGGGTCCCCCAGGTTACCCAGTGATTCATCTCTGTGGAATTTGGGAGTGCTGCTTCTCTGCTCCTACCCAGGTTGGCAAGAGGGTTATTAAAGCATCGGAGATTAACCAGAACCTCCTTTGGTGAATATTTAGGCTAAGAGCACTTGATGCCAAACATGTTACTTTACATGTGTATTCTGACACCACGCTTTAGTGCTGCACCTCACATTTCTCTGTATGCATGGTTTTGAACACCTTTTCCAACTATGATCATGTTAGAGGATCCCTGATGCTTTGGGAATGTACTTCAAGTGGAGATTGACTTCAAGTGGAAGCGTGTTTGGATTGTCCTGTTTCTATTTCTGAAGCCCTCTCAAGGAAGCTCGCTCTCTCTTCTCACCCCATCGCTTCCGATGGGACCGAGTCATTGTATTCAGCGTGCGCACAATGACACCTCGGAGAGACTTGGACTGTTCTCTTGTCTCGCTTCCACTCTCTTCCAGGCTGGATGCACACCCTGGAGGTATGTGGTTTGTCTCAAGATATAAGACTTCCCCCCTCAAAAACTACATTACTTCAATAAGCTACAAAGGGCTGGCAAGAGGGAGAAGGATGCTCTGTTAGCGCAGCTTTCCTCAGAGATCTTTTCTGTGAACTCCATGCAGCTGGAAACATACTCTCCCTCTCCTGAGCTCATGTGTGTGCGCGTACACACGTTCCCTCCTGCAGCAATTTTACTGATGTGTAAGTACGCAGACACATACACTTGCTTACAGATGCACAAATACTTTTCCTTTGTTGTGTTCATGCATACACAGAGGCAGAAATTCTCTTATTTGAGCACACGCAGTCAGTCATGCAAACGCCAGCCTGCTCTTTTATACATGCACATGTATTGTGCACGTTAATGCCACCAGTACACAGCCCCCTCTCTCTTGCAAACATGCATGCATGGATACAGGCACATTTACACAGCCTGCAAAGACGTTGCAGAATTTGGAGGGAGAGATGAGTAAATTGGGCCTGAAGGCACCTCTTGAGGTTTAGTCCAACCACATGGTCCAAGCAGGCTCAACACTGAATTCAGAAAAGGTTGCTCAGGGCTTTGTCCAGTCAGAATTTTAAAACCTCCTGGGTCAAAGATGTGATAGCCCGATTTTTTTTCCTTATATTCAGGCAGAACATTCATTCCTTCAATTTTTGACCTTTCTTTTGACCTTTAATTTATGTCTTTTGCTCCCCTGCCACATGCGTGAGCAAAGAGCCTGAGTCTATCTTCCTATACCTACAACGTTACCAAGAAGGCTGCTATTAGGTGCCCCCTAAACCTTGTACAGGGTGGACAAACTCGCTTCCCTCAGCTTATCTTCATAGATCCTGTGCTTCAGCCCCCTGCCCATCTCGTGGCTGGCTTTTGGATTTGTTCAAGTTTATCAGCATCTTCCTTGTACTTGTGTGCTCACAACTGGGTGTGGACCAGATGGGGTCTGACGCCTTTCCCTTGGTCTGCTGGCTGTGCTCCTGTTGGTACCGCAGAGGATGCTGTTGGCTTTCATTGCTGCCAGGTACCTGCAGCTGGCTGTCCGTATGCTCTTGGCTGGAGTTGGACTGGTGACAAAATGGTAAATAAGAAAACCAAACACTGAGCCTTGCTTCCTACCAGTCTGGGCTAAAATTTAGTGGATCTGAGATCTCAAGCCGTTCTGAGACCCTCTTCAGGAGCTCACAATAGTTGATCCGGCTTTGGGAGAACAGGGTGGATGAGATGACCTACCGGATCTCTTGCCTGTTTTTTTATAATTCTATGATCATGACCATCTTTTCTCTTCTTTCTGGCCTTAAAGATCCACTGAACATTTTACCTTCCCCGTATCTGGAGGGGTTCAGCCATTTGAAATTTCCTCCTTTTCCAGTGGCCAGTATCCATACTGGTCACAACCATAACTGCCGTGTCCAAGTCCCATCTTTCAGAAGGCGTATGAGACAGCATGCACAGTCGCTGATTCTGATGACCTGCCCAAGGACGAACGGTGCTCTCAGTGCTTTTGTTAGTGCCAGAGCTCCTGCAGTAACGTGGTCCCGAGCGGAGGCAATAGCTGTGCACTTAGAGGTTGTCCTGTGTGATTCATCCACATCGTCTACAAATCACAGGTTTAAAATCTCGCAGTACTTAATGTGTGGAAGAACTTCAGACTCTGTAGAGATTCCTGCCTACCTATTATCTCGCAAAGCGTGCACTGAGGGGAAAGGGTATTTTTTTTCAGCTTATTTTCAGACCCCATTTGGGAGAATCCCTGTTCATACACTTTTCGACTTCAAGCAGAGAGGAATCCTGAGCAGAGCCACTGAGGTGAATGGGAAAATAGAAGAAACAGAATCATAGAATTCAGAATCATAGAAACAGCTGTAAGGTTTCATTTTAAGAAAAGATCTAAAGGAAACTTCGACTTTTTCCAGCCTTTTCCCATTTTTTGCAGTGAAAAGCATTTGCCAAATTCTGCAAATGCTGTGGGATAACCGAAATCTGGAGAATACAATATTCTGGTGCCTAAAACATTAGGCTAAAAAATTCACCCAGCATCAGGTTCCGTTCTGTTTCTGATGATGATTTCACATAACACTAACTGTGGAACAATCAGAACACCTCGAGGTGGGCGTTAAGTGGTGTGACTTTGTGGCTGTCACAGTCGGTTCAGTTTCAAACCAGGAGAAAATCTGGAGCAGAGTGTAGTTGGTGGTGTGGTGTTTCTTTCTCGTTTAGTTCTTACTTTTTAGATGGGGATCATGATAGCGGCTGAAGACCTGGCCACTCCTCTATGAACTATTTGTAATTTTTTTTCCTTGCCCGTAGGTCAGCCTGCTTGGGAGATGACTTCTCCAGGAACTCTCCGCTGCTGCTGAAGGAGCTAAAGGTTTAAGACTCTCATTTGTCCCAAAAAAGCACGAAGCCCAGGGAGGCAGTTGCCATGTGTGAGGTAAGCACAGCAGCCTGAAATGGCTTTCATTTTTTTACTCCGCGCAGTGCAAGGGCTACTGGTGTGTAGGAGTACATGCGATACTGGTGGTTAACCAGAGGTTCATGGAACGGTGACCTGTGCAAGCTTTCAGATACGAACGTGTGTGGATATATATTTATATACATCTTTTTCTTAGCTACCTGTGGCTCAGTGTCAGGGGGGCTGGGCTTTGGTACTAATTATAGATTTGCTCAAGAGCAGAACTTGAGGGAATGACTTACGATTGGTAATATCTTAACTAAAAATGGCAGTTGACTTCTATTGTATGTTTCCACATATGTTTACTTTTAAGGCTTTAGTAACAATTATTTGCGAGCTATCTTCTGTGAACATCCATCTCTGTACGTGTTCGTGCGCTCTCAGTGGGCGTGTGTATGAGGACACCACATACGTTTGAAGTGGGATTTCTTATTTGCTGTGTACATCCTTCCACTCAGCCAGTCCTGCGGAGGTGTTCATGGATGGGGTTGCAGACTGCGTTCATGTACGTCAGGATGTGGCTCTGTCGTTGCACAGTTTGTCCAGACTTTCACAATTGTGCATTTTAGGACAAAATGAGCACTGGCTAATTTGGGAAGTGACACATGCTTTACATTCAGGGGCCAAATCCTGATTTTCCTGGTGAAGCCAAAAGCGTAAGCCACACGATTCCTACTGAGCATACTGCCTCTGCTGACAGCGCGGGTGCGGGGCGGTGACTGTGTTTGGCCGAGCTCTCCATTGCTCCGAAAAGAGCAGTTGATGCCCTTGACTAGCGAGTGATGCCAAGCGCACGTGTGATGGTGGCCAGAGGCCTGGTCATTCGTCTCGGCCAACCCTCCGTGATTTTGTTTCTGGCCATTAGCAATCAGACTGCTTTAGAGACAAGCTTCTGTATGAAATTTGTATTGCTGCTCTATAGGGACTTAGGTTTAAGTCTCTCATCTGCCTCAGATAAAGTATGGAGCAGAGAGTAAACTGCAGTCCTGGGGATGGCTGCGGTCCACACGTTGCTGTGTGTGCATGTGGATCTCGGTGTACACGAGGGTGGTTTTGTGCTTCTCCTGGGTGTTGGCGTGGGTGTGTGGCTGGGAGGGCTGCGTCTGAGTGCGTTTGTGTCGGTGCATCTGTTTGAGAACGCCCGTGTGTGTGTTTCCGAGCCGTCTGGGGCAGAGGGAACGTGCACGCGGCTCTGCGGAGGTGTGTGTTATTCTCACATCCTTGCTAGCAGCAAATAATGTCATGTCCCTACCTGGGTTGCAACATGACATACACCTTAAAAACAACAGCAACAACAAGCTACAGAGCCACAGGAGAAGGCAGCGCTGCTCTTTTTGATCATGTTGGGAAATCCTGCCAGCCCCAGCAAAGCATGCCGGGATCCAAACTGGCTTTTGGGTTGGGACTCGGAGAGTGAAAGAGAAGCAGTAATTTGCTTGCCATTGCCCTCAAGCCAGGAAATCCAAACCCCAAGCATTTCCCAGGCCACAGCACATTCGAGTCGAAAGAGTGTCAGCGAATTGCTCACACGTACAGACAGAAACACGCACCCGCACACACACATGCACGCGTGCACACACACGGGGAGAACGTTAGGGAAGGAGAATTGTTCCAGCACCACTGCGGTTAAGGTGCTGAGACAATCTCGAGTTTTCAGGCCATAGCTGTCAGGATGCTTTGGTATATTCATCACCCCCCACTCCATGGTGATAAAAATTTACACAGCCAACGAAACGAAGATTAATTTCATGTGAAAAGCTGACAGAATGGCCCATGTCATTGCTTTATTTGTGCCAGCACTCAGTAACTCGGTGCAAGTTCCATTGAGGTGGCAGACACCCCGTCCCCTTGAGCCATCTCTTCTCCTCTCTAATGATGCCACCGTTTTGACAAAACCAAGCAACGCAGCCGGTATGTGCGAATTTGGAATTAATTTTCTTCAGAAAGGTCAAGTATGTTAATGAGCTTTTGGCTGCCTGTGTTTTCCTTTTTGTGTTTTTCCCCTATTAATGGGGGAAGAGGGGGAAAAAGAAGGGGGAGAAATAATTACAGAAATAAAAATGAAGGAAGGAGGAAAAGAAAGAAACTGTGAGCATTTCAAAGAGGAAGGATTCAGTGTAGTTTTTCATGGGTTCTCCTTTTCCAGGACCGAGGCAGACTAATTGTATCAGTGCAAGTCTGTGCAGTTTGCTTGAAGCTGTTGAGCGAGGCCAGGGATGTCATGGAGAGCAGAGTTGGTGTAACCTGGCACAGAGGAGGTGAATTGCACCTCCTTTGCACTCGGGAGTTGACGGCAGTCCTGCGTGCTGGCAGCTGCCCTCGTTTTCCATCACAGAATGGCTGAGCTCTGCTCGACACGCGTCTATGTGCGCTGGGGGAGCGGAGAGCAAACAAAGGTGAAGGAGGGAAAGGGTCCATGGGCTGAAGCTCTTGTGCCCATTAGTCAGAGGAAGCTGGGAAGAAAGCTCAGCTGCCCTGGGACAAATGCCAGGGCCCACTAATTCACCCAGCTTAGAAGTATGACAAATAGGCAGTTTAAAGAGAAATTGTCCCTCTCTCATGCAACTGGCATGAGCTGTTTGAAGTAACTGTGATGCCAACCCCCTCTCACCCCTGTGTTCCCAAAATTCCTGCCTTTATTCCTGCAAGTTAGAATTTGCCACTTTCTGGCATCCTCATGCCAGGGTTTGCCTTGATTTCTCGAGGGGTTGGGAGACGATCAACGTGAGTAAAGGTGGCAGAAACAGAAGGCGATTTGTCAGGGCCTGAGGAAGCGAAGCTGCCCTCCTGGCTCTGTTGCTCACGAGTCGCACTCGCCTGGATGGGACATTGAGGGTAGGGCTCATCTCACCTAACTTTAGTCTTCTTAAGCAAAGTGTCCAGACTTTGCTAATTGTCTAGGTTTCCTTTCTTGTTAACAGAGAACGGTAAGGAGGAACACATATCCCACCTAATTTAAGATGAGAGAAGTTCCATTCTGGCAAGGAGTTTCCTTCTCCATTGAATATAAAGTGAACTTAAACAATTAGCTTGGACTGAATCCCTACCTTTTAGAGGCTTAAAATTATGGGGCGTGATTTCCCCCTCATTCCCTTCTCCCTGCTCCCATTCTGGCTCTTATTTCCACACGTAGTCTAATCCAACAGGCAGAGGAAATTCAGCAGGTCTCACAGAGGCTATACTGGCAGTATAAAATCAATGTCTTTCACTCTGGCTTGCCCAGGCTGGCTCCATGCTTACCCACTGTTGTGGCAATACAACCTTTGGCTGTGATCTGGTCGTTTCTCCCCAGCTTTGCTGGAGTAAGCCCAACGTATGGATTCTTGGGCATCATCCAAAAAGCCTTTGATGACTTTGGAGGGTACGTGTTTTGCCATCCTGGTTACAGCGCAGGGAGAAATGCTGTGGAGCGTCACAGTGCCAGTGTCACATGTGACATATTTAAGGGTGACCTTAATTAGAAGGTTTTTTTCTGTTTTACACCTTACGCAGCTGGTTCTGTTGTATGGGTCCTTCTGCATGTATGATCCTTGCGTGCTCGCCACATGAGTCATTCTGCAGCAGGGCTGCCTCAGACTCATGTCTGGGGCATGGATTTCAAAAGCACTCAAGTGACCAAACTTAATGATTTTCAGCTGACTCCTAGTATTGTCCTAAACATGGAATTCCTACCCATAAACCACTGTGCTGCCCACACTCTCCCCCCTCTTTCCCAGGCTCTATAGTGTGCACGGAAGCACGTTCTTCTCTGCTGACCCTGCTGCAAGGTAGATGCCCTGGCAGGCAGGTGGGGTGGGTGGTTGGGGGCAGTAAGAGTCACCAGAGACGCTTGTGGGCTGTCTCCCTCGCCCGTGCTTGCACACGTTGTCTCAGAACATTCATGGGCATCATCAGCACTTGTATGTATTTTTCCACTGCAGAAGTTGTTGTGTTGTTAAGTGGTTACTTTATTCCTCCTTAGAGATGGCTGCATTTCTGTGATGGAAGGAAACGATTTGCTAAACTCTGCTAAACTCTTTGTATAAATATAATTGCACAGGACAAAGGGGGTAGAAGAGATATTTAAAATACTTCGGTGACAAATTGTATTTTGAGTGCTCAATTTTAGCAACAAAAAGAATATGTGAAGTATATGCAAAGAGATTGCTTCATTCATGGACACGGTGAAGTAGGGCATCCCTGTTCTCTCTGTCCTGTTGCTGCCTGGGATGTCAGAAGAGGACAAGGTTTATAAGAACTAGAGTTCTTAGGGGAACTTCTCACCCAGTGGCTCCCTGGGGCTTTAGCTAAACTGTGGGATATTCAGTGTTCCCTAACTCTTGTGTCGAGGACGGCCTCCTCTCTTCCCAGATGTGAGATGTGGCTGTGCACCATTTCTGTTTTCTCCCCTCCCACGCTCTGGTTTCCGTAGGAAGGAATCCTGGGCATGTGAGTCAGGGAGCTGTAGCGTGCTCTGGTCATGTCTGAATGATTCAGGACTGAGACTTCACAACACACCTACCCCATGATTTACATATAGCCCTCGGGACTCTCAAAGCCACATTTTCTCAACATGCCAAGTTCTTGAGAAAAACCAACCACTTGTTTTGGTGCATAAATAGAAACTTAACCCTTAAGAACAGAAATCGCATCTATGAGGTGCATCAGGGAAGTGAGCCTGCTGTCCCCCCCCAGCGCTCCCCCGTGTTTATAGATATCATTATCAAATGGCTGGAGCATGGTGTTCCTCTCATCCCTATGTTGCAGTGATTGTTTGCGCTGTTTTCTCTCAGCTTCTGTTTCTTTCTCTCCTTCTGTTTTTTTCCCCTATGTGAGAGCACTGGCGTCTACGATGGGAGGTCACCAGTGAGGTTAGTCAACTGGCTCCAAGTATTAAGACTTCCTGCTCTGCTACGAAGAGCTGCCAAGTTCCCCCTCCCTGCTGCTTACCACAAAACCCAGTGTCTGTTTGCCTCCCTCTCTCCCCTTCTCATCCCTCCTCCCTACCAAGAAATTCAGATGTCTATCCCGCAGACAGAGTGGGAGGGTGAGGCACCCGAGCTACCTTCAGATGCATTTGCTTGAGAACCAACAGCCGTGTGGCCACAGGGTGATGTTGTCGATGTTGCTTATCCGTGTGCTCATCAGCGCTGCCGGAAGGTGAGCTATCCCGCCTGCCGCAGAGGTGTCCCGCCAGCGGCTGTGGCAGGTTCCCCGGGGGAGCTGACCCAGTAGTTGGGCTGACAAAAGGCTTTTATTTCCACTGGAAAATTTCATCAGATTTTTCTACCAGCAGGCTGAGGGGATCCATGGGTAACCGGGAAGGGGTTCAGTACAAAAGTAAATAAGGAGAATTTGATTTTTGTCAGCAGATGTGAACTGACTGTACAAGGACCCGTAGCGTCCTTAGAAAAATGGTAGGGGGTTACAGATGGAGAAGAGTTAAAAATCCCTGCCCTAGGCATGAACCTGAGGAAAGACAAGAAATCCCCTGTCCCAAATGAAGTGAACTGGCGGCCCCAAGGCTGCCATCGTCCCCAGGGGCAATGTGGCACTGGGTGAGCATCTGCAGAGCAATGGGAGAGGGTACCTTTGTGGGTAGGGTCTGCACCTGAGGGTGTGGGGAGGGAGCAGCATACAAGAAGAGCTTTGTTTACAGGAATGGAGCATAAACCAGAAAAGAGAAAGAGATCGGACAGGATCCTGTGAGGAGGAGAAGAGATAAATATGGTGGGAATGAGGGGAAGATGGGATGGCTGGTAGCTATTTTTGTAAAAACCAAGGGTGGGGGGATACTGCTCCAAAAAGCACCACAGAGATCAACCACATTCAAGTGAAAACATAATTTTCTTTAAGAATAATATAAAAGCCCTACATACTAATCGTTCAACAGGAAGAGGAAAAACTGCTTGCTCCACCCTAATATGTGCTGAGGTGAGGTTAAAACCACAGCTCCTTGGGCAGGAGGCTGCCAGCGTTGCAGACACAGCTTTGGGCTCCCGTAACACGAGCGAGCACACAAGCGCCTGCCTCCTCTCTCCTCCGTTCTTGTGAGCACGTCAGGTACCCGAGCGTGCGAGGATCCTGCTCTCAAACGGGAAGAGAAGCAGCTGCTTTGGAAGAACTGATTTTAGTCCCTCCAGCCATGGGGGGATTCCAGCTCCTTCTCTCTCCTCCTAACTCCCTTTCTTAAAGAGCACATAGGAGACTTCCTACTCTTGTGCGAGGCTGCTAGGGACACCAGCCACAAGCTCTGTGTCTTCTTCCTAGGAACTCTGAGGCTGCAGAAAACATACCTTGAGGAGTTCTTTGTGAGCATCGCATCTGAATTTGTCCCACTCTCAGCCAGTTCATGCTAAACTGAGAGACCTCATTTGATTCCTCCTTTTGTGTAGGTGTAAAGGTATTTGAGTTCTCCATAAACATGGGTGTTTATTAATTTAGGTACCATTTTAATTTTCTTTAAGATGAATTCATTACCAGTGAGAAAGCCAAAGCCCCCCTATTAAAAATCCAAGTCTGGCTTTTGTTTTGGTTTTTTTTTTTCACTAAATGAAACAAGTCTTAAATTAACTAATTTCTAATTACGGTCTTGGTGTTGCCCTTCAGGGTGCCACCACCAGCATAGTAGCAGATCTGTGTTCTGGAGAGTTATAGCCAGACATCAACACGGAAAAGATGAGAAAAGCATTGAAATGGGAGGACTGGGGGTCAGCTATTGCCTTACTTGATGGCTCCCTGTGTTAGCTGTTCCTTTGGTTGTGAGGGCTATCGCTTTCCAGGGACGCATTGCTGTCGTTAAGGGGTAAAGCGAGACAAATGAGAGGGACAGAGGTTACATACGTGAGCTACAAGGATGTCCCCATTTTTGTGCTGGGTAGAAAATCAGACGGAGCGTATTTGCTCCCGCCCTGAGGCTAAGAGCAACAAAGGAAAAGAGCAGGGGATTTATCTAGCTACAGTCTAATATTCCTTTGGCTGCAGCAAAGGCTGCAGCACTTCCCGACTATCGGCTGGCGCTTTCACTCACACACATCTGTGATTGATGGGCAGAGAGTATAAACACCTCATTAGTGCTATAATTCACTGGTTAGGGCTCAGACTGTGCTGTGGGAGGGAGGGAAAAAAAAAGAGTTGAGAAAGTTTAATAAAGAAAAAAAAATGGAAGAAGGAGAAGAACGGATGTAAAGGCCACACAAATCATTCCAGGGAGTTATCTGACCTGCCTTGAAAACTTTAATTGCTGATAATGGACAACCTGTTGGGTAGTATTTTATTAACACTAATAGATTTTTACGGGATATTTCTCACATTGCTCTCCCAGAGCCTGAAGAATACATTAAATATTAAAAGTTAATGCTCTTGGTTGCTGTTTCAAGGATGCCCCACTGATAACGAGCTTTCCCGCAAGTTAGCAACCAGGAGAAAACATGAGCTGCTTTTGCCACTTACGGCCTCTGCAATAATAATGAGGAAAATACTTGAATGTTTTGTGCACCTTACAGCTGAGCTTCTTGAAGTCCGGCCTAAATGCACTGTAATGGCAGTGCCCAGCCCAGAGGTGGTAGGTATATCTGATCTTCAACCATGGATGTGCGAGAGCTGGGTTCCCGAGTCCCACGCTGAAAGCAAATGCTTCTAACCTCTGTACGCTACTTTACATTCCAGTTATTCAAAGCAGAGGCCTGAACTGACAACCCATACCTATTTCTCAAGAGAGCTTACGTCTGAGATGGATGTGCTATGATACTTCTCTTTAATATGCCTAATGGTTTCATAAAAGTGTTGTTTCCACACTAATTTGTTGCAGAAATGACCCAGCTACCTGGAACAGAAATGGGAGCACCCCAGGAAACAGCTGAGAAGCCTCCGAGAATGTGGGCAGCAAGGGGTTTTCTGGAGGAGGCTCTTGGCCTCCCAAAGTCCTACACACGCAGAGAACCATCAAAGTACAGAAAAAAAGGTCAGTTCTGTACTGTAAAGAGATGGATTCAAGCAGCCAAAGAAGGAAAAGAAATTAATGCCAAAATAGGGAAGTTTGCTGGAGGGAAAGTAAATTTGAAACAGTAAAAGCAGTAACCAGCTTATGTGGTGAGTCAGAGTGAGGTCTTGCATTAGAACTGAAAAGTCACAATACACATTGCTGCTCACAGGTGAAACCTGGGCTTCCTCTTTACTGCCGCCCTAGGACGTACCAGCCCCGTCAGCAGTCATGGCCTGGACCTCGAAAGCAAACTTGAATTTGTTAGGCCCTGCCTCAGTTGGTTGCCCATGGCGGCCTGTCTCTTTCGTGTCATGCCATCTTCACTTGGTTTTGGATCTCATTCTGACCACTGTTTATGCAGCCACCTTCTTGTGCCAAACCAAGCTGGACCGGATGGCCGCATCCATGCTCTCTGGAGCAGCTCTGGTACGATCTTGGCGAGTAACGCTGCTTTCCAAGCCTGCTTGGCTGGAGAGCAGCTTCCCAGGCTTTTTTGTGCAGGCAGCCAGCTAGATCTTACCAAGAGCCTGTATTCCAGCTACCAGGTCTATCTGCAGGCAGTCTACAAGAAGATGGATTTCTATACTTACTTCCTCTGTATTCATGCCATGAACACTTTGGGCTTGGATTCTCTTTGTTTCTCCACTCTTCTCGCCATTCTGTGTTTCCATACAAGTAGTAAAAGCAATCAAAACTACCTGCTCGACCTCGTCAGTGTTTCCCACCCTCCTTGCTCAGGGCACTTTTTCCTCTGTATTCCATGCCCTATTTCTGTTGACGTTTTTCAGGTTAAGCAAAGGGTTCAACGGCTTCGGGGTGTCGCAGACAGAAGAGAAGGGACTCCAGTTCAGTCTCCTAAGTCTGGCTTTAATAACCAAGATCTCATCTTGGCAACTTAAACATGAGCTGCTAGAGCCACAGTTTTCCGAGGAAGCAGGGACTGATCGCAGAGACCAGTTGTCTTCTCTTACATATAGGCCTGGCTTGGATCAGATATGTGCATTGCAGGTTTCCGACTTGGCTGGGGAACATTTCATTAACGCTATCTAGACCAGGGAGTGTTATCCTTCGAGGAGGGGACACAAGCTAGTCTACGTCAGTTGGTTTAGGTGCCATCATTTTTTCCCTAGAACAGTCCACGAGGAATCTTACAGCTTAAATACAAATACATAGATGGTTACTAAGTAGAAGCGTTTTGTTTCACAGCAAATGACATCACAGCAGCCACAAGGCAGGTATAAATAAAACTGGCAACTTCAGTTTCTGGAAGGCCTTACTTCAAGTTGGACGGGGTGCTGAAGCCATGATGCAGGGCATGGGCAGGGCCTGTATCACACTTTTCTTGTACACAGGGCCTTTAGATTGCTTGAGCTGAACTCTCTTCAGGTGCTTTAATAATCCTTTCAATTGTGTATCTTCCCTTTCGGAAAGAAGGATTTGAATCTGGGTCCTAGCTGAATTTGGGAGGAGATTGCTTATAGGATCATGGGGAAGAAGGGACAGGAGACTTGGTACAATATTTCTTTCCAAAAGGGTAGATCCTTTGGCTCAGATGCTCCAGGATGTGCTTTGTTGCTAGACTGCTGTTTGGCAATAAAATGGTTTTAGTTACTTAACGGGAATTGACTGCTTGGTCACTTCTCCTCCCCCTGCCAGCCCATCCGTTCTCCCCGTCTTCCCTCCCATCCAATAATGACAGCTTTTCCTGATTGACCCCACAGGCTTACGAAAAACCTTTTTACTTAAACGTATATTGACCTCAGTCTTGCTGCCCAGTGAATTATGTCACAGCTGGCAATCTGAAAATCATAAATTAGGCCTCAAACCTGGGGAGCTGTCTCCTAATGATACGGATCTGAGCCGTTATTGATGAAGGTTGTACCAGGTGCCTTCATGTCTCTGACAACTGCGGTGGAATACCCTTTTTATGTTCTTTCCTATCATCATCCCATAGGCCCTGGGTTTTTTTTTCCTTCCTTTGATTTTTTTTTTTTATTTCCCTTCCCTGTCTGTCTTTGCACTGTGTATAAAACTTCATTACTTGCCTTAACCTACCCTTCAAAGGGAAAGAAAAGAAACATGGCAAACTTGACATTTTGGGTACTCTTAATTCTTAGGTAGTGTTAATTTTACCAGTCTTTCCTTCCCCTCTTCCTATTTGACTTTGTGTTGATTTTTTTGTTGTTGTTGTTGTTTTCCCTGATGTGATTCTTACGATCTGGACAAATGCACTGGACAAATGAGAAATTTAATGATACTGGAAACATTTCTCCCTTAGTCTGTAATGCAAAATAATTCCAATAGATTCCCTTTGTATTCATCATCTGTTCCCCCACGACTTGGGATGTACTTTCTTGTTGTCACTTTGGCGGATGAGGGATGGAGAATACTCCATGAAATGTGAAGCATCACCATAAACTAAATCAACCCTTCTGTCTCTGTACAAGTATTGATAGAGTGGGAAGGAGGGAACTCACTGCATGACATCGTTTATAAAAGGAAGACCTGTGTTGTGCTTGACTTAAATAGTAAAAATGCCATGAGTTTTCACGAGTCACTGTTCTTTTTGAGGGGGAAGGGAAGCATAGCTCGATCTTCCTCTTCTAACAGACAAGAGCAAGACTCAAGTATCTGCACATCTTGCATGGGTGGCAGGTCCAGAAAAGGCGGGATATTTGCTTGCTTTCCCACATCTCAAAATAGGGCTACATAAACAATTTTTGTCTTTATTCTACCTATGCTGGAATACACTGATAACAAAGCTGGGAAGGAAAAGGAGCTTATTTTTCAGTTCTTCTAGAGTTAGTGGAAATACTACCTCGATGACAGACCCATTTCTTGTTTGAGATCTTGTAAATCTGATTTTATATCCGTGGCACATCATGTGCCATGCGAATCCTTCCGCTCAGCAATGTCTTGAGTTCAGGATATGTTACTTCTTCCTCTGTGTCTTGACTTATTTTAGAAAATGCAGAAAGATATGTTTGGTGATAGCTACCGACAGTATGCATGACACTGTGGCCAGACCTGGCAAGGGTGAAATCAGTTCAAGGCTGATGAGCTCCGTTGGCTCCAAATGACACCAGTGAAGTTGTGAGGGCCCTCGGCACCTCAAGGGTGTTCAGTGCTATGGGTGGAGATCAGGCCCTAAGATAACAAGGTGATGAAAAGCACTTTCAGAAATACTGACACATAGACAGATAAAAGAAGATGCAGTAATAGTGTGTAGAAATAAATCCTTCTCATTCTGCTTTTGATCTTCTGAGTTTCTTAAATATAAGAATTTTCTTTATATAAATTTCTTAAGTCATCAATGAGCTTGTCCTGCGTTTTTAACAGCCTTACAAAATGTTACTAAAAGAAATGGATTCTTGCATTTATTTTAAAGACACTGGAGTAGGCACTATTTTTATTTAGATTAAAATACTCCCCTGCAATGTTGGCAATATAATGTTTGTGGTACTGGCCTGTGCAGCACTGTCCAGAGAATGAAACGGGCTGGAAATTCCCTCATCTGCTTTTGTTAGTAAATGCAAATGACTTAAAAGTTGGACTGGTGAGAGAAAAATTAGTAGATTATGGATTTTTATTCCTCTTTTACTAACGTAAATTGCAGGCACAGGTGATGACATCTGTGATTTTAATACAAGATTTTAAAGTAGACTCTGTCCCTTCAAAGAAAATATGAGCTCATAAATACTGCGAGATTAGAGGTACTGAGGCCCGATGTGGCAATGGCTCAGGTTTATGGCATTCCTCAAGGCATACAGTATAAGATGTTCTGTGACCTGGCTTTTGTGAAGATCAAAAGGCTTAAAACTCTTGAGAATAAGATTTTCACATCATCCAGGGAGAGACACCAAGTTGTCAAATGGGAGGAGGCTCTTTGAAGTGTGGAGATAAGGACCTTTCTAACCTTCAGCCACGTACGACAGCCATTCCCAGCCGGCAGAGGAACGCGTCACTCGGTTGGACTCCTGTGCCGCGGTAATTCATAGGAACGGACCAGCTGAGTTGAGTCAGGTAAACAGCTGGCAGTATCTCAGCCAAATTATAAACGGGACCAAAACTCAATGTTTGAAGAGGACTGAAAGGACTGGGAAAATTTAAAAATTAATGTGCTGGGGGAGGTGGGAATTATATGTGTTAATAACTCCCTGTACTTCAGGACCAACCAGCCTGAGTCAAGCAAAGCACCTACTCTGGGGAGGGAATAACAAGTGTACTCCTACACACGTTATCTCAACCTTGTATCTGAGCGTGGAGCAGCAGGTGGGAATGCTCGTAAAGAGAAAAGGGTGAAGAGAGACAGAAGATAGCCTCACGCCTCTGCTTGCTGGCCAAGAAGCTGAGCCAGTGCAGGGGCAGGAGGGAGGAAGGAATTCCCTGCTGCTGTAGGCCAGGAATAGCTTGCCGCTGGTAGGAAATAGCTGTGGAAGAAGCGTTTTGTGGAGACGCTCCTGCTGAAGGCAGGGCAGCTGCACAGCACCGCCTTTCAGACTGTCCCGGAGCTCACCGTCTAGCACAAGCACCTAACGTTTGTTCGCTCCCGTTTCAGATTCCTCCGACTGGTTGGCATTGGCAGCTGAGTTATCCTGGTGCCTTCAGAAAGTACTTCTGCACAGTATTTTTCGTGTAAGCAAAAGCTGTTAGCACTGAACATCTTCCCAAAAAAAGGATTCTCCTGAGCTGGTAAGAATAATTTTTGGTCACATTTATAGAAGTTTAAATGGCGTCTAGACGAGATAAATATCCATTATGTTTTGTTGTCTTTGTGCTGATGAACTAAGGATACATTTACTTTCAGTTTAATGACTTTTTAAGAGAAAACAGCTAAACAAGACAGAATAAGAATAAAGTTTCATGGCAGATGCCGTTTGATACATGTGTTTCCTCTGTAATAAGCTCAGTCTCTTGGCTGACAATAAAATAGTAGTTGTCCTTAGCCAACATCTTGAAAGCTGAAGGTGAAAACAGAATGGTAGGAATCACATGGCCTTATACTCCATGTCCAAGCATTGAATTCCCTGACAGCAACATCATTTTTTAAAAATCTTGTCCTAATTATCACAGCTCACATAGATACTCTCTAGGAACTATTGTACGTAGAATTGGTCAGAAATACTTTGATAGTCTGGTTCCCATTGGAAAATGTCATTTTGGCAAAACTGAAATGGTTGAGGAAATCACAGTGATTTGGCTCTTTTTTTATCTTTAGAGGAATAATAGAGAGAAGAGCCTGACCGAGTTGAAGCCATAGGTTTTATTTATTTGTTCTTTTTCTTTCCAAATGACTTTTTGCTTCTTTTTCTAGTAGTGTTTAGGAATGTATAAGACATTTCCAACATATTTCAGTGGGTCCAAAATGAAATTGTGGAGAGAATACTGAGATTTCTGGGGTTCTTTTCCAAGGTAAAACATAAGTAATTAATGATAGTGTGAAATCATGTACCAAATGGAACTTCCATTCTTTTCCTCGTCCCAACAGCACTGTTACACACACAGGCTGAGCCATGCATGGTTTAGAAATATTCTAGAGGTAGTATTGCAGAAGGAGCTCCCTGTTTCTCTCAGCAAGATTTTCTTTTTCTTTACTCCTGACTCTTCAGGTTTCCTTTGTCATCCTTCTTAAAGCAACAATTTCCCAAACACCAGAGCAGAGAGAACTATGTTGTCAACTTTCCACTCACCAGCGTAATGAATAGGATCCTGCGTTAACGGGCCCACAGGTCTGATTCAGCAAGGAAATTACTGTGTCCCTGTATCCTTTTAATTGTAGGTTTTAAAACCAAAGCATGGAGACGCACTTAAATTATTACATTGTCATTTAATCTGGAGTCGGTCCAGTGTGAACCCTGAATGCCTGGAGCTGGTCCAGCTGAGTGGCAGGAACAAGGCTGAGAGTCCTGGTAAACACCACATGATTTCTGGTATTTGCAGGGCATCTGTTTTCCCTGCCCTTGCAGTACCTTTGTCTGGTCTGGAGAAGATCCTGGGTGATTTTATTACGGCCTGGCACATTTGAGGGTAAGCCATTCGGCTTGTCAGCACGCTCCCAGAAGAAAAGCTGCAGTGAAAAAACCTTGCTCTGGGCTTTGAAATCTGAACTGCAGCCAATTGCAGCTGAGGGATGTGACGATCGCCTTTTGCTGTGAAGTTGCCATCTGAACAATGACACTGTTGTGTGGTTTGAAAAGGCAACAAGCAATGAAAAGGATGAGTGTCTGTCATATATGTGACTGGGTAGATACCAGTTAGAAAGCAATCCGGGCCCTCAGCCTTGCCTTAAATGGTGCACCTCAAAATCCACATTTAGAGTTGTTTCGAGGGGACACACGGGCATCCCAAGTTTTCTGCTTGTGGAGAATTTGGTTTTTGCAAGCTCTGTTTTGCTAGACCATCTGGTCATGCTTCTGCTCCTTCGAATGCTATGCCTTATTAAGTAGTCCTGGGAGCTGAAGAAGGAAAGTCGCAGGAGGGGAACAGGGAGGGGGATTTCTAAAAGATATGCTTTTCCTTACTAAAATAGTAGCCTAAGAGGAGATCACAGCTTGTAACAACCAGTGAGATGCTGCTGGTAATATTCACTGCAAAACTCTTGTTCTCAGGACTATGCTTCACAACCCGGAATCCAGCTGCACCGTGCATATGCTGCACAGCTCTCTTGAAGTCAAATGGGCCGCGGCACGGGGGTGAGTAGTATTCTATATTCATCCAAATTACATCATCTCATCTTTTGTTCTCAATTTGTTGGGACAAACAGCTCCTCTCTTACTATTTGCCACTCCTGTAAGACCCCAGATGAAGTCATTGCAGTAGGTCTTCGTTCGTTCGTTCTGTGAAATGCTTGAATAAACAAGACAGTGAATGGTGAGAGGAGGAGAGGGAGAGAGAGGGACTTGTAGCTGCTGTGTCCCTTTTGCAGATGGGGAGCTGAGGCCTGGAAATTGAACAATTTGCCCTGAGTCTAAAAAGGGATGGTGGCAGAATCAAGACAGCAACTCAGCTTTTCTCTGTTCAAGACAGAAACACCCTTTTTGGCCATTATTTTCTATGACAGATGAAATACCTAGCCTGAAGGTTGGCTGAGAAATGGTTGTTTTAAACATCAGTAGTATTTATGAAAGAAGTCCTGCTGTCCTTGGTTTTGCTCCCGCATAGTCATGTTGCAGGGTGAGGGTTTCTGTTTTCCCACTCAGGACCTTCAGTGCACTCAGACATCTCAGATTTACTGTTTGCTTGGACTCTTCATGCAGGTCCAACCGCAGATACTGCTCCAACAAGCTGAAATCCTGGGAGACTGTCTGAAGCATTGTAATCCCATGAGGACAAAACTATGGGCTGGACAAAGAGGGCGTATCCGGGGATGCCAAAGACAAATAAAGTTCCAACAGAATTAAACAGTTATCCAAACTTTCAGTTACATGTTTAGAGTAACCGTGGCTTTTGGGCACCCCACCTGAGATGCATTAGGGCTGATATTCAGGATTCCCATGGGAGCTGGACATCTAAGGCTTCTTTTTGGTTCTGGATGTTGTGAAACTTGTGGCCTTATAGTGGACCTTGTACTGTCATCTTATCCTGTGAAAAGCAAGTTGACTAACAAACTTCAGGAGTTTACCATGTGCTTTGTTCTAGCGTAAAATATGATCGTGCCCAAGCCAGGGGTATAAAGCCCAACAGTCCTTTGAATTTATCTGAGTAATGGGCCTTACATGGAGAGTGAGAAAATCCACAGTTAATGTTTGTGTTCTCATAATGAATAGAAATCCTTTAAATCTGGGGACAGGGAAGTATAATTAGTGAAGAGGGTTGGGTTATTTTAGAGCCAGGTTAAACCAAAACTACTAGCAAGGGGTTGCTTACATTTCCCTATGGACGCAGATTTTGGATGAAGTGAACCATTCTGCTTGGGGTGACAGCTTGGTGAAACCCGTTGGTGACCAGAAGGTAGAAATAGAGCAAAAGTAGCAGTTCATGTTTTCCCGAAAGAATAAGAAAACATTCAGATAAACAAACGTGTAACCCCAGACATGAAGACACCAGCTTCTCTTCTTCACTCTGCTGTCCATTTATTGTATGGATGTGGCCTCTTTGCTAATCCTGTCTGTTATGGGCTACAGATATTTTCATCTGTCCAACACTGCGGTGTTGTAAGAAGCAATACAAATGCTATTTACTATTTACTAGTAAAGAGTGCAGTGAAAAAGCTAGTGTTGCAAGATGAAGCATCCCTGTCAAGGCTACACCTCGTTCCAAGAGGCTGTCCATACCCATTTCCCATGGGTTAGGAGTGTGCTATTGCAATTCTTCATGAGATCTTTCTTACACAAGCTACAAACCTTGTAACGTCTTTCATTCCCTTTGTCCAGACTAAGAGCAGATGTTGGGAGAGGATCCAGGCCTGTGTATTACGCTTAGAAGAGGCCGTATGTATAAATCCCCCTTCTTTCTACAGCTGTAATATACAGTGTATGCACCTTATTATCAGAGAGAGATCCAGAGTACAGGGCAAAGTATAGGGTAACCAGAATAATGCAGCGTCTTGGGAGATTTCTCACTGTTCAGAAAAGCTGAAATAATTTTATGTGGAAAGCCAAACTTGGGAGGAAAAGGACAGGGGTGAGGAAGGAGGAATCACTTTAAGTATAAAAATGTCTGAAGGGAATAGGGAAGTGAGAGGTTTCAAGGCTATATGAGCTAGTGTCATATGCAAGGATAAGAGAGCCTTGATTTAGGCTAGAGACGAGCCAGCAGGCAAGGAATTTGCTCCAGACAGAGGGTCCTTCATAGACCCTGCGTGCTACTATAGCTAACAATCATGTCAATAGGGTTTAAAAGGTGCTTCAGAGGAATTGGGAAGCAAAGACAAATAAGGTGGGTGGCTGAGGGAGGAATGGAAAGTCCAGTGGTTACTGAGTGAGGCTTGAGTGTGATGAAAATCCTGGCGCTGCTCCAGTACAAGATTTCCTATCACATTAATTATATTGCAACAGGCTCCAGGGCTTTCTGTGATACCGACTTTGTATATCAAAAACGCTACACAGACATCAGTGGTGGGGGTAATAAGATAAGCTTGCCGTGTCGTCTCCAAGCCTTCCACTAGGATGCCTTCAAAGGTGAAGCTTGAGACTCCTTAGTGCTGTTCCCTTTGCACACGTGGACAGAAAGCAAATGATTTACAGGGAAGGAGGAATAATCAGCTCTTGGAAATGTCGTGTTTCTCTCAAAATTAACTCCATCCCCTTTCCTGTTGTTAAAATATATATGTTCATGGGTGGCATTTTTGTGACACTAAGAGGTGTTATTTGAAAAGTGTTTCTTGCTTTGAAGATATGGTTACCTAAACCTCGATGAAGATACTGGAAATATTGTGATACTGTCACTGTTTGTTGTGGGCCGAACTCTTGGCAGGCATCTCATGAACTGGTCTGTTCAAACCAGTAGAAATGGCAGCTGCCACTAGTGATCAGAGTTTATTACCACCTGGGACCCCAAAACCTAAAGAGAATAGATGGCAGCATCCATCAGATTTAATCCTTAGCCCTGATTTGCATTAAACGCCACGTACCTCCTGTGTTCATTTCTTCTTCTGTCCTAGCCAAAAGGCTTGGCCTGAAATTCCTTCCAGGGACTGCCACCAGCCGTCTCCTGTATTCTTGTGGACCTTGTTTTCCGTGTTGGGTAGTGGTATCAGCTGTCTGAGGGATGCTGATGTAAATGGGAATAGTAGCCTTCACTCCTTGCTTTTAAAACGGATAACTTGCGCTTTTCAGTTCTCCTCCTAGTCATGGGGAAGGGACTGAGGTGAAGACTTTCTCTTTTTCACCTCCAGCAAAGAAGTTTTTCCCCTCCAACTGGGTGCACTGGATGGCAAATGCCCTTGCAACCACAGAAGGATAGAAAATCAGCATGAAAGAAGCGTGGTCTGGGAAAGAGAAGTAGCAGCAGATCTAATACCATCCTGAACAGCAGTGAAACAAAAGCGAAAGCCAGACAATATTGACAAAAAGAAAAGAAAAGGGAAGAGGGAGGAGCTGCCCCAGCATGGTCCTGTAGTGGAGAAGGAGAGTCTGATGCTGTGTTTTCCGGTCCTGACTGTGCCAGTTGCTTCCTGTCACCTGGAGATGAGGGAGATGAGGTAGGGTGTCTCCAAATAATGCGTAAGTAACCTTGCTGGTTTTCCGTAACGGGGGAAGACGTGAGTGTAACAGCCACCCTTCTCTGGAAGAGGGTGTAACGCAATGTGTGTAAGCCAGGGTTGCCTTAGGCCTAGGTGTGAAGACTGTAAGGCCTGGTTTTTACTGAGACGATTGGGGTAGGAATGAGGTTGGGTTTTAAGCCTCCTTTATCACTAAAGTGTGGAGGTGTAAGTTGAGGAGGACAGAAAACCACCGGAGCCCTGTTCGTTGCAACCACACCACTATCGTTCTCCTTTGTGCTAGAGGCGAAGACTAAAACTTTGTGCTGGCCAAGGAACTCCTTAAATCAGGAAGCAGTCTTAGGAGGCTGATTCCAGATATGTTTTTTCTAACCAAAAGTGTATGAAAGAGATGAGAATCGGGTCCATTCTGGAGTACCCACCTGCCCCTCCCAGCCTTGTGAGACATTGGCTGTAAAGGTATGGAGCGTCCTCTACTTCGGCCTCCTCTAGCATGGCCAAAGCAGAGTTAAGCCTCCTTGTCCCTCTCTACCCCCAAAAAAGTGCATTATGGGATTCTCCTTCCTGCCTCTCCCTCCTCTCTCCAGAGCTGTGTGTTTGAAATGATATCTATTTCTCTTTGTGACAGCACACCGTGACTGCTGCCTTGACATTCTCCCAAGCTGACATCCCGACCGGTATGACACTGATGCCTTTGGGCAGAAATCAGAGCCGGTTTGCTACATGCCTCTCTGTAGCCACGATGCCTGTAGCGCCTGCGAGAGCCCCCAGCGCCCTGCTGGGGAAGTGGAGCGAGCACGCGGGCCCCAAATGAACTCCAAGAAGAGAGCAGGCATTATCCGCAGCGATCCTGCTTTTACGTGTTCACACTGACATGGTTTTTTCCTTCTTTTTTTTTTCTTTTCTCTCCCTTCTTCCCTTGCCAGTGAGAGGGCTGGTTTCCTGTTTCTCCCCTGGTTGCGGAGTCCTCGGGGAGCTGGGCTTTCGTGAGCTGGAAAAGGAGCGCACAAGCATCTGATCAGCCTTTATTAGTGTTCAGAAAGATCTAATAGTTCCTGGCTTCTGGGACCATTACCTGTCATTTAGTTTTATTAAGTCAGTGATGAGAAAGTTTAAAATTAAAGGCTTTGTAAATTGGATTCCAGTTTGAAAGGGAGGCACTTACCAGGAAGTTAGTGCCGAAGCTTGCAGGTGGGCCACTGGGAACACCACCAGACTGGAGCATTTGTCTTCAGCTGCTTTGACAAAGATCCTGTGCCGCGGCACGGAGGGGAGGTGCTTTGTGGCAAAGCCTCGGGGTATCCAGAAGTCTTCAGCTGTGCGAACCATATCATCCTTCCTTTGCCAGGCTACTCGCGTTCAGACCTCCAGCTACTGTGAAGAGGAAGGGAGGTCTCCTGGTTGGGTCATTATTCAGCTGAAATGATACCAGGCAAGTGATTTCATCTCCTTACGGTTCATGTCCTGATTTGTAAGGAGGAGGAGCTAGTGTTAGTATTGATTTTTTTTCTTACCTGCTGCCTGTTTTAAGTAGTCACCTCTCTGGGACAGGTACTGTCCTTGACTCTTGTCCTTACAACAAAAGCTCCAACTCCTTTGAGTCTTCAAGGCAAAAATAAAGACTTTTTGTTAAGTCTGTAATAGAAAGCAAGCAAAATGGATGCGCCACCTAGAGAAACATCTCGTTCTTAGGGGTTGAAACATTGTAGTATTCTCTTGTTTTGAGACTTACCTTTGAATTAGCCATCCAAACGCACTTGCGAATGAAATACCCCAGTCGCAATAAAGCAATCCGGCTAACTAATTACAGTGTGATAAGGGAAGCCTAGGGGGCAATCACAACAAAGACCTGCTGTTACTTCTGTTTTCTCAGTTGAATAAAGTCTCATGGTGACATTGCTCTGATGAGGAGCAGCATGAACTAGTGGTTATAAGTACAGTCTGGGAATCAGAATTCTTGGTTATTGTGTCTCAATTTGTCTTTGACTCGAGTGACATGGGAGAAGAACCCTAAGGTCAGAATTTTAAGGTTGATGCCTGCCCATCCTTGCATTGTTAAACACACAAATTGTGCTTACACGGCTTTACATGGAAATGTAAGGTTCACACTTTGTCTCTGAAAGGCAGAGTACAGTGCTCCACCAAAGCACAGGGCTTATCCAGTTAATAGATTGTGAAACTAAGTGTTTATCTCCTGAAGGCAGAATCTACCAGGATGAAACAGAGATCCTCTTTAGAGTAATGGTTTCTTGGAAAAGTTTACCTCAGGTTCTCCCCACGTAGCTTGGCATTTTTCATCTCCCTGTGGTTTGCCATTTTTACCTGGGTTTAACAGAGGTAAGATTCGTAAACCCTTCAGGCTGGAAGGGATGCCCTCTGACCATCCACTTTAACACCCATAGAGCCAAGCTTCAGGTGTGAATCCTCCCTTTAAGGAAGGTTCACCTCTGTTTAAAGAACCAGGACTGAGAGCAAAGTCTCACACCGTGCAGACTCACAGTGAAAGATGGGTCTTTCACCTTCTTTCCCCAGAGAGCTTCCAAACCACACAGGCGGAAGGTGGGATGATATACCCAGAGGAAACTGAGGCACGGAGGGATAGATAAGGAGGGGCAGTACTCGTGCAGAGAGTAAGCACTGCGGGCAACCTTGGACCCAGAACTCCTGCAAGGTGAGACTAAGCATGTGTTGACTCCAGGCCATTCTTCCTGTCTCTCCATAGGCATAGCAGCTCAGCGAATTACCACGGTCCCTTGGAGGAGGAGTGATGCCTCTCCCAAGTTTCTCTGCTAGCATCGTGAGAGAACCGATCTATGAGCTATTCAGTGGTTACTGACATCATTCCTGTGTTTCCAGCCATGTGACTTGACCGCAAGGCTTTCAGAAGGTAATCCGGGGAGATTTTATCAAATGTAAAATGTTCCTAGACATTACTGGAGCCATGATGTAATGAACCAAGGTTTTGTTCTTTAAATTCCACTTTGCTGAAAAACCACAGGCCCCAAAAAATTATTCCAGAGAAGCTGAGGACTTTTAAGAAGGAGGCTGAGATCTTGTGCTGGGCTGAGCCATTCTGTGCTGTACTGCTAGGAGAAAGCGTTTCCGACTAAGTCCTGTGTCACTGGCTTGGAAAGGTCTGGACTGAACCTCGGATATGGACAACAGCCTCTTCACAACCACCACTCCCTGTTTCTGCTGCTGTGATGGGAGCTGTTGCCAAAGGAAAAGGCAGCGCGACCAGGCCTGCATCGTACCTCGCTACTCCGAGTTTGTTGCGTGTTTGGAGCTTTGGTATTTGTTGTAATTGTGGCTGTTCCCATTTTTGTGAAGACAATTCCAGCCCAAAGTCTTGCCTCAAAAAACCCACAAACGTGGTCCCCTCATGATGCCGAGAACCTAGTTTGCAGTATCTCAGTGCTCTGAAAGACCTTTAAAACCCTTTTTAGAGGGACAGTGATTCCTGAGTCGTGTCTGTGAAAGTCTTCCTGGCATATTTATATCTGCCAGACCAGGATGAGAATGTCCATGCTTTGATGCTTTGGATTTCAGTACCTGTTGAAATCCCCTGAACAAATGGTGCTATTAATTACGGGGCCTGGCTTTGATGAATGATGCATAGGGGACGACATTTCATTTTGTCTAGGGGGAGGTAAGCGGGATGGGGCGTTCCTGAGTGTTCAGTGATGCAGGAGAGGTCCTGGGTGTTGCCTGATCAAGGGGAAGTTGCTTCCTCTCTCTCGAGTGCTGTAAAGTCAGTGTCAAGTCATCGTGGCGTCTGGGTTATGTCACCTTCTGATGGGGCTACCTTTTTATACGTCAGATTTGCTCAGACAGAAACCAATTCAGCCCTTTACCTAAAAAGCTTTTAGAATAACTCTAAGGGTTACAAATAACTTTGTCCTAAATGGCTTCTGCCTGCCTGAGGGACTGCCCCACCCCCAGGCCATTTTAACAGCAGAGCAATGAGTTTGGGGTTCAGGTTCTTATTCAGATATGTGAGATGGGGGAAGGCCATGGGGCGTTCTCAGGGAGGGCCCCAGGATCTTACCACCGTTTCTTTCCCCACATCCTTTGAAACCCCCAAATCAGTGAACAGGAGGCTTACAAAAGCTGTGTATATGACAAGGTTATAGGAAAGGCTTGTTCCTGAAGTGGTAAAAAAAGCTTTTTCCACAGCTTTGATTTAGTAGCTAGCCAAGTTAATTTCTTATTTGTCTGTGTCATTATGTTTTGGTGCTGGGAGGTCATGTTTATGCAAAAAGTTGAATTAATTTTTGAGGCACCTGAAACTTTTGTTCTGTGCAGACAACACTACTTGTCGTTTCAGTCTATTTAATTACAGCCATCTGAGAACATCTCTAGCTGGTTGTCACGAAGGGGCTTCTGGACAAGGTAATGCAGCGTTAGAAAACTTTTTTTCTGGGAGAAGAGGACTGCTCTCGGTAGCAGGACTACTAGGTAGTAGGTTTGTGAGATTCCGGCTGATGTAACTGGTGGAAAACAAGACGTTCAAAAGGGAGAGGAGAAGAAGGAAAGTCAGAAGACAGTGCCTTGAAACTAAGCGTAATGGGAGGAGAATATTCACTCCTTTTAAAGCACCCAAAATGACAAGGAACAAATTGGAGTGCTTGATGTTCTCTTGTGGCCAAGAGGAGTCTTAGCAAAGACAGAAGGCATGATTTCTTCTAACGGAGTTTAGGTGTTACACTGTAGATGTTTACATGATTTAGTCATCCATATTCCAGTTTAGTGATTCACTTCGGGATAATCTGAATCACGCCTTGGAAATTTCTGTTACTTATTATTGACTGTAAAGGTTTCCTAATGATACTGGCTGAAGGTGGAGAAATCTACACTGCATCCCCCTACTTTGTCAGAATTGGACCCAATGTGTCAGGGAAGGAGAGTAAGTGTCAGGATCCGAGTGAGGGAGACCTCACTGCAGTAATAGGGCAAAAGCTTGTTCAACAGACGTGGAGGTGCTGGGAAGAAGTACGTTTTGGGAAGGCAGGTAGATCTCAGCTGGAGAAGCAAAGGCACGTTTGGGGAGGTAGAACTTTGAGAGTGAAGGTCAAGTGAACAGGAAATGCAGATAGAACAGAACTGGGAAAGAGAAAGGGTTTTCATATCTATTCTAGTTTAGAACAAGCACGTGGTTATTCAGAACTAGAAAAAGAAGTTCCATCACCTCAGAATAAACCAGTGCTGATGGCATGTGGCTGTGAGATGGGAAACCAAAGCTCAGATCTCTACCTTATTCATGTCATGGACTGGAACCAGAGTCTTCCACATTGGGTCTGAGTGTCCTAGCTCAGGTACAATGGATGGCTGGGAGGGGCTTTGGTACCTGGTCTTCCTGGAAGCATTCAGTCTTGTATACATGATTAAATACTTGCAAGTAGTGTGAAACTCTGGGTACCCCACATTACACATGGTAACCCTAAAAACGAGGCGTGGAGTGGAGTGGCAGAAGTTCCATGCAGGTTCTGAGAACATACTCTTTTTGAAACTCTTATATTCCTTTTGTGAGAAAGTTCAGTTTAACTTAATTGACCTTTCCCAATGAAATTGCACTGAAAAATTTCCTGAACAGCTCTCATAAGGAGGCTTTGGAGTCAGGAGGACCAGAAGAAGCCTTCAGGTAATAAGTTTAAAACAAATAAAAGGAAATAAGTTGTGACATGAGTGGCTAAATAGATTGCAGAAGTCATTGCCAAGGAATACAATGGCCAAAGGCACAAATATGTTCAAAGAACGTTTAGATGTGTAAATGGAGGGTGGCTCCATTGATGGCTGTGCTAGCCACCCGATCTAGGAAGGCTTTGAGCAGATGACTAAAATGATAGCCGGGTGTAACAGGGAAAGATCAGTCATAGCAGGACTGGTTTTTGTACTCTCCCTTAAGCAGTCTGCCCACGCCTTCTGGTAGACATCAGGTACTGTGCTAGATTGATTTTTGGTCTGACCCAGTACGGCATTTCTTACTCCTGTTCTAAGTACTTCTGCATCTTCTCGCCCTTGTGACGGTACTGGAAGATTACACTGGGGTTTGTTCAGTTTAGTGTGTATGCCTGCTTTTGTGTCCTGTCTGCATACATTGACATGTAGGATATGTCTGTGACGCGACTGCATGTTCGTGGTCAGACACCATTTCTACATACACGTAAGATTAGGAGGATGTTACCCTTGCGCCTCGTTTTTCACAGGGCGTGCAGTGGCCCAGACGAGGCAGTCTTGCTTTTGTTAGTGCTTCCCAGATTCCAAAAATACGGAGCAGGGCATAAACTCCAGAAACGTGTTTTCCAAATAGACTACGAAGCTGAGAATTAAGGACAAGTGTGAACCCTCTTCCAGCTCCTTCTGTCATTTGGGCACGCTCGTGCCACGTGTCACTACAAACTGTTGAGACATCTGGAATGGGTTCATGTGAGTCCGTGGGTTTTGGATCATTTTGCGTGGGAAATCCCTCAGTACTCTGCTCATTTCACTGACAGGCAGCTCATGCCTCCGCATGACAAAACGGAGACAGACCCTTTGCAAAGCATAGTGGAGGAGGGTGTTCTGATTGTGATCCAAAATCGTTCTCAAAATAACGTCATCTGGCCAGTTTAGCCCTCCAGATGGGGCAGGCTCTTACGTCTAGCACAGAGGTACGACGTGTAAACATCTAGAAACCATTTTTTTGTTAGTTCAAGGCAAAACCTGCTCCCATCCTCCTCGGTTTTACATGTGTTTAATTCCAGTGATCCAGTTTCTGCCTGGCGTTACCCATCACCACACCTGAGTCTTCCAGCTGAGGATCTATTTCATACCCTTCAGCTGAAAGACGCCTGATAGCTGAGTACGCACCTGCAGTCTCAGCCGGAGCAAGGCATTTAAACATATTGTTGGCTGAAACTGGGCCTAAGAGTGGGTGAAACTTGGCACTGAGGGGGCACATGAAGTGAATGTCCTGTGAAAAACATCTAAACAGGTAGGGTATAAACTTGGAGCCGGTGTTTACTACATTTTTATGTGGTTGTAGGGCAGCTGTCTGACCTCCTCACCTAATTTGCAAATAATCTTGTCAGGACAAATTAGTCCATGCTGAGCCTGTGCTGTTGAGACTAGATGGTTATCAGGACCTGCACTAGCGAATTTTAAGGTAGTTCTGGTGTCTCTGCAGTATAGTGGAGTCACAGTGGTAGTGACTGCAGTGCGGAGATATGCTTTTGTGTTAAACAAAATTTACACAAAAAACCTCTTCTACAGAAACCTGGAATTAATGGTCTTGCTATCTGGTTTCTTTCAGGCCATTTTTGCTACAGGGGTGAGTGTTGAAAATAAAGACATAAGCTACATTTGAAACTGTAGCTCTGAACGCTGTGAATTGCTTAATTCATCTTAATAGAGGTGTTCACTCTGAACCCGAAAAGCTTTTAGTTGAGATTTAGCCTGTGGTTTGATATTACAAATTGCTTGGTGGTAACATTGGTTTAAGACATTGTTGTCTCCTGGCCTCTTGTTCTTGCTGCTGTGCTGGCACAACTACTCCTGTGGTTGGGAACCGGATGGGAGGAGCCATCCAAGTTGGCCAAAAAAAAAAAAAAAGGTTTAGTGTGTTTGTTTGTTTGTTTGTTTAAAGCAGGAGAAGTTCCTCCGTCTGGTTCAGCGCCTGGTCACACAGAGTTTTCCTGGCACAAATGAGTGGAAAGAGCACTTTGGCATGGAGGGGAAATGAGCAACGGAGGGTGAAAGGTGAGCAGCAATTACTGATTCTGGTAGTGCCACAGTGTACTTTGTAGTATCAGACCATGATCTGGAACTGATCTCAACATGTAAAAAATGCTCAAATACCTTTAAAATTGTTGGTCTTAATCTTCGCTTTCAGGTGCCTTGGCAATTTGTGTCCTTATCTCACAGTCTCCAGACGTCTTCAAAGGCTTTTCCAGCTTGTGTTTTGCAAGTTTAAAAACCTGCAGCCCCCTGGTATTGAAAATGTGTGAATGAACAAAATAACTGGAGTTGAATGACAGTGTAAGTATCAGTTGTCACTGCAAGGAATGTTTCCTTCATTTCCATGAGTTCCTTGAGGAAGAACCCGTTTTAATATAAACGAAAGCAGGGTTTCCACGGTGACTTTCTCAAATTTAGAAGATCTTGTCATTTAAATCCAGTTTGCCATGGAACATAAAGATAACATAAATTTTCTATGTACCACATCAAACCATCTGAGTCCAGAGGTACTATTAAGAATATGGTGAGGTGCCTGGAAAAACAAAAAAAATCTGTAAAAATAACAGACTTTCAAGGCACTAGAAAGTGGGAAATTAATCTCATTGAAAGTTTGCCACCCCACTCCCAGAAATGGAGTTGTCTGATAAGTAAATTCCCTGCAAACATTAAAAAAACCAAGCAAACCCAGAACAGTGGAATACCCAAATGATTTGGTTAAAGAAATGTTTGCTTTGTTTAATGAATTATGATGGTTTTGATGAAATTTCCATTTGCAAATTTGAGTTGTACTTGACGGGAGAAAATTTGTATCTCCAAAGCCTGTGAAAAAATGTCTGTCTGCCTATCAGTCTGTCTCTCCATCCACGGAACAAAATTCAAATAGTTTCCAAACAGCGTCTGGCATACATGCGGAAAGTGAAACTTAACGAAGTCTCTTTGGCTATAAATAGCCATATATACAAATATTGCAGTGCACTGACACAGCTGGAAATCTCGGATATGTCCGTTGATTAACATATCTCATTAATGACACTGCTGGGCCCTGAAGTGTGGAGTTCGCTACCAGGTTCCCCGGGAAAGTCATGCTAGCAGCCTGCGTCTGTGCGTGACACGCTGGGAACCCCTTCTCCGTCTCCATCCTTTTACTGCATTGCCCAATGCTGTGCAAAAGAAAGCGAGGGAGAGGGGAGTTTCTGCTTTGATTTCTTTGCAGCGACGTGCAGACAGAAGCAGCTCAAGGGAGTCCTGCACAGCAGAGGTTAATGTGACCCACATATAATTGTGTGAAAAGATGCCACTCTGCGCCTTTGTCAAAGAGGCTTCTTGTTACAAGCCGAGCTATCTAGTCCCCAGCCCTTCAGCAAAGCACGGTTTTCTTGCATTAAATCACCACTGCCCTCTTGCCAGCTGCTTAGAGTTTGCACATTATACAGAGGAGATACATAATATATATTTATATATTTTTAAAATGTGACAGATTGTCTTGTAACATATGTAGTATTGCCTTGAAATGAACTACGTGCATATGATGGCCAAGCCAGCAGACCTAGTATGTGTGTGCGTGTGTGCGTGTGGTTTGTATTTTTTTCCTTCTGTGGAAATCGGAGAGGCTGGGACACTTGAGCTTTTCATGTTGCTTCTCTCTGAAATATTCATGACGAGTTGACGACCTTGATTCTTTGATACCTGCCATTTATTTATGTGCCACTGACGATAACTGCTGCTAAGTACATATGTCAGTGACATGGTTGAGTGAGTTGGATGATAAGGAGAGGGAGGGCATCTGAGGGATGTGTGTGCTGGAATAAGATTACTTTATAAACTCTGAGGGCATTTTAGGAGACTGCCATGCCATCACCCCACTTTGTTTTTCTGACTAAAGCCTGTTTTCTTTGCTTCTTCTCCAGCTTTTTCTTCTGACTTGGAAATCTGCTAGTTCGCTGCTGCTTTTCTTAAAGATGATCATTGGCTCGTTATCAAGTGAATTGCTAATGAATTAGTCGGTTACGCTTACATTTCAAAAAAGGAGATGTGAGTCTGGGGAGACCCAAGGAAATCTTCTCAAGCGAGAAACAGATCCTCATTGAAATGGACTCCAGGGAGTCGGTTAGATGATCAGGGGCATTTTGGTACTCTGTAAAGGCAGGGAAAGATGAGGGTAGAGCAAAGGAAGACAAAAAGAAGAATAGGTAAGCAGGTAAACCCCAGTATCACATATAACCTTCTAGATGTGAAATTTCAGCAGGCAAATCTCATTGCTTTTGAGTGATCCCATTCTTTGGAAGGATTGTAACCTGCAAGGCACCAAGCATAAGGTTTTGAGGGTGGGGGTAAATACGTTAACAGAAAGGGTTACAGAAGTGATGAAATAATGAAATATATGGGGAAAGAGTTCCTGAGGGAAAATTAAATCAAGTCCAACATGAACCAGTCTTCACTGTGGTTGGCAAAGTGTAAAGACATAGAGAATTAAAGAGACATTGCTGGATCAAGGAGTAAATATGGTTCCTTTTGGCTGCGAGTTATTCCACGGGCTTTCAGAGACAGATAACTAGTGTCAGGACCTGGATTCATCCTACTTGGCTTAAGTTGTTCAGCGGAAGGATGTGATTAGGAGCCCCATGGTCCTGGGCTGACTTACTTGCTGTAGGTGCCTCTGCTTTCTGCAGTGGTGATCTAGGGAGTGAGGGGTGGTGCTTTCCTGACCCCGGTACCCTGGTTCAAGCTGGACTTTGGACGGGAGTTGGAAAGGTCAGATGGAGATGGTTGGTCCCCTGCTGTTGGATGCTGAAGAAGGGACTCTGATGGGTAGAGGTATTGACACAGTTTTCCTTCCCCTGAGCTGTGAAGTGAGGGAAGCCAGAGCAAGGTAGACGATGGAGCAGAACCTCTCCCGCGGATTCTGTTCTCACTGTATTTCATACAGAAAATTGCAGCACTGTCTCTTTTTTGGGCTATCATTTTTCCCTTTCAGAAGTCACAGTAAGCACATATCTATATTGCAGTGTACATTCTCCTGAAGATAACTTTCCTTCTCTGTAAGAAAATATGGGGAAAAGAAAGAGGACACAGGGGTGGAATTAAAATCAAAAGGGCGTAAGAGGCTTCTGCATATGCTTCTTGAACCGCAGCCGTTCTAGAGAGGCAGGAGATAAGGTGGCTTAGGGAATGCAGCTGAGTCCAGAGAGGCATTTATTTAAGATTGATATCGAACCTTGGAATTGTGAGTGGGAGGTTTTTCTGAGGAAGGAACAGGATGTTGCCAGGAGGGAGGGAGGCTGGCTAGGGTGATTTATTATAAGAGGTCAGTAGCAGGAAGTCACTGGAGATATGTGATGGTCTAAAACGCAGGCCAAGGAACCCGGGTGAGGACACCGTTTTATGCTCTGAGATTCTGGCTCCTCAAAATAGGGCCAACAGAGTGACTGGGTGGTCTAATTTAGGGTCATCCTTGGTGGTCCTGCATACATGTGCTTTGGTCAGCTTCCTCGACTGCGTGTCTCTCCCTGTGCACAATGACCCGTCCTGCTCTGGGGTCTCTTATGCAGGCCTGTACCATTAAAAAAAAAAATTCACTGTACTTGGAAGAGAGATTTCAGGCCTTTCTTAGGGCAAGAAGTCATTTGGTGCTTACATAGATAATTGTGCACATGGGGGCTACTGAGAGCATGAAGTAGTCGTATTTATCATTAGGCTCCTCTCCCCCCGATAGGAAAATTCCCTATGACACAAGAAATGAAAAGACTGGCAGGAGAAGAGGAGTCACAGCCGGGAATGACCTTTCAGGCCATAAACAGAATTGGAAAGTTCAACTGGATGTAAAGCTTTAACTAGTTGTCAATCTGGAATCTGCAACTCCACGTCAATGTAATGGCCCATTTATCTCGAGCAGGACTACTGCAGGCTTCGATGCTTTTTGATACTTATGACTATAAATAAATTATTGACTACTAGGCACAGCCACCTGCTGTCTAGCCTATTTCTGAGTGTCATTTATGTGTCTTCTGCTCTCCTCTCCTCTGACCCAGTTAAACCTGGAGTCCTCTTGTGTCAGGAACAGTTGTCCTTCCTGAGAAGACGGAGGCTGTCGCAGAGAACCCTCAAGTCAAACAGGCGGGAGCATGGAAGAGGGGATTTAGGTTCTCTGGGAAACGCAGCGTGGTTGAGGAGGCAGCTGGCGAGCAGTGCTTTGGAGTGAATGGGAGGATGTCCTTTGGCTTCAGAGGACCTTAAAGGACCGAAGGTCACACAGAGAAGTTAGTGCTTGGCTACAGTACTATGTTCGTGTCTTCGTAGGGGTGAATATCTAGACAGTTCTCCAATATCCCTGTTCAGCTGCTCGTTACTGCAAACTCGGCTGTGTTGTGGTTTTTTTCAGCGCATTCAAACCCTGCTGCTGTGCTTTTGTTTCTTTCTGCAGCTATTCTGGCTGTCCCTGCTGATAGTAGCTCAGATTAGATCTACACAAGGGGGTAACATCTGAGCTTTTAATGCTGTCTTTTTATCTAATGTCCTCCAGCTCGTGGTCCTGTTGTCCCTGTGCAGCTTGGTATGTGGTGATGTTCACTCTCCTGCTTACACTCAGTGAATGATTTATCATGTGTTATCAGTAGGACTCTGCACAGTGTCCAGGGACAATGTTTTCTTCCATCTGGTTCCAAGCTGGTGGAACACCCTTCCATATGGTTTTCACATGTGGTTCTCCTAGTACCTCCTTTCTATTTTTTCCCTCTGGATTCGTCATTGTGCAGTTTGTCTAACAAGTACACTTTGTTTCACTTTATAAATTAATCACATGCATGAATTAAAACTTCATCAAATGTGGATATTTCTTAAATGACAGAGGAAACCTTCACAGCTGGATGAATCTATCTTCTGGAAGAAATATCCAGTCCCACGACATACTGGAAATGAACTGCTGCAGTATTTCACACCACTCTTCGGTCAGATATCAGCCTATGGCTTGTTCTGGAAGAATCTTATCTCATAATGTGTGGGAAAATCTTCTAGTTTTGTTCTGTATTATGATGGTGCTGGTTGCAGTTATAGGTTCATGACGTGGGCAGGACAGAGACCACGAAAACATCTTTTTATGTAAATTGTCTTGAGATGCAGGCAGTGATTCGCAATTACTTGATATTGGGCACTCCAAGAGACAAAGAGCTTCGGTATCACCCGTCCTCTGAGTGATCCAACCTGCAAAAGGCCTCCTCTGTCAGAATCACTTGCTGCTGGATTTGCTGGTCTTTGCAGATAACTTTTCTCTGTGGTCTTTGTTGATTTTATGTTGTTAGACCTGGTAACACACTTTTATCTTATCTAGCTTTTTGTCTTCTTTGCTCTCCGTGTTGTTTGCTATTCCAGAATAAATACGCCGACCGCCTGCCCCTGGAGGCCAGTGCACTGCGTTCCTCCCCAAGAGCATGCAAATATTTGCCCCACACCAGTCTCTGAGCCCCGAGACGTGAGCAGCGACACGAGGAGGTGCAGCAGAGGGCAGGGGTGGCAGGCCGGAGGGTGTGAAACTAGCCCAGGGCAGCCGGTGCCGTTGGCTTGGAGCGTTGAGCCAGGGACTGCCTTGTCTTCAGAGCAACAGGGAGAAGGGACCTGACTTTGGGGGTGTACGTGTACATGAGTTTGTGGTGAGGTCTGCATGCGTGACTGTGACGGACTTCAGCTGGTCAATGCGTGTGCATAGCAGGTTGTCAGGAACGGCAGCAGGGCTGGTACTCCAAGCTAAGTGCCATCCTCTGGCATTATCCATTTTGCTTCCAGAATAGCACATGTATCATACGTGTACGCTTTTGTGTTCCTGTGTGTTTGTAATGTGAGTGGACATGGTGGTGTACAGGGGTACAGGATATACTGCCTGCGTGACCTGGCGAGGATAGACACTTTGACTTGAGTTTTCTGCCCTTGCAGATGCACCTTGTACCTGTTGAGGATTCAGACCTTAGCCCTTCACAGAAGGGATGATGGAAACAGAGAAATACTCAAGATGGGTACTGTTTTTAGGCCTTTCTGTGCCATTCAGTTTCTCATTGGAAAGAAGCAGACTGGCATCTTAGAGCTGCTTCTCATTGCAGAGTTATGTGGAATATCACCCCTACTTTACGGCCCATCCATAAGCAGAAGATCTTCAGTAGCTTGTGGTGATGGTGCCTGTCCAAAGAGAAATAAGCCACTGCTAGAGCTGGTGCAGCCATCACACCATGGAGCATGTTAAGTAGTAATTTTGTAAACCATTGAGCCCAATGTAAGCCAGTATTCTCACCAGAAAAAGATATTTCCACTTTTCCTCCTTTCTTTAGCTGCTGCTTTCACATGCTCTCTCCTCCCTCGCTAGGCACAGACAGTCTTGTCTGGTGAAGTCCCCAAAAATCTCAGAAAGGAATTATGGTTGGTTCTACCTTAGATCTATTCCCCAATTCACTTCATTGCGGAAAGCTTGTTTGTGCAAGCGTGGCGTTCACTCGTGGCGGTGTCACTGCTTGCGCAGGCGAGGCGGGCGGTGGGTGCTGCTAGCTGGGACGCGTGCCCTTCCGCCCTGTGCGGGCACCTCCCCGCTGTCTCCCTTGCGGACTCCCTGCGTGTCCTTCCGTCTCTCTCACCTTGCTTGGCTTCTTTGATTTGGAGCCGCCGCTGGCTTGGCCGAGAGGGTTTCTTCTTGTTAGTTTTGGGGGTTTTGTTGTTTGCTCACTGTTGCCTTTTTCCAGTTTGAAGTTTGCCGCCTTCTGGCCTCTGGGCCAGTGACCCTTCTGCGAGCCGTCGGGCCGCGCAGCGCACGCTGTGTTATCGTCAGGGAGGCTGTTTCATTTCCATCTGGGGCTTTTGGTCTGGATTGGATCCATCATGCCGGCAGGTCTGATTGATGGCCTTATTGACAATCAGGTTGACCCTTGTTCAGCGGGCTGACATGCTCCGTATTTCACGGGCCGGCATTTGATGCGTATCAAAGAGGTGGTCAGGTCATCGGAACAGCCAATTAAAACGATAAAGAGGGAGGAGTGGAAGATGAGGTTTTAACTCCTTCCAGCCCATCCTAAACACCTTTATGTAGTGGAGGTATTTTTTTTCTGCCAAAACAGGGGCTGGGAGGGAGGTAAAAAGAAATATCCATCTCTATAAAATTTATCTGTAGGAACTCTTTGAAAATTGAGTAAGCAGAGACCAGGAAACAATTAACTGTCCATGTAGTTGTCAGTTATTTAGAGTCTGGAATGAGACTGGATCAATTGCCTTCCTTTCAATTTTTTTTTTTCTGAACAGCATATTATGAAGGAGACCGTGAAATTCGGCATGGGTTAGTTAATATATAATAATACATCTCAAACTCAAACACTGCTTAGAAGACAAGAATTTTATATCACTGCTGTTGTTACCTGAAAAGCAGAAAGGCATTCCCATTACAGTTGCTGGTAGCTGACAGCTGGCAGAAGGTAATAAATTTAGGAGTTATTTAGCATCAGCTTCTCCATAATGGTATCAGAAGAACATGCTCTTCACATGAGGAACCTAATGAGGGAGAAGTGCTAGAGCCAGGCATTAGGAGTACCGCGGGGGTCACAGATAATACAAGGTCTATCATCTGTGATGGCTGATGTTCATACCGGTGCAGGGTCAGTCACGGTTGCTTCAGTCTTAATTTGGGGGCTGTGTTTTAAGGTAGTGCAGCCTTCCCTGAGATGCCAGCAAAAACACACTAGATCCCAGACTTTTTTGCCTGCTGAGCTTTAGTCCACACTGGCACTTAAGTTTCCAGAAACCAGTTTTAATGGAAATGGTAAAAAAAAAAGACTTGGATCAGTGTTAAGTGTAGAAGGGTTACTTTTTGAACAGTTCAACGCATCCAGATGCAATTCCTGGTTCAGACGTAGAATTTCAGGGTGACTTTGTCTGTGCTGTACTTCAGTTTCCAGCCTATAAAAAGGGGAACAACTACCTCATTTTCCCGAGAGAGTTAAAATCTATGGAACACAGTAATGCTAAAAGCTGTCTTGGTGTCTGAATAAGAGAAGAAAAAAAATCCCTCCCTACCCCCTGCAAAAGATACCATGCCATACTTGGAGTGCAGCACACACTCCTTCACCTAATCGTGCTTGTTCAGTTTTTGCTTTAATATCGTAATCTAACTAATGTGAAGGCGTTGTATCCATTTTCTGACTGTTGGGTAAATGATGGTTAAGTGTCAGGAGATTTATTTAATTGTCTAGCTATTAAAAAAAAAAAGGTGGGTCTGCTGGGTGAAAGCTTTTATGCTTTTAAATGAGGTATTGTTGTGATTAGAGTTTAAACAGCAATGATTTCCTCAAAAATGCATTGGCTTGTTTGATTGTCCACATAACTGTACCACCCTCACTGCCAAGAAACTCATCTGAACCACCAATGATAATAATAGCTATTTTTTTCCATTAAGTGTGCAGCAGATGTAATATTCAGGGACAGGAACATCTTCATTAGGCAGTACGGAAAGTGAACACATTGTTCACAAATCAGCCTGAAGAATAATGGACTAGAGAGACTTCGGAGGTGAGGGATGGAGGTTGTGGGGGTGGGAAGGGGGTTTAAAGCTTCGTGAACCACATACAGAGAGGATTTTAGTGGGATACGGGCAATTGATTCCCTTAAGTGTCTTTGAAGAGGCCGGTCTAGAGCTGGAGAAGCTCCACATGACTCTTTATAATACTGCTTAGTCTCGTCACAGAGCCTCAATGATCATTTTACTCTTTTATATTTCTTTAATTAAAAAAGCCAAGAATACAAAGCTAATTCATCTGGCCTAATCAAAAACAACAGCACAATGGTGACAGGTTTCTGAGGCAAGTTGATGACCTTCAGGTAAGAAGACTGCCGCCCTTCCGTTTACCTGTCTCGGGGACTGAAAATCCGAGTCATTTGCGAAAGGCAAACAAGCCACACTATTTCTTTCTGAATTTTTCTGTGGGAAAGCCGTTTCCCGAGTGAACGTCACTTCCCTGCTAGCTCTTGTCCCAGGAATCCACCCTGTGCCGGGAGCGCAGCTCCGGGCGAGTCTTTTCAGAGCATTTGGGCGGGGGGTGTAAAGGGCCTGGCCTCTAGCAAAACACCTGTACCCAAGGGCAAAGAGGGGATTCTTCTCTGTCCTTCTTCGTGTCTTTCCTTTCTTAATTTCACATTAACGAATACATGTAGGCACCAAGAGCTGCTGGCTCCAGGTGTCACGCTTGTGTAGGATTAAGGCTGACACTGGCCCTGAGACTCAAGCAGGAACATTAGTTTCCCATTTCTCATTGCCACCCCCAGCCTGGGAAATCCCAGGCAGGGCCAGCAAGGGGATCCAGTTTGTCTCTCTGTCGGCACACTACAGCAGCCACGGAGAGGCTGCCTGTGAGCAGGGCTAAGCTCCTTTTTCCTCCTCCTTGCCCTCGTCAGTCCCAAGTGCCATTTAGCAAGGTTGGCTGCCTGCTCCTCTCGGTTGGACACCGATTACTCCCTGTTGGAGAGCTGTCAGTAAGGGGAAAGCCATACATCGCGGTGGGAAGTGATCTCACCCGGCAGGGGGGCACCTCTTCCCAGCCAAAACAATGCGACTTTGACAGGCTTGATGTATTTATTATCTTCTTGGTGCAGAAATGCTGCCGCAGCAGGCAGCGGGGTTGGGGGGAGGATGCTACTGGTGACTTGGAAGAGAAGAAGTACGAAGTGCCAAGGAGCTGTCTGCAGACAGCTGATGGCAGGGTGGGGAGGGGATAAGGGGAACGGAGGGTACGAAGGAAAGGGAAAGACTGTCGTAAAAAGGCAATTCCTTTTACTCGTGCTGAACTCTCCTGAACTCCAGGAGCCCTCCTCAAGAGGGCTGAGAAAAAGCAAAAGCAAACAGCAAGTGAAAAAACAGAGGGGTTACAGCCCAGAAGGGAATCGCGTCCCAGCCAGGCTGAGCCATTTGAGGGCAGTTTTACAGAGCTGTCGCCTTGGTGAGGAACAGGAATCGCTGGCTCCTGTGCTCCTCGTCCTTCTGGACTTGGCTCCCTTTTGGTTTTATACGGCGATCTGGGAGGGTTTCACACAAGTGCCATCTGTCTGCTGTTTTGCCAGCCCTAGTTTGGGTCCATTTTGCCTCTGCAAAGTGTCAAAGGACATTTTGACTATAAGTAAAAGCAGTCAGGATCTTTCGGGGCAGAATTATGTTACGTCTTCAGCAGCTGTGCCAGTTTATAGGCTTCATCAAATTCAAACCCAGCGTAGTTACCTGGTTTGAACTCCTGGGGAGCAATGAGGGGTGATCAGGAGCCTGGGCTTTTGAAAGACAGCCAGCTAATCGGGCTTTGGAGTGACAGACAGTCCACCTCTGTTACTCTGCTGTGAAATCCCCTTACAGAAATCTAGAAATTTCTCTAGATAAAAGTTCCCTGGGCATGTCCAGGTGTCTTCTCTTGGCAGCAATTAAGTAAAAATTGCCGGGGCCTGAGCGCACCAGTGGGCCCTTATTGCCCTGACCAGCCCCACCTGGGCCCCCCCACAGCTCTGCTCCCTTGCAGCTCAGTCCCTGCTCTCTGCTAAGCCTGAGGCTGCCTTTGGGCTTTCCCCTCGTGGCTCACGTGGAGGATTCAAGTTCGGTAGTTGTACGCTGGGATTCAAATCTCCTGTCGTTTTGCACCTGGGGTGTGTTATCTGGTGTCTACGCTGTTTTGAGAAGAGGAAGAAAAGCCAAACTGTGCTGATAAGTGAAAAGTAAATTCTTTGTTGTTCGCAGTCTGTATGTAATGTTGCAAGTGGGAAGTATGCAAGTGACTGCAGAGTCTCCTTAAAGGATGAGAAAAATGTTTCTTGTGCTGTGAGGAAGTCTCGCTGTGGGTGAGGTTGCTTTTATTGAAGACTGCTAATTGACGGGCTGAAGTAAACTGCCTGCTTCAAAGCCACCTCTGCTGCGAAGGACCCCGGGGAAACCAGAGCGACCAAGGAGGTGGAAGGAAAGGCGGTATCGACTCCTAACTGTGAGTAAGCGAACTTTATGTGCGGTTGGAAATACGGTATGCAGAGACTGATATAAGAAGAAATGTACATAGTAGGTAGCAGGATTGCAGAATGGTGCCTCATCGGGGAGGTGTTAGAGTTTCCCAGGGGGACTGGGCAGTGGATGTGTTAGGAGCCAGCTGGCTCTTTTGAGAAACTTCTCTTCGGAAGAACGGTGAAGCTTGGTAGCTTGTAAGTGTTGAAAGATGTGCACCTGATTCTGGCTGGAGCATGGCTGAAGAGAAGGCGCACAAGGAGCCGTTTTGTCTATGTTGAGCTTTTATTTTTGTTGTTTTGAAGTTGGCTGTTTGCTTGGTTTTCTGGACAAATGTGAGCATGGTTCAAGTGTTTTCTTGGCTGAAGAGAGGCCAGATATGCTAATGCCTGTATGTTGGACTTGAATTCTCAAAAATTGCTTTAAAGCGATGAGATTCCTTTGGTAGTTCACCAAATCATGCTCAGGTGGAGAGCTGGTTACGATCTCGCTCAGACTGAGCAGCAGTAGCTGGACTAAAGGCTGTGGTGCAGTGAACAACCAGTCGGTCTCTTTTTTTCCAGTGCTTTCTCCTTAACTAAGCAAGCATATCAGTTTTAGTGCTAGGATCTTTATGACAATAGAAATACTGCTGTTATCGTTGCAGCTTTTGATATGGGTGGTTTAATGGGTGTTACCATTCTGTGTTGTGTGGATTGCTATAGAGCTGCTGAGTGTCCTTCGTGCAGGTGAACCTTGATTTGGAAGAGAAGGCTGTGTCTGTGTTACCGAGGGCTTTCTAGATGCTTTGCAGCAGTTGATTTACAGTATATCATGAACATCATCATGATGTAAGACCTCATGTAGCTGTTCCTTGACACCTTCTTCCCACACGCACTTTCATGTATGCTTACCTTCTTACAACGCACTCTGTGTGGCAGAAGACCTTGCGCTGTTTTCTCCCTTCTGCGTGACCCAGGTTTCTACACAAGCAGTAAGGGGCTTCCCCGGTTATTGATTATTCCGGTTGTGGTGGCATGCCTTGGATCTCTGAAGTCTAGGAGGATTCAGCAGTCAGATGCATTTGTGGTATAAACTCTGCAACCCCCTGCAAAGTATCTCCTCCTTGTCTCGGTTTCCAACTACACGAGGGAAGCGCTGTGCTATACTGTCCCTCTTAGGGCTTTATATCACCTGCAGAAGTCTACTGTCCGACAACAGTATTGAGTTCCTTCTGGGATTTCTTTAACTATTCAACTCTTTTCTTTTGGGAGGGAAAAACTGTGGTAAGGGTAAAGTGTGATATTGGTTCAGCTTACTAAAAGTGCTTGGTTTTTTAATTTTAATTGATGTTGAATATAGTGAAAGGAGAGGCTAAATGCAATCTGTCGGGGTAGGAGGGGGTATCTGTGTAAACTTCTTGCTGATAATAAAATAGTCTTCAGGAGGAGGAAAGCTTTGCAGTGTGCCCTCAGGGTGGGGAGGTGCTGGATTGCCATGCTGGTCTCTGGAAGACTGTTCCACAGCCAGATTGTTTTCACTGGAAACGCTTTGTCGCTGTTGGGATCCATGCTGGGCTTTGTGACCTCTGAATTTCTGGAAATACATCTGCATTGGCAGAGCTCTTGGTGAGGGAGGCAAGACTGCTTCAGCCTAACTCACTCCTGTTTCTTCACCAGTTCGCGTCACTGTGGTTATAGCAGAGGGGCACAAGTTCAAGTAGGAAATATGCAGTGGTTTACTCCTGTAGCTGTTACGTGCATAAATTAAGGGTTTGTTTCCCTCCTCCAGCCCTTCTCAGCTGTCAGCCCGGTACCTTCATAACTCCTGAAGTCAGACAAACGTCAAGAGTAACTCCTTGCTAAGCACAGGTTTTCTTGTGCACGTCCAACCTTGACCCAGGCGTTGGCTCTGTGCTGCTCCGATTCGATCCGTCTCTGGTTTGATCAAGTGTGAGCGTGCCCTTCCTTGCACGCCCCCGTGGACCTGTGCTGCGGGCAGCTGCGCCGTGTGCTGCTGTTAATAGCTTGTCCAGTCCTGCAGCTCGGGTGACTGCGCACGGAGCGCTCGCAAGTCCATGCTCTTGGTTTCCTGTCGTATTTCATGGCTCTTGGTGGCAGCTCAGCTGAGGAGTTATGAAATTCATATCCTCTCTGCCTAGGAGAAAATGGCAAGTGGAAGATTTAATATCCCGGTGGGTTGGTGTAGGAAGTTGTACCAGAGGGAAGAAGGCGGGGGTTAAAGCTTCAGGTCCTTCACAAATTTATGCAAGTCAAGGTTTCCAGAGGTTGGAAAGCTGTGAATTAAGCCAGCTGAATTACATGTATGGCACGGTGTTATAGCACTTCTACTGAATTCCCTTCCCCACCAGTAATTCTAGGATTTATGTTTGGAGGAAATGGCCTTGTTTAAGTTGGTGATGGATTTCACTTAACAACACAGAAAGCTTGGGGATCAGGAAAGACAATCCCATGCTAAAATCTGTCATCTGTGTTGCTTTGGGGTCACGCACTAGGATCAGGTCTTGGTGTCAACGGCAAACATCGCATATTGGGATTTCCAGGGGGAGCTGGATTTGGCCCTTCTATACAATGTGTCGGATGAACGCCTGTTCTGCGTGTTGGGCTGACGACATACAGAGATCTCCAGGTCCTTCAAAGATGAATGCTGTGCTCAAGCTACTCCTTGCACTGGAAGGGGCCAAGGGCACGGATGAAGATTTGATACCATCTTCTGGCTAGCCTGTGCTCGAAAGGCAACAAATGCAGTAGAAGTCACACGTACGGTGCTGTATCAGTAGCACAGAACAGTATCAGGACTGCGTAGGCACCCTAGCGTGGCTTGCATCCCAACGTAAGTCACCCTTCTGTGCTTAAGCAAGGCATGAGGGGAGACTCGCACAGGGCGGAGGAAGACGAGAGCTTAAGGGTGTCTTAGGAAGCCTTAAATCTCTCTGAGTCTAAGCAATGCAGCAACTCTTGCGGCAAGTCATCTTGAGGCGTGGTGGCAAGAGGCCTTCAGGCCAGGCAGGAGGGGCCGTGAGGTGGCCCTGCTCGGTGACGGCGCCCGCCGGCTTCTGGGGGAGGGCGGGAGCTCTGGCCTGGAGGCTGTCGGGGGCAGATCCGCTCATAGCCCCGGCTGTTCACGTGCCCTGCGTGGAGGCAAGCGGCGTGTGTTAGCGGCACACGATGGCTGGACCCCCAACAATGTGTCTCTGCTCTATCCCTTCTCTAGAGGCAGCCCTTTAAAGGGGAAAAAAGTTGGTTGTGGGGTTTTTTCCTTTCAATTGTACTGTTCCTCTAAAAATAAAACTTTACCATTTCTGTGGCCTAAACCCCAGGGCTGCAGCCTGGCTTTGTGTGGCAGCGGTTGTGGTGAAGCCAAACGTCAAGGATCAGCAAAGAGGAGCTTTCGTTTAGTCACGTTTTACTGATGGTTTTCCTTTTTAAAAATAAAAATAAAAAAGTGAAAATTCTGTTCATTTTTATAATGAGCAGTAATAAATCAGGAGCTTAAAAAAGATTTATTTTCTTCCTTAAAAAATTAAAAGCTTCATCTCCGTTCCAAACTCACCCAAATTGTTTCAGCACCAAATTACTTTGAAATCCACAAAACCAGAAAAAGAATTTAGAAAAGATGGAAAAAATAACTGAAACACTGCATAGATGGAAGATTTCATGCAATGAATGAAAGCAATTTAGTGAAAGTCAACAAAAACTCCAGAACCAAAATGAAAAAAAACCTGATGTTCAGATGGCAAATATTTCTGGACAAAAAAAATTTCAGCCTTAAAAGAATGACAATTGCTGTCTGGCTCTTGGGAACCTTTTTTTTTTTCCCCTTTGTGGATGTGAATGATACGGAGCTGTCTGGTTGCTGGTTACCAGACTCTTTTTAGTGAAGCTGTTTGTTTCTGCCGTGTGGTCCTTTCTCATCTGCCCCTTCTGACATGAGACATCAGAAGCAGGAGCAGAAGCTATTCAATCACAGTGACAGGACCCCTTTTTTTAGATGGTAAAAGGTTCTGTTGCTTTCGTATACATAATCTCTTGTTTGTCTCTGTGCTTGCATCCAGCCCATCTGATGAAATAGAGCACGAAGGGTTGCACTGTGAGATTCCTGCCCCATTCTGCAGGGCTTAAAGGAAAGGATGCAAAACCCTGAGTGCTTATTCTGGCTGGTGAGCGAGCAAGCAAGCAATAGGTAGCTTGTCGGGAGACGCTAAGATTGTCCTAAATTTTGGTCGGCCTGTCACTAGTGGGAATGCTGTACATGCCACCAGGAACTCCGTGGTAAACTCATCAGGGAGATGATTGAGAAAATGTAACTGGTGATACCTACAGATTTTGTCAACCCTCCAGCAAGTATGTCTTCCCCAAAGCATCGCAAGTTCGTCTCGTGAACGTGATGTCACCGTGGTGGTGTGGAGGACCTGGAGCTTGCTTACGTAGGCTCGATTCCCAAGTCAGGCACTGGCCTGCAACGCGGCCGCAGCCAAGTCACTTCACTGCTTTGTGCTTCATTCCCCCGACCGCAAAACGGGGATGATAACCAGCTCGGCTGATGACAAGTGTGAAAGGGGAAATAAGCATTCTCATTTGACGTTTGTCGGGATGCGGGATGCTGACCTAGATCTGCACAATCAAACTGCATATACGCTACATAGTGTAGTTTCATAGGACAGCATCTATGCAGATTTAGACTGGCTGGCAATTCACTGTCATCCGTAAAGGTTACAAGCATCGGTATAAGGCAAACAGACCGTCTGGTACTCCCTATTTAAAAGGGACATATGACTTTTCAGGCAGCAAATTCCCTGGAAGAATAGAAGGAGACTTGTAAGGTCCAAATCAGTTGGTGGTGGTATGTGGCTTCATCTACATTCATCACAGGGTTGTGACGGATGGTTTTCCTCCTTCGGTACCGTTTAAATGTCTTGCACTATCTTGGCTAAGGGTCACTGAAGTAGAGACTTGAAATACATGTAAAGTCCAATACGCTTTTAAATCCTGTGTCCTTAAAATCCTGTAAGGTCCTGTCTTGCAGGAGCAGCTTGGTTCCTGCCCCGCTCAGCTCAGAACGGGTTGGTTGTGTGAGGTTTGGGGCGTTACAGGCTTTTTACTCCTTTGACTTCGTCTCTGGGCCTTTCCCCTTCTTCCTTCCCTGTCTCAGGTGAAGAGGACCCTTCCCAGTCCCCTGCACAGGGACAAGGGATCTTGTAAGGGTCTTTCGTAGGGACCCCGTCACTCCAAGGGCACTGCAGTAGCGTCGCTGCTGCTGTGTCTGCGTTCTGCAGGCCGGTCCTCCGACTGCTGACAGCTAACTTCTTCGGGAGCGGGATGAAATCCAAGTGGCAGGGCAGGCACCTCTGAGGAGATAGCTCCTAACTGTTCCCACAGAGCTTGAAGAAAAAGATTTGACGGATTTACAGAGGAAAATGGCTGAGAAGGGATTGATAAACACACAGAGAGATCTAACTAGTGTGTCCCATCACTCTGAATAGCTGATCATAGCGAAAGGGCTTCAGGGCAGTGTCGGGAAGAATTTGTTGATGTGAACTCGTGTCTCCCTGAGAGAATCATGCTGTTTCGGGGAGGGGACCATCCAGAGAAGGTTGTCATGAAGAAGAATGCAACAACAGTGGGGTGGGCGTCTGTGTCAGGAGGAGTTGGCGAGATGATCACCAGTGCTTTCTGAAGGCAGAGCTGTGAGGATGCCAGCTAGGACTTGATAGCTGAGCTTCCTCGCAGCAGCAGCGCCAGTGCGAACTTCATTCCCCTCGGTACAAGCAGTTGCAACAATAAGCTCTTGATGCCAGCTGGGATCCCAGGCATGAGAAATTCCATGCTGCAGTTGGGAATCTCCTATAGATGCTTAGGACTACCCTAATGGGACCATCTGCACAACAGTCGGCAGTGTGAACAGTCTTAACCGATCGTATCTGAACTGCTGTAAACTCCTTCGTATAGTCCCTTCCGTGCCGGTAATAGCTCAGGAAAGGAGAGCAAACGTGCCTCCTTCAGTAACCTCTTCAAAGGTCAATCTGCTGTTGTCATGAGTAGTCAGAAAGGCTTGGGCAACTCTTGCTTGAAGATCTCAGGGTAATGTCCATGGCCATGTATTAATAGTTTAAGAAGGATCATGTATCACAAACACCTGGTGTGAGAAAACTTGGTGGGCTAAAGTGGGGAGTCAGTGTGAGGTCGGAGTGTGAGCATTTGCATGGGAGGTGTATTGGGTGTTCCCTGCCCACGTGCAGGGTACACTGCATAAACCGCGTAAACTGCGGTAAATATTCCCTAAAAATGCTGCTTTGGCTTGTTACAGTGCACATGAACCATTGGATGCATCACTGGGGAAGCTTTTAGCTAGAACTGGTCCAGGAGGAGAACTTTGACCAAAATGACTGTGCGTACACTTGTGAAGTCTTCCCTTAAGTGGAAAACACCACGGTCGAGGGAGTTGTATCATTTTTTAATGTTGAGTTCAGTTTCACCTTGGCTGAGATGTTTGCTTGGGCACTTAGTAGGTTGAAAATGTATATGTTCCAAGCAGGGCACTGCGTTTAGAGGGATGTTTCAAAGATTTTTATTAGTAGATATCGTATGCTTGCTGTTTGGGGTTTTTTTTTATATTTTAGCTTTGCATTCAACTATTCTGCATGAGAGTAATCATCAGAGTTAATATTTTCCGGTTGTCAGTAAGGGAAAAGATCCAAAATTGCCATGCTAGTGGAAGCATCCAGACAAATATTTGTACGGTGCTTTGAAGCTCAAACCAGAAAATGATACCTAAGTGCAAGACAAAATAAGATATACTAAGACTCTGAAATTTTCAAAAGTGTGAATATTTTATGTTTGCTGTAGCAGGAAAGACATGTCTAGCTCCTTGAAAGCTTTCTCCTAAAACACAGCTGAATTGAGCTGAACACAGGATTGCTGGTGATACTTTTGTGCATTGAAGAAATGCTTTTATTGTCTAACAATTTCCACAAATAGCAGGTAGCGTGGTCACTGCATCCCTCGGCTTTGGAAGGCTGAAGTGAGTCAGTCCTTTGTCACGATGTTTTGTAAAGCTTTTGTAAACAAGATGTGTGCATGTGTGTCTCTTACACTTTAAGTAAGGCTAACAAATTGAGATGAGCCGCAGCAGCTCTGTGAAGGCTGGGTACACATACACAAGGGCCTGAGTTGATTTATCTTGATGTTTGGTTGAATTCTTTGCATTTTGGGTCCCTTCTGTAACCTTTTCACCTCGTTCTTTTTTAAGGTGGCTGCCTGGCTGTTACAATTTATCATGAACGCATCTCACTTCACTTTTGGCTCCTCTGACGGAAGGAACAGCCGGTCTCCGGGAGGTCAAAGACATTATTTTCCCCTCGTCTTTCTCAGTTTCCAGCACATATTTGTCACTTTGAAAAAGCATGAATTCTGGATTTGATGCACTTTAATTGATTTCACCCTCAACAAATCCAACTGTCCATCAACCTTTCCTTTTTCTTTCCTCTCCCCCTTCCCCTTCTTTATTTCTTTCCTATGTCCCTTTACTTTGAGAGTGATGTTTTCACCCGCCTGCATGTTGAAGCTGTTGCAAAGCTCATGACCCTATCGTGGCTTACTCTCACTAGCCATTTCTCTCGTTTTCCTTATCCTCCAAGTTGAACTTTGGATGCTGAGTGAGAACGAAGCTGCCTTACAGGTCTACTGGTCTTGTGGTATCTTAGTGATGTGCTGCTGATAGCTAGCTAAACGTGGCTGATGGTCCACTTATTTTGAGGCAACTGTGTAGAATTGCAAATGTGAATTAATAATTAGTTCTTGATATACTGGCATTGGTATTTAAAATCGTTTGCAGCAGTACTGTGGCAGAGGTGAATGTACTCTTCCTCCTTTCCTCCTGGAAGGATGTATATACCCAGTGATGTGTACATCCAGTGTTGCACGGTTGTAAATTCAGTTGCGTAAAATGGCGTTGGCACCTCATACAGTGAGATGCCATCACACTGTCTCTTGCTTGTTTGGTGAATTCATATGGCATAAGTGGAGGTATGGAGTAAATGGAGTACGTGGGTGTGTAACAACTTGGCCTTTGCACAGAAATACTTTAAGTGTGTCTTGGAAGCCGGGGGCCACTTAACAGTGGAAGCTGGAAGAGAGGTTCATAGGTGTTCCTGTGAATGCTGTCGTTACATCCTCGTTATTATCAGGACATGGGCTGGGGAGCAGGCTTCTGTTTACAACAGAGCAGAGAGATTTAAGGTCTCTGCACTGTTCTAAGGTGTTCACCAGAACTCAGCAGCCAGTGGCATTCCTTGGACTAACGTGCTCTCACCGAAGAACTCCAGCACTCGGGATGAGCAGAATTGGTTCATGATAGTTCATGTGAGTGTTTTCAACGTGTAGTCCAGGGTAACTAAGAAAACCAAGCCTCTTGCTGAAATCTGTAATTTGTAAGAGTCCCATTAACGGAGGGAGCTGGAAACCCGGCGTGTTGCAGGTCTCGCAGTGGGAACTGCTGTCCATGGTCCTGGGTGGCCGCAGGTGGAGGTCCGGGGTTTGTAACCGGGGCGGCTGAGTCTCGGGGGCTTGGGGAAAGGTGCGGCTTCCTCGCTCTCTCCTAGTGGAAAAGAATGTGAGTAATTCTGCAAATCAAGTTCAGTATTTGCCAGCATCATGGAGAGGGAAGTGACTGTTCTTTAACGGAGGTGTAAAGAGCCTCCGCTAGTACTAGTGGGCCTCACACTAACCCGTTCCTTCCATGATTTGCTGCTGAGAGGGTTGTTGTGAAGCCTTGTGAAGGCTCTTCTTGTTCAGTGAGACTGGACTGCCGTATATTGGATCATCTTCTGAATGTTATCTGAATCTTTGGAGGAGAAAATCCTGGACTATTGTTATCAATGACGGGTGGGATTTCCCCCTGGCAAACCTCCTGCAGCCTGATTCTGAGTTTAGGTACTTCTAGCACAGGAATTCACGCTCGAAATATTAGTTTGAGGTAAAGCTTGCTCTTTTTCAGTCTATAGATTCATTTGATCCCGTATCAGCTGGAATTCTTTTTGTCGAATGGTGATGATGATTTCTTTTTTCTCACTAGACTTCTCAGAAAAACACCGCAGCTTTCTGGTGTCCAGAGCTATGATGTGAGAGGAGCTAAACAAAGTGTTCTGTGCTTGTGTGAATTGCTGTTAATAGCTCCTCACCATGTTGGGGGACCCAGGGCTCGGAATACAATACGTTATTAATATGACATTAGAATGTTTCAAAGGACATAGAAGGATTTAATTTTCTTTTTGTGAGTGGGTGCTATCCCTTCCCCTTAAACGCAGTGCGATGCCTGGGGGAAGAACCCATGAGAACTTTTAATGGATTCTTTTCAGCGTTCAGCTCCTACAGGCACTATACTGAACAGGAAGAACAGATTACCTAGCGAGGTGAGGTGAACTGCCAGCTTACTGCGCTCTGAAGAATCTTTTCCATGGCCTTTGATTCCAGCTTAGAGTTCCAAGAGATGCTGATGTGACATGAGGTTTCACATGTGTGTTGGAAAACTGGAGAGCTTGAGGATTTGTCTGGCAGCCTCTAGTTAAAAAAAAAAAAAAAAAAACCCGATATGTCTTTGCAAGACCTCCTTTAGAAGTGGTCCTGCTAAAGAAGAAATTGGAGACCTTTATCCTCACCTATAAAATAATCCCTTTTACTAGGATTAGAAAGGTTTGGGGATGAAATACGGATCTTTTCAGAACATTGGACTGCAGCGTTCTCATCCTCTCCACTAGTAGAGGACCTGGGAAGGAGATCTTGTGATTCTGTTGTGCAGTAAGATAGGGAAAACATGCCAAGAGTGGTATGTGGGACCAGTCAGGTTCCCCCTTTGTCTTTTGTGCAGCTACGGCCAGCCAGGCAGTGGTACATGGAGCTTATAAGATCAATCAAACCCCGTGTCCGCGCACAGTGCAAGGACTAAGGAAAGCTTAATGCTCAAACCAAACCTGCGTTGCCGTCACACGTAGGTGCACGTGATATTGGCTGGCTGCAGAGTGGGGCTCAGAAGATGGGGAGAGCTCACCCTGTGGCAGGTTTTTCGCACTTCATTTGTGACAACATCAAAGAGACTTTAATGGGGTTTTTTTGTGCTAGGAAGGTAGGTTCTCTGGGGGTAGGGGGGTGGAAGGGCTATCATTTACTGGAAATAAGAATTTAGAATTTTGTAGAGTGACCAAGATTTCTGCTTGGTTTTACTTTCAAATACTGGCATACAATTTACCCAAATTATTCGGTATCTCACAGGCCTTCAGTTTCATTTAGCAAGCCATGTATTGAGCCTTTCAGTCTTGTGAGTGAAGCATCTTTTATTCACAAACATCTAGAAGTAATTGGTATCTCGTTTTGCGGTGTGCTTTGAATGTTACTAGTCTTACTGTCTTGGAGATAAGGAAACTGAGGCACTGAGGGGTGAAGCATCTTGTTCAAATCCTCTGGCTGGACGGTAGCAGTTTCAGGATCGGCAGTCCAGGCCCACATACCATAACACCTCCATAACACCTGGTTTCGGCATTCTGATGCCTGCAGTAGATGCTTGACCCAAGGGCATGACATGGGGGTGCCCAGGCTCTTTGTGGAGTTAACTGGGAGCTGGTGCCTCCAGGGGCATCAGGGTGTCCTCTGCGCTGAGCTGGGAACCTGCTAAGAGCCTTTTAGCTGGTTTGGCCCCAGGAACTGCGGCTGGCTCTCTGGATCCGGACTGTAGCAGACTATGGGATGGTGTCTGTAGCTTAGCTACCTAGAGGAGCTTCTGCGCAGGTGCAGGGGAGGGTATTGCAGCCTGAAATAGGTGTCGATGAGATCTGAGCCCCTTCTGCATTAGGCAAGGTTTGAGAGTAACTGCTCTGGGGGCTTGAATAGTGTCGTAGCTGAGGTACCTGATGAGGTGATCTGAATCCTGCTGCAGGTTTCCCAAGTCCCAGGCTGGTGCTTTCTCCAGTAGGGTAACCTGCCTAGGAGTAAGTTTTATTTCACAGCCAGCAAGTTGGACAACAATCTGAGGCCAAAAATTGCACAGCCTCCATCTTTTCAGGGGCTTAAATCCTTAATAGAGCCTTGCTAAACCAGCTGGGAACTTTCCAAACCATGCATAAAATCACTTGCTTGTCTCTTCTATCAGAAAAAGTACAAGCTGGGGAAACTACTGGGCTATGGTTACTCAGCATGGCAGTGCTGGAGCTGGGAATACCATAGACCCAAGTCTTCCAGTCCCTGGGATGTACATTAGGGAAGTAGCAAACACTGGCACTCCATCGTGGTTGCTTACAGAAACTTTCAAATAATCTCAGGGGAGCAGGGATGTTCAGCTGAAACTAGAATCATTTTAAGGTGCAGGCTTAGGTTTGATGCTTGGATCAGGATTTAAACTTAAAATTCAGTCCAGTTCAAGTCTACTGTTCAGAGCATCCATCTCTAAGAATTCCTTTGCACGCTGGAGGCTTGGAGTTTTTAAGGAGTTTCGATGTTTCCTTCCACTGTACCAGACAGACATGAAGCAGCACTTGCTGCTGACCAGCTCCACGCTCTTGAACAGAGACGCTTTCCTTTCCCCAGCCCGAATCCAGAAGACAATGTGATGTGAATTTACCCAAGTGACGTCGGGGGAGGCTACACAGCCGTGGTTTGGCAAAGATGTGGAAGTATTCATACCACCTATTTTTAATAGATAGTCGAATAGAGAGGGGGAGACGGGAAGAGATCATGGAAAGGAGGTGCAGAAAAATTGCATTAGGCTGTTGATAATTTCAGTCTGAAGAGCTCTGAATTCCCCTCTGAAATCTTCTCTTGGGAGTCTTAGTTCCTAAGTTAAATGACTAATTAGAGTGTGTTCACACCGCAAGTCAGCCCAGCAAGGCAAACTTGTAAGAGCTAATGCTGCTCACTTGCTCCCAGTGGAAGCTGAATATCTCAGGAGCTTGCAGAGGCATTTGCCCCCCTGGAAATCTGTGCCTGTTACCAGGACATTGGAGAATTTATTGTGGGGGGAAAAGTAAAGAAAAATCCTCCCCCATGAGACAGGGCCTGTATCAGTCCCTCTCTCAAGCCGATTTCTTTGCCTTGTTCTTTCTCTGCTCCGACATCTTGTTTAGTGGGAGAAAAAATTTGAAACTAAGTGCCCCAAGCTGAGAGGAGATGTACGGCACCCAGCGGGACCCTGACCTTCCTTGTAGGTAACAAATTGGATGGCATGCAGGCTGAAGATGTCGGGTGAGGAGGGAGGGAGGGGGGTTAAAGTTACACAGCAACATCTGTTACCGAGGGTACGGGCGGCAGTGCTCTGCCGTTCCCCTCGGCGAAGAGGGCTGGCTTCAGGCAGGCGCAGGGGCAGGGCCTTGGGCCACCGGAGGACGAAGGTAGGAACGGGCACAGCGGGCGTTTCTGAGGGGCTGGAGGCGTACGTGTAAATACATAGAATAGATCCTGAGGCGGTGGTTGCGGGGGGGTGTAAGGTAGAGAATGAGTCCTTGGGAAGGAGCAATGAAATGTTTATCTGTGCGGGTTTTGCCAACGTACAAAATCTGGGTTTGGTTTTCTTATCTCGGGGCCCACATCTCTGAGTAAGGGAGAGGAGTGTGGCCATTAGTCATCTCTCTCCCAGTTACTAAAGGTCCCTCCTCTGATAATTTCCTATGTTCGTATCCTCTTCGATCTGTCTCTGACTTCAGCCTTCCTTGCTGTTCAGCACCATGAGCCACTGCAAAAAAAAATTAGGACTGGCAGTGTCGAGTCCTCTGGAGAGATGTCGTTGGGCCCCAGCTTCCATGGAGGAACAAGAAAGCCTGGGCAATGGCATCTCTCCTGCGTTCAGCTGTGAGACTTTGCCCCAAATGCCTTCTGTCATCTCAGCAGACCCCATCCTTTTTGCTTTAATTGATTCTGTCTGGCTTTAATTTGATGTGAGAATAGACCTCCCACCGTGAGCACTCCAGTCTGTTTTGTGCAAGGAGGCTGGGTGTAGCTGTGATCAGAGGCAGGGTTATTTTATTGTAATAGGGAGACAAGGATGTTTTTGGGAGGACCATGGAATTCTGTAAACCCATTAACAATTGAAATGAGGCTTTTCACTTCCATACTGGGTTTGTGGGAAGTGCTCGTACAACAACTTGAAAGCAGAGAACTGTAGTAACAATTTTTCATTATGGCCATGCATAGGGTTTCCTGAAGAAGTCTGGAGTCCTGTGCGTGGGCTCCATGCAGGCGTGCAGTAGGAGGCAATCCAGGGGAGCTGGCCATCTGAACGGGCGAGGAGGGGATTCAGAGGCAAGGAAGAGGGAACAGATTTAGTTGTGGTCACCTAACTGCATGATGGCAGAGATGAGAACAAATAGGGAAGTCGAAAAGGAAACCTCTGTTGTGAGTCTGGTCAGCCAAAGTCTAAACAGTTGTTGAGTTTGTTTTATCACATCAAAATATTTTGGTTCCGTGGTGTGTTGACTTGAGTCAGTGTTTGTCTAGGCTGACGGTGTTGTAGAAACATTCAGGTTTGAGGGTACTGTATCCCCGTCACTGGAGGGGTCAGGATCTCTGCGCTCTCTCCTAAGGTAGAGGAGAGGGACGTATAGCTGTTGTGGCAAGGGGAGGCTGGATGAAGCAATCCTATTTCCGATGGCTTGGTTGTAGAGTCTTCAGATATTTCAAGGCCTCTTCCAACCTGCTCTATGGCCGTGTTCAGTCTGATTAAGTGTGCTGCTGCTTGGACCACAAATAAGGGTTTTAAGTCAAATGGGAAGATTTTTGAGGGGAAAACAGATGAATAAGTGTTCAGAGTTAATTATCCGCAAATTCCTGACATGTCTTGAGTAATAAAATATAGATATGTATGCACTTATTCATACCGTGCCATTAGCGGTCTGGTCATAGAAGTATTAAGATATTCCAAAATACAAAATTACTGCCTAACAAACTGAAGGTCCAGGTCTTTGAAGATATGATCTGGTTGAGGTGATCTTCTAAAAGTATCTTGTCCAAAAGCATTGGGGGTGCGGTGAGGTCTAAGCACAAAACAAGTGAAGACATTGAGGTTAGGCTAGAATAGGACCCCATGTAGCTCCCAACCTCACCCACATCTCTCCCAGGCACGATTCCTAGTGGTAGCTGAGACCTTATTGTTCTTCTACAAACAGATTTGTTCCTATCTGCTAGTTTTGGTTAGAATACGATAGAAATTGTAGACAGGAATACTATGTAGTTGCTTTTACTTGATATGTTTCCTCCTTTCCTTCCCTGTATCAGAAATCTTCCTATTTTTTAACTTATTTTCTAGCCATTCCACCTGATCCTTCAATATTTCCATATTTCAAGGAGATTTATCCAAATGGCATGTTTCCATGGCTGATATGCAGCAATAATGCAGGGTTAATACCTAATTAGTTCCCAGGGACATTGAGCTTTTCATGGATATTCAGTAACAAAAGCAACAACAAACAAGCTGAATTCCTAGGTCTTAATTCATCGGGGAGGAGGAAATAGGAACCTAAAAATGCAGGAATTATTCAGCGCAGTATGAAAGCTTAGTTCTTTCTCTCATGAAGCTCAGAGGATGCTATAGCAGCTGACAGGGAAAATATAACCTCCTCCTCCTTCCCTGCCTCCCTTCGGGGGGACTGTATACGTGTCTGTGTTTGCAGCCCTGACATCTCCAAACAGGAACGTTCCCAGTTCTGCAGCACACTTTGAATAGCTCCTTGCCAATTCCCCTCCCTGCCGCCACCCCAGTCAGCCCGACCCCGTTTCTTTGACATTCAGCCGTACCTGCTCAGTCGTATCCTGAGCAGCTGGATGTGATCAGAGCTGGCCTTCCACCTCGCAGGATGGCCAGCATATGGGCCCGTGGGCTCCAGCCATTATGTTCCTGAGCACTGAGCTTGTCTGCCTGTGGCTACAGAGGGTTTTTTCCCCTCTCAAGCAATTGCAAATAAACCTTTCTGATAAGTCACAGGAAAACAAACAGGCCCTTTGGCTCTGTAGGCAGTGAGAAGGAGGGAGGGGAAAAAACCAAACCCAATAACAAAACCTTTGCTGTGTTGAGCGCTGTGGATGCCTTCAGGAGGGAGGAGCTGTGTCTGCCCTCAGCCAGAGACAGGGCTTTCCTTGGAGCAAGTGGCTTGTTTCAAGATGATTCGTGCTCTGTAGCCAGGCCCTGGTGTGGGAGCTCCAGGGGCCGGAGAAGGTTTGACTCGGAGGAGAACAGCCCTCGAGATCGTTTAGACCAACGAATGGAGGCTTTGAGCTGGCTGATTCGGGCAGTCCGGTATTAGTCTTGAAGTTGTAGGGGCTTGATGGCTGAAAATGGCTGTTGTGAAGGGAATCGGCCCCCGGCAGAAAGGGAAGAGCAGGGAGGGTGGTGCGGTGCAAGAGCCCAGGGCAGTCCCAAACAGCCTCTGTGTGTCCTTTGCCGTTTCCAAGAAGGGTCTCGGTTCCTGGAAGGAGTCATAGGAGGCCTCTGGCACTTTGCTCGGTGTGTGAAGGAAGCCAAGCGGAGTGTAATGGGCCAAAGCGAGACCCTGTGTCTTGGGGGTTCACTGTAGCACTTGGAGAGCTGAGGAGGGGCCCCTGAGTGCCCCCCACCCCACCTTAGTGTGACCTGAGCCCTGACCACTGTGGAAAGCTTGGGGCAACCAAAGAGATTTTTGCAAAGAATGTATTATAGAAACGGTAGGTCTTGCCTTCCTTGTATTTTCCTGTCCTTATGCCAAGGAAATAAGGCTTCAGCCTTCCCAGACAGCCTGGCTTCCCAAAGCTACGTAGCTCAGCCAGCAGCAGTTAGAGGTACGCCAGGGCACCCAGATGGGACCTGGCACTGTCTTAGAATTATGGTCTAAACCTAAGGATGGTAAAAAAACTCATTTTGCCCTTTGAACCCTGTCGATACACCACAGACTACCGCTGTCCCATGTGCAGATGGTACCTGAATACACTAGGGGCCACAAGACGGCCTTAGACGTGCGAACTGGGGGGAGGTGCTTGCCCTGAGTTGTTCAAGAAACGTATGATGAAAGCTGCTGGGCTTTTGCTGGCAGATATCTACCAGCAGCACGGAGCCGTGCTGGCATGCCCAGGGTGAGCTAAAAAGCTGCCTGCTAACACAACACCCTTTAGGACGGGAGTCTGCACTCTGGCTAGATGTACAGTTTCTCGGGGCTCCTTGGAGGGTTTGGCCTCTCGAGTGCACTCCCAGCTGGGAACAACCTCGTTCCCAAAGTCAATAAATGATGGACTTTTTCAACTTGGAAGTCAGGCCCGTGAGGAGCCTTTGAAACCTTTGCCTCGGCAGATACGGCCAAGGTTATCATCCTGGCACGTCTACAGTGAACTCAGACGCTATCTTGAAATGCTGCCAGAGTCTGCAACGCGCTCGTGCTGAAATGCAGAAACCACATGAAGGGCCCCGTGGCCCTGTCACCTCGGCCTCCTCCTGGCTGAAAGGAGCCAGAGCACGCACGTCGCCACCAGGTTACGACAGATGGTACCAGGTACAAGTTGTATCGCTGCCAACGCGTCCTCTCTGAGGTCTTCAGTGGGAATCGCTCCTATAGAGTGATGTAGTTCTGTGGCCCGAAATACTTGAACTGTGGAGAGGAGTAGGAAATTCCTGTGCGCAATTCGTTCAGAGAGGGAAAATGAGAGCGTAAGCCACGGGATCAGCACCAAGTGGGCAAACGTCGCTGTCAACTGCTTCCCAAGCAATTCCATTGAAGCAAACAGCATTAATTGTAGATTTATGCCAGCATTTCTGAGAGTCTCTTTTGGGACAGAGCCAGTTCTGGTAGGGGATTAATCTTGCTGGAAAACTCCCTCTTGTTTGTTGCTTGGTCTCCGACACCCGCGCGTGCACACAAACAAATCTCGGTGACCCCCCGACAACCCAGTTAGCTAGCAGGGAATTAAAGGACGTGAAACCCTAGCTTCCCCTTCAGCACAGCCCTGCATCTGCCACAGCCCGTTCGCAGGGCAGGACCAGCCACCTGCTAGTTGTTTTGCTCGAAGAGAAAATGCCTGTCGGACACATAGGAAACAACTAATCCAGTCCCCTGGGAGGGGGGGCGATTGTCATTCCCACAGTCCCCAGCACAGGTACTCGGCACCTTCCAGGACTGGGGCACTGTGGCTTTTCTCTGGTTGTTTTTCCACCTGGCAGTAGTTCTGCATTTTGCTTTTATCTGATGGAAGTATTTCTCACGTGTTGATGTTTGGCCATCCGCCTCAGGACAGTGAAAAATACAGCGTGCCCTATTCCCACACACGCATCCCTTCTTCTCAGCTTAAAACGTAATAGAGAAAGCCATGTATTGCATGTGCTGGATGCATGTCTCCTTTACGTGTGCACATACGCTTTCTGATGGTACATTTGTGCAGTTTAAGACCTTTCAGAAACAGAGATCTTCTCTAGTTACTGCTGCTGTCTCTCTGGGCCTTAAGGACTGGTCACTGGCATCCTCTCCCCACTGCTTCCGTAGTGTCACTGCGCTCAATATGCCACTGAAGTGTGATGATTTTTTTTTTTTAAAGCTCAAATTTGCCAGCGCACTTGAAGTGCAACAGATGCTTCCCTGGAGTCTGTCTCAACAGCAGAAGGGATAGTTTAATGGTCTCGAGCAGCAGGCTAGGAATGCCTCCATTCCTCGGGAACAGCAGGCTCAGCTCCGCGGTCTGCTCAGCCTTTCCCCCTTCAGAGGGCAATAAATTGAATAACTTGCAGTTTACTGCCTGCCCGCAAGTTTCAAGTGAAAGAGGTGGAGGGGGGGAAGAAAACCCTGAGGCCAGCCACTCGGTGGGTGCAAATCAGTATGCCTTTGCTAGCTTACACCAGCTATAGAGCTGGCCCCGAGGTTTTGTGTTCACATTATCCTGGGGCTCATATTGCAAGAATGCGGGGTTGGCCAGATGTGCTAGCTACAGCATCCCCTCCCCTCCTGAACCGACAGGGTACCAGCTGCCACTCCCTGCCCTCGGAGCAGCCAGGCTTCCCTGGTGCTGTCTGCGTGCAGCTTGGAAGGTGCTTTGGGGTCCTTGGGAATGGCTACCAGCACGTAAATACTATCCCTGTTCCAGAACACAACAGTTAAGAGCAGCCGAGGAAGTTTTCCCCCTTGGAAGTGATGTTCATCTCCTCCCCCAACCCAGCATATGGAATTCTGGATCACATTTCTCTCTCTTGCCAATAAATATTGCAGATTTATTGCTCTATACCTGGTGGGTAGTAAATTGCATTCCACCTCTGTTATAAGGCTCTTTGCTATGACACAGTCTTGCAGCTCCATTAAACCTTAATTACAGCAACACTTCATTGGGTTGCTGTGATGGTCTGAGTGCCATTGCAGTAGGGAGGATGTATGGCCAAAACAGGCTGATGCAGAGAGGCTTTGTTTTGGTTTGTTTCCTCCCTTTTTAAGGATTACGGAGAGTTGAGCCCAGCAAGGGGAATAGACGGAGGCTCAGCCTCTTGCTCTCTGCTCATTTTCCACAACAGCTGGCTTCACCTGCCGCAGCCCCGGCGGCTCTCCTGCTCCCTGGTGAGGTGCTCAGCAAACGGTGCTCAAAGTTGCCTCTGTTAAATGGCTTATTTGCATTTGTGCTTGGGAGACGCATCCCAGATTCAGCGTTGTCTCTGGGTTTGATAGCGTGAGGAGTGCAGGGTGTAGTCAAATAGAATATTGGGAGCAAAACAGGACTTGGATTTCTATGGCGTGTAGCAAGACAGATTTTAAGAGCAATTTCATTGGTGTGCGGTCAGTCCAAGCTCATCCTTCAGTAGGCAGATTGCATCTGTGTCAGCTAAAGGTTTGTGGTGCCATCCCTGCCAGCTTGCCACCGTCCTTCCCTGCAGCCTGCGAGAAGGAATGAGGCTTCGCTCCAGCAACCGCTGGCTGCTCTAGCAGCTCCTTGGAGGTCGATGTCATCTGATGTTTTCACCATGCTTCTCTAGCCCTTGCTGCCTGGGGACTGACGGAGGCCACAGCGAAGGCTGGGCGAGGGTGGAGGTCTGAGTGCCTGCGGCTGTTGGATGTGCGGGTAGATGGTTCTCATTTCCCCTCGCCAGCCAGGCACGGAGGAAGCACAGCTTGGAGCTCCAGGAGAGGCTGTCCAGTGCCTGTGCTCCCTCCGGACTGAGGGTGTTCTGCTTGGCCTTGTGACTTCAGTCTTGGAGGTCACTCCTGGTCCTAGGCTGAGCCCCCCAGCCCCTCGCGCAGACTTGGTTCAGTACTAGTACGCATTGTACCGACATCCCTCCTTGGGTCGATGTTCGGGTCTCTCTGCGTTACGAAGGGATAGCCAGAAAGCACTGAAGGTTACACCAGGCACTTGGATTCGTTGCACCGTTTCATAGGTGAGCCCCGTGTCATCAGATCTGCCCAGGAGGACTCTTTCAATCCCAGTTTGGAAATTCTTTGCCTCCTCAGTCGTACTGGTGTGATACCAAGTGTTATACCTGGTGTAGCTATGACAGTAACTGAAACTGCTATAGGTCATCCCCAGGATTATCTTCTATTAGCATAATGCCCACGCTTCAGTAATGATTTTGACTGTTGTGGTCACTTTGTGTGATGCTCATCATTCTTGTAAATCCACTCGTATGAGTAAGAGTGTGTGTTTGACTGTATTTTACCACATCTATAACTTTATCTGGTCAAACATCCATATAGCATGTACTCAGATATCCACAGCTATTTGTAGATAGGCAGCGCAGAAATCTTCTACACCACTGCTATTGCAAAAAGCTGCTACCAGAAAGCAACTAAAATGCAACTAAAATCTTTCTACAAATTCGGTTGCTGAACTCTTTTAACGAATAACTAACACATGGGAAATACTTTTCTTTGGAGAGCCTGTTATAGAGCCTTGTTTGTCCTTATTCTCCCCTCTTGCAGCAACCTTGAGATGTCAGACGTAGGAAATGTGGCCACAGCTGTTTATGCACTTAGAGGTTTTTTTTCCAAGGCCACATCCTTCTATTCTCCCGTAGATTACTTGAAAAGATGCTGCAGGGACTCCAGAAAGCCAAGGTCTATGTGCCATGTGCAGGTGTTGCCAGGAGATTGACATTTTGAACATTTGAAAACTATCAGAGAACTAATTTGGTGGTGGATTTTTTTTTCCTCTCCTCCTTCCTTCCCTCTTGAACTGTGTATTAGAAGACTCTGGCTGTAGATTGATATTCCTAACAGAGCCACATTACTCAAGCAATAGTCAAACGTGATAGCACATATTAGAGGAAGATCGGTACCTTGTCAGTCGCTGCTAGTAAAAGCAAACAGTGTCCAGCTTCTCTGGATCCTGGGCTGGGATAAATTGTCACTTGCCAAAGCCCTGCCCAGCCCTTGACGCCGCGTCCTCTGTAGGGTAGTTAAGTCACGCCAACCCGAAGTGGTTCAGAAAATGCCACTGTACCGGTTTCTTCTAAGAAAATGCCATCACCTTGATGAAAACTGACTATTTTTCTGTGTGCAAATGGATACGTTTGCAGGAATTCTTGTTACAAATGACGTAAGAGGGAAATAATGTCAGAGGTCTGACTTTCGTAGTTGCAAACCAAAGGAGTTTATTCTTTCTCCTTGGGGGAAAAAGATTTTAATTTTTAAAATGCAGTTTATATTTAGACAAATTAAAGATGTGTGAAATTAAATGGGAATGTTTTGAAGGGACTGAAAATATATATTTTGATTAACTCAAATGAATTTAAAAATAAATCATGGGGAAAATGAAATGTTGGTGGGGTTTTTTTGGTCCTCATTTGAAATGAAAAATAATTTGCAATCTTGACACTTTTCATGAAATGAAAAGTCCATTTGCTGATTAAGGCCCAGATTCATCCTGCCTAATTTCGGGCATTATTGAACTGCTTAGTGCCAAAGGGCACTTTAATCCACCCGAGATTTAAATTGCCCTCTGGAGGTACCTATTTCTTTCACTGATAAGACGGGGGCAACGTGACTTCTAACGCGTGTGTCTGAGAACTGCCCGAGTTGGGTGGCATGCGACAGGGCGCAGGGCTCTCCCTTTTCTCCCCTGGCCTCTCTATTTGCTGCTTTTGTGTTCATATGCCTCCCGTCTCTCCCCCAAAAGTTGGGGGAGTTGGGTTTGGGTTGGGTTTTTTTCTGAAGGGGGAGGAGATTTCCGCTGAAATATAGGGGTTTATCTACCTGTTTCCTGTGGGTGGAAAAAATTCTGGAGGACTGGCAGGGTCATATCCTATGAGAAGCAAAGAAACAAGATTTGTAGTTAAGATTGAGGGGATCTGTGGTCAGGTTCGTTCTCTTTTAATCGCCACATACCACGACTTTCAGCTCTCACATCTGGTTGGCAGAAGGCAGGTCCTCTTCAACAGCTCCTCCACAATGTGCTGAACACTCTACTCCATCTTTAGTACTCCTTGACCCAGAACAAAAGTGAAAATATTTGGCATGCCAGAAGAGGTTAACAAATAAAGTGATGCACAGCCTTCTCCTCCCCATGACATCACTTTGGTGTGAGAGAGCAATCTTCTTCGTGTCACATCTGAGAGTCTGGTGACAGCAGAGGGACACATCTGCTCCAAGGCACTTCCCAAGACAGTGCTGTCTTGCCTGGCTGAGTTTTCCACTCTCCTCCAGGTTGAGGAGGCAGTGTCCAGAGGTCAGATCTGGCCCACTTTATGCCACAGTCCCAACCGACGTCATCTTGACGTATTCGTGAGGGCTTTGGTCATCTGTCCAGTCAGCCAGATGGATTTGCTTTAGGTAGCTGGACATTTGGGAAGGATTATTTCTTTTAAATATGTAGCCTGTACTGTTCTTATTTTGGGCTCATAAAACATAACGAGATATGGGTCAACATTTAAGTCCTGTGGAAAATTACATCCTGGAAGACTTTGTGGAGCCGAAGGCTTAGCTGGTATTAACTCTAATTATACTCCATCGAACTGTACAGCGGCAACTGTGGCCTTTGGCTGAGACCTTATTCTCCTTGCTGGGAAGCTCACCGTTACTGTTGCGCCTGAGCAGTGGGATACGGGTTGGGACGCAAGCCCACGAGTGAGCACCGTTCCTCCTCTGCTGCGTTTTGGTGGGCACGGAGCATCTCACTGCGTTGAGCTCCTGTCTTGTCCATGATGGAGCATTTTATTTGCCTTTCAAGTTTCCAGCAACTATTGCAAACTCCTTGCAGCAGCTACTTGGCAAAGCGCGTAGGATATTCTGAGTGCCTCAGTCTGAATATCGCAAGCGAGCATATGCTTTTGGAGGCAAGCAGAGGCAGCATAGGAGGGTGGGGAAGGAGATTAAAATACAGTTGTTGGCCGATATGAAAAAAAAAAAAAGCTTAAATAAACCACAAATTACAAAAAAAAAAAAAAAAAAAATCCTGTGAGAAAGAAAGAAAGTAACAAGTCTGTGGAGGATGGATGTTTGGAACTGTTCAGCCTAATGCATGCCAGATTCCTTCTCTCTTCTCTCCCCCCCCGCCCCCTCCCGCTGCCTTCCCCTTACCAAATGCTGTCTGCTAAACTTCTGAAACACCCTTTGCCTTTTTGACCCTTCAACTCATCTTGAACTTAGGAAAAATTGGGGAGGCGGGAAGGAATAGTTGCCTATATAGCGCATGTGGCTGCGCCGGGGTGGGGGGTGTGCGCTGGGGGTCTGTGAGCGGGGGGGGCTGACACGAGTTTGTGTGGTTGATGCTCCCCTGAAAACAATTTGTATCCTGTTAATAGAATTAGTAAATATTTGTAGCTCACTTTGAAGCCTGTGTCCCCAGGGGATGTATGGGGGGGGCAGAGAAATTAAAGAGACAAGTTACTGATTTAGTCATCCCGTCCCCTTCCCCCAGTCTCTTTCTTTCATTTTCTACCTCCTTTATGAAGACACTAAACAGACAAATGGAGGTTTGAAGCGAGGCTTGTGCCGCTGCGTGCGGAAGTGACAGGGGTGGTACGCGGGGCGAGGGGGTGGAGGAGCAGGCCTGGTATCTGCTAATGCAGAAGCCATCCTCATCTGAGGAACCGGTTGGGAGCCAAGTTGCTGCGTGGCGGCGGGGCCCGGCCGGGCGCAGAGCCCCTGCGGGGGGCAGGGGCCTTCGGCCGGGCGCTGCCCGGGGCTCCTGGGGCTGAGCCGGGGTGGCTGCGGCCGCGGCGTTTGGCTCGTGTGACTGCTTTCGGGGTCCGTCGGCTCCGTCACACACCAAGTGACCGTAGAGGGAGAGACGTGCGCACGTGTGTAATCCCACTTCTTCAGACCCCTCTCTCTTCTTCCTTCTGCAGTATTATGAACTGGTAAAGGACAAAGGAAGAAGAAAGTGATCTCAGATCGGAAAACTGAGTCATGTAGGGCTGAGACGTTTAATTTCCCGTTATTATTTCTGATTCGCTTCTTTACAGAACTGCACAGATGCGCAGACTGAGGTTAGATCACCTGCAAGTTTTTAGGTGGTGGACGTGTTCCAGCTCTTTGCCTCCAACAGCTGGCAGCTGAAGTACACGTGAGTGACGAGGGCCACCCAAAAGGAGGATCAAGTTTGAAACGGTGGAAATTCAAAGAGCTGTTAGCATCTCCAGGCATGGCATTATTACTTGGGAGTGATTTTGACGAGCATCGAGGAGGAAGTTTTTATGAGTGGTGTTACTTTCAAGTGCGGAAGGAGCCTGCATTGTGCCATTGTTTAGAGAAATGTGCTCTCGTTGACTTGCCAAGACTGCCCAACGCCTTAGTCCTCTGATCACGCGAAGCTCTTGGCAAACAGCTGAGCTCTTACAGGTGAAGTGGCTTCTAAAAACGTGCATCTGAAATAAGCTTTTGCCTTATACATAGACGATAAACAAACTGTTGGGTGGGGGGAACTGCGGAGGGGTCACCACATTTCCTGAAAACCACTGGGGCCGGGTTAGAAACACTAAGCTCGTGCGATAGGAGTTGCCGCGCGCCAGATGTCGTAGAAACTGATAACCTGGATCTTCTTGATGCTTTTCCCAATTAAACCGGTTGGTCTTGAATGCCCATATTTTGTGGGTTCATTGTCTGTAATATTAATGCTTTCTGTGAAGCCCTGGCTGAGAAGGAGAGCATGGATCCCCGCTTCAGTCCTGCAAGCGTGAAGGCAGGCAGCGCTCAGCGCTTCACTTGGGAGAAGGTGCAGCTCTGCTGCTGTTTGGAGGCTCAGCCCGTGCCGAAGAGGAGAGGGGAGAGGACTAGATGTGAGCCACTCATAAAAATTAACTGGCCGTCACGCAGCCTCGCTGCATACCCTAGAGGGTCAATTTGTCCCTTGGAAACAGAGCAACAAGCAATCTTAACTGGTGGTGTGGCTGCCTGCTGGGTGAGACCAGGCCACGATGGCGTCTCGTGCGGCTGATAACATGGGGGAGGTTAGGGAGTGACTCCCGAAGTCTGGGTTGTGAGGTTGGAAATTTGCCTTCTGATTTTTGGGGCCTGTGGAGAGCAGTGAAGAAACCTCAGGTGGCTAATTTCTGTCTTGAGGTAAAGAGCGAGCAAGGCAGGTTGTTGAATATTGGGTTGTCTGTGTGCCAGGAACATGTAATGGGATTGACAGGCTTCATTCTCTAGCAGTAGGCAGCTAAGTGTCACCCAGCCAACGACATCTCCCGCAAGTGCCAGCGGAGAGAAGCAGGCGGCTCAGGAGGGCGATTCCTCTGCGAGTCTTCGGTTGTCCATTTCTCTCCATGAGCTACCAAGCTGACCAGGGTTACTGGCGCAAATATGTGGTCTAAGTTAGGAGAGATGAATCCATTTTTCAGCTGAGTTTGGTGTCTTGGACGATTGCAACCCAGATAAGAGTTTCATTCATTCATACCTCGTTAAAGGTTCGCGTTCAAAGTTTGTTCACCTAAAGAATAAAAAGGCCCTGACGTTCAGTTGAAACGTAAGTCTGCCTAAGAAATGAAACCATAAATTGGTTTAAGCTTTTGAATTTTCCTTTCCTGAGAGAAACTACTGCAAAAATTCTCTTAAGTGTTGTTGGTTTTTTGTGAAAAGGCAACAACAAGAAGGTTTACAAGTCTTTACAAAAGAAAACTTTAAGGAAAATAGTTGCAAAACACATTTAGTATGCTTCAACCAGCTGGATTTTCTGGCAGCTCCAGTGAAATCTAAACAAGGAGAATGATTGTCTCTTTTTGTTGTGTTTTGCAATATTTTTTTTGTCCAGACTGGACAGTACAAAGCACATCCTCTGTGGGAAGGTGTCGCAGGCTGCAGATGAGATAAAGTTCCCTGCGATTATATGGGGTGTTTCTCAATAGAGAGTCAGCACATGTGGAGGTCCGATCCCTTTAATGCACACATACAGGGAAAAGAGAGGAAGTGGAGTCCATTAAGGAGAATAGTAAAACCAGGAGTCAAGTAATGAATGAGCGACTGATCCAGTAACGTCATGTGAGCACCTTTCACTCCCACTCGTTGCAGGAGGTATTCGACAGTTCTGCAGGGCTGAGCCCCAGATCGTGTGAGCAAGGGCCTCTTTTGCAATTCTATATGTCTGCTCTACCTTTTCCAGACATGCATCTCTGGTTTTATTAAGCACGCAGCTTGCCGTGGTCCTTAAGTTCCCAGCAGCTCTTTCCACTCCCATTCCCACCCAGAGCTGAGAGACCTATTACCAGGTAATGATGTGTCAAGCAATAGGCAAGGTAGGGGAAAATCACCGAAGGAAAATGCTGATGTAGCGGTGGAAGCGTCTATATTTTTTTACGCTCCTTCTTGACCTGGCTTTCTATACCCAAAGCTTTTAACTAGCTGATGTTTCTCCTTAGATGAATGGGTGGGTTTGGGGACTGACAGGATAGCAGCAGGTCCTGTCTAAAAAGTGTTGTAATGTTTCTCTTGTCCTAAGGTGAATTACGTTTTCAAATCCCCAGACTGAGAAAAGTTGCTTCGAAGTAGTGAGTTTTAACCTCGCCTATAACCTACATAGTGACAGAAACAGTTGAATTGCCTCTAGTTTTGTGTTTAATCTGAAAACTGTAGTGAAGACTGGCGGTGGTTTTCTTAGGTGGTCCAGGTCTCTGAAAACGTGGCCTGACGTCTTCCAAAATGGAGTCCAGTACAATCCAAAGCTCACCCCAACTTTGTCTGAACTGACCTTGCCGGGGTCCGGGCCAATAATAGATGACTCTTCCAAATTTCCCCAGGGACTTGACTTCAGTCCTCGCGGACTGACCAGGACTGGAAGCATCTAAAATGGTGGTGGTGTAGGAAGCTCTGCAGTACCCATCTCCCTGGGGAGCATCGTGCATCTGCAGCCTGGGTGCTGCCTGGGCACGACCGGCCTGTGGTCCAAATCCCGACCGGAGGCCGCACGTTTTAATGGTCTTGATCTCAACCTAAACCAAGGGTAAGTCTTGCCCAGAATCTTGCTTCATCATGTACCATTTTAATGGTTTCCCATATGTTAAATATTTTCTCAGTAAGTGGGAAATTCAGTGCTTCTAGTGAACTTGATATTTAATAAAGCCATTTTGAAATGATTTCTGGAGAGCAGAGTCTGCAAATGTTCAGAAACTACTTTTTTTACATCTAATGCTCAGTGTTACGTTCTGAGATTCCCTGCAAAGACTCGAGCCCAGATTGTAAAATGTACTTTGAAATTTAATTTCCATCAATTTCAATGTGGAAGAGATTAAAATGTGAAACTCCACAAGGAGAAAGATTTTCTCGGTAACAAAACAAATTCCAGTGTGAGCTGGTGACAGATTTTATCAAAAATATTTTAAAAGTTGTCATTTCAGATTGCTTCTGCTTTATGAGGTTTGAAATGCTCTAGAAGCTAGATCCGTTTTTAATTTCTTTAGCAAACTAATTTTACAAATCAGCCACCAAATCTTTGATTACAGCAAACTTCGCTTTCTGAAAACAGTGTCTGTGGTAAGGATAAAAATATACATTCTTGTTTTGCAAACAAGTTTGGTAAGTTCAATAAAAATATTGGTAAATTATTCCAAAAGGATCCAACAGACTTTGGAAAATGCTGACAGTAAAGAAAAATTCTGGCTAAAAATTTTGTTTTTGAAAAAGGAAAAAGACTGGTTTCAACATAAAACACTTCTCATGCCAAGAATTTAAGCCAGCTGTCATTGTCTTTTGTATCCATAAACAAATGCTTTGGTCTCCCTAACAAATCTCAAATGAGTAAAATGAGAACGGGAAAAGTAAGGGCCATCTGTCTGCAGCGCGTGTGCCATCCAGCAGCCAGTGACTCTGGTGCGGATTCGGGGCTGTTTCTGTGAAATCCTTAGCACGTACAGAGAGCTGCCGAAGGCTCTCCGCGCCCGCACCTCTGGCGAGAGCGCCGGCGAGTAGAAGTCAAACCCCCCACGCCAAATGCAGGAGGAGAGGAGGTGCAGCTCGGGGATCGGTGCTGTAGCGCTGGAGAGAACCCGCCCTGCGGGCGGCAGCCGGGCTGGCGGGTGCTGGACCGTACCTAACCTGCAACTTGCTTTTCAGTGGCTGTGCTGCGGCGCTCGCTGGGGAGGAGGCTGGGCAGTGCGGTCTGTAAGCAGAGTTTTTAACATCTTGTTGGAACTTCTCAGCAGCTGGAAACCAGGAGAAGTTTGCTCCTCCGTCTCTTTGGTCCTGGTTTCTTCCCTTCCCCCCACCCCCTTAAAAAGTCCTAACCCCGGCTGATGGTCCCCCTGGAATGTGGGGGACGGTATCCCCCCATATCCTCTTCCTTGCAGTGCCGAGACCAAAGCCCTGGAAACGTGGGCGAGGATTTCGAGTCGTGCTTACGCAGCGTGCTTGCTCCTCTGGCCTGCGCTGCCCAGGTGCCGATGGCCACATCAGATGGCTCTTCATTCTGCCTGATAGATCTGTGGATATCCTGTAAGCTGGCCAGCATTCAGGCAGTGCTTCACGGGTGGAAGGTGGTGTTCTTTACTTCGGTGATCATAATTAGGGATTTTAGCGGAAGTCAGTCAGGCTGTTTGTACCTCCTGTGAGGACTGAAGTTTTGCAGAAAGTCAGCTTCTATGTGAGATTCCTCAGAAGTTTTCCATCCCCTTTCTGCTAGAATTTTGAAGGCAGCCATCATCTTTGGGATAATTTTGGCTGCTCTTATCTAAGTAATAGCCTGGACTCGCAGAGAAAGGAGGAGCTTTTCTAAAAGGAATTGTTTAATGAGCAAATTAAGCCTGAATTGCTGTGATTTTCTACCTTGTAGGATTCTCTGGTGGCTGCTAAGGGTTTGGGTTTTCCCTCTTTTGGACAAGTATAGGAACTCTTTTCCACCTGGCTTCCTTGTAGTACGATACTTGTAGGAACTACTTAACTCCGAGATCTTTGCTCTGTTGAAAAATTTAGTATTTCAACTAAATGAAGATCTGTGGCTTGAAAATGGTGAGGTAACTGTGGGCGGACAGGCTCTGATCACACCAGCCTTGTCTCCAGGCAAAAAAAAAGCTTACATCATTTCTGAGTCTTCTGCCTCTGTTTAGCTTCAAGTTGTTGGTGAAGGTTACACAGAGATGTTCACCAGATGGTTCATCTTCCCAAGTCTCTCTCCTTTCATAAGGTTATTTGTTTCTTTCGCTCCTTCTTCCATGCTCAGCTTTGGAGTATTTAATCGATAGGAACTGTTTTCAAGTCTTTTACTCTCCCTGTGACTCCACCTGGGTCCAGGGAATCACTGGACATACCTGCTGGAGTGACATCCGATGCATAGACCAAGTTAGTTTCTGAGTGCGGTTTGTCAGCTGTATACAACATACATGTGTTAAACGCTGATGTAAACAGTAGACCCTACCCTTCTCTTTGGAGTCAAACTCAAGGTCAGGAGAACATAAGGTGCTCAGCTGCACTTCATTCACAACGTGACAGATCTGCAAGAGTCGTTGTCTTCAAGTCGCTAGGGATACGCTTGCATTTGTGTAGGCTGCGGTACGGATCGGCTGGCCTGCTCATCCTTCAGCCCAGAAGCCCTGTGGACCTCCCTCCTGCCGTGCCTGTCAGCCGATAAAACATCTGCCTTTGCAGCGCTGAGAAGACGCTGCTAACGCACACAACAGCGTCACCGAGTTGAAAGATCGAAGCTGGGCAGAACACGGGTGCAGTAAAAAACCTCCCAGTGTAATTAATCCAGTCATATTACTCCAGCTTTCGGCTTTGTTTTTTTTCTAAAGCTGGCCTGGCCTGCAAAACCCAGGTCCCAATTAATACTATTATCCTGGGGATGACATTTCCTCGGTCTGTCGTCGGTTATTTTTTAATTCTCTAATTTGTTCTAATATGCGCATTGCCTGCACATCAAGTCAGCCATGAAGACGCTGCATTTCCAGGTTCCTTCCTCTCCATCCTCCCAAAGAAATTAAAGCAAGGAGGCTGCGGGACCACAAGTGCAGGAAATAGAATTAGGGAACATATTAATTGGGGCATCAAGTAGGATTTTGTTCCAGGCGGTTTCCTTCCGTGAGCCACTTTGATGCTTCCCCTTCGCAGCTCTGTTTCTCATTAAAAGTATCCCTTAATGGCAAATGTTGTTTATGCATGTTGCAATTATGTCATGCTGTAACCCCTATGCTGGCAGGCTTGGCTGATTGGTGCGGAGGAGGAGGAGGAGGAGGAGGTCAGTCGTGGGGAGGAATCGGTGCGGAGGAAGGGGGGGCGGACGTGGGGTGGGGAGGTAAACAACAGACAAATAGTTTCAGCTTTGCGGTTGAACGCGATGGCCGCTCTGAACTCCGCCGAGCGCTCAGCCGGGCTGGACGCCCGCGTGAGAGCCAGGGCTTGTCGCTCCTTCTTACAGTCGGGTTTTATTCTTTCTTCTATTTACTGGCGTTGGGGTTTGCAGCGCTGCCAGAAAAATGGCCGGGTAGTATTAAAGCTCTGCTTTTCGAAGCGAAACCTGGGTTCCCTTTTGCTGTTTTAGCTACTGTTTGATTTAAGAGAAGTAGGATTTTGGTTTGGTTTGTGGGCTTGTGGGTGTTTTGGGGAAGGGAGGGGGTCTCTTTTCTTCGTCACCGTGCTTTTCGCTGTCCTCCGCGGCCCTTGTGCATCTTGTCCCAGCCGTGGCTGCAAACCTTCAGCAGAGATCTTCTTCAAGGCCCCAAGATCTGCTCTGATCTTTTCAGGCCCGTTGCCTTCGGTGAGGCTGCTCCTAGGTGGCTTTTGCCAGCACTAATTCAAGGCTGTGAGAACGGCTCATTTGTGGGAGGGTATTTGTTTTTCCATCCAGGCAGCCAAAACCTCCAGCTTCCCCTCTCCCTCGCTCGCGGACTGGGAGCGCGGAGGGTTCATTCTGCCCTTGATCTCCAAGCTTATGTGATCCGCTCAAGACAAACCTGGTGGTGAACTTAACTTTTTCCTCCTGTTTTTTTGATTGCTCCTACTGTAAAATGGATTTGCCCCCGTGTCTAAATCTCAAAAGCAAACAATTAACAGCCATAATGAAAGAAAACAGCTTGTGTATGTGGGGAGAGCAAGCCAAGCCATGTCCATGCCCAAGCAAGTTCAGAAGCCAATAAAAATACCGCTGCTGTGTTTTGGAAACTGTTGGCCTCTCTGGATCTTGGGAGCCAACACACAGCGACTGAAGCCGATGGCGAAAGCAGTGAGCAAAAACCTCAAAGCTGTAAAAACCAGAATGTAAAACAAATCTAAGAGCAAAAAAAACCTCCCTCCTTCCTTCCTAGCTAATATCCTATCTAAAGTGACTGGAGCCTAAGCAGGCAAACAGGCCAAGGAAACCACAGGAGCTGGGGCTGACAGGGACGGAGCTGGTGAATGAGGGGAAGCAGACAAGTGTAGGAGTCACAGAGGAGAAGGCACTCGGTGCCTAGAGCCAGAGCGCCTGTGAAATGACTCATTTGCGCTTTGCATGTATGATATTTGCATGCGAAACACATTCTGCGAACTGTCACATGGGTATTCTGCTCATGGGTTTTGATCCGGGATGAAATTTCACCCTTTCCTCCAGCAAAGTCGTTTATCTTTCTTTCAGGGAGGAGGGAGGAAGTGGGAGGGAACTGTGGGGAGAGAGAAAGAAATTGTCCTTCAGGCATAAAATTCAGGGGTTTATCCCTCAAAAGGGGCACTCAGCTGTTTCCGAAGATGGGAACAGAAGTGGGAAATGCTGCTGAGAGCACAGGGTCGGGGCAGAGATGGGTCTTGGCTCTGTTGCCTCCACTCCACCACTAGACCGAGCCGGAGCGGTCCCAGTGCAGTCCATAGGCAGGGACCACTTGTACCACTTTGACTTAAATCCTTATTCAGCTAAAAATCTCCTCTGGAATGAAGTAAAACTCCAGAATTAGACCCTTTACGTGTTCTGGGAGCCTTGGGAAGTCCAGGAGTGTCCCCCAGCCAGGACACAAGACCTACTTTGCCTTTGATCTATCCCTGAGAAAGGTTTGCAGCATTCTGCCTGGTCAGACTTTGCAGATAATTCAGTCCGGGGACCGGAGGCGATGGGGGGCCTGATCCCCTTCGCTAGGCGAGGACCCCCGTGCTGGTGGTGCTGCGGCGGGCAGTGTGCCGGGCTGCGGTGCCGGGCCGGGTGCTGCGTCTGTGTCCTCCTCCCTGACCACAGGAGGGAAATGAGCCTCGGGAAAACGTCAGAGGCTTAAAAAGTTCTTGAAGGGATGAACCCAACTATCCCCCTGCCTAACCCTGGCCCTAGGCTGAGATGTATGCCGCGGGATGCTGATCCCCCAGCCTTACTCCAGCAGTAGCCCTCACTTTGGCTGCTCTCTCTGTGCCCCTCTCCTCCTGCACATCCTCGCTTTCCCTGAGCCTTAGCGCCGGGGTGGCTGGAAGGGTTTTACCCGCTGGGGATCTCGGCAGGCAGCGCAGCGCGTGTCCTCTGCGGTGGTGTGGGGCTTCGGGCCGGCTTCTCCGCTGCCCTCCCGGCTGCGTGGGGTCCAGGGGGAGATAACTCTGTAAACCGCCTTCGCTGCGCTTCTGGCGTCGGGCCCTGCGGTCCCCGATGGGGGAGCGGGCCTGGACCGTATGGGAGCTTTTCACACTCACCGCTGAGTATTTCTAGCGTCGAACGCTGCTCGCGAGGGCGGCCTGTCGAGCAGCGTGTTCCTGAGCCAACTTGCTTTTAGGGAGCTTCTGGGTCAGTCCTGAGGAGCTCTCTGTGAGAGCAAGTGTGCTGGGCAGCATCGTGGACACTGCTGGGCCCGGCGTGGAGCAAAATAAACCCAAGGCAATCGTGGGTTTCAGCTTTTTAGGATGTTTTGTGTGTTTGTGCCTCTCCCTCTGTGCCCCATCTGCCAAAGGAAGAAAGGGGTCTTGGCAAAGGGGCTCGGATCCTCGGTTGCAGGCAGACAATAGCGTAATAGGACTAATAAATGCCAGCATAGGTGCCGGGCTGGGTTGGGTGGCCGTTGGCTCTCGCCGTCAGGCTGAGAACTGCAGGGAACCCGGGGTTGGGAATGACTGAAGAGGCTCGTAGTTTGAGAAATAGTAAACCTGATTCTGCAATAAGTCTTGGTGCTGTTCTTGGGCATTTCATCACTTCGGGGCTTGGGCAGACCTGGGTGTCCCTGGAGGAGCAAGTCTGTGGCAGTCTCTCTCAGCTTCCCCTCCCTCCGTGCTGAAGGGATGAAGTTTCCCAAGAAAAGGATTGCGTTAGTACAGTCTGTTAACCTTCTCCTGCCACTTTTTCTCTGCCGTTGCCTGTTTCCAACGCCTTACAATGCAGTATGTATCCTTACGGGAAAGGTAAACCTAAGGTGGCGCGGGCAAGTTAGCTGGGTTTGTGAGCAGCTGCCGTTTGCCCTTCCAGCGCTCGCTAAGCAAAAGGAGCAAATCCAGAAGCCGGAGCCTGCCATTCCTGAGGCAGGAGCTGTGCCGTTTTCACCAGGCCTCTGGCTTGAGGCTTGATAGCCATTTAGCTTTATTTAGTATCTTACACATGCAAAGGAGTTTCTTCGGCATAGCTGCGCTGCGGTCCCCTGCGCCTATGAGAGGGAGCCTGCTGGTTTTGGCGTGGCGCGTGGGGAGAGGCGCGGTGTGAGCGCGGGCAGCCTGCCCCCGCGGGCCTCGGGTCGCTCCCCTGTGCTGGTGCTGCTGGGAGGCTTCTCCCGCTCGCCCGCAGCACTGGTTGCTGGGCTTTGAGAGCCGGGGCAGGAGGGCCGTGTGTCAGTCACCGCGGGGGTCGCGCCTTGCGGTTGCATACAGAGGGCCACGCCAGGGCGGACGGTGGTACTAGGAGGTGATTTTGGGATTTGGTCTTCAAGATGCTGCTTAGTAGTGATGCAAGCGGAAGGCTCACCGGGGTAAGCCTGGTCCTGCGCATCGGATGATGGGCATCTGAAGAAACAGTGAGGGTGGGTAAGGATCTACCTTGCAGTTACTGCCCGTGTTCGGACCCTTTACCTGCACGAAATAATGTTTCTGGGGAGCGTGTCATAGAATTAAATCCGTCCAGTCACTCTTAGGGTATACCTGGAGCACAGGTATATTGTGCGCAGACCCCAACCTGTGCTCGGATCAAACTTGCTGTGTTCTGAGCGTGGGCTGCTCTCCAAAACGGAGGGGTGATGAGCTTTGGGGTACTCCAGCGAAGGGGAGAACCCTGAGACCGACCTTCCCCTTGGCCTGCGCTCAGTCGCGTGGGTAGCCACACAGGCTGTGCCCCGGCCGGCTGCTACCAGCCGGTCTGCGTGCGGGCTGCTGCTCTTGCAGTAAGGTTGCCGGTATTTTCTAATGACCCAAACCAGCAGGGCTATAGCACAGTGTACCCAAGCATCCGAAGAAACATGGCATCAAATCACTGCAGTAGTCAAAAAGGCTTTGAAAGGACCTATTTTAGTGCCAAGGTAGAGGAAGGACATCTCATAAACAGAGGTAGAACAACAGCCTCTGGCACCTTTCTCTGAGCCCGTGATTTTTACAAGGACTTCGACCGTTTCCCATCTGGTAGGGGATGTTGAATCCCGAGTTGGAGGGCTGCGTGGGCAAAGGAGTGAGGCTGCAGTGTATCGGTTCGTTTCTCCTCCTGTTTAAATGTGGTTTTCTCACAATCCTAAGCAAGGAAGGAGGGAAAATTGCCTGGTAAACAAGCTTAAATGAAGGCTATATTGCTGGAAATGTTTATACGTTGCTCCTGAAAAATACACAAAGCACATTGATAGTGTAGCGCAGAGTTCAGCTTGTGCAATCGGGAGTGTGTGTCTGTAAGTGTCTGTGTGTGTGTTTGCAAGATACGTCCTTCCCTGAAAGTAGGTTTTGGAAAACGGCTGCTGGCAGGTGAATTCCCGTGTTAGGATTTCCTGAAATATCACGATCCATCTGCACTGAGTCACTGGGAACAGCAGTGATAAACCCCAGCGCTTGGGTATTTCTGCCCTGGTTTCCTGACAGAATTACATAGGCAGATGTGTAGGGGTGTGTGCGTAATAAATCCAACTAAGATGCACTGGAGGCAGGCGTGGATGGGCAGTGCAGCACGTGTGTTCTGGGTCTGGCATGTGCCAAAGGATGGATCTGCTTGATGGCACTGTGGTATTTCCAGATATCTGGGAGTCTAGTTAAAGCTGCTGCACAAACCGATATCCTGATACCTCTGTCTTTGCTGAGATGGATTTTAATCTTCGGTAAAAAGAGGACATGCGAGGACATCTGTGGTGTGGTGACCTTAATTAAACTCCCGATCCAGGGCTGGAGGAGTATCAGAAAGGCCAGGGCAAAGTCCCTCATTTGGTAGTAGAATTTTAATCAGATAATCCCAGGAACCTGTGATGAGAGATTTTGGCTTGTCCTTTCCATTGTGCCATAGCACCAGGGAGAAATGCTAAATATGCTGCTGTTAAATGATGCCACGGTGACGCCTCAGGATGCTCGTGAGGAAATAACACACAGACAGCGCCGCTCCTCTGCATCTGCGCCAGTTCCTTGGTCTTGGATGTAAAACTAATATGATTCAAAGAATTGGAAAAGTAAATTGGTCTGAAATTAACACAGTTGCAATCTGACTATTCCCAGCGAGCCGTGCAATTTTCTGCCTTTTTCTTGCCATACATTGCTCTTCTCCCCTTAATCTCCATTGCCCCCACTTACATGTACAGAACAACACGCGTCTTATTTTATATGCCCTCAAAATCACATGTGTTCCCATATTCTGCTAATAGACACCAAACTTCACTGTCCCTGCGGTGCTGGAAATCTCTTCAAATGAAAGATTTTCATATGAAAATTCCTCTGTAATTTAGTCTGCTTATGAAAAAAGTGGAAACGCCTAAAGTCAACAAAACAGCTTACAACTTGGGTGGCCAAGGGGTAGCAGGTGGGGGTGCCACGGTAAAACAAACCCCAACTTAATTACAGCAACCTCTGTCAAAGAGGTTTTCTTTTTTCTCACGCGCACGTACATACATGCGTGCACTTATCTCCTGCAAATAGACTTTTCTGAAGGATCAGAAGAGCAGGGTTAGCTGTAACACACAAGTTATTCTTGTTGCCGCAAACCGTTTTGCTGACTCAGTCCTAGGAATCCTGGCGCGAGCGACGCCAAATTGCACTCTGTTGTTGCTTGTGATTCAGTCGCTGCTGAGCATTGAAAAAATCTGTATTAAGGCACTTTTCTAGCAGGCAGCTGAGAACCTGAGCCCCAACTTTCTATCTGTTGCTGCCTTTGCTTTAGTAAGTGCCCAGTGCACCTGCTTGCTTGGGGAAGGCGCCTCAGTAAACGCTCCCTGTGTGAGCCTGCTCTGATGAGCAGAAGTAACGCAACTGAGTCAACAGCATCATCCAAATTCCAACGTGTGGGCGGAAGAAAAGAATCACCCTTTGTTGCCGAACCTAAAATCCCGAAGCTTTCTTCGCCGTGTGATTTGTTGGTGTCAGCAGATTGTGGGTGTTTTACTGCCAGCAGTCAGATTGAACTTCCTTGAAGTTGCAACATCAGGAGGGTTAATTATGTACAAAGTGCTGGCCAATGCTGAGGTCTGGCATGCAGGGCTCCAGCTGTGCTGGAGAGATGATCCAGAGGTGATTGTCATGGCCAATGTTTGCGTGTTCCTGGGGACTCGGGGCCAGTTGCGTTCCTAGAATGGGGTCGGGGAAGGCAGGGGAGAGCAGGCAGGCTCTGGAAGAGGCTTTCCTTTCTGCGAAAGGTCCTGGTTCAAAGGAAATCACGTTGGTGTGTAGAGGATTAGCATTGCCAGGAACGGAGCTGCAACCCTTCCGGGTTTAATCTGGTTCCTTTTCAACCCTTTTTGGGTTGAAAATGCCATTTTCAGCTGTTACAGAAATTTTCTTTAAATATAAAAAAAAAAAAGTCTTGGGGGAAAAAGCAAAAGTTGTTCATGACTACTTTTTTTTTTTTTGTATGACTGGATGGTGGCTTTACAGCTGCAGGACTTCCCTAGTGTTAGTGAATAACTGATGAATTGTGTTCAGCTGAAGTGTGCGGAGATTTTTCTCTAAGGCACGGAGTGGACTTGGTGTTGAGGAGATCCTCAGGACTCCTGCGGTCGGTTTGCCGTCCTCCGAAGAGGAAAACAGGCTATTCTGCTCTTTCCAAACAACCTGCAGCGCTGCCAAGCCTCCATCCTCCCCCTTCCAGCAACACTTAAAATACAGTTTGTGGATTTCCCAATATTTGTAACCCCGTCAGTCAGGGCTTATCTCCCTGATAAATAAAAGGACACAAAGCACACACAGGCCTTATCGGAGAGCTAACAGCGCTCGCCTTACCTCGCTGAAGGCGAAGACATGGGAAGCGTTCTGTCAACAATTTAAACGGTGCAATTAAAATACATATTGATTCCTTTTTCACTTGCACTAGTTTCACATCAGTTTGCTGCCGAAGCCATTTTTGACACCCGGCTTAGCCAAGATGATGATGTCGGTTCTTAAAGCATTAAATTTTCCTCTCTTGCTTCCTTCGCCCGGCATCTGGCAAAACCCGAGGTACCACCCAGCCACTCTGTTCAGCCACTTAATGTGCAAACTCTCTTCGTGATAGCTTTCAGTTTAAGGTCCTTTGCCCTAATGGCCAAATATTGTTCTCCTTTGCCTGATGCAGGGCACTCCAATGTCCCCACTTTTTATTTTAATACAATTTTTACTTAATTATGACACAATTCAGTTACAACAACAGCAGACCGAAGGGTGCCTTAAATGCTTGGCTGTCCTTTGTCTGCCCTAGGTCAGATGTCAGAGCTGCCAAATGTCAGCATTGCCAAACAGGGGAGGGGAGGGGATGGGACTTAAATACAATTTAAAGCAACTTTTTTTTTTTCCCTTTTTTTGGCAAATTGGCCATTTTCCTATATGCTACAACACTATCTAAGTCCTCTACCCATCATTTTCCCAATAGAAATACCTGACAAGGGAAAGCACGGTGGTTTGTGCTACCAGTGGGTGATTTTAAACAGTAGTAGAGTTTGACTCGGTTCCTGGCGTAGATACGTGCAGTGCAACCGTCTTGTGTCTTCCTCACTCCGAAGTGAATGGCTGTTTAATCTCCATCCCATGGAAAAAAAAAAAAGTCAGGACATGCTCGTCCCCTGAGATGGGCTTTTTAATTGCTCTAGCTTGACACTCCAACTTAGTGTCCTCATGGCCACTGATTGATTTCAATTAACATTCCCATGCTCCAGGCGCTATAAATAACCCTTGTCTGGCCGGCTGCTTCTCCACTGCCAGCTCAACCTTTCTCCTTTAGCCGCTGCTGCTGCTCATCTTGCTTCTTGGCTTGGCCTCAGGCTCAGTCTATAATTCTTTCCAAACTTCCCTGTATAAAATAATCATGTACATGAAGTAAAACAGGAGTCTCATATACACACTTAATAACTCTTGTGTACTGTATGAGTGGGAATTCCACTTTATAACCCCCAGAGCTTTCAAATGGTTCTCATTTTCGGCAGCATTCCTCCTGCGAGATCTAAAACTTCCCATTTTATCCCAAGCCGTTTCTTTCCCTTTCAACCTTTTTATTTCCCCTCTAGATTTCGGGGGACAGACGGCTGCTTCTTTTCTTCGGGCTGTGGTTTCAGCAGCGAGGTGCCTGGGAGCTGATGGCGCGGCTCTTGAGCTCTTAAGCCAAATGTCAGAGTTCTCTTCCCAGTGCCACATTTTCCAAATTAAAGCTTCAGCTCGCTTGCAATTCAGAGCAAAAGGCTCCGAGTTGAGATTTAGACTAAACTGATAAGATAAGCTTACGGCGACCTAGAGCTAATATTCTACATGTGTTCGTCTGTCTGCCTACCTGTTATCTCTTTCCCAGTGAAAAAGAGAAGAAAGAATATCGCGTGTGTTTAGACACATACTGTATGTGACAGATAGATAACATCTGTATGTATATGGATGCAGGAGCAAGACGGATAGGCAGATAAGTAAGAGGTAGCAATCCACAGATTTGTAAGGCCAGAAGGGACAGTTACATCAAAGGCGTGTAGAACTGGAGGGTTTGACTCTGGGAGGGGTTGTTATTTTGATGACGTTTTGAAAGCCAAGGGAAAATAGACACCTCTGATAAAACACACATGTATTTCTCTGTTTTTCTGCCAGCTGGGGATATGGTTGCAGTTTCCCAATCTTGAATTAAAAAAAAAAAAGAAGTTCATTATTTGTCTCTATTCTGTCTGGCTTTTTTTCTTTTTTTTCCACCCGGCAACACATCTGATGGACGATCTCAAAATACCCTGATCCAGTAGCATTTAAATTTGGAAGACTTGTATTGATTTTGGATTAGTCCACAAGTATGGCAGAATTCAAGAGGATGATAAGGATTGCCCTCAGAAACCGAACTTCTTGCTTCAAAAATTCCTGATCCCCTTTAGAAAGGGGCAAGACAGAGACTACAATAAAATCAAAGGCAGGAGCTTCTCCACGTCGTTGAATACAGTTGGCAGAGTCGGATGTGCAGAAACGCGTGCATACGAGGAGGTCACGGTCAGCTTTCTGCCCGGCGCCGCGACGTGCCGCCTGTCCCCAGCGCGCTGCAGGCGACCTGCCGCGCTGGCGAGCACCCTTTGCCGCGCTGGTTGTTGTGACTTTAATCTTCCCTCATGTGCCGCGATCCCAGCTGCGTGCGGAGCCCATGTGCTCTGTGCATGTCATGCAGTTGCTGGTTACCCGTGCTAATTGAAACATCGTTTTCTATGGTACATTCTTTAGCTTTTTTTTTCCCCTCTCCTTTTTCCACATTTGGAGCCTGGCTCGGTCCCTCCGTTGTGTCCCTGACTTTATTTGCTGAGCTCTGTGTCAGTGCTGTATCTCCGTGACGGTCAGCGCTTGGCCAAATGAAAGGGTCATAAAACTGTAGAAAAGTTGGGTGGCTGGATCCCCTCCAGCTCCTGCCACCCGCCGCGGATGGGGCGACCCAAAAACGGGAGGCTCTAGTCCAGGTATGGTCTCACCAGTGCTGAGTAGAGGTGGACAATCGTTTTCTTTGGTCTGCTGGCCACACTTTTTTGAATAAATGGTTTGCTCTGTATGCGATGGGAGCGCGTGCCGGCTCGGTGTCCGCTGCAGCCCTTGCCCCCTCTTCAGCAGGGCTGTTACTGGCGCTGCCGTGCGCAGGCTGCACCGGTGCTTGGGGTGGTTCCGGGCTGTTGGGCTCTCCCTGCTGCCGTTACGTGTGCTGGATCCGTGAGCCGCGTCTCAGTGCTAGCAGGGAGCTTTCCCGTGCGGATAGGACCGCCTGCCTGGTCTGCTTCTGTTGGGGATGCGGTGCTTGCATCAGTGCAACTCATTTACAAAGGGCAAGATAGATTTATAAAGAACTGCTCCACGTTCTTAATTAATGTTCATTTTTCTACCTGTTCTTTGACACGCTCAAGTGTTCAGTACCAACGCCTTCGGCTTCTGTTTTGTAGCTGGTGTTGGGCAGCACCAAACAAAAAATTAAAACCCTATATAAAATAATTAAATATATTGGCAATTTAAAAAAGCTTGACCAGTGATTAATTTGGAATGAAAGTTAAAAAAGTCCGAAGAGGAGTAGTTTTTCTTTTGTGTCTGGTACAGTGTTAACATTTTAATGCCATTTAATACTATTTTAATGCTATTCAAGGGAAGGAGCCTTTTCAAATAGAAATTATATTTCTGAAAGTGTTGAAATTTGCTGATTTGATGGTTTGGGATTTAGCAGAAAATAAAAATATAAAACCCTTAAGTCAGCAATATGAACATGTATTTGTGATATATTGTAGTCCTGAAAGACTTTTCTTTTTCCACAAAAAACAGTGCAAAAAAAAAATTCACATAGTTGTAATCGCACGATCTCCCAAAGCTATTAGTGGATATGCTTATAGATAAACAAGAAGCAAAACATCCTGAGACCAGTGGGAGAAATAAATAGATTTTCTGGAAGGGAGAGTGAGTGTGAGAGCGAGGGGAGTAACGGGGCAGATGTGTGTGAGTTTGAAAACTGTTTTTTGCATTACAGGATGTCATTTATTTAGTTTGAAAAAACATGTTTTTACGGCATTATTCTGTGCCTTTCAGAGTTCTCATGCGCTGGAAGCCAGCTCTGACTTCTGTGTCAATGGGCACTTGGGGACTCCGAGCCCAGAGTTATTTGACTGTCAAATGCTGTTACTAAGTCACTGGAAATCACTTTTTTTTTTAAACAAAATTAATTTGTTTTACTCCAAGATGCCCAGAGCAATCATTTATATTATAAAGCTGCAAGTGGCAGGAGGACGTCTAAAAATAGCACATTCCAAAATCTCAGATACAGATACTGGAAGAGAGATTTTCCCTTATTCATATTCTGCATCGTTACTTCACCTGAAAAACCCCAAATAGGTGAAATAGGAAAAGTCACGTGGTATACAGCTAAACACACTATAATCTTGTCATTTGTGTCAAATTAATCAATCACAAAAAGTTACTGGGCCAGATCCTGCCAAGTTCTGTATATTGTCACACTGGGCCAAAGTGGGAAGGCTCGTCAGGCAAATTGCTCTTAAATAGGGATGTCAGCGTTTTATCGTGAAAATACCCAAGTTGCTCACAGGCCAGCCTGGGGGTAGATCGTCCGGGTCTGCAGAAACATCTCTGCTCTGGGAATCTCCCTATCCGAGATCTCCCTTTGTACTCGCGGGTGAAACTGGGTACGCTCAGGGCGCCGTAGGCTGCAGCCTTCCGCAGCTCTGGGGGGGGCTCTTCTCCTCCGGCACGGTTTCTCTCTGATGACCAGGGGAAAGGTGTCAGTCTGCGCTGCCGGCATCTCCTAGGGGAGGAACACCCCAGCGGGGTGTCCTCAGCAGGCCTCCGACGGGTTTGTTCCTGAAGGTTCGTAATCCTGGCGTTTCTGCTGGCATTTGGAGGTGGGATGAGCTCTGACCTCAAACTGGAGCTTGGCCCCAGACCTCCGTTTCTGCCAGGCTTGAGGGCTTGTCCCCGGTTCGCTGGGATCTCTTCCCAAGCTCTTGGGAAACGTGGCCCCACCAGACTACAAAGAGGTGTGGAGATGTGTCTAAATCCCGACCCACCTGCCCTGCTTTTCCTTACGTGAATCACTTCTGTTACAAAATTTACACAAATCTAGTTAAATAATTGAGCCTCTTCTACCACCTGGAAATCTCATTCAGAAGGAAAAGAATTTGACCTTTTGCCTCTCGTTCTGGACTTCCAGCATCCCAAGTCCGTCTTGGCCAAGCTTCGTTACGGCCGTATAAAGCAGTATCAAGAGGCTGACTAGACATTGCTCACTTCATGCCACGCTTCGTTTATAAGCCTGGATTATGATTTTGTCCCGGACGGCTTGCCCTCCCCTGAAATACTGGCAGTCTAGATGAGAGGAAAATCAGATTAACTGTTCCTTATAGCGAGAGAGCCGAGACCCGGTGCGCGGAGCAGCTTCTGCCTGCAGCAGACGCGGCTGCCCAGCCGGCAGCTGAACGCGAGCACCCTGAGCCGGCGCTGCCGGCGCGTGATCTCGCCTGCCGTCCCTGCCGCGGCTGCCGCCCGCGGCCTGCGCTGCACCGCCGGCTCCTCCGGCATGTGTTCGGGAGGTTTGGCTGGCATCGATAGCTGGGAACCCCCGTAAAACCAGAGGTCGTAAAGGAAATGTTTAACAAATGTTCAACTGTAGTAGCGAGGCTGCTGTAAAAGACTCTTGGTTGCGTTTTAGGTCTGTCGCTCACCTGCTTTAAACTACGTACGACTTTTGGGGAGTTAACTACTGCCTGCAGAACAAGGGAGCTGAGAGCTTTCCCAGCGCATCCGCTGAACGGGGTCGGTGCTTTCCCTACAAGTGCTGTAGCCTTTCCTTTAGTCGTGAGCGAGCCGCTGCTATGGGAAGACCAGATTCAGCTGCTGAGGCTGCACTTGATGATCTCCAGCGGAGGAGAAGTCCCTGTGGCGGCGGAGGGGGACTTCCAGCCAGCGCCCTGGTCAGTACGGTGGAGCTGGAGACCTGGCTGCCAGGGTCTGGTTGGGACCCTGGGATCGGTTTGTGAAGAGTGCGGTGAACTTTGTGAAACGCTGAGCATTTTAAAGAAATCCTCTCGGTCTCTCGTGATGCCAACATGAGTCACATCCCTTCTTTCGGCGGGGGATCTGCAGCAGGAGGAAGGAAAGAAGGGAACTTGGGCGTAGTTAGAAAACACAAGTAAGGAGAATAAGGACATGCAGTGTTGGAGTGTAAAGGGGGGGACCAGCCCACTATTGCTGCCCTTTGTGTAGCGTTAACCCTGCCAGCCCCTAAGGGGGGAAGAAATGAGCAGCCAGACTCTGCTTTGCTGCCCAAGCTCTCCCGGCTTGGCAGAGGGTGAGCTGCTTGGTTTGTAATGTCAGGGACTTTTCTTTGACTGAACCCACGGAGGAAAGGTTTATACAGGTTACTGGACCATTTTGACCTTTTGCCTGCTTTATCAAAGGCCAGAGAAAAGATTTTGTAGTTTATTTTATGTGGGGCCAGAGACTGACTGGCCATACACGTTCATGGCTTTGATACAAGCCGAAGTCCTAACTGAAACAGTAAATTAATTTTGACAGCTCGGGTACATATTGCTCTTCTCATTCAATAACCAGTTGAGTGACTTTTCCATTCCCATCAGCTAGCCAGTGGCAAAGGGAGGCTTTGAGTTTGGGAAGTCCTGATGCCGTGCCTGAGCACAAGCCGCTGGGGCCCGCCACCTCCATCCTGCAGCAGGACAGGGCTGTGCTGTGGAGCAGACTTAGCAAGATTCTGCATGACTGGTACAAGCTGCAGAGCACCGTAAAATTGCATTGATAAATTGTAATTCAGAAAGCCTTTTTAATATGTTGTTCTCCCTGTGGGGAAAAAAGCTTTCTTGTGAGCTTTGGACGCCTTGGTGGTACCTCTCGTGCACCAGGCGCAGCCCTGTTCTCCCACCGTCAAGACTCAGTAGGTGCAAAAAATTTTTACTATTTCCATTCCTCCTCTTTGGTTGATCCTCAAATTATAATTTTAACAGTGCACAAAGATTTCCTGTTTCCCTGTGTATCACACTTAACCTTCTATGACTATGCAGGCACCTAAAATATTCAGCAGGCAGACTTACTGCTTTGACTCAACCCCTGCTGCTTGTGGTCCTCTTGCAGGGAACCACATTTCATTCTCTTCATTGCCAGTTTCTCCTGTTATTCATCATTACCTGTGAGCTTATTTCGTCAGTCCCAGTTGATGCTAATTTAAAGTCTTTTGCACGACCAGTGAGCCTTGCTGTATCTAGTCATCCTTCCATGTTTCTGGAGGTGGCCCCCATGCTTATCTGGCAGGTTTTTTCCTTTCTTCAGCAGCTTCCCCAACGGACTGTGTCACCCAGCTCTCCCCAAAATCCAAAGGCACGTAGACTGAAAACGAGGAGCATCTCTTCATTTACTGACTGATGTGTCCTTGATTTCCTAGGCTGGCCAGGAAATGCCATCGATCACGTGGAGTGTTTTGTTATCATAGGCCATGTGTTTCTCCCTTTTTATAGGATAACAGTTGCAAATGTCTTAGAGTCTCACGTGAATTCTCCCATAAGATCAGATGGTTTCTTGGCTGGTCGTATGAGATGAGTTACTGGGATGTGCTGCGGATTTGGCTGACAGTGGCTTGACGTGCCTGTCAATGATGGAGATGCTTGCAGGCTGTAGCCATCATTTCTGCCTGTGATGTGTGGTGATGGGTTTGTTCTTGGGCTTGTTGTGTCTTCGGCTGCTTGTTTGTTGTGGCCATTGTGTTTTCATGTTCTGATTTTTGGTTATCATGTAGCCGTGGAGACCACCACTGTGCTCTGCCTCCCGTTGTTGTGGCTTCCTGCTAACCAGCGTTTGTTGTGGGAGATAATATGTGGTGGTGTCTTTCGGCTTGCTCCTTTGCTCTGGCTGCTTGATGTTTGCGTTGTAGCCATAGATATCCGTGGTAAACCCTTTGAGCTCAGAAAAAAGAACAAACAAGCTTTCCCTTTCTAGTCATTTGTGAAACGCAAACATGATCTTGTTCAGCATGACCACGAAAACTTGGAGATCAAACTGAGTAAATTGAAAGTGTCCCACAACACAGAAATTCCCTTCTTCCGCCTTTCCACTCTTGTCTCTCCGCAACCAGATTCCTCCTGCCAATTCCAAGCAGAGGGGAGATCTGCCTACTGCTAAGAGGGCTGCTTGTGCTCCCACTGGGTGGGGTGGGACAGTAACGATGGGCCATCACCTGACAGAACTGTGTCTTTGGTAGTAGAAGACTTTAGGCCCTAAAATGCAAATTCATGCCTTTGTCAGCCTTATGACTCCATAAATCCATTATTTTTATCGGAGAAGAATAAGGTCTGTGTCGGGGAAATGGAGAGGAGGGGTTGGGGGGCAGAGGTATATGTTTATACCGAGCTTTTCCATGCAAAGAAAAATATACTTTTTGAAAGACTCTGTTTTGGTGATTTCTCTACAAGCTCCGTTCCACTCCTCTTGCTTCCCCCACTGCTCCCGTGCCAAACCTCTCCCTTTACCTGTACAGATTAATGCGGGGCGGGGCTCAGGGTTTTATGAACCCAGTGCTTTTCCCCAAAGATAACCCCCCTGGATAGTCAGGTTGGGAAAACGTAGCTGCAAGGTACTTAAAACGAGACGTTTGAAAGCTCCTTGTGAAAACTTTTCCCAAGTCTTTTCTTTTTAACAGTTCGAAAGCCCCCTCTTCCCTCCCCCCAAATATGATCACAACACTGAAATTCAGACAGTTGTAATCAGCTCTAATAGGAGCAGAAAAGCCAAGTGCCATGCGTTATTATGCCTCGGCCCCTGTAGTGCCGGTATCCGGAACCTCGCTTGCGCTGGGATAACAGTAAACAGATGTGAGGGCAGTAGTTGCAATGCTGAGTTACCCTTTAGAAATCCGGCTTGCCCCATGGATTTTTACAGTTCTTGTTAAGGCCCCTTCTTGCTGAACACGTCTTCTTTCCCTCTCCCTTTCCTTCTCCTTTTCTGCAAGGTTATTTTATTTTTTGCAGGATCAGCTCCCTTGGCTGATTCACCATGCGGCTCCATAAATAGTTGGATTGGCATAATTGAGGGATGAACGGGATTTGGGAGTGAGTGGCTGGTGATTGAGAAAGGAGGGGGAGTGTGATGGGATAAGCTGGGCTTACCACCGAGAGAAATGTTTGTGGAACCACAGCTTTTCCACAAGGAGCCACACGTCTATCGGAGAAGCAGCGAAATGCTACGACCACTGAGGAGTGAAACTGCTCTCCGGGCCAGACGCTGATATCATTGCTCCGAGGGTATTGTCTTTGGCTTGGACCTCGCGCAGACGTGCGTACCCGTAGCTTAACACGCTGAGCAGTCGCTTTTGAACGGGAATAGACACGAGAGTCCTGCTGAAGTCTGGAGGGTGACGCTGCTCTAAGTATCTTTGACTTCAAGGCAGAGAACCCCTTTGGCTGAGTTAGGTCTAGAAGTTAGGTTAAATGTCTGCCTGAAGCGTTGTGGAATTGGGACTTCACTCCAAAAGCAAATCTATTGATTTTGAAGAGAAATAACCATTTTCTCAGTGGTGGGATCATTTCCTGGGTTCGCGCAGACGCTTGGTCTGTTGGTTGCTCGTGCCAACAGAAGAAGGAGGGTAAAAACGCGGTGCTGGGCGGGGGAGCAAGGGGCGGCAGCGCAGACTTCAGACCGCTTTCGGCTGGCTGTGGGATGGCACCCCAAGGATTTGGTTTCCCATGACATCTAATCCGGGGTGCCTGCCCTTGCCCCCCGCCACGCACTCCCGCTGCCTGCCTCGTGCTCTTCTCGCTGCCACACGTGAGCTGCGTAACTCAGCCGATCCCATGGAAAATTAGCCCACCAGCGAAGACGAAAAATTTTCCTGTTGGATCAACTTGCCGGTCTGATCCGTTCTGCACCTTCATCGCTGCCAGACCTGACCCCAGAGAGGGCAAGGGAATACAGGCAGGGTAGCGGGAGGTGAGCGGGCCGTGGTGAGCGCTTCCCGAGCGGGGACGGGTTACGCGAGCGTGCTGCGAGCGACGGAGGGGAGTCTGGCCTCTTCTGGTGACTGGCCCGGCAGTCCGCCTGCCCGCGCGTGTTCTGGGCAGCTGCGGTTCAACGTTGTTGTCAGCTCTGCCCACTTCTTTGCAGGCATCCCAAAGTGGTGTAATTTGTAGGTGGTGTATTTTTAACCATGAAATCAGTGTCTCTAGACACACCGTGACCACAGAATGGCTTTCAGCAGAGGGCTGTGGACAAAAAGAAAGGATTTGTTTTGGTTCATGAGCGCTATTTGAGGGGCCTTGTCCCTGGGGCGGGCGGGCCAGGGTTCCTGTGCTAGAGCTCGCTCTCCTCTTCTCTCGGCTGCGAGTCCGCAGGGAGAAGCCGGAGAGCCGGGCTGTGCGTGTGGATGTGGGCAGTGACGCATTACTAGGGCATGCGCAGAATTCCCGCGAATGACCACAGCACTTTGCTGAACAACTATCAGAAGGTTTCTCACCCTTCCTCGAGGGAGGATGCTGCGCTTCCAAAGAAGACTCCCAACGGATGTAACGATATTCATCCGGTTCTGTTACAACCATTGCTCTTCCTGTGGCTGTTTTGCTCTTCATTATCTCCCTGGGAAGAGGTTGTTCTCTTGAGCAACAATATCCCAAAACCAGTTTGGTTTCTGCAGTGTCCATATTTAGTGGGACTGTTTCTTATTTAGAAGCAGCCTTTGCATGGGCGTGAAGATGCTCTGCGCCATGTGAGCAATGTTGAATGGGCTTTGCCCCCTGGTCTGTAGCTGGAGAAAATGTGTGAGAGATTTCCCTGCTGCTAATAAGCATTGTGTTTGCCTTCCTCTTTGGGGGTGGGATAGATTTGGGGAAAGAAGAAGGAAAAAAAAAAAAACCAACCAGGCCTTCCAGTGGGACGTGAATGTTTCTGCCTGTGTTCCCACATTGTTCCCAGCCTTCTGCCGGAGTCCAGCTGTATGACACAGGCCTCCAAAATGTAAGCGAGATTCCCCGATGAATGACGCACGCAATCGCAACTCGCTGCTTGCGTGGACAAGGCGACAGCCGTCTTGTGGGTGGTGGAGCACGTTTGCTGGTGGGGAAGAGGGTGCTGAGGGCAGCATGGCCTTAACCAGCAGCAGGGGTTGGACCCTGGGCTTCTGCAGATGTTGGACCCAGACCTTTCTGTGGCCCTGAGTGTGTTTGTAGAAGGGCTTTAACTTCTGGAGAGCCCTTTGAGAAATGTTTGCTCCTCTATAGATGGCTACTGGGGGTCATCACGGGCGGACAGGTACCCCAGTGCCCAAGGGCTTCTGGAGAGAAGACCAGGGGAGCGCCGGGTTCCCGGGAGGTGGGAGCGGAGGAGCAGCCTCCAGCAGCAGCAGAGTCTTTGCTGCTAATGCTTCCAGGGAGGGAATTTGAGGAAATGCTTGGATAGGAATAAGTAGAGCTGGCAACAAATGTGCATTTCATTTTATGAACATTTCATGGTGAAACTTAAAACTTCCACAAAATTTGGGGGACTGGATAGCTCAGGGGATTAGTAATGGGATACAGAGCCTTTCATCTCACCAGTGCCTTTTCAACTGCAGCTCAAGTCAATACCAGTGACTGAAAGTTGTTACCATCTGATGGCTTATGTGTAATGAGTTGATGGTCTCACTCCGTTTCCTGGCAGTCAGGTATCTGCGGCTGACGCACACAAACACACCATAAAGCCTGGCTGCTTGCCAGCCTTGTTGGTAGCCTCTGCCAACGACTGGATGAGTCCGAGAGTGAAAAAACCCGTTTGCTTCTAGCTGGGAGCTTTATCAGGTAGCACCCTGGCCTGTGCAGCGTGTGAAAAACTTGCAAGGTGGGAAAGCAGTGGGCCAATTTAGAGCAGAGGTTTTATGTAGACATCTTCCATCCGGACTGAGGTCTACAAGGAGTAGTGTTTTGTTGCAAGGACCTCCTCTTCGGATGCTCGCCCCTCAGCAAGGCCGTGAGGTATGTGAGATTTATGTTTTGCAAACAGAGCAAAATTATGGCACAGGGCTTTCTGTTTGAAATAATGTCACTGCTTTTCTCCCCCTCCCCAAAGTGGGGAACCTGGAGCACATTTTGCAAGCATTTGTTTATTAATGCATCGGTGATGTGACTCTAGCGCAGGGCTGCACCACCATCCCCGTTTCCAGCTGGGGAAACTGAGGTGGAGAGAAACCAAATGAAGGAGCAGTTATTCCAAGATAAAAAATTCAGGAGTTTGTGGGTGCTGGCCTTGTGCCAGGTCCAATAATGGATTTAGACCATCAGTATACTCTCTGCTTCTCCCTCGGTTGGGACATCGGCCCTTGCTCTTTCCATCGTGGATCTAAAAACAGCCCCTCAGATGAAGCCTAAGAAAAAGGCTGTTGCTGGGGGCTGTGTTCTTTCGCCATTTCGTGCTCTAGAGACCTCGTAGTTAGGACATAGTTTGGAACAAGGTGACTCCTCATGAAGGTGTCCAAGCGTAGATTTTGTTGGTTCCGTTCAAAGTCACGGTGAGGGGTGGTGATGGGATGAAGAACTGGTTACAGAGACGGCTGAGCCGTGGGGCTGGTTGTGGTCCCCAGGGAGTTCTCGCCACCGGGCAGCGATCCGTGGGGGATGCCAGTCCCCCGGCGGGGCGTGCGAGACTGAGACCCCGCAGCGCCCCGTCTCCCCCGGGATTCCTCACCCTCTCTCTAGCAGGAGGGTCCCTGGGCCCGCTTACAGTCTGGTGTGAACTGTCCCTGTGAGCGTCTATGGACCGAAGCGGTGGCGGGGCGAGGCTCCCTGCGTCCCGCTGGCCTTTCCACGATCGTACCGAGCAGGCACAAGCAGGCCGTTAGTAAACAAATGATGTCAGCTCCCACTGGCGTTATTTTTAAGCACTTTGTATATATTACTTGTCTGTATGTATCTCTGGACTGTTCTTTCTCCCCCTCCCGCTGCCTCTCAATCACCCACAGAGATTTTTTTTTTTTTCTCTTTCCTTTTCATTAAAACCAACATCTGTAGATTTTGTTCTTAACAAAAATAAAGCCATCCATCTCCTTTGGCCTGCCGTTCTGTCATGTAAGCTCAGGAAAGCTGGCTCGTCAAGGTTTACAGTAGCTGTCGCAGCCCGCAGTGGGAAAGGCACTTATCTGTAGAGGAGGGTTAGCAGTTCTCAAGAATGCATCCTTCCCTCGGACTGAGGGGGTGGCTTTTGTTTATCCTCTGGCACACAATGAAATGATGGGAAAACATGCCTGGATGCACTGCCGTGGTAAGGTGGGGCAGGGCAGCGGTTAAAAATGGAACGGAGCCTTTGATCCCCAGCCAGAGCAGATGACTCCCAGGGCCTGGGTTTTAGGGTGGACATCATGTTCTTTCTCTCCATCTCCGAGTACAGATCGAGGAGTTCCCCTCCTACCTCGCGAGCAGAACAAAGCCTCCAAGGCAGGCTTGGGGGAAGAGAGGGATTGCGAGCGAGGTTGGAAGGAAGGCGGGGGGTTTGGGAAGCCCGGCTGGCCCCCGCCGTCGTGCCTGGCTCAGGTGGGTGCTGGAGGAGGGGGTGCGAGCCCGAGCCTCCCCGACAGCCGGCCGAGGAGGGGGGCCTGCGGCTAAACGCGGCGCGCGTCCCAGCATCTCAAAGTGCCGCAGCAGAGACGCAGCTGAGCCTCTGGGCTGTTGCCTTGGTGGGGGACGCAGGGGCTGGCTGGGGCCAAGCAGTGAGTCACGACGGCGGCTCGAGTTTGTGACAATGTTTTTCCTGTTAATCTCCCCCACCATCTCCCCCAGAAAACACAATGGAAACTCCATAATCCAGGAGATGGCCTGGGGCATACCACAACTCCAGAGGGTCCTCGCAGGAGGCTCCGAGTCCTCCCCAGATTTCTCAGCAGCCAGACCAGGTAGTAAATAACCGCACAAGTCCGAGAGATCGAAGGGGAGCGATAGAAGTATTACGTGCTTGCGCTTAGTCCTGCCCTGTCCCGGATCTGGAGTGGGATGCTCGCAGGCTCTGGAGCGCTGGCTCCTTGGAGCCGGAGTACATCATCTGCTAAGTCTCTGGCACGACAGGCTTGCTTTAGAGTGAGCAAATTAAAGGTCGTCTCTCAAAATCTGGTTAATGCCACATGCCAAAGTAGACAGACGCAGAAACAGAGGGATGATAGATACTCGGATGTATAGATCAACCTATGGCTCAAGGCATGCTTGTTTCTTACTCAGTTTTGTTTCTGTACTCTAGGTATATTGTTTTTATTATTTATAGTGTTGGGGGGAGCAATCCTGTGTGTTGGAATTTATTTGCTGTGCTATGTGACTGATTTGGAACACGTCCTGTTGTGGGTTTTTTGTTATTTTTTTGCTAAGGAGCTCGGCAATCATTTGGCACCGAGTACAGGAAAAATAAAAAAAAAAATCCCGAGATTTCATTTAACCGTTTACCTTTTCGGCACAGCCCTGCATACACGGTGGAGATAGCAGAGGGACCCGTGTGGCCTCGATTCAACAGGTCTTCGGTGGAATTTCAGCACATGCCTAAAGCTAAAAACGCCTCGCCGAAGGGTGGACGCGGTCAGGGTGGCTTCGCCCGAGGCGGCAGCGCGCTGTGGGAGATGGAGCGCAGCAGCTGCTCAGCAGCAGCACGGGAGCCTCAGCCAGCGCCGCGCAGGGAGCCAGGAGGGAAAGAGGATCCATTACATTGCAAGTTAGCTTTAAACTCGCTTCAGTGTTTTAACATGAATCATTCATTCCACTAGTGAGATGACTGAGGAGTCTGGGCAAAAAAAAAGCCCAGAGGAGTGCTGCAGAGGAACATCTGAAGGGATGCGGGTGGGGGACTTGGACCCAAGGACTTCAGCAGCTTGGAGGCATCCTTCAGATGCTTAAGCAGGAGTCTTGCGTTTCCCTTTTTCTTGATTAAGGAACTCGGGGTTCTGGACTGGTTTTCTCCTTGCATTAGCCTGTATTTGTATCTCTATGGCTGGCAGAAAGGGCTGTAACAATAACCTGGGGCTTTGCTTCTGAGCTGAGCCACGGCTCCCCTCTGTGGAGCCGGCTCCAGGGCTGCAGCGGCTCTCGTCCGGGAGAGACGTGGTGTCCCGGGAGGAGGGGAGGCAGTGGCAAGGCAAGGAGGGGGGCGGTGTGCATTTTGTGTTTGTTCTGGGGTACCAGAGGCAGAGAGCTGCTTTTGTAGCCCTCTGAGCAGGGGTTAGGAAGGTCCCGGTGCAGAGTAACGTGGTAGTTGTCCCTTCGGTTGTACAGCTGAACCTGAGTCGAGAGACTCCATAGCCCAACGCGTGCAGGTGTGCGGCTGGGGCAGGAAACTTGTCTCTTCTGCAGAAGACTTTCCTAAAAAATCGGGTCTCTTGAGGCACTGAGCATTGAGTCGCATGGTCCCGGGCAGAGGACAAGGGTCATCCTTAAGCCAATTCAGTTTTCTTGGTGCATTCCTCCTCGCGTGGTGCCCCGTGTCAGGGCTTTCCCTGATCACATCTCTCTGCAGCTTGAACTAACAGCTCGGGCTGTGCAGCCAAAAGCCGAGTTGGATCTATGTCCTCTGAGCACAGGGGATGGTTCTGGCCTGTTACGTTTGCAAAAGTAGTTTAAATGTAACGTTAAGGCCAGGAAACCCAACCCGCATAGCCTGGAAGCTTCGCATTGTAAGTAGGCTGAGGCATCGTTAATTCAGCTGCTTTGCTTGCCCGTGGTATTAACTACGCTTGTTTTCCTTGTTACGTGTAAAACTTGACACTTTGCTATTTCTGACTTTCGATCTGTACCAAACTTGAGACCCAGCCTGCTCCAAAGACATACAGTTTGGCTGAGTGACTGCTTAAGTAAAACTTGAGTTTGTGGAATTGTCCATCTTGGCGTGATTTCTTACCCGTAACTTAGGCTTTAGGGGTGTTTATCGTTACTGTGCATTCAGGGAAGAGATATTGCTGCTCGTTCCTTCTTTATCTTGTGTATTGTCTCACTTCTAAGATACTGGAGGGGAAGGAAGTGCACGAATGCCTGGTTTTAAAAATGTGCAGCATTGTCCTTCCTAATGAGTTTCAAGGTGTGTTACTGTCAGCATCAACATGTATATTTGAATTATTCTCCCAGCCTGTCTGACTGCTGGAAATATCAAAATTCCTACTGATCTCATTACTATTGTACAAGCAAAATACCTCCATGCAGGCTGGTACAAGGAGACAAAGGTGGCCCTGGCCCACTCCAGACTGCTGGGATGGGAGCCAGCTTGGGCATGGGCAGAGGGAACTTGGGTCACTGCCCCCCTGTCGTCTTTTGGAGGTACCCTCCAAGGAGTGTCCATGTTTCTGTGGCAAAATTCAGCACAGTACACAGTATCATGGGTCTCTGTTGAGCGTGTTCCCAGTAAAACTGGTCCAGCCTTTCTTCCTCCTCTACTCTGTGTAACAGGTTACACTGAAAAGAAATAACAGATTTTGGCTAAAATCAAAATGTTTTCCAAGACTGTCAGCTTCAACTAAATTTTCCAGCAGATGAAGTTGGCATGACTTCCTTTAGCTTTCATGTTTTGTTTGGATAACATCAAAAGGCTCTTGTTTCAATGGACTAGGATCTTGTCATTTCAGCACTAGCATTTCACGACATCTTGGTCTCCCTATTACAGTAAATAAACTTTTTGGTGTTACAGTGAGCGAGGGGGTTGGTGACCCCACACGAGGTGTAACAGACCTTCAAAGGGGATGGATGATGCCTGTATACCTCTTCCAAAAGGGGCTCAGAGACCGTGCCTTCGTCGGGTGACTGGAGGTAGGGTAGGGCTTCCCACCACGGTGACCTACGGAGAGGGAGCGTGGAGGAGGCGCCGGTTGCCTCGGCAGTCTTCAGTATTCAGCACCAGGCTGTAGCTGACGGTTTTTCATCCATGGGAGTGCTTTGGTTTTACCAGAACAGAAAAGATGCGGTTTTCTTCCTAATGGAAAACTCTGGGACTTTCTGCTTTGTAGAAAACTTCAAAATCTTGGCCGTTTGTCTCCAAATGGGAATCTAAGTGAGTTTTGTCACACTGGAAGCTGTGTAGGCGACGTTTCTTTCTGCCCGGCTGCAGCGCCCAAGAGCAGCCGGCGTTGAAAACCCTGACGTGCGCCTCGGGAGAGCCGCCTTTGACTACAGCAAATGGTGCTTGTTTGGGTTTTAATCCACAGAGAAGTACTCGAAACAAAGATACTGTCAAGGCTTTGAGGAGCACGGCTCCCCCAGCTTTGGGGCTGTTGAGTGTGTCCCCTGGGTAATGCTGATGATCCATTTTTTCATCCTAACGCTCTACTTCAAGGGGTTTATTTTAAATGATACTATTTTAAATGCGTGAGGTTTCCCTGGGAGGGTAAAGAAAGATCCTTGCCCCATGTCCCTGATGGGGGAAAAAAGGCAGCCTAAGCTGTGAAGAACAGGTGAAGGGTCCTTACGTTAAGGTGGGATGAGTTATCGGTGCTCACTGTTGGGTTTTCAGTCCCCTTGGTGTTTCCAAACTAAAGCCCAGAGGATGACTTTCCCATTTATGAGGCTGAATTGCTTGTGTATGTTCCCAAGTTCATCGCGTGCGTTTGCTTCTCAGCTAGCAATATTTCTCAGCAGGTACCGCTGGTAAAACCACCGACCTGGGAGAGCACAGGCAGTTCTCTGCAGACGCCTTATCTCCCTCGGAGGTGCCGGTGGGGAAGGTAAAGGGGAACTCTGCTGCTTTCTTTCCTGGCTTTGGTTACAGTCTCTTCTCACGGCTGTGGGCCATTAAGCAGGGCACGCTGCCTTCACTCGGTGCCTGCGCTAGACGGTTGGTTTTACTCGACCCAAAGATATATGGTTGCATTTTGAATGAAAACTACATCTGAAACCAGTTTTATCAGTTTCCTGGAAGATGACAGGGAGAAAATATGTGAAAAATGTCTTTTCACCACTGTTGGGTTTTTTTTGTCCTTTTGTCGCCTGTAGCATCAAGCTTCCTTATCATTTGACCATGAGAAAATGTTTTCACCCAATAAAACAGAGGCCAAACCCTCATGGGTTCATTAAGGGGTGACTGGTGTGACCAGAGATACCTGATCTCGAGAGCGAGGGGAGCGTCAGCTCTGGGACCTGCGCTTTAGTCCGGCATTTACTTGCTTGCCAGTGATGTTTTGGGGCAGGGGAAGAGAGAGACATTTCTCCTGCTTCACCCAGCTCTGCTGGGGTGAGCTTGCGTGCTGTGGGTGAGCTCAGCTCTGCTTGCAGGTAAATGAGAGGAGCAGCCAGCGCCTTGCTGAGCTCCTTCTTTCCCCCATCACCGGGACGGGATAGAGCAGCAACTCTCGCTGCTCCGTGGCTGTGCGGGGGCTGCCGCTATGAGCAGCCGTGCAAAGGAGCAAGGGGGTATTTGACAGCCCATAACTATCTTGCACAGAAACAGGGCAAGAAACGTCCTCGCTTGCAGTGACTTCCCCGCTAGGCAATATATTTTTCCCATTTCTCCCGGTGGATGCAGCTTTCCTATCTGTGTAACAACATATTAGTTAGGTCACTTCACAGCTATGAGGCTGTTGTGTGGATTCCCTCTCTTCGAGGAATTCTGCCGATGAATCATCGACACTTAAGGCCGTAGTTTGATGTCTTTATTCACACTTAATGCTAGTACTTGGCCGCAAAAGTAATCCTGTGGAATCCAATGGGACTAACTGTGGAGTTATATACTATTAAATCTTTGGCCTTTTAACAGAGTAATGGGTTACAGCCAGATTTGTGAATAAAACTGAAATGCAGTCCTGGCTTTCGGAGGGGTAGGAGTAGTACAGGGCAAAGTTTTTCATGATGAAACCTAGACCCATGTGAAAATTCCCTGCTAGCTGGCTTTGTTGTAAACCCTCGGATGTGATCCTCGGGGGAAAGGCGGTTGGGCCCACCTGGCCTCGCTTCTCAGCGCGACGCTGGAGTTGGGAACAAATTATATCCCAGGTCGGGGCTTTTGACAGAGTTTTGGTTTTGTTTTTTTTTCATTTGTTCACTGTTGTTGTAATTAAGATGTTTCAGAGCATAATAAATAATCCTTTTTCCTGAGTAAGAGATTTTTAATGCTGGATGTGTCGGGGCATTCTGCCTCGTGGGCTGCTGGAGGCGCAGCCACGGGAGATGCGGTCCCGCTTTCGGGGAGGGGCTTTGGATCCAGGGGTGCTGCTGTTTATTTTTGTAGGAGAGCGTTGCTCAGGTCTCCACTCACGTTCTAGGTGGGTTTGCTGGAATTTTCTGAAGCGTTGTGCAGACTTCAGTTCGGCTTCTTTGGTGGGTGGGTGAGAACCATTAACCTCACCTTTCTGTTTAAAAAAAGACTTTAAAAATTTAAACAAGAAAAAATAGTTGTTTGCAAAAGCAGCAGTGTTGTTATTGGTCTCAGCAGTATCTTGGTAACACGGTGCTTGATGAACTTCGGATGTAACGCTAATTGAGGGTGGGAGTGCTGGATCAAGAGTTTTGGGGGGAGGAAACCCCCCCAGTTCAGACCTTGCGACAGACGCTCGGTCGTGTGCAGCTGATGTGCTTTCCTGTGCCAATGGACGAAAAAGCGTAGGAGGCATTTGAAGGAAAGAAGCCCACCTTTTGGCTTGTTCTCTGCCACCTGCAGCCCCGCTGGAGGACGGGGAGCAGCAGCGTCCCCGCTACGTCCCGTCACAGCGAGGGAGGATCAGCCGGTCCCTTTCTGCACAGGTCAGGCTGCAAGCGGCGTTAACGTCGCGAAAAGAAAAAGGAATCCAGTCCTGGTGAATCGTGACGTTCCTGTGCCTTTCTTGACGTTCTCTAAGAAAAGCAAAACTAATTAACAGTTGTGGATCGCAAATCTCCGTTCAAGGAACTCCCAGGAGTCAACCTGAGCCGCAGGGCTGCAGCCTCAAGGGTGGAGGGGATGGGGCTCTTCCCCGTGCCACGTCCTGGTGGGACGACGTCCTGCCCAGCCCCGCTCAGCTGGGAGCAGGGAGCAGCTCCTCGGGCGCAGCCGTGCCCGGGGCGCCACGACAGCCCTTTTCAATGTGCCCAAGAGGAGAAACTCCAGCAAGCAGCGGAGACACTCCAGCGCAGCTGTATAAAATTACACTGCAGGGGAGGAGGGTGGGGAAATGAAGAACAGCCATACATCCTCCCTCGGACAGGGCTTGGTTTACACTGCTGCGCCGAGGGTTTGTTTTCTTTTATACTCGATTGGATCGCGGCAATGGGGGCTGTACGTGAAAACATGACCCAGCGCGGCAGCTCTGTGGCTCGTGGCGTTGCTGGTCCGCTTGCCTGAGCTCCTGCAAGGACCCAACATGGGAGCCTTGAAGGCTCACTCGCTCTCCAGCCTCTGCCTCTCCTTTCCCCCCTTCCCCTCCCAAGGTGCTTTTAATCCCTCCGGTTAATGTGAAATTAAGATAATGAGTCAAGGAGAAGAGAGGACTGGGAAGGGGGCGGTGCGGGGGGGAAAGGGGGAAAGAAAAGAAAATAGAAAGAAGAGAGATTCTTCTGACAGATAATTAGGGAGATTGGTTTACCAGCCAGGGACTAATGCTGGCTTCCCAGCTCAAACAGTCCCTCGTGACTCATTTTGTGACCTTAATTTCTATGGGGTTCCTCAAGCAGGTGCCCTCTGACAGGTAGTCAATAGAGGACTTCTGGCGGAGCACCAGCGCCTCTTTGGAGAGGTCAGATTCGGAGGTCAGAGAGCAAGGCCTGGGAGGTTGGCGGGTCAGGAGCCATCACGGTGACAGATGAACCTAAACGTGTTCCCTTCTCCCGGGCTCTCCCTGGCAGAGCGGCAGCGCTGGCGTCTCTCGAGACCGGCCCCCTCTTTGCTGAGAGACGTCCCTGCTCGTCTCCCGCTCGCACCTCTCAACTGCTCTTCATTAGCCGGAGGACAGGGCTTGTTCGCAGCCCTGGATCCGATGCTGAGCGGGTGCTGTCTCCATACCTCTCAACTGGTCCTCATTAGGTAGAACAGTCCCCTTTTGTCCTGCATGAAGCCCCCTTTGTTTCTCAGCCGCAGCGGGGCTGCGGGAGCAGAACCTGATACAAAACAATGCGGCATTATTTAGCCAGAGCCTAAAGTCAAGGAGGGAGCAGCGTTTCGGGAAGCTCTCGCTGCCTTAGCGTGTGCGTGTGTAAACGCCCACGGATTGTAGCTGTCCGTCTGTCTGTCCTCCTGGCGCTGAGCTTGGTGCCTCTTGCTGGCGTTTCTAGCGGGAGTTCACACCGGCTTCCACCAGCCGATGTGTTTCTCAGGTGGTGTAGCTACGAGGAACCCCTTCCTTCCATTTTTCTGCTGGCAGGGAGCAGCTTTTCTTCTGCTCCTCTGTGTTCTGGGGGGACTCAGCGCTCCCCCCTTTCCTCGAGCGGTTTGCACGGGGTCCCCTGCTCTGGCAGCATCTCCCTGCTTGGCATGGGGGATCCGTGACCGTTTTGCTTTGCTTTCACCCCTCCCGGGCTGCCTCCCCGCTGCCAGCAGCTGAGGTTGTGTTGGCTGGAGCCTGATTAGTCATTCTGTCTGAGATTTCTTTCAGATTGAGGATAATGATGGCAAAAAAGAAATTAATTTTCTTTATAATTGGATTCCCGCTTTTCCCTGAAGAGCTGATGTCTTTTTAAAAAGCAGTATCCGTCACCTCTGTGTTGGTGGCTGCAGTGCTGCTGCAAAGTGGTATCACCGCAGGAGTGTCTGGTAGGTTGTAAATCGGGTGGCAGAATTAAATGCTTGCACGCCTGGAGTGCCAAGGTCGGGTCCCTGATCCCATTAGCCACTTCTTTCGCCTAGAAACAGCTGGAGCAGAGCTAAGCATCAGCTGCAAAATACCTCGTTCAAGTAGAAACTGCAGAGGCAAACTGAAAAGAAAGGAACACAACTGTTGTGCTTTTGGGTCCCATCCACTCCAAAACAGTGAGAGGACTGGGATTTAAACAGTGTCGAACCCCCGAGAAGGAAAACAAAGCCTGATTTTTTTCTTTTTGGAGCAACTGGGGAGCCAAAATGCTGCTTGCAGTGAATAGTGTTTGCAAAATTAAGGTCGTTTTTAAGCATTTAAGTTTAAAAAAAAAAAAAAGGAAAAAAAAAAAGAAACCCCAATGTGGATCAAGCCACAGCAGAGCTTGGTAGAGGCAGGAGCGAGGCCAAGGAGCTCATTGTCTATGTGGCAGTGATCCAGAGCGGGGAACTTCTCTGTCCTATGCAAGAGTCTGAGTATGAAAGTCCTCCATAAATCCAACCTGATTTGTGAGTTAATTGGAGTGGGGAAACCAGGACAGCGGTATGGAGGAGCAGGGCTTTGTGGGTTTCCTGGTACACCTCTCCCAAAGAGATCCTCCTTCATTTGGGTAACGTTTCTGTGGCCTGCGGGGCAAGTGTTCACGCCAACGTCTCTGTGCCAAGACTGGTGCGTCATATTGGTCAAGGTTTATTTTGATACAACCGCAGACGGCGTCACGTGTTGCACAACGGCCGAACCAACGTTTCAGCCACCTTGGGAAGCCCTTGCCTGGTGACCTCGAGCCCTGCCACCGAATCCAAAGGCCGCTGTGGGCGCCGGCGCGATGGCTGTAGTTCTGCCTCTACAGTCTGTTGGGTATTGGAGGTTCCCACCCTATTGTACACTTCAATTCTATGCAACCCATGCAGAGAAACTGGTACAGGCCTCCCGTGTGACTCAGAAAGCGGTGACACAGGCAGGGTTGGATGTCTCTGGCAAGCAGATGTTTCAGTGGGCAGCTAAGAATTTGGGGCGGGGGGGATCCTGTAGAAATCTCCAGCACTGTTTGCAGAAGGGCTGGAAGTTCTGCCCAGTGGCTTGAGCAAGGGTCGTATCCAGTGGTGTGGTTGCAGGCTGGTGCCTTGCTGTCATTTTGTGCTCCCCCCGTGCCACCTTGCTGGTGGGTGGTTTTTTTGGCACCGCCAAAGCAGCTTGTATCAGGTGCCCGGGGCTCGCCACACCTGCAGCACGGCGGTCGTCCCAAGAGGGTAGCGGGACTCGGACGGGGTCCATGGGTCAAACTGGGAGCCGTTTGCTCCTGGAGGTTGGGTTTGCTTTGTGGTCAAGGTGGGCGGCCAGCACAGCCGAGGTGGGGGCCCGGCACAGCGCCGGGCTTCAGGACTGCTCCCTGTTTACGGCTCTTTTAGCGTGCAAATGCCGTAGCAGGGTGGGACTTTCAGTCTTGCAACGGAGGGGTTTGGTTTTTTGAACTGTAAATATAACACAATTGTGTTTATATAATGCAATTATGTGAGATGCTGCATATGGGTTTTAAATAGAATAAGGGTTAAATTTAGCCTCTTTTTTTTCCTCCCATTGATTTTGCAGAGATAGACGTGTTTGAAAGACTTCTCACCCTGGAGTTTACCGGACTCTGTCCTGCATGATCTCATCGCTAGTATCTCACTCTTTCTCCACCCTTCCCTCCCGTTGTTTGCTATTCTGACTGAAGATGAGACATAAGAAGTTAAACAAACTTTTTAAAGACAGGGAACGCATCATCCTATGTGTTTATGCAGTATTAAACACAACAAGATCATTATCTGGAGACACTGGAGACCGGATTCATGTTGGATATAAATGAGCAAAGTTCCCATCAAGTACATGATTTACACCAGCGGAGGGTTTGGCGCCAGGGTGTATAAAGATGAACAAGAAAAAAAAAATTCAGTTTTGCAGACTTGTACTTTTAAGCATGCAAGCATTTATTATTATCTTCCAATTAGAAAGTGGAAAAAATGATTGGAAAAAGAAAACAAATAGGCTGAACATAATCACAAGATCAAACTTTCAAATTATGAACGTATTTAAGTTTTTAAACCTGACTCAGTTCTTTTCCAGCCAGTAGCAAAGTGATGGGCCCAACGACTGGGTCTGAATTTCCCCACTTCTTAGAGGTCAACAGTTGGAATTTGCCTCCTAAAATCAGCTGAAACAATATCTGGGATTCAGATCCAATAGCCGGTCATGCAGAGGGTTATGCAGATTGCGCTGGCTTTGTCATACGGGATTTTAGGGGAAGCTTTTCCTCAGCTTCAGGCTCTGCTGAGATTATTTTGAAGTTTCCGTTGTGATCCACAGGTCCTGGGATCTCTGCACTAAATAATCGCAATTTTACGCTTGGAGGCAAATCCTCGGTTCAGCTAAGCTGACTCTATTTGTAAACAGCACTTCATGTTTTCAAGGCTCTCAACCACAGCATCCCCGCAAAACCACTTTGATAAAGTGGTCTTAGGTTTACAGACAGGGTCTCTGAGGAAGAGATTCATAACCTACCAAAGCCATGCAGAAGGTCAGAGCAGGATCCCAACTCAGGGCTGTTACTGCCCGGCCGTTTTCATGCTGCTGCTTCTGCTCTTTCCATCCAGCCGATACTTCTAGCCTTCTTCTGGGACACCACAGCCATGCTTGTAAGAAATTCCCTTCTTTCCTAGCGTATAAAGAAATACCTTCCCCACTTAACAGATGAGGAAACTGGGGAGGCGAGGTTAAACCAGAGGCACTTTGGAGGAAGAGGAGGGATGGAGCATGTCTCAAGTGTGCTGCTGAGCAGGTTGGGCTAATGCAGAGGGGGACAGCAGGGCATCGTGTCCCCTCGGCTGCGCTCGTGATTTTGTGCCTGCAGGATGATGGAGTAACCTGGGGAGGCAGGAACTCTGCTCCTGGTGAGCTTTCCTTGCTCTTCCTTAGCACGGTCCTAGGTGGCTTAGATGACAATTGTTTGGTGAAAGATTGGAACAATTCTGGTTTCTCAAGGGTTAAAAGACTGGCCTCATTTAAAAATATTTATTTCTCACCTCAGATGATTAATATTTTCAGTGCTGAAAACATTAATAAAGACATGACGAGCTTCTTTAACTTACTGAATCTGATTTCCGGTTGAAAATCAAGGGGTTTTGGTAAGCTGGTAGGTCTTTCTGCCAAAAATAAAAAGCAAAGTCATAATATTGAGATTTATTCTCTTAGGAAGGAAAAAATTGACCAGTCAGCCAAAGTTTTGGTTATATCCACAATTCCCTACAGCCTGGAAGAGTCTTCCGTTTTGTCACTGGTCCTTCACTCATATTTGTGAACTAAGTACAAGTATCGACTTCCTCCAGCTCTAACAAGGGTGGGATATATATGGGGAACTTGGGCAGGCAACAGGCAGAAATAGTTATTTGGGGGTTTTTCTAACATGGATCCAAGGCTTAAAATAATCTGTACACCCTGAGGACCTCTCCGTTATCACGCTGTTCCTTCAGGAGAGGATTGACATTGCTTCCTGGCAGCAGAGGTTTGATTCAGAGGAAATCTGAATAATTTCCCAGGTTGTGAGACCTGCAGTGGTTGTCTCCCAGCCCGCGTAAGGTTTAAATTGGTGGATGGACTGGCACTCGCATCGTTCCCTGGGCCTACCAAGCGTACGTGACGTTTATCGGTTTCGAGCTTGGCCCATGCTGGGTTTGAGGCCCGGGTTTATTTGTGAAGGTGGGGTGACGCCGTGGTGGAACGGCGCGTAAGTCGATGCCCGTTTTTGCCGTTTGCACTGCCCGTGGTCTCTTCCGTTGCTCCCTTCCAGGACTCCCTAACTCCATGCTAATTGGGTGCTGGCTCCAGGCTTTCTATTTTAATACCGTTTGATGATAATAATCATCAGGGTGAATGGTTGAGAACAAAGACAGGAAACGTCCCCCTGATTAGATAGAGGCAGGGGAGCCATTGGAGGAAAAAAAACAAATGACAAAAATGACAAATGAGGGTCCTGTAACTTGTGCCGTCCTCTTGGGGCATGTGGAAGGGCCTGGAAGGATACGTGAAAAAGACCATAATTTACTGGTTTTGCAAACCATATGTTGGAAGTCTTCAAGTATCATCTCCATCTGCAAACAAAGGCCAGCAGGAGAGATAAGGCCAGGCAGCTACCAGAACTGAGCTGTTTTGGGCACAGTTATGCAAAGCCTCCTTCATTCCAGTGATATGGAAACTAACTGTGACCTTTCCCATTGCATTAATGCTATTACTGGGTAAGAGGGGAAGAGGCAACGCTCAGATGTAGGTTTAGGTGATGAGCAGGATATGAGCTACGTCCACAATGTAGTCTGAGTGCAGAGCTGAGCACTAGTTGGAGTTTGATCTTGTTTCACGTTGACTTGTGTGGAGGTAAGGCCACGGCCAGGCTAAGCTTGGTGCGCTCCTTGGGGAATGCCAGAGAAGAGAAATGGGCCGTGCTGCTCCTCAACAGCGACCCGTATGTGTGCACATCTGCGGAGTAGATGGATGCGGTCTGTCTGGCTTCTCAATTTCTGGGTAAATCTGTCTTTACAGTGTTATCAGACATTCCCAGGATCCTAAAAGGCCTTGCAAGTCTCTTGCTGCAGGGGCAGAAAGGCTCCGCAGGAGCTTGCGTTGGGCTTTAGGTGTCAATCCATACGTAGAAACGTGAGTGCGTGGAGCTTGGGCCACGTAGTGCTCAACCTTACATCCTGGCCAGGTACCAGAGATGCCGTGAGGAGCTGGTTTTACTTGGGCCTTTTTCTTTCTCCAAATACAGAAGTGCTCTGTAAACCGGTCAAGAGCAGTCTAGTATTTCTTGGGGGAAATAATCAACAAAAGCAAACTCTTTGACTTTAGTCGAATTGTTGTCAGAATATTGTAGCTTCTTGAAAACGGAAATGTTTTAATTTTCAGTGGTTGAAAACTGAGTGGGAGCTGGAAGTACAGGAGAGCTGGTTCTGATTAGCCCCGAGTCCCCACACGCTGTTGTGCGTTTCGGTTGTATTTTTGTTTGTTAAACTTTGTTTCAGCTAACTCTATTTAGTGTTCAGAGCATTGCCTTGGTTTTGGTTGTGATCATTATGCACTGAGGGTATGAACAGAGTATGGGCATCTGTGCGAAGCCCCCCAAAACCAGGGGCTGGAGGGGACTCTGAGATGCCCAGGGTGTTTCGACACTTCCATGGCTTGGTAAAAGCTCAAAAAAGAGGTTTTCTGAAGCTGAATGACATAAAGGCCGAACTCCTTCCTTTATCACAGTTTTGACTGTAATAGGGACAAAAACCTGACCTGGAGATCAGCACGAGGTCTTGTTATCTCTGGTGTTTCTCGGCCTGCTCCTTACAAGACCTTACAAGAGAAGGGTTACTGTGGTCCTCGGTGATGACCAGGGTTAAAGCAAATAGAAATCTGCTGAAAGTAAAGGGAAATATTCTGACTTGAATACCTTTAACTCAAGCTCTGGGATAAAGTGCGTTTTCTAATGCTACAAGGTTTTTGTTGATGGCATTTGTGAAAGAGAGAACGACTTTAGGTGTGCTCTTAGAAAAACAAGTCTTCCATCTGTGTTTAGTGATAATTTATAACTGCATTCTTAGACCTGTGCTGTGAAATAAATTAGGGACACGCCTGGAAAATACTGGGTTGGCTTAAATGTGCTGCAGAGCCTTTTTAGTTTCTTTTATCCCACATTTTTAAATTAAAGAAATGTGATGATTTAAGGCGTTTGATCTCTGAATGTTGCAATTTTTATTAGCATTTGTTTCCAGTTGTGTGTTTTCCCAGTAATCGGTTTATGGAACCTTTCACCTCTAGATCTCCACCTCCAGCGTCACGTGCGTTGCTCGGGTCCAGCCATCTGGCTCTTCTCTCCCACCACTGAACAAGTGGGGGGTCACTTTTTTCCTGAAAAGGGAGAAGAACAAATGCTTCTGCAACCGTTGCTACTTGGCAGCTCTGTTGGATGGCCTCGGCAGGGTCAAGGACTAAAAAACTGCAGAGTGACCTACTGGTCCCTTTCTAGATGGGGTATTTCAGCCTGGGACTGAGATGTACTAAGTTGCTGGAAGTTCTGCCAAGCAAATCAACCTAATGCATGATTCCAGTTCTGAATCAGATATTTTTCCCTTTCCCCCTCCTTTGGAGGGTCTAGTGAATCAAGATGTGGCTTCAAACCACTCATTTCAAAATCGGGCAGATCTGTCCTCCCCATCTTGAGACCAGTTCAAGATCTGTTAGGAGTTCCTAATGTTCACAGGCAACAGCCGAACAATTGGACTCCTACTTTATGAAGAGCTGGTCTAACTTCAGGGAGAAGGTTTTTAAAAGGTCACTAAAGTTTGAAAATCTCTAATAATTTATTCTTATCCTTTATTTCCAGTAGAAACACTTCCAAAAATATTCACATCACTCCCATTCCCTTGTACCTTCGTATATGTGTGAGAAGGACACTGTTTCTGAGTTCCAGTAGACCACACGGCTTCGGTTGCTCCCGTATGTGCCAGATCTTCCCGTGAAGAGTCCGCTTTTCCCAGAATGCTGTATTGTCAGCTCTTGTGTATCCCAGATGAGCTACCACTTAAGCAAAGTGCCATTCCCTTTGTAAAAAGGGAAAAGCTATAATTTGGTTTAAGCAGACACAGCTTTGGGGCTTGGATTGCTCTCCGAAAGCACGGTCTACGATTCTGACCTTAAATAGGCTCCGTAACATGTCGTTCCAGCCTCTGTGTGTGTGCGCGCGCGTGGTTAACTGTTTCCATGTTTTTGACAGATGGCTTGGTGTACCTCGCAGCGAAGCCAACATCCTGTTGAACAAACAATGAGGAAAGAGGAGGGAGGAAGAATGGGGTGTGGGAGAGAACACAGGATGCCATTTATATTTTTATTTGTGCAAGTGTTGGGTTTTTTTTTTAAATATTGTGTATGCGGCAGACTGAGAATTGGGGAGAAGATGGAACTGTGAGGCTTCATTTATTGAGGAGTCTTCAAAGAGAAGACTTCTAAACCTCCCTCCAGAGACTGTGAGCCTTGTCATTACTCTTCCTTGCACGGACGTCGCGGGGAATCAAGCCGTTGAATGAATGGAGTTACTGGGTTGTAAGTCTTTTGTGAGGCGCTCAGTCCGTCGGGCCCTGGCAGTGGTGTTTCTTTGGGAGAAGCTTTCAAGGCTCAGGCTGTACAATGTTCTGCTTTCAAGGTTTTATGCGCGTGTCTGAAATGTCAGAAGCCCTCATCGGGCTTCATCTTTCAGCGAATTGCTTTGCTAAGTGAGCCCTTATTCTGTGACCCCAGAGCTGCTCTTAACAAGAGCAGGCTGTCTCATCCAGGAGATCGAGCCGGTGTTTCCTTTGGGTCAGAGCATGGGATTGGGACTTGGACTTCGGTCTGTGAGGTGAACTTGGAGAAATCGGGGCAGAGTCTTGTCAATCTCTAACGGAGACAGGAATATTTGACTGCTTTTGCAAAGTATGTTTGAGATCTAGCGGTGCGGAATGCTGTCGGCTTGGAAGCATCTCCAGATAGCTGATAGCTGTCTGCTACTGTGATGCCCAGCAGAAAACTTCCTCGGTCCTGTAGGCAAGCTGTATCAGTGTCCTTGGTGCCCGGCTTGGCAGAGGAATAATCCCAGGTCAGCCAGAGAGCGGGGCCCGAGTGACGGACACTCGTTTGCTGAACGGCTTTAGAAGCAGTGCAGCTTCTCCTCTGTTTTTGTTAAAGGCCTTGCTGGGCCTTGCTCCTGGCTCCTGTCGGATTCTCCGTAGCAGAGCACACAGGAATTTCCAGTGGTTTCTGATGGCTGGTGTAGGAGCAGATCCCGTCTCAGGTGTCCCTCTGAACAAGAAGGGTTGCTCTTGCAGGGCTCCTCAGCACTGGCTGGCGTCTGCCCTTCCTGGTCAGAGTGATTGATTTAGATGAACAGAAGGTTCAGCTGAGCCCAGCTCCTCAAAGAAAAGCCGGCTCTGCTTTACACCTCTTTCCTTCATCTGTGCCTCTGGCTACGCCTTGCTCTGCTTTCTGTGTACTGTGGCCCAGCTCTTCTGTTTACCTCTGGATCAGCTTTTTTCTTCCCTCTGGTCTGAACCCTATGCAAATTTAATATCTTTCTCTCCTTCTTTTATGTTTCTGCATCCCTCCCTCCTGTGATCTTGTCCTAGTTTACGACAGAGTTCCCTCTGGTCAGACGTCGTGCAAGCGTGTGGCTGATTGAAGCAGATTCTCCCATTTGGGGTTTTCCTGCCACAGAACAAAACAATTCTGCTCCTGAGTCTGACGGTGTCGATCCCCGTTAGCTTCTCAGCACGCTGCCTCAGGCCAGAAGGAAAGTGGAGCTGGCAGTAGTGCCCAAAGAGCCGCCGATTCCGATACCCCTCTGCTTCCACGCGTGCTCTTTAGTAACTCCGGCTGACTTCACCTGCGTGATCCCTTCTGCGATGCAGCGAGGGTCTGCTGACCCAGGCCGTCGAGCTATTGCCAGAGGCGTTTGGACAGCAGTGTTCTGCTGCTGGAATATCAAGATACCCTTTCTGAATCGCTGCCGAACACCTTACCCCAAGGGTGTACCTGCTATCCCAAGGGCAGGCTGTATCGGTACTTTCCCCCCGAAAAGCTGCCAGCTGCAAGATCGAGAAGCAACCATGAAACCCTCCAGTTCTGCAGAGGCATTTGCACGGATCCCAAGCGGTTCCCTGTCCCTGAAATAGCCTGGCCCGTTAAACGCTACCAGCTGAAAAAAACCCACGCGCCGTGGCAGGCGGTTTGGGAGGCACCGCTATGCCAAGTCCCCATTTGCAATACATCATCCCCCTTTCCGCAAGTTTCCCAGGCGATGGGAATGTTTTTCCGTCCTTCCCTGCGAGTAATGAAGTAAAGTATAAAGGGAGTTGTAAAGATGTTTAAAGGAGCTTTTGCCCTGGCCTGGCCTGGAAGATCTGAGGTCATTCACAGTGCACATTAGTAAATACGTGTAGGGCCTTTGGAGCTTTCTTCCAGAGAAACAGCTAATAAAGCTAGCTGCCTGTGTTTGTTGTTCATGCCAAGACACATTCCAGCATCTGATTATTTTATGTCATTACTTTAATGTGGAAAGAAAGAGAGAAGCATTAATTTTTCCAGGTGGATTGGCCTGTTTTGGGGAGGTCATGGCTTATGGTAGGTGGATTGGATTAAAACTGACCCAAACTACTATGTCGGTAATAAACTTAGTGTAACTAAACTTTAAATGTTAGTGCAACTAAAGCTGAAGAAGGAAGGGTATGGCAGCTGAATTGCTGACTTCCATTCTGAGGCATTTCTGCATTTACAGATTTGACGTGGAATTGAAAAGGGAAAGAAAAAGAGACAATAGCATTGTAATTGCTTAAGTGGCTCAAACTGCAAAGGAAACGTTAGAAACTCATGTAAAAGACCTCCTTGTAGCCATATGTAGTACAGAGGATACCAAAGAGGAATTTCTGCTCCCTCAGAAATCCTGTAGTTTGAGAGGGAGGAAGAGATTATTCCCATTTGGAATCCAATGCCAAACTTACCGTGTCCTGCAGGCCAACTTAAAAAATGGATTTAATATTACCAAAACACTTTGTCAGGGGGATTAGTCACTTGAACTTTTTTATTGTGGTAAATAATGCAGAAATGTAACAAACATTCTGACATTTCCACGAAAAAGAAGTCATTAAAATCAATACTCCTCTTTAGATCTCTGCTCTTTTAGGATAATTACTCTGTTTCAACTCTTTTAAACCAGCTGTGCTCTCAGTCTGAGGTCTTGGTCCTCAGATATGTGACCAGTCTTTGCTCGTGGGAATAGGGAATAATGAATTTTGTGAAACTGGATACATGAGTATGGACTCTCTAAATCAGAAAAAGTCAGAGATTCGTGTTCTGTAGGTCTGGTTTAATTTTTCACTTTTGTGTCACTTCATTGGCATTTCTCTTAATTCTCCCCAACATAGCCAGAATTGGAAACAGGACATCTTAAGTCTGGGAATTTGTGGCCAGCTTCTTATCTCTCATTGGTTTTCCACTACTATAACTTCAATGACGGATCATCTTTTTTTGTTTAAATATTCTGGTGTGAGAGAAATGAAGACCAAAGGGCTCTGGATAGTTTATGATGGGTTACTGGATGTAAGTGGAAAATTAGAAGCGATCCACATCCGGTATACTCAACTCTGTTATCCATTTAATCATTGCAATTCCAGGCACTGTAAATTTCTAAATGTTATTTGAAAATGAAGTGGCTCGTTACAACTGATGTTGCTAATCCTTCTGCTGGCAGTAGCTCCACTGCTGAAATGACATAATTTGTGACTTGCAGTGATCAATGGTGTTGTATGCGGGTTAAATCTAAACCCCAGTTTTCAATGGTTTTGCTCATATCTTACAACACAGTTGTTAACTACTACATGTGGCTGTTATGTTTGACGTTAGATGGCGAAGAAATGAAAATAAATATTTATCCCATTTATGTGTGGTCCTGCCAAGCAGAATGGAGATAGCAGGCTGGTGTCCAATACTCTTAACTGGAACTACATGGCTTTTGGTTCTAACTGAACGTGGAAATTCCTGGGTTACACTGTGCATTATGAGGGCTTTCCGGCTTGTAAAAAGGGTATTATAAAGAGAGGAGTCGTTAATTTTCCAGCTCTGAGGATGGACAAGAACTAATAGGCCTCGTTTTCAAGATACTGGGGAAAACTTTTCTCTATAAGCAACAGAACAAGATTGGCTCTTCCCAACAGCTGTTCAGTCTGGCCTGAATTGTAATGTAGGATCCCTGTCCAGAAGTGATCTGTGAGTAAGTTTTTATTGAAAATTCTTTGAGATCCCATATTTAATGTTTCCTAAACTTCTGCTGGACATACATTTCTTACTGCAGCAACTGCAGCTGTGAAGGTCATGGGCAGCACTCGACCAGTTTAGTAAAATGTTTCATAAGTAGGGAATGTATTTATGCAGATCGGCCCATTTTTAAACTTGGTGTCTAAAATGTAGATTAATTTATTTGAAATCTGAGGTCAATATATTCCAAGTCAGCATTTGGTGGAACATTGGAGCCCAAGGAGATACATGCTTTGGATTCCGATCAAAACTTTAAAAGTGAAAAGATCAGACTTGTTCCAATCCTGAAAAGCTGGGTCTAGTGTAGAAGGTGGAGCATCATTACTGATCTGTTGGTAGACTCAGATTATTTAATCCCACTGTGTTAACATCTTCTCAAAAAGTGTTTAGTACAGCTCTCATCCCTCTAATGCACATTTTTGGTTCTGTTCTGCGTTTGTCAAAGTTTCTTATCAAAGGGAAGAATTTCAAGGACTCTATGTATGTTTGAAAAAAGAAACTAAAAGCACTGGCAAGGCAAAAGAGTTCTCTCAGGTTGGTTGCTCAGCTTTCTTAACAAACTGCTGAAGTTTAAACATGGCCTTGCTCCTTCAGCCCAGCTTCTTTTTCTTCCTGGCTTCAGCTGTGGAAAAAATAACAATAAAACTTTGTATTGTAATGCAGAATGTAATGTTCACAATGTCAAGATTCATTGCATTCACCCATCACAAGAAAAACATGACCGTGGTCTAGATCTTGGCTGGGCTCCAGGAGTTGGATATCGGCAAACCCTATGGGTCTGTTTGGGTTTTTTTTTGTTGGTCTCTCATGCAAAGAACTCAAGTCTGCAAAAGGGAAGCGTTCTCAGTGTCTCAGAAACTGTTTCGCACCCATCGTCAGGCTGTAAGCACTGTGGCAAATGCACAGAACGGACACAATAATGCGAGACAGACCAGAAAACCACGAATGACCTGCAACGATTTCTCTGCCGGGCAGCAAAAGCAGTTGATCCAGGCACATTATGCCGTGCATATCGGAAACCCTTCAAAACCTCCGGGGTTGGACATGCCTCTAGATATTTGTGAAACTATCAGGAAGGGTGGAAATACGTATGTGCTGGAAAACATAAGGCCTTTGGTTCCCCTCAGATTGCTTCAGTGGTATTTTCTTGAATTGTCCTCAGTATCTTGGGGATGAGTGGAGAAGAAGAAAATTTGCAAAACTTAGCATTTCGGGAATATTTAGCTTTTTGATAACAATATTGGTAGAAAATGAGATTATTCAGAGAAATCAGCTTGTTCCTTTTTGTAGCCTTGAGCCACTTTTGAGTTACTTTTTCAACAGGAACAGCAGATTCTTACACCCTCCACGTTTTCCCGTAGCTCAGAGTGAGAGCTACCGTCTTACCGAATGTGCTCACACTTAGCGAAGCATTCACCTCTGAAGAAGAGTAGACATTTGATCTAAGTGGTTTCACAAAACTTGGAAAAGTCTCCTCCGTAACTGTTTGCACGGTCGGGGGACTGACAGGAAAAACCTCTTTGACGTCCTTATTCCAAACACATGAAGTTCACAGTATTTCCTGGGAAATCATTTTCCTGGGAAAATTACCGTTACAGGCTAGTTGAGCCCTAACAATGGTATGTGCAAAGCGCTAATTCTGAACTCTGTGCAGCAGCAGTAGCAGCTGGGAAGTTCAGTGCTGGGCAGTGTAAGAGATATTTTGCTTGAAGTTTGGAACGTGTACCGAACATTTAAAATGAACAAACAAACAAAAAAGCTACAAAGCAGATTCTTTTCCCTTGGTTTTCTGATTATTTTGTTGTTGTTGTTGCTGAAATGCAGTTGTGTTCTGAACTTCTTTGGATGCTCCCCCCAGCTCTATATCCGCCTCCAAAGTTTCCTTGAGTCCAGACAGTTCAGCATGGAAGAAGCTGGGCCATTGCAGAGCTCTAGGGATGAGCTGGGGCTTCAGAGTTCTCTGTGACGACTGCTCTGGCCTTACCCTGGGGACCCAGGATACTCTGGTTGCAGAGCAATCTACCTTTCATACAGTGGACTGCTAAGAAGCTGGGAGAACGAGCTGACTGATAATGTAGCAGATTTCCAGTGGAAACCCAGGTGGTTTGTGTCAGGATTTTGTGGAGACCAGCATGCCTCTAAGGAACATCTCCGTATTTGACACGTTTGGGCTCTGCGGTTTTCTGATGCAATTTCTGGACCAGTTTGGATCATGGTTACATGCCTTTGGTGAAGCTGTAGCAATGAGAGAGCGTCATGAAAAGAAAGGATCATGCAGCCGCTCAGATCTGCCCCACTAAAGTACGTCCAGATGGACAGATGACCTCCAGAGGTCCCTTCCAGCCTAAATTATTCAGTGACTCTGTCTCTAGCATTCCGGAGGGAGTGTTAGGTGAAACGGGGACCATCCCATATGGGGAGGAGGATAGAGTTATATCTGCAAGTCCTGTATCTTGACCCCATCCTCTGCCCTGGCCATCCATCACTGGGCACTGGTATTTTATTCTACCAGGATGTCAATCACCATTTCAATTAGTGAGTGGGAGGAGAGAGTGCGGATGATAGCACCCGATCTTCCATTTGATTTAGGATGAATCACACTTAAGAGGGCATCTGAGGTTAAAGAACACAGAATTCTGGACACATGTATAAATCAACAGGCTTGAGGTTTTCATTATTCACCTTCTAGCGTATGAAGTGATATGACTCATTGGATCATAAAAGAGATCAAATAGCTTTGTTGCTAATAATTCTTTCCTTGACCCATTCCCGGGCACATTAGGTTTGTAAACAGAGTTTTAATGGCATCCCTTGGAAGTAATAACATCACGCCTTTATAGCACCTTGGCTGACTATACGCTCCTGGCTATAACTGTGCTTGGGTTTAGTCCTTAGCTGTTTGTGGGAACTAATGCGCTTTCATATCTTAAGTTTTCAGTTATTGCCTTTTTGAGATTGATCATCTCCAGTTACTCTGCCTCCCGCCGTCCTCTTCCACGGATGACATTTGAACCCTCCCGGGAGCCCACAACTCAGCTTTCCCCAAATGATAAGCGCTCCCTGCAATATTCTGGGGGAGATAACATGCTTGAACTTCAGTGTGTTGTTCATGTCTAATGAGCTCATGGCGCCATTTATTGTTTTATGACTAAATCATGATTGTTCATTAACAAAAGTAGCATTAGACCATGTGCCAACTTTGGATGGAGGAAAAGGTAAAGCAAAGTGGTATGATGGAGGGTGATAAGAATATGGTACCTATGGTAGCAAAGACAGCAAACTTCCTGCTGGCTCCTGTGCCGGTGCTGTGCAGCCGCTGCTGCGGAGAAGCCTCGAGTGGATGGGGAGCATCTCTCTCCGGTACAGGGCTCTGGTCTTGGGCGCGATGAAGTGCCAGGGACACAGCATGCTGTGGCTTTAAAGGGGCATGGCATTGAACAACTCCCAAATTACTATGCTCTGATACTCTAGTGATTTTTGTCCTGCTGTACACCACCCTTTGCAGTCTGCTTTGCGTTGCTTCGTTTGCCTCTGCCTGCGTGACCGTCTTATTATTTGCTACCTACTAGAGCGGTGCTCCCCTGCACCACACCGCCTTCGCTCTGCCTGCCCGGGCTGCAAGGAGGACTTGCGTATGGGGTTGGTGGTTCCCAGGGTGGGAAATCCCATTTTCAAGGCGTAGAGGTGGGAAAAAGAAGGTCCTAGTCTCCATTAGAGGGTTGAACTTTCTGAAACTGGTCCCAGCCCTTCTTGTGAGATCAAATTGATGGCAGAATGTCTGGTGATGGAGACCCATGACCCATCTGGTTCACTGTCCAGATGGATGCATCCCTGTGAATCGGGTTGTTCTGGTACTGGTGATGGGAAAGCTTCAGATGACATTTGCATCTGCAGCCTTCAGGACGTGGGTCTTGGTCCCAGATAGCTGTGGACTGAGAAGGTGCTCAGAGCAAGAGTGTTGTAGGCAAGATCTGGGGATGACTGGGAAGTGTTGCCTGTCCTGCTTGAGGCTGCTGCAAGTCTCTGTGTACCTTTTTTGCCTGTTACTGGCTTGTGGGCTCATCTGCCCTCAGTTATATCTAACAGAGGGAGTTTGCTCCTTTAAAAATGGTCCATTTGGGCTGTAGGAAGAGGAGAATAGCTAAATGTAAGACTTTCTATTAGCCTTCCCCATCTTCCAGAGGTTTATTCAGATACCAGAAATAGGCAGGCCTGGGGTGGGGGGGAAGGGAAGTAGCTTCCTACCTGCCCATCCCTTTTATTTCTATCCTATTCAAAGAAACAGAGAGAGCTGGTCTAGGGAGAGGAGGAAGCGGGTAAAGGACAGGAAGGAAAGGAAAGAAGGTTGGGAACTGTCAGTGTAGAGCTGTGCTTCTTCATCACTTAGTCTCAGGTCATTGCTGAGCCTACAACAGATAAGAGACCTTTGTAGAGATAAAAACTGAAACATAGTCTCAGAAGTTATTTGAGAACTTTTGTTTGTTTGTTTTATGGTAGCTAATTTATTCATGGTATGGTGGACACCCGAAGGCAGCAATGAACTCTGTAGCTGTGATGACCACAGAAGAGGGGTTTAGCAGCATTACAGTTAAAAGTCTCTTATTATAGCCTGGAATCTTGACTGTTGCAGATGTATGGACCAAGGAGCTTAAGAAGAGTGCTAGAGAGGGAGAACGGTGTGAAGGATGAGTCGTGGGTGGGGGTCTGGGAGAATTGGGGTTGCTCCACCTCATCTGAAGGACATTCTGTATCAGTTTTCACGTGGTCACTCTTTTGGTCAGTTCGTATAGTTAATGCACAAGTTCTTGCGCTGAAGGAGACCTAACAAAAGACTACTCAGGGCCTGCATATAAATAGCTTTTGGACCGCCTTATGTTTATATATATAGATTAAGCAAACTTACGTGAATAAACAATAGCAATATAATGACCTTTTTATAGATATTGCTCTGTACATGCAACAGTGCTGGCTGGTGTATTTATTCCAGCTTGTAAACCATGCGTATTTGGTACAGGATGTGTACTCTTCATCATTTACAGTTGTTTAAATATGGAGACTTTCGTGGCGGTGCTGTCGTGCAAGAAAACACTATGAGCCCGGGGCAAAAAGTATTAGGTGTCAGGAGGTGGATGTATTAAGCAGGAGATTTAATTAAAAGACCGTCATGATACTTTCTAGCTAAAGAGTATATTCAGTTAAAAACTGATTAGAGCTGAATCACCATCTGAGATCCATGAAAAACTCCTGGGTGGAAGCTGGGATAGTTAGATACCCAGTACCTATGGGATTTTGTAGAACAGGGGTGTTTAACTCCCATTAAAGTCTCTGGAGTGGTTACTAACAACCTGAAGGCTGAATTCATCCCTCATCTTGTAAAATCACTGCTCTTTGCCAGGAGTGGACTTGGCTCAGGGAGGAAAAACTGCTCTCTGATGTGTACTGGAAAGCAAACACGGAATTTGGGATGCATACTGAGCTCCTGCCAGCTCTGCGCTGGAGGGCTATGGCCCAGAAGCAGCAATGAGCAGCCCGTGCAGGACTAACAGGGCTCAGTGGGGAATTTTGCCCCAAATCTTGTAAAACTCTTGAAAAGACAGACTTTCCCATTCTCTTCGCTCTGCCCTTCCTTCTGAGTATGGATGGGAATTGCAAGAGCGTCTCCAGTATTTAGGAACACAGAAACCTCGCGTGTGAAGACAGATGATTAATTGTTTACGCTGAGGGATTTCCCCCATGGGTGGCTTATTCTAGAACCGCACGTCCACGCAGAGCCTGACCAGTAGTGCCCAGCTCTTCCCAGCCGCTGGACGCAAGCTTTTTCCGGAGGAGTAATTGCCTCCCTGCTCCCACGTGAGGGGAACCAAAGCAGAGCAAAGTAGTTCATGTATCCAGGCCAGAAGTTGAACATCAGGCTCCAGAACCCACCTGGGTGTTAGGGTATGGTAGTGTTCCCCTTAAGCAGCTGCTAGCCTGGATGAACCTCAGGTCTGCCCTGGTAGGGTCACCTCTGGACTTTCCATGTGGGTGGACACCCTGGAGCTGCTGTTTGCTCAGCCGTCAGCACTTCGGTGCCTGGGCCATGCCTGCTGAGAACGCGCGGTCTTCGTTTTCTGATCTTTCGTCCTGCTCCCCGGTGTTTCTCCGTCGCAGCAGTTTGTGTCCTCCCTCCTCTCCGGCTCCTCGCGCACCGCCCAGGACGGCTGGCTCCACAGCTGAGGCCAGAAAGGCCCATTACAGCCTTATTAGCCTCTTCTTTTGTATCCTACGGAGTGAGAGCGACTGCCGAGCCCACTTTGCCTTCAAATGTTTAACAGATTGGCCCACGTCTAATTTCTGCCGCTGTGTTTACAGAAGGTGGAGGACGGAGGGAAAGGGGGGCTGCTGCGCGAGGGAGGAGGGCACGGAGAAAAAAGAAATTACTAACCCTCCATCAAAGAGCTGCTTTCCTACTTGTGGTTTCAAAATGCTTCCTCCTTCCCCAGCTATCCTGTAATCACTCTCCAACATTCACCAGAGCAGTGTTTACATCCAGCCCTATTACCGGCAGGGGAGACAGGAGAAATTAAGGGCTCCCATGCCCCATTATCTCCCCCTCTTCCCCCTCCTCTCCCCCTCCCACAGGCAGACACACTTCTCTCCCCTTACCCCTTTTCATCAAATGCCTCCAATTCATGAAGGAGTAAAAGCCCTTTAATGGGATTCTGGAGATCTTAAAATCCAGGTGGTTTGTTTAAAAAAAAAAAAAAAAAAAAGGGAGAGGGGGGGAAAGAAAAAACCTTGGAGAAAAATACCACCAGCTCACTCTTTTTGGCTTCTTTGTTCCTTTTCCACGTTGTCTTGAACCTTTTTCTCCTCCACAACTTCGCTTGGCAGCCAGGGTGAACTGAAGTTTGACTTGGATGGCTAGTGAGACCACACAGAGCTCACCCTGGCTGGAATTAATTTCCGATGTACAGCTGAAGAATCCCATGCGCACACACAAACGCAGCGAGCCCTTGCATTTCCTTTTGATTTCCTTCTTGTGCTTCCTTCCCCAGATACCCTTTTTATCAGAAGCAGAACGAGCTGCAGTGCCACTGCCGACGCTGTCGAGGCGAGAGGCTCTGACCCAGCGTGGCGGCAGAGCCGGGGAAAGGCGGAGGCTCTTAGATGTTGGGCAGGCGAGCAGACGTGTGAAAAATGGTGAATGTTGGACAACAATAAATGTGGATTATGACTTTTTTTAACGAAGGGTAAAAAAGGATAGTCATCTGGTACTGGCACTTGACGGGGACTTGAGGTCTGATTCCAATTCCTTGTTTAACCGCAGATTTCCTCTAAATAATTCTCGTAATCTCTTGATTCCCTAGCTGAGGTCAGGGGCCCATTGTTCTACACCCTGTAACAACACAATGGGACACAGTTCCTGCCCCAAAGAGCTTACAGTGAAAACAATCAAAGAATGAAAAAGAAACCCAGGCTTGCCTGAAGTTACACCCTGGTGTTAAATTGAAGATTAGAACCAGACCTCCAGACTCTCTAGGTTTCAAGTCTGCTGCAATTGTAACGTTTTTCTGGCTCCTATCTTTAGATTCACACTGCAGTGTTAAAGACCATCAAAATAGAAAATATTGAATCTATTACCCCTCGGAGTAGAGGAGTGGGAGCTGTGTTTATGATGGGCAGCTATGCTTCTATAGGAAGGACAGCCTATGTGTTACGCTGGTTGTTGGTTCCTACTTAGCGCTACCAGCAGACAGAGGTGTTGGGAAATTTGGGAAACTGGTTAACCTTCGAGGTTACTGGATTTCATGTGAACCAGGGCGACGGACCAGTGCTGTAGTGGGCTTGGTGGCTGGTAAAGGCATTGCGTCAGGCTGCATTGAAGTCCCTTCCTCAACGGGAAGGGAGATGGCTGTGTGGGCATATGGGGATATTTAAGCGGAGAATATTCACTCCCACATGGAGGAGTTGTGAGAATAGCTCTGCGTCCGGAACTCGCTCCCCTCCCAGGACATGGATATATTGAATGCGTGGGGCGGCGCACACGCATGTGAACTTGTCCCAAGTCCTCTTAGTGCTGGCACGACAGTGCTCGCGCCGCAGGAATATTCATAGCGCAACGGTCCTGGTGAAAGATGACGAACTTGAATGAGGTTCTAGTCGCACTGGCGGTGCTCTAAGGCATTGACATGCTCTTTGTGACTGAAAGATTAGAACTAAAGCAGGCGCGGCAGATATCACCCTCAGTATCGCTCAGTAAAGAGAGGATTTCACCCTACGTGTTGCTGGAAACCTGGCAATGTTATTGCTTTGTTTAAAGTCTCATCGTCTAGAATGACCTGATAACACGACAAGTGATAATTTGTGTATGCACAGCCATATATATGCATCCATACATACACTAAATTTTCCTTTGTTTCCCATACCCAGCCTTCTACCTCCAGAGTATTTCAGTGGCACTACTTCAGCTTTGAATATTGAATGTTATTAGTGGGGAAAAACGTGAGTGCTCATATCCTGTGTTTTCCTTTTCCTACTTGTCAGTTTATATGGAACTTGTAGTCACTTTGAGATCTTTAATTGCATCCAGATTCAGCAAGCGGGTAGATATCAGTTTCCAGACTTACCAGAGAGGGACACACGCGCATCTCGAGGGACTGCGGGATTCATCGTCCCTAACTTGGGGCATCAGAGGAGATACCGTCTCCATGTACATGAGCGCAGAGATTACACCTGCAATGAGTTCTGCATCTGCTCAAAGGTGTAGAGATCTACATGTTAGCCTGTCTTCTATGGTCAAGGGAAACGGCTACTTTTAGGGCCTGATTCAGCTGCTTTAGTTCAGATAGCGTCCTAGGATGAGAAGAACCGCACCGCTGAACCGCCTGTTTCCTCTGACTGCAGATGGAGTGGATTTACTGGCATAGAAGGGAGATACCTACAGCGTGCTGCTGTCTCACCCCGTACTTGCGTGGGTCGCCAGAGCTGCCTGGTCCCATGTGGTCACTATCCTGGTGGTTCTGCAGGCCTTGATTTCCCACCCCGATGGAGAAGGCTTGTGCAGGAGCGTGTTATTAGGCACGTAATTGCAACTGGGAGATCTGTTCTTCGGCACTGTGTCTAACCTGTTGAATAAGGTTTTATTCTTCAAACTTAGGGATGACAGGTTTGACCATACACTGAAATCAGCTTCGTCCTCCTGGTAGTCTTAATTTATTTTCGTTGTTCCAGAAAAATGTGGGGAAATCACTGGATTTCCAGACATACCTTCCAAAGGGAACTGCACTTCAGATCTCAATTTCTGTAGAAGTACTGACAAAGGGTAAGGGGAGGAGCAGGAAAATTATCTAAAGGCTCTTATTAAGATTCAGTGGTCATTTCTGCTAATGTGAAATGCTCCAGAATCAGGACATAGTCATCAAAAGCTGATAAGATTTCATACATAAGAAGTCTGTCTATTTGGCTTCTGGATTTTGTGCGTTTGGGATGTCCTTGGGTCACACTTTCAAGATTTTCCTTGCAACAGCAAGGAAACGTGCTTCTTTTAATTTATTTTTTTCTTTTAATGAGAGCTGAGACTCTTATGTAATTGGTTGTTTCCTGGAGTTGATATTTAAGTAAATATCAAATATCCAGAGATCCGTGTTAAAATCGTGAGTTGGCAATTCTGTTTTATTTTACTTCAGAGAAGACTTTATTCATAGACAGGACCTAGATAGCTTTGAAATTGCCATACAAAGAGAATTATCATTGGTGTTTGTTAGTTCTACTAATAACTATTATAACAGCAGTTGAGATTTTTTTATTTCCTATGAGAATTTATTCTACTGGGAAAAAATTTGGAACATACCAGAATGTTTCTTTTTGGCAAAGTTGAAAAGCTTTCTCTTGACTGAATTCTGCCTTCCATTATACTACACATTATTTATAATATAAAGGATGAAAGAGCTGAGACCCATTTGAAATGCTGGAGTGGAAATTAGACTGTCAGTTTTTATTGAAAATAAATATGGGGAGATCACAACAAACTATTTTCATTGGTTTTCGTCTCCCCCGAAGTCTGAGGGTTTGCGCTTTTCATGCCAATTTGAAACCAAGCCACTTATTTGAAACATGGGTATCTCAGAAATTTTTGCCATACAAACATTCAACTTTTGACCAGCCCTTTCTGTTATTTCAGGTTAAAACAAAGGTTATCATAGAAACACCATGATACAATTTATTTGGTAATAAATGTATCTCTTGTTTTCTTGTCCTCTGCTTTTCACTTTTATGGGCGACCTATTTCAAAAACAACTGTTGCAGGCCAGTGGAGAGCATACCTTGATGTAACATTAATAAGAACAAAGAGGCCTAAATTTTAGAAATCGCTGTCTGTGTCACACATTAGTAGTTTTACTCTCGATTTGGCAGATCTATGGTGGATAAAATTGTGTGTGAAGCGATGAAGGGGGAGAGACTTGGATAAGAGTGGTAGTGTCTGATCCAGGATAATGAAGAAGACAGATCCATGCAGAGATTTATTTTATTTGCTCTTGGCAATTAGCGTTAGTAATACTGTATTTGGGAAGCAGGAACTGCCACAGATAATAATGTTACTGCTTTTGAGATGGTTTATCCAGCTCTAATAACAAGGGCTTGAATCAACGGGGGCTGTGGGGACTCAGCACCTCTGGAGGTGCTCTCATACGTGCTTCTAATCAAATAAACTTTTAGGCATCCAACGTAAGGAGCCCAGGGCAAGAGAAGTTTGCCTTAACGCTGTAAGGTGAAAACAGACCTGCTCTGAATGTTTCGTAGCCGTATTGCTCAATACGTCTGCGCCTAGGTGGACTGCCAGATCAAATCACATGTTGCTAGTGAAATACCAACTTGTCTGTCATTGCCTCTCGCCTTCGTTACCTTCCTCTGTGAACCAGTAATTGGGATGGGGTCCTGTGGCACCAGCCAGTTGTGACCAAGACCCTATTTTGCTTTTGGGCTAAATTGTCTAGGCATTGCTCAGGGACTAAAAAACCTTTAGCAGTTAAGATAGCCGCTCATTCCCCAGCCCACGCTTGCCTGCCTGCTTTGCATGGGGTTGGTGGAAGGGACCCCACTGCTTCTGTTGCTTCAATTCCCAGCTCGGGTTCAAAGCACCTGCCTGCTGGAAGACCCAACGTGCGACTTCGTGGCCTGTTCTGCCAACCCCTTGTCAGAGGGAAGAGGACTACTGAGGGCTCCAGTGTCTTCAGTCACTTAAAGCATCATCTTGCAACAGCTCGAATGCAAACCAAGATGGTTTGTCTTGCATTTGTTCTAAACATCCATCACTGTATACTGTAGCCTGTATATTTGCACCAGGGTTTCATGCAAACAGGGTTTGGTATATTTGTTACTATGGGTCAGCTGAGACATGGTGGCTCACAACACTCTGGGCTACGCTGGTCCATCTTCTTTACCCAACTACACAACCTCAGCTAGGTCTTGCTTTGATCTGATCGGAGAACTTGCTTCTGGTCTTCCTGGAATTCAAACAGTTCTGCTGCCAAACTCGCTGGCTATCGGCGAGCTGCCCTGGCTCGACGTCATGCGAATGACACAAGAGATGGGTCTGAAAGGTGGCAATAGCCCGATGGATGGCGTTCGGCAGCGCGGGTGCTGTGAGCTGGCTGGCCTCGGCTCAGCCTGTTGCAGCTGCGACAAAAACCCACCGACGCTGGTACGCTCGCACGGCGTGTTTCATGCATTTCACAATGCTTTGCCAGTTGTGCTGGTGACCAGCAAAGCAAGTATTTCTCACTGCTCTTTCAGATGAAGCAAGTGAGGGGCAGGAGGTCAGTGGTGCTGCGAGCCACAGGACAGGTTAGAGGAGGAACCGAGAACGTGGGTTTCCCCATCTCCTTGGGCCCGTGCTGCAGCTCCTAAACACGCCGTCCTGAAACCCTGCCGAGGCAGCAGAGAGCCAAGAGGTGTCTCGATCCCCTGAGCTAAAACGCGAGCCGTTGGCTGACTTCAGAGCAGCCAACTCGGGTTGCAGGTTTGAGCTCGCGCAGCAGTGGCGTGCGTAGAGCCGCCGGCCAGCGCCCCGTGGCACCGGTGACGCGGAGCACCCCGGGCGGCCGCGCCAGCAGCCGAGAGCTCTGGGCGGCATACGCCGCGGGAGCTGTGTCACCCATGCCCGGGAAGGTGACTGCGTAGGAGTGTTGAGCAAGATCCTTAAGCCCAGGGGAATGTAAAATCCTTTCCCTTCCTGTCTGTGCTCTTTTTGTGTGTCTGGAAAGGAGAAGCGAGCCCGTGCTGTCTCCGTTCGCTACCTCCTTGGAAAGGTTAGGGGAGCCGGGAGCCAGGGACTCGCGCGCCCCATTCTGTCACAGCATCCCAACATCAACACCCTCTGATCTATGGTATCTTGAGAGTTTGCAGCTCTTGTGTGGAGATGGAGTATGAATAAGGGCCCCCCAGTGTATTGGGAATCGGGCCTATGGGTCTCCCGTGTCAAGTGAGTCATAATGTATTAGATCCGAGGACTTCCCCCACGGGTGTTTAGTCTCCACAAACCCAGCTAATTCAGATTTAACTTAGCTCTTAATATGCTACATTGCTGAGTCTTCTAATTAATGCCACATGTTGCAGTCAGCTGTCATACTGAATAAATGTTTACAAAGCTATTAATGTACTGTATTTGTAAACCAGACCAGCTCCTTTTTGGAAATCATGTGGTATGTGTTTTCCCCTCAAAGATGAAAAAAGTTTTTTAGCAATAATGGATACTTTATTTTTGCTGCAACAGCCACTTCCCAAGAATTCATTGCTAACTTTCTTGGGCCGCAGCCATTATCCCGGGGAAGGGACACGGGGAAAAGCGCCGTCTTTCAAACAGAGACGCTGAGCCGAGCTGCTCCGCCGTCTCGCCGCGGTGGGCCGAGGGGCTGGGAAGGACCAGCGAGCCCTGCGCCGGCCGGTGATGCCGGGGAGGGGGCAGAGTCCGCGCGTGGGTCGGCGGCTCTCCTGCCCCCGGCTGCTGCGGTCCCAAAGCGTGTACGCGCGAGGGCCTGGCCCTGTCCCTCCCCTCCAGCGCCGCGTGAGCCAAAACTGAGAAAACGGGGAAGGAGACGTGTCGTCAAGCAGTCTGCGGGCCATCTGCCTTCTGCTCAGGGGCCCCCTCGGGGCTGGGGACCCAGGCTGGCCACCGCCGTCCCCACGTGGCCAGCACTTGCCTGGCACGGGGACGGGGTGGCTGGGGCGGTGGGATGGTGGGGGTGAGGTCCCGTCTTCTCCCTGGGGCTTGCTCTGCACAAGTTCGCGTTTTCTGTGTTCTTAGGGCTTTTTGCTGTGTGTTTAATTCCTTCCCTGGGCTCCAGGGAAGCAGCTCTCTTCTTTGGGGTTCACGTGCTTCTGTTTCCTCTTTCGTCTGCTGCAGAAACCATAGGAGATGCCAAAGCACTTGGAAGGCTTAGGGAGGGCTGGGGTCTGTGCGCTGCCGCCGGCTCCTGCGTCCCTCTGGGCAAGGCATCTGGCTCGGGGATTTAGGCACACTTACAGCTGAAGTCTGTGGGAAGTAAATATCTAACCCTGCGCTGGGGCTCCAAACAAATACTGGGTGTCACTCTCTGCATCTCCGGTCTCTAAACCAGGGCTAATGGCAGAGCCTCCGCCAGGGGCTGCGAGGGTAAGGAGCCCTGGGTGGTGTGGGGCAGCAGGGCAGCTACAGTAGATGCAGGCAGTTGCAGTAGGGATCCTGCCCTCGGCGCGGGGCCGCGTGGGAGGTGGCCCGGGTAGCTGCTGGGCCCTCAGCCCACTTCACGTGCAGGTGGCTTGGGGATGAAGGCTTTCCATCAGCTTAAGGAGTGTGAAATGGGAGCTGGGATTTGGTATCTCCAAGAAGCTGAAATTCCACTAAAAACAGAGGCGGGGGGGAAGCTTTTCTCTCTCTCTCTTTCTTTTATTTTTTTTCCTCCTTAGCTTAGTGGCTGTACAACTGAAAAAAATGAACAGAACCCCAGCCAGCGCTCTGCCCTTCTTCCTTGCCCTTTGCAAATAAAACCCTTTAGTCCAAAATCAACAAGCAGGCAAATGACTGACGCTCCCAATGACTTGAGAAGAAGGTGGCTGTCCCTCAAAGAACATATTGAGAAAGTTTTGATTCCAATAATGAGTAAACAAATATAAATGGTGTTTTCTCTGCTTTTAACTAGCTGCAATATAGGCTAACACACTGCATGTTTTGGAAGAATTAATAGCGAAGCCCATTCAGGTGCACTGAAGCAAAGCAGTTAAATGATTTCACTAGTGGGGCTCAACCTTTTGTCCTCTTGCTACACCGGTTTCAGGTGACTTCCCCAACACAGGGATCAGCTGCAGACCTGGGCGTCTAAGCAGGGCAAATCCAACCTTCTCCCAACCGCTGTGCCTAGTTAAAAAGCTTAGTGCAATCACAGGAGAAGGATGGGTCTAGAAAAGAAAAAAATATTCTTAGATACTTTATTCATCTCTCTCTCGCTCTTTGTGTCCTGCAGCCATCTAATAACGCTGAGCTACAGCCTGCGCATGGATTGTGTTTTCCACCCAAAAGGGGAGGCGTTTCTCTCAGAAAATGTCTGACGAGTGCTTTATCCGGGGCTGATGCTGCATAAGTTAAGAACTGCACCTTGCAGCCTTCCTGTTTTGTTTAGTGTCTATTTATGGCTAAAGCGTGGCCGAGGGAGTGGGAGACCTTTGCTTTCCTGGTGCTGGTAGCGGGCGGAAGGTCCTACTGTAACACGACAGCCACGTGCTCCGCGCAGGTGCGGGCTGACTTCGTGGTATTGAATGTGCTGTCAGAAATCACCAAATAGTGGGGCTAAATATACATCGTGCTAAGAACCGCAGTGTAGGAAATGGCTTATACTCTTTGCATGAGGGCCCACAGGCGTCTCTGTGGAGATGGCTTTCATCCTCTCAAATCCCCTTGGATAGCATCTCCAGTCCTCGGGGTTTTTTCTCCTTGCCTATGCTCGTCTCCCCCACGCCGTGTGATTTCTTTTCCGTTCCCCCCACGAGACCTCCCTGTCTCCTTCCCTCACCTGCTGCAGCCCAGAGCCGTGGGCTGCCTCTGCAGAGCGGGCAGATGGAGTCTGCGGAGCGTGCCGGTGCCCGGCCGTTCGCGTGGAGGGACCTGCTGGATCCCTCCTTGCCCGCGTACGTGGTGGAAAGAAGAGGGTGGGGTGGAAGATGGAGCATCCCCGCAGCTGGGGCCCACGGGGCTGTGGGTCAGTCCTGCCTTCCAGTACCGTGGCTGTCAGTCCGGGCTTAGCTACTGTGTACTCCAGCTCGTGTGCAGTGAACCAAGAGCTGAAACATTTTCGATATTACTTCTTCTTCGGAGCAATACCCCTGCTAGTGGAGTTAGCGCTGCGTGCCCAGGCGTTGGCTGTTTTGTTTCCCAGCTTGGTGTCCCCCCAGTAGAGGCAGCAATGGTGGCCGGTCTGGCGCAGCCGCCTCTCAGAGCCCCACGCTTGCAGAGAGGACGGAAGCAAGGCAAGCTGGCTTTTCATTTGGGATAATGGCTTCAATGCAGGATCCCTTTAGGAGCATGTTTTGAGCTGCTACCCTGAGTTCCAGACCTTAAAACGTCTGGTCATCACTGAAGCCAAGCACACCCCTGCTCTTGCCATGGAGCCGCGTCTTCTACGTCTTTAATCCCCTTCTTCCCAGCCTGCTTCACCAGTGGGAAGTGTGTTCATAATGTTAAACTTCCCTCATTAGGCAGAACATTCCTCTTTTTAACCTCTTTAACCTGCAGCATTCCCGTTGGGAGGACCCTGTCTCCATACTTCTCAACTGCTCTTAATTAGATTGGGCATTTCTTGCCTCCACTGTATATTTACAATTTAGGAACAGGAAAAAATACAGCCTGCACTTAAGGGCCTTCTTCCCTTCGTTTGCTTCCCATGCTTGATATGTTGGACAGCAGGAGGTGGAAATTTTAAAGCCCAGAGGAGCAGAACTTGTCTGGGAGGAGAATCTGAGGCGGTTTAGATCATTCTTTAGGCAGGACTGATTTTGTATCTTGATGGATTTTTACATCACCTCTCACATTTTCTATTTCCCTTCTTCTATGTGCGCATGTGCGTGTGCACGCACACCCCCCCATTGTCTGTCGTTTGCTCTTACTCTGCCATCAGCCTTTTAATAATATTATTGTTGATGTCTTTTCATTCCTGATGCCAAACCTGATTTGGAGATCACAGTACTGAGGGTTTCATTTTGAGCACTGTAGACGGAAAACTGAAGTCCTAAGTGACTGGAGCCCTCGGCCAATCTAATTGTTATTGACATTTGTGTCTGATTGTTCATCAAGGGGGATTTGACTTGCAGGCCAAATCATTCTATTACCGGGGTTCCTTTCAGCCTTTTCTCTAACAAAAAAACCCCACCCCAGTCAGCAGCAGAAGAATCAATGGCAATATCTCTAGATGTCCATCTAGCCGGACGTGAGGGGGGGAGCGAAGACGGAGGAGATCGTGTATGTCCCATTTGAACTGGGCGAGCAAAAGATTGGAGAACCGGCCGTATTGCGTTACAGGGGGAAAAAGGATCTCATTAAAAGACTACCGTTTTCATGGCAAGGTGAAGGAGGCAGAGGAAGGAGGGGCTGGCAGGGCTAATTATATTAAGGTCATTTCACCTGTCAAAACTTTCCCTTTAGTGGTGTCCCTGGTGCCCTGGGATAACATCCAGATTTGTCCTGAATGGCGTCTCTGTTCCTGCTTAGGAGCCTTGACTGGTGGATCGTGAAGCGAGCTGCATGAAAGGAGCCCTGAAGGCACCCTTTTGCCTTCTTTTCACCTCCCGCTCTCCTTTGATTTTGCTTTTCCCCCTCTTGAGTTTCACGGCGGGTAACGCCGAAGCCCTGCTCTGTTGCTCAGCCGGAGTCGTGCTTTCCCCGGGAAGCCACGGAGGCAGCCGGCACGCCGAACGCCCCGAGCCCCGCAGCTTGCGTGCAGCCAGGTTCTCGTCTCCGTGCGTTTCGAACCCATTTACACCCTGCTGCAATGCCAATTTATGCCCCTTGAAAGCTCTCCTCGGGAGCAGAGAGGGATGGAGCGAGGCTGATTTTGCTCATTAGACTAATGGTGGAAACCAGAACGATGCAGACGCAGGAATCAAAACAGAAACAGGGGAAATACTGTTTATTCATTTGAAAGAGGGAGGGATGAGGGGGTGGCTGGTAAACCAGAGCGTCCTCATCCCGGTGATGAACCCTAGAATTACCTGCCCTCCTTCAGGGGATTGTTCCGAGTCATTAAGTTATTTCATTTTCCAGGAGTTGGGGGAAGGCAAATTTCTACAGTTAATCTTTCTCTCAAGGTAGGTGGAAGCTGTGCAGATGGCCTCGCTTTGCTAACGTTAGCAGGTAGACGTAATTTGGGGAAGAAAGCGATGGGAAGAACACAATAGGGTTCATTCACGATCACACAGGTTATACTTGTTGCCATGGAAACAGAGCAGAAATTTCGGAGATCAAAGGGCTTTTCCACCAAAAGTTGCTACCTGAATGCGTCGGGTAGAACGAGAGGGAACTGCGGACGAGGAGGAAGCGCACCAAATTCGCATGGCCTTCGGCAACCGGCTCAGTGAGTCAGAGTTATCCTGCTGAAGTAGCGTCGTTGGAGTTGAAGGATGGATTTGGCTTAGCATGCCCTGCCTTGGATAGCTGCTTAGGAGTAGCAGTGAGTCATGGACGGTTGTGACATACGGTAGAATTTGATGAGTTTCCCTAAATTGGGGCATATTTGGATCCTGGGATTAGCTTTTGAGTAGGAAAATAAGCAGAACCACTGGGGAGATGAGCAAGAGGCATTGACCTGTGGATGCCGAGCGGAACTGCTTGATGGAAGTTGCTGTTAAGGTTGAACTGCTGGACATCTGTGTTTGGTCCTGTCAGACGTGTTAAATGGCCCTTAGTATTAAAAAGGATTCTTAGGAGGAAAAAACCCTGCAGTTCGGAGTTCTGAGAGCCAGAGGGAATTGTTCAGACTGTGAGATGTGTGTAACTATCTGTCAAACCAACCTCTGCCATTCTGGCCTCTTCCTAGAGCTTCTAGCGTGTGAACAACAACTGCGTTAGCAGCCTGTCTCCTCTTTTTGTTTGACTGCTTGGTGAAGTGCTCTTCTCCTCCTCTTCCGTCTACTGAGCCAGCTTAATCCAGCAGGAACATAACTGACTAGACTCGTCTTTGACTTTCTAGTTGCGTTATATGTTTTTGGTGAAGTCTTTTGGGAGGTAGTTCTCAAGAAGGACTGCTTTCTCCTTTGGAGAGGCAGACAGCGGTGTGGAGGTACCAGATGATGTTTTGGCCCTAAAGAAAGAGGGGAAAATACCCAAATGAGGAGAGTGCTGTACGTCCCTGTTCTTGTTAAAATATTGCCTTGAGGCCAGCCCAGGTTGCTAATACAAAAATCTTGCAGACTTGCAAAAAACACTGGCGATATCTTCCTTCTTCATAGCATGATTTGCAACTTTAGCTTTGAGGAGGATGAATGAATGATTTTAAATGCTATAGGGCACGCTACAGTTTTGATCATATCTGGGGCAACAGGAAGCAAAAATGCGTGCTAGGGATGGCACTTGAGTATCTACCCTCGGTCTCGCTTCTGCCAGGTGTTCCTGCCATCCCGGTGGGACGGGGATGGAGACAAGCCTCCCGAGGCCGCGACGTTTCCAGTGCAGTAACCTGAATCATTTTAAAGAGTAGAAATCAGAGACAAAGCACGGTATTGTAGGCAGCGAAGGCTGAATAAGAAGACCCTTGGGAGCCCCGCCACTTCTCCCTTTAATCTGATCAGCAAGCAGCATTCTTGTAATTCCCTCCAGGTCACTCTGAATTCCTGCAGTTTCTCAGCCAGGTTGAAGCCTTCCCTTTCAATATTAAATAATCTGCAGGCTTAGAGAAAGGAGCGGAGCAGGAGCAATGCAAGACTTAGTTTATATCAGAAACCAACGGAAAACTGCCTCATCCTTCTCCAGCACCTCTAAGGCTCAGTAATTTTAAGTCACCTTGCATTGTGCTCTCTGCTTTTAAAATACTTTGCAAGGTCATTCTGAGAGGATGTTCCTGTTGTGCATTTAGCGTAGCAGACACTGAGTGCAGGCCCTCACGATGTATCTGTTAGCTTTAATTGTTCCTGGCTTAATTCAGGTGAAGCAACAGTTTCAGTTTGTAACTCAGAGACACGGGACTGCTCCCTTTTCCAAAGGGATGAGAATTACACAGCCTGAGGCAGCTCGGAAGGTCTTGATGTCTCCATTCGGTCAAGGAGGCGAGTCTGACATTGTGACTGCGAATGGCTAATCGCAGCCTCCTCTCTGACCGACTGCTCTGCGGTCGGTTAGGCGTTTGTGAAAGGACCCGTAAAAGAGAAAAGAGACCTTATTTATGCATGAATCCAAGGCATCTATACCTTTAGAGCAATAAAGCACCTTCTGTGCGAGAGCTGGGATATAAATGTATCTAAGGATATATTTCCTAAAGGAGTTGAAGGCAAGTCAATGCCAGCTGCCAGTCTCCATCCTATAGATGATAACCGCAGTAAAGACACAGCGGTACACACTTCAGAGTGACCTGCAGGCTTGTAGCACGCCCGTCCCAGCCGAATCCTGCGCCAGCGCTGCTTTGTTGCCATCTACTCGCAGAAGGCAGAGTAATGCTCAGGTGGCTCGGTGACCACAGCTACAACTCCACCTTCACCCAAAGCTTTGGTGCAGGTTCAGTGCTGGTGTATTGGAGTGACTTCTCTGTGTAAAGGAGTCCACGGAGGTGTTGCTGCCTGGTGTCCGTGCCATTCCACTAGGAAGGGCAATCTGCTCTGCCGTTTGCTCTGCCTGTGCCCTCACAAGTCTGCCAGAACCTGTATTTGATGGGTGAAGGTCAAGCTACCAAGCATATTTACTCTGTCAGGAAGCAGGCAAAGCTTTTAAAGGCTGGGAAGGTGGATGACAGTGTAGAGAAAGGGGACGGGAGACTCTTAAAGCTAATGAAAGCAAGGTTGGCTTGGTTCATATCTCTTTTCTGTGGCGTTTTGGGGATACAATAGAGCCCGTAGACACAGAATGAGGCAGGAAGGTGAATTAAGAGAATTAAAGCTACTTTTCTGTCCCTCAGTGGGAAATAAAGAAGTTACGGTGTTGCCAGAATTCCTTGTTCCGACTGCCCCAGAAAGACACTTCCAGTGACTTCAGTGGTTGGTGACTCCAGCCTGATGTGAAACTCTGCAGAACTTCACTGAAGATTTTAAATTATGCTGAAGAGTTGAGAATATTTTGGGAAGTGAAGTGTTACTATTCTTCTGAGAACTTTATTTAGAAAAAGAACAAATTTTCTTCCAAAATATACAAAAACATATTCTTACCGTGGAAACGCATAGCCTGGAAACTCAAATGACATGAGGTCACTGGCTTCCTTTTATCAATAACTTTGAAGTTTTGTCCTAGTTTTCTAATTTAGATTCTTGTGATATGAGGTTCTCGGTGAGCCTGGGCAAAAGCCAAGACCCTCTCCCTCTAATAAGTTGGGAACGCAACCACCAGTAGCAGTTCCAGTTTTGAAGACAGGCCAGGTCTTAAAAGCGGCTGCGGGGCCTCTGCAGAGACAAACCCCGAGACTTTGGACTGCTTGAAATTTCAGCCACCTCTTGGACTCAACTGCGTGAGCCATACGTTGGTTTTGGTCTTTAAAAGCACGGTGCTGTTCCGTTCTGGGCTCTGCCGTGCCGGCCTGGCTTGCGCGCACGAGGCAGATTCACTGTGGCTTGCAGAGCTCTGTACGCTCGCCCTTTAAATGCCCTGCTGCGGTATGGTCAGGTACCAGTTCCCGCCTCATCTGCTCACAAAAGCTTGTGAAAGTTTCAAATATTAAGATGGAGAATTAAATGAACAGCTTACAGTTCAACTTCTTTTTGAGCAGATGCCCTTGGGGATGAACCCGCCCTGGGCAGACCCCAACCCGTATCTCATCTGAGTCTGGAGGACATGGATATCTGTGGCAGGGAACGGGAAACCATGCCTTCCTAGAGTCGGCAGTGACTGATTTCTACCAGTGCCAGAGCCCAACTCTCCCTACCCCCCGAGAGGAGGTAGTCCTGAAGAAGGTGGGTAGGTACGAAGGCCACCACCCCCTGGAAATCAGTTCTCCACCACAGTGTCGGGGGATGCTCTGGGACACTAGACGAAAGCTTGGAAAACTGCTTTCCCCGCTCTGAGAACCAAGGGGGGCTGCCGGCTGAGCGCAGTACATCCACAAAGTCTGCCAGGTATTTCAGCAATAAGAAAAAATCGAATCCTTGCGTCTGGGGGAGCTCTCTGGTGGCCTCGGCCACACCGCCTTGCAGGACTGGTCACCCCAGGGGTATTGAGCATTCAGGTCTGCCCTGGAGAGTGAAGGTGCTGGGTCGTTTGGGTTGGTGCCGCGGCTCCGAGAGCAGGAGGGGATGGTCCGAGGGTGCTGGGCTGGCTGGGCGCTGCCGTGCGCCCGAGTGAGCGATCTCCCTTCTCCTGCTCTCACGTGCCGTGTGTGCAGAGCAGGAGGACCTGAGCCCCGAAAGCTACATTTCATTTAGTAATTAATTAGTGATTCTTGACCCCAGGCAGCTTCAGCCCGCTGACAATAACAAGATTGCAGCCTGCGTATAAGCTAGCCTCCGTGCCCTTACCACTCTCATTACATTAGCTGAAATCCTTTGCAACAAAGACAGAGGCTGCCTGGCAGGGGAGGGACAAAACCTCTTTCTCTTCATGGTTTGGGTCTGTTTCCCTGCAGACTTACACTTCGGCGTTCCCCCCCTGCCTGCAGCGGCTCCTCGCCCCGGGGCATTGCCCCCAAAGGCCGCGGCAGCGCCAACAGGCAGCTCACCCAAATTGTCCACCCAACCCACTCGCCAGCCGAGACACGAATTATTTGGGAATCCTCCACTGCCTTCCCACGATGCCCTCTGTAGGCTCCGGAGGAACAGAGCACCGGCCTCCCAGCGCGAGGGGGGACGGGGCAGGGCTGGGGCTGCAGCGGGGCCAGGCTGCGTGGGATCCGGCGGCAAGGGGCGTAGCGCCGGCGGGGACTCGGCCGTGGCTCCTCGGCCACGCTGGGTGCACCCAGCAGCCATACCGGCTGTGCCAGCTGCCTGGGGGAGCTCTGCAGCGAGGAGGTAAGCCGGGAGCTGCCGTTAGCGTGTTTTCCGTCTCGGACGGGGGTGCTTTCACGCTCAGAATGTTTTTAATTATTTGTTGGAAGATTTTGAGAGCTCCTAGGGTAATGGAGAGGCCTTAATCAGTGTTTCCTAGCTGAAGGCATCTATGGATGTGCGTTCCCTCGCCTTAGTCATAGCTGAACCTTGCGTCAAGAGCGGAGCTTGTGCCAAGTGCCTGGGTGGTTCCTTGGTGACTCTGGTAGCGGGTCTCGGTGGCTGGCAGCTCCGGGCGTGTCGGAGTTTGCACCAAGCACTACGGAATTTGCAGTGAAGTGGCTCTTTCTCCTAAATTATCACTTATTATTTTGCCTTGCGACAGTGCAGTGCGCTTAACTCGCAGGGAAGGCATTAAACTCCTTTGTGGGAGTAGCAAAGTAGCTCTAAACAAAGGGGCCGTGGCTTGCCAAGGTGAGTTGGTGGCTGCAGCCCTGTGCTGCTGTTCCTTGTTACGCTATGCAATCCCTAATGCTCAGGACCCATTCAGTATCAGTACTTGAGCAGGGAACGAGTCTCCACTGCTTGTCTTTTCTGGAAGAAAATATCAGCAGATGCTGCTGACAAACCAAACTCGCGCTTCCAAGTAGGACAGATCAGAAGGAACAGACTCACTTCCCTGTTTGGCCTCAGGCTTAGTTTCATCTGGGCAAACTGTGTAAGGAGAGAGTCCAGAAGTTTTTAAATACTGTAATTGCCTCTAGGATTCATAAAATCGTGGTTGTGGAGCAGATGGGAAGAAGAAGGGTCGAAAATGAATGACCTGGGGGTGATAGCTCTGGCTGAGGGCATCTCAGCTCCAGCGTGGCCCATGGGCTCCAGCAGCGCAGGATGCTGCACAGCTGCCTGTTACACAGCATCGCCGCTGCGTAACCCCTGCACCTACCCGCGGGGCTTTGGAGTTCAGGTCTGAGATTCGTCTCTGTCCCTGTGACCCACGAGCATCTTGCTGGAGACCCCGCGTAATGTCTCCTCAAAGCTGCGATGCCGTTGTCTTCCTCAGCAGTGCTATGCGGCTGGGGAGCGGGGAGGAGTGCCGCGTCCTGCGCTCTGGTGCAGTGCGAAAGGAGAATCCCACGGAGCGGGGCCAGATGCTGCCGCATCCGTGGGGAAGCAGAGCGGCCGAGAGCTGTCGCCAGGACAAACATAACGTGGATGTATCAGTCCAACCCTGTCCCCTGCTCTCGGCAGCTGCCTTCCCACCATCAAAGCGCCTTCACCCCTCCCATGTCCTCCCTCACCCATTCCTTGCACCCTCTGCGAGAGACTGAAGGGGCTGCGACAGGGCCGAGATTTCTCCAGACTTTGTGCCCACTGCTGATCGCTGCAGGGGGCTGTCGGCACTTCTCTCCAGCACCCGTGGATTTTATATGGGGAAGAGGTGGAGAGGCTGGTGGTGTTGGGTGGCTTGGCGTGCGCGTGGGCAGTGCTGATGGGCTCCGCTTCTCTGCGCGCCCACCCTGCAAATCCTCCCCCCCCGCCGCGTGGTACTTCATAGGACACGATCCGATACTGTGCTATCCTTGGGAAAAAAATGTACTGAGTGATTTCTTTTGTTTTAAGCTGTGTAATTGGTAGGGAAAACATATCCTCTTCTAGTGGCTTTTCTTTTATTGTCGTGTTTAGGAAGTTTTTTTGCATGTCATAACATTTTGTCTGTTTTTACTGAAATCCTTCCATGAAGGAATGATTGTTTGCACAAACAGACTGACATGTTGATACAGGCTGACAACTGCATGGCTAAGACCAAAATAAAATGTAAAGTAAACACATTTGCATAAGTTTATAATATGACCCAGTTCTTACGAAGCGGAGGAAATGGGGAGATGTGAACCTAAGCAGCTTATCTTGCATCTCCCCTTTCTGCTGCGCCTCTCATTCTTAACCTCTGCTCCGTGAGTGCCATGGGAGAGTTGTCTGATTTTTCCATTCAGATTTGAAACAACAGGTCCCTCTTGTAGTTCACTTCTGGTTTTGTTTTGCTTAGAAGGGAGGGCACGGAGGGGGGAGCATTCCCGGCTTTCCCCTCACGTGAAACTGGTTGGTCTTTCCATCCTTTTTCTTCTCCGTTACGCTTTAAAAGGCTTCTGTCAATGTATTTTCCATCACTTTAAAATTGCATTGACATCCTGCTGTTTCGTGTCATAACTATGTAGCATCGTAAAATGCTGATTTGGTACTATCTATTTCTTGATCTGCTTGTGGCATGATTTCCTTAAGGATTTTGAGATCAGTGCCTCCGTTTTCCAGATGAGGAAACCAGAGCATGGCGCAGTGATTTCCCTTTGGCCATCCGGCGGCTCTGTGGTAGAGCCAAAAGCAGGACCCAGATCGTTGGTGTCCTGGCTGAGCGCAGGGAGGTTCGTTAGCGCTCAGCTGCCTGGAAATAATACAGCTCCCTCGTCTATGTGTGGGACTAGCTGGAAACAAGAGCCCTTGCCCAGAAGCCCAGGGGTGTTCGCCCTACAGTTCATGGTATGCACTGTGGCATCAGTCGGGTCTACGTTGTTGGTTGGCTTTCACAAAGCAACTCTCAAAAAACTGTGAATCCTGAAAATACCTGTTGAAGGGCCTCCTTGGAACCTGGCTGTCCCAGAGGGAGCCGAAGGAGGCCTTATAATCCAAACTGCAATGAACCCATGCTACATAGTTGGAGAGAAGGAATGATGGAGGTCTTGTAAAAATAACATTAAGTCCTTGTAGCAGAAATAGGCTTAAACCCAACTGTTGGATAGTAAAGACGGACTCCAGACCTTCAAAGGACCTTTCTTTGACTTGCACAAATTCCGTCTGCGATTAAACATCCCTTTGGCTGTGGGTTTCCTACAGCCAACTGATGGCAGAGGAACTGCTAAACTCAACACGGTGGTGTCATCTGAACCTCCGAAGTCCCTCAGCCCTCTGCAAGGCCGTCCCATCTGATGTCCGTGGCCCTGATCTTTAAAGTTGGGAATAGAGGGGCAGAGTTAACTTTTCTAGCAGCTTTGAACATAGCCGCTTTCTTTTTGATAAGGACGAGCCAACTGGTGCCAAATTATCTGACTAACAGAGCCTTTGTGAGCAATTCTTGCTACGGACGGAACAGAATAATAGTTTCCAGTATTCCTGAAGGGAGCTCGAAGCCCTGGTCTCTTAGGGCACGAGCAGTTCGTATGCACACTCATTTAGTGTGTGAATTTCTGGAGGATAGCGTGGTTTAAGTGAATATTTATTTCTGAGTTTCCTTTTGCCTATTTTAGGCAGTTTCTAGCTTGGTGTGTTAGCTTCTGTGCCTTGCTTGGATGTTCGTTATTTTAGGAGCTGACCTTCAGCCCTTGGAGCTGTGAGGTCCCGCGGTGGCCCTCACGTCACCCTCCTTTGCAGGTCCAGCTCTCCATTCCGCAGCCTGAAGCAATCCCTACGGCTTGCTCGGCAGCCCGAGCTGCAGAGCCGGTAGGGAAGGCAGCTGCTTCCCTGCCGCCCCTCTGGGTATGTACCGAAGGGAGCCGGAGGGTCAGGGCTCAGTGTGTTACACATCTGACCTCGCGGTCGTCTGGGGGGACTTGGCTAACGACATTGCAAATGAGTAGAGTGATACAAGGCTGCTTTGTCATGGCAACGTCATCCTGGAATAGCTTTGTGGAGCGTTGTTTAGGTTTTTTTCCTATGTCGTTACATATGCTGGTAAGATCTAACAGGAAAAACATGTGTTTATGAGAATTGTAGACACAGTGTCCCCACAGCCAGACCCTTCATGTGTCTTTATTTTGTTGGATTTTGGGTGTGTCTCTCTCCTTACAGGAATCGCACGCCCAACCTTAAAGAGTGTCAAGATGCTCAGGATTAGAAGCCCTAATTTTGATTTCCAAAAGGCAGCGGTGGGGCTGTGACATCCAAATGATTCACGCAGTATGCTTGTCCCATAGCTACCGCTGGATCTTCTGAAATGGTGGGGGTTGGGTAAACAGCCTAGAAAAGTTAGAGGAGAAACAGTGGGTTGGGGCGGAAAGGAGAGCTGGGAAGGGGTTGATTTACCTTTGTATTTTGTCGTTCTGGGTATTTTTGTGTAACACACATCCGCTTTAGGACACTGGTAATACTTTTTGAGCTCTGCTGTAGTATGTTGCAGGTTTTGTGGCTTTTACAGTTTTCTTAGAAGGGCTGGGAAGACTTTTGGTGTATGTGGGAAAAATCCATGGCAGCGATCGCTGGAACTGGGTTTGTGACCATGCGAGTCCCAGCCAGCGTCTCTGGCCAGGATGCTCAAATAGGAGCAGAGCTGAATGCGGCTCCTGTGATTGTTAACCATGCTCTCCCGTACTCCCCAATGATAATCTTAACCAAATCATGCTCTCTCATACTCCCCAATTATCTCAACCAAAATGGGAGACCTAAGTATGTATTTGCAGGTTTTGTAGGTGATTTGGAGTGGAAGGGAAAATGTCGTGGCTAGAGCTGAACTAGCTTATGGAAGCACCAGATTCTCTTCCTGGCCTTGCTACAAGTTTTCTGAGAAACTATAGACCAGTCACATATTTCCCTCCTCTGCCTCGGTATTGTTATTTGTGAATTAGGAATAATTAGCTGTTTTTTGACCGTTGCATCTGTTCAGACCACAACTAACTGGAACTTGACTTTAAACTATGTGGCCAGACGCAACAGCAAGATGTTAGTCTGAACGTTTGGCTTGTCTGATAATTTTCCTAGCTAATGTATCAGATAAAACTGAGCGCAAGATGAACATGTCTCGTTCCTGACTCTCGTATAATGGTAGCTTGACAGCCATGTATTTCTGCACCAGCGGAAATTTTTTTTTAAGCCAACGTAATTGTGCTGCTGCACATGTGGGTGGCACTGATTTTGGACTGGAGATGTTAATAGCTCAAACATGACGTAGGAATTCAAGAGCAAAGAACATGAAAGCTTGACTCCCAAATCAGAAGTAGGAGATGATAAGGATATTATTTGAGTCCTCTGGATATCATCTGATATATATCAGATCATCTGAGACGCCTGATGAAGGGGGTGGCTTATAAATCCAGCTGGTGGCGATTCTACCACCCCAGCTTTCAAAGCTCACTTGTTCATGCTGGTAGATAAAAAGATATTAGAGAGATGTGTGCCGCCTCTTTCTTAAAAATCCCTGCTTACTACCCTGCGTCTCACAGGTTGACTGCACTGGTTTGTCATGTCAACGTGTTGGGGAGGAAGACAGGGCTTGAGCCGACATCTTCTGTGGGGAATTGCTGGGAAGCATCACCCTGACCATGCTCGCGCTTGAGATGGCGCACACAAGCTCTGTAAATCCAGTGCTTTGGGAATATGGTTGTCCTCGCCGGGGTGTGCTAGAATAAACTAAGCCTGCTACTTCCATGAAGTGTGGGAGCAATGAGTCACATTACACAGATTGACTTACGTAGAAAAACTCCCTGCTAGGTGTCAGAATAGAATGTGCTTTATGTCTGTAGCCTCTGCGGTTGGGCAACACATGCTGTAAAAATGTTCTGGATGTGCAGCAAACCAGCTAGAGCTGGGAGCTCTGACCAGATCACAGGAACACACAAATCCTACCCAAATGTCCAAAAACTTCTCAGTGGGAAAAGAGAACGTGAAATAAACTTAGGCTTCTGGCAGCGTTTGGCAGGGCTACGGTTTGTCCCTTATAAAGAGCACATTTGTTAGATACACTCTGATGCACGCTTGTCGTGCCGCAGGCTTGGATGGAGTTGCTGCCGCTCATGGCAGGACATCCGAGATCACGAACTCCCTCCTTCCCCATTCCCATCACAGAAACCCTTGAGGAAGGGAATAGCCCGATACTGAAGTTGTCAGTAGGCTAGTTAGCTCAGGATCCCTACACTGCTGCAAGGGCTGTTGGATAATAGCTGTGTAATTTTTTTTAATGGCTTTTTATGAAGAAGGAAGTCAGGCCTGGGCTGGTGAGGCTGAAGGAGCAGGGAGAGGATTGGCTGTCAAGGGTCAGCCTCCCAATAGCCCTGTGATCAAAGGCTGCTCTCAGCAGCATGAGTTTATAGGCAGCCAAGACAAACAATGAACAATTTTATCTCCTTTCAGGAAAAAAAAAAAAAAGACAGACTTAAGTTCCAGGAAACGTTTCTGGACAGACAAATTTTGGTTGTTATTCCTTCTCTCTCTCTCCTACAATGCAGCTATTTCTAGATGAAGGATAACAGGGAGACAGCAGAGCAAAGCCCAGACATGACCCAGGTTGTGCCATGTTCTCGGTTGGTGTAAACTGGTGCGGACCCCAGGAAGTCGAAGCAGCACGACCAGTTTCCTCCTGGCCTTCACCAGCAGCTGTCACTGGACAAGTAGCAGGGGAGCTCTGAATTGAATCGTGGCCATTTCCCCGAGTTCGATCCCTTCTCCGAAGGTGTTGCCTCATTTGTTTGCAGCTGGAATATTGCCTATTTGGCCGTCCCAGCTGTGGCCTCCAATGTCAGCTGGTCAGAACACAGCTGGCCGGTTCTAAACATGCTGGCTTCAGCGCCAACTCGCTGAATAAAGTGAACAGAGGGGAAAAATATTTTGGGCTCCTGTGTACTTGATTATTTGTTTGGGAGGAGAGGCAGATATGAGAAGAAAGGCTCTTATTCCTAAAATGGAAAAAGTTGCAAAACTTTTAGTTGGGTTTGGATCCAAGGGAGAGGAATCTTCTCAAAACGCAGAGTGTTCTTGATTTAGGATTTCCTGTTGGATACATTTCAGAAAACTATTTAAGTCATAAGTGGCCAGATTCTCAGCTAGAATAAATCTGTAAAGCTCTGCTGATATGAATCAATATAGCACATTGACCCCAGCTTAAGATCTTGGGCCGAGGTCTGGCAGTGGATTGCAAAGATCTATCCTTGTTCATGGGTTCAGAGCAGAACTAAAGCAAAAGGTAAGCGGTAGTCGCGAGGTTGAGAGCTGCCTGTGGGTGTTTAATCCCCCTGCAATGCAGACACCCCCAGTGATTTGGGGTTGGACTGTTCTTGGAAGATGTAAATGCCTTAACTCGACGTGGGCTGTAAGGTTGTTTTGGTGTTTACGCTAGATGGGCCTGGTCCAGTGAGTCTGGGGGGAGGCAGGAAGCCCCCCAACTTTTCAACCTAACAGCCTTGAAGATTCCCGTAGACATCACTGCTCTCTGTACTACATATTTCTACCCTTCTACACACTGAACATGGAAAATATTGTGAGGAAAGCTTTCTGAGCCAGGATTTAGTGCTGGGAATAGAGGCAAAAAGCCCTGGGGGCTCAAGAGAACATACTTCCATAGTCTTTCCAGATGTCCCTACAAAAAAGTAGTGGAGAGTTGGAAGATCATGGCCAGTTCTGGTGATGGGTGCTCCTGAAACGATAACGGGGATTGTTGCCTTGAGGTGTAGGAACAGAGCCATGAGAAATGGAGCTGCTGCCAAAATGAAGGATGAAGTACAGGAGTACTTCACCTTCTCTTCCTCCCGTCCACCCCGGTGGTCTCAAACGGATAAATCTAACCTTAAGTTATAGATTTAGCGATGGAGGGGGAAGAAGAAGGAAAAGTTGGGTCCAGGCCTGCGTGTCGGGGCCAGTGGCAGAGTCAATAGCAGGACAGGTCTTGGGTTTCTCTGTCCCAGGGGCTTACTACATGAAGTTAATAAAGCTGTGAAAGTGCGACCAGCCTCGAGAGGAAAGGCATTCATAAATGGGTTACTATACTCCGGCAGAAAGGTCTGAGCTGAAGCAGAGAGGTTTGTTGATGGTGTGGGTTTGTTTTGAGTACCTTTCGATTTTTTTTTTTTCTTTCCTCTCTTACCCTTCCTCCCACCATGGGAAGGAGCAGCTGCTGGAGACCTGCGTATGAGAGGAATTGCATTCAGGAGTACAGGAGGTCCTAGATCTTCTTTCCCTGGCACCACTGGTCCAGGAAATATTCCCAAATCCCTGACCTTCATTTCACACCCGTCAGCAAGGGCTGGGCTGTGTCCACTGCTGCCGTCTCCCCTTGATGTCTCTGTTCACATACTTTCTGTTCCTCTTCCTTTCTCCCACCCTTCAGAGTCAACACTGCAGCAACCTGTGAGTGACAGCAAAAAATGAGCGACTTTATTTTGTTGAATTTTATTGACTTACAGGCCTTTGTTTTAAGCCCGTAGCATTCAGCGTGCCGTCTGCTGCTCCTGCCTCGTAGGAGCCGTTGAACTCCAGAAGCACAGGAGTTGACAGTCTGGCGCTAATGTGCCTGGCACCTTCAGAAGGTCTAAGAGAATTAGGTACCCACTTCCCCAGGGGTGTTAGTGAAGTTCAAATCTCCAGTTCCTAGAAGGTGCCTGTGACCCCCCCCAGCCAAAAGGCACCGCATTTCCATAACGAGTTTCATTATTTATATAGTATTTCTGCATAATTAACAGACTCGCAGAAGGTCTCGAGGTGCTCTGCAGATGCCAAGGGATGACCTCATCTGTAGCTCCAGTGACCGATAGACCTGTGACTTGCTCAGAGCACGAAGCACTGGGCAACGTGAGCCAGCTCCGTACCTCCGCCCTGGTGAGTTACCCCCATTCTGCTACTGCAGAGAAGCTGGAAATCCAGTTTAACCATCTGCTTGGGAATTCCCCTGTAGCTGGAGGGGATTGAGCATTCTCACACCCCAGCATCAAGGGTGCGGTTAAGATGAAGGACGCATGCGTGGGATTCGTGAACGCTGCCTAAGCCAGGCTGACCCCCAGAACTGTCCATTTGGACTGGGACAACTGGTCAGGACCCAGCAGGGTACTTCGCACTGCCTACTGTTTCCAGGGGTTGGACAGTGTGTCCGTAGCATCCCGGGAGCTCGGTGACTGAGTTTGTGCTGGGATGTAGCTGAAAGAAGAGTGTCTGATGTGCGGATGTTGGGAGTCTTCCCCGTCTCGCTGGGTTAGAGGACCTGCAGAAACCTGGGTATTATTTGCTCTGAAAGCAACCGACAGAGCCAGAATGCACTCGAGCAGAGAGGACTTTGTGGGGGGAATACTCTCAAAAAGGTTAAGAGCTCCCTCTACAAGTAAGGGCCTCCCTAAAAGATCTGTCGGCACCCTCAAACATTTTAAAATGGTCTGCAGCCTAGCACTATTGTGATCTGGTCCTCTGGACTCTTGTATTGGAAGTCACGTCGTCTTCCACTGGCAAACAACAAGTTGGAAAGCCCCAGCTGTTGAACAACACGTGGCAGCAGCACATGCTCCAAAGTCAGGGAGAAGCCGGTAACACTGACTTCCAAGCCATACTCTGGACCACCGTTGGTCTGCAGCATGGGGCTAGCACCTATGATTGGATTTTTCATTCATCCTAATTTCTTTCACCTAAGTAGTTGTTTATTAAGTCCAATGGGGAAATGATTTGTTGATGGAGGAGCTTGTGGTTCACTGCTGACCATGAAGCCCTGATGCTGTGACGGGAGAGGTGAACTGGTGGTGCTCCGTAGGCTTTGGTGGTACAGCATGAGCTGAGAACGTCAGCTGGAGAGGTGACATCCTGCGGTATGGGGTGTGAAGACGGTTTACTCTATTGTCAAACCCTGTAGATTATTATATAAGAGGACTTTGAGAGGCTAATATTAAGGTTACGTATTGCAGCAAGGGGTTTTTTTATTTATTTCTGTGATAAAGCTACCAGTGAGAGCAGCACGACGGAGCTGACTGGATCTCAGTGGGACGTTGCCGCATGGAGAGGGCAGCAGTTGGAGACGTGCTCTGTGCTGGGTGTGAAGACTGTTCTTACGACCCAGTGGTCAATATATCGGATAAATCTGTATCCCGCAATCAAGCCTGGATTGAGTTAGAATTGCCCAATGACCTATTAGTACAATGTGCTTTTTTTTTCCTGGCATGCTCGGATTTTTCTCTACCCCGAAAGTTCATTAGTGGTTTTTTTTCTTCAGTTCACAGATAGTTGGGAAAATGTGCTGCCTTCATTTTCTGCATGGAAGAAAGTATCTTCATCTTCTGCATTTTTTTAAGCTTAATTAAGAAAGCAAAATTGCTTTCAGATTCTGTTTTTCAACAGTCAAAACATAAACTGTCGGTTTTGCTTTGGGGTTTTTTTATGGCTGAATTTTGGGGAAGAAGGGATAGAAGAATTAATATTACCTGCTTCTCTGTAATGGTTAAAAACAGAAAGCTTTTCATGAAAATTGACTGACTTGACGGTATTTTTTTATGGGGAGGAGGGAGGATTAGGGTAAAGAGCAGAAAAGAATAGCTCTAGTTAAAACTCATTTTGGCAAGTAAATGCGTATCAGCACACTCAATGAAATTCCACCCTGCCTCTGTTCTTGCTGGGTTTATTCAGATGCCGTCAGCCTCCCAACTGCAGTTTCTTTTACAAATATGTTTTTCATTTTGCATGTTTTGCTGCTGTTTAGGACCTTATCAGTTCCTTGCTTGACGAGAGATGCTTCTGCTTTTTCTTCTTAGATGTACTCGCTTTCCACAGTCGAATTTGAGCATTTACCATTATTGTCGGGTTGTTTCATTGCAAACGAAATACTTTTCTTCCCTGTCCCCCTCCCCTGCTCTTAAGCTCCACAATGGGGAGTGTGGAGGAAGGAAAATATAGAGCTCATTTATTTTTAAGTAACTGTAACTAATGGCTTGATCAGCTAACGTAGTGGAAAATATGCAAACTGCTTGGAGGAGAGTGGATGTTAAAAATGTAACTTCAACATTATTGAGACATCTTTCAGCTCTAATGACAGACTGAATAACAAACATGTCAGAAACTTTGTTGCTTCTCTAAGCAAAACCGAATAATTGAATTTATTTTCAGTGATGGTTTTGCCTTTTATGTATTCGGCTCCCCATCCATTTTGCTGTAGTACTTGTCAGATCTCTTTGTATAAACAGATTTTTTTTCCGAAACGGTAGAGTGAGCAGGGTAAGAGGACTTCTTCATACCTCTCTCTCTTCTCCGCCACACACCTTTTTTTGGCTTATCATCATACGATTAATTCTCAAATACTCCTGTTGTGGCTCCAGCAGGTGCATACGTTTGTTTTCGTTGCCTGTGCTCCTTGAGCAGATCCTTGGTTGATGTGAACTGGCACCAATTTATTAACGTCTTGGAAATGATGTTACCTTGCATCAGCTGAAGATGTGGTCCCCTAGTCTGGAGCCGTGAAACATCTTGCCCAGGCCTTCGTATAAATTAGGGACGGCTCATTCCGCCGCGGACGGTGGCCCTGGCCTCATCTCTGCAAGCCTCCTGTGATGCCAATAGCACGGCAGAGTCTACGATGGGATCCTTTTTCACAGCTCTCACGGGAAATTGGGGAATAAAGCCCATTTGTCTATTGGGAGAAATGTTGAGAGAGTGTATATTCTCTTTTTTATTCTCTATATCCTGCCAATGCCTGTGTGAGGCAGGCTGATTCAACGAGATTTGATTTCCGTCCTTCCCTGATGGAGGGGCTGGGGAGGACCTTCACGGCACCGTGCCATGCCTGCCGGCCCCTGCAGCTCTCTATTCCGAATCGCTCCTTGCCCTTCTTGGCACAAGGAGCTAAATCTGCATTTCTCCCTCTGTGGAAGGGAAATCGGACCACGGAGCTGGCCTGCAGCTTCCCTCCGCGCTGCAGTGGGGACAGGGCAGCTCAGACACATGGTTTTTGCGTGTGCGTTTCTTTTTAATTTAATGCAGAGCTGCAGCAAACCATTCCACCCACAGGTGAGATCTTTGGAAAACTAACTGCCCAAAGCTCTGAAGCTTTCAGCCTTCACGCTAACGCACGGGCCCAGCTGGCTGGAGATTAAAGAGCGCAGTCGAAAACCAAAAAGCATTTGAAATTGCACCACTGAGCTGGCAGGAAATTCCAGCTTTTTGTAGATGTCGGAGGCGTTGGAACGGCGAGGAACCAGAAGGTAATACTCAGAGGTGAATCGCATCATCAGCGTTTCGGCGGGGAGGATCGCCCCACCCCGAGCGCAGCCTCGGAGCTTGTGCGTGGGGGGGACCATCCCCAGCCTTCCCAAATTTGGGGAGGGGGAAGAGGAGGGAAGAACGTCTTGGCTTGCAGCCCGGCTCATGCTTCAGCTATCTTTATCTGCAGAAGAGGCCTCTTAGGCTTGGTGTGAATCCCAGCGCGGCGCTCGGCACTTGCTTTGCGGATGGAGCTTCCAGCCCCGTCAACTTCAGCAACCCCAGGCGTGCCAGAGATCTCCAGGGCAGATTGGAAGTTTTTGTTGTGCCCGAGATAAACGCTCCCTTTGCTTCTTGGAGTGGATTGCTCATAGCCTTGGAAGATAACTCGCAGATTAACGGGCTTTTTAACTGCTCTGAAAGGAGTCAGTGTTTTGTGTGGATTGATCATAGAGAAGATTTGCCTGGAAGGAACAAGAAGGAGAGGAGACCAAGAGGACTGTATGGTTTTCTGGACCTTTATCCTTTATTAGTGCAGGCGTGTGTGGGCCTGAAAGGAGACCGTTGGTGAACATCGATTCTGAAACCATATTGAAAATCAGTGTGACCGTTCATTCCCTTCCTCTCCTAAATGGGCTGCCAAAGATTATCACTCCAGCAACAATGCTTAGAGGCATCTGAAGAACTTGAGGCCTCCTGTGAAGCCATTGGCACCAATGGGAGACTTTTGCTTCCTCCCCTCTCATCCCCTTTCCTCCCCCCCACCGAGAGCGGCAGATCTCGGATCAAGCCCTGCCAACACGAGCGGTGGAGAACAGAATCTGCATTGACGACAGATGGAACGAATGTTATGGATGCATCCCAGGCCCTGAGCTGTTGCGCCACATAAATCAGTAGCAAAACTTTGCCAACTCAGAATGCTTCGCAGGACTAGACTTTCAGCCAGCTTAATGTCTGGCTTTGCAACCCCAAAATTGTATGGTCAGAAAAAAAACCAGTGAATGCGCGTGCCCTCGCTTGAACTTCCAGCCAGTGGAGCTGGTTTCGGTCCAGCTCATGGAGATGAATGCGTCCCCGTGATAAGCCACTTCTAAAAGATAATTTATTGTTCGAAATCCTGTCGTTGCTCTGTACCAACGGGCCGTGGACGCTGCAGATGAAGTGTGAGGTTCCAGGCTGCAGATGCTATCGGAGCTGCGCGGGTGGCTGGATGTGTGCGATGTGGCCAACCCCCGCCAGTCAAATGCGATTAGGTACCGAATAATCAGGGGACCGAAAATATTTCATCTTGCTCTCTCTGCTTGTGTGCCGGTCGCTGGACCGCTCCTTCGCAGAGAAAAGCTTAAACCACACAAACATCGCGTGTGAAAACTCGCTCCCGTCATGAAAGCTGCTTCCCATACACTGCATAAATCCCAAGTGCTTGGGATTTAAGACAAAAAAAGGCAAATAAAAAGATTTGTTGTTAAAATTATGACTTGGCAGCCCCATATATGTGCGTGGGGGGGAAGCGCCTGCAACCTTTTTAGAGGCATACTTGCCCTTTGGAAAACAAACTTCCATTAAAGTAGAAAGGCTTCACCCTTCTTGGTGGGTTTTTGGCGGCGTGGGGGGGAGAGGAAAGGCTAAACCGATCCCTTCAGCTTTCTCGCTCCGTTTCAGCAATGACAAAGTGAAACGTTTTAATGCAGCATTTTATATCTCTAACAGCTGTGGTAGCCTCGTGTTTACAGAAGACATCCTGTTGTTCAAGGGAGACACTTCTGCCTTGCTGAAATGAAATTTTTTTTATTCCGCCCCCCCCCCCCAACTGCTGTTTTATGCAATTTCCACTCCAAGAGGCCGTTAAAACAGCGTTACAACAGCGACTCGCCGCAAAATCTGGGGTTTGCAATAGCGGATTCTCCACCAAAAAGCAGCTCCAGCTTGCAGAAAAACTGCCCCGGCACTGGCACGGGGCTGGGCATCACTTGGAGGGGGGGGGAAGCCCTGATGGTCGTGGAAACTCTTGCTGCGGTGCTGAGGCCAGCACGTGAGCCCGTCCTTCTGGTATTAGCATCCCAGCCCTCGCGCTGCTGCAGAGCGGATGAATCATAAGGAAATGCCACCCCAGGGAACAAATTGGTCATTGTTTGAAAGAGCTGATGGCTCTCGGACAAGCAATGGGATAACTATGAAAGCGTCTGCAGGGAGGGAGGCTGCGTCCAGCTCGCTGCATGCACGGCAGCGCTGCGCAAACACGCGAGCGAGGCCGGGCACGCTTTGCTGCCTTACCAGGAGAAGAGCGATTTGCCTATGTTTTTGGTTCCTTGATCTTTCTAAATAAACAGTTTCTTTGTACTGAGAAAGCAAAAAAAAAAAAAAAAAAATCGCCGAGCCGTTGCTGTGCAGCAAAGCGTTTTTGGGGGAAGCGGGGGCGTGGTGGGGACCTCCACCTGCTGGCAGCCCCTTGGGGGCTCTGCCAGGGCTGTCGGACATTCCTGCGCTGAGCAGGGCGATGGAAATAATAGCTCTGAGCCTTAAATAGCTTGTTCGGCTTTGGGTCTCCCAGCCTGCTGCCCGTTCGGATTTCCCCCAGCCTCGCGGGGCTTTATGGCTCTGTTTAGATGGCTTTTCCTCCGGAAGGGTTCCTGGGCACGCGGTAGGATGCTCAGGGTCATCGGGCAAATGAGCAGCAGAGCCAGAATTAGTAGCTGACGGCCCGGCTACCATGTGCGGTGGAGGAGCTGGAGAAGGGTGGATTTTGGTACTTTGGTACAGTTTTGCTTGGCAAGGGGTTGCTGCCAGGTTTAAGATCCGAGGGCAAAGCCTGGCTTCCCTCTGTGGGGTCTTCAGTGGGAAATCAGGTGAAGAGCCCAGGTCCTTCTTCGGTGAGACACCGAACGGGGAGCCCTGCGAACACCCTGCCTCTGGCCCCTGCCCTCTGTCTGCTGCCTGTTGCCATGCATGACATCACGGGAGCTGTGACCTCAGAGGCCTGTGATGTCACTAAGGGGCACTCTCCGCGGATGCCGGGGCTGATGCTCGCGTGCATTCAGCTGGGTTGGGTGGAATAAAGGGCGAGGTGAGTCCCGCAGGCTGGTGGGTATCTCGCACCTCTAGCCGCCGGTTTAAGGGGAAACGTGTCGCGTCCTCCTGTCTCCCCGCGAAAGGGGAAGAAACGGAGCAATCTTACAGGATCTCTATCAGTGGACTTGCTTTCAAGTGACAGCCGCGTCTTTAATCCGGTGAAATCTTTCTGTTTCTATTGATGCCCTACAATAAAAACAAAAGTAAAGAGAGAGAAGAATTAAGAACGGGGAGACTTGGTTTTTAAAGGCTTATAAAAATACATGTAAAGCGAGAGACGAAGAGAACAAAGAGGTAATAGAAGCCGACAGACAGTTCTCATGCCATTAAAACTGCATCTCAAAAAAAAAAAACACAAAAAAAACTCTCAAAAAAAATGTTAGTCGTTATTTGAGGGGGGGGAAGTGTTTTTATTGTGAACATGTGCAAATGGAGGCTTCAGTCATATAAACCCCATGCCCACAATAAGTATATTTGTGTAGCAATTAATGTGAGATCACAGGCTCGGCTTTTGCCAAATAGTCGTGTCAGCATGGGGTATATTATGTGTGTCAAGAATCCAGTTTCCAAATGTGGAAGACATTGGGCTAGTCGTAATTAAATGTTTTGTCATCGCAGGGCAAAGCCGCGTGCGCTTCAGCTGAGCTGAGAACTGCACCTCGAATGCCATCTCCCAGAGTTTGCTTTTTTGGCAGCTCTTTAAGGAAACTTTATGCAGAAGGAATTTCAAGACACTTGTAATTAGATCTCAGCCCCCCTCTTCGTCTTCCCCCCTGAAATGCAGAGGGCAATTTTTTTCTTCTCTCTCAAGTAAAGGAAACCTCGTTTAAATCTCTCTTTATTGTAGCAGGGCTTATCTCCCTGGTTTGCTGCGTTGATACATCATTTCCATTAGGTTTCTGTTAGGGTTTCTAGTAACACTTCTGTGAATCCAATACTTTCTGGGAAGTTTATTACAGCAGCTGCTAAAGGCAAAGCAGAGGCGTCCAAATAGTGCAGGAACACGCATTTACCACACTTACAACTCCAACAGATTTAGTTACAAGAACTGCTGCAATTTTTCTTTTTTTTTTTTTTCCCCCTCCTTTTTTTCTTTCTTTTCCTATTCCTTGCGGTCTTATTAAGACTCGGCAAAGGCTGTGGTCCCTGGTACTGTGTCTCTGAATTAATTTTAAGTAAAGCAGAGGCTCGAGTGGAGTGTGGGAAGGTTCTTGGCATGGATGGACTTGGCTGAAGTTTGCAGAAAAGACACACTGAAGGGAGGGGGGGAAGAGGAGTGCATGTGTGTATATGGGGGGGTAATATCTTTTATATACTCTCTCTGCACAGAAAGCTATCTACAGACCTATCGGGCTTTCATCACCCCAGTCTGATCCAAGGGTGTTCAAAAAGTGAAACACATCGTAAATCTGGAAGGCTGGCTGGAACTTGGAAAGTTTTTAAAGGCGATGGGGGGTGGGAGCATCCCGGCGGGGATGGGCTGGTCAGCGCAGCTTGCGGCGGGGGAGGCACCTTTCCACGGCTTCGGGCATCTCGGTAGGGTTTTTATCTTCATGCTAGGTGGATATCCCAATTATTCCCCCCCGCCTTCTTCCAGGGAGATGGGAGCAGATGTGCCCCACTGTAGAAATGCTGACCAGCTGAGAAAGAAGCTTGGAGAGTTTATGGTGATTTTTTTTTTTTTAATTCCTTGATGGTTTTCTCAGTGGTGATGTGAGTATCGCTTTAGAATGAAGAATGCACAAGTCAGTCTTTATTCCACCTTGCCTGATGCTGCTTCTTCAAGTGCTTTTCCACTTGATAAGAATTGGGAGAACGGCGTAAAAGATGAGTAACGGAGGGTGCGGCGTTGCTTCCCCACCCTCAGCGCCGTTTTCTGCATGAAGTTAAGCGTAGTGAGTTGGAGGGGCAGCGCTGGGTTTCGGTGCCTTTCTCCCTCCGCGCTGGCGGTGTCTCCTCGATCGTCCCGGTGAAATCAGAAGCGAGGTCATTGCTGCTCCACAACTGCCGTCGTTCCTCCCGTTTGCAGGTCCCACGGGATGGGCTGGTATGGACGGCTGGCCTGTACCACAGCTTATTTCAGGACTTTTACCTACCATTTAGGGCCTTAGTCTTTTTATATATGATAGAAATATGTGCTAGTGGCAGGGACGCGTTTTGCTTTAAATCAGCAAAGTACCCATGTTTCCATTTTTGCCTTTTATTGGCTTTAACCACAACCCTTCAGGAAGGACCACAAGTGAAACTTGTCACCCGTGTTAACTTTGGGAGATGGTGTTTCTTAAAGACACCTGCCGATTTATTACAGCCAACACCTTAGCAAGGCGCTAAACGAGAGGGGTTCTCACCTGCTAAGCAGTATTTTATAAGAGCCGGGTAGCGTGCGATTACACGGCGAGCCGAGCTCAGGGATGGTTTGGTCTGTTTGTTTGTCTTGTAGGTGTTGCAGCGGGATGTAAATTTTTTTTTATTATTAAAAAAAAATCCCCCTCTCTGCAAATGATTCATCAAACACCTCGTCCTCGTTGCATGTAATGTCTTGTTGATCCTGGAAGCGCTCGCTGCCGAGCGCTTGCACCGCGGGGAAGGCGCTGGGTTCGATGGGAGCCGGGGTGCTCGCGAGAGGAGCCTTTGCTCAGTCTGTGCTTGCCTGCGATGGCTGCGTCGCGGAGAAGCCGTCTGGAGGGGTAGAGGCCAAGAGGGGTTGGTCTCAACTTGTTTCGAAGAGGCGAAACCCTCCTTTCCTCCAAATCGCGCCAGTGACGCCTGTTTTTTCCACATTCCCTGCAAAAGCAGCGCAAACTTTGTCCCTGCTTGGGAAGTCCACTGAAAGAGAAGAAACCAGAGTAAACCAGCCCATCCTCTTTCCAAGAGGGAGGCAGATGATTTGCAATGAGCAACGTGGCCACCTAATCCTATTAGAGCTTCTCCTGGAAGGCAAAATCTCAATATTTCGCAGACATCTCAAATACTAACAACGGAGCTGGAGGGCGGAGGGGAGAGAGTGGCGGTGGTGATTTTGACTGTCTTGTGCTACCTGATGCGCTGCCGGAGGGAGCAGGGGTGCCTTTCCCATCCCCACCGAAGGGGCCTGCGAGGAGTTCTGTGCACTTTTTGCACCTTCCATCATACGTTTGAAATAGCCTCTCTGGATCGAAGGGCTGAGGGTGGTGATGGTGCTGCAGGTGCACAGCATCCAAAAAAGCAAACCTGCGGGGTGGAGGATACCCGCCGCGGCTCTGAGCCTCGCCCGGGGTTAAGATGGCGCTGAGCATCTGCGCAGGAGGCCTTCGTGTTCCTGCTCCTCCACAGACAGTGACCCCACAAATTCGCAAACCCTGTTGACACCAAACGAGCTTTTGGAGCTGGAGTCGTTTCCAGTGCGTCACGCGGGGCCGTCGTGCCGCCCCCGGGGCTGCGCGTGGGGGGCGAGCTGGGGTAATTGCATCCAGAGCGGTGGTACCTGCAGACCCGCGTGGTCTGCACCCTCCGGGGCAGGAAAATCCCCCCACCCTGAGAAGGGGGAGTTGGGCTGCGCTTGGTTTCTTGTGCTTGGATTGATGGAGTGACTCTGTTTGTAACAGGGAGAGGTTATCTGGGTCTCTTTTCCGAAGATGGGTGAAGGGTCCGAGCCACACCGAGAGGTGGGCACTGGCTTTTGCAGTCAGAGGGTTATCGTGGTGGTTTAATCTGCCCTTCCCAGAAGTAACGCTGCTCTTTTCCCTCGTGCTGGTAGCACTGCGGGGCAGGGGCTGCTTTCTGCACCCCCGAAGTCCCTTTGGACCAGTGGGGCTGAGGCGAGGGCTGCCCAGAGCAGCCCAGCGAAAAACATCGCCTTTTCCTTTGCTCCCTGCTGAGACAAAGCTCCCACTGTCTAACGGCCGCCGAGCTGGGAGCCGGGCTGCATCCTCGCCCCCGAATCTTGGCCCTGTGAGTTACGGCTCGGTAACACCTGGGCAGACCTTTCTGCCAGCAGCCCCGACCGGCGCTTCCTGCAAGGAAGAGGATTTTCCCCCTGCCCTTCCCCTTGCTCCTGGTTACCCTCTCCCCGCAGAAGCCCTGGCTCTCCGCTTCCAGGCTGAACTCTTGAACCTTCCTCCTCCAGCCCCAGCCAGGTCGTTATTTTTGACGCTCTTTACCCGACTTGTTGCACAGCTGAAAAAGAGATAGCCGGCTCCGCGCTGGCCTGGCGATGGCTCTAGCAGAGCTGGCTTCTCCCCGGCGCACGCCGCTCCCTGCCAGCCGCTGGCACCCGTTCAGGTGAGCTCGGGGCGGCGCGAGCCTTGTGACAGTGCGATGGACAAGTGCCATCGGTGGGGAAAGCAGCCTGCCATCTGGTCTTGCTACTTGAATGACTTCGTGAGCGTATTTTTCTTGATCCGGATCCCACATTAATTGTTTCCCAGAATATTTTGCTACACGAATGTCACGCTTCCGTCTGCTTGGCTTGCCCTGAGTTGAGCAGAGGTATTTATGAGTGGTTTTTTGCGCATATTTTTCACCTTTTTGAAATGCTTGGCACTGTTCTGGATACTGGAACAAATCCTTCCTGTTGAAAATACAGAGCTAAGTGAGTCTGGTCGGGGGTTGGAGGGAAAAGCTGTGGTTTACCTACTCGGCTCCGGCTTAGCGATGCCAAGAGCTCTGTAGAGCCCTGTGCTCCTGCAGAGGTGGAGGTGGCCGGTGCAGAGGTCAGGTCTCCTTGCCCATGCTGGTGTAATTCAGGAGTAACCACGTGAAGTTAGAAAAAGCCACATCCTCCCCAAAACCAGCGTCAGGGAAGCCTGGGCTCCCCGGGGCTGGCTGCGGAGCTGGGTCCCAGGTGCCAGGGCTGGGTGGGAGCACTGGGCTCGGGCTGCAGCAGGGCTGCTGGGCTCTTCCCCCCCAGCACACACAGGCTGCTTCTGCTTTTCCCCACGCACGAGACTTATTGCGGCGTTTTAATTCTTGTGTGACAGTCTCTGAACGGGGTTCAGACACACGATCAAGTTACCGGGGCTCAGCTGCTGTGCATTAACCGGCCACGGGGGTGTTCCCGGCCTATGACAAATACAAGGTAAAACCTGTTAGTTTAAACATCTTTCACGGAGGTTTAAGCAAGCCATCGTTTGCCCTGTGTACGCAATTAGCAGGGCTCGGCAGTAGTAACTCAGTTTGAGCCCCTGGATGGGTTAACGAACCCCCGAGCTGTGTGAGCTCTGATGCTGCTGTTCACTTTGGTTTGGGCCAGGGTGCTTTCAGAGAAGCATCCCAAATTTATTTGAAGCCAAGCAGAAACGTGCTAGCCTTGAACCTGAAGCCTTTGTTAAGGAGTTTGCTTAGTTCAACAAATAGACTTCAAACCCTGTCACTGGTGGGACTTTCTGGCACGGACTGATCCTGAGCCCCCTCTAAAGGAACGGAGCGATCGCACGGATTCTGTACTAGCACAGCTCAGCCCCTTTGAAAGCACGCCTCAGCCAAACCCGGGTAGTCCTGAGCAGAAAAATCCCTGTGTATCCCATTTCCCAAAGTAAACAGTGAGGGTAGGAGGGAGAGGGGTGTTAATTTTATTGGATTTGTGCACCTTGTCCGCACGCCGGCGTCCCTCTCGGGGCTGGCGGGGAGGAGAGGGACCAGACCAGCATGTCCACGTCAGCTTGTGTTCACCGGTGGCAACCCCACGCCACAGCCCGGCGTTCAGCACTGCCTGTCCTCGCTCTTACCGGGCCAGGAGCAGCTGGATGAAGGTTAGCTCTGATATATCCCTGGGAGAGAAAAAGAGCCACAGCGGAAAATCTGGTGCAGGGGATCGCAGATGTGGCACGTGGCTGACGGCGAGGGAGCAGGCAGTGTCCCCGGGCTGTGGCGTGGATGAAGGCGTTCCCAGGGTTGTCTTCGATTGTGCATCTCTGCAGAGAAGCTGCCAACGAGGGTTAGCCAGAGCCGGCGCAGGCGGCAGCCTTTGCTGGGGCCATCAGCTGGGACGCGAGCTGGCCCCTCGATCCGGGCGGTCCAGCGCTGCCCGAGGCGGCGCGGTGGGATGTGCGGGGGGGTGGGCCGGCGGCGTCCCTTTCAACACCCCGTTATCGCCTTGAACTGGGGTTGCTGGGCTGTTGCAGTGCCTTTTGGGCGAGATGCGAGACCAAGGCCGCGTGCATTCCCCATCAGGAAGGATTCCATGGCACACGTCCCGACGGAGCAATATCAGCCCTCGCAGCTTGGCCAAACTCCAGTCGCAATAAGGCGACACATGGCTTGTTTAACCCTTCTCGCCTCCCTCGCCCTCTCGTGCCGTTTCCACCAGCAGCAGCGCTTTGCCGCGGTATTTATTCGTCTGCGTGTCGTGGCACTGGCAGGCGGTTGCAATAAATAGACGAGCGAAAGCCCTTCACGTGGGGGCGCAGCCGGGCACCGCCGTGGATGGCCCAGCCGAACACGCAGACGTCTTACAGCCCGTTTCCCAGGCCAGCGGATTCGTGCCCCCTCGGAGGGAGTGGGTTTCAGAGCCAAGCAAGCTCTTCCCTCAGCTCCAGCAGGAATTAGGAGGCTGTAAATCTTTTTGGGAACCTGACAGGATCTCCGAGGATCCCGCGGTTCCCCCCGGAGAGGTGTCCCCTCTTTTGCACCTTGAAGTAGGATGCTATGTCGCAGACGGGAAGGTAGCGTAGAGCACTGGGTGTAGGTGCAAATTTTAAGGCTCAAAAAAGAGTCGAGAAGTAGGAAAAATAGTTCCTGAGACGGATGACGTGTTTGTAATTTAACAGCTCCTCTCCGGTGGAAAGTTTCCGAGTTGCCTGTCAATCACAGCCCCAAACTGCCCGAATTCCCGGCGCATCGAGGGCCTGACTCTGCCCGGCTGGTGGGACAACTGCGCGCAACCCCGCTGCAACGCTGCAGCTAACCAGGAGCTTAACTGTGTCCTACCGCCGGCCAAGAGCTTTAGCTCTGGCATAGCGAAACATGATTTGAAGATGATTAAGCATCTGCCTACGCTGTCTATTATTGGAACTGCATTGTAGCTGAGGCTGGGGAACCATTTTCTGAGCAGCCTTCCCGGCTTCCTGAGATCGATGATGAAAGTAAGCAAAACAACATGTTTACATTCCTCGGCGCTGAAAGCTGAGCAGGTTTTCAGGTGCCACCTCATAATTTATCTTTTTCTTTCTTTTTCCATATCTCCCAAAGTACTGAAGAAACCCCGAGGCAATCATTTTCACTCTAATTCGGGGGCATTTCCTTAGGTTTTGGAGGATTTTGTGGCTGGTTGCAAACAAACAAACAAACAGACAAACAAACCTTTCTTGCAAAAATGTGTGTAATTTTTGACAGGAATACCTGCTTGTTCCTGTGACTTTGGGGAGTGGTGGCTTTGTTTCTTCTAGCTCCATTAATCTACTTTTTAATGTGTTGTACAGAAAGATAAATACCAATTTATAGCAAAGAGAAAATTCTGGTTTGGTGTTTGGCAACGAAGTACCCTAGCTAAAATCCTTAATTTTCTGCCTATTCAGACACTTCAGAGTTGGCAGACTTCAGCTCTGAGCCTTCAAACCAGAGACTGAACTCAGACCAGGAGCTATTTTCTACTTGGGAAACCAAAGTTAAATCTAAGTACAGGGATAAAACTTTGCGGGCTTGAGATTTACAGTTGTCGGGACTTCATTGCTTAGGAACATTTCAGCATTTCTTCCTCTTATTCCTTTATCGTTTGTATTTGCATCGTTACAATGGGGTTTTGAGCTCTGCTGCTGTAGCTGATTTCTTCTGTCCGTATGAAACCACGGCTTTGTCTGATAGAATAAGCTGCAGCAAAGGTCTGTGTAGTCCTCTTGTTTTCCAGTAATTGCCCATAATACTGGCAAATGAAGAAGTGCCGTACGGCATCGTGCAGACCAACCCTTGTCTCTCGCTAGCTGGCATAAATCAGAAATAAGAAGCTCGCCTAAAGTCGGGAAAAAAGCCACAACAGGACGCTTTTGTAAATGGAAAGGGCTGCAAGTCCCGTATGGATGTCCTGGTAGAGGTCCCCTGCCCCGGGGGGAGGGACCCCCGGTCACCCCCACGCTGGGTTTTCCCCATGGGGATGTGAGTTCGTTATTTTGCTTTTTCATAACAGCATAACGGTATGCAGAGCAGCTGAGCAGGGCTGCAACATTCAGCTGACAGAAATGCCTTGGTCTGCAGAGTAAATCAGAATTTCACCTTTATTTTACGGGGGCAGGGGGGAGCGGGGATGGGGGGGGACTGATTTGCACAAGCAATTTTGGGGGTTATCTCGAAGCCACCCTCTGATGCCCATGCCCCAGTGTATTTAGTGATATTCCCCGGCGAGTGATAGTAGAAATACAGATGTGGATTTGCCTTTCATGTTTTCTTGGTAAATACCTGAATAAATATTTATCAGTAAACAGAGATTTGTTTCTAAAATGGAGTTGGCTGCGTCTGTGCATAGTTCTTGGAGAGGGGTTTTTAGGAGCGGCGGAGGGATGCTCGGTCTCAGGGGCTGATCTCTGCAGGGAGGGGAAATGCAACAGAATTGGGTTTTCGTCAGAAAATGCTATTTGGATGGAACCAGTTTTTTCCCTCACAAAACGTCACTGGTGATGGTAAAAATTTGTGTAACAGAAGAAAACCACCAACACCAAAAAAAAGCCAACGGGATAGGGAGTTTCTTTGCAAAATATCTTATTTGGATGTTTTCAGACTGATAAAACTGGTTTTTTATTTCATCTTTTAACTCATTTGGGGGGTGATCTGTAGAGAGGTAATGGAACAAGAGTCTTCCAAACGGAATGAAAGAGCTTGCCCTTACTGAAATGAAACATTTTGTTGAACTTGAAAGTATCTGTGTGCTTGGAAAGCAGCTGGTTGTGTGTGCGCGGGGTTTGTTTTGGTGCTCCACGAAATATTTTTAAGATTTATGAGACGTGATGGTGACTCGGAAGACAGAAAACGCCGCCTTCGAAGCAGCTGCAGCCGTCCGCGGCCGTGTAGTGTGTGGGCACAGAAGAGTTATTAAAACAGTAAAGAAATGGCAGGTTTTGTGGGAGGGGAGCGTGCGTCCGTGCGTCCCGCACCCGGCGGAGGAGGGAGTGAAGACAGAGCCGCGAGCAGTGGGGGAGGTGACGGGGTTCACTCGTTTCCATCACCTGCATTGTGCTGCTTGGAGGACGATGCCCCGACTCCTTGATCCTGTTTTCACCGCCCTGAGTCCGGGTATCATCCTGACCCGTGCCAAGGCAGTTTGCTGCTGGTGGGCGGCAGGACTCTTCAGCCCCGGCAAGCTGGGCTGCTGAATACTCCCGGGGTTCGGCGGCTCCCCCTGTAGCCCTTATCCTCTTCAAATATCTGTGCCCCCCTGGGAACACAGAGCAAAGGAGGAGAACTTCAGGCCCCCCACCCTCGTCGTGTATTGCATGCCACCGGCATTCTTACCCTTTGGGGAGAGCTCCCCTGCAAATGGGGTGCCCACAAGTGCCCGTATCAGTCAAAAGACGAATATCCCTTGTCCCTTCCTGGGAGCGGGTGTTAGGGCTGGGAGTGCCTCTGCTGGAGCCCGGCTGGAAAGCGATATGCCCTTGACTCGCGTTTTGAGGGAGGGGAGGGCACCAGCGAAATGCAGGGCACGGTATTTATAGTCCGGTGCGTGCCACTCCGTCCGAGGAACGTGGCGGGATTGAGCCCGATTGAATGATTAAAATACAGCGAGTGATGAATCGAGAAGGGGGAGCGCCCGCTTTCCTCACTTCTGGGGTGCGCTGACCCTTCTGGGGCAGAGCTGGAGGAGCGTGGCAGGTAGATGCGTGAGCGAGGAGGACGGAGGAAATATCTGCTTTTACGGGAGCATTTACCTTGGAGCGCTTGCGTGCACGGTTGCCGTTTAAAAGACACATTTATCTCTGCGCAGATTTATACCTTCAAACCACAGGGGCTGAACGGGTAAATACTGAGACCCAGGGGCTGGCTCGCGTCTGTGTGTTTAAGGCAAAGAGTTTTCCACCTCCTTAAGGAAAGTGTTGAGCTGAAAACTTTGGAGAAATCCAATATTTCCGCTTCTTTTAGCACTTCAGGGAACGACAGAAAGAAAAACGTTTCGGGGAGAGGCACAGCTCTGGGCTGAGCCTTGAAATTAGTCGCCTTGAAAATAGCACAGGAATAGGAAGGGGCTTGCACCCAAACGGCTTTATGTGATGACGGGGACACGGTCCTGTCCCTTCCCTCTCTCCCGGCCGGAGTCCCTGGGGTGCGTGGCAGGGCTGCGGTGGGGCGGGTGGGCACCGCTGCTGCTCTCTGCTTGGATCTCGAGGGCCGGTGGAAAATGCGTGACCCGGGGTTCACATCGCTGCTGCTGATGATCAGCAGGAACTTCTCTGACCCTGGGAGACCGGGCTCTCGCGCAGCGCCTATCCAACACAAACAGAAGAATTCAAAGCTACTGGATTAGGAGCTGGTGTGGCTTCCATTAACCCAAGGGTTTTGCTGAGTTGACTCCTGGAAGAGCCGTGCATCAAACGTAATGAATCAGGAGGGAAGCCCGTACATCAGACGAGCCCGATGACCTCTGGAGCTAGATAGCATTTCTGACAGTCAGCGTGCTGGGGAAGGGGGGACCTGCAGAGAAAACCAGGTTGGCCTCGTGTTTATTAATTTCTTTAAAGTCTTGATGCGCTTTCAGGTCCAAACTTGTTAGTTTTCCCTAGTTCATCTCTCCCAATGTATAAATATGTTTTTGTCAGCGGTGATGGCTGGGGGCTGAGTGTCTGCAAGTATTAAAGGAAGAAAAGCAGCCAGGGAAGAAACGCTGCCGTGTAAGCAGTGAAGATTTTACTGCGTTACAACCAAAAAAATGCTGAGCCCTTCCAGGGAATTCGACTGCTCTTTGTTTTCTCTTTGCATGCTGCAAATATATAAAAATATTGATACATTCCTCGAGCATCCATCTAAGCCTGGAAGTGCATTAGGGAGCCCAAAAGCAATCCGCGTATGCCTGTGTGTGTGTAAATAGATATTGTTACGCCGAGACCAAGAGGCAGAATCTTTCCTCAGTGGAACCAGATTAGTTTCATACACTGATTGAGTTCATTCGCCGGCCAAGCGTCGTATAAACTACTGGAGGCATTTCTTTTTTTAACCTTAAAAAAAGAAGGAAAATCCCTAAACTAACTCCAGCAATATTTAGGTGAGCCCCTTGCCAGCTAGGATGTGCGTGCACATAGGGACACACAATAACTTTGTCCATTGCTGTCATAAAACTGAAGGCACTTATATGAGGGTGAGAGGTCAGGGGAGGCCTTGATTTAATAACAGGGGAAACATTATTTTTCTGTTATTAATTACGCATTATCCGTAGTACATTTGCTGCACTCACTTTAGATAAGGTTACATCTATATTTTTATTAGGGAAACTTCTCAGGTCACATAGGGGAAGTTGGCTGGAAGGCAGGGAAAAGAAATCTGTTTTAAAAAGCTGGGGGAAATGCTGTGTTCCTGTATGACCTCCCCTTTCTCGATCTGCCCTTCTGGGGACTGATCCTTGTACATTCCTGCAATCGTTCACTCAGTGAACGCTAAACGAATTGAGGCTCAGAAGAAACTTGGGGCAGCACCAGCTTGGAGTTCCCAGAAGGTCCGGAGGGGTGGATGCATCCCTACATGTGCACTCTTTCTCCGTAGCTTGTAGCTACTGGATCAGTCAAATTCAAAGTGAAAAGTTATGCTCGGCGAGAGGGAGACTTAAAAGTTCAAATCCAGGTCTGGTTCAGTGCATTCCTTCTCTCGGTTCCTCGCCTTCAGCTGCTTTGGAGGAGCCTGCTGTGAGCCCTGATCCCGTTCCTGCCGGGGGGAGAGGCGCAGCCTACGGAGGTGACGGGCAGTGGTTTCGTTACAGGGGGAATGTGAGGGTCATCTCCAAGAACTGGCCCAAACTGAGAAGCGCAGGTGCCGCTGTGCTCCCCTCCCACCACAATTAGGAGATAACGGCGTTGCTCTCGGGGATGCATCCATCTCCAGTTTCCCATCTGAGAATTTGCGTAAGAGCTGGGAGAAGGGACTGGGCAGCTGATGTGAAAGAAGAAAAAAGAAGTGAGAGAAAATAAACAACCCGCAAGGAATCCACTCCACACAGATGGATGGTTTGTATTACAGGGAGATGAAGAACTCTTCACATGGTGTCAGCACTTGGGAAATCTTTCCTCTATAAGTAGAGTTTTGGGGGGAAAAAAGAAGAAGGGAAAAAAAAAAAAGGGTTTGCTTTTTCAGCGTAGCAAGCCTCAGTATTGGAGTTTGTCCATGCAGCACCCGAGACCTCCTTCGCGGGGAGTGCAAAGGGCTGGGGGAGATTCTCGCCTCTTCTCCGGGAGAGCAGACCATTCTCCGAGCATTTAATCCCATAGGAAAGGGCTGCTGCTGCTCTGCGACCCCATAACAGGTTGGTTAAGGCTGCCAGGTCAGGCGGTACCTGTCCGGGTTGCCGGTACAATCCTGCCTGGGCCCTCTCCTGCGGGCGATGGACAATTCAGTCCCTAGTGCCGTGCCCCCCGCCCCCAGCCCTGCCTCCTTGAGTGCACAAGGGAGATGTGAATCAGCAGCCGAGCCGCTTTTTGCTGTTTCATGGCCTTCGTCCTCCTCGCTCCCTGCCAGTCCGGATGCGAAGGCTGAAATGTGAATCTCCGGTTGGTTTTTCTCTTCTATCCAAGCGCGTCTCAAATGATGACGTTCCTTTTCTCAACTCCCTTAGGATATACGGGGATGCTACTCTCGGTCTGTCTAGTGAAAAAGAAAAGATGGAAGTGTCTGCTAGTTTGGGCTATATATATGAAATGGCTGGGGGCTGTACATTTTTAGCAGTAGTTCCTTTTTTACGGTCTTTTACATATTCCGGCATTGCTCACGTCAGTGGTAGCCGCTGACTGATGTCAGGGAGGGATCTCTGCTGGGTTTCCCCCTTGGGGTGCAGTCGTGGGATGTCCCACAGGTCTCGCACAAATTCGGCAGTGGAGACGGACTGCTTCTGCTCTGGCTGAGCTGGAAGTCATCTGGCCTGAAAATCAGGAGTCATCCATCTTTCCGTACTCATCTGTTTATACCAGGGCTTTCAAATGTGGCTTCAGGTATTCATGAAGTGCGTTTGTCCCCCTGGCTTAGACCTGTGAAAGCAAGCGAGTGGAATTGTCTTTTTGGGATGTGAAAGCCAGAGACAGCAAAACTCTGGAGGTTTTTTGCTGGAAAATGGTTCTGCCTTAGTGCCTGATAAGTGAAACACACATGGACCTGGTAAGCGTCCGGACAAGAATTCCTGTTGTTTGATTAAATCAGTTGGGTATCCTGCCTGCAGTCAGCGCAGCGACTTGCTGAATTAATTTGTCTGATTAATTTATGTGAACAGAGTGACAACTCCCTACTGCAGAGTCCTGGTCCCAAAGCTGAGCATCACTTGAACGTCCCTTTGGAGTGTTTGCTGCTGTTCCCCACCACTGCTTCTGCTTTTCAGTAGTGCGCTTAACGTTATCATTTCTTTGGGGGTTGTTTTATTCCCCGCTGCACTGTTTCTAGTGGTAAAATCAGTCAAAACCAGGCATCAGCCGTACAGCTGAAGACGATGTGCTTGGGTTAGCGGTGTGGCTGGTCGGTGCTCTGAAGGGCGGTGTGATCCCAGTGCTCTGCCGAGCCAGGCCCTGCTCTGTGGCGTGCGTTTTGCTCTAGGATATCCGTTTATATCCTGTGAAAATCACCCATCCGTTTTCATCGCTGGCATACTCGTAGCAGGGCAGTTTGTGCAGATAAAGCTTTAAAGTAAACTTGTCCTAAAACTCTCCTAAAAGTCTGGTTGTGGGAATTTCTCTACTTGAAAATACTCGTGCCTTAAATCAGGGGACTGATTTAGGCGCAGTTCTTAGGCTGGCTGTCCCCCACTACGAGGATCGTTCATGCAGCACACATCTCTCTCGACCTCTGCAACCAGAGCCTCCGAACTTTTCTTAAGAAGTAAATAGAAAAAAATGAAAGCAATCCCTGAGCTGAATCACGCTGCTATCGCTCCCATGCAAAGTGGAACGATTAAAAAAACAGGATGCTTTTGTTTTAAGTGTAGAACCAGTCGTAATAGGCACAACAGGGAAGTACTTAATAGGGTTTCAGCTTGCAAAACAGTAATTAGAAATGATATTCCTCTGATTGCTCAAGGCTGCGTTTGTGATAGGTCATTCCTCAGTCGGGGCTGAATATATGTGATGTGGAGGCCCATACTTGCAACATTACAAGGCAGGCATGCTTTTCTTTAATCATTATTATTTCAGTTACAACCCGGATGAGTGATCCCAGCTGGTAGATAAGAATCAAACACACACAAATATGGCTCATCTTTCTTAACATATGGAAACCTGAATCGCAGAAGTAGTCTCCATCTCAAACCCTGCTCATCCCCCGTCCGCCCAGACGGTGTTTCTGTCCTGTTTGAGCTGTAGTTAATTGATGAGCAACTATCTAACCCACGCGCAAGTTCCTACTGGGTGTAGGGGCAGGGTAACTCGTTGGTAAGGGCCTGGAGTCCTGCCTGGCTCTTCCTTTCTTCTGAGCTTGAGGTACAATCTTCTCCTGGCCAACTTAGAAACACATTGTTTTCTGTCTGCTCCTGCTGCCTCTCGATAAGAGCCTCATGCCCCAGGTATCCAAAGAGGTTTTCTTTAAAGCCAAGGGAAAGTAGGTCATGCTTTTATGAGATATTTCCTATACAAGTTTTAGAGGGGGTTTGCCTTCGTTTGAGCGGGTTACCTGCACGGTCAGAGCAGCAACAGGACGGGCTGAAGGCATGCATGCATCTTCCATATGTCAAAATACTTTGCCCTTTCTATTAAAAAGTAGAGGGGGTAGAAAAATCCCTGATGAAGGGGAAGGGGTAACAATGTCTAATCACTGCAGAACCATCTTGAGCTAATTGAGTTTGTCTAAAATTCATCCAGCCTTTAAGGTTTAATAGAAGATGATGGTCTTAATGCATCACATGCCTTGGAGTAAATGGATACTCTGCTTTAAAGGCCCTGTTGATGTTATGTGAAGGGGAACAACAGTTGTTATGATTCTGAAACTCAGATTGAACCCAATTAATCAATGCTGAGATGATTTGAATCATGTGGCATGCATGGTCACCTCTCTGATATTCTATCCTTATCCCTCCCTAGACTGAGACATGATTGATGTCAACTGTACACCGAATTTTCAGGGAGAAGGCTGAGCCAAGTCATTTGGACAGAGAAACAAATTAGATCAAAAGTGTGATCCAGGGGAAGGGAGATCGGTTTCAGAGCAGAAGCTTAAATTTCTTTTTATATCTTGGGTGCTCTGTCTGGGTACACATGCCTTGGGGATTGCACCGAGCGCTGCGGGCGTGCATGCGTGTGTGTGTGAGCACTGTCTCGGGGGCAGGACGTTTAGCAGGGGATGACTACACATGCCTCGGTCAAAGCCCAAAGTGCAAAACTCATCAGAAGGCACGTTTGCATCTTCGGGTAGCTCTTAATGTAAAAATAATCTCCCAGCCATCCTCCGTTCTTAGGTTACAGCCAGCCGTGGTTACCTTGTGACTTTCCTCGGAGAAAATGGATCTGGAGCTGGGAAGGGGGGGAGAGTGCTGGGATAAGGCACCTTCGCACCCGCCGCCCACCCTTCGCTCCCGGCTCTTGCGCCTTCCCCAGCCTGCCGGGCCCGGCCGGGAATTGGAGGGGGGGTTGGGTTTGGGGGGGGTTTATCTCGCCTTTTATTTCCTTGGGCTTCTCCTCCTGGATTACAGAGAGTGGCGGGAGGACTGGGCGGCTTGGTCTGGGTGTTTCTAAGGACTGGGAGTTGGCGTTTGTTTCTTTTTTTTTTTTGCTTACTTTTTTTTTTCTTTTTTCTTTCTTTCTTTTGATTCTTTTTTCTGTTTCTTTTTTGTTTTTTTTTTCTTTTTTGTTTCTTTTTTGTTTCTTTTTTCTTTTTTTTTCTTTTTTCTTTTATTTTTGTTTCTTTTTTCTTTTTTCTTTTATTTTTGTTTCTTTTTTCTTTTTTTTGTTTCTTTTTTTGTTGTTTCCTTTTTTGTTTTCTTTTTTGCTTCTTTGTTTGTTTGTTTTCTTTTTTGTTTTTTCCTTTTTTGTTGTTTCGTTGCTTTTTTTATTTCTTTTTGTTTCCCCAGAAAGGGGTTGCCACTGTTGCTCCCTCCCCAAATCTTACACAACCAGTTTCACGGGTGGGCAGGCTGTCCTTACCACGCGTGTGCCAGCGTGGGCACCCAGTTGTACCCCAAATGAGGGTCTCCGCGGCCCCTCCCGGGGGAGCGGGGGGGTCCCGGCGGCCGCGGGAGCACTGCCCCGCCGCATCTGGTTCCAATGCTGCGCTCGGTAGTTTTATTCCTCCTCGGCGGTACAATACAAACTCTACTGTTACACGAGGCGCGGCGCAGTCCAGGTCCATCCCGAGCTCCCCTGGCAGCTTCACAAAAACTTGGGGTTTGAAGAAAACTTGCCCAAACCCCTGTGAGCTGAGCGCGGGGCTTTGCGCTCCAGCCCCCTCGCCCCTCTGCCTCCCCCCGCCTGCCGGGTCCCCTCCGCAGGGTGCAAGCTCTTGGCATGGCTCGCCGGGATGCCGTGGTACCGGCTACCCCCTTATCTTGTCCGGGTCCCGCGGCAGCGGCGGTATGTCCGATTTACTTCCTACAAGGAGCTCAAATCACTTTCGCCTCCCCCCACGTCGCCTGCGGGAAGGGGGGGACGGGGCTGGGAAGGGGGTGCCCCCCCCCCGCGGGGCTGGGACCGGGCAGCGGCTCCGCAGCCTGCGGAAGGTGGAAGCGAGGAAACCCCGGGTCCCCAGCGTGTTCCTATTCAAGGGGCTTTAAAGCCTTTCTGTCCGCAAAATTTTCGATGTCTGTCTCCAGTTCCCGGCGCTGGGAAAGCTGGAGGAAAGCGGGCTGGTAACGCTGGAGTTTGCTGATGCTAGGAACTAATTAATTTTTTTAAAAAATGAGAGCTTCCCTTAATTATTATTTTAAGCGATTCCATCTAATTTTGATTAAAGCCAACGTTGTAACAGTTCAATACAACCGCGTCTCATCTCTTTAATAGCTCTCAGAGCGTCTGCGGGGGAAAGATACCTTAAGGAAGTTAAAGGATGTCAAGATTATTTTTCATTACTGCAGTTTTGTATAGTTAGAAAAGCAACAAATACTGTTAATCTGGTTCAGTGAGGGGGCAAAGCCTTTAACTATTTTTTTTTTTTAGATTTTTTTTTTTTACTTATTAAGTTCATTTGTGCAAAAACTCTTGTAATGTAATTGCATGTTTATACTACCTTTGCTCGTTTTCCTTTTTTTTTTTAACCCCCGATCGAAAAAAAAATCACTGCTGCTGAAAATCGCTGATTATCCTGACACGTTTTTCCCCCGTAGTAGAAAAGATGATGAGTTGAAGCACAGGGAATAGGAAATTCTGACGGGAGATCTATTGTTTTTAAGAAAGATCTGAACAATAAATGTCATGTAAGGCTCTGCGCCTGTATATGTGCTAATTAGAGGCTGTATAAATAGATGCACATAGGTATATAAGTAGTTTCCTTAAGTTTTCAGAGCTGGGCTATAGATTATATTACGAACAAAAGAAAATTCAGGGGTGTTTTTTTTAATGAGAGCGCATAAAACCTTCTCGCTTTTCTCAGTACCGTCTATCCAGCCCTTCGTGTCCCTCCTTCCCCCCCGCCCCGAAAAAAAACAGGGAAAAAGTGGGGTAAGCGTTGCCTGGAGAGTTTTGGATGGTTTTAATTCCTCCCCGCTTCCTTTGCAGCCGAAGTTCCCGCTCCGGTGCCGGGAGCCCTTGGCAGAGCAGCGGGGAGCAGGGATGGGGCAAAGCCCACGCTTTTCCTTAATGCCTGGGGAAGGAGGAGGGGGAGTCCTGGCCAAAGGGTTTTGGGGTGGAAACGCTGAATTTTGGGCTGCCAGGGTGGCACTTTTCTCCCTTTATCCTCCCCGGGGTTTGGGGGGCTGAGGGGGTACGGGGGCTCTGTCCCCCCCGTGTCCCGCTGCCCGGAGCTTCCACCCCACCGCCGGCATCACCCCTTCGCACCAAAAAAAGCTGCTTTTGTCTTCCAAACCGCCTGCCTCAAAAAAAAAAAAAAAAAAAAAAAAGAACCCCTTTGGATGGGGGAACCGTCGCAGCCCGCATTTCCCGCCTCCCGCAAGCCGCCCCGAGTTCCTATCGATTTTATTCCCTGCCCAGAGCCTCCTACAAAATCGCATTTGCCGGGGGGGTTTCCCCCGCAGCCTGCGCATTGTCACTCAGCGGCAGAGCTCCCCCCGTCCTCCCTCCTCCCGCGTCCTCCCAGCCCTCTGCCTAATTGTATTCCCAATTGCATTTGCTTTGATGGATTTACTTCCTTTCATAATTTCCCAGTTATGGACCCTGGTTTTGCCTTCCCAACACTTAATGTGGAAAAAAACGTCCTTTCTGTGCTCAACTTGAGGGGAAATAGCTTGCTTTGAAGGTCTTTGCTAGGATGTATGAGGGGTTTCCCCCCTTTTTATCAGGCCTTGATGTTTCCCCCCTCTTTTCAGCGGTTCTGTTGTGTCTCCCCGTTCCCCGGCTGATGTTTTCACGTAGCTGTAATCCCCCCGAAAAGACAGAGAGCGAAAGCTGTGAAAGCCTTAAGGAGAAAAAGGAGGAGGGCGTACGGGGGAGGCAGAGGGCAGACTGCGGGAGTTTCTGCAGGCAGCGCAATGGCAAAAGCGGGGTGACCTGCCACCGCGTGCTCGCTGCAGGTCTCTATACGTGGCTGCATAGGCAGCTCTCTATAGTGCTTAATGCAGGAAACATATTGTTATGCAGACTAATGTAGATGGGGAGGTGTGCTCGCCCTGGGCGCTTAGAGGACGCGAGAATGCTGCTGTGGCTGGAGGGAGTTTGGGAGGCGAGCCGGCGGCTGGGGCTCCCTAGGCCGGGAGCCCGGGGGCTGGCAGGGGCCGGGGGGAGCCCCCCGCTCCCGGGGCAGGCGGCACCCCCCGCAGCGCTCTGGGAACATCTCCGGGGCGAGTCCTCGGCAGCATCCCGAGCTCCGCGGCCTCTCTCCGCGGGCCGCCGCGGGGAACACCGCGCCGCTCCGCGGGGGCGTTACGGAAACGGCTGCGGCGAGGAGCGGGGCAGAGGAATCGTTATCCTTCAGGAGACGAAGCATAATCGCCCCTAGCGCGGGTGCTTACGAGCAGCAGGCCCTGCGCGGCGAGGCGCGGAGCCTCGCGGAGCGCAGGGCTGGGTTAGCGGGGGGAGAAGGGACCTGCCCGGACACGGACACCCTTCCCGGGCGGTGCGACCCCGCTGCCGAGCCCTTGTCCGCTGCCGGCGGGGGGGAGGCAGAGCCGGAGCCGCCCGGCCCCCGCCCAGCCCGGCGCGGGCGTTACGCTCCGCTCCGCGGGGAAGGGGCGCACGGTGGGATGTTTTGAGCGACTTTGTGGGGAAAACCTCCAGCCCTGCGATGGGGAACGGGAGCGCTTTGCTCTCGAGCGCCTGTCTGTGGGGCAGCCCCGGCGCTGCCTGCCCGCGGGTGGGTGGGCTCGGGAGGGCAGGACACGCGGTATGGAGGGGGGCGTTAACCCCCTTGTAAAGGAGCTGAGTGCTGAGGGGCACCAAACCCTTACTCATCAGGGAGGGTCGTAGTCGAGGGGGAGAAAATCCCCAGGGAAGGAGCCCTGGTTATATGGGAGCAAGGGGCCAGGGAAGGCAGAGCCCCCCCGGGAGACACGGGCTCAGGGGGCTCCGGGCGGGGGGAGCGCTCCTCTCACTGCCTCGGAGGGGGCGATTTCGTTTACGTCCCCGAGAAAATAGAGGCGTGATGCTCCCTAACCCGGGGATAGCGGTTTTTGTGCTGATGCCCCCCCACACCGGAGAGGGAGTTGAGGAGAGGTGTAGAAGGGGACCCCCGGAGCCCCTTCGCCGTGGTGAGGGAGGGTATGCTGTGCTTGTCCCTCCTCGGAGCTGCTGCTTTTTCTCTGCTTTTGAGAAGATGCTGTTTCCCCCCTTTCCAAGCCCGGCACCGTCCTGGTTTTAAACATTTGCAACATTATAGGTGCGAGGCCTTTTCTCTTTTTGGGGGGCAGTCATGGGTTAAACCGAGATTAGCGGGGAGCGCGGTGCAGCGGGAGGAGGCCGGGGGTGCCCATCGTCCTCCGCCCGAGCCCGGCACCGAGCCCGCGGCCAGCTTCTCCCCAGCCCACGGGGGAGCCTCCCCCCTCGCACAACTGTGGCAGCGGCCCCTGCGTGTCCCGGGGCTGGAAGCGAAGGCTCAAAGGATGCTCGGGTCGAAGTGACACGGGCGATGGCGGGTGGGTGCGGATCCGACTGGGGCTGGGACTCAAAAGCGGCAGAGAACAAGGAAAAAAAAGCGGAGCTGGGGGGTGAGGAAGGGAGATGCGGCTGCTCCGCGGGTGGCTCGGGGGGAGGGGACCCCTCCGCGGGCGCGGAGCGGCTGGCTGCGCTCCGGGCGGCTCCCCGCGGGGGAAGGACCTGGAGCTTCGCCTGCCTTCAGCAGCGGGAGCAGAAGGAGGCAAAAGATTTCCTTCTCTCTTCCCCTGCGTTTCCCCGTGTCTTCTGGGCTGAGCGGGGGGGATTTGGGGCTGGGAGCGGGGTGCACCGTTGCGCGGGGGCTGAGCCTGTTACCCGCTCTGTGTCCCCCCGCCCCGGTTTCACGAGTTCATTCGCAGGCGGGAGTGGATGCCTGATGCGTTGGGCTTGGAAAAAATGTAAGAAAACCCTCTCAGCACCCTTTTCCCCGGCCTCCCTCCCTGCCCTCCTGGGTGAGCAGCTCCGGCAGTGGCCAACCCACCCCCGGTGAGCTCGTAAGGGAGAAAAGGGGTCGGGCAAAGGGGGGGCGAAAGGTTATTGAGGCAGGAAATAAATCCCAACACCCTGTTCCCCCCATGTCCTTTCTCCCGCCCCACGTATCAACAACAACAATAACAGCCGGGCTGACACTCCGGCCGTTTGGGGAACAATCCTTTTAATCGGGGAATAATCCACAGGACACTTTAAAGAAAAGCTGGAGCATTAACCCTGTGCCCCAGTATAATTCTTCCAAGAAGCATCTGGTACTTATATCACAACATGGGATTAGCTTTCTCCTTGCAAGTACACAGGATCAAAGGGGTTCTCCCGTGCTCTACGGGGACCTTAGCGACGTGCCCCCGCTCCTCCTCCGTGTCCGTGGCAGGCAGTGTCCCCGCGAGCCATGGGACACGCGTGGGTTCCTGCGGTGTTTCTGCGAGGAACAAACAAACTTCGGTGGTCCCAACCGAGCCTTCTGCTGGGGCAAAAGGGAGGTTCAGGTCTTGTCGGGGTGGGGAAGGGGTGTGGAATATTTTGGGGTTTATTCCATCCCCTTCTGCGCCGCCAAGAGTCTCTTCTGGGCATCACGGCCCCAAACTTCGCAGCTCTCCAGCCCGGCGGGGATCGGGGGGAGACCAGAGCAAGAGCTGCTCTTCCCCTGTCCTCGCTCCTTTACTCATCCTGCTCCAGCTCCAGTTTAGGCCTCACTGGTGTTCCTGGGCTCGGTCGTAAAAAGATTTACAAGACACTGTTAAAACAGCAATAAAAACAATTAACTTTAATGGCACCTTGGTTTTTCTCTCTCCTTTTCCCCCAGAGCCTGCAGCAGGCCGAGGGCAGTGCAGGACCTGCCCGCTCCCCGGGGAGAGACCCGGGGGAGGGAGGGGGCAGTGGGCTCCCAGCACCCTGCCTCGCGTGTCTGAGGAGGGGGGTCGCCTCGGCCAGCCTGAGTTTTCGGGAGGTTTGGGGTGTCCCCCCCTCCCGGCAGCAAGGAGCTGCCGAACGCTCCCAGCAGCAGCGGCGGGACCTGCCCCCCGCACCCCGGGGCAGCCCCGCAGGGCGCTCCCGGCCCTTCCCGGGGCAGCGATGGAGGAGGAGGAACCTGCTCCTCGGCCCGGGGCTCTGCCCTGCCCTGCCCGTCGGCAGCGGAGCCGCCGCCGCTCCTGCCCCGCATCCCCGGCCGAGGAGCTGCCAGCCCGAAAGCTGCCCTTCGGGTGGGGATGTCTGCGGGAGGTGCTTTACTTGACCCTTCTTGGTCGAGCCCCATCGAATACCCCGCGGTCCTGGGCTCCCTTCGCGGCCAGTCAGGGTATTTTTCTCTCTTTCAAGTAAGGGAATTAATTTCTAAGAAACTGGAAATGTCAATGGCAGATATAAATCAGAAGTGGCCAGAGGATGAACATCATCTAAAGTGAAGCAATTTAGTAAAATCATCTCTTTTCCTCCATCCTTCCCCCAATGAAAATTAGATTATTAGCCCAGCAGTATAAATGATAGTGCGGCACCAGTCAGAGATGCTGTTTGGGGTGAGTTCATTAGATAGATGGCATAGAGAAAGATTTACAAAAAATACAAATAAAAATTGATGTTTACTTCTGCTGATGACCAAAGGGGGTTATCTGTCAATAACATGATAGCAAATATATTTCTTGTAATGACAGAAGAGAGGGCCTTCTTTTCTTGGAATGCTTCTATATTGGTATTTGAACATCTGGACAGATTGTACAAAACATTCTCTGAAAACAGCATTGCTTCGTTGATCTCAGAAGTTATTAAAAATAAAAGAGCTGGCAACAGAAACGAATTATAAAGTACATTTGGATTTCATATGAAATTTCCACCCTGAAATAAAACTGTAGTATTTTACAGAAGATGAGAGATCCCAACCAAGTTAGGCTACGTAAAAAAATCAGCAACCCAAAAGTTTCAAATATTCCGAAATAATCCGCTCCTCCAAAAGCTTTGCTGATAGAGAAAACCTGTTCGTAAAAATAAATCGCTCCTGGGCAGAAGCCTGGCTCAAGCAGCACTGCTGTAGCTGGCATTGCCATGCCAGAGCCCTGGTCTGACATCTAAGACCCCCGAGAACTGCGTGTTGAGAGGCTTCAGCCTGAGTTCACCTGCGGGAGATGGATACGGAAGGCCTTGACAGAGGACGGGTTAACCCGGGTTGAAGCCCCTCCCTAGCCGGGACACCCATACCCCTGGGATGAACAGGGACGACATTTGTCATCCGTTCATCCTCCTGCTTTTTAAAGCCCGGCCAGCTTATTTCTCACGCTCTCGAACGCAAAGGCATCTTATTAGCACACAGATGCCACCATGCAATTTGCTTTAGGTTTGCGCCTCGAGCTTTGCCTCTGTGTAAATGGCCAGAGAGAGAGAAGTATAATTATCCAGCTACAGCTCTGCTGACACAGGGGCAGGGCCACGCCGACAAGCCGCAGCCTGTCAGCTGCTCGGCACTAACTGTCCGTGGGGCTGCTCTTACCCCATCCCGAATGGGAAGTCACCCGGAGCAGAGCCTCCTCCTTCCCTTTCACCCCATGTAACTTTTTCTGCCTTTCCCCTTCCTAAAAATATTTGTCACGCTTCAAAAAATGCTTTCAAAGCATCACGGTTTGCAGCACTCTGAAGGAGATAGATTAAATATAGCTGGAGCACAGTTTTTCTCCGGAGTAGGCAAACCTTCCGTCTTTGGCAGTTGCAACAACATAGAAACTTTCCTCTGAAACGGGCATATTAATTGCTTGCTTATTTATTTCTTTTCCCTTTTGGTGTCCTTGCGCTGCCTATAGAGCAGAGAGCGGCTGCTGCAGTCGGCACCGTCTCAAGGCACTCCTCACACCCGGGCAATAAAAGCACGGACAGGTAGTTGCATGCAATTAAACATCATGAGTTACCACTTATCAGCGGGGGCTGCGTTAACCAGCTGAGTGCGTGCTCTTGGCATGCTCTTGGCCCAGTGATTTCCATCTTTGCCAGCCCTCTAACGCTTTTTTTTTCCACTGGGTGTGGATCCCTGAGTTAGTGGTTTATTCCTGGTGACAAGTGGTTTGTTTTCCAGTTACCTTCGCAAACCTCCTAGAAACCGGCTTCAGACTCTGAGGCTGGAAAATGCTGTCCTAGCCCATTCCTGGTACAAATAAAATGAGCTTGCCCCAACTATCCGTAGGGAGCGCGCACGCAGGCAGTTAATGCGGTTCAGCTAACGAGCAGTAACTCGTTAAGTTTCAGTGACTTAGTCCTTTATGTTCATCTGTCTATAAGGGAGACCACACAGAAGCAGAAGGAGCAGCCAGCTCTCTGTGGCCCCGATAGCCAGAGTCAAGGGGGAGGTGATAATTATTTGTTTGAGCTCTCCTGTTTTAGGAGAGTTGCTGTTTGTTTATTTTCAAGCTGATCAGGAGTTGAACTGTGTTTGCCTTGTGGCTTTTAAGCTGGGCTGGCGAGAGAGCAGAAGCATCGCTGGCGGAGGCTACGGGCGGCCTTTGAGCAGCGCATCAGGGCGAGGAGCACGGAGGATGCGTGGGATGCGGGGGTGGGACTGCTCTGGGAGTCGTTTGGGATCTCAGCTAATGATAATTGTGTCTCGGAGGTGTCACGCAGGGCTGTCGGCGGGCTTGGGAAGACAGGCACCCCTGACAACTATCTCTCTAGCGGAAGGGGGATTAGGGGATGGTTTTATGGCATTTAAGCGCCCTTCTCCCCTAACTTCACGACAGATAGCTAAAGGGTAAAAGAAGTATTCTGTTTCCTCGCACTGCTGTCGCTAGAGCTCTCTGCAAAAGGGAGACAAAGCCCAAGCTTATCTCCTAAGCGTTTCCCACCGCCTTGCTTAGCTCTTTGGCTCCCCTAATTCCAGTTGTAGACCCCCTAATTCTTCTCCAGTGTTGTAGATGGGGCTGGAGACAAGGCTGGGCACTTTGCAGGAGCCGCACACAGAGAGATCCCACAGCTTGACCCATGTCCCTGTCAATGTAGGGAGCTGCACGCAGCAGGTTAGGAAGAAGCTGGGTATTGAAGCTGTGGATCGTACGGCTGCTCCTCGCTAGCAGGACGCTGAGGGTTCTCTGTCACCAGCCCCGTGTTTCTGCTGGTAACTTGAGCCCAAACTTTCTTATCGCCTCGCACGGGAAGGCAATGGCAGCGTCATACATAACTCCTTGGAGCAGGAGAACAACAACATTGAATTGCTACTTTAAAAAGCCAGTCGCAGATATGCTTTTCGGCTTTTCCTTTGCTGGTTATACAAGCGCTACTTAGGAAGGAAAAAAAAACCCAAGGTTGGAGACAGACTTGAAACAACTGCACTCTGCTGGAAGAGCGTGCCTGTGAGATATGGAGTAGATTACAGCTTGACATGGCACGTAAAAACACTCTTTCCTTTTAACACCTTTATTGCAAGTTTTAAAGGGTAATCAAAACATGTTCTTAGCTGTTTGCTTCTATGCTATAAAAGGACACTCATACCTGTGAAATCTTATGACCTACAAATAGTAAAAATTGTGTATTTTTTGCGCCTGTGACCTTTTGAGTGAGGCTACATAAATAAAACGTAAGCAAAGTGTTGGAGATGCGTTGTATAACAGGAGGACGGTGGGGACAGTGCTGGTTTCCACCAAAGTGAGTGAAAAAAAGTGTCATGAGCATTTGCTTAAGGAAAATTAATCTGGTCCTGAGGTAGCACGGTTTCTCTGAAGTCAGTGGAACGATGCCAGTGTGCGTTGGGCCTCCGAGAAATGCACAGTCCTGCTCGGAGGAAGGCACCTGTGCATGCTCTTAGATCCTTCCCTGCCTCTCAAATCTCCTTCCCAAGGGGTTTTTTACTGCTTTTTCTCCGGGAGGTCTGGACAGATGGATTCAGATGTGACGGACTTAGAAAGGAGTAAAAGAATGGGTGAAACTTTAAACAAAAAAATTAAACCCCCATGGCTGCTACTAAGGTTCCTGCCACCACGGCCCCTTGGCCGCAGCCGAAGGGAGGACCCATCCGGCAGTGAGATGCAGTCACCCCCAGTTTGCCCGTTCCTGCTTCCCCTCGGTGCCCGCTGCCCGTCTTCCCGGGATAGGCATGATCCTGCCCGCGGGCCTTTCCGCCGCTTGCAGCCACAGCTCACGGTGCCTCTGCCACCGGGTCCCCGACAGCCGTAGCTCCGGGCAGGAGGGAAGGGCAGCGAGATTTCCCTCCCTGCAAACTCTGTTCCCTTTGGTATTATTTTTATTTCTGATACTTTGTGGGTTGTTTTTTTTTTTCCTGAGTCAAACTCAATGAAAGTCTGAGAATGAAGTCAAACAAGTGAATTTTGTGGCCTTGCCTATGCAAGGTCATGAGATTTTGCAAGAGACTAGGGGCTGGAATGCCTTGAGCTCTCGACGGCAGCGCCGCGCTTTGATTCCTCAGACGCACTGCGGCTCGGGAGGGTGGTTTTTAGTAAACAGGGCTCGTACAGGTACCTGGCCCTGCTTTGACGTGGTGTTTGGAAAAAGGCGCGGGAGTGGTGGTAGCACTGGTTCAGCCGGATGGAGTCTGACTCCGTCCCTCTGTCTGGAAACGAAGCAAATGCCTCTGCCCCCACTATCAGCTCTGTGCATCATATGATTCATGCTCGAGGAGTCCCAGAATTACAGCTGTAAGGCACATTGTGTTTAGGCTCACTAAAATCATTCTGTCATAAAAGGGCTGGCGTTGTGGGTGCGCTGGGGAGGAAAAAAAAATAGAAAGACTCACAAAGACGAGCCAGGCAACCAGCCATCTTGTGCAATCAATATTCCTGCAACCGTTTCCTTACTCAGAGTCGGGTTCTTTTAAAATGCCAAGCACCTTCTTGCTGAGAGCAGCTGCCTCGCTCTTCCCCAGGGGCACGGGGAGGGCACGGACCCACCGTGAGCATCCACGCCGCCTTTCATGCCCATGCAGCAGCCGCATCCAGCCTTTCCCTTCCCTGCCCTCGGCACGGCTAAAATGTATCCGTTTTCATTTGTTTCTAAATTATCCTGAGATCGCATGACTTGATTAAAGGCTGGTTGAAACGTACAGTGCAATCTGGTTCATCTCCACGCTCTCTCTTTTTTTTTTTTGCGGATAACAAGGGATGGACTTGGTGCAAAGGATCTTTTCCAAGCCTGCTTCTCGGAGCAGAGCTGCCGAGGTGGGGGCAGCCAGCGTGCGGAAAGCATCCCAGGTAGTTGATGTTTTCCTGTGTTTGGGAAGTGCGAAAAGGAAAAGGGCATTTCACCGTCATCTTTTCTGCACCTATTTTGGTAAAAGATGCCTCGAGTTTGTTCGTGTGCCCTGTGCCACGCATGGCACCTGCAGAAGCTTAGCATCTCCTCGCAGCGTGCAGGAGAATCGCTTTGGTGCCAAGCTGCTGCCGAGTAAATCCCCATCCTCGCTCCTTGCGAAGCACCTTTCAGCTTTGGAGGGCTCCTTGCCCAAGCCACGGGCTGGCCCGGGCTGGCTGAGTGGCCGAGGGCTTGGGGGTCTCCCCGGGGGCAGCGGGAGCAGGTCGTGAGAGGCAGCTGGTGGCAGGACCGCTTCTCCCTCATCCCGTTCAAACTCAGGGGACTCAGGGAAAGTCCCGTTTAGGCTGATATCTAGCTGCTGCTCAGCTTTATTTGCTGGTATCCCCCCCTTCTGTATAATCCTCTTGGATCCCCCTGGTATTTGCACATGTCCTCACCTAGGCTCGACTTAGCTAAATAGTTTTTAGTTGCCAGCGAAGCACGATGCTTGCTTTCTCCCATGGGTGTTTCTCAGCCAATGGGTCACAGCCCGTGCGAGCTGGGCAAAGGGAGGGAGAAGTGAGGGGGAGGGAATCGCTGAAAACTTTATTGCAATCGAAAGCCAAAAAAAATCCTGCTCCTCTGCTTTCCTGGTGCCAGGTATTCTTTGTCAGTGCGCTCTCGAAACGTCTGCCCGCGGAGGGAGTGTGGGGACGGAGAGGTGTCACGGAAATGTTTCTGTTCTTACTTTTATGGGGAATGAATGGGAATAATAACACTTTTTTTTCCCCCTGAAGTAATCAAAAAAGACTGATGGGTGGTTCTAGACCAGACTCTTCTCGGCAGCACATGCAGGCAATGGGTACAGGATCGACGTTGTTAGTGTGCTTCTGTTTATTATTCTACAAGGTCTAATTGCTATTAGTCATAAAGTCATACTACAGTTAACCACTTTCCAAATTCATCCTGGGGACACCTCTCCTAAATTATTTCCATGCTGGTCATTTGCCATTTATTTCCTTCTCCTCTGTTTTCTGTCTCAACAAGTTTTTAATCTATGACAGCACTTTATCTCCCAACCCCATGATTATAAAATTTCCTTCAGAGACTCTACTGAAGGGCTTTATCAAAAGCCCTTTGAACCTCTCCATAAATTAGAATCTCTGTTCTCCTTTTCCTACTATTGTGTTAACTCTTTCAGGGGTTCATCGGGATAAGGAAGGTTTAATTCACCTTTACCAGCGCCAATTCCCCTTTCTTCTCCTTTACTCACAGCAGTTAATTTACATCACTCTTCTGGCGTTATTTTCTCTTTTTATCACCCCTCTCTCTCCCTGCCCGACACATCCAGATCACTGCCTTGGGACCACGTGTTGGTGCTCTCCTAATTGGGGTATGGCCTTGACTGAGCTCACAGCTCCCCTCTGCTCTACCTGGCACTGGTGACTGATAACGTGGAGCAGATCCTGCTGATGCTTCCTGAGCGGAGCCCTGGCTGCTGGGGGGCCGTGCTGATGACCTCCTGCCTGTGACACCGATTTTTTGTTGGCAACAGACACTTTGTTCTCACAAGTCTTTGGCATTCTCAGATGGTCTTCTCTTGGTATTTCTCCGTTTGCTGCTCTTTGGCTGCTGCCTAGCCTCTCATTTTGCTAGGAGGTGGCCCTTGCTCGTTGGCGTTATGAACAAATCAAAGGGGCAGGTAGGAGCAGGCTTGTCTGAAGGACAGTGTTGGACTGGCGCTCTGGAGCCTCGGATTATTTCTCCCTGCCTCTGTTCTTGACCAGATAAGTAACCCGGGGTGAGTCAGTTCAATTCGCCTTAACCCTCCCATTTTCCCTCCCACACTCTTTCTGTCTCTGCAGCTTAGATTTTAATATATCTAGTGCAGGAAATTGTCTCTCACTGTGTGTTTGCACAGTGCCTATTACAATGAGATCCTGGAGGAAAAATCATAAGTCAACTTGGAAATCTCTTCCTTGAATATCTGAATCTCCTTTCCTTCTTTGATGGATTCTTTCCTGTAGCTTCTTCTCTGGCTGCATGTGGATAATACACAATTATTCCTTTTTTTTTTTTCAGGCAGTTGCTAAGAAAAGGAGGTTTAAGTGGCTTTGCCCTTCCCCTCCATCCCCTTCCCTTAGTACCTTTTGAATGCAAATGGTGGTTTCAGTCAAAGTCCACCAAAGGGTGACAGTTTCCTAAAACTTTCGTGAAAACAGATGGCAGTACGATAGAGGAGGAGACCATTAGTGACTCCCACTAAAGCAGGGGGTATTATAGCAAGCACCCATTTCTGGGTAGAGGCCTGAGGATCCGCACTGGGGACAGCTGCTTGGTCCCCAGAGTGGGTGATAAAGCTGTCACTGGTGTCCACGCGTTAGTGGACACTGGAGAAACCACTCAACCCTTGTGCAGAACCCTTGGGGACAAAGGAGGGATGAGCCTTAGTGTGACTTAGTTAAAAGGGGAATCAAGCGCGGTGCAGATCTGCTGGAAACCAGGCCACGTTTGTTCTGTTCTGCGTGCTTCTTGCCACAGAGGTGTTTCCTGGCGAGCGCAGGCGCTGAGCATCCTATGAAGCTGTTTGGAAATACCTCCCTTCCTCCCACCCTTTGCCCACACACTGAGCTCTCGGGCAGAAGAGGGGGAAGATACTACCTGCTTTCCTGTTTTTCCCTCTAGATATCTCTTCAATGAAAGTGCAGAAAGGTTGAGATTTGGGACTCATTAATAACGCACCCTATTATCAGCTGAGTGTAACAAACCACCAGTTTTGGATGCCCTGATTTTTTCTGAGTGGGTGGTTTGGAAGATGATGGAGTTGACTTTCTGGAGTGCTGCAAAATCCTTCCGCCAAATATTTGGCTGCTCAGCAGCCCTGAATACTGAAGCCTTTAGGGCATTTTTGAGTTGGTAGTGTGGAAAACGAGGAACCCTGAATGAACAAACTCGTGAAAATTAGAGGTTCCTCTCTGCTGTGCCTCAGTTTACTCATAAGTAAATTGGGCAAAGTAATCCTTGGGTTCTTGCCTCAGGGGCCCCCCAGTCAAAATTCTTCATGCTTCAAAGTCCTTGAAGGCACTTGAATGAAAGACTCCGGACCTGGTAATTACAGAGCGTTGTGCTTGCATGAGGCTATGAGATAGGGAAACCTTTGCCAGGCAAGGTTTGGAGAAGAAAATCAACGTTGCGCTGCCAAACCCTCCGAGGGGGAAAATGGAAGATTTACTGTTGTGAGCGTCAAAATCAGCTGTTGTCATTTAAGGCCATTGCAAATGGATTTGTGGCAAGACTTTATTTGCCCAAACCTGGCTACCAGGAGGAAAGAGAAGCCTTGCCAAAGCGAGACTGTTGGTGGTGGCGGTGGGATTTGCATAGGAGCAGGTTAGGAGGCAGCGCCTGCCCGGCCAAAGACAGCTCAGCCCTACCAACCCAGCCAAGCTCCGCTCATTTCCCTAAGCTGAATTTTTGGCTTCTTTCCTTGAAAAACATCTTCTCGGAGAGAGAGAGAAAGGAGGTCAGCTGTGTCAGAGGATGTTTTGTCTGTCTCCCTTAGGACTCGGTTATGGATTTAACACGAGATTTCCTTAAAGCCCTGGGAAAAAAAACAGGCTTCAAATTGTAGGTCAAAGCTGTGATTCACCCGTTCATTTCTGCTTCACTTTGGGAGTGAGGGGAAGTAATTTCGGTCAGCTCTGCCCTGTGCAGGGGCATCTCCATGCCATGCTGGCTCCGACCAGGACGTGGGATGCGGGAAGGAGGTGGGAGCGGGGCTTTCCTGCCTGCACTGCTGTGTCTCATCCCTCTTGCCCTTGCTGAAGAGGGAGATGTTGCCCGCAGAGGTTGGTTTTCATCCGCTGTGCTGTGCCGTGCCTGGTATTGGAGATAGACTAGAGAGGAGAACATAGGGTGTCTGATATTGTCACTCTTTCCTGTGCAAAGGCATAAAACATGCCTCAGGTCTTCCCTTTGCTTGACTGTAGGAAAAGCTACGAGACCCCTCACGGCTCATTCTGCTGAAACCTCTTTTAGAAGTGCCATTCAGGAGCTTTCTGCATCAAGGAAGATGTCAGCGCAAGATGATAAATGATGAGGTGCCTGCATTATTGCTAAGGGCCCATTAAAAATGAGACACCTTTGAATTCATGGGGTAATAACAGGCACGGGGTATGGGTTATTGGTCTCTTTTTCAGCAGAGAAATGATAAATGTTCCTGTGGAAAGAAGTGCCACACCCCCTCAAACAAGACACCCTTCCCTCTCCCATCAAAATTCCTAGGTCACAGGAAAGGATTTGATTTCACTGTTAACACTCAGCCAGGAGAAATATGTGCTAGGTGCGAAAGCCACCTGTTCTCGGTGCAAACCTGGCAGGGGAGATGTGCAAAGAGCGAAGGCTGCAAGGCAATTTGGCTGTCACTCATCTTCTCAGGAACTTAGGAGTGATGTGTGTGTGGATGTGTGTGTGCAAGGCACACACACGCCTCTAGGAAAACTATCACTTGTGGTGAAAAGTGCAAACAACTTCTTTAAAAAAAAAAATCAAGAGTTGCCTCATTGCAAAAAAAAGGGGACTAAAAAATCTTGGGTCAATATTTTTTTGCCCATCTACTTCCAAGGGGCTGAGTGTGGCCCTTGGAAATCCCACCGCTGATGACTTTGCTCAACGCTAATCTCCAGGTCTTTTGATCTTTATACATTTAGGGCTTGACCTGAAGTCTGGAGAAATTAATGGGAGCCTTTCTCTCTCTCAGTGGGTATTCGCTTAGGGACTGATTAATTGATTTTTAGGCTTGTTGACTGTGCCTATATCATGGACTCAAAGTACACCATGAAAGTTTAATGAAATATTAAAATAGGATATTTGTTGACAAGAGTGACCCTGTGTGTCATGCAAGAAAAACTGCACATTCAGAAGTGTCTTCTGAATGTCCTTAACTTCCTCCAAATCTGATGTTTCCCAGCCATGTGCTCCATCTTCAGGACTTCTTTGGCTGGACAAACTGTCTGATCATGGCAGGTCTTGAGTAGGCTTAGAAAATGTCTGAGGTTTCTGAGCACACCCTTTTCCGTGCCTGGAAATTAGGTCTAGGCTGAACACATCCAGACTTCCCAGACGTGGTCATTGAATATATGCAGATAGGCTGTGTCTCGGAGAGATGCGGCAAACCCAGCACTTCTGGGATGCCTTGGATGTGTTGTGTATGCTCTGCAGAAGGGGAGCAGTAATAGGAAGGAAATCCAGCGTGTTTGGGACCTGACAGGGCAGCAGGGCAGAACATGCATGCGTTCCCATCTGGGAAATCCTTGATGGAAAAAAAGCGGATCTCCACGTCCAGGAGGTAACCACATCCAGGCTTTGGTAATGGAGGTGAGAAGTGGGTTGTCTTGCTAAGGGCCTCTCACTGAGCAAAGCCTGCTGTCAGCACTCTGCCCTGCGCAACCTCCTCCTGGTATAAACTCCAGCGCCTCCAGTGATCCCAGCATACAGGAGGGGAAGCGGTTTCTCTGAGGGGCAGGGTCCAGATCATTTAAAGCAATGAGGACGAGACCTTGAACTTGACTTTGTGGTCGATTCGAGATCACTGAACGCAGGCGTAATGCACCCTCTGTCTGAAATTCTGGCCGGCAATGGCTGAGTAAGTACCTCCATGGAGAGATGCGCTGCGGTGCCTGACCCTGCGTGGTCATGCACCTGGACTGATGCCTCCCTTTAAATGTCACCCCATCAACTCCAGAGTGGCTGGAAAAGAGACGATTCAAAATCGTATTGTATTCCATCCTCTTCTTCCCCCTGCCAATCCCAAAGAGCATCTCTGCCTCTTCCCCGAAAGGCGTTTACTCTACAGAGTAGTCATGTGCAAATTGCTGAGCTGAAGTGTTCGCATTGCAGATGAGCAAACAGACGCATCTCTGCCCCGCTGCTGCTGCTCTGCCGGCGCTGTTAGCTGGGCATTGACTCTTGCCTTGGTTTTGCTCATTGTGACTAGCCTGCAAAAATGGTATCCAAAAAAACGTAGTGGAAAAGCAAAAATCAACCAAAACCATTTTTTTAAAGTTTCCAAAGGATATTCTTGGCCTCATCGCTTCCTGTAATGTCTTCATTGGCAGAATCACCCCAGTAAGTCTCAGCCTCCGAAAGGGAATGCAGCAGGGAGAGGCACCCCTGCTCCTTCCAGGCTATAAAAGGTTTAACCCCTCTCCTCGTTCCCTGTACCCCTTCGTGATATCCTTGCCCATCTTCTTCACTGGGGTGAGTTTTACCATGGAAGATATTATCTCACGATTACTACGCAACAATGGTGTGTATCATAGGTGAAATGGTGAGTTATTAATCTTAATTACCCTAGAGAAGGCGCTCTGAAGTTGCAGAGCCTATTTTTCTGGCCAGAGACTTGAAACTCAGCTATTAAGAGGGAGCAAGCTGTGAAATCTCTCTCCAGGCATCTGAAGAAGCCTTAAGAGATTTTCAGAAGTGCCGAACCCTTAGATGTTCCCAAAGATTTTAGAGGAATCTCGAGTGCTTGCCTCTGGCTATAACCCCAGCCCAGGGCTTAGGGCTGTCACCATGAGCAGAGGGACCTGTTTGCAAATCCCCACGCTTGCCTCATTTGGGTCAGGTTCTCTATACTTTCCTAGCCCCAGGGAGGCAAGAGTCCTCCTGTGAGGCATTCCCTGTCTTTTCTGTTGAAACGGTTTCACTTTGTGTAATTGGGAAATCATCGCTGGAATGAGTCTAAGAATAGGCACGGGGGAGATGAGAAACTTTCTCTGGGTTTTTGGTAAGAACGGGTGACTTTGGCTCCGTTGCCTATTGCAGGAGGAGGATTGCAGCTGGAGATCCTGAGCAGAATGTGGCACCTACCAGACTTTAGATGAAGATGCCTAGAGCAGCTTAGGACCTGGTGTTTCTTCTGTGCCTGGTGTCCTACGTCTTGTGCATCCCATGTCTGAGCACTTTGCTGCCCAGGAGCTCTGTCCTGGGAACGTGGCATGTGGGATCCGTCAGGAGACCTTAGTTATGCGCTGCCGTGTCGTGTGGCATTTATATTTGGCTCTTTGAATATAACTGAAGGCACCCATGCTGGAAGAGAGCATCCAAAGGTCCTGTTAAGTGGTGTTTGCATGAGGTTGGGTGATGAAATGTGGGGCTGCGTTGCTTGCTCACAAGATGTTTTTGCCTAGGGGCTACCGAAACTCATTCCACCCCTCTCTACAGAGGAGACGGGACCCTCAGCAACACCCCCCGTGCCCTCAGCCTGAATGGCTGCAGCCCTTCGTCCAGGAATGCTGAACGCAGGGCTGAGTAGTCCTGGCTCCACCAGATGCCACACTTGAGAGCTGGCTTTGAGGAGGGCTTTCAGCAGGCACTAGGAGGTGGCAACAGGCCCTTGGGTTGGGAGATGGGGAATGCAGCCTTTGTCCTCTCCACAGATGAAGATGGCAACCGGGTCCGGCTAGATTCCAGAGGCATCTGGACAGCCTCTGTCATCGAGGTGGGATGGTTGGGGGGGGACGGGGACATAAGGGGGGTTATCTCCCCTCTGCCTTCTTGGCTGGGAGGGGACAGCTGAGAATTGGAGGAGGCCAGCGATGAAAGGGCGGTATAGCAGGAGGCTGTAGTGTGGTGGCCACAGAGCTTGGGCACCCTGCGCAACCAAGGAGGTGCCGAGAAGGGGCTCCATGGGGTCGGCTGCGATATTTGTCTTCCTGGGGCAGGGGGTGGCTGGGGGGAACGTATCAGTCGGGGCGATCTCTCTGTGCTTCATGTCGTGCCATAAGAAAAAGGGGAAAGAGAGTAAGAAGCAGGAAGGGGGGGAGAAACACAGAGAAAAAACAACAGAAAAGCAGAGTGAACCTGATGGCTTCCCCAGACTACGCGGCACCACTGGTCATTTCTGTAGGCTATAGGGGTTGTCAGAGTAAGCTGTAAGGACAGGTGTAAATCTGTCCTGTCATTCCACCCTTCCAGCATCTTCTCACCTGAAGGGCTCCCATTTATTGCGGAGAGCAAGCAAATAAACCCAGCCATTGCTTTGACTCGCAAAGGGCATGAAAAGACACCCCATGCCGCCGGTTAACCTCCGTCCTCTGCCTTTCCCCTCCCGTGCGGGGCTTTTACAGCCAGCCTGAAAGTAAACCCCCCCAGCTGTTTGTTAAAGCAAAGCAAATAAGGGCTATTGCAGCTCAGACCAAAATCCACTTGTTTGCAGTCTGATTTTTAACTGTCATTCCCAGCAGAGAGAGGGCAGGGGGAGGGCTGGAGGCTGGCCCCAGCGCAGGGCAAGAGGGGCCATTTGTCTGCCAGGAGGAGAGGGGGTTTCGGCAGCTTCCAGGGCGCTCTGGGGCAGGCGGGAGGGATGCTATGGGCCTTTCTGAATCAGGGGAACATCTGCGAAACGACCCCAAAATGCGTGTCGGGTGGGGACGTGACCTCTGGATGCGGTTTCCCTGCTCGGCTGGACAAGGCGGGTCCCTTCGCCCAGCTCCTTCCTCTCCTTCTCCTCTTCCCTTTGCAAATTGCGGCGGCGATTTTTGTCCTCAAACCTGGAGCGAGGCTTTTCTCTCCCTCTTTAAGAAGCCATCCGCAGCGTCAGTCTCCCCATGGTTTTCATTAAGAAGGGGATGGTGTGTTTCCCATCAAGAACGACTTTAATCTTGACTGAGTTCTGAAAGCTAAAGGTTTGCAGTTTTCTTCGGCCACCTTTGATTATTACTTCTTCTTGTTTTCCGACTCAATATTATAGATCCTCCTCCCGGCTGAAGTCCTTAATGGCCCGGTCCATCCCCACTCCCCCAAGTACCCATTCTGTGGATGTAGCAAACTCTAATTAATTATAACTTATCTCATGACTTGTCAGCATCACATGTTTGATCCTGTTTAGAAACCATATTCCCAGGGGACGGAAAGACTCGGGAGTAGGTTGATGCTACTCAACAGTGATTTAATGGACGCATTAATGCCGAGACAGATAACTGTGTAGCCATGTTAAGTAATACATCAAGAATCTTTCCAGAGAGGCAACTTTACAGGTCACTGCAAAACTGCTAACTGATATTAACCCGCTTTGCATTGTGCTCTGCATATGGGCGCTGGGAGTTCACACACTTTCTTTTGTTTGGGTTTTTTTTCGAGCAGCCTCTTCCCATTCCCCCCTGGAAGCGATGGAGATATTAGACGCCTAATGACAATGTTTCACACGCGGGGGTGGGGTGAGGAGGACAACGGGCTTGTTAGCCGGGTTGATTTTAAGCACACCCAATTACTGGCCGGGAGCAGAGGCCGCTGCCCGGCCGCGGGCATGCTCCGGGCTGTGCTGGCTTGTCGCCGGCCCCGCGGTGACCGTGACCGCGGGTGGCTCCGCGCCGCCGCGCACGGGAGGTGTGGGAGATGAAGGGCAGCTCCCGGGCACGGACGGGGATGCGGTCTTTCTGCAAAGCTTTCTTTCCGACAAGCCCAGCGCTATTCGCTTTCCTCCACCCCGGGAGGGTTGGTTCCTCTCTGCCCCGCTCCGGGAGGGAGCCCCCCGGGGAGCTGCCACCCCTCTTCTGCCAAGCTCCGTCTCGGGATGGGGGGACAACGGGGACTTGCCCCGGAGGCCTGTGAGCTGGCGGGCGGTTCGCGGGGCCCGTTCTTGCCCAGCCCCGGAGGAGGGGTGCGGCGTGCCCGGAGGACGGGGATCGCCCTGCCGCCCCGCCGCTAACTGCAGCAACGGGGTGCAGCGGATTTTCCGGTGGGAAAGGTCCGTCTGTCCCTTCCTTGGGCTCTCCCAGCCCCACGCGGGATGGTGGGGTACCCGGCCCCGCGGTCCCACCATAACCATCTCCTCGCTCTCCGGTGTCTCCCGGCCCCGTCCCGCTGGGTTACCGGGGCCTGGGGCACGGACCGACCCCTCGACAGGTCTCCCCAGAGATCCCTCACTCTGTCCCCCACTCCGGGGGGACAGCGGGGTCCCCTCCCCACCGGGGAGCACGCAAAGCGGCTCGGGGGGGGGACACCCACACCCAGCTGTGGGTTCCCGTGGGCTGAGGGCTCCCCCTCTCTGCTCCCCTCGCTCCAGCCCAGCCAGGTTCCGCGGTGGCCCCGGGCAGCAGCGGGGGACCCCGGCGTGCGGCTGCCGCCCCCGGAGCCCCCCGTGCTCGGGGCACCGGCACGGCGGGCAGTAACATTTGCCTTCAATGCCAAAAGTTTTCCCCCCGTAAGGACTCCTCTCCCGCGGCTGGAGGGAAGGTGCTGCCGCATCGCTCGCTCCTTCCCATCTCTTTTTCCCTCTCCCCCCTTCCTGCCAGCCGGCCCCTTCAGGGCAGACGGGAGGGAGAATTGCCTGGGAATTCACCTTGCTGAGAGCGAAGGGAAACCCTTCCTCCAGCCGGGGTGACACCCTGGCAGGGCTCCGCTGGCCCGGGCCCGCGGGGCTCCGCCGCCTGCCCGCCCGGCGCCCGCCGGCGGGGCGGCCCGGGGAGCCCCGCTCCGAGCCGCGGGGCCCGGGCAGGCAGCGGGTGACAAACCGTGACTTCCTCGGGGAAAGCAGGCCGGGGAGGAGGAGAAAGCAGCCGGCGGTGCCGGGCTTTCGGCGGGGCGGGCGGGGAGCGGCGGCCGAGGGTGGGCAGCGGGGACCGCCCCGTCCAGCTCCGCGGGGAAAACTCGCTCCAGACACGGGCCCGGCTCCTTCCCTGCCCTGTGGGCAAAGGCAGAGCCCGAGGGAGCGTGGAGACCCAGGCCCTTCAAACACAAGCACGGGTGAAGCCCCGCGTGTCGGGCTGGGGACCCGCCGCGCTCCCGCGGGCAGCCCCGGCTCGGAGGGCTCCGGGGGGCTCCGCCGCCGCCTCCCAGCTCGTAGGACGGTTTCACGCACTCGGGAAAAGGGGGTCTATTATTTTTTCTCTCTCTCTTTCGGACCGGCGTCTTGCGGCGGCGGGCCGTTGGCAGGGCGGAGGGAAGGGAAGGTGGCGTGGTTCGCCCAGGTTGCGAGGGGAGGACTGCGTGCCACTCTTGATTAAACGCTCTCCCCGAAAGATGGTATCCGACATGAGATAATGAGGCTCTGTGACCGGCCCCAGGTTCCCTTTAAGTTTTCCCATGGACTCGAGCTGTCGCCAGTTCACAAAACGACAGTGTAAGACAGCACCACGCTACTCAGATCCAATTTACGGCGCACAAAAGCTGATCCCCAAATCCCCACTAACAAACGGGGACCCGCAGACAATTCCGATAATGTTTCGTTTTTATTCATTTCTCGACTAGTTAACTGGAATCCCACCTCCTCTCCCCCTCTCTTGACAGTGCCCAATTAATCCGCAATGTATGTCAAAGGTCTGGAACCCACTGTAAACTAGTGAACCTTTGCAAAGATTTGTGTGTCTCTATATTGATCTGATTAGGAGCGGGATGCTTTTTTCTGGCTATTACTGCGTGCAAAATAAAAATGTCGCGCTTTTTTTGTCCCAAAGGCTTTACTTTCCCCAACTCTAATAAGATTTCTCCAAGGCGCCTTCAAACCTCCCTGGGTGTTCATGAAAAGGCTTGGGTATTTTTTTATCGGGGGCTCCAAAAGGAATCAGGCGAAATGAAGTTATCTGTGAGACAGGAGGGGAGCGCGTGTGTGTGTGATGGGGGGGTTAGACTAAATCTATTCGCTGTGAAATGTCTCGTCTTGAAAAATAAGCAGGAGCGGGGAGAGGGATAGGAGTGGGATAAACCTTTTTTTTTTTTTGGATAAACCTTTTTTTGGGGGGAGAGGCTGGGTTGGTGCCAGCGCTGGGGCGGGCTGGGGAGCGCGGCTCCCCGGCGAAGCCGAGCGGAGCGATCCCCGCCGGCCGGGGCTGCCGCCCGCCCCGCTCCGCTCCGCCGTCGCTGGGGCTGGGGCAGCTCGTTTCTAATCTTCGGAGGGAGCGAATATAAAAGAGGAATTTATTAGCTTTCAGGCCATCAGAGGAATAAACATTGATTTTATTGACCTAATTATGGGCCAAATGACTCTTTCCATCGATCACGTAAAATACTTCATTTGGAGAAAAACAGGCGCGGGCGCCCGGAGGCGGGGAGGAGAGCGGGTGGATGTGCTGCAAAAGGGAAAGAAAAGCAAAAGGTAGAAAATGTATGGAGGGGTTTTAATGCAGTTAACGTGCCCGTCGCGCTGGAGCTCAAGCCCTGTCTCCCAGACGTTACAGTGCGGATGTTTTGCAAACTAAAGCTTTTATGTCGAATTCCAATCCGGCCAGTCAATTTGGCTAAAATAGCATTAAACCAATGGACAGCGGTTTATTTATATCCCCCCCCCCCCCCCGTATTTTATAGACAGAGAAGAATTACTTGAAATGTATTTTACAAGCACAAGACAACACGTCGTTTCAGCCCGAGAGCAGCGATTTCTCGTAATTAGAGAGTAGGCTCGACACTAATAAAGAGGCAAACAGGCTCTTTTCTCTGCTTAACCCCAGCTACTGTGCCCAGCGCTTTGCTGCGGGGTGGGATTGTCGTTTCAATGCGAGGAGGGGCCGGAGGGTGCACCTGAAGGCACCTGCCCGGGGGAAGGGGCAGAGAGGGGCTCCGGGGCGACCGGCTCCTTTCCTGGTCTTGCCAAGACGAGCAGGGCTCATGAAAGGCGATTTTTTTTTCCTCCTTGCTGGCGGGTGACAGCGAAACCTGGCTTTGGATTTAGTTGCTTGAGATTTTTTTTTGGGGGGGTGGTCACTGTATGTCGGGGGAGGGGGAGGCGCTTTTGGCAGGGTGTTTGCTCCCATCTTATGTCACCTGAAATATTAGATCTCGTACACCTTCACCCAGCCTTAAATGTAAGGGGGGGTGTGGATATTTTTAGTCTAGCTGTTTGCAAGACTCGATCTTTCCCTTCCCGGTCCCTAAGCCTGGCATAGCGCTTCCCTTGCCCCGCCGCGTTATTCCTCCCCGACGGCGAGCTTTGCAGCTCAGGGGATGCCTCCTGCGCTGCTAAGGCTGACGGCCAGACTCCCACCGCCTGGATCTGAACTTCCCCGATCCCCTTCGGCCCCCCCCTTCCCCATCACTCACCCCCGGGACCGGTTATTCTGCGTGACCCGCGGTTCCCCGGCGGAGGAGGCAGAGATGCTCTCCGCCGGGGCACGCATTGTCTCTCAGCCCATAAACGCCTGGCTGTCACTTCTAATAGCTCTTTTATTGCAATTCGTTAAGATGAGCGGTGCCACTGCTCCAGCCGCTGCTCCCCTCCGGGCGCCCAAGCCCCCCCCCGGGGCAGAGCCGGGGCTGGGGGCGACCCGGACCAGGCCGCCCAGGTGAGCGCGGCTCCGGCAGGTGAGAGCGGGCGGGCGCGGCGCCATCCCGTGGCCGGAGCCCACGGAGCGCCCCGCGGGGCGAGCCCGGCCCTCCGTGGGCCCCGGCGGTGGGGACCCCCGCGCCCTCTCCCCGCCCGCGGAGGGAGCGCGGAGCGCGCGGTTCACCCGGCGTTCACCCCCTCCCTCCCTCCTCTCTCCTCTCTCCCTCCTCTCTCCCTCCCTCCTCTCTCATTAAGATAGGGCTTTATGCAGAACATCTGTAAGGGAAGGCAAAATAAATGACAACACTTTTACACCACTTCCTACTTAACTTTTCTTTTTATGTGGCTGCTCTGGATTTTCCGACGCTTTGTACTGCTCGAGTCTTGTTTGGATGTTTGTACATGTAATACTCTGCCCACTTCAGCTCTTGGGACGGGCTTGTCTTGGATTTTCTTTCTCTTTCCCCCCCTCTCCCACCCCTGTCCCAGCGTGCAGACAGAGTCTTTCACAACATGCTCTGCTCATTTTGCTGTCGGGGGAAGAGCAGCAGGATTTGTGCCTGCGCCAGTGCAGGGGCAAACGGCTACACAAGTGGCCGGCATTAATCATGCCTTGTCTTTGCAGAAGGTGAGCTCCATGCACGGTGCACCCACTTATTCGCTCTCAAAATGCCCCCTTCTCCTTCCAGCCCGTCGCCTTCCTGTCTCCACTGAGCGGCATTTTTCCCTGACCTGGGATCCGGACAATTGTCCTAATGGTATTGAAAGAAAACACGGATTAAACGTTCATTAATGCTTTTCTCCCTTATTTGGACTGTAACCTCAGAGCCGGGGTGCCCTGCGCACGGAGCGAGTGTCAAACCTCACTCTAAGGAGGAAAAAGCTGTTTGGGGGGGTTGGGGTGGCTCCCACGGACCCCGAGGTGATTTGGGCGCCTGAATGCATTTGATGAACAGGAAACCACTTTCCCGGCTGAGTTTAAGCTCCCAAATCCCCCAAGAGCTGGTACCAAAGTGGGGAGAAAGTGCCGGTGCTCTCCGGGAGCGCATTCCCCTTCTTATCCAGAGGATCAGAAGTGATGCCCCGGCTCCCCGTGTATTTTGTCCTCCCCCATCTCCCGTCTAACTGGAATAATTTCCTCCACCGCCGCTTTTCCGAGACCGCCGGTGAGAGTTTTAGCTTCCCTTTAAGTCCGTGCCATTAAAGCGGCGGCTGCAGCAACAGGTGAGCGGGGATTTTGCAGGGGTAGGAAGTGGCGGCCGGGGCCCCCGGGTGGGCTGCAGGCACCGAGCTGCCCAGGCGCGCATCGACCGCGGGGAAGGATGCTCCGCGCCGCGGAGCCCGGCGCCGGGGCGGCCGAGCGGGGCAGGGGCGAGCCCGGCGGCTCTCCAGCAAAACCTCGTGCTAGAAAAAAAAACCCAAATCTTTCCCCTCTAATCCCAGGTACAAGAGGGGGAAGGATCCTCTCCGGGAAGCGGAGCGAGAGCTGCACAAATATTGTTTACACCTGCGACGCGAAGCTGGCTGTATTCTGCTCCGCTCGGCTTTAATTGGAAATCTTTTCCGTCTGCCCCAACTCCCGGATCATCTGGGTTTAATAAATTTTCACAACACTCCTGCTGCTCCAGAGAAACGCTGTGGCAGAAGTCGGCTCTGCCCGTGTTTCTGAATCCCAGCAGAGGAGTAATTATCGTAGGAGCAAGAGTGGCCTGGGACTTGTTTTTGGTCCAGGGGAAAGGGTGGGGGGACGGGGAGGGAGAAACCTGGCCATGAAGTGGGGGCTGTGAAGCTTATATATGTGTATACACACACATACATATGTATAGAAAAGCAAGGAACAAGTGCAAGATCGAAAGCAGAGCCTGACTTTTCTGCAGCCACGTGTGCCATTAAAAGCAAATAATTCAAAGTAGTTTTAAACTATAAAAACATGGATTTTTTTTGGGGGGGGGGGAGGTGGGGGGGATATGCAGATCCCGTCTCCCCTTCTCAGATGACCTCGAAGGACCGGTTTTTTCGCTTTCCCATGTATGCGCGTTTGCGCTTTCCGGAAATCAATCTAAAGTTTGTTCAAAATAGTAAACTAAAATAAAACAGCGCTGCAAAACCTCCCACGCCCTAAAAACAGAGAGGAGCCCCTTTTTTTCCTGCTTTTTTTTTTTTAATTATTATTATTTATTTCCATCTTGCTGTGCTCCCCACGGAAATGATCTCCGGCGGGTTTTGCGGGATCGCGTGTGGATGCGTGAGCATGTAGAGAAAGGAGCTTTCTGGTGAAGCGCAGCGGGCTGCCGGAGGGCCGGGGGCTGTCGGCGGGGCAGCAGGACGGGGGTGAGGGTCCCCGGGCGGCTCAGCCCTCATGGGAGTTGTCCCCTTGCAGCAGGGAGAGTTGGAAAGTGGTGGGGAAGGAGGAGAGGACTTTCTCCCTCCAACACCACCTTCTGGAGTGCCGCTCGGCCGGAGCTCGCAGCCCCCTCCCCTGCACGTCGGGTGTCAGCTTTAAGGCTGGCCGAAGCGGCCAAGTTCTTCAGCGAAAGTTGCCGCTACCCAAAAGTTTCCCAGGGCTGAGCTGGCACGTTTCGGCTGCCTTTTGCAGCCCCAATGAAGGCAGGGCGGGCGAAGCCCTTCCCTCGCCCTGCGCGGGCAGATGCCAGGGGTCAAACAGAGAGAGGGACTGCAGGGGAAGACAAAAACTGTTCCCAGCCGCCCCCAACCCTCCTACCTGGGGCACTGGAGAAAAAAAAAAAAAATCTTTTCCCTCCTTCCCCAGAAAATCGGTGAGGTTTTAAAAATTTATTTCTTTGCGCTGGGGATAGTTTGGGCTCTGTTTCACGCGAGAGAGAATGAGTGAAATGAAATTACTGGAGACACGGCCACGCCGTGGGTCCCCCACCGCTGCGACCCGGAGCTCCTCCGCTGCCCAAATGCGTCGGGACATCCACCCGTAGCAGGTTTTTTTGAGTCCTGCAGCCCGGGGAAGGAGCGATGCCGGGGAGGGAACGATGCCGGGCGCGGGGTCCCGCCCCGCGGGGACACGGCTCTGCCCCGGCCCGGGCGCTCGGGGTCGGGCCGAATTCCCTTGGGCATGTCAAGGGCTCGGAGCTGGGAACAAACGTCGCAGGAGTTGTCCGCTGCCTCCTCTTCCCTTTCATGTCTCCCCTGCCTTGGGGTGTGCGTGTGGGGGATATAGCTCTTTTTAATTGAAACCTAGTAAGGAAAATAGTAATGGATACCAGGCTCCGATGGAGAATACGTGTCCGCGGCTACATGATGAGTGTTAGTTCAGCAGACTTTAAGAAGCCAATTCTTCTTCTCTGTCATTTCTCTATTGACAGCAGCCCCTATTAGATTTACCATGTCCTTTTGCAACAGCTGGTCCTCCCCCCGCCTCCCCCGGGCCGAGGCATCAATCGATGGCCGGGTGACTTGGTGGCATCTTGAAGAAAACGGGAGCAAAGTGTGTGTCAGCGTCGGTGCCAGAGGCTCCCGATCCCCTCCTTGCTCTGATGCAACCCGGCGTCTATCGTGTGCCCGGTGGTGCTCAGCACCGCCCGGGCTCCAGCACCGCTCCGCAGCCCCGGGGGATGCTGCCCGCCCACCCCGCGGGGCGCGGAGGAGACCCCGGAGGGGGGATGGAGATGGGAAAGGCTCTGGTTCTGGGTTGTTAAAGAACACGGCCGATGGTCAAAGCAGATAAAATCGGTTTCTTTGCCGGGTGCTCTCGAGTGCCTTGTTCTACTGGGTCTGCAGGGAGGCGGGGGGGGCAATGCCGCATCTGGAGGGCTGGAGTGTTGCTGCGGGAGGAACCGTCCCTCCTCGGTACTGTTGTTGTGTTGTGTGTGTCTTTAAATAATTGAATAAATGTATCCATTCCTTCCCTCTTTCTCCCTCGCACGCAGACACACACACAAAGACAGCATTGAAAAGATAGATCTGTTTGACTATAGGAAACGACAATTAGTGCTACTTCCTGAGCGGCAAACTGTATGTATATGCCTGGCTATTTAAAAAAAAAAAAAAAGCCCTTATCCAAATAGTGAACTCTATTTACAATTTCTGTTCGGCCAACGGTGGTGGAAGCAGAAGGATGGGTGTAGAGAGGGCAAGGGAGGAAGCAGGGCGTTCATTTCATCTCTACCAACAACACACCAGTGAGAAGGACAAGACTGGGGGGAGTGGAAAGGGCTGCTGGGGCTGCGTGTGCAGCGGGTGATGCTTTATGGCAAGGAGAAAACGAGTGATGCAAAAAAGGCTTGGAAAGGGTAAAAGGGATGCGAGCTGGCGAGGGAAGAGGATTGGCCCCAAACCTTGCTGTGCCCCGAAGTGCCCCGGTCGGTGAGGCCGGGCCTGGCCAGGAGGCGGAGGGGAGAGCTGCGGGAGGTGGCTCTGGGTGCTCCTTCATTTTCTTGTCCCCGTTGGTGGCAAAGTGGAGGCGACTGGAGAGCGTCAGAACCAGCTGGGGACGGGGACAAGGTGAACACAGGTCTTGGAGAGGAGAGAAACCGGGGCAGGGCCGGCAGTCTGAGCGCGAGTGATGTTTGTGAGAGGAGCGAAAAATCATAATCCTGGAGCCCTGATGTTTGGGCTCCCACCAGGGCCGGCACCTGGCAGGAGCCGGGCCAGGCCGGGGAGGCTCAGAAGGAGCAAGGAGCCGGGGGGGGCTCACGGCAGACGCAGGCAGGGAAGGGCAGCCAGGTGCCAGTGCTGCGGTGACCCCGGGCTGGGGGGCCGGTGCTGCCTGACCCCGCAGCAGCTCTGCCACGGTCAGTGCCACGCTGCTCCCACCGGGCTGGGCCGCGCCGGGGGCACGAGCAGCCTTTCCCAGGGGGTTGCATCCCAGCGAGGTCTGGAGGGTGAGAAACCTCTCCAGCTGCTGCTTTCCTCTCTTTTTTCCCCGCTGCTCCAACAAGGCATGTGTAACGCTGTCTCTGGGCTCCCGCCGGTGCTGCAAAGCCCCAAGCTCAGCTGCACTGGGAAGGGGACCTGACCCCCCCGCTCGCCCCCTCTGCTCCGGCTCAGGGAGATGGGAACGGCCCCCTTGATTGCGGTGGGATGCGATGGGGCCCAGCCTCTCAGAGAGAGTAGTAGGTTTTTTTCTTCTCACTATTTCTAATGCCTCGCCGTGCTTTTTTGGACCCGGGTAGGTTATTTTGCAAGTTTTCAGGCCAGGCATTCTGTGAAATTCAACTGGCATTTGAAGGAAGGGCTCTGCCAAAGGGAAAGGCAAAGAGCTGCTGTAGTGACACCCCCTCTCCCCGTAGCAGTTTATATAGTCCCAGTATATAGACTCCCCTCCCTAAGGGACCTGCTTCATTACTCTTGTGGCCTGCAGTGCCACTCTGGGATGGAGCAGTGTCGACACGGCCCCCATTTACTGACACCTCTTGCTGGGCTGGGGAAGGGCCTGCACAGGGTGGGGAAGAGTTTCCCTGGGAAGAGGCGTGTAATCGCCGCTCGCCAGATGCCCCCTGCGCTCCAGCCAGTATTTACTGCAAACCTGCCAAAGTAAACCAGCCCGCTGCGCTTTATTTCGGATAAACACAGCGCGGCCACGGTGGGGTGTTGCCTTCCGAAGGGCTGGAGACGGAGCGGAGGCTGCGGCGCCAGGGGAAAGGGAGGGAGGAGAGGGATGAATCCTGCAGGGTGCAGGGTGGCTGGCAGGCAGGATGGGTCTGGGCCCCTGGGGATGCTTGGGACCGGCAGCGCGATAAGGAAATGCATAGATAGGATGCAAAACCCCACTTACGTTGTGCACGTTGGCCCTGCTCACCATGCACCAGGGCTTGTCCTCTCCTGCAGAGCACCCGCGAGCACCCAGCACATGCAGGAGGTGCAAGGGACACCTCAGGTTTTGCTGTCGGAGCAGGGATTTGCGGCGTACCCCAGGGCACAAATCCCTCCCAGTCGCAGACACCCACACAACATCTCCACGTACGCACGCAGAGGCCGTGCAGCACACACACAGCCCCTCCACGCACGCACACACGCCTCGGAGCTGCTCCCGCAGGCCTGGGAGAAGATGTGTGGGCCCGAAAACTCGGCTGCCTTTATTTTCTTTTTGCCTCCTTCCTCCAGCTGGCTCTTCAGGCCACCGGGAGAGAGCCAGAGCCTCTCTCCTCCCACACCTCCAACACACATGCACGGGGCAGGCTCGCTGCACGCCCCGAGCTCTCGTGCAAACGCTAAAAGTTGCTTAGGAGGGTGAAATCTGAGCAAGCGGGGCTCTCCCAGCCGCTCAACCACCAAAGGCCCGGGGTCTGGCCAGCTCCGCTTTCCCTGGATTGAAGCAGGGAAAAGCCAGCGAGGTGCTGGCGATGGCGGCATCGGGGAGCGGAGGAGAGCTGGGGAAGGTGGGAGCCGCTCCCCCCGCCCCGGCCTTTAGCTCTTTGCGCTGCGAGATTAGAGAGCCCCGGCCTGGCCGCTCTCCGGGCAGACAGCGGAGACCTTTCATGCCTCTTTGAAGAGCCAAGATAGCGTCGGCCTTGGTGCAGCCCAGCCTGCAGACGGGCCGGGAGGCGCGGGGGCAGCCGGCTATCTCAGCGTGCTATCACCCTGCCTCCCCCCGCGACCAGCCGCATTCCCACCTCCACCCCGCTCCCGGCCCTTCGCCATCGGCCGCTCTGATCTCCTCTTCTTTTTTTCTTTTTCCTTCCCCCCCCCCCCCCCCCTTAGCCCCCCTTCCACCCCTTCGCTTCGCCATTCATTTCTGCGGGCCGCCTTATTTATTTATTTCCGCGCCTGGCTTATTTATTTATTTCTGGCAAAGAGGCGGCTAACAAGTAGCTGGAAGCACTGGCCAATATTTAACTAAGATGGCTGGCCATCAGGTCCCTTTTGTTTGCTTGCAAATTAATCATCCAGCGCGCAGTCGGCGCCAGGGTAGATTTATCACACACAGAAGGGGGAATGAGGCGGCCGAAGGGAGACAAAGACTGTTCGCACCTTCCCGCTTTTGATCTTAGATTAGTGCAGCCTCCCTTCATAATACGAGTCTCCAGGGGGCTTCGACGGGGAGGTCACTCGGAACTGGCGGAAGTTTGCACGCCATTAGCCAGACGCTGAAATTGGAAATCATAAGCGGCAAACATTTTATTTTCCTCCGCGGGCCGCTGCGCGGGTGGGTGCCGAGCGCGGTGCAAGGTGCGGGGTAGGCGCGGAGGACGGCAGCGAGTCCGGCCTCCGCCGCGGCGCCGAGGGCGCGCACCGGAGGGGCGGGCGCGGGGGTCGGGGCGCGGCGGGGCTGGGAGCGGCTGCGCTTGTCCTGCGGGAGCCCGCGGGCACCTCCTGGTCCCCGGGCGAGAGCGGCGGCCCGGTTGGGGCAAATTGCGGCAAACTCCTTGAAGCCGCCGGGCGTTCGTTGTGGGCTCTGTTAAAGGGAAGGCATAGGGTTTGGGGGTTCCCACCGCGGCAGCGGCTGGAGGCAGGAGCCCGAGAACCGGTTCCGAGCAGAGGTTGAAAAGACTCGCTCCCTTCGTTGATAACTAGCTGCACAGCCCAGCCGAGCGCTGCGCGGGTAGCCAAGCTACAGGCTTCGTGAAACACATCAGCCTTCCCCCCCCTCCCCTGTCTTTCCCCCCCCATCCTCTTTGAACGCATTACTCCCGCTTCCTTTCCTCCCTCCTCCTCTTTTCTCTATCCACCCCCACCCCCGACCAAAGGGGAGATATTTTGGTGAATGCAAAGCGATCCTAGACGCTGGTTACTACAGGGACTTCACCAAGCTGGCGCCAAGCGCTCTTAACCATGTGCGTCAAAAATGCAATGTTAGAAGAGCTAATCACTTTAGAGGTTCCGCTCCCATCTGCGCGCAGCCAGCGCCGAGCCCCCGCGCTCCCCCGCTCTGCCGCTCCGCTCCCGGAGGATTATCTTCCCCTCTTTAAAGCAGGAGGGGGGGGTGTCGGGAGATCCCCGGGGGGGCTGGATGGATGATGATTCGGCACCTCCCAGCGCTGGGATATCCCGCCTGACACACGCGTGGGCGCCCCGTGCCCTGCATGCCCACGGTTCCCACGACACGCACACACACGAAGCCCCCGTCTTGCTGCCCTGCACTGTCACTCCCCGAGGAACATGTCTCCCCAGAAACTTCCCAGGCGGATCCTGCCCGGCTCTTCCCTCTCCGTGGGCCCGGCGCAGGCCCACGCGTGATGCCTTCCCCGGGGGGTAGCTGGCTCCATGCGAGCCCGGGCACGGGGGCACCCGGGGATGGGCCCCCCCGCCCCGGCGCTGCCCGGGCGCAGGGAAAGCCGCACTTCCCGTCTCCTCCCCGCGCACCTCATGGAAGAGGAGGGGTGTGGGAGCGTAACCCTCTCGGCGCCGGTGCCAGCCGAGTGGCCTTAATCCTCAGCGCCAAAGAAAGCGAGGAAAAAGAATAATAAATTTTTTAAAAATCCAGTTTTCCAGGCGCATCCCCCCCACACCCCGGAGCGATTAGCAGCCGCCGGGCCCGAGGCTGAGCCGAGCGGCGGCCCCCGCCCGCCCCGCCGCAGCCTGCGGCCGCCCACCACAACAATAATACCGGCGGCCGGGGCAGCCGCGCCGGGGGGAGACCCGCAGAGCCGCCCCCGGGCCGGCCCCCACCTCCCCGGGGCTCGCCCCCAGATTTGCCGGGGGGGGGGGGGGGAGAGAGCGCCCGGCCCCCGGCCTGGAGGTCCTGTCTCGTTTAAAGAAAGCAATTTTCCGCTGGGGGGGGGGGAGGGCAGCGGGAGGGAGGTTGACACCAACCCCGGCGGCTGTGGGGACCGGCGGCAGCCGCGACGCGGCGGGGATGGGCGTGCGGTGCAGCGGGCCCCGCGGCCGCCCAAGGTGGGTCCGGAGCCCCGGGGGAGGAGGGGGGGTGCCCAGGGTCCCCCCCGCTGCCGTCCGGGAGGCGGCTGCCGGGGCAGAGCTCGCAGTGCCCGGCCCAGCTGCGGTGCGGTGCGGCGGGGGGGCACCCGGAGCCGGACCCTACCACCACCACGCGTGGAGCCCCCCCCCCCCGCTCCCGGCGCGCCCTCGCCGCCTTTCCAACGCTGCCTTGGAAGCTCCTACCGGGGCAGGCAGCCGGAGGAGAGCGCGCTGGAAATGCCCAGCCTGCCATCTCGCCGGGGCCGGGGCCGGGGCCGGGGGGCGAGGCGGCCCCGAGCACCCCCCCCTAGAGGCGGGTGCTCCCGGCCGCCCTCCCCGGCGCTGCCTGCTCCCTCCCCTCTGATCATGTTGACATATTCACACGGCCCGGAGTACTAGTGATGCTTTGCTGCAGCGTTACAGTTTCCGACACCTTCTTTTTATAACTCGGCTCTGTCCCCCTTCCACTCGACCTGTCAAAACCACGCCTATGGAGCCACACAATTGGTCCGAAAGCGTCAAAGAGCCAATCAAGGAGGCTCCAGCTCCCTTGTAACCCACAACACATCCATACAATCTGGTGCACGCAGAGCACAGACTCACAGGGAATTCTCAGAGCTGAGAGGCTCCTTCTCCCTCTCTCTCTCTCTCTCTCTCTCTCTTTCCTCTCTTTCTCCCCCCCCCCTTTCTCTTCCTTTCTCTTTCCCTCTCTCTTTCTCCCTCTCTCCTTTGCTGGAGCGCTGCTGGAGAGGAGACAAGAGCGTAATTCTTCCAGATTTTTTTTTTTTTTGGAGAGTGAAAGAGAAAGAGGGGGGGGGGGGAAAGGAGGAGGGTAAAAGAAAGAAGAGATCCTGATGGAAATCAGGGCACCCTGACCAGCTTCTGCCTGGAGAGGGGGGAAGGCGAGGCGGAAACGAGATTTCCCTACAAGTTTTTGCTGCTGAAGGTTGCTCAGGAGCCTTCCTCGGTCGGCGAGGGGGGGTGGGTTTGTTTGCTTCTTTCTGCTTTCCCTCCCTTCCCAGCCTCTGCTCTGCAGCCTGACTGTACGGAGGAAAGGTGGAGGGGTGGGGGGAGGGGGGGGGGAAAGCCAGCCACCCAAAAAGAAAACCCAGCTTCGAGCCGTCACCCTCCGCCACGAAAGAAGAGAGGGGGGATCGAGACTAAGAGAAAAAAGAAGAAGAAGAAAAAAAAGGATCTCGGCTTGTCCAGCCCTTCTGCGGCAACAGGAGCAGACAGCGAACCCGGTGGATTTTTTTTTTTCTTCCCTTCTTCGGCGTTTCTTTTCCAGCGCAAGGACTTCCACTCAGGAAAAAAACACAAATCTGCAGAGACCGAACACAAAAAAAAGCAAGACTAATAATGAACAATCTTGTTAATCCGCTGTCCCGAGGGCTGGGGATGTGCCCCGGCTCGGGAAGTTGTAGGCTGTAGAAGTTCTGCCTCTCCCCCATGTACTGTGCTGTCTAGAGCTTGTTTCCCCCCACCCTATTTTTTGGTGCTTTATTGCTGTTATTGTTATTATCTTAATTTTTCTTCTTCATGATGTGCTGTTAGAAACCACTCCGGGACTACTCCAGCAGTAGGAAGACCGAGGAGTGGAGTGGATGAATATACCGATGAGAGATCCAGTAATCCCTGGGACAAGCATGGCTTATCATCCTTTTTTACCTCACCGGGCACCGGACTTTGCCATGAGCGCTGTGTTGGGACATCAGCCTCCCTTCTTCCCGGCTCTGGCTTTGCCTCCCAACGGGGCGGCCGCCCTCTCCCTTCCCGGGGCTCTGGCTAAGCCCATCATGGATCAGTTAGTGGGGGCTGCAGAGACTGGTATCCCCTTTTCTTCCCTGGGTCACCAGGCAGCAGCCCATCTGAGGCCTTTAAAAACTCTGGAGCCAGAAGAAGAGGTGGAAGATGACCCGAAAGTGCATCTGGAAGCCAAAGAGCTTTGGGAACAATTCCATAAAAGAGGCACGGAGATGGTGATTACCAAATCGGGAAGGTAGGTCTGGGTCGGGGGTTCGTGCCTTCTTTTTCCCCCCCTCTCACCCACCCCTCCGTCTCTGCACCCCACTGGCTGCTCCAGAGTAAGGCGCTTTCCCTGACAAATTCCTCCATAAAGCTCCTTTCACCTGGAATTATGGAAAGTTTTAGGCAGCTGAAGATCGGAGCCCATCTCGGGCACCACGCTGCAGGGAAAGGCTCGACCACTGAACCACGAACCGGCCCCACTCAGGGGGCGAGGGGGTCCCTTCATGGTTCAGCAGCTTAATACTTTCTGGAGAAGGCTGGTAGCAGAAAGAAAACAATTCGAGGTTGGAAAAGGAGCCGGCCTGATCTCGGCCTCGCTACACGTAGTTTTTCTTCCTTAAGAAAGAGAAGGGAGAATAAAGGAAAAATTATTTGGAGCGGCGTATCGCTGCTGCTGGGGCAGGAGCTGCAGGAGGGCAGATAGGCTCAGCTTATCAGTTGCTTCGCTTGTGCCTGTCTCTCTGCTGGGATCTAGGCGTGTATTTGTGCTGACTAATTATATCTGGAAACGCACAAAAAGCTGACAAAAATACCCGGCGGTCCTGCAGCCGCTGCTGTAGTGCCAGGGAAGGTTTTGCAGCTCCGCGCTGCCTGTCCCTGTATTCATACAACCTTCACGTGGGAATGAATGAACGTACACGGCGCGTCCACGCTCGGCGTTTCTGCCTTCTATGGGTTTACCCATCTGAAATCCCTCTCTATATTCGCTAGTCATTGACATCCGTGCTCTTTTACAACTCTACCTATTGCTGTGTTGACACGTAGGGAGAAAAACCCCTTCGCACCCGGGTGTTTTTCTAAGGAACTCTCTTAGAAACCTCCCAAACAATTCGCCTCTAATTTGCCAGGAGAATTACTCGAGGAAGCCACTCCTGAAAAGTCTTCTTAGATGGCCTTCAGCTGCCTTGCTGGAGCTTCACCTACTTGCAGAGCACCAGTTGCAGGCTACAGGCTTAGGAAAAAAAAGAAAAAAACCCAAACAAATAAGAGCAGCAAGGAGGAAAAAAAAATCCCCTCGCCCATTTTACTGCTTTCCCGAAGTTTTCTCTGTTAATTGTGGTCAAAAGTTTTTGCGCGAAAGCCTCGGCGAGCATTAAGCGCTCTTACATGTTGCAAAGTCATGTGTTTCCTTTTAAGTTGAGATTGCTGAATGCCAACCGCTCGATATAATAAACAGCAAATTTGTGGTATCCTGTTGCAGTTTCGAGCTGGACGTAGGAGCGGAGGGGAGCGGGGTTTGCAGAGAGCCCTCTGCGCAAACGGGTGATCACCGGGAGGCTGTAGCGCTGGGAAAGCCACGGCAGCCACCCTGCCCTCACTGTGAGGTTTTTTCTCCTCCTCCGCAAAGTGAAAAACTCCCCTCTCCACTCTTCGTCAGTGGACTGGGTTATAATAATGCGGAATATTTATTTTATCGGGGTGCGATCTGTTCCCATTCCTTTGTTTAGCAGGCAAAAAGGAAAATAATGAGAGATCTGAGAGCCCCAGATGAGGCTGTGCTGTTTAGGAATGGCAGAGGGTAGGCGCCTGCTGATTTCTAGGGAACACGTTCCTCTCCCCTCCGCCTCCCATCCCAGGGACCATTTTCTCCTGAAACTTTTAAGCGTTTGAGAAACCTTTTCGCTGGGGGCGGGGGGAAGCCCTTTTGCTGGGGGGGACACACGACTTTTCTGCTTCTGAGAGCTGGAGCGATTGCTTGGTGGACGCGCTACCGAGATTCAGGAGTTTATTTAAACGCTGTAATTAATTTTATTTTATTTTCGTCTTGTCTTTTCTTTATACCCCCCCCCCGCCCATAGGAGAATGTTTCCTCCATTTAAAGTGAGATGCACTGGACTGGATAAAAAGGCCAAGTACATTTTATTGATGGATATTGTGGCGGCTGATGATTGTAGGTACAAATTCCATAATTCCCGGTGGATGGTAGCCGGCAAAGCTGACCCTGAAATGCCAAAGAGAATGTACATCCACCCGGACAGCCCGGCCACCGGCGAACAATGGATGTCCAAAGTCGTCACCTTTCACAAGCTGAAGCTCACTAACAACATCTCTGACAAGCACGGATTTGTGAGTGCCTTTTACACCTTCCTTCGCCCCCCCTTTCCCTCCCTTGCTGCCTGTCCGGAGCGGTGGGTGCCGGCGGGGGGGTCCGCCCGGAGCGCAGCGGCTGCTCGGCCGCAGCCGTGCCCGCAGCCCTGGCCGGTAGCTCGGGCGGGCGGAGAAATGCGGGGAAAGGGGGAATAAATAAATACCCCTCTCCACGCACACGGGGGACGTGGGTTTGTCCGCTGTGTAATGTTCCTTGATTTTTTCTGTTGCTGAGGTCAGGATTAAACAGTCGAGTTTATTCTGTAGCCTCTCCGTGCCATTCGGCATTAACTTTAGAGATATATTTCCAGCTCCATATTTCTCGGAGCTGTGGTGACTTTATATTTTTTTTTTAATAAAGTCGATCACACTTTTTAAGCGTAGGAAAATGATATGCATATGTGTATAAAGGGCTTAAAGGCCTAAGTACGCAAACATTTAAATATATATTAATCTGGATAATGTAAAGCAAGCCGAAGTGAAAATAAACAGGGACCAAAATCAGAGGTCAAGTTGCCCATTCATGTCTATCCACTCCTTTACATTTGCTGGGTGTGCAGAGATAAAAACTTACCCTAAGAGTGAAATCAAACAAACTTGCTGATAAGTGCTCTGACGATCCTTGCCATTTCTTTCTATTCCTGGGAAAGCCTCCGCCTCGGAGCCGGGGGTTGCTGGTGGTGGCCGCGGTCGGGGGATCTCTAATGTGCCGAAGATTGCATTTGCTGGCTGTGATTTGATTAGACGATACATTTTTGCCTTTCGCAGAAGGCCTTAAGTGGATTGGGGCAAGCAATTAGACCTAGCCAAGGCCCTCGTGGTGGTGTTGCTATTGTAGCTGCTGTTGCTGCTTCTTTACTTGATTTTATTTTTTTTTTCACGTTGAAATCAAAAGACATTGCGGCCGGAGCCCAAACAGCTTCTCCCCCTCTCCTAGGAGAGCTCTGCTGGGATTTTACATACCCCCCCCGAGAGGTCCAGCGGAGAGCCTAACCCCGGCGCGCTGGAGCTGTCAGTGCTTTTTGTTGGATGCTGCAAGGAGTGTGCGTGTGTTTGGAGTGTGCTCGGCGGGGAGGAGGAGTGAAGGGAGGAAGGAGAGGGAAGGCAAATTAGGAGGAGAAAGTGCCGGTGGCTGGGGGAAGTGCGAGGCGGGGGTGCTGCTCCAGCTGACCGTCTTCTTTCCCCCCCTCTGCCCTCTCTGCTGCCGGCCGCTGCCCCCCCAGACCATTTTAAACTCCATGCACAAGTACCAGCCCCGGTTCCACATCGTCCGAGCAAACGATATTCTCAAGCTTCCCTATAGCACGTTCAGGACCTACGTTTTCCCGGAGACTGAATTCATCGCAGTGACCGCATACCAGAATGATAAGGTAAGGAGATTAAGAAAGGATTTGTTTTACGTGTTTTGGCTTTTAAGAGAGCTTTTACTCTGCATTGTTCCCTTAAAAATCACGAAGCCCATCCCGCTCTTCTTTCTCTCCCCCCCTCGTCTTTCCCCCAAAACCTCCTTGATCCAACTTCGGGAAGGCGCCGGGGGAGGGGGCCGGGCACTCTCCTAATACCGACCTCGGGGAAGGCAATTAAAAGGGAGGTCTGGGGGTGGGGGGAAGCTGTTTAGGGTTTTTTTCGCTCCCCGGTATGGGGAAAGGGGTAGGATGGGGTGGGGATCGCTGCTTTCAGTGTGGATTTAATCTAAGACGCATCAGGGAAAAAAAAAAAAAAAAACGAATCGGCTCCGTGTGTCGAAAGACAGAGGGGGGAGAGCAGCGGGGCTGGAGATTTTGTAATTCTTCCTGGCCTTTGTGCTGTTTTAGCTCCTTTAACAGCAATTGGCAATAAGGCTGGAGCGCACGTCTGGTTCCTATTATTATTATATTATGATTTTTTTTTTTGCATCCTGCAGTGTTTTATTATTTTTTGTGGTGCAGAAATATGCTCTGATCAGAGAGGGGTATCTCGCTTGAATTTAGCTGGAAGGTCTGAAAGAGCCAGTGTGAGAAAGTTTTGCAGCGCTGCAGACGCTGCGTTTGGATTTCTGCTGGTTTATTGTCGCTTGCGACGAAGGTGGTATATTTGGGAGAGTGGCAAATGGCGAATTTACGATAATTAAGTCAAGTGGAAGGAAGCGAAGGAGCCAAAAAAGGGGCTTTGATTTTTTTCTGTCTATAACTTATAACTTTGCGTGCGTATGCGTTAAGCGCAGAGGGTCTGGATGTGCAGCACCCGCTCGCTGCAGCTTCCCCGTGCCTCTCTGCCCCCTCACATCCTTCGCTATTAAAAATTAAGGCGTGAAGAGGGGGGGTCTGCACCCTTCTGCCCTCCGTTTCCAAAAAGCCACTTCTCCCTCGGGGCTCGGGCTGTTTTCCTCTTTCTGCGGCCGGGCGCTTGCAGGGAAACGGAAAGAAAATGCGTGTAGAGAGAGTAGACTTTGCTTTGGGACTTATCAGCAAAGCTGTTCGCCCCGGTCTATCAGCTGGGGTCGGCTTGCTTGAAGGACAGAAATGAGCATATTTGTCTGATTGCCATGAAATCGCCTGGAAAGCGGCGTGCGGGAGCGGCGGGAGCCCTCGGCTCCGGCGCCGTGGGAGCCGCCTCGCCGGCAGGTCAGAAGGCACGGCCGGGATCACCTGGATTAAAAGTCCTGCTGGTTTTTAGCAGTGGGTTTTCCTGCTCTCCTGATCCCGCGTGTGCGGCGGGGGGATAAGGCGGGAGCCGGGGCCGGTCCTGCCCCGCTCTCGGCTGCAGGCGGGGGTTTGCTCCGCGGGGTCCTGCTCCCCTCGCAAAGTGGAGGGTCGCGGCACTTCCAGCGCGGTCCGGGAGCGGGAGCGGGGCGGCGGGCAGGCAGCATCCCCGTCCCCGCTGCCCGCATCCTGTTATAGCGAGGGGAGCCCCCGGCCGGGCTTTGAATCTGTCTCCGCGCATCGTACGCACAGGCACGGGGAGTTGTGGGGTACCCTGCACCCCCCCCATCCCTCCAAACGCGGGAAGAAACAGCCATTCTCGGCAATAACCTGAGGAAATCCCCAAGCATTCACAAAAACTTACCCTCCCGCCCCCCCCCCCCCCCCCAAAATCAGCTCGCTCCTGGCACCCCCAGTGCCCCAACACACACGCACACGCGGAGCATAATGCGATTATATAAAGTATTTTATTATAGCAAGGGGGTGGGTATGATTCCTTTGCGGTTTAATTATGGCATTTAAAGAGTTTTAAGCGCAGGCATAACTTGCATGGATCGCATTGCACGGCTAAATTAATTCCGATGCGGTGGCAGCAACACGGGGCTCTTTCATTGCCGCCACAGCCCGGGTCACTGGCCAGCCCGGCTGGGGGATTGGGTGCGAGCTGCCTCCAAACCCGCTCGGAAAAACACGGAGATTCACCCCAAAACCAGGGATCTTTGCCCCCTGCCCTGTCCTGCTCCTGCCGGCGCTGGGGGAACTGGGGAGAGGGATTTTTGCTGTTGTTTTTTAATATAAGATCTCCTTATTTCTGCCCCCACCCCTTGCCTTTTTTTTTCTTTTTTTTTTTTTCTCCATCCTATAGATCACTCAATTAAAAATTGACAACAACCCCTTTGCCAAAGGTTTTCGGGACACCGGGAATGGAAGGAGGGAAAAAAGGTGAGTCTGGATAGATTATATACAGGCGCCTCGTTTGGTTTTCATGTATAAAGCTCAGAACATGAGCAGAGGTCAAAATCACCTCGCCTTGCCTCCAAACCACGCTTCCCCCCACCAAAATTCATAAGGATCTTGTCGTTAATAATGCCAAACTGATTGCATGGGAATTCTTTCTTGCTCTCCACGTTTATTTTTTTACATCGCAGGGGATGGCTGGCCAAAGGGATGTTGGTGCATTAAGCAAATATCACCGGAGAAAGAAGTTTCCCTTAAAATTTTGAGAGGAATATTACACTATAGTTCGTGTTTGGACTGGGAAAGAGGGAGAAGTGAGGGCAGAGCTGATCACTGGTTGATCTCCTCTGGCATTTTCCTGGGGACTGTATCGAAAAAACTAAAGTGTGGAGGAGAAACATATAAATAAACTGTTTTGACAGAGGTGTCTCGTGAATATGGAAGTAATTAATGATAGAAGATTCTTTATTTTTTCCAAAAGCAGCAGGACACAGTTTTGCCCCAGGTAGACAGATGGACAGAACTCGTTTTAATGGGGCTCAAGATTTTTATTTTTAATATTGGAGAAAATACAAAAAGGGATGATTTTTTTCCTTTGATGGGGGGATATGTCTTTGTTTTGTTTTATTACAGCAAGACAGGATATTTTAGCCATTTGCACTCGGGTTTAGATAATGAATAAATCTGTCTGTTCCTCTTTTTTTAACCAAAAAAAGGGGGGGGGGGAATGTAATGTAAAACAAGAGGCCTTTCTCCCTGCCCAATACACACACGCACACACACACGCCAGCTTCTCTTGTCCGTCAGCGTGAAAATAAAGCCAACGCTGGAGCCACAGGACGGAAATGATTTCTAATTTCTCTCTAAATATAAATAGATTTTTACTCCGGGTTAATTGTTGGTGAAAAGATTACATAAAGTGCCTAACAAAATAACCACTTCCTAGCAATCTTAGCAACCATTAAGATGGCTCATATCTCTGGAACATCCTCGCCTTTTAAAAGCTAATCTCCAGGGAATGCTTCCCTCTCCCCTCCGCCCCTTGTCTTTAATATCTGCCCTTGCTGAGGAGCTGCTCACCGCTTCCAAGAAATCTCGTCTCGTTAGTAGCCAAGTCCTTCCTGCGAGAAACGCGTCCCCCCCTCGGGGGACCTTGGCCCTTAACTCCCCTGCCCCAGTCATCCCCAAATAGGAACTCAAGAAGGGGCTGGGGAAGGGATGGGGGGTCCCGGGGGGGGGGGTGCCGGGGGTGCCGGGGTCCGCTCGCCCAGCGGGTGCGTGTGCCCGTAGGAAGCAGCTGACCCTGCAGTCCATGCGGGTGTACGACGAGAGGCAGAAGAAGGAAAACCCCACCTCGGACGAGTCGTCCAACGAGCAGACGGCCTTCAAGTGCTTCGCCCAGTCCTCCTGCCCCGCCGTGCCCGCCGTCGGCACCTCCAGCCTCAAAGGTTAGATCTGCGGCCCCCGGACCCCCCGGGTCCCCCTGGGGAGAGCTGGGCGCCTGCTCTGCAGGGGGACAGATCCCGGCCTGTGCTGCTGCCCTCTGGCACCGGCGTTTCTTCCCTCTTTCCTTCCTTCCTTTAGCTTTCCTTTCCTCTTTTCTCTGTTTTCTCTCTTTGCTCTCTTCTCTCCTCTCTCTTTCCTCTTGCTTCTTTCTCGTCTTTGTCTCTTTTATTTTCCCCTCCCTCTCTGTCCTTCGTGATCTTTTTATCTTTTTCTCTCTCTTTCCTTCTTTCCTTCTTTCCTTCTTTCCTTCTTTCCTTCTTTCCTTCTTTCCTTCTTTCCTTCTTTCCTTCTTTCCTTCTTTCCTTCTTTCCTTCTTTCCTTCTTTCCTTCTTTCCTTCTTTCCTTCTTTTCCTTTGTCTCTCACTCTCCTTGCTTTCTTTCTTTTCCTTTATTTTTCTTTCCCTCTCCCCCTCCTTATCTCTCTCTTTCTCCCTCTCTGCCCTTCTCACCGTTTCCCTCTCACTTTCTTGCTCTCCTTCTCCCTCTCCCCCCGGCCTCCCTCTCCTCCCGCTGCACGCTCATTCCTCCCCTCCTCGGTTCAGAAAGGAGCCAGCTCCGAGTCAAGGGAGCAAAGACAGACCACGGGGCAAAAGTTCAAAACTGGAGTCACTCCATTAATATTCCTCTCTGAATCTGTTATTAGAGGAAGGATCTTTCCCCTGGATACAGTCCCGAACTTTGTTATAGAAAAGTCACCCTCGATTCTCTCCGTGCGGGGTTGGGAGCTGTCTGCAGCTCTCACATGTATTAATCCATCCAGGGGCGGGGGGGTGCAGGGGGAGGAGGAAACAACCTCTTTTTTGTTGTTGCTTTACTCGTTTGTTTAAAGTCCTGCCGAGCGGAGGGGAGGGGAGCTGGGAGGGGACCCGAAAAGCAAACCAGAGCTTCGCACCTGGGGCGCTGAAATTAGGAGATGAAGTGCAGAGGAATCCAGCGAAGCCGTGCATGGGGGGGAGGAGGAGGGGGGGTCTAGGGGTGATGGAGGGGGGGGTGTGTGTGTATGTGTTCAAAGTTTGCCCATCGAAAGGGCTGAAAACTTTGGAAAAGTTTTTCGGAGGCACATCCCCAAGGCCCTCCAACCCCGCCGGGAGGACGCTGCTGTCCCTGCCGCTCCGCTGCCTCCGCCGCGGCCGAGGGGGCTCCCCGGGGGCCCGCCGCTGCCCCGGGCAGCCCCGGCGGAGCGGAGCCGCTGGCCCCGGGCCCGCCCGGCGGGGGGGTCGCTCCTCCGGGCCGCCGCTTTGTTTCGCAGCCAGTTTTGCTGCGCTGTGTAAAACTGGGGTTGGCTTGGATGGGGCGGGCGGTGGGAGCCGGGGGGTGTATTTATTTATATAATAATAAAAAAAGGAAGTATTTACATTTAAATCTCCGGCCGGCCAGGAAGCCCCTCTGCCCCCTCTCCCAGCCCGACGGGGGTTTAGGAACGCGCAGTGCCGGATCCCAGCCCCGGGCTCCCTTTGTCTTGCAGATCTCTGTCCCAGCGAGGGAGACAGCGATGCAGACAGCAAAGACGATCCCTTGCTAGAAGCCAACGAGTCGGGCAAAATCAGCACGACCACCGCCACCACCCCAGCGCCGGCCAGCTCCGCCGCGGCCGCGGGAGACGACCCCCGGGAGAAGGGGGGCAGCCCCTCCAAAAGCCACTTTTTCCCCGGTGATTCGGCGGGGACCCGGAGCCGAGAGAGGACGGAGAAAGCCCCTCCGGACTCCCGGCACAGCCCGGCTACTATCTCTTCCAGCACCCGGGGGGGAAGCCTGAGCGGCGAGGAACTGAAAAGCCCCCTTAGGGATGGCCCCAAAGTAGATGAGAACCGGCTGCTGGGTAAAGAGCCCTTCGCCCCCCTCACGGTCCAGACCGACAGCACGGCCCACCTGAGCCAGGGACACTTGCAAAACCTCGGCTTCCCCCCTGCCCTGGCCGGCCAGCAGTTCTTCAACCCGCTGGGGAACGGGCACCCGCTGCTGCTGCACCCCGGGCAGTTCGCCATGGGGGGGGCTTTCTCCGGCATGGCCGCGGGTATGGGTCCCCTGCTCGCCACCGTCTCCGGGGCATCCGCCGGTGTCTCGGGACTGGACAACACGGTCATGGCCACGGCGGCGGCCCAGGGACTCTCGGGAGCATCGGCGGCTGCTTTGCCTTTCCATCTGCAGCAGCACGTCCTGGCTTCTCAGGTACCGCACCCCCCCCGCTGCAACTGCGGAGCAGGGGGGCTCCGTCCCGGGGGAACGGGGGGGGGGGGCAGCAGGACACCCCCTTTGGCCTCCCCGCTGCGGGGTCCGTCCCTGCTCTCTCTGCGGGAGCAGGCGCCGGGTTTGGGGCAAAGTCGGAGGTGGGAAAGCCCCGGGGCGGGGGGGCAGTGGGGGGTCCTGCTTGAACTCCCTGAGCTCTTCCACCCGCCCCGCTGTCCTCTCGCTCCTGTGCTCCCTGGGACACTGTGCCGGGGCCAGGCTCTGCCCTCCCCCGGGGTTTGGCGGCTCCCAGCGCGCAGCTCCGCGGTGCGGGGCGCGTCGCAGCCTGCGGAGCGGAGCCGCCGTCGGGGGAGGCGGGGGGGGAGGGAGATGCCCGGGGCTGCCCTGCGGGGGGGGCGGGCGGCTGTACCTGCGGGGACAGAGCGTTTGCCCCAGCGAAAGAAAATCTCCCCGCGGAGGAGAACGGGGTGGGGAGGAGACACCACGGCCCTTATCTCATTTCGCCCCAGTTGGGCCACGACCCCCCCAGCAGGAGGGGGCCGGCGGGGTGGGGGCCATGCAGGGCAGAGCCTCGGCAGGGTTTGCCTCGGGGGGTCCGGGTGGTTTTGGCCTCGGCACTGGGAGGATGGGTCTTCATCCCTTCCCGTGGGCAGCAGCAGCTTGGCCGCTCTCAGCTCTCCCACTGGTGTGTGCGTGGGAGGGGGGGTGCTGGCGTAAGGGTGCCGTGGAGCACCCCCCGGGGGTGAATGTGCAGGCCGATAACCCTTTGCCTTTTCTCTCCTCCCCTCCCGCAGGGCCTGGCCATGTCTCCCTTTGGAAGCCTCTTTCCCTACCCGTACACCTACATGGCGGCGGCAGCCGCGGCCTCCAGCGCCGCCTCCAGCTCGGTGCACCGGCACCCCTTCCTCAATGCCGTGCGGCCACGGCTCCGCTACAGCCCCTACCCGCTGCCCGTCCCCCTGCCCGACGGCAGCAGCCTCCTCACCACCGCCCTGCCCGGCCTGGCCGCCAGCTCCGGCGAGGGCAAAGCGGGGGGGTTGACCACCAGCCCTGGTTCCGTGCCCCTGGACTCCGCCTCGGACCTCACCAGCCGCTCGTCCACCCTCTCCTCCGGCTCCGTCTCCCTCTCCCCTAAACTGGGCACAGACAAGGAGGCGGCCACCAGTGAACTGCAAAACATCCAGCGCCTGGTCAGCGGGCTCGACCCCAAGCAGGACAGATCCCGCAGCGGCTCCCCGTAACCCCCTTGGCCTCTGGGAGCTCATTTCAAATCAGTCTCGCAGTGCACTTTGTTTGAAAGAAACCACATCCTCCACCCGCGAGTTGTTTTTTTACCCCCCTCTTTTATTTTGTTTTTTCTTCCCCTTTCTATTTTTTTTAATATAAAATCCCCCGGCGTTGTGTGCGCGCTTATCAGCAAAAAGGTATCTGGCGAAGCGGGGGGGGGTGAGGGTGGGAAGAGGGTCGGGATGGGGGAGCGGAGCCGAGGTGGGAGAGCGGGTCGGAGACTGCTCGCAGGGAGCAGGCTGGCCTGGCTGGGTCACCGGCGGGGTTGTGACATCCTCCTTTCTTTCTTCTTTTTTTTTTTTAACTGTGTAAAAAAAAAAAAAAAAAAACCAAACAGAAAAAAAGAAAAAAACACCTAAAAGCAAAAATAAAACAAAAAAAATCAAACAAGCGTATGAATAAAAATTAAGTAAGAGAAGAGATTTTTTTCTTTCCGAAAGAAAAGTGTGTAAGTAACTCGCATATTGGTTCTTCAACAGTTGTTCCTGGGCGGGTTGTTAACGACAACCCCCTTAGTCAATATTAAGGGAAGCTGTGTGTTTAAAATATTATTGTGATGTCTGAGAGCCAGTCGGTGGCTTTTTTTGCATGTTCCATAGTAGTCTGCTTTTTTTGGGGGGGTTATTTTTTTATTTCGGTGGGGTTTTGTTGTTTATTTTTAATGCTCGTTTCAAATCCCAGGGAAAAATTATTATTAATAATAATAAAAAACAAAAATAAGACCCTCGTCCCTCTACCTTAAACATCCTCCCTGTAGCAACAACAATAAGAAGTGTAGTTGGAAAGAAAAAGAAGAAGTGAATTTATTTTATCTAAAAACCTCCGTAGCTTGACTGTAGGTTTATCACAGCTTTCCCTCTTTAATTGTATATGCAATAACAAGGTTTAAACATACTGAGAAGAAGAAAAGAGCGGACACTATTATTAAAACAAAGTATTTATGTAATTATTTGATAACTCTTGTAAATACGTGGAATATGAATACTCGAAATTAAACTTTAATTTATTGACATTGTACATATCTCTGTAAATACGACTGCAGCTGTCTTTTTTTTCCTTCTGTTTTTATTTTTAGTCGTTTTCATTTCAAGTTCGTGATTCCTTTAAACATACACCCCGACCCAGAGGAGAAATACCCCCATTTCTGAGGGCTCACTTTTTAAATCGGAGTTCACCCCAGAAAACCTGACCTCGTCCTTTTGTAAAGGAGCCGAATGCAAAAGGCAAAGCAGAAACAAACAAAATTAATCAAAGACCTTTAAAAAAAATAAAAGAGAGGAAAAGAAAAAACAATGTGCCATGGTAGCTTTTAATCCTCGATTTCTTGAGTGTTCAAAGTGCTACTTGCCGTATAAAATGTCAACAACAGAAAAATTACATACGTTAATACACGACAACAGGCTTCTCCAGTGGCTTGAGAGAAAAAAAATGAAGATTCTAGGATTTTCTTTACTTTGTATTATTTTTTCCCCATTTCCTTGGTGTGTCAAAAAAACCAACCCCACGACGGAGTTTTACTACTGTGCTTATTGTTGTCTTTGTTTGAGTGAGTGCATATTTTCTTGGCTTGAAAGTCAGGTGCTCAGAGCTGGTTCAAAGAAAAAAAAATATGAAGGTATATTTTGTGTTATATAAATGTTGAGAAGTTCTTGATTTCTTTTTCTGTAATTTTTTTTTCCCTTTTAAAAGTCACTGAAGTTTCAATAAATTTTTATTGAAATGTCTTGGGCGTACTGTGAAATGCCTTCACCCCAACCCTCCCGAAAGTGCCTGGGAGGATGGAGGGGTTGAAAGATATATATCCCTCCTCTGCCTTTCTCCTCCACCCCCCGTCCCCTTCCCGATATTAAGATATTTCTCCTGGAAGGAGCTAGTATGAACCAGTCGGGATGGTGTCGTTTGAATTGTTGGTGGGGAAGTACGAGTTTTAAGCAAGCTGTTTAATGCACCTTTTCCGTCTCCAGCCCTCTCGCTTTTAAAGTCGATCCAGAGGCTACTAAGTCACCTCTTTTAATGGAAGAATATTAAGTGGCGTTTGAAAAGTTAATGAGAAAGGCTCAGCTATGCTTTTATCTGTCATAAATTAATAACGCAAAAGTGAAGAATTAGAGAATAAGATCGGTTAAATTTTAATGCAGAGCCCTCCTCCGAAGTTTCCAGGTAAAGTGCTGCAGAGCTGATGGTGTGGCTGGGCTCGTTTTCCCTCCCGTCCGGGCAGAGGAATTGGCTTTTCCAGTTAGTTATCACCTGGAAATACATGTGGTTTTTTTCCCCCCCTCCCTTGGAATCGCCCCTTCTCGCCCTTGGCTGATGATATGTGGAGATTAAGCTAGAAAATGGCTGAAACGGGGACAGGCATCCAGGCTGCAGGCTGGACCAGTGGCCTGGGAGGTCACTGGGAAAAGAACTAAGGAGAACTGGCAGCCCCTGCCTGTACCTTTGCCAGTCCGTGAGCACATCCCTTAGCGGAACATATATATTTCTCCTTGTTAAAGAGATATTTTTCCCCCTCCCTTCAACACTTAGTGGCCCGTATATTGGAAAGTGATTCATCCTCCGCCAGTAATAAATATTATAAGGATGTACTTCCAGCCTGTATCCTGTTTTATACTCTGCCTGCCCCTCGGCCCGTGGCCCCCGGCTCCTGCGCTGGCGAGATAAAGAGAGGGCCAGTGGGTGAAAGTGGTGAGAAACCTTTTCCCCCCCCCGATTTTTTAACAAGTCCCCAGCGGGACCCCCCTCATGCACATCAAACCCTGCTCAGATTCCCTTCGTGGGGGGACGGGACCCTTCCCATTTCAGCTTGGGGGGAGTGTGTGTATTTTAAATCCACGGTGCTTGCAGCAGGGGAAAGGTTTGGGCTGAGCAGGATTTTTTCTCTCCCCTCGGATGGCCCAAGGTGATGGCTGCTGGAAATGTCACTTTGGCTGATGCTCCTTTGCGCCGGCCTGGGCGAGGGGGGGCTTTCAGGGACAGAGGTGGCGTCGGGTCTGGCAAGAGAAATTAAAAAAAAAAAAACAAAACCCACCCCGAGAACCGGGCAGCGTCTGCAGGCAGCCAGCCTCCGGACTGCAGCCCCTCGATTCCACCCGGATCCTCCGCGCGGGTGGGAGCTGGGGCTGCTCCGGGGGGGGGGTTACCCGGCCCCGGGGGGAGTTATCCGGCCCCGGCGGGGAGCAGAGCGGCCGGCCGCTGCCAGCCCCTCCGGGCTGTAAAACCATCCTTCGCTACGCCGTTCAACTTTCTCCTCAGCTCCGAGCTCTGGCCTCAGAGGCAGCGCGGAGGCACCTTCCCGTGTGTGACAGACCCCCCCCAGCCACCTCTCGTTTATTTGGCTTCAGGAATGATGGGGGAACATCTATTTTTTTTCCCCTCGCCGGCTGCTGGTCCCCCAAATCTCTCTTACAGAGGAAGAGGGGTTATGGTCTGTGTGGGAGGGAGATTTTCGTAGTTGGCGAGGAAATTCGCTTCTGATGTTTAGAGGAAAGCAAACACCCCCCAAGCCCCCCCGCCCGCCTGGCTCAGGAGCCCGGCAGCCGCTCCGCAGGCCCGGCGGGCACCGGCAGCCCCGGGCGCCGCAAAACCGGAGGTCACGATTTATCTATTACTATTTTTTCTTAAGGCTGATGGATTTACCCCCCCCCACACACTTTCATGGGCCTAATGCTGACCTCCCCCTCTCCATGCCCTTGCAAGAAATCCGTGTACCGCAGGTGTAACTCTGACTTGCAAATGGCTTTATCTCTTGTGTATCTTATTTGTATATAGTAACGTTAATGAGTAACTCTTGTGGCGCTTGTGGATGGAGGTAAACAGCGAGCAATCTCTCTGGATTATCCTGTCTATTACTCACCTGGCGCCTGTCTTGATATCCTCAATGGTTTTATGGCTGATGCAGGAGACCCGGCGCTGGGGGGGGTGTCCGGTGGCGGGGGGGGTCCTGCGGGGCGCCGGCGCCATCTCTCGGGCAGCCCGAGCAGCGCGGAGCGGCCCCCGTTGGGACCCACGGCCCGTGGGAGGGGGGCACGGCACCCACCGAGAGGGTGGCTCGGGAGAGGGGGTGAGTGGTGGGGAGGGGGGGGAGGCGAGGGGGCTTTCCCCGCCCCGACCCCCGGCCGGGCAGCGCGGCGGAGCTCGCTTTGCTGGGAGCGGGGCTGGGTTTTACCCACTGGAGTTTTAGCCCCGACTCCAAATCTCTGGGAAAGCGGGGCGGGGGGTGGGGGGGGGGCACCGGAGCCGTCGCGGCCCGGGGAGGACACTGACACCCCCGGGGGCCCGGCGGTGCGGTCACCCGCCGCCGCCGTCCTGCCGGCCCGCTCGGCCCACGCTCCGCTATTAGTTAATTCTTGATTGATTACAAGTGAAAATTTATGACCCCCCCCCGCCTCCCGGCCCCCTCGCACGCACACACGCTCCTGCCCTCTGCAAACACTCCGAGGGAGGGAGGCGGGAGGCGTGTTGTTGTTTTTGGCCTTGACAGCTTCCAGGAATATGAAATATTTAAGCCCTTCGGTCGATCTCCCGTACCCTGGCCGCCTTTTTTTTTTTTTTTTCCCCCCCTTCTTCTCTCTCCCCCCTTTCATGTCGCGGCTCGGGGGGCTCCCGCGGCGGCCGGGCCCCCTCCCCGCACACAGCCGGCGTGCGGGCTCGGAGCACGCCAGGCCTCGCAGATCAAAGGGACCTCTCCGGCCTCCGCACAAGGGAAAAGAGGGGAAGAAAAAAAAAAAGGTTGATTTCTTTAACGATTGTTCGTAAAAGTCTTGGAAGCAGGGACCATCCGCCTCCTCCCTCGCCCCGGGCTGCAGGATTGCACCGGGAAACGATTTTGGGAAGGCAGGGAGAGGGCTCGGGAGAAAGGAAGAGGAAAAAAAAAAAAAAGAAAAAAGAAAGAAGAGAGGAGTTGCTTGAAATTTAGCAGCCGTGTGTCTGCAGGAGCGCACACCCTCGTCCCGGGTGGGAGTCCGATCCGCGGTGTCTGCACGCCCCGGGTGGGCAGCGGGGCCCGGGCCGCGCTCGGACGTGCGCCCTCAAAAATGCCCCCGCAAAAGCGGGGCTAAGGCGAACCCCAAGCACCTTAGTGTGCCCATGGGTGTGCGGGGGGCGTAGGCAGGGCGCACCCCCCCCACCCCCGTTTCTGCGGGAAGCCCGGTGCGAGGGGTTCTGCAAAGCGGTCACCGGAGCGCGCTGCTCCACGCACGGACACGGCCGTGGCTGGGAGATGGACGGACGGACGGACGGGTTGTTTGGTGTCTCGGGAGGGTAAATGGTCTGATGTGGCGATTGCCCTGAGGCGCTGGTGCTTGACGGAGGCGAGCAGCCGTGGCACCCTGCGGAGACCGCCCCGCTCCTCTCCGCCCGCCGGTCCCGTCACCCCGGGGCGGGCCGGGCCGGGGGGGCGGCGGGGGCAGCCGGCCGGGCGGATCCGTGCTGGAGGCGCCGGGACGGCGGGGTTGGGGTGAGCTTGGGGGGGAGAAACGGGGCGGGAAAACCCTCCCTCCTCCGGCACCTACAGCCGCGCCTTGCAAAGAAACCCCCGTCCCCAGGGGCAGGGTGGCACTCCCGAGCCCTCACCCCCTTCCACGCCGTACACACACACCAGCAGAGCAAACAGCCCCGCACAGCGACATTCCAGCCCCTGTAGCTGGAGGCTGGCACCACGTTATCGCCCTGACCCGCCGACCTCTCCCCGCAGCCAGCCCCTCCACGCACCCATCTCCCGAGCGGTGCCCGGGCGGCCCTTTGCACCTGAAGCCTTTTGGCTGCAGGCGGAGAGAAAAAGCCAGCGGCTCGCAGGGAGCCAGGGTGGAGGGTGGTACATGGGCTTGGTTTGGGGTTTTTGTTATTTTTTTTTTTTTTCCCCAGCCAGCCCCAAACTTCCCACGTGCTTCTCCCCAAACCCCGCATTATTAGTGAACAATTAAGGCGTGTAAAAACACGGCCAGGCGAAGCCCTCAGCTTGAAGTGGCCGTTCAAGGCGCTATTGTAACTCCCGGCTCCAGCTCCTCGCCCCGGCGCGGAGGGCTGCAGCGGGTCCCGGGGAGCTGCGCCCTCCGCATCTGCCCCCGCTCCTCCCGGGCAGCCCAGCCCCGCAGGCACCACCTTTGGGGTTTCCCTTTTCTAACCCACCTCTTTTTTTTTTTTTTTTTAATTATTTTTTTAATGATTTGATTATTCTGGAGAAAATACTTTATTTTTTGTTAAACGTTCTCAGCCGCAAGAGTTCGAGCTCTAGCGCAGGTAACCGCGGCCATAATTCCAGCTGAATCTCACGTTGGTCTCACTAAACTCCCCCAAATAAAGCCTTTCCTGGAGAAGGACTCTTTTCAACATGGCACTGAAAAAAACCAACCCTGATGGCAAACGGGCTGGGCTGTGCGCAGCCCGAGCCGACCCCACGGAGACGCCGACCCCCTCCCAAGGCAGCCCCCCTCTGCCTCCGGCTTCTCTCCTTTCCGAAACCCTTTCAAGGTTTATTTCCTTGCAAGCCGCCAAAGCGGCACTGACAAAATAAAGTTATCAAGGAAATTAGCTCGACAGAAAAAGCCAGTGGTGCTTTTTCCCCTCGGACCTGCTCCTTCCAGTGAAGGTACGAGCGGAGCGGCTCCGGGGAAGCGGGGACCGGCCGGGGAGGGGGGTCCGGGCTGGGGCATCCCACCGACTGGACTGAAGGATCGGTGAAATAAGGAGCCTTTCCGGGGGCAGGAGGAGGCGGCAGGGAGGGAGCTGGAAGGGTTTGCTCCAAGCTTTTGTGCAAAACGTGAAGTCACGTTGCCGATCCCTCTGCAGGGAAGGGGCTCCCCGCCGCCCCCCGCGATCGCTCTGCCCGGTCGCGCTCCTCGGGAAATTTGTCATCGCGATCGTCTGGCAGGATTATTTCCCTTCTGCCGTGAAACTTTTCCTAGGCGCTCTCGCACTTCTTATTTTTCACAGGTTTATTGGAAAAAAAAATTTCAGCTTTCCCTTGCTGTCCATTCGTGGCCTTCCCCGTGGATTTTTGAGGGAGGCTTTTAAACTCCTCCGCTCTCCTGAATCCTATTTCAGGCGGTTCCATTTCTCCCGACTCCGAGCTAAAAAACAATCAGAAAAAAACCCAAATCTTAAATACAAATATAAGACAGGTCAGGAGGCTCCCCCGCTCCGCTTGCTGGAGCGGGTGGGGGTAGGGGCTACCCCTAGGAAAAGTGAAAAGCTTGTTTTAATGGGCGGTCATTGCTAAATCTCACCTTAGGGCCAAAACGACTCGCGACCCATTGCCCTCCTTACGATGTATTTATTTGTCTCGGTGGCACCAGCCGTCAGTCATTAGGGGGGGGTTAACCCGAGAGCCGCACCACGGTGGCGGCGGTGGTCTTGTGGCTCTTTGGTTTGTTTTAACTATGATTTCTCAACAGAAACCTGTCCAGAAGCGGAGGAATAACTTGTCCCGGGAGGGCTCCCTGGTGAAACACAGAACGAACACGCGTGGGAGCTCAGCGAGCCACGACCCCTCTGAAAACGCGGCTGTTTCTCTCTGAGAAAGCGGGGCTTTGGTTTGCACCCCGAAGGGTTTGCTCCCGGGAAAAGCGGCGGCTTGGGCCGGCAGAGACTTTATTGAATGAACCTGGCGAGGTTTTCCAATATTCTTAAAAATTACGGAGCGGGAAAAAAACCCAAACCCAAAGAAGCCCAACTGCACCAGCAGCCGCTCGAGTCCGCGGGCAGCCGGGCGAGCTGCCGCCGGCCTCGGCAGGGAGCGGCCGCGGGGACCGGCCGGTGCGCCCGGGCAACCGCTCCCGGCGCCCGCACTCCAACGGCGGTGTTTACACGCATTGCTGCGATTACAGACATACCATGTGCACAGCTCCTGAGCCTCTCCGTAGCTGTATATTACTTTATTTACATATAGCTCTCTCCGTACATACTGCGTAAAAAGCGCTGAGCAGCTTTACAATGTTTCAAATATTTATATAGTTCAAATACATATATATGTGTGTCGTTTTATAAAGATAATGCGAAGAGATGAGGCTGTGCGCGCATTCCCTTCACTTTGCACAAGTCGTGTGCGGCGTGGGACACGGGGCACGGTGCGTCCCGTCCCCGGCAGCCCCGCACAAGACCCCCGGCCCCGGCTTTCCCAGCCTCTGTCCCGCCCGGCCGAGCCCTGCAACACTCTCAGGCTGGGGCCGGGAGGCTCTAACTGGTGTATTTGGCATCTGTGCCCCGATCAGCTTTGCATTATCTTCGCTATCGCGTGTTCTGGGTAAATTCCGCTCCGCAAACACCAGCTCTCCGAGCAGCCCCGGGATCTCTCGCCACCCCCGGGGCAGCTTTGGGGGCCCCTGCCAGTCGCCCCTCGAGGAGCGGGGAGCACGAGGGAGCCTCCCCGCTCGGCTGCCGGCCCGGAGCCCCGGTGCTTGTGTTCACACCCCTTTTACAGCCGGCTCTCTGGTTTGTTCCCTCTGCCAAATATTTAACCGGGGGCGGGGTGGGGAAGAGAGATAAAACATAAATTTCATCCTCCTTTTTCCCCCAACCCGGCATTTCGCGGCTCCAAATTTCTGCTGTCGGGAGGACGGACCGGCGGTCCAGAGTGCTCCCGCGGCTTGTCCCCCGGTGCAGCCCCGGCTGACTCGGGGCAGCGGGCAGAGCGATGCGGGGAGGGAGCTCCATCCTCGCCCCACGTCTCACGCTGTCCTGAAATCGCCAAATAATGAAATTAGGGAATCATGAAATCGTGGCAGCAGGCAGGACCTGGATGCCCCGAGCCAGCAGCCCACATGTTCAGGAGGAGGAGGGGAGGGTGCCTGGCTGCTGGGGGTGCCCCCGCGGCCGGGGTCGCTGGAGCCGGGGTCGGGGCCATTCCCGGGGCCGTGTCGCGCCGCTAAGCCGCTCCTGGAGTGCCACCTGGTGGGGACAGCCCGGCAGCACGGGCAGGGCTCGGCTCCAGGGGTCCGCAGCCGGCCGGACCCCCCGGAAACCGTCTCCCCAAGGGGAGCGGGGCAGCGGCGGGGAGGCTGTGTGTGTGCAGGGGATCCCCAACTGCCTGGGCATGAGAAACGCTGAGGATGCAAGTAGCAGCATTAAAAGGGAAAAGATACGAATTGAAAGTGTTTCTCCTTCAGAGTCTGAGGAGGAAGAGCCTCATGGAAATCCCACGTGCCCACCCTCCTTCTGTTCACTTGCAATCACGGGGGGCTGAGAGCATGTGTGCAAGGATGCCGTCAACACCGACATGACGGCTCCTGGGGATTTCAGTGAACTCTGAACGAGAACCCCGGTCCTGGGCATTCATAGGGAAGTGGCATTAGGCCTGGCATGTTTGTAGGAAACCTCCCAGAGTTTTACAGGGGTGTGTGTAGCTGCGCTCTGAGAGCAGGCGGGCTCTTAAAATGAACTGTCGCCTTCCCCCAGCTGCACCCGCGGGCTGGCTTGCATGGCACAAGGCCTCCCTTGCTTTGTCTCCTTGGGTTTCTGTTGCCCTCCCTCACGTACCCACACGCACACGTGTACTGAGCTATTTTGCTTCCATGTTTTCATCTTTTCTCATATGCTAGCCTCACCACTTGCTCACTCATACATTTACAAATGCATGCAAGCACAAAACCAAATCTTTTAACATTTGGTTCCATAGTTTTATTCATATCCTTCCAATTTGTCTTACGCTTTTTGCTCTCTCTTACACACACACGCAGCTATTCTTCACAAGCAGTTTGTGTTATTATATCCTTATTTCTGTTTTCTGCCTCCTCCCTCATTACAAAACTATTCTGCACCAGAAACTGCCATTTCGCATGAAACACTTTGCTCCGGGCCAGAGATCAACTTGCTTTGGTGGAACCGGGGGGCACTAAAATGTGAGAACAAGGATGTAAAAGCAGGAAGACATGCATCAAACTTCAGGGTAAACAATGGGAATGATATTGATTGCCTTTTAATGTGCAGTGGTCATACAATGGGGAAGAAAGCCTTCCCAAGGAAAAAAAAGACACTCGCCCTGCTTCAGGAACTGGTAGGAAACACATATGTTTCAGTGAAACTTCTGGACCAGCGCAGAGGGGACCTTATCCCGGGGCTCCCGTAGGGAAGTGGCTTTCCAGGTCCAGCGGAGCTTCCAAATAAAGTGCTGTCCTACTTTCAGACTGTCTCTGATGAGTGGTGAGAAATGCCTATTGTCCCTGCCCAGGCTGGTGCATGCTCTCATTAAGGCCCCTGAATTGTGTGTGTGCATGTCGGCGTCAGAGCTGTTTGGCAGGGAGGAACGGGCAGGGTTTCTGCGGAAGGCAATTCCTGGGTTCCAGCGCCTGAGAGGAGTTAAACCCTTGGAGTCTCAATGCTTCCAGGAGCAGCGGGAAGGGGAGACAGGACGGTGGTCGTGCGACCGTGTGGCAAATGTTTAGTGAAGCCGTGTGAGCAGAGCTCTGGGGGAATTCACAATGACCAGGGCAGCAATTTCACCGGGAGTAGAAGGATTAATTTGAGATGTATCAAAGTAACCCCACTTTGCTCCTTGGGAGTCCTATTCTGATCCGCATTGACAGGGATTAGGAAAACAGCCATCCCTGCCTTTCCTTAATGAGTTATCTCAAGTCCAAATCACTTCGTTTTCAGCGAGGATGGTGTAACGCACAAGGAACAGTGTCAGGAAACATGAAGGCACAGCTGCTCTTTCCACTTGGGTAGCTGCGATCGGTTTGAATAATGGATATTCTGTTCAGCTCCTTCGAGGGGATCTTTGGGTCTCCAGCTCCTCTCTAAGAGGAGACACGCTATTTATCATTTATTTATTGGATTATAACCCTGTTTTACGGGTAATCAATTGCTGCTTTTTCGGCTTCCTCTTAAATCACATCACCCCGGTGCAATCAAGGGGTGAGACCACTCCAAGTGCACAGAGATTTCCATTCAGAAAGTATTTCCTTCAGATTTTTAGGTGTTAATGTGAGCAACTGATGGAAGAAATAACAGCCAGGATCTGGCCGTGTGCTCTGGGGTTGGGCGAGCATCCTCGTGCCCCTGCCCTGAGGACACAGCGACGGAGGGTGATGTTTTCTAACCTGCTTTCATGGCTTGGGGACCTTGGTGCTTTCCCCAGCTCTCCTCTGAGCACCATGCACGTTGGGCTCACCCAGCTCTCTTGAGCTGAAATGAGCTGTGACAGAAACGACACCCATTTTGGGGGCTAAACCCTATTTCTCACAGAAAAATAGAGAAGGGGACACTGTGTGAGCTCAGACAGCAAGGGCTTTGAAGGCTGCCCTTTATTCCCAGCACATCACTTGAACACCCCCCTCAAATGCCTCCCCACCCTTGAGCGGGACCCGACATGTCTCTGGTCGTGGGCCCGCACAAAGCTTCGCCTCAGGGCCCCGCACTGCAGCGCTGGCGTCTCTGAGGCCTCTCGCTGCCTGCTCGGCACGGCGTACCCCTCGTGCTGCAGACCTCAGGCTTTGCACCAGTGCGAGCCATTACCCAGCGGGAGCAAAGGGAACCAGCTGTGATTGATAGAGTTAAAATTAAGGTGCGAACTTGCTACAGGGAGGAAGAGGGACCTGAGCTTTTATAAGCTTGGCTCAGGCCAAGGAAGGGTCTTTTGCAGAAGGCTGCAGCGTTAAAGGAGCTGTGAGGTGGGAGAGGCTGCTGAGAGGACCTGCGGTGGCTGCCATGGGGAGCTCGGGATTCGCTCTGGAGGTAGGAGGCTGTGTGGGAAGCAGCGGGGGTTTGGTGTAGGGACGTGCTGGAAATGGCTGCTGTGTGGTTTCTTTGCTACTCTTGAGAGCTGTGGGGTGGGTGTTTTGCTGGAGGGAGCCCTGCTGTGTTGGATGTGCCTTCCCTGCGGCTCAGAGGGCTGCAGGGGCTTGGCACTTCCAGTTTCTGCTTCTGTGGGGAGTGAGCAGAGACACAAGCAATGTGATTTACATGGAACCAAAGTGTGGAGGAGAAAGCTGCTCTGTGCAAATCTGCAGTCTGTGTGTATGAAAACCTGGGGGGTGGTGGGGGCTGGCAGAGGCTCCCTGTGGTGCTACTTCTCCTCCCTGGGCTGCTGGGTCCTTCAGCTGATACTGGGTCTGCTGGCCTTCACTTCATGTCTGCGAGTGCCAGTCAGGCAAAGCGCTATAGAAGGGGGTCTGGGTTTTTCCATGGTGCCTGTGCAGAGAGCTAGCGGGTTCCCTTCCCTGGTGAGGCTCTTCCCCCTTGCTTGTCTGTGGGACTCAAACTAGGGCTAAGCAAGCCCAGCCTGGGTTTCTGGTCCCCAGGTGCCAGTGTGCCCTTGCAGAGAGCTTGTAGCCAACCTGCTCTGCACCTGAAAGTGGATGTAAAATGATCTGAGTTATACATGGGGTCCTGTGGCATCAGTCTGTTGTGCTCTTTGATTTTTGGAGTTCCTTGGCTGGAGAACAAAGGAGGTGGCCTGGATTTGGGGAGGATGTTGAAACTCAGGGATGAGTGTGGCAAAGATTCTGCTCCAGAGTCAGGAGTATAGCTGGAAGGGAAGGAACTTGATAAACAAGTGACATGCTGCCTCTAGCTGGCCTGGCAGCCTTTTGTCATCCTGCATTCATCTGCCAGCCTGGCTGGTCTGTTCAACACCTGCTTTCTCATGTGAGAAGTCCCCAAACTACCTATGGTGTTTCTTATTTTTAAGGACCTTAGTCAGGAAAAGCATCAATGTGTAATTTCCCATTCTTGGCAAGGCATACCCCAGTAAATCTGGGACAGCCATCTGCTGATAACGATTGCCACTTGGGGCTGTGGGTGCTCTGGGGCAAGTGCTGGCAGTAACCAGCATACAGAAATACTATAGTAGTTGTGATAGGAGCTTCTGGGCATTGCTCAACACTATGGTCTTGTATGGTCTGAAATGGAGTAGAAATAAATATTGTTTTTAAGAAACTATTCCCAGGGAACTGTGATCTTTGGCTTTAAAGCAACCTGTTGCCCCCTCTAGAGATTTAATGTAGCAAAATGAAAAAAAATTGGAAGGGTGTGGAGGGGAAGACTGGGTGGAGCCACCTTATTTTCTGGTGTCTGTTCTTGTTAATCTTAGCTGTTCTCCCATTGTAGCTTGCAACTTTGGGTGAATATCCTTATGTGCCTCTCCATAAGTGGGTTTCCCTGTGCCCAGCTTGGCCAGCCGGCTACACTTTCTATGATGGGAGATTTAACTGCAAAATGGGTTGGGAACTGAATCAGTGACTTGTGCTGTGCCCGAGTAGAGGCTTGAATCGAGGTCTCCAAAGCTGGACTGAAACCTGGGCTGCTTGGTTTGGATTCTCACTATGCTGGTTGTTGATGTGCTTGACGGCCTCAGTTTCCCCCCTTCTCATTGTAGTGTGCTCGATGCCCTGCAAAACTGAGCTGGGCAGTCAGCTCCGTGTCCTGGCTCTGCAGAACACGGAGAAATAACCATGAGACCTTCTGCTAGAGTTATTAAATGAGGCTCTGTATGAGTAAGACCTGTTTATGTAGGTTTTACTGAAAATAAGCCTTATTCTTGCTATATTTCTGAAATCTACCTTTTCCTGAAGATATCAGGGCTTGGAGTTGGGTTTAGCTGCAGTTTCTGATTAAGAACCTGTTTGCCCTGGGACCTGTGATGGAAGGAGATGCCCTCCTGAGGGGAGGGTTCAGAGGGTCCATGATCTTCTATGCTCATTGGCTCTAGAGGCCCCTGGGACAGTGGGGCTCCTTGACTGTAGATACAAGTGGGAGTTGTCTGAGGTTTATGGGGGGAATTTGAGGAAGTAATATGACTTGTGGGCAGGCTTTTCCTCTTCCAGCACTGCAGAGAATCAGTGGTGTAGGCATGAAAAATGCCAGTATCTTTGAGCAAAGGATTAGGCAGTTTAAAAACATAAGAGTGCACTGAAGAATGGATTCCATAACTTTGGCTAAGCTTTTTTGCTCAGCTCCCTTAATACCAAAGTTTCCTGGGTGTGGGCGCCTTTCCTCCCACCAGCAAAGCCTGGTGTTGCAGAGGCTGCTGGTTGTGTTAGGAGCCATGGACTTGCAAAAATCTCCTTTCCTACTGGCAGCATGGCTGCATCTGACTTACAGCTTTTGCATGTGTGCGAGCCTCAAGCTGCAAGTGGGCTTGAATCTCAAACAGAAGGGCAGAGGCTTTATCTGGGGGCCTCCCTGCAGGTCTTGGGGGTGATCAGCCTTTAATGGGTCCAAGATGAACAGAAATGTTGTGTATGTGGGATATACTGTGTCCCCTTGGCTGTCTATGTCTAACTGAGCTCCGAGACAGGGCATGTCTTGTTCTTTAGGTGCTCTGTCATATGGACTGCTCTTGTCTTTGGTGTGGAGAAGGTGATGGAGATAGTACTGACTGAGGAATGTGAAGCCTGTTTTGGCTGGATGACCCAGTGCAGGCAGGCCAGACCAAACCTCTCCTGACATTTGGGATTAGGAGAAGGTCTGCCCAAAACCAGGGAGAATTGATCTTTAAGCTGATCCCAGTTTCAACCAGTTAACCTGTTGTCTGGTGCTGGAAAGGGGTGTGTAAAATCAACCTGGTCTAGAGTATGGACACTAGGGTCAGGACTATGAGACTGGTGGGTAGGTACACGGATGGTGCTTGCTGTAGCTCTTGCAGTCACGTTAGCCACTCCTCAGAGATGAGGTGGGAAAAGCAGGGCTCCAATCGCCACAGGTAGCTCTTGGTGTTATTCCTGGAATAGTTTCATATTTCAGATCTGCATTACTTCCCATTGGGAAGGCATTGCCAAGAAGTGCTTTTGGCTGCTATTTTGCCCAAAAGCAGCTCTCTGACAGGAACCCTGCTGCTAGTGTCCCTGCCCGGGTGAGGACAGGAGGTAGCAGTCCTGGGAAGAGCGGGTCCCAGCGTGTCTGCTGGCAGGAAAACTGCCAGGCTGTCGGAGCAGCCTGAGCACCAGGCTCACTTGACAAGTCCTTGGCCTTGCTCCTTTCCCACTGCTGTGAGGGAACATAACTGATGGGACCATTTGATCTCTTCTGGCTTTGTTCTAATCTGACCTTCTGTGTTATGGTTTTCAGCTTCATCCAGCTGCTCCTGTTTAAGCCTGATAGAGGTCTTCCAGAGGTCCCTCCTGACTTGATATCAAGACTGTAGGAGATACCCTCACTTATCTGGCTAGTTTTAGTGGCTAATAATTCCCCTGAAGGGTCTTATTTGCTACTGCAATTTTCAGTGCTGTAGTTACTGCTGCTTGTGCCTTTTGTCACTGGGCTGCAGAATGTGCTCATCTTTGCCACAAGGCAATACCAGGTACTTGATCACTGAGGAAATAAATATTTCTTTTTCCAGGAAAACTAATGTACTGGATTCATTCTTCATTTGCTAGAAAATGAGATGTTGTATGTAGGAGTGAACAACACAACCTCCTAGGCTGTGTTATGTTCCCAATAGTCTACATCTGTATAAATGTCGGTGAAGACTAGAAGCATAATAATATCTGATATCTTCATGTTAGGAGCCCATTTTCCTTCCAGAAGGGCATGAGGCAGGAACAAGACACCTGCCCCCAATCCATTGTATAAATGCTGGCCTCCTGATGACTTATGGATGACCTATCAGTCCCAGCTGGAGAGGAGGGAGTTCATTATGGACATGTCTTACAGATGAGGGCTGAAGAGCCAGTTGCTGGGTTTACAATGGGTAAATAGACTCAAGACCTCTGCCTTGGCACTGAGGGAAGAGAGCGATGGGAGGGGGTGAAGGCCACAGCCCTGGCTATTCTTGGGCTCAGAAATCAATCTCCTCTGTGAGAGGTTGTGCTCAGAAATGGTGTTGCTTCCCTGGTGAGCCCAGCAGCACTCTGCAAACAACTCTTTTCCAGTATCTGCTGACATCTCTTCCTGCATGCGAGGGGAAGAGCTGGCCTGAGTCCCTTTTTGCATAGCTGCAACCTGTGTGCAGGAGTAAGGCTGCCCTCATCCTCCTGGTTCATGCCATGTTAGCGACTTGATCTGTTGGGGCTGGCTTTGGGGGCCAGGGTTTGCAGACATCAGTACTGTGCTCCACTGCTGTATGGAGGAAAACCATTGGCATTTCACTGATCTGATACTGGTGTAGCCTCATCTAGATTGAGGAATGCTTTTTCTAGTCTGGGGTGGGATTTGTAGGAATCTTTTGTTCCATTTAAATCACTTTAGGCAGAAGGAGGTTATTTTTGACCCAGGGCTTAGTGCACAGAAATGGCTATATACACATTATGTAATTTGGAGAATGTCTGCTTTAACAAAAGAATGGATGTAGAAGCATAGGTGTTTAAGTCCTTAACTTTGAAGGAGAAAAACCCCTTGGAGTTAGCAGTCCTGATCCTTCTGACCTGGCTGTGAGGTGCCAGGCTTGGTGACCCGGATGGCTGTCTCACGATTAATCAGCCTGCTGCCTTGGTGAAAGCATCTTTTTGGATTAAGAAATCTCACATGCTCTGTACATAAAGATAGTAAATAGAGGAGAAAAGGGAGCATGTGCTGCTCCTGGTCTGTCAGAGGAAGGGCTTGGTGCTGGTGAGGGAGCTGGGGAGCCAGTGCTGGAGGTGATGGCTGTGCTGGAGATCCCAATTTGTGCTCGGATGCAGAAGGATGCACATCAGGCTCTCGTAGAGCCATGTTTGCATAAACCCCAGGGGAACGTGCTTGTGTTTTAAGGAACTATATTAAAATAAGCCACTAGATGGCCCCAGGAAGAAGCCGGTTCAGGCTGTGGGGCCCGAGGGAGCGAGGTGAGGGCAGCCTCCAGCAGGCACCTGGCCAGCCCCACCGCAGGGCTCCTCATCTCCCTGCTCTGGGGAAGGGCTGGGGTTAGCACAGTCCGACTGCTGAAACACCACTGGTGGGAAAGAACAAGGGGAGCACTCAGGGCTCCCACACAACCCTGTCTTTCACAGGACTGTCTGTTGGGTCTTGCGCCACGGGAGCGTGCTCCGGGGTGCAGGGGAGCTCGCAGGTGTGGTGCCTACTCAGAGGAATGGTGTGAGCTGCCTGTTCTAGTGCTGTGCCCTATCTCAGCACCCATCGGTGAAATTGGTGGCAGCCCAGCAAACGTGGCACATGCAGGTGGCCCTGTAGCCTGTGTGGAGGTCATGTATCTGAGTGCTGCAGTCCTACTCAGGTTGGAGAATTAGCCAGATTTCATGGAGCCCTGGGTAACCCACAAACAGCACCCTCCATCTAAAAGCAAACTAGCAATCATGCCTGAAGTTGTGTGTTAGGGTCAATGCCACGTGCACCCCTGGTGCCTGCTGGCCTGAACGGTGGGACTTGGGCTCAGGGCTGCCGTTCAGGAGACTGTCTTCTAGCTGGGATGCTGAAGCAAGGTGCCTTTCCTTTTTACCACTCTGCAAGGGGACCTTAAAGGCTGCCTTTGCAAGGGGACACTTAAGTGTCTTGCTCTGGTTATAGTTGCTACTTCAATTAGAAGTCGGATCCCAGTTAGATATTTAGGTACTGGTACAGCTCCAGGTAATCTGGAAGGAAAGGTGGCAGCCGTGCTCATTTCTGAGGGAGCCTTATCCCAGGGTTAGGAGGGGAGCGTAGGGTCTGCAATGTGCTTGTGGCTCATCCTTCAAACCTGAGCCTCTGGGAGCCAGGAGGGATGTGAATCTGTGGATAGCTACAGCTGAGCAGTGCTTCTCTAGGGTGCTGCTGAGCTCCTCTGGAGCCTCCTCTGGAGGCTTTAATGAATGGAGCTTCACTGATGGATGAGATAGGAAAAATGGCTAACCCGGGGAAGTGTAAAACAGTGACTGGGCCACGCCACAGTGAGCCTGGCCTGGTGGTTCTTCAGGAGGAGCTGGCTGCTGCACAAGCCGGTTAGAAGGGGAAAGGTAGGCAAGGAAGGAGCTGTCTGGAGCTGCCACAAAGTCAGCTTTCTGGGACGTGCTGGCACAAAAGTCTGCGCTGAAATGAGATCTTGGAGGCTTTGCAGTGCCGCGGGCAGGTGTGAGCGCTGCCAGGGAAGGCTGCGGGGCAGGCTCCCCTCGGGGCTGCCGAGGCTTCTTCCCTGCCTCGCACCTTGCCACTGGCCGGGGAAGTACCTGCTCTCCTGCAGACAGGGAAGCTGCGTCCCTCTTCCCTCTGATATGGACTTCTTGTGCAGCCCGAGGCGAGCGGCGCTGCTCTTCCAAGCCAAGCTTCACTCCTGAGGCAAACTGGAATGAGTCCAAGGGTTTGTCTGGTTTCCTTTCTAGGTTTCCTCCCCTGTTTAGTGGGATTAATAACACCTAAGGGTGTCAGAGTAAATTACTCATCAGGTTTCAGGTGCTCTGAAAAAAACCCTGTGCAATCTATTGTTTGAATTTACAAGATGCTGCTGCCTCTGTCTCCCAAGGAGTGACTGAGGTCCCTTGAATGACTTTGCTTTTTGAAGGACACAAGCTGGGGCCCTCAAAAGATCCTGAGCTGACTGCTGCGCCCGCTGATGCCAGCAGGAATTGATGGTGCGCAGGGGGGAGTAACCGTGCCCCTAGTAGTTTGATTTAGCAGTTGGTCCTTTGACCCTCATCCCTTTAGGAAGGATGAGGGCTCCTCCACAAGACCCCTTCCTCAAAAGAGCAACCCGACCTTCAGGTGGAAACCTCAGGACAAGCTGCTGTTTTGTATGTGGCCATCAGTGGTAAAACCCAGAACAGAGCTCGGGTCTTTCAGGTGAGAAATGCAGCTTTCATCCTATGAAATCCATCCCTGTGCTTGAACTGGCATGACTGAACTTACTCAGTTTGGGATACTTTATCCAGATTTTAGCCACAGGACAAATATCCTTTTTTTTGTCTTGATAACAACCAGTGTGAGCTGAAATAACACCTGCTGGGAAAAGACGCCCTGGGTAACCATAGATAAATCGAGTTAAGCATGGCTCAGAAAGGGATTGACAAGCCTGAGATGCCTTGTCTCTGTAGCCAGGAGCTTTTCCCCTGAAAATCTTCATCTTGCCCCTGCCCATCCCCAAATATCAATTCAGAGCCTTTATTTTCCTCCCACACTGTTTCTAGAGAGCATCCTGAAAAATAGCTGCTCACTGAACAGATTTCCGCTGTGACGGATAAACAGAAACCTGCTATTGCGCCCTTCTGGGCTGGGGATTCAGCAAAGCTGCAACGCTTTGGATTTTGCTGCTGTTATGTCAGGGAGGTTTAGTTCCATCTGAACCAGCAAGTACCTGCTGAGTCAATCTGTCTCACTGCTGCTGTGTTCGGTGGGATGTGAAATGTGCTGCCTGACACCTGCTGAAGATCTCAGCCAGGATTTTTTTACCTGTGGGAGGAGGAATTTCTGGGAGGTGAAATGCAGAAGAGAGCAGGAACGATTCCCGAGCGTTTGAGTCGAGCTGAACCTGTTCTGTGGGGTGCGGGTCCTGCTGCAGCGCTTGAACGTTTGCTCAGACCACTAGTTTTGTGGGATTAGGCAAGTGAACCTACCAACACGTTGCTGTGAGGATTTTACTCCCAGACTTTGTTAGTCTGGTTGCTGCTGAGTTTATTAGGTGGCAGCGGTGGTAGGTTTGGATCCCTTGTGATCTAGGTGCTATGGGGGATGTGTGCTACGAATTCACCCAGCTAATTGCACGGTGCATCTTGAGGCTTTTGGTCTCTTGAATTTCAGGCCTTTTAGCGATGTGGGGAATTGAGGAGTGTTTTGTGGCGTGCATGACGGATGCAGGAGGGGGAAGTGGGTATTCAGTGGGCCCTTTGGGATGGAGAATAGCGTGGATGGCTGTGCCTGGAGGAAATTGGGGTGGTGTTGCCTCAAATGGCTCCTTTTGGCCTTATATTCTGTGTCATTCACACCCTATAGTACCAGCGTGATGGCAGCTGTGTCCAGTGTCCAAGTCTACTGCCATATTCATGGGAGCCCTTGAAAATATCACTGCAAGGTGGGGAGGAAACTCTTGGGAGGATAGAAAAAAAATGAAAAGAGCCTAAATACTGACAGGGCTGCACCAAAGGACCCTGCTGCATGGCTGCTTGCGCATGGTGCTGGGGTTTCTGGTTCGGCTCACCGGGCTGGGGAGGTTTGGGGCTGGAGAGGAACAGGCTGTGATGGCCCCGCGCGCCTGTGCCGTGCCTGGGCTGGAAGAAGGAATGCCGATCTCTGCCAACAGCGCTGCCAGTGCCGTGGTTTCCTAAGCAGAGCTGTTCCCAGGCAGGGGTAGCATCGGCTCTGGTGCTTCTGGAGGACCTTTGGAAGAAAGCTGGTCGCATCCCATCCCCTGCTTGACTGGAGGTAGTTTTGCCTGGGGGGGATCCCAATTGATGGGTCGCACCCATTTCTTTGCAGATTGGTTGGGGTGGGATGCAACCTCCTTGTAATGGCACACAGCCCTGTGCTCCCAAACTGCAGCCTGGGGTCAGGGTAGGGGAGGAGTGGGTCTTGCTTGCCCCTTCGCTCCTGAAATGGGTGTAGAAGGCTGGTCCATGAGCTGGTTGTAAATCAGTTTGCGTGAGGAAGGCAATTTTCTGCAAGTGAAACCTGCCCTAACCAAGCCCTGGGGGAGGGAGGAGAACTGCAAGTGTCAAGGTGAGACGGAAGAGCAACAGAACGAGATTTAATTTCCTTCCCAATAATTTTCTCAAGCTGTATAAACTTTCCTTATTTAAAATAAATACTCCCTGAAAACACATTCTGTGTCAGTGGCCCTGTGAAAACACCCCCAGTCACAACCTGTGCCTGTCCTTTGCTTGCAGCCTCAGCCAAAAGCCAGCAGTTTTACATTTTGCTCTATTAACTTGAGCTGTAAATTTCCTTGTGCAAAGTCTCCCAGGCTGTGGAATGAATTTAAGTAAACAGGGCGTACAATAATAGACTTGTGTTAGGGCAGGTTTTTCAAGTGGCCTGTAACTCTTAGAGTAAGTTCTTCTAAATCTCTCCCTGTTATGGTGGAGAGAGTGAGCCTGTCCAGAAGGTGGAGGAAGTCATACAAGGGACCTGGCTGGTAACCATCTCTGGGATCCTATCTGTGGTCCAGAGAAGAGCATCCAGTGTTTGATAAGCAAAGAATTCAGGTGAGACAGTCTCTTGCCTGGCATTTCATCATGTTTTTTGGTTCAAAACCTCCGAAGTTATTAGTTTTTTCTCAGTGACAGCATCTGTGCGAGATGCTTATAAGGACTTTGAGTTTTTCCCCTTGTCCTACAACATGCTGAATGCAAACTCTAAAATCAGTTTTGAGAAGGCGTTTCAAGCTTAACCCCTAAAGAAGGCACCCAAAATTGCTTGTTGCTTTGGAGACTGTAGGATTAGTTCCTTCTCAGAGTTATTCTCTGGGGACAACACACAGGAGGAGTTTCTCCTGTAAGAGTGTGATGGAAAACAATATTCTGTTTCAGGTTTGTGGGCATCATTGCTCTGAGACTCCTGAAATTCTGCCTGCTCTGCGTACAGAGGTGCTGTATGCGTTTCTGCTTCATATTGCCAAGGAATCTGAAAGGGTTCTGGGGATGTTATGAGGTGTTCACGTTTCCTGCTGGGGCAGGAAAGCATCTCAACTGCGAATGCAACCTACTTATCTCAGATCATTGTCCAATCTTCAGCTAAAAGCAGGTTCAAGATGAACACGATCTAGAAGGTTGCGAGTGAAGAAAGACTGATTCCACTTTGCAAGCTAGGCAGTTTTCCTACCTGATGCTTCTGCAGTAGATTATTGCTATTTTTCCCATGAACTTGCAGATAAAATGCACATCTGGTTGGTGTCTTTGAGTTGTCTTGTAAAGGGTACTTGATCATTAGATAAAGAGGAAAGGAACTTCTGGCTTATAGACAGCTCTTTCCTGAAAAAAGGTTGTAAGCAATAACTTGGCATAAAAGCCCACAAATAGGGGTTTCTTTAGACTCCCCTGGGTTTGGCTATGTTGTCTGGTTATCTAACCTTTCACCAGCTGCTTCTTGTAAAACTGCAGGCAAAGTAGTTCTGACTTCTGCTAAGCTGCGGAGAAAAAAGCAAGAAAACATCTTTAAGGCCCTTATCCAGAACTCAGTAAAACCAATGGAAAACCTCTGAGTCCGGGGGATATTGGATCACTTCCAAAGTGTGGAGAGCACTGGAGAAAGGTTGAGCCCAGCTTGTGTTAGATCTAGAAGCCAAGGGAAATTCTCTGCTCCTGGGAGTGGAAAAAGGGTCTTAGTGCTGGAGCAAGTGATTGACCTAAAATGGTAGAAGTTGGGATTTAGGGGATAGGAGGAGGGACAAAGCCTTGTGTACTGGGGTACTCGAGCAGCTCATGAACTGGCATTTCCTCTTGGTCTTTTGATATATCCTCTATTAGATAAAAGGAGAGTGACTGATGCTTCATGTCTCCTGCTGCTGGCTTGGCCTCTGCTACAATATACCTATTGCTTCTCTTTGAAAAAGGTGTTTGGACCCAAACCTCCCACTTTCTTCCCAGTAGGAGACTGATACCGCAATAAGGCTTAACTCGGGTGTTTTTGTCGCAGCTAGCCCCAGAAGATGTTGAGGAGGTTTTTGTGGGACTTGAGTGGTCCTGGACCAGTGTAACTGGTGGCATAAGAACAAAGTTGCCCAGCTGAATGCAAAGGCTTTTAGGTAAAACAAAGTGTTTGCTTTGGCATTCAGAAGCATGGAGATGCCACAGATGGAGAATTGCCAGTTGGCTGATCACCAGCCAGTGATTCATAATGTAAAAGTGTAGTGTGAGCCCCCGTTTCTTTTCCCCCTTCTTGAAAAACTTTACAACTGGCTTTTTTTTGAGAGGAGGAGGGAATTCTCATGGTTTTAAACAAATCACAACTGACTCAGCCTAAGCCCAAGGGTAGAATGGCGAAGGCTTGATGGATTAAGTGTCCTGGAACAACTGGCTACACAGCTCTTTCTTGTTTTCTGGCTGTGAGGATCGTCCTTTTGATCAGATTCTTTTCCCTACCGCTTTCCGGGTTGTAAATCCAGATTAGTCATGGCAGGGTGGCAAACAATTAATGGAGTAGGAGGTTAAGCCCTGGGAGTGTGAGCGGTGGCCTCTGGGGAGTGAATACACCCTGGTGGCCAGGCGGAGAAGCGAGGACACCTTGAGGCCACCTGCCCATGAATTTGCTGTTTGGAAGGGTTGAGAGCCTGAGACTCCTACAACAATCCATATTTCTGTGCTCAGGGATGTGTCTCTAGCTGTCCCTTTTAGTTATGACCTGCTTGACTGTCTGACTTCCAAGGTCCTGAGTCTTGCTGTAAGACTCAGACTTGTGTCCTGTAGCCAGGGGAGGAAGATGTAGTTTGGCTATTTACCATCTCTCCTGTATATTTGACCTTCATTGCTTCCTGCCTGTGCTAAGTCATCATTACCTTCAGGATCCACTGGTTAACTGGTCTTTGAGAGCATTAGTCAACTGCTGCTCAACTCCTCTTGGGTACTGATGATGCCTACTGCAAGCTGACTTTCTTGCTTCTCTGGTCATACAAAGGTCCAGGAAACTGGGGTGTTTTTATAGGCCTCAAACTGGAAGAAAACACTGTGGAGTGACTTGTCAGGTCTCTAGTGACCATGAGGAAGTGGGTTGCCAACCCCCACATGAGAAGGCAAAGGCTTAAAATGGAAGGGACAAAGTATCCCGATTCCCAGTCAGCTGTGCTGGGGGATGAGCAGTGGTGTGCACAGGAATGCCACAACTCTTTGCTTGTCTTTAGTTGAAAGCCCTTACCAGCTGTGCCGTACTTGTGTGTCAGACTGACAGGCTTGTTTTGAAGGCCAGGTAGGGTTATCCTTCCCTAAACAGCTTCTGCTGCAACTGCTACTACAAAAAGGTCCATGTCCAAAGGTGATGTCTTCGCAAAGGATGAGATGACCATGCACAAACATGGTTGCCTTTTGCATGTCCAGGTCTGCTGAAAATGTTATTTTAAGGCAGTACTTTAAAGCAGTAAACTGGCAACATAATCTGTTTGGGTGGAGTCCTGAACCTGGGGAGCTCACTGCTGGAGCTAGCAGGTGATGCTATGTGAATTTGCAGGTTTATTTGCAATGAACTGATTTGCCTGATTAAGGTGGCTTATGAACACAGCTGCTGCTTGGTGCATGGCTTTTGACATCAGTAGTGTTATACCAGGGGTGAAATTGGCCTTCCCTATATTGTTGCCAGTTGCAAGAATTTATCATCCACCTGTGCTCTGATTTACGTGTGTGTAAATCCCAAGTAACTCCATTAACATCAATAAAGCTGCTTGAATAGATCTCTATCTGAATTTCGTGCTGAAGACTTCTCATGTTGCTGCTAGCTATGCAGGTGCAGGGATGTGGTTGGGTTCAGCTGGGAAACATGATGCCATCCAAGTGTGTGTGTCTAGCATGCAAACAAGAAGAAAATGCTGAGCTGAAACCACAATGCTCATTTAAAGGAATGCTATCAAGCTTTCAAGAGGAGATTTCTCCTTGCCATCTTAAAATATTTGAACAGGCAGGAATTTCTGAAGAGTGTTTCCCTGGTTACGTGAATGGGACAGAAATGTCCTGCTCCTTTGTGGTGGAAGAGATAGTGGACAGAGGAAGATGGGTTGGTCCCAGATCAGTTTTGATGACAAAGTTGGGTAGAAAAATGAGATGGGTTTCTATTGTCATTTACCTCCTCCACCTTCACTGTACCTATACCTTAAACAACTGTATGTAAGGACAAAGAACAGCAGCTTGCTTTTTAGCAAGTGTTTATTTTGTGGGCTTTTTTGCATGAATTGTGGAAACTAGAAACACAGGGAGCAATGTTAGGGACGTGGGGTGGAGCTGTGCCACCTTGCGCTGTTGTATGTATTTTGAGGGACAGAGGAGTCAGTTGTCCTGTCGCGGCAGCAGGAGAAATGAAAAGTCACCTGGAAAAAATTGTCACAGGGAGATGAGATAGCTTAGCCCTTGGATAAGCTCTCCTCTGAGCTGGTGGCTGTCAACCCAAAGCATTTGGGGCCGATAGCTCTTCTGAACCACTTGTGATGTTACTAGAGACTCTCATAGATAAGTTATCTATAAAAACTCTGAACCTCACTAATGTCTATGTGTCAGTGAGCTCCTGTAGGGAGATTTTGGGATTTTTGGGTTGCTTGGCAACTTCATGGATTGAGGTGCAAAACAATATCAATTGGGATTGGTTTTGGGAGTGTGGAATACAGCTTTATTGGCTCTGGTGGAATTTCTCCTGGTTAGCAGAAACAGAAGGATTGGAAATACAGCATTCAAAGTGATTTGTTTTTGGAAGGATATATTCATGTTCTGAGGACTCCATCACTTAGCTAACATTTAATACGTGCAGGGGAGAAGGAAAGAGGATCATTGGCAAGTTCATTATGGGTTGGTTTTTTAGGGGATTAAGATAGTTGTCTCCTTGGAGTGAAAGGTGGCATGTCATTTAAGGAAAAGACTTGTAGCCTCCGACTGTTTTCCATTGCTGGCCAGGTGGAGGGATGTTTGCTGCATGCTCTCAGCTGGTGACAGTCTGGGGAGGAGGAAGGGGATGCCAGGCTCAGACTCTGGGGAGATTGGGCATCTGAGTTACTGTGAGGCTGTAGGTACTCGTGATCACCTCTGCTGTGTCTGTGCGTAGCCACTGTGTCCTACAGGTCTCCCCTTTGGCCAACTTGTCCTTATATTCAGACATCTGAAAATGGTCAATGGTGGGGTGGATAACCTGGCTCCATTTTTTACCACTGTTTTACCTTGATGGTAACATGTCCCTCTGAGCTGGAAGCAAAACAAGACAAAAGATAAAGCCCAGCACCTTAACCCCCAAACCAAACCATAGCCCCGCCATACCCTTCATCCCATAGAAAACTGTAATACTGTCTTTGGCATGAGCAAAGCGTGTGCTTTTAGGTTGTAACCTTCGGAGTCGGTGGTTCTTTAATGTGAAGAAGTGTTGGAAAATGTCAGTTTGGATCTGATACTCATCTACCTTCCAGGGCCCCTGAAGCAACTGGTGCAGTAGTTGCAGTTCAGGTGTCTCATGTGCCTATTTTTCATGAACAGGTTTCCCACCTGGTCTGTGTCTCCCATGGCAGACCATAGCTGTAGGTCTCCATTGGGTATTCTGGCTGTTTTTCCCACAGGCTAATGCAAACTACCACCGGAGATGGGAAGTGGGCAGGAGTCTGTCGTACAGAGGGAAACGGAGGCCTGACTAGAAGCTTGTCTGCGTCTACATTTGGAATGGCTTTTTGGTAATAATGCCTTTTGTCTTGATATTTTTTTCATTTGGGGAGAATGTGTTGCAGACAGCTTTCCTTGGGGATAGAGGGTGGAGTGGCTCTTGTAGAAATGCCACCTGTAAGGTGGTGTGAAGAAGGGGACCATTAAAACAAAGAATTCCTTTCCAGCCTCAGTACTCTTGTAAGTGTACGCAGGCTTTCTAAAAATAGCCTCCTTACGCTGACTGAAAATGGGATGCCCCAGGCATTTGACTCTGTGCAGCTCCCCTCCTTCTTTCCCCGCTTTTGAAGTTGAATGCTTATGGATGTTTTTTAGCTTATCGTAAACCCATCACAACTGGCAGTACTCCACTGTTCCAGGGTTGAGGGTTTTCTTTCTCAGCCTCCACCCATGCATGTACCTCTCAGGAAAAGATCACGTGAAATCCTCTGCCTGCCTTAAAGAGAAGATTGTCACTTCTCCATGCCTTAAAGATCATGCTTAGCATTTATTTCACTGAGAAAATTTCCCACCTTCTTAAGGACCTCAGATACTGGCTATGCTTTTGATCTCGGCAGCTCCTTCCCTGTGACAGACTAGTTCTTGTGGCCTTTAGTCTCTCCACTGAAGCCTTAAGCTTGTCCTAAGGGGCTGGATTGGCTTGTGAAGAGGATGGTATTTCCAGAAGTCCTCCTGTTTTAAGTGTTTCTCTCCCAGAGATCACAGGGAGAAGAAAACTTGCTATTGATACCTGCTGAATTTAAGGAGTTGTTGCACCATCAGCAGCAACAGCAGTTTGTCCCATACTGACCTCACTGGCTGTGGGGCGCATTGGGGGACAGATCTGGCTGGGGAATGACCTGGTAGAAGGAAAGGACACTTAGAAAATGTTTGGTCCATAGCATGGCCCTACGAGTGCGAAGCTGGCGCAGAAGCTGCAAGGCACTATGAGGTGGGCAGTGATCCAGCTGGTGTTGCCACCAAGAAAATGTAGATAGAATAACAGGGTGACTTCAACAGATCTGTGCTGAAATGTCTGGGTTGGATGTGCATGTGAGCACTGAAAGACTCTAACCACAGACGGCTGGAGGCTGGGAAAACACAGTGGGAAAGATGTGTGGGCCCCATTATACCTGCCAGGTGTGGGCTATGGTCCTAGCTAGAGTCAGGATGCTTTTCTGACCTTGGGTCTGACTGCTACAGCTGGGCTTAGGGGGGCTGTTTTAAAAGCTATATTTCAAGGAGTTGAGGAAACTGGTTTCTGCACAGGTGTGTGTTTCCAAGTGGATTATAGCTGAGGCCTGAAGGGGTGTGCAGCCTCCCAGCTGGTGCTGTGTATGGCTCCACGGGTGGAAGTTGTGTGCAGAAGCTGAGACATGTGGACTGCCCACAGCTGGAATGAGCTGTTGAAAATGGTCATGCTCTCCCTGCTGCTTATCCACAAATCACTGGCTGGTGCCCAAGGTCTTGGTCAGCAGGTCTGAGTCAATCCTCATTTGTGTGATGAGCAGACAGAGAAAAACACCCCAGGTGGGCAGCATGATCATGGTGTTGTGTCTTCTGAAGCAAATTTTGCTGAACAGGCCATGTGGATGATGGGCTTCTTCTCCACCAAGCACCTTGCACCCCAGCACAGATTAACTCTGTCATAGCTGCTGGATAAGAAGAGGTCCCTTCCCTGGAGAGGGGAATGGGATTTCCCCATAACTGACACCCTGATCCAAGTGTGCAGGCTTGAGGCTGCCTGTCTCTGCACACAAAGGCACACAAGGGACCTCCTATGAATCCCCACCACACTTTCTAGCATGTTTCTAGCCTTTGAGGAGGAGGAGAGATGGGCAAGAGAGGAGTGGAGATGTATGCAAGGTGGTTTGTATGCTTGCTTATTGGTGAAAGGTGCTTTGTCTCCTCCTTGAATCCAGTTGAATGCTCTTGGATTTGAAAGCTGGGTTAATTCAAATGCATTTGGCTTTGATTTCCACTTGGTGAAAAAGGAAAAGCAGTGGAGCAAGAAAGCTATTCATTTTAGGAAGAAATCTGTAAGGTTTCTTCAAAAATCTTCCAGAGAAAGGAATAGAGTAGCAAGTGTTGGGAGAGAGTTAAGGCAGAGCTAGTATGACCTTTTTGGAGGGACTGTGTTTCATTTGGGTGTCTCACAGGGTAAGGGACATCCCTGCAGTATCACAACAAAGCAGCCCTGCTCTGTCCTACAGATACATGTGAGCAAACCTCAGCAAGAGCGTATGTGTAGGTGGAGATGGACCCAAATCTAGCTGCGTTTCAATGCTTTGCGACTGTCCCTGTTGCTTCAGGTGTGTGTCCATGGATTGCAGCTGGCTTGGATAGCTGTGCCAGACCCCATTACTGTGCCCCTGTGCCCCATGTAGCTGTAGAGATGGGCGATGTCCATGGGGTGAGACGCCTTCACTGTTCAGGGGAGTGGTGATGACTGGCTTTCCAGGGGTGTCATCGACGCTAGCTCTTAACGAGACAGTATAATTCACAAATCTGCTTTGAAACAGTTTGTCTTTCTAAGAGCATTGCTCCCTAGGTCAGGCTCACAGATAACATCAGTGTCTATCGTTAAGGGAAGAATGTGTTTTGGTGGATGGTGCACTGCAAACAAGACAGATAAATAATAGCAATCCATGTAGACAGAGGTAATTAAAGTGACAGCCACACTGACAAATAGCTAAGTAAAAGGATAGGGCGATTTACTAATGAAATGAGTATAAACGGATATATGGACATGCAAGACGGGGAAAATGACAGAAATATGAATTTGGCATATTCCCAAAAGGCGCTCTCAGGGCTGCTGCGTGTGCTGTGCAATGATTGTTAGTCAAACAAGGCTTCGTGTCTTAAATCATGAGGTTGTTACAGATTGCAAAGACTTTTTTTCCTGTGGCTAGACGCTGGATTGATCCATAACTGGGGTAAGAGTGCAAATTCCTGCCTCTCCAAGCAGAAAGAGGGAAAACCGGCCAGCTAATCCCAGTACTGTGCCAGTGACTATAGGCCAAAGAGCAGAGTACCTTCAAGGCAGGGAGATACGTAAGTAATTTGAGGAAAAGTCTAGGAAATGCATCTCCTGTGCTTTAGTCGTGTACTTAGTCATGGTGCAAGGTGCAGGGGGAGTTTGGGAGTGTTAGAAGTGGGCTGACATCAAAGTGAGAGGAGGCAGGGCTAGGATGTCCTAGTTATGGCTAGGATGTCCTAATGGCCGAGTTGTTATGCGCCCTGCGAGTCCCAAAATGACGTTGAAGAGGAAGGATAGTCCTAAGGTGGTGTAACCACCTATTTAAGACTGAGAATCTGATATGTATCAGCCTCTCCAGACCCCAAGTAAGGGAAGCTTAAGCTGCTTTGCTTCTGGGACCAGTGCAAGAATGGTTTAAGCTCACTTAGACAAATATGAGTTTCAGATCTTTGGTTATACACAGCTTGGCTGATAATTTAGCTTTGCCTATCTTGTTTTTTTTCCCCTGTTCTATATGCTGAGAAATATGAGTTTTTTGGCAATATTGGTCACCTTTGGAACAGAATCTGAATGCCCAGCTCATGGTCCTGCTAGTCATCAGCAAAATGCTTGTCAAAGATAAATATCAATCTTTTAGTTGCTGTATGTTTGTCTTGTTCGAGCCATCTGATGCTATACAAAGAGTTATCCCTACCTTTGTAGCCTCTTCATGCCCTATATATATGGCCAGCTGATTGTACCTAGAGCAGTTTTGCAGATGCAGCTGTTTTTTGGGAAAAAAACAGGGGGAAAAGATCAGAGTCGTGCTGTTTTATAAGTGGAGCTTGGGGTGATTTCTATGACTTAATGGAACAAGCACACAGTGCTGTCTGCTAAGCAGTACTTGAACTTCATTGCTCAGGGTGGGGAAAAATGATCCTTTAATATTAAAATTAGGTGACGCTTCTTTTCCAGAAATAGCGTATGGTGCATGTTTGGAGGGTACATATTAGTCTTCATTAAATTGGTGTCCTGGAAATTGGGGTGAACAGAGGTGCAGAGGGGAGGTACTGGGAGTGGGAGGAGATGGGGCAGTGTGTAACTCTGCCTCGGTAGCACGTGTACCCTGCTCCTTTGTGCAGCTCAGAGAACATTAAAAGTGATGCCTGTTGGGACTTGAACTTGAGTTTTATGAAGGGGTAAGATGGAGGAGGCAGGAGAAGGAGGCAAGGTAACTTCCCCGGAGGCAGCATTTCTGCTTAGAGGCTTCTTTGTTTTGGTGTGCTCTTCCCTCCTTGAGATTAATTAATTTGCAATGGCGGGGAAGCTTTTGAAGGCTGTGTAATGCCACAAGCCACATGTCATTTTGTGTCCTGCAGGAAAGGCAGATAAAACAAATAGCATGTCAAATTGCTCTGAAGATGGAGACCTGCCTCCCAGCCTGTGTGGTTATTTGCATTTCCAGAGAGGGAAATAGCAGGTGTAAAGCGTCCTCCCCTTGATGCAGAGCTTTCAAACGATTGCTCCTGTGTGGAGCTGGGCTGTGGTGTGCAGTGTAGGCTGCTTGCTCTGGATCCGCAGAGCTAGGACTCCCTTCCCTGCTGTGTCTGAGTCAAGCCCTGGTCATGGTGATGTCTCAGCTACCCCATGCTCTTGCCTGGCATGTGAGCAGTGAGTACTAAACACTACTACTTGTAAAGAGTGAAGAATGAAGCAAGGGAGTGTCTTGCACCTTCCTCTGAGAAGCCTGTGATTGCCTTGATTATATGCTGCTTGCACTGAGAAGAAATCGGGTATGGTGATTTCCACAGGTCAGGAACTCCTTTGGCTCCCGCTCAGCCACTGCTCTGCAGGGTACAGTCCCTCCTCTTGGTTGTCCCTGCTCAGCTGGCCTCCCTCATCTGAGGTGGTGTACAAATTGACAAAAGCTTAGAAACATTTGTCTTCAATTTAAATTTTTTTCTCCATTAGTTTTGCTCTATTGATTCCCACCTGGACCAAGATCTAGGTGTCCAACATGCCAGACAGGCTAGGTTCAAGGGACAACATAAGGTCATGGTTCATGGTTTCTTAAGGACTTTCCAGTATGGAGTTGACAAAGCCCAGTTCTGGATGCCTTAAAAACACTCCTCCCACATACTATCTCTTTATTGTGATTTTGCTCGCTTAAGATACTATAAAGCTTTTCCTGTTTCATGGTTCAAACATGGAAACAAGTGGGTGCTATTGCTAGTTAATCTCTAGAACGTGTGACATTATTTGTCTTCAAGTAACAGGCAGAAGCTAAAGCTGCAACAGGCTTTCACTTGTATTGACTGTTCTAGCCAACCTTTCAGTGTTGGCAAAAACTCGCTTTTCCTACAGTGGCTGGATCTCCTCTGGGCCACACTGTGTTACTGTATAATAGCACAATAGGGTTTGCTTCCTTCTTCTTGGTTCCTTTTCCAAATTCCTATTAATGCTGGGGCACAAAGTATATGATTGGAGGTATGTGTATGTGCCACAAGTAACGCAAGGCTTGCTAACTGTCTAAGCATGGAATTTAGAGGTCTAATCCTTACGTAAGGTGCAATGCAATAAACCGCTCCAATTACAAAACACTGGCGTGCACATGCTTCTTTCTGAACTTAGCTGAAGTCTGCCTGCTGGGTTGGCACAGGCTGCTTTGTTCCAGAGTAGCAGCGAACCTGTGGTTCTCATTCAAACTGACGGTAAAGCAAGTGTTAAGAAATCCAGGGTGCAAATTTTATCTTCAGCGGCTCATTGTGGCCCTGAGATGGATCTGATGCAGTCTGTCCTGGCCTCTTGGTCTTGTTACATCTTTTCCATGCTATTGAAGAGCGGAGTTTTTTGTGCCAGGCATAGTAAAAGCATGACCTATGGCCCAAATCCTGGTGCTTTCGTGTCAGAGCACAGTAAATGTTTGCAGAGTTTTGATGCCCAAATGAATTAATGCTGGGTATTAAACTCCTGTCAGCTGTGCTTTGCAGTGAGAATGAAGTTGCTTATCCCTCTTTCCTCTTACACAAGCTTATTTAGGTGTAACATGTTCCTGTAAAAAGAAGGAATTTCTCCCAGTATAAGACCTTTCTGTAGAGATCAAATTATGTACTGTATAGCATTTGACTTCTAGTACGTATATAATACTCTCTGCTTTAGAATATTTTTAAGTCACTCTATTAGCTGAACTAGGGATATTTCACGGCAGCATATTTTACCTCTGTATTTTGGGGCAAGTTCCTTTCTCTAGAGAGCTCACAACCCTGGTTAATGGTGCAGAACTTGCTTGTTGTGGCAGACTCTTGTCCCTAAGAGGCATTGCAGGGCCATAAATGATAAACCCTCCTCTCCTCGTTCATGGGTTTTCCCATCCTGTGGAAAGAGGAGGAAGGGCTGAGATGCAGAGCTGGTGGGAAACGCGCCTGAGCGTGGTGCGGAGGCCATGGGTTGCTGTCTATAGTTAAGCTGCTGTGCAATGGGCAACTAACTGGTAAATGTGGGGAGGAAATGGGTTACCATGATGATTCCTGCCAAAATACCCTTGACCCATCCCAGGCACTGCTAATGTGCTGCTGGCTTTGCGGCATGGGCTTGTTCTGAGTCCTCAGTGGCATGGCCACCTCAGCCTGTTGGCTGCAGGTGCTGGGAGGCTTCAGCAGTGCTACTGAACACCAGGATCAGAGGAAAAAAGCGATCAGGAGCGCAAATGACTGAGCAAGTCAGCAGCAAATTTAGTATCTTGTTGCATTTTCCTTAGAGCTAAAGCAATTAGCTTAGGTGTGGAGCCTTAGATGAGCTTAAATTCTCTTTAGGGCTGTTAAGGTATACTGAAGGCTTTTTGCAAAACCAGGGCTCAGGTGACATCCCAGACTTTCTCCAGGCTGGTGTAAAATCTTCCACGCATGGACTGTGTTTCAGCTTGAAGGAGCACCTTCTCAGTGTGCTGAGTTAAAATATCATAGCAGTGTTGGCACTGGAGCTCACCTGTGAGGTGTGGGTGTGGTCCCCATCAGTGACAGCTTGATAGTGTTTTATTGTCTGAAATAGGGATGGGTAACTTGTGGAGCTGAGAGGGCTTAGCAAAAATCAATAGCGGTGTTTTTCTTTCAGCAGAACCACCTATGAACCTCTCTTTAAGGCTGGTTTCATTTCAAAATGCAGAAAACACAACACTGCTTAGCATGCTCCATTGGCTTTGAAATGCCTTCTGTGTTGGGCAGCACGCTGTGATGTGAGATGATGTGGCTTTGCAGTGCTCCCTGCTGCTTCTGTGTGCTCCAGGGGAAGGAAAGGAGCTCAGCTGGCCACGTTCCACTCATCTCCAGCTGTTGAAATATCATCTTCTAGGTGATAAGGAAATGTTGTTAAGACTTCAGGCCTCACTTGTTGCCAGGTATATCGTGTCCATTTACCTTCCATAAAATGCTTTTGAATTTAATCTCTCAGTTCATTTTCATAATGCCCATCACTCCTTGCAAAACAACACGTAGTTATAGATTCAGTAGTAGATGATGGAAAATAGAGGAGTGCTCTGCACCGAAGTGACTTCTAGACGCATGTACCTTTAGTGCTGGGCCTTATTGCTCCTATTTTACAAATAAGTCATTAATCATAAAATAAAAACTTTGCACATAGGTAGTACTCACCTGGAAACTCTTCTGGACTCCAACCTCATTTATGTGGTGCTCTTGGTTCTTTTGATATTTGCTGGCACTAAAATCTGCCTGGCAAGCACACAAGGATTGACAGAACTGTCTTTAAGAAAATATGGACCCAGGTGATAGCTTCAGTCTGTTTAGTTATGTACTGGGGCAAAGTGCAAAGGAGAAATATCTGTACCATGACTGAACTGGTTGTACTGTTATTGCTTTGAAGATATCTGCAAGATCTAGCTAGGGAGTTGGGATAGGATCCATTGTCTAGGAACTCTGTACACAGTTTGAAGAGTTCAGCAGGTGGTACAGCTTATGACAAGATGCTGAAAGTGGAGATCCCTATGGTGTTAGAGGGTGCTTGAGCTTTAAACTGCACAGCCATGGAGAAGCTCATAACATTGAACTCCTACCCTGCTGGTCTAGGAACCTCGAATCACATTCGAGGTGGCAACAGTGCTAACGCTCAGCAAATGTGCCATCTTATGTTAGGTAGTGGCCTCGTTCATGGGAGGAGGTAAAGTGCCTTCAGCCTGCTCACCTCTGCCAAAGTGTTGGTGGGAAGCAGCGATCCTCACTTTGCCTTAGTTTCCTCATATGCGGAGCACTTGCAGCTCATTTAGAGGAATTGGGAGTTATAATTAGTGTTTATGAAACACTTGGGGATTGTGTAAAACAAATCATAAAAAAAAGGAGCTGTGCCAGAATGCTGACAATATTTACACAACATCTGAAGGCTGCCTGTGTTGGACTTTATCATAAGGAAATATGTGTGGGTGCCAGAACTTAAGCAACTGTTAAATGCATCCTTCTGGCTCAGCAGTGCCATCCACGAATCCTGTGGGAACGCTCGGTCCTCGAAGCTTAAACATAATGTTCTCGCTGGTTATCATCCAAAGCTTTCTGAAGGGGGAGACCACCTCGCTGCTGCTTGTCTGGAAGAGAGATGATGGATCCTTGGGGAAGCAAAAATATTTGAGGATTGCAAAAGCGGTTTAAATCCACAGGCCTTTTTTGCCTTGTTCTCAATTTTCTGCTCTGGGCTTTCCTTCCTCTTCTCCCGCACTGTAGCGTGTTGGGGTGGTGAGGGTTTAAACCCTTTGCTGAAACAAACTCGAGTGCCTTCCTTTCAGCATGGAGACAGTGTCGTTCTCCTTTTAGATGGCATCTTCAGTTATCTAGAAGGAGGCCGTATCTTCCTCCAAAGTGTTTAAAGTCTAAACAGTAAAGGCTATTGCTGCCTTCGTTGAAAAGCTGAGATTGAAAGACTATTCAGGGATACCAACAAAATACCGGAGCTAATTCCTGCCCATTAAGATGAGGCCTTGGGTTCAGCGTCCTCACGGTACAACGGGGTGTCTGCCCCGCTGCTGAGCTGTGCACAGTGCACCCAGTGTGGGACGAGGCACAGCCCAGGCTCTTTGCAGAAGGATGCTTTCTGGACTCGTTACTGACCGAGCGCCCTGGGTTTGAACATAATTTTTCACCTTGATTTTCCATGAGAACCAAACAGTGCTTTTTGCAGCTGATAGGCTTTATCTTTTTGGAGGACTTTCCCCCTGAGATGGGGGTCTGTATTGCGGGACCACCTTTGCCATTGGGAAGGTGCTTTTCCAGGAAGAGTGGATGATGGTGTGTTAGGATCCTCAGGGGAAATACCACCAGGATGGGTATGTGCTGCTTGTTGCTTGAACTGCCCACAATTTCATCTTTTTTTCACTGTTCCTGTGCTCAGTGCTTCTTGCCATGATCTGATACTCAGTTGTCTGCTTCACATATTAGTTGGTTGCTTCAGTGACTCCTTCCCTCCACCCAGTTGTGTATCCAGGGTGACTTTCAGAGGTATATTGGCTATCATCCAGGTAAGCATGACATATCCCTGCCTTTTAATAGCATTTATGGGATCAAGACATATCCTTTTCAGCCCTAGCATGCTCTTGTGCAAATACCATCAGGTCAACAGCAGAGTGTCTTTCAAAAAACAAATTCCCAAATGAAAGACGAGAGGTCTCTGCTCCTGAAAGTTGGATTTTGAGAGACTTGTCAAAGGCCATAGGGTATGTTGGGAAGGAAGAAAAGGGCTGGTCCTTGCAAATTCCTCTGGTCTTTGAGCTCATTCATATGATTTAAATGTAAGAATATGGTTTGGTTTAGCTGGAAGAGGGAGATTTATGACTTCTGTAGGAGATAGGCTAAGCAGACAGATCTGAAAACCCTTTTGAATTTCAAACAAACAAATGCTGAACATAACATGTTTTATTATCTTTTAATTGAATGGTGTCCTACGTCTCCCATAGACTGCAGGTAAATGCTTGGAACATTCAGTCGGTTTCAAAGCTTTTGGGTTATATTGATCATGGGGGTAAATCATAAGGGACTTGCAATGAAACAAATTCATTCCTTCTGTACGTTTTGTTATATTCCTTAAGAATGAGGAAGCTCTCCCTTCCTGGAATTTCAAATGCCTTTAGATGTTTGATCAGATCCCATGCGAGACCAAGTGGTATGTTTTGGCTCTGTATTAGATTTTTTTTTCCTTTTCTTGAAGTTATTAGAGAAGCACAAAGTCCTGGCAAGAAGTGGATTTCTTTACATACTCCTTATTGCTGAAACTCATGTCTGGGTTTCCACTTTTAGTGGAAACAAAACTGATGTCCATTTTCAACAGAAATAGAAGTTGAACTAAGGCAGCTCCTCCTGCGCTTCTGTATGTGGGGAGGAAGGGAGGGAATTGAGAGGGAAAGTGAGGCTTGATAGCATTTCTAATCAAATCCATGGTCTGATGATTTTAATCTAAATTAGTGAAAACATCCTCAAAGAGGCTGAGGCCAGATGTAGATGCTCCAGGGAATTCAGAGCCCTCTTCTTTCTGAAAGCTGGAACCTCTGTAAGCACGAATCTGATGAATTGTGCTGGGCATGTAATGGCAATGCAGGTTGGCAGCAGGAGCTCTTGGTAGGTAGGGCTTAAATGGACTTGAGCAATCTTTCACCCATAGCTGGATGACATTGTTAAAAATACTGGAGCCTTGAGTGACAGCCAAAGTCCATTTCTGATATTGCACAGGGAAAGAAGCAAGGTTTAAGCAGAGTAGGCTGAGGAATGCTTATTGTTTTATAAGACAGGATTTGCTGTTAAAGGGGTGTTGGCTTAGCATTTGTTGCCTTTATGTTTTCTGGGAGCTCATTGACTTCAGTGGGAATGAAGAACAGAGCAAGCTGGGTAACTCCCTGCCAAACCCTGTGAAGCTCAGTGTGGCTACAGCTCCACGCTGGCAGTTAGGTATTTCTCCTACAAAAGGAATGGATTTGGGTCTGCCATGCACTGGATGAATATTTTGGCCACTAGGTATGATACAAAAATGGTTCCAGTAGTTGCAGTGTGTGGAAAGCCTAGCTCATCAGTATATGCTGGGATTTCAGGCCAGGTCCTCTGGAGCACATTTGTGTTCCTCTGTAGTAGCTGGCTCTTGTATGGGTCTGGGCTGCCCATACAGAAGCTGTTCTGCTTCTGAAAACACTCCTGGAAATATTTCCAGCTGCATCAGGGGGGTATTGTGAGCTCATGTGGCAGCTGAGCAGAAGTTCTTTCAGATCACAGCTTTAGGTTTGACTGTCCAGGTTTTACCCCAGATCTCTTCCCCCAAAAAGTTGGGACAGCACTTCTTGGTTAAAAAAGAAAAAAAATTAGTGAAAATTTTGATTGTGTGCTCTTGGACTCTGGCTTAGCCTCATTAGCTGGACTCCCATGTCTCCCTGCAGGAGCTGCTTCAGGGGCTCATACTGAGTAGAGTTTGGGTCAGTTTAGTGGTTCTTGTATTGCTGGTTTGGCAGACGGTATGGTTTTCTCCATTTCTAGTCTTCCACTGCTCTCCCCATGTCTCCTCACCTTGGGGGGAAAAACTCAAACCAAAGAAACATAATTGCACATCTTTACAGCAGAAAATACATCTGAGGCACTGAATGCAACTTGGTGGTATCCCTTAGACCATGGGTGTCAGTTCTTGCCACACATTTGCAATGTGGCAAATTCAGTGGCATTTCTTAAGAGCTGGGATATAAATGGGTGTAAATGATCACACAGCAGTTCTGTTAGCTTAGAAATGGAATTAATTCTGTATGAAGTCCTCTGAAATATTAAGACAGGGTTTCTGAGCTGGTCCTTGGAGAAGTGAAGGGTGAGCCTTCACACTTCTGTCAGAATTGATGTCTCAATTTCTTGACTCCAGAATATACCGAACGTTTAGACATTTACTGACTCTCCAAAGAGACTGTAGCAGTTTTCACACTTCAGGCTGGCAATCTGCTCTTGGTTTAGTGAACACCCTTTTGGTTTCAACTGGATGAAGTCTTCATTTTCTATCTTAAAAGGCTGGTATCTCCAACTGGTCTCAAGCAGGTGCTGTCCTTCTGCTCTGCCTGGGTAATTGCTTTTCAGCAACACATGCAGACCTTTAAATCCCTTAATATATACTTTGACAGGTTTGCTGTACTTAACAGACCTGTAGTTGAGTCTCTCTGTGTCTGTAATGATCTCCTTACCTATACCATGTTCGTTATTATTTATTAGGATCATGTCAGGAGTGTATTGGTATTCTCTAGGTGTTACCCAAGCTCTCAGCCCTGCAGGCCATGTTCTGATCTCCTGACTTATAGCAAGGAGTCTTTGTCCCACAGAAATAAAAAGGCTTAATTGCGAAATAAGTTCTGTCTGGTGAGATTAGTGATTTAGTGTTCTGTTTGGAAATCACCTGGGCTGAAAGCTTTTTAAAAATAAAGATCACTTCAGGAGCTGGGTTACATGGGACAAGAATTTGATGGTATGAGCTAATCACTGGTTAATTTTCAGATATGTGGCCAGACTGCTGGTTATTAAGATGAAGCTGAGGTAGTAATACTACTGGTACTACAAGGACTTGTTGCTATAGCTTTGCGGCAAGGTTAGTTAGGCACCATATGAATTTCTAGGTGGTTTGAGGAAAGTCAGAGCTAGTTATCTTCACAGATGCTTCCAAACTGCCCCTCCAGAGATGAAAGAGTTGGGTTGCAGTTCAGCTTTGCCTCTGAGATTTCCAAGTTCACAGGGGCAGAGGGATCTCTTCACTAGTTTATAGTAGCTGAGCTGTGAAAATGGGAACTGTGGGGGAGTGAGCTGGAGAAATGAAGCTGTGAAGTTTTGTCAATATTTGAAGTATATGGAGCGGGAGAGCATTTCTGCCCAGAGAGGAGAAACTTAGCTCTTGTGGATATGCTCTGTTGCTCATTCTTGTTGAGTAGGTGCCGTCTTGTTAACAGATATGTTTTGTTGCTGTCAGTGGCTTTATCTTTTCCTGCTGGCTTAGCAAATGCTTCTGTGGGACTACAGTTCCAACCTGAAGTTTTCTGGTACCTCCAGGGTGAAGCCAGAGGTTGCAATGATGCTATTGCAGGCAATGGAGTGGAGGTCTGGGCCAGGTGCACTAAAAGCTGGGCTCTCTGAGCAAGCGTGGGGCATGACCTCTAAGATATATATGACTGCTCACCGGGAGACTTCCCTGCTCAGAGGCTGTTAATTGATTCTCTCTTGCTTTCTGAAATGAAGATGGCTGCATTAAGAAAGCGGTTGGCTCTGCCGCTTGACCCAGAGGAACATTTCCATTAAGTTGCAGTATCTCGCTGTGTATCCGTATCCCTGGAGAAGCAGATGATTGCCTGCTGCCCCTGGGTGCATGATCTGGAGAACCAAGAGCTGCTTTCCTGAAACAAATGCAACTAGCTGAACCGGGGCTTTGCCCCTGTATAGGAAGCAGGTTAACACTCAGTGGGCTCTAACAAAGAACTGTACCCTCACTGAGACATCCTTTTTGTTACCTGACTTTATTAGTAACTTTTTTCTTGCATGTCTCAAGGCTCAATGCTGCCAGGGGAAAGATCAGATGTTCCCTGTTTATACATGCTTTACTGAAGTGTTCCCTTTTGTTTAGAGTATCCTCTTTGAAGCTTCAAATGAAAATAGCTTGGATTTCTGCCTCTTAGCTTATTTTGAAGCAGTGTGGCTGGGGAAGATGTCCAAGGTTCTAATCAATGGGCCAGATGTCATCTCTCTCTGCGAAGCTGCATGGGAACATGCCACAGAAGCTGTGCAACTGTGGGTGAGAGGCTGGGTGGATGTGCTTCGTGGCTATCCTCTGGTAAAGCCTCACGTTGTTGGGGACACACTGCCAATGCGGGGTGTCCAGCCAGCTCTGAGGCTGAACAAGAAACTTGCAGACCCCTGGTAGCTGAATTTGCTCATGTGACTGGAACCACCACTAGAGTCTCGAGATGAATTGTAGTATTGGTTGTACCCAAGCCACCCCTTTAAAGGAAACATCTCTGGTGTTTGTATCTTTGCCATGCAGTCAGGCGGTCTGTCCTTCGTATGGTGCACACCTGGAGGTCTGTGATACTGGGGGTGTTACCTCCAGCTCCAGCAGTTACAGGAATCCCTGTGTCTGCTTAGTAGTCCAAGCCATGAGTCACAGCACGGTGTGGGGAGAATGGAGGAGTATAGAAAAACTTGTAATTAAAAGCAGGGATGTTCAAAGAAGCCTCAAACAGCTGGGTATGTGAGCCCAATTGCAATGTCTTGGTACTTGAACTCATGTTATATCTGTGACCACTCTGATGTCCTCTTCCATGGATGCAACTTATTACAGGGACTGTCCTTTTGTCACCATCGTGTATTCAGCCTGCAGGGAGTGCAATAGGCAAATTGCCTCTGCCAGAACGCAGCCGTTGTTTGCAGCGTAGACTGCAATCAGGACAGTTGTATTGGAGAGAAGCCAAGTGAGCGGTGGTGTCCTGGAGGCAAGGTCTGAGGAGAGGCTGGGAGCGTGTCTGGTCTCAAGTCTCCTGCTAAGGCCCCCCCTTTCAATACAAAGTCCTTTTTGGGAGCTCTGGTTTCACAGGACTTGAATTCCAAGCCGGTTTACGGCATCTGCTTTTCATCTCTCACCTGGGAAGTCTCTGCTGGCAGAGTAGATGGAAGGGCTGTGGGTGAGCTCGGCGTGCCTGCCTGCCCGCCCGGGGCCCTGCGCCGCCTGCAAGGAAGTGTCTGGTCTCTTCCAGCTTTGGGTGGAGTGAGAGGGAGCGCAAGGAAAACACCTTGGCCTATTTGTGCCAGCAGCGAGTCTGGCAGGCTGCTGCGAGCCGTCGGAGCTGTGCTCTGCGTGCGGTGCCTGGGGAGCCCCCGCGGTGCCGCGGAGCTCATCTGCTCCCCGTCACGCTTCACTCCAGGCTCACCAGGCGACTAAAGCCTACATCTCCTCCTGCTTCTGATGCTCTTCACCCAGCTGCTCTGCAGCAGGGCTTTGCAAACAGCATGGCTATACCTGAGAAGTGGTCCCAAGCTGGTTGGGCTGGGCACTGGCATGTTTAAAACCTGGATGAAATCCAGTGCAAGACGGTCCCTGTCCTGAAGGGTTTGGTCTGTTTTCACCCTCTGCCTCTTGCGTGCTCAGTGACACAGCAGGGACTAGTCTGAGGTCATGTAGCTGGTTTTGTGGCAGGAGGGCAAACTTGCGTGGAGGGCCAGCAGTCCTGCTGGGAGACAGAGCTGCAAATAAAGCATCTTATTCCTCCTGCCCCCAGCATTGCGCTGGCAGGGTGATGGCTTAAAGCAGTGCCCGGGAGCACCTTGTCTCTTCCCTGTTTGTTTTGCATGGCTGGAAAAGGCCCAGCGAACGTGGCAGTTTGGTGACAAGCAGGGCTGTTTGCATGAAGCTGGGTTTCCCTGGGCACGTCCTCATATTCCACCTCCAGTCTTCACCGAGGCAGAACTTGGGAACAAAGCACATTTTCTGACATTTCCAGGGCTCTGCCTTGCACAAGAACAAGCTTGCAGAAACCCATGTTCCTGGCAAGAGCTGAGAAGTGGGTGGGACAGCATGAACAGGCTGGAGACAGTGAAATCCAGCCTCAGAAAGAAACTTTCACTCCATCCTGTGATGCCTCAGGCAGGGATTTGGATCTGAGGGGTAGATCCTTCATCAAAGTTTGGAAGAAATGCATAAAACTGGGAAATTTGAAGAGCAGCGAGAGTGTAGCCTTAGGCTCAGCTCTGTGCATAGGTGCTGTACAACTGGCATTACAGGTCTGCCTCTGCAAAGCGCTCGCTCTCGCTCCCGCTCCTTCCTGGGTGGATTTAGTGCTGGCTGCGAACAGGCTCGTGTCAGAGAGCGTTTTCTTCCCACCCATGTCACTCACAAGGAAACCTGTACTTGGGTCTTGGGATCGCACCGAACTCCAGACTTGGCTGGGAGGTGCAGAGCCTGGATTTTCCCCACACCTCGGCCCTCAGTCCTGCCCTGTCTTGCACTTGGGTCAGATGGAACAAGATCATACTGGCAACTGGGAATAGCCTAATTCAGGTTAAACGTGGAGGATTTTGGGGTGCTGAGGTGTTGCCAGATTAAGAAGAAAGACAAAGTTGTGATCCTTTCCCTGTTTCTTGCTTTGAGACAGGGGTAAAGGAGAGGGAGGGTAGTTTTCTCCTGCCCTTAAAATAGTCAAACCCCGAAGATTCACTCCGTCCTCCAGACTTGCTGGATCAGAGCATGAGGTGACAGGCACAAACCCAAACCCAATCCTTTGTCCCTGCTTTTCCTCGTGCAGAAGTAGTCCTTCCCATTCAGCAGGACCCAAAGCGAGGTTGACCTCTTCCATGCTGCAAAATAGTTGCGTCTGCAGGGAAAGATGTGAGGAAGGTGCTACTGCACCAGAACCAAATTTCACCCTGGCCCTTACTAGAGGAGCCAAGAATGAGGGCAACCAAAAGGAACTGAAGGTTTTTCCACCCTCCTGAGTGTCCTTAGGGTCTTAGGACAGCTGTAGAGCAAAGCAGCTTTGCTTGGGGTGACTCCCCCTCTCTTCCTGCCATTCCCAGTCCTTTGGCATTAATGTGGAAGGCAGAGGGGGGGAAAAACAAACCACTTTCCCTCTTGTCCTGGTAAATCACCTGTCCAGAAGCAACACAAAATCCTTGGCTACAGTGTATAATGGAAATCTTCTTTCCCCCCTGCAAGTGAAAAATTATTTTAAATAAAAGGAATCATTTTTTCCCCTTAAAGTATGTGAGGGAGGGAGAGGTGAAGAGGTCACAGAAAATACCACTCTTTAAAAACAGAAAACAGTCCAAGCTGAAAGCACTCTAGACAGGGTCCCATTCCCATGTAGAAATCCCAAGTTCATCAGTAATTTTGTCTTATCCTCTAAATAGAGGACATTGTAAGATTTTTGCACAACTGTTCGTACCATACTTTTCATGGGAAACTTAACGGAGGGGTGATGGACCCTTTAACAGGGTTGGGAGGGAAATGTAAATGCTAATGTGCTGGTGAAGATGAAACTGCCTCAGTTGTACAGATGGACAGGTGAACTTGTAACAGAGAGCATCCCTCTCGCCCTTGTGCAAGTTCTAAACTTAGTAGATTAGAGCTGATTTTTGAAAAGTAATTTGCAATGGTCATGAATACAAATAATATCTAGGAATATAACACTTGAACTGCAGAGAGAAATTTTGATTTGTATATGCATGAAAAAGCTGTGTCCAGGAGAGATTGTATGGGATGGATTTTCAGTGTGTTAACTCCTGCTAGGTTAGGACATGGGTCTGTTCTTCGTGGGGGTAAATCTCAAGTCATGCACCCCCAACAGAATGGAATTAGGTTTGGATTTAATCTGTTCTCTTGACATTTAGTCTGGAGTTACTCTACCATCAATCTGGAGGAACAAAGCTCTTTGGACAAAAGGGATCATTTAGAGTTCACTGGGGACCACATAATGCTGATGTTATTGGAATTAGATAAAAATTCAGAGGCAGGGTATCTTTTCAGATACCTGTGTGGAAATAGAGCAAGTTATCAAAGTAGGCTGGAAGAACAGGCAAGATTGTGCACAGTGTAAGAAAGGCTTTGAATGCTGCTCCTATCTCTGGGAAAAGGGCTGGGTCATACCAGTAGGTCAGCACTTAAGGTGTTTAAAACTGAGCAAACCATACCTAGATGACTGCTTGAATGTGGTATGACGGTGAAGGAGGTCTTAGGAAAATGTCTTGCTGTAGAGGAAGCAGGTCCTCAGAGTTCTTCCTGCCATCTTTCTGCCCAGGGCAAACATCTTTCTAATTGCGTATTATTTCATCTCATTGCATGTACAAGCTGTGCTTTTTACCAAGCTATCAGATCTGGCAGGCCTGCAAGGAGACTTTCACCACTGGCTCCCATCCCAAGCCTCTCCCTTCAGCCAAGGTAACACCTGGGTGTGGTTGCAGCACCTCTCTTGTGGTCCTCATCCACTGACCTCCCTGGAGAGGCCACAACATGCCGAGGCCAGAGGGAAGAGGTATGATTCCTTGCTCTGCGCGTGTGAAGGCACGTTCCCAGCCTGCAGCATCACTCCATCTCCCCTCTGTGATGGAGACCTGATGCTCCTCCAGATGTGGTCCCTGTTGTGGCACTATTTGAGAAGCCTGAAAGGACATGGCCCGGGGTGATGTCCTTGAAGAGGATGGCTTGTTTTGCCTGCGGTGGCCAGGTGAGGGTCCTGTTATGTGCCTGGTGTTGTGCAGTGCGAGATGGAAGTATTGCTGTTCAGGAGGGGATTAATACTAAGAGGTTTGGCTCCTTGGTGGCTCTGTCAGAAAGCAGGTGGAAAAGAGACTTTTTAATGTGAGATTTAATGAGGTGGTGAAAGTCACTGCTACAGGAGGTGAAGATCCATGTTAGTCTTGAAAAGAGATTATACCTGCTCAGAGAGGAGAAATTGTGCAAATAAACACGATGACCTGGATGCAGCCCCGTATCTTGCTATCCCTAAGCAACATACAGGTCCTGCCAACATCTCTGGGAAAACCATTCTCCACGTCCCCCCCGGCGATGCGCTTTCCCTCGGGCCGGGGCTGGAAGGGGGCGGCGGGGCTGGCGCGGCTGCAGCGGGAGCGGCGGCCACGAGAGGGCACTGAAAGGATGCGGATTTCGGGGCGATGCTGCGGCTGCCCCAAACCGTCAAAGTGCCCTATTTTCCAGGGAAAAGATATTCCCCCCCCCCCTTCCTCCACCCCACCCACCCCCCCTTAATTAGAAATCAGCACACTGGAGCTTGAAACAAGGTCAGAATGGCAAACCCCCAACATCACCGCCTAGTTCTGACTTTTTGTACGGGGATCTTTTTCTTCCAACAGCTTTCACGTGCCTGTTGGTGTCTTGCTCATCTTCCGTGAGTGCGTCAGGGACTCCTGTTAAGCTGCAGCAGCACAGGTCTTCAAGGGAGCATCCTAGTTTCTGTATCCTGAATGCTGGAGATGGGACCCTTAATTAAGACAAAAGGATACACAGAGGAGACAAGTTCAAAAGGATCACTTTATCCCCTCCAGCTACGGAATTCAGGTGTATTTTGTCCGGGCTGGGGGCTGCAACTTCTGTCTGGTTTCTCTGAATTTATTTCAAGCAGGGGATACTTGGTTTCTTGGTCCAAAATGGTGACAGGGACAGGTTTCCTGAAGAAGTGGCTGTCTTGCCTGCAGAGGAAGGTGCTGTGGGAACGTGTCCTACTTCAACTAAGCTTCAGAGGAAATTCAGAAACAGTTTGAAATGGAAATGTTTTTCTCCTTTCACTCCGACCTTGTTTTTATTCTGACTCAATTTTGTTCTAATTTTTGGACCACATATTAAAGTAAAAAAAATTCCATCTTGGAATATTTCAAAATTTCCATTCTGGAAAATATTTAAAGATCTTGACTCTTATTTTTCCTTTCAACCTGCAATCAGAAGGAAATGGAATCAACACCCTGGCATCTCTTTTGGAGACAAAATCCTGTTTTCTGATCTCTTCCCGACACTGGCTTTCTGATTTTGTTGGTGCGTTGAACGGGGATGATGGCTTTGCTACGCTGGAACTCATTCCCAAGTAGTCTCTCGCTTCATCCTCTGCTTGGCATTTAGTACTAAGGCCGAGGCAAGCCAAGATGCAGGTTTGAGTCCTCATTGAACACTGATCCACGCTTTGAGTTCTGCAGATGGGAAGTTGCTCAGGAAACAGTATTATATCTGGCATCATTTTTTTCTTATAAAAAGAGCCCGTGAGCTGGGAAAGGAGCAGGGATGTTGCTGAGAATTTGCAAGTATAGAGAGGCAATATTTTTGACCTCTGTAAGTACAAAGTGTATTGCGAGCTGCACCAAAATGGGGACTCCTCCAAGCAAAATAGCAGCTTAGACATTGCTAAATGGCAAAAGCCAGAATTGTGGTGTACAGATCCTAAATCCCTGCCCGGTCCCCAGCAGTTCTCCTCCTTCCCCTGCTGATGGCAGTGCTCTGACTCCTAACCCCGCTGCGCAGGGGGACCCTCGCTGCAGAAGAGTGACCTGAACATGCTTGGCGTTCAGATATGGCTCAGGATAAACCTTTAAGGAGGAGAAACGACTTGCATGATTATTTTAAAACTAGTGGTTTTCTGTAAGAGTTGAGGCTGAGATAAGTGGTATGTTGGCAGACTGAGCTTTTGGAGTGGCCAGAACTGCTGTTTGTAGCCCTGTGCTCACAAGCTTTTCTCTTCCTCACTTCTCCACCCAAAGCCGTCAGGGCTTCATCACTGGGTGCAGCCTGGCACGGCTCAGCTGGCTGGCACGAGTTGGCCCTCTGGCCCAGAGATTTGCCTTAGACATCAGCTTGATCCTCAGATCTTTCAGATCAAACCTCCCTGAGATCAGCAAACCACAGGAGAGCGCTAGGTCCTACAGGGAAGGGAATCCCTCAGTGCGTGCTCACATATTCCTAATGGGACTTGGGGAAGCACGGTGCCACAGGAGAGAAATGACTTGACTTTGTCGGTTGGCCCAACTATTCATCCTTAAATGAAACAAGTTTATCCCAATAAAAATACGCCACTCAGGTTAGAGAGTAGTTTCTTCAAGCTATTAATTTTGAGTAAAACACAAAACACAGGTACTCTCCGAAGAGGTCTTTTTTTCCAAAGTATGAATCTTCAGTTCCCAGTTTGCAATTTCTTTCTCTTTGATACAGTCCTTTATCAAATAGTGTAACATTAAAGAATCCCCCTCTCTAATAAACCAAAAATTGGGAATCTCACTTGCAAAATAAGGATTCCTGGTGAAGCTTTGATAATTTAATAATACTAAAAAAGGAATTTTTTTCCCAGTTGGCAAAACCCAGAGCTTTCCACAAAGTGGCAAACAAGCAATTGAAGAAACGGCAGAGTCAACTCTGAGCTGTGAGGTTTAAATCAAAACATGCACCCTTAAAAAATATCTCAGGGGCTTTAGGGGCCCCAAGAAGGAGGAAGGGCAATTCATCTGCCTTGGGTTTAAGCTGGTGGCTTGGGTTGTTCAAAGAGATAGCATGTGTGTGGGAATACTTCCCCTGGTAAATGAAGATATTCACTCATCAAAGCGGGAACCTGCCAAACGTGTGTTGCATAAAGGGGGAAATTCCAGGCATTCTTGGGGAAATTGCAACTTTGAGACTGCAGAATCGAGCCCATACCAGGTGAAATGCTTGTAGACCATCATGAGAGTCTGTGTCCGGCGCATGAAAGCAGGCTTGAATGAGCAACAAGAGCGCAATAGTGGGTCGTAATGTTCCTGTGCAAGGAGGGAAGGAGGCATTTTCTACTCCTTATGGACTGGAAATTTCTTCCCAGTACAGTATTGCAGTCATACTGATAACCACAGCTCCATCTGGCCATCCATTATTCATATAGACCCCAACACCGCTGGGAGTCCGCGCATATAAGAAGCAGCAGTGTTTTAGCTGTTAATTGGATGGGTAAGTTCCCCTCTCCTGAGGGCCAGGGTGAACTTCCCATTGACCCTAAAACTGGTTTCTGGAGGCTGGAATGGAGCCCAGGGTGCTCAGGGCAGGTGGCTTTGACCAGCGTTTGCTGCACTTGCTGTGCAGAGCTGCTGGGCTGTGGTTGCTTCCAGGCTTTTCAGAGTAACCTGGTGAAAGAGGGAAGGACAGATCCCAGCCTTGCTGTGAAATCAGTGGCATCCTGGCTCCCATGGGATCACCCAGCCTAATGCTTTGGTGTAGTAACAATTTTCTCCTTCCCATAATTCCTTTGATCCTCCACTTTGTGGAAAGGGGAGGGTTTCTGTAAAAGAACAGTATTACACAGCTCTTGCCTCCTGCTTGCTCTGCTTTAGGCCATTGCTGACTCTCTGACTTCTTCCCACAGCCACCTGCATCATCCTGACTCAGCTGGCAGACAGGGATACATGGAACTCAAGATGGTCTCTTACTTTGCACTGAAACCACCTAAAAAACCCCAGCCTGTCATATGCAGATGCAACTGGACAAACAGCCCGGGAGGGAAGGGAGCCATAAGTGTTTCATCGTGCTGTGGGAATGGATAGGAAAGGGGACGATTAGGCTGACATGTCGTGAGCAGATGCCTGGTGGTGCTGGAGGTGGGCTTGTAGGGTGGGGAACAGGTCAGGTCTGTGCCCTGTTGTGGTGCTGTATGCTTGTGGTCTAAAGCCCCACAGCTGTTTTGTCGGAGTTTTCCTCTAGAAACCAAGAAGGGAAATGTTCCGGGTGTATTTCCTTTGTCTTGTGTACGTGGTGGTACCAGAAGTGCTTGTTCCTCTGTGCAGTACCTGCGTGGCACCGCAGCCTTATGCCCACTTGCGTTGAATATTTTCCCAGATTTGGCAAACCACTGGAACTAAACCAGGGACAGCTGTCAGGCAAGTCTTAACGTAGATCTGATCCATGTCCTCCACCTCCCCTGTGGCCTCCCTGCTCTTACAGGGCTCCTTTTTTTAAAGGCCTTGGTGCCTGAGGATCTCCTGGCCAGCCAAAACTTGGAAGTGTCTGGAACTAGAGCAGCTCGCTCACATGCCTCACAAGAGATGAACGGTGTCCCTCTTTGCCTGTCCATTGCAAAAATACTCCCCTGCCTTCATCTGTCCAGTAGCCCTAAGTGGCTTTCCAAATGTGTTTATCTGAAATTCTTTACATTTTTACCCATGTCCCGTGCATGGGAAGCGGCTGGGCTCTCGGATGCACTGCACTGAAATCAGCGCTTAGTGTACATCTGGTTGCTGGCCTGTGCGGAGTTATCTAGAGGAGACGATCCTGTTGAAGGAAGGAGAGTACAGGAATCAGGCCAGTGCCCTCAGTGAAAATGCAGGTGATAAATGTACCCCTGTGATTACATTCCTCTTCCGTGCGTCTCGGCATCACTAACTAATCCCTCCTAGGAAGAAGGTGAAGGAAGCGGGGAGCTGTAAATTACAGCTCGGCTTAATTGGCTGGCGTGAGTTTGCTGTGAGGCCAGGCTGGGAATACACAAAATATCCTTATGTAAAAGAAGTGGTTATTAGCAGGAGATGCAATGAAATGGGGGTTTCAACCAGTTGGTGTCTTGTGGTTGGATCCTCCAGTGTCTAAAAAGGTGTAAACTCCAACTGAAGCTTTTCCTGCCGTTGGGACGTTCTTAATATTTCTCTCTCCCCTGTGGATTCTCTAGTGTCTAATAATATTACTAATAAGCTGCAACGTGAGCTCAACAATTTCTTTCAGTGTGGGCATTAATAGGTCTCAGGATACAGGAGAGGGCCCTATTTTCATAAAACTTATAGGAACTGTAAGACCTCTGCCCCCTCCACCAAGCTGGGTTGGAATTGGCCAACAAATTTGAAAGTTATTGGAGACAGGGGAGATAAGTATGTTTATTTTATTTATATTTTATATATGTATCCCACGTGCAGACTGATTGCGTAAACCTCATTTCTTAAGAGACCAAGCTTAAACCTTATGTTTGCCTCTCTATTGTAATAAACTTTGTCTCCTTTTATTTACCCACCTGTAGGATTTGATGATTTCCCCTTTTCCCCCACTCCTCAATTTCCCCATATCCTGTTCCCGAAAGAGCTGGGGCCTTCCCAAGGGATCATTTCATGCTGTTTCCCAGGAGGTCTGCCTTGAAGGATGCTGATATGTAGGTGGACATATGTTATACTTGTATTATTTGCTCTGCAGTGAGAGGGAAAAGTATATTCAGAGACACAGTTTGCTCTGGTCTCTCCCAAAGGCAGTTTAGATTTGTGTGGTTTCTTTTGAATCTGTCAAAGGCATCAATATCCCCGCAGGGAAAAAATACTGAAACAATGCAAAATAGGAGAGACGTGAGAATTTTAAATATATTTAGTCCAGGAGGCCACTTTTATTGGCTTGGAAAGGATCTTTCTTTTGGGGACTGATGTTTCTGATGACACCTAAAAACCCAGCAATGCTATTTCAGAATTTGAATCCATGAGTCAATATGCTTTTAATGCTCCTTCAGTACGTGAGCACACACAAATTATCCCCTCGCACACGCAACATTATGTACATGTTTTCCTCTCCCAGCATTCCAGCCTGCTTGGGTTGACCTTGTCTCTCTCAGTGATTTAGGTTTTAGAGAAGGAATGGGTAAGGATTTGCTTTGACATTTAAAGGCAATCCAGGTAATTGATAGCACTGGCAGCGTCCATCTCTCCCTCCATATATCTGCACAACAGTATCTATTTTTGACGTAGCTGACACGCCATTTCCTTTGGCAGCCCAAGGGCGGCTCATCTTTAAATTAAACTCGTCTCCGACCCTTCCAATCTGCGAGCTGTACAGAGGCAGACACTGGTGGGGTATATCATCTGGAGACTGTGCAGGCATATTTGAGCAGGGTGATGTATTATCAAAAGGGCTCTGCATTACTGCTAGCTGGAACCAAAACAAGCTCTAAAGTATTAACTAATGACATGGGAAGTCCCTTAGGTATCTAATCACCTTTAATGTTCAGATTTAGAAGACAACTTTAAAGGAAGAAAAAGAGATTAGCGGGTCAGGTCAGAGCACCCCTTCCCCCTCCCTCCGCCCCCAAAATACAATTGGCTTTTTAAAGTCAAAACCAGATTCATATTTCACCTCATCAGTAAATACACCATTAAAACCCAAGCCCTAGAGCTTGGATCTTGGAGCAAAGCTTTGCTGAAGTTTGGAGGGGTTTGAACCTTTGGCTTGTATCAGAAGCCATGATGGGTTTTGGGGTCTGGAAAGCCCCCTTTGCAAGGGTTTGAGCTGAAGTTGGTGCTGTCTGGGAATAGGAACCCTTCTGCAAAATTTCGGCTGCAGATCTCCAGGTTTTCATGCATGTAGACTGCTTGATTTCAAAACAGTGTTGTGCTAATCCCTGCAGTATGTTTACCTTGTGCCACAGCTCCCTACCTGGACAGAGGTGCTAAAGGACATGCCCATGTCATATAGGAAGTCTGTGCAGGGGGAAGGAAATACTGATTTGGCCTCCCAAGACTCAGGCCAGCATGTGGCTTGCAGAACTGGCTCTGTGGACTGGAAAAAAAACTCCTAAGAAAAGCAAAGCTGTTGTCAGTAAATTCACTTTCCTGCATTGATGTGGACCCAGCTGTACTGACTTAGAGTCCTGCAAAGCTTGGGGCAAAAGCTTTCAACCCTACACTTTACCCAGTGGGCCTGTGCCTGCCTCCTAGACCAGTCTCTCTCCAGCATTGAAGGGGAGAGGGTTTAGGTTTCAGTTTCTGCTGGGGGTGTTGCTGCTGTTTACAGCAGGAGAAGGTCTGCATGTGAAGCACAGGGAAGAAACCCCAGAGCGGGTACACCAGCCGAGCGTGGCATCCTGGGGAAATACCAGCTAAGAGTCAAGCAAGAGGAAAGTACTTTAGTTTTGGCACAGACCTTCCTTGGGGCAGTTACGCAGCCTGTTGCTCAGGAATTGCCCCACTTGCACCTTAGCTGTGGGTAATAAACCCAGACCTTGCAGGTTCAGCGCTGTGATGGGGGGAAGCTGCTAACAGGCCCTTGTGCGGCTGTTCAGTCCGTCCTTGGACTGCAGGCAGCACGGTCAGCTCGCGTGGTGCTAAACCACACTGACTCGAAACGCTTTGCCATATTGATTTTGCAGAAAAGTCAGGAATTGCAGCCTCTGCCCTCCCTGGAGTGGGGTCCCTTCCAGTGATGGTTTCAGTTTAATTACCCAGCTTCGGACTGGGATTTCCAAGGAAGCCGAATGAGTTTTGGCATCCCAAGTCCTGCTGAGTTTTCCTGCAGTGTGGGTGTTTGTCCTCTTCTGAGACCTTCTGACAGTTGTAAAGAGACCTCAGCACTAGCCTCAGTAGGCTTGGGTGTAAATGTAACATTTACAGGTATTAAAGTGACTTCAAAACCTGAATTCCACTGATTTCTTTTTCTTCCAGTAGTGCTTTGGCATCTAAGTCACAGTCTTGGGTTTTTTTGAAATTTTTCCTTCAATCCTTGTTTTTTCAAGGGTGACCTGCAATTCTGAGCTCCCCAGTGTTTCTAGAAAATTAATGAAACCTGGAGATGCTCAGCATCCCTCTGAGTCAGGTTCAAAATAAAATACAGGGTTAACATACAATCTGATTTCTTTCCCTTCTCACTCTTTTCAACCCACTTTAAAAACTGCTTAGGACAAACCCAATAACTTTTCTGGTTTTAGCCAACCTTTATTTACCTAGCTTAAACTGCTACTCCTTTCTTTTGAGAGTACAGTCTGTATTAGGGTAAGACTTGCTATCCCTGAAACACAGAGAAGACAGTAAATATGGGAGCTGGCCTCAGGTAGGAGGACAAGCATGATGGAGAGGAAGAAGACCAAAGTCTTTTATTCTTTATTTAAAATCAAAAAGCCACACAATCATCCCCAACAAAATAAAGCCGTGGAATTGTATCCAAGCGTATGCATACATCTAGGGGTTGTGATGACATCATAAGTCACTGGAGCTCTGTTCTCATCTCATTTGTTATGATGTCACCTCTCCAGACATATTTATAACTTTGCAATTTGTGGTTCCCAATCGTTTATTCTTGTTAGATAAATACACGGACGGGGGGGCTTTGGTGACATCGTGGTAAACCATGGGAGTGAAGCCTGAGTACTTTCTGATTGTGTCGCTGAGCTGGAGCCTGGCAGCTTTCCCCAGGCCCGGTGGTCGCCCATGTTGAGTGATGCTGGTGGGAGGTTGCCCTGGAACAAGGACACGGTTGGACACGATGATCTTAGAGGTCTTTTCCAACCTGTATGATTCTAAGGAGTGGGAAGTGCTTGTGTTTTCCTCTCCCTCTTTTCCATTAGCACCTGCAGGCTGGCATTAGCATTGTGGTACCAGCTGGTGGTTGGTTCACCTGAAGGGTCTCTTGGTAAGAAGCTGGAGATGTTTCCTGGGACAGGAATTGAGGATTATGGCAGCCAGCACACAGCACCAACCTGTTCACAGCACCCACCTGTTCACAGCACCCAAGCTCAGACGGGCAATTGTGCTGTTTCAGGGCTTTTCCAGCGCCTTCTGTCCAGGCATAGAGATAGAAAGGACATTTTAACTGCTTGGTCTTGTAAAACGGGCAACTTAAATCAGATACTTAAACGCATGAGAATAGGCGAGAACCTCTTTATAGACGTGGGTCAAATTATTATCACTTTGGCAAGATGCTGGGGGGATTATATGGGAGATATGAGCACCGCAAGCGGGTATCCATGTTGGGTCGCTGACACTGAACCAATCCATCACTGCCTTGTGCTCCCTGTCCCTCCCTTGAGAGGAGGAGACGAAATGAGCCACTGAAAGCTAGCTGGCACGGCTGCTGCCTTCACGCTCTGCTGGAGCTCAGCTTACTTTCATGTTTCACTTTTGATTATTGAAGTCCAAATTGTAATGGGAGATGATTAGAGCGGCGGAGAGCTGATGGTGCCCACCTACGTGAAAGGCAGTGTAGGGTTCCTCCAAGAAAGCTGGGTGGGCAGTGGGTCTGACTCGCTGCCAAAGTGGTAGGTAGTGAGCTCCTATGGAGAGGGGAGGAATGGGCGGATGCCAAGTCAATAGGGGCTCTGAGGAAGGACTTTAGCAGGCAGCTTCTGAGCTACATTTGCCAGTGACCCATCAGTTGTTGCTTTTCTTTGAGCACGATGCTGTGTTTGGAGGTCTTGGAGCATAACCCAGGCGATAGCATGGTCCCAGCTCTGCCCTTGCCTTGCTAAATGGACCCTAGAGAATATGGACCATTCTAGCGTGAAGGCACCAAGCTTCCTTGTTATCTCCTGTTATCCTGGACATGCCTAGGAAGGATTTGTTTCCTTCTGAAGGAGTCAGTGGCATGGGAAAAAACTGGCGGCTCCATCAGCTAGTGTTCTGAATGATGCTGCGTTAGCACCACTCCTTGAGCTCTTGGAGGACTAATGCTAGTGTATCACACGCCACTGGCTCAGCTCCAGGGATGTCAGCTTTCGTCTCTCTGCATCTCCTGAGAGCGCTGTGAAAACCACACTGGTCATGGTACAAATATTCCTAGTATTCGAAGAAGCACAAATATTTTCTGCCTCTTTATGCCAAAAACAACAAGGGTGGTTGAGGGCTATTTTCTACTGCCACCTCCTTGCTCTAGCGTAAGGCTGTGGTTCCTAAATAGGGCCTTACTGCACTCTTACTGTGGTCCGTATCGCTTGCCTTTCTTTATCTGCCAGCAGGCAAGAGTCAACTGCAGCACTGGTCTGGGGGATAACCAGTGTATTTGTCTGTTTGTCATGTGTCTGGGCACATATGCGCTGCTGAGCAAGGCTGATGAAGGTGAGGATGACAAGGGGCCATTTGATCTGCCTAGGTGCTTTAGATGCTGAATGAGGCACGGAAGTCTCTTAGGCTCCCTGTGCGGAAGATTGCACTGGTGGTACAATGGATGCCAAGAGGGGAATACTTGTCAGCCCCTTTTCTGCCATCTCTTCCCCAAAAGAGAGAGGCCCAGCTCCTGGTTTGGCTGCAACAGCTGGGTTAGATGGATTCAGGATGGGTTACATCTGGGTCTGGAGGAACCAGTACAAATTTTCTGGTCCTCAAGCAGCGCACACGTAACGCAGAGCTCTCTACAAACTTAGCACGAGGCAATAGTGGAGATGGATGAGACTCTGTGAGAATGTTGTAAGGTTCAGATAAAATCTGCAGTTCTCAGGGCAGGGTCTCTGTGCGGTGGTGTCGAGGGTAAATGGAGTTTACCCACTTGTAACGTGAGTGACATGCTGTTTATCCATTTCTCATCCACGCCAGGCAATGGAAATAATTTCTTTTAATATCCTGTCTTGACGTCGGGAGGGAGGGGGGAGTCACCCCACCGGGGGCTCAGGAGCAGGTGCATGGGGGTCACAGGAACGCTTCCATTCCCATGGCATCGGAGGGGGCTCTGGGCTTACTGGGAAGAGTGGGTGGGAGGCTTTTCACCCCAAATTTATACAAGGGTGTACTGCTAAGGAAAGGTCTGAAACCCCCTGAGTTATGTTGTGCACTGTGCAGAGAGCACCCTTGCTTGTGTTCTCTCTCTGCCGGCATCTTCTCTCATAATCATTCATCCTCTCTATAAACAGATTTCCCAGTAATGGTTTTCATTTTCTTTGAAGTGTCCCATTCATTCTGCTGCTCTGCCCATTCATGTGCTCAGGGTTCCTTGAAAGGAAGACAGACACAAACATCCAAAGTGCTTGAAATATGCTAGCAGGGGGAGGGGGTGGGCAGAGGCATTTCTTTTAAAATATTTGAGGAGACTTTCATCCTTTTTACTTTTTCATCCTTTTTACTTTTTTTTTTCACCTAAATAATTCTCTTTTTGATTTTTGGGTTGCTTTCCCCCCATAGAGATCCCAATGCAGCATGGTTTTTAAATTCCACCCCCCGCAATCTGTTCCTGCTGCTTTAAACTATTAATAAATTGAAAGCATGTTCAGGAGGCCAATTTGATCCAGCCCCAAAGTTAAGCAGGTGCTGAACTGGTTTGCTGATGGGGTACATTTCTGAATTGGGGCCTTCCAGGCTAAGACACAACTGTCATCAGGGCTCGTGGCTGGGCTTATGTGAATAGAAAGGAATATTTGGCCCTGAAAATCAAGAATTGTATCTATTCCCTGCGAGGGCAGGGCATTACAAGGAAGGGCTACTTGTCTTTTTAGGGCAGACATAAACCCGAAATGGTGGATGGTTACGGCATGCCGTGCCCTCTAACATTTCACCTCCATCAGGATCCCTTTCCACTGCAGTAACAGCCCAGATTTGAGGTTGCAAATGCTGCTTCATTTTGTCCTGACATCCTTTGTCACACCTCTGTGGCGTCTGAACCTCCCAGTGCTTCCTCATGGGACCAATCTTCAGCAATCCTCCTCCTCTGGTTGAAGAGGGACCTTGCACTAACCCAGGAGAATGGTGTCAAACCAACCTATTTCATTTCAATGACAAGGTGATGGCTTGCAATTGGCTCTAATTACATCTTCATAGACTTGTCCCAGCATAAGGGGAGGCTTGCGATTCTGATTAAAATTAGAAGCATGCAGACTTTCCAAGGGAGGCTGAGTTTGGGTTTAGAGCAGAGATGAGACCTCAGCCTGGGCGACATGGCTGCTTCTGCTCTTGGGTAACAACCCTGTGAGCATTCACAAAAGCAAGTGCCCCAAGCGAGTTCTCAACTGCGCTTTTTCTCTTGACACTTGGCATTTCAGCCCACACATTCAAGACTGCGCGTGGCATTTGGGACTGTATTTGTGGCCAGCTTGAGGGCTTGGGGTTCTTTTTAATTATTGTTATATAGTTATGGACTGGGGGCTTGGTGTATGGGAGCGAGAATGGGTTTGCTGTTTCTCCACCAGATTTTTGCATTGGCTTGGTTTTTATTAGGACATGTTTGGCTTTGATTTCAGATTTATATGTTGTTCTGTTCTATCAGGCTCCAATAGGCTTTTTGAATCCAGGCCCCCATATAAATGGAGAATTATGATTCTAACATTATGCCTAGTAGCAATAATAATAAAGAACTAGAGGTTCATATTCACGTGAGCTGCAAGCCCAAATTCTCTTTCAAGGGACTGAACCTCTGCGTGGCTGCAGACCAGGGAGGACACTCCATTTCAGGGGGTGGAAGGTCTGTGCCCGCTTGACTAAGAGGGGTTGGGTCTGGACCAGATTTGGGTGAGGAACAGAATTGGGGGAAGGAGGGAGGAACAAGCCAGCCCCTAGCATACCACAAATGTGTTTTATATTGTAATATCAAACATTGGCTTATTCTGTGTTTTCTGTTAAAACAAGTCATAAAAGAACTACTTAAAGGGGACTCCATTCCTATATTTTATATATACCCACAGAGAACATGTGGAGCGCAGATAACGGTGACCAACCTTCCCCCGCCGCTTCGCTCCTTCTCCCCCCACCGCCCCATTCATCTCCGCGATCTAATAAGAAAAAGAACAGAGCTGGTGTTAACACAGGAGGGGTTGTTAATCTATTCGGAAACGGATTTTCGGGTCCAGGCATACTATTATTTTTTTTTTTTTGGCTGAGAGGGGAAAGGAAGGGATGCACATCTTGCTTCTCGGGGCCGGGGCCCAGGGCAGGCGTGGAGCACCGTGCCCGGGGAGGGGGCGGCCGGGGCTCGCTCCCCTCGGTGGGGCTGGGCGGAGGGCGGGAGGGGTGTTTAGCTTGGGGTGGGATGTAACTGATAGCAGGGAAGAGCTGTCACAATAGCAGGATAGGAAACCGGCTGTCCGGGACAGACCCAGCTTTTAAAAGCCCCTAATCTGCCAGTCTATGTATTAAAGGGCTGATTTGAGGGGAGGACACGGGGGGAGGGGGGTTAAAGAGGAGGCCTGACTCCTGTTAGCTCCTTCTAATGAGGCAGTTGAATAGCATTTAAAAGGGCTCCTGGCCTGGCATGAAATCTCACAAAGGAACCTCCTTATTTTAATGCACGCAACTGACTTTGCTTTACAAACACTTTTATAGTGTCCAGACACTTACAAATCGACCTTCAGTGATTCTTGAGTTAATACGAAGTCTTGGGAAACATTAATGCGCTATTAAAAAAGAAAGTCTCTCAATAGATCTTTCTAGTCTTACAAACACGCTCAGAGTTCTTGAGTACTCAACTCCGGGTATAAAAATGTAAAGTCGTTTAAGGCTATTAATGGGGGGAGGGAGCCGATCCTGCATTCCTTGCCCGAGTCTCTCATTTAAGCTATTAACCTCCCGCTTGCAGGGTTTTTTTTTTCCTGCCCGAGTAAAGAGCAACGGATTTTGGCTTCGAGCAAACATATTTAAACCTCGAAGAAGGGGTTGTGTGTCGGCAAGTTTATCTTCCCCCCCTCGATATGTCAGTTGGTTTAATAAAAAAAAAAAACAAACAAACACCAAAACCCAACAACCAACCCTATTACCTCTCCCTACAGACCTCGGCTCTCTAATTACCGAACAATGCGGGGAAAGAATTTTAGGGGTCCCATCCTGCCGAGCGAAAAACTGGAGGGGATGGGAGCGGCGAGATCGGGTCCTGTCTGCAAGCAGCCTGGAAAATACTCCCTTCCCTAAAAAAAAAAAAAATAAAAATCGCTGCAGCAGAAGGGAAACGGTTTAAATTGGCAAGCGAGATTAATGAGGGATGTAGAAAGAGCGAAGTAAATCGTAGTGGAATAGTTCGACGCGGCAGGAAGTGTGTGTGTGTATATATGTGGAGTGTGGGTATGTATATAATACGTATAGCTTGTGCTGATCTTGTGAGAGAGATGCTGGAGTCTGCGTTTGGGAGCTGGGTTTCCCAGGGGGTTTGTCCCACAGGCACGGAAAGGGCCGGGGAAGGAGGAAAGGGGCTGAGAAAGGATTGCGGTGATGAGGATGGGGCCGAGGTCGGGGGGGGCCTTTTGGGACGGGTTTTAGGGGGGGGAGTCGCTTTCCCCGACCCCCGCCTGCTGCGGCTCGCCGGCACCCCCCGGCCTTTCTAACGCTGAAAACTCGTTTCTCATATATTTGTTTTCGTTTTTTTTTCCCTTGGCGGCGGCTCCTCCGCCGGGCTGAGCAGGGGAGCGGCAGCAGGAGCCCGGCTGTGGGGCGGGAGGCTCCCCGCAGCCGCCCGGCGGTGCGGGCAGCGGCTGCCCTGCGGGGGGGACTCCAGCGCTTGGGAAAAAAACCCAGCCCAACAACCCCCAAACACCCCACTCTCACGGTCCACATTATCTGCTCTCAGCGCTGGGCTCCGATAAGGCCGGGCGCTGCGCAGACAGAGGCTGCGGGGCCGGGGGGGGGGGGCGCGGACCCCCGCGCTCCTCTTTTGTCTCGTTTCCCCCCATCTCCCGGCTCTTGGTTTTCCTTTTTTTTTTTTTTTTCAGGACACCTCAGGGAACAAAGAAACAATTTAAACCCTGCTCTAGGGAAACCAGCAGTCCCGTCCTAATGACGGGGCGTTGTTTGTGCAGAGCCAGCCGCGCCGCTCCGCGCAGGCTGAGCGCGGAGGCTCCGCTCCAGCGCATCGCGGCGGGGGGAGCTGAGAGGAGCCGGGAAAATAAACAATGCTCTGTTTTATCTCTTTGCTGCCCCCTCTTCAGTTAAATTCGCGGGAGGGGGAGTGGATTTGAGCATATGAACAGCTGCTTAAAATCTAATATAGACAAATGGACATCTTGTATAACATTAAGTTTTAGTAGGCAACTCATTTATTTTGAAGTGCTCTTGCGAATAGTTTGGCAAAGAGCTTTTTCTCCCTCCTGTTCCTGGAAAGTAGCTGGAGAGTTTGCTGGGCAGAACTGGGGTCGGGTGTTGGGGAAGGAAAAGGGCGCTCTGTCCGTGGAACCCTCGGATCGCCCACCCCAGCACTCCGGGCTGGCCACGGTTCCCCTTCATCCAGACGAAAAACTAATAGGAACAACCCCCAGTTAAAATTAGACGTAGAGGAAGACCGTGAGGATAAAAGATATATATATTATTCGGGCAATTTAGTGCATCTGCAAGCGACTTTAGAGAATCTATCACTTTCAGCGTTTGAAATGCAAAGGTCTGGGGCATCCCCCTCCTTAGGCTTGTTCGATATTAAACCAAAAAAGCACGCCACGGGGGTGTTTTTGGTTTGTAAATGGCTCGGTAAAAGCGGATTCCGCCGTGGGAAGCCGTCGGTGATGGAGCAGAGTGCTCCTGCCCCGGCGGCTGCCCGGGACGGACGCACGGACTGCTCCGCGCCTCTGTCAGGGGACGGAGAATAATAAATTCGGCTCCGTATTTTATAGGAACGGCGGAGCCAAGAGTACACAGGCTAAAAGCAAACCTGTGTCCAGCCAACCGTGAGGAGAGCGGCTCCAAATGAGACTTCGGGGGGGGAGGAAAAAAGCCAAACTAACTAGAAAATAAAGGTTTTATTCGTGCCCCTGGGTGCTGTCACCCACCGAGGGTGCCCGTGTCTCTCCTCTCTTCTGCCCTTCCCGAGCGGGCAGAGCCGCCGTCCTCCGCCAGAATCCCTCCCTGGAGCAGAGTCTTTAGGGCTGGATACAGGGGGGAAAAAAGGGGAAAACTGTAATTATTTGAGCGCTCGTAGGGATACCAGATCCCTCTGCTCGAGTTGTTACCCTCTCCTGCCTTCCACGTTTATTTGTAGGGACAAAAATCCCATAGTTTGCCTTAAATTTTTGTTTAATTCGTTATGCATATGTATTTTTTTTCTGCTTCGTACTAAGAAATCTGCTGAATGACGAGATGGGAAACAGCCCGGTCCCCAGCATAAAGTTTTCTGCCTGCTCAGGCGTTTGTTTATCGTTTTCCTTCCCGCAGAAACCACTTTCTTGAGCTCCCGGTGCGGTGGCAGTGAGCGAAAACCCCTCTGGGCTTTACCGCTCGGGGAAAGACGCCATCCGGGGGTTAAAATACGGGTGGTTTTGGGCTGGGATCCTTCGGGTATTTTTTTTTTCTTCCTGGTAATTTTTCAAAAACAGATTTGCCCCGTTTAGGTGGGGAAAAAGATTGTAGAAACGTGATTAGAAAACGCGTTCTTGAAGCAAGAGGGGAAAACAGAGCGGCAAGAGCTTTGGGGAAGGTATTAAAACCTCGTTCTCTGTGACTGCACGGGGCTGTTCAAACACCCCTGCAGTACGATGAGGATGGAAGCGGAGCTCCAGCGCAGGAGAGCCGGGCGGCCGCGGTCCCCGGGCCGGGCGGACCCGCGGAGCAGCCGGCCCGGGGCTGGGTGTGATTTATTGTGTGTTAGTTTGAGACCGTTCCCCCAAAACAGAAACAAACCATTGATCTCCCTGAAAGGCGAAAACCCCCGGCTCTGCTCCCGCAGGCGGAGAGGAGCCGGCGCTCGCCCCGCGCCCGCGGACGATGCTCCCGGGGGCGGCGGGAACTCCGCGCCCCGGGACGCAGGGAATAGGGTGCGTGTTTTCTCTCGCTGCTCGGGGCCAGGGAATATAATTTTTTTCCCCAAAAACCCTTGGCTCGGCGGGGGAGGAACGGCTCGCTGCTCTCGCTTTAGGTCCCGGCTTAAGGAAACGTTACGGCTTAAGAGACAGCGGTCGAGCCTGCCTGCGCAGCGAAGGCGGCTGGACGTGCCTGTTAGCCCTCAATTATAACTCCATTAATATCTTGTGCTCATGGTCAGCAGCGCGTCCGCGGAGCAGGAGATCGCCCTGCCTGCGCGCCGGGCAGCGGAGGCAAAGCGCGCAGCTATTGCCAGGTATTACCGTTCTGATTATTATTATCGTAATATCCGCTGGTGCCCGCTCCTCTCCGCGCATCCCAGCTCCCTCCCGGCGCTGGGAACCGCACCAGCCCCGAGGTGTTAACGAGGGGACTAAAGGCCGGGGCCGGGGAGCGGGCGCGGAGCCCCGCGGAGGGGAGCGGAGCGGCCCGGCCCGCACCGCACCGCCGGTAGTGCTGTGTAGGAAACGCCTTGGGTTTCTTTACGGGCTCATTTTCTCAGAGGAGGATTTTACTGCATGCGTAAAGAATTTTGAAAAGCAGTGGTAAATATTTTCTCTTCTGGCAAGTTATTTATTGGCATGAAGAGAGGATTTTTTTTTTTTTTTCCTCTTTATAAAGCTACATGTGGTGACCATATAGGATCAGAAATAATGTGGCCTTTCTGGTTTTGAAGAACTGCTAATGTCATTAAAGGTCTTCCTAACACGCCAGCTAGGAGTTCAAAAAGCCTCGCCTTTTATCCTGGGCATATATTTGGTTGTTTATAAAGTGCAGACTTCCTTATGCTTCAAGTGCATCAGGAGGATTTCTTAACTCTGTAGAAGGATCTGTTTTCAACTATATTCTTCTTTGGAAATTGGACTGTTTAACTAGTGTCTTTCACACTTCTTTTCTGGCTGCTATTTTTATACATTCAACCGCAGAAGAGGTTCCCGCACACAGAAGCAAACAAAGAATTTTCCCCTCTGCTTCGTATTACAGAAAATATCTGCGCCGGCCACTAATTGTCCATTAGTGCTAATAAGTGGCTAAAACAATATTAGAAGATAACCCGAGCAACCTGTCTTCTTTATTTTAATTTGACTTACTGAAGTCGGAAAGGTTTTTGACGAAGACCCGACTAGACGTGTCCAGGGAATCTGTGTACTAAACTTTTGGACTGTTGATTTTGAGGGTCACTTATCTAAGCTAAGTTCAAAGTGTCACCTGCTTTAATCCCTTTTCTGTCATGCTCGGAGAGACTCCACACAGCACACACTCCGCTTCTCAGAGCGCCTGGAAAAAACCCTCTGTCTCGATCCTCCCCCCCCCCCCCCCCCCGCGTTTTCCCTCACAAATACATTAGGAATTTCTCCCCTCGATTCTAGTGACTCTTAGGAAAAACTCATTTGAATTCAATTATTAATATTTTCCGGGCATGCTCTTTTAGTGTGCCATTTGTAATATATTAGGATGAATTATATGTTTTTTTAAAAAAAAGAAGAAGAAAAAAAAGGGGGGGGGGGAGAAAAACCCAGAGAAAGAAGGCCTTTTCTATTAAATAGAAACAAGATGTTCAAATATAGAATGTATGAATTTGAAATCTGGTGTTTTCCACTCTTGGATGCTGATGGCATTAAAAAAATCTACTTTGCTGCTTCTGCAATTTAAATCCTTACATAGAAACATAAATTATTCACTGGGATATTATTTTTAATTAAAATTCTCTTTCCTGAAGGAGTTGTTTTTAACTTCTTGTTGGTTTTCCTGAAGACTTTTCTTTTCCCTCCGATTTAACATTTTCATTAATCGAGGGATTCTTAAGCCGTGTCTTGTAAGCTGGTTGGTGTTTTTGAAACTTTGACAGAAAACAGTCCACTTGTTTTGTTTTGGTTTGGGTGAATGGTTTTGGTGAAAACGCATAGTTTTGCAACAACTCAGAGGGAGTGGAAAACTTGGAGCTCCTCAGACATGTCAATGAGCAGTGTTCACACACACAAAAAAAATCCCATGTTTTTTCAATGAGCTCTTGAACGTCAAGCTCCGCACTAAGGCTTTGGAGGGGCAAACCTAAATTTATGCATCTCCAGCCGGTTTTAGGCACCTAAATAGAAACGGAGCCGTTCTCAGAAGTGCTGAACCCTCACAAATCTGGGTGAAGACAAGGAGGACAGCTCTGGTTCAGCACCCCTAAAACCTAGTCCCCTTTCTCTCGCTGCCCACATGTGACTTCAGGCACTGGGGCTGGCTGTTGAGTTCAGCTGCCTTTATCGTTTCCTCTTAGAGAAGACCTGGAGAAGCAGGAAAAGTACTTCTGTATTCAGCAAAATAAGGGACTTGAAGCACTTGGCGAACTTCAAAAGATTTGAGAGCAGTAGGGCAGCATACCTGCTTTATGTTAGATATATAGATGGTCTGAGAGGAACCACCTTGGCCGCTCAGCCTTGCATTCCCAGGCGATCCCGTAACGGGCGCCAGAAGGGTTTGCAGAGCATCCACACCACAAAACACTTCCCACTGCCCGGGAACAAACACTCGAGGGCTGGTGGGAGACACCAACCGGCTGCCAAGCGATGGAGGACCCCAGGACCAGAGCAGGGGACCTCAAGGGCAGGCATCATCGCCAAATCTTGGGCTCCGCCGTTTTGAATGCACGCAGGTTTTTTTGTGTTTTGGTTCAGTGTTTTGTCTGTCAGAAATCTCCCTTCCTGTCATTTCAGGCTGAAGAGGCCACAGAACGGGGGGTGGGGGGGAGGGAGGGGAGAAGAAATTTCTGGTAAAAATGAGGAGAAAGAGAAAAATCAGCTTCTTTGTGCCCACTGGAAATTCTTTTGGGAAGGGAAAGAGGGATTTTTCTGTTACTTGGAGCTGGCAAGTATCAAGGCAACATATGTCATGATTTCTCATGGGTATTTCTAGGTTTTGGTGGGTTTTCTAGAAATACTGGGGTCTTGGTGCAACAGCTGAAGCTCCACTGACCTGTCCATCCTCCTCTCTTTTTGGTGACTGATGTCACCAAATGTGTGTCCTGTGTCCCAACAGATAAGGAGGGTGAACTGGATCGAGGGCACAGGGAGAATTATTGGGGCAGGTACATCTGCTAATATGTCCTAGTGGTTTCATTGACTTTTTTTTTTTTCTCTTTTCCTGTAATTTCTGAATCAATCATTCTGCTATCAGCTAGCTCTAGAGATGGATGAGTAACACTAGTGAGATAAAAGAGTCAAGACTCCCTTTCCTGTTATTTGGCTGCTTTTTGTTAACAGTGCTCTGAGTGCCATTATTTCCCGTAAGAGACATCTGGAAAATCATCGGCGTGTGGTGGAGAAAGTGGCTCTTCCCTGCTTTGTACTCCCCTTTGATCCAACATGGAGCACAATTCACTGCCTCTTGAGATCAATAGCTCCCATCCTGGGACATTTTTCATTCTTGTATGCTGTGGGTGATTTGAACCGCTTTAAGAAAATATGAATGTCAACGCCTTTTTGTCTTAGCATGTGTTTATTTATGAATTTGTGACAGCAAGGCCAATGCCAGGAAGAGAATGGCATGGACCAGCTGGATATCCCCACTGAGTACAACCGGTTGAGTTGTTCCTCTGAGTTTGGTTAGCTTCACTTTCGTAACACCACCCGACTAAAGATTCACAAAAGTATGGGTGGCCATGGCTGTGTTGCACAGCCTCATGGCAATCAAAGCGGAGACCTCCATGGCCAAAAGCGACAACTGTTATAATTTGAGCTCAACCTGCCTACCTGGAGTAGTGAGGGGTTCAAAGCCTCTTCGAACTGGACACAAAAGGGATCTCTGGGGGACCGGAGCGGGAAGGGTGGTGTGTGCACTCAGGTTCAGCAGAAACACTAAGTTGTGCTCTGGTCGTTTTAACCAAGAGTAGCCAACATGTGCTTTGTGAGCTGCAAGCAGCTCTCTGGTGCTTCGGATGTGGCTCCTGTGCCAGGGCTTTGTCAGGGTGGGCAATGGGGGGCTTACGGCTGGTAAGCCCGGCCCAGGCAGGAGTTAGGGCTGAAGGGGCTGGTGTTAGACCCAGTCTTGCATTCAGCACAGCCTCGTTCCAGGATGAATCCCTGGGCTCTCAATGACCATGTCCCACCAGTGACCCACGCCCAGAGTCTTCCCCACCCCTGTTCTTTGATTCCTCTTAAAGAGACATCTGGATGGGTGAGAGCAACTGTGTTATGCGTTTTCTTAAGAAAGCAGCTCTCGGATATGTGAAAAGTGCTGAACAGGAACTTGTGACCCATATATTCAATGAATGGCTCAGTCGGATGGACTTTGAGATGTTTGTCTGCTCAGTGCCTCTGCTTTCCAGCACTAAATCCTGTAGTATTCGACCTGAAAGGTCCTGCTAATAGGAGTAGGATCAAGCACAGGCCTACAAAGAGCAAGGGAGGTCATTATTTTCACAGGAACTGAAAGTCGGACCCTAAATCTTCAGAAGAGAGCGGTGCCTAGAAACCAGCTGTCTAATATATCTGCTGTGCTAAACTGGTAGCAGGGAGGGGAGAATAAAAATGTGTTTTGCAGTATAATATTGCTTTGTGCCTCCAAAAAGGCTTCTAATTTTATGTTTTAAAGGCAAACATTACAGCTAATTGAAGAGCAGAGAGGAAAAATGGATCTCCTTTTCTAAGCGCCAATAAGACTGGGTTCTGGGCCAGTGGTTCTGTGAGAGGTCTCCATTTACTACCTGTCCTAAACCTCAGGTATTTTAGAAGGAAAATGCCTGCCATATATTAAAGAGAAAAGTCATTAAATGGATGTCAAAAAAAAAAAAAAAAAGAGGACAGAGAAAACCCATATGACTGAATTTATGGCTTGCTTAAGAAGCACAAGGTAGCACTGAGAAAACATGAATGAGAACAAGGGGGCATCCACGCAATGGAAAAGGCATTTACCACTTGCTGCCTTCCCAGTGGTGACCTCGGAAGAGGTCCCCCAAGCTGGCAATGTCACTGTCCCATCTCTGTGCCCGGACCCTCCTCCTGCCTTTCCCCCCAGACCCCCACCCTCGAACGGAATAACCCTCCTCCCCCTCACTGGGAGTTGGATTAGGCCCTGTGCCCAGAATGTCGCTTGGTTTTTATTGCTACTGTGAATGCACCCATTTGCCTCTGGAGGAAACGGGGCCGAGCTCGAGCAGTCCCGAGCCAGCAGGAAATTCAAGGCTTTGTGGGCATCCAGGCAGGAGCCAAGTTAAATGAGCAAGAGGCAAAGCAAGTGCTCTCGGGGACAGCGGATTCGGAGCGGGGCTCAGCTTTGGGTAGGAGGATGCAGGAAGAGGGCGATGTGGAATTTTAGCCATGACCTCGATGGAAGCAGGGTGTTCAAAGCGTTTGGCGTTGCACCAGCAATCAGACTGGCCTGGTGATCCGGCCGAGGGCTGCGGGTAGCTTGGGAGATCTGTCCGCAGGGAAAGAGTTGTCCTATCCACCCAGGCTCGCGTTGTCCCAGAAGTATGGGCAGAGCGAGGAGCAAGAGGGTTCCCTCTAACGCGGTGAGCGGGAGTAGGAGGTGGGCGGGCAGGAGGCAGGCAGAGACTGTGGGTTTGGCTGTGAGCTCCTTGGAACTTTAGGCTCTCCTTTTGGACATCCAGGAGCCTGCCGGGACCCCACTGGAGGGTCTTATTGAGGCTGCAGAGGCAGGAACAACCCCCTCTTACTGCTGCCTTTACCCCAGGCCCTTAGAAAACACTGATTTCTCTTTAAAAAAAACCCAAAATAAGAAACCAAACTTGAGTAAAAGAAGAGAACTAGAGGGCATCTGTCCTTCCTAGCCCATCTCCTTCCTGTCTCTGGTTTCAGCGAAGAGGTGCTGCAGTCCTTCCTTGGGACCAGTCTCACAGATGGGCTGAACCATGACGCGAGGTGATGACTCTTCCCCGTTCTGCCTGCGCTGTCTTGCCGATGGGCTTGGAGCCGATGCTGTGCGGTGCTGTTGCTCCTTATGTCTACCTCCCTATATCCCAGTACACAACTCATCAGGAGCCTTGGGGCTTTTGCGGGGAGAGAAATCAGAAAATACTGGTGTGGAGCAGTGAGGCCCCTTCTGTACTGTGAGCAGCAACAGTTGAATGAAGCTTGGTTTGTTGTTTTTTCTCGTCAGCTTTGTGCCTGGTTTGATGTCCTAGCTCAGCTCTAGTGTCGGCCAGCCGCTGCGGAGAGGGGTGGGCTAATCCCTGCCTCTCCTCGCCTCCATCTCCTCAGCTGCTGACTCCTCCTGCATCCCTTGCACCAGACCTAGCAGCGTCTGGCTGCGGGGTGAACAGGTTTAGCTGGCTGAGCCAATGGCAGATTAACCCCATTAAAAATATAGCGGAGGAACTGGATTTTGTGCCAGACCAGTACTGACCTGACCACCCTAGGGCTGGGTCCCGCAAGGTCCTGATCCTCTCTCTGCCTTTGGTGTGGCTTTGCTGTATGATCGAGCCAAGGGAGGCTGCTGCCAGTACTCTCTTTAACTGTGTTGCCCAACGACTGTGAAAGGGAAAGCGGGAGACGGGATCCGTGAGAATCCTGCTCTGAACTTGGCAGGATAGGCAAAGAGCTTGGGAGAAAGCAGATCCGTTTTCTCCTCTGCTACTAGTACGCCCTGTGGCCTCGGGCACATCACCTGATCTCTGTGCCTGCCTTGCCCCCATCCTTCTGCCTCACAAACTCCGGAGAGGCAGGACCGGCCTCTCCCCGAGTGTTTGTAGGATGCTTCACACGGTGGTGTCTGTCACGGTGTGGCCTCTGGACTCTATCACAGCCCTACTACTATTAATAATCCAGAGGATTAGAAAGATAAGCCAGTTACAGCAAGACTCAGGCTTGTCAGTGCTGTCTACTCACTTGCGGTATCTTATAGGTGGGGGAACTGCTCCGGTCTGTTTATTTACAGTCTATAATTTTGCAAATGGTATAATAGCTGCTCAGGTTTTATTTCTTTGCAAACCCCTCAGCGTAGGAGACATCTGTGCTGACAGAATTATCTTTTTCTTTTTTTTCCTTCCCTACAATGGTGCCTTTAATGAGAGCTGGGCTTTAATTGGTAGCTCAGATGGATCCCTCCCCCTCAGCTTGGGGGAGATGCCTGACAAGTAGTAGAGAAGTAATATACGGGCAGGCTGAATACATGTATTTCAGCTACGACGCACAATATGTCATATATTTAATATACATTTCATCCCAAAGAAGCACAATTATTTATAGATAGGTGAAACACAATAAAACTCTGCCCGTTCCCACACGCCTAGCTGCCTTATTTCAGCTAAAAGCTGCAGTTGCTCTGCAGTTTAGGTGTCCCACGTGCCGGTGATGTGGGACCCACGGCCAGGCAGGCACGGCTCCCGGCTGGGCTTGGCTCTGGCCACGCTGCCTGCTCATCCCTTGCAAGTGGGGGGCTCCGGGCTCCTCCGACTCCGTGTGGGGATGCTGGCGGCTTTGCCACGTAGGCGGGCTGTGGGACTCCCTGGGGTCACGGCAAGGTGAAAGTTGTTTATTCCATGGTGGAGGATCTAATCGAAGCTGGGGCATAGGGACAACCCCGTGCTGACTGATCTTCCTCCAGGAGCACTTTTCCTTTTTTGATGCAATACCAAGTGGCTGTTGTCCCCTGGCTGATACAGGAGGTTTTTTCCCATGTGAAGAGTCATGGTCTTCCTTTTGCAGATGGGGAAAATGAGGCACAGAAAAGTGAAGGACAGGGCTGGGGGTTTGGAGAGCCAGCCGTTTGGAGAGTTGCTCCGTCCCCTAGCCTGAGCGGCCCGTGGCCCTCTGCACCACCTTAGCATGCAAAGCCAAGTGGTAGCACAGGGCTGATGCTCGTACAGGCACAGACCAGCTCCTGGTCCTTCCTACTACACAAGTAGAGTGTTCCAGGGATGAGGTTTGAATGAAGTCAAGCAGAGAGTTGCTGTCCTCGAGAATCCAAGGATTTATGAGACCATCCAGTTCCTTCCAGCTGCAGGACCTGACTTAGCCCTACCCAGCAGCCAAACTGTAACTCAATCACAAATCTCTGTTTCTTTTCTCTTTCCTGCTTTTGTATTTTAGCACAAGGGGGATTTAGGAGAGGTGCTGTGTGTGTGGAAGAAGGGATGAAGCGTATGTAATGAGTTTTATATGTGTGACAAATATTATCTGGGAGCAGCGCAGCCAGAGTGGGTTTGAGGCTTTTCAGTGCTGCAGAACAAACTAAACTTGCCAGCCACACCAGCGAGGCTGGGCTGCTTGTGCCATGGGAAGGGGGAGGAGAAGGAGCTGGCAAGGAGTCCACCTGGGCTTGGCTCGCTGCTGCTACTGGAGGACTTGGGCTTTTTCTGCTGGGGGAGTTTTCAGCATGACGTGGCAGCTCTTTGCCCTTCACAGCAGCAGCCAGCCTGGCTCCCTGGGGCTCTGGCACAGACGACAGCTCTTTGATTCCATGGCAGTCTGCTGCCAAGGCACCTGCTAAACTGTGTGTGCCTAGAGCCAGCCCTTTGCGTTGCACTTGATGCTGATGTTTCTCCACCCTCTTCCCATCCTTTGCCATTAGTCCAGGAACGCTCCCTGCCCCACCGGTGAGACCTCAGCTCGCAGTGCCACTGTGGCTCTCCCAACCACCACAGTCATGCTGCGTAAGGTGTTACCCCACGCTCTTGGAGAACAGCTTGACTTGTGGTTCCTCCCTGATAAGCAGAAAGCCTACTGTCAGCACAGGCAATGGTGGACCAGCCCTTCCGCGGTGGGAGTGCCCTCTCCCTGGTGACCTCCTCTGCAGTAGGAGATCTTAAAAGCATGTTTGGGAAGGGCAAATGAGTAGTGAAACTGAAGAAACTTGGTTGCCAAACATATTCCCAGAGAGGGGTTTTCTGGTGTCTAGTCCAGTGAACTTATTGCTCTGTGTGTAGCTTTTCTAACGATGCTTTAGTTTGTGGATTCTCTGATGCCCAACAGTGTGGCTGAAGTCATATGGCTCTCAGTGAGGGCACTGACTTTTTCCTCTTCCACGTTGCATAGGAGCTTTGTTTCTATAAGAGCAACAGCAGGCTGTGGTGGAAATGGGACCAAACACTTGGCAACTGTGAATGGAGACAAGAGAGACAAATGAACTGACAGAGGCAGGTCCATGCATGCAGAGCTCATCTCCTTTCCTTAGGGAAATTAGGCCAAGCACTGGGGCCGTGTTCTACAGAGGATCTGTAGCTGGAGTCGTTGGGAATGACCCCTATGACCTGTAGCTCTGGATGCTGTGATACTAAGCACATCCCTAAAAGAGAGGGCTTGTCACCCGCAAAATAGATCCAAGAAGGCTTTATTTAGTTCCTCATTCTGCGAGTTTGCTCCAGGGTGGAGCCCATCGCCACAGCTTTGGAAGAGCCACAAGTGCCTCCTCTGCTTGTGGCTGGCAGGGATGGGAAGTGCTGCCCAAGCCACGTCCGCTCCCTGCTGTGCCTGCTGGCTCGAGGGGCTAGTGGGGTCTCCGGAGCGTAGGAGACACAGAATTTCTGGACCCAGATTTTAGGGATCTTATGGACACCCTTTGTTGGCATCTCCCCAGACCTGACTCTTCCTCACCCCACTGACCCAGCCTCTCCTTCCTTTCTGCCCAGTGCCTCCAGGCTGTCACTGCTCTCCTCTTTTATTAACTTGTGCCAGCGCTATCAATAAGCTCAGGGCTTCCCCGGTGCGGTACACACTCAGTGACACCCAGCCTGACCTGTCCTGCAGCCGGCTGGCAGGCTGACCCCGCGGCGTGGGAGGGATATTCCCCCACACTGGGAGCCGTGTGTAGGACTCTTGTGACAAGAGCAGTATTTACACGACGGGGGAGGCATTGGGGTTTTTGCGCTGGGATTTGGGAATGTTCCCCCCACCCTGTTCCTCCTGAGTAGTTGGTCAGAAATGTTTATCAAGGGCTAGAAAGGAAACCTGTGTGTGTAATACCCCAGACCAGAAAGCCAGAAAAAATCTCGTTGAAACCACAGGGTCAGCCTGGCAGATTTGCAGCTCTAATTTACTGGTGGCTTAAACAAATAGAGGCAGATTTGCACTCCTACCTCCTGCTCTGCCATCCCACGCTGTGCTCCAGAGGGCAGCCGGGGCGGGAGCCGCCTTTGCTATCGGATCACTGGGGCTCTGCCCACGGCCGGGTATGGTGGGGCTGTTCCTGGAGGGTCCTTCAGGTGGGCGTTGTAAGGTAGCAATGATTTCTGGCAACTACCCTTTCCTTCCCTCCCCTCCGAAGGAAAAGACGACTGAAGATGTAGTCTCCTCATCAAGCTGCTGAGTTAATTGTCCCTGTCCACGCTCTCAGGCTGCGGTCGATGCAGGGGAACGCCGCTTAATTCTGACCCCATTTCCTTTCTGGTGACGTTAATTCGCTTGACCTTGTGTTTGCTGATCTCACGTTCCCTTGCAGCTGACAGGCAGGTGTGAAGGAGGCAGGCAGGCAGGAGGCTCGGCAAAGGCAGGGCACGTGGTCCCACCATCCTGCCGCTTACTGAGCGCGCAGGAAATAAGTGCTGTGCTCCAGACCGGGAGCAGCAACTTGTTGATCCATGCCGAGGGATCTGTTCTTCAAATTTTAATTTAAAAATGGGAATCCTGATCCCTGATTCCCCTTTGCTACGCTGATGAGATGCATCCTGCGCAGGGATACTGGGTCTCCTGGGAATGCACATTTTAGCCTCACCTGGGGCAGACTCACCTCTGGGTCTAACATGGGCAGAGGCAATTTGCTGCTGTTGGGTAGTCAGGAGCAGCTTAATGCTTAACTCAAGTTTATGTTGATGCTTCTGAAAACGTCCTCACTGGGGGTGTGTCTGCCTCTGCAGGATCATAAAACATGGCCCCTCTTGTTTCCTTGGACCTCCTTTTCCCACCTACTGTCCCTCACTTGTATGATACAAAGATGAGTGTGTGAAGGATGAGGAGAGGCTCAGATATTTAAGTATGTGGTGTGGGGGGATGAATAGGTCAGGTCAGTGGCCAACTTTGAGCTGTTCATCAGGCAGGTAGGGTCTGCGGTGGTCAAAACTTCTGCCAGGTGTCTTGAGTCCGTTGGGAAGGGATGCTGTGGCTTTGTCAGTCATGCCGTCCAAACAGTGCTGTGTTCCCTTGAAAGACCAGCAACTCTTGTGGATGCAGCTCCATTGGTATGGACGGATGTGTTACTTCTCTCAAGGTGCCATGGGCTGCTGGGGAATGGCTCAGTCCTTACGGAGTTGTTGGAGCGGAGAGCAGCATTGCCATAGTTTCCAATGGGAAGAGGTGACAGCCCACGGTGTCTGGGGAAGCTCCCCTGCGCGGGAGAGGGTGCATGTGTCAGCACTGACCTCTGCGAGAAGGTGTCTTTGGTGCCTGGGCTTATGATGCCTCTCCGCCTCCAAGTCACTTGTCTTTGCAAGAATTAAGGTCTGTGCCCAGGTTATGTTAGCAGCTCACTGTAATCTCCTTGGAACCCAAACAAAAACGAGTCTTTGCTCTGAGGAGCAAGATTCAGACTTTCCAGAGGAAAAGAGGAGCATCTTTGTTCTCCCTTTGTCTTTTCTTTCATTTCTTTTCTTTTTTGTCTCTTGAAATACAGTCCTTTCCTCCCTGGAAGGTGCTGTCACTAAGCTCACTTTCCCAATGCCGAATCTCAAGAATGTGATAAACCTTAGCTGATTTTTCCAAACGGCTTGAACTGGTGTCAGGGCCATCTGCTCTCCAGGTCATTATAAGAATTTGCACCGTAAAGCTTTGCCATGTGTTCTCTGCAGATTACATACACCTTTGGCTGTGCTCTTGTTGTTAGCTGCTCATTATTGGTTGGTTTGAAAAGCTTTTCTTATAAATGCCCTGTGTCCTAACCACACGTGTTGTATCAGTGGTTTTATAATGACCCATTTGGAATTATTTAGCCAGGGAACCTTGCAGTTTTTCCTTTCAATGTGTCCTTATAAGATGCCCAACTTCTACAGTTAGTCTATGAATGTACCCACACTATTAGATCCACTTGTTTATAATAGCAACCAAATGTCTTCAAATATTCAAGCCTCCTTTTATTTTTTACAGCACTGGCAATAAGCCTTTACATGTTAACTCTTGGCCTCTCTGGGTAACCTCTTATTTAAAAGCAACTTAATTGACTTTACCAGGCCTGGGCTATTTTTCATTTCTTCCTAGAGGACTCATTACTGGAGATGGATGTTTATAAACTGGATCTGGATCCTTCTCTCTCTCTCGCACACAGACACACACACACACACAAACTCTTTTACCCCTTCCTGCCTGTTTACATTAGCAGGCCATAATCATATTCATAGCTTCACATAGTTTGGCTAAGATTTTTGTAGTGGTGACCCAGCGTAAAAAGAAAAAAAGCAAACAGTTAAATAGCAAGTGCTGAAAGGGAAAGAGAAAATGTTAAAATACTCAGGTTTTTAGGGATTTGTATGTCAATGAAATGGTCAGGATTAGAATAGAGGTTTGAGTCTTTGATACAGGTAGGTTTTATACTGGTATAATTCATCTTTTGTGTGTGATATAAAACAGGTGTAATGCAATGATAAAATGGGTCCAGTGTGGGGTTTTCTTTTCCTTCTTTGCCTTTTGGAAGCAATGGTATCATTGTTTTTTGGGATAAAAATGAGACAACTGGAAGCAGATTTTAATCAAGCCATAGCCCTTGGCATAACAGATCCTCAAAAGTTAAGTGTCCGACAGCCTGTAAAAGCTTGAGGTGGGAGTACTGTGTCCATGTCAGCCTGCCTGTCTCTGTAAGCAGGACACACACGTAAATCCACAGCCTTTGAGTATATAATGCACCAGATCCTCAGCCCATCCTATGTTGCTATAGGTTTCCTGGTATCATTGGATCCATTCCGATTTCCAGCAGTGGAACATCTGGTGCTTTGTGCTCACGTGTTGTCCCTGGTTCAGTTTAAATCCACAGACCTGGCCTGACAGAGGGGCTCCGAACACCCGGTACATTTGTTTGGTATCTGAGCTCTTCTGCTAGCACGTGTGTAACTGCTTGGAAAGCCCACGTAGCTTCTTGCTTTGCATCCATCTATACATCCTGAAATGGCTATCAGAGGTGAGAGAGATAGAAACACCTATCAGGCCATATTGTTAATCCTTTTTTTTCCCCCCTGATGTGTTTTTTTGTACCTGATGAATTCACTTTTTGTTCATGAGCTTCTGTCTCATTTTAAGTCTCTGATCAGTGGAGAATTGCAACACCTTCCAGCCTTCTCAGTCCCAGCAGAGCTTGTGGGGAGGATTTTCCTGCTCATTCATCTTAAATTTGCTCGTGCTTTGTTGTATTTTCTCATCTTTCCTGTGCTGCTTACTGCCAGGCTCTTGTTCGCCCAGCAGGAAGGAGCAGCGGGACTGTGTGCTCGGTCCCCACCAGCACCAGTCACTGCTATGGAGAATGAGCCAAGGGGTGGGCACCATCATGGGATCCCAGGTATTTGATGAGGGAGAGCAAGTGCTTTTTCTCTGCATGCATCATCTTTATGCTCATCCCCTCAGACCCCTCATGGTTAGGAACTGCTATTTTCAGATGCTCCACAAGATGCCCATGACAGAGCTAAGAGGGAAAGGGGGGCAGTCAGCGTCCAAGATCAGCAGCCGCTGTCATATCTACTGTGCTCTGGTGTCTTCTGCATCGCTTTCCAAACTATAAGTGATCCAGCTGTAACAGATCGATTTGAGGATACATGGGAGAAGCACAGGGAACCCCAAAAGATATGGGGGCTTCTCTGCACTAGCTGTGTGCAGCAGCTGATGATTCCTGCCCTCAAAACTGAAGGTCCTTTCTGCCCTTTTCAGCATGAGTGTTTCTTTTTGTTCTTCTTAAACTTTCTCTGGCTTCTTTGGCGATTGCCCAGCAATAGGGTGCACGTCCCTCGTATCCCACCTCCGTGTGTGAGCAGCTCCTGCTGCGGTACCTGCCCTCCTGGCACTCCTTACTGCAAACTTCAGGCTAACCTTCTGCCCCATGCTCTCTCTGGGACTAATAATTTATTTTTACTGGGTTTTGGATAAAACCACAATTGAAGAATCTGGACTTTGAATAATCCTTCAGCCACCTTTCCCTGAATTTAATCCCCACAAATAATTTTGTGCTCTTTCTCTGTCCTTTCTTTCTGCTTTTCTCTGTCCTCTTTTTCTCTCTTTTTAATCCTCTCTTTCCTTTCATGAGTTCCCTTAACTGGGTAGCATCTGCCAATTTTATTAATGGGCTGTGTAATCCATTTACAGGGTCATTAATGAAAATATTAAATAAGGCCAGACCTAACAAAAGATCTTTGGAGTACTCTGCAAGATACCTCCCACAAGTGTAATACTTGGCTTACTGCCTTTCTGGCAGGTTTGAATCCACAAAGCAATGTTCATATTATTATTATTATTGTTATTATTATTGGCACTAGGTGATAACTAGAAATCCAAGCCAAACCCCGGGTTTTGTGGTGATAGGCATGGTGCACACATGCTCTGATTATTTATTAGAAAACAGCAGAGTCATAGCGTGATGGGGGTCCTGGTTTTGTCCAAGAGCTATGTGAAGAGAGACATTTCCTGGTCCCAGGGTGGTTACAGTATGAAAAGAGCGACCTAAATGAAGGATGGGAGGGGTGACAGCAAGATCAAGGGCACTGCCAAAGGCTTCGCCCTCTGACAGTAGCCATGCAATAGTCCACGCTGCCTCTCAGTCAGATAGCACTTGTCTCCATCTGCTTGATTTTACCTTTCCCATTAAAGTGTGTGAGCGCTGGATACCTCATGACCAGCTTCCACTGTCCAAAATTGCCATTTTTGTAAAATAGTAAAATTCAGTATCTTAAGGGGGGGGAAGAAAGATATAAACCAGCCTGTGTCTTCTGGACTGCTACCGCTCGGCAGACAAGCTGAGTGCCTGATATAAAACATAGGCAGAGGGCATTCGGCTGACCCGCCAGCACTTTGCATCAGTGCTTGTTTCTGCTGACCTGGTACTCGGATGAATATTCAGATTGATTTTAAGGTCTCCAGTTGCTGCTCAAATGAAGGGGATGAAGAGGTGAGCACAGCGTACAGTAGATGGTAGCACAAAGCCATAGGTAACCTGGAGAGAGAGCAGAGCGGGAATGTAGCAAAATACTCTATGAAAAAGATTCTGGTGAGTGATTTTCTGCAAGAAAAGTGTGGATTTCTAGAGCTACTTACAGCACTGGGATACCCAGCTCCCGGTCAAAATCCCACCTTTCAGGTTTTTAAGAACTGAAGCTAGTTAAGATAAATGCCTGTATACGTAAAGTGTGCATCGGATGTGTAAAGAGGTATTTGTGTGCACACATCCACAGATGTTTACTGCAGATTATTTTCATACCAGCACATATATCGAGCCTTCCGGATGCTGCAGATTTAAGGCCTTCGGTTGCATTTCGGGAGACCTACCCTAGTGCGCGTGCCTGTGTATAAGATACTTTTATATAGTCTCCTTTCCAGGTGCATTTTCCACAATGTGTATGCGTATACCAGAACCCTACATGACTGTATAGGGAAAACAAAGTCTTTTTGTTACTTTGCAGCTCCATCTGAGCAGCTTTCGGGACTCCCAACCTTGCAGTGCTCCTTGCAGACCCTTAAGTCCAGGCAGAAAACAAACAGAAAGGGTTAGGGGTTGGAGGTGGGGGGGAGAGGGAGACATTTCTATTGAAAAGAAGAAATTTCTGACCATGTTAGTTTTATTGGCCTGGAGGAACCCTATAGATTAACAACCAGCAACCCCCCCCAACACACACACACACACACACTCCTTCACTGCCACCCACCCCCACTCCAACCCGGAGACCTTAAACAATCCGGTAGAAGGTGTGACTTCAAACTTGGTGGTAGGGATAAAGAGAAAGGAAGCCGGAATGTAAGCACTTGTGTGATGTGATTATTCCCAGAAATGCCTCGACATCTCCCCGCTGTCCCGCCACGGCTGCCAGCGGTGCCGTGGAGCTCCGAGCTAAGGTGCTGACCGCCGACTGCAGAGACACTGTGATACCTTATCGAGGAGAGGCATTGGGTCTCCTCGTAGTTACAAGCGGAAATAGGGCCGGTAGCCAGCTGAGCCTGCTGCCAGGGGCACTGCGGCCTCGGCATCCATGAGACCTCTGCCGAGCCCCTGCCTGCCGCCAAGGTAAAGGGGGGCTCCCCCAGGCCCCCCCGGCTACCCCTGCCCGGGGGGCCGCCCTTCGCCTCCCCTGGTCGGGCTGCAGGGCCACGCCTGGGGTTGGCACTGGTGGGGTGGACATGAGTGGGGTCAGCTGTGATGGGGGAAATGCGTGGGGATGCCCGAGTGGGTGGGCACGGGTGGAGTTGGCCTGACATGCGTGGGGCGGACCCATCGGGGCAGACACGTGCCAGCTATGGCAAGGGGGTTCTGGGGCCCCACCCGAGGGTGCAGAGGGTTTGGGGTGCGCCGGCTGGGGCTGTGGGCGTTTGACGGTTGCCTCTGGGCTCACTGCCCTCCGGGTGTCTGTACCTGGCAGAGGAGTTTGGGGGTAGGTCTGGGGCTGCCTCTGCCTCTGTCGGGTTTTGGATGCGAATGTGCCTAAAGATGCTCTGGTAGAACTTGCCTGGTCGCTTCCCAAAAGCTTTATTATTCATTTATTCACCTGAAGTGATGCCCGGTTCTCCAGCTCTGATCCATATGTCAGGGGAGAAAAACAATACGGTTATTCTCTCTTATATTTTTTCTTTCTTTTTTTTATTTAAATGATTTCATTTACAGGGGAGGTGGAAGTGGGAGAGGGCTAATGTATAACAGGTGTTTTGATTTCACGTAACTCTTTGAAAAGCAAATCTCGCCATTTGGACCCCGTATTCACCCTTGGTTGGTGAAGAAAGTAATAATAGGAATTGTTTAGGAATTCATCAAAGAAAAACCCACCCCCTTTCCCCGCCTCCCCTTTCCTGCGCCGTCGGTGGGATCCTGCACCCCCCGATTGTAGATGACACAAAGCTTCGGGTTTTGGGGTTTTTAAATTATTTTTTTGGTCCGTTTTGTTTTCTAAGGCGCTGTCTGGCGATGTGCGTTAGCAGCCTGTCACGGAGGGCGAGGGACTGGCTCTTCCCCCCCGGTGGCTGCGAGGGACGGGGCGAGCCGGGAGGTGCAGCCCCGGGCGGGCGGCGGTGCCGGAGCGGCGGCGGCTCCGCGGGTGCGAAGGGCGGCTCTCCCGCGGAGAGCGCGCAACCTCCGCGGGTGGCGGGGTGAAGGGCAGAACCGTGGCTCGGGGAGCCGGGGGAGACACGCGTGTGTTTGGAAAGCTGCTACCGAGCATCGCCCGGCCCTTTCGGGGCTCTTTCCTGCATCTCCGCCTTTGCCGCTGCTCATGTCCAAGAAGTAGCTCAACATAAATATCTATATATTTCTTTCCTATTTCCGCCTCCCTCCCACCTCGAAAATAATGAAAACCATGATTCATATAAACCACGGCCCGGCCGCTCCGCGCTCCCGGTGTCAATCAAGCGGCACAAAGTGCGCTGGACGGGGTCTGCGGGCTGGGGGTGCGCGGGGTCCGGGGGCGGCCCCGGCGGCTGCGCGCCTCCAGTCCCCGGCAAAAAACCCGGGGACACGGGGACGAATGAAGGGTATTTTTTCCCCCATTTTAGTAAAAGTGTTATCTGCCGGGAAAAGCGCGTTTCGATGATTTTCTTGTTGCCCGAGAGCTCGAAGGTGCCTCCCCGCCCGTTGGCAAATTCGTAAAAACTAAAAGCGGTGGTAGGGCTGAGATAAATCGTTACACGGGGAAAAACAGTGTCTTTGCACTGGGGTGATTTGGAGTAAAATCCGTGATTGGAGAATTAACATCGAGTTGGTAACGACCCCGTCACGCCGGGGTTTGCGGGGCTGGTTTTAGGACGCGGTTTTAAGTGTGCCTAAAATGCGAGTAACTTCTGGCTTCTATTCGTCTCTGTCAGGATAAAATGGATTCAGGATCCTAAATGATGTCTACTCCCAAAACAAGAACATTACCCAAATATCTGGCGATTCAAGAGCCCGATCCTGCAATCGGTTTCACGGCTTGTTTCGATGCTTTGGGAAGCCCGTGGGTAAACGCGTCTCTGCGCACAGTTATTTGCAAAATTTTATTTCTCCTGCCCGGTCCCGCTGTAGATGCTTGTGCACAAACAAACTCCTGGCTGCCGCTGCTGCCCGCTCCAAGAAAATATGTTTTTCTGGAGCCCAGGACGATTTCCTCCATCCTTCTCTTTGCGAGGCTGCTCCGTCCCGCAGAAACCCCGGCTAATTTGTCCGGCCAATCTAATATTCACCACGAAGCCGAAGGAATGAACGGGCTCGTCCTTCCTTCGGCTTTAAAGGTTGTTTCAAAGCTTTGATTTGAGCGCAGGGTGGTGGGAGGGGGTCCCCGCACCCCTTTTGAAGAGGCAGGGAGGGAATCAGAAATGAAACATCTTCCCTCCGAGATGGAGAAAGTCCTGCGAAAACTCTTCAGACACTCACACCCGCCCGGCAGCTCTCCCCGTGTTTTTCCCAGCAAGTGCGTTGCGAGAGCGGGAGGTATTCGTGTGTTAAATTATGGGGAAAGGAAGAGAAGTGTTTTCTGTCTGGAAATCAGGGAATTCGCGTCCTTTTCCAAAGAGAAAAAGATGCTTTTTGCTCCTGTGTTGAAGCCGTTGTAATTTATCGCTCGAACGGCTCTAATTTCGCAGCGATGGCGATGATGGTTTTTAATCCCGAGCCTAACGGTAGCTGGGCTTTGCCCGAGGCCAGGCAGCTCCTTCCCCTTGCAGCCCGGCCCTGCCCAGAAAATGGGTGCCTCGCTAGTATAACCCACAAACCGCTTTATTTCCCCCCAAAAAACAAAGATTCAGTGATTCTCCCTCAGCCTCCCCCCACGAAATACCGCGTCAAACCTAGCCCAGCGCCATCAGCAAACCGGGATTTGCCGGGAGTCACTGGGCGCGATTTTGGGGAATTTCTCCCTTTTACATATTTTTAGAGGAAATCCTTTTCTCTCCCATTAGACACACGGCGACACCCCTGAATTTCTGCCCCCCCTCCCCGCCCCTGGGCTGGGGAGAACAGGGTAATTTAAAAGCCGCCGTGCGCAGCCCGAACAATAGGAGCCGTAAACCGAGACTATAAGAAAGTTGTCGGCAGGGACGTAGGAACCACAAACACATTTTTCCCCCTAACCATACAATGTGGAAACTCTTAAAGGGCGCTATCTGTAGACATCTTGCAATCACTGGTCTTCCTTGTCATCTGAAGGAGAAAGGGGAAAATATATTAAGTGAAGACACACTTTAAAATTACTTATACATTTTAAACATGCTGGCAGAGGGAACTGCCTGATAAACTCTTGCCCAGATTTCCTTTTTCTGGGGTAAATTATTTCAAGTTGTTACACAAATATCTCCCTCCTCTCCCTCCTCTCCCCCCCCCCTTCATCGGATTTAATTCAAACGAAAACAAGTTCCTGCAGCCCCGCAAACAGCCCGGGCTTGGGACAACGGCAGGACCGGTCCTGCAGCCCCGAATGGGTGCAAACACCCACCTCCGCTAGTTTTAGAGGGGGGAAAAAATGAGAATGATTATTTAAATTGGTTAAAATGCTTAATAACAAGCCGGCACACCGCCTGGTTTTGCAGCCAGGTGGGAGCGAAGCTGGTCCCGGCCGTGCTTGGGCCGGTTCCCCCGAGCCAAAATTACCCGGGAGCGGTCGGGGCAGCAAATTATTTCCCTCCTAACGAATTTCCTAGCCCGGATTCCTGTGCCTGACGGCGAGGGCTTCAGCCAAGAGCACGTTGCCGCCTGTAAAGCCGCCAGCTCGAAACAAGTCAAGCGGCGGAGGTTTGGCCCCGGAATAAGCGGCGCAACTTTCCCACCGTGCGAACGCGCTCCCTGGCTTTGGAAATGGGATTTATCCAGGAGAGGAGAGCGATGTTAAAAGGAAGGGAGGTTCTGGCGATTTATTTGCCTTTTTTTTTTTTTTTTTTAGTTTATCTGGGGTAACACTGGACTTTTTTTTTTCCTTCTTCTTCTTTCTTCCCCCGCCCCTCCCCCCGCTTGTTAATAAAAATGGGGAAAGGCCCGGAATTTGGTAGGGGTAAAGGCCCGGGATTTGGTAGGGGATGCGCTGCCCCGTCGGGGATATCCCTTCGTGGAGGGGGGGAGGAAATTGGGCAGGGAGGGATGGAGGCAGTGCTGCGGCTCCTCACCGACGGCGGGAGGAAGGATCCGGCCCCGGTCCGCGGCTCGGACCCGCCGGGGCGGGGGGGGACGGCAGGACGGGGCGCTCGGCCCGGCCCCAGGCTCGGGGAGGGAGGCAGGCTCCGCTCTGGCTCTAAACCCGTGCGGCAGGATCGGGCCCTCCTTTGCCAGCGGGGTCTCCTGCCGCCCCCGCCGCACTGCCAGCACCTTCAAACGGCGTCCATCGCACAACCTGAGGGTAACGGGGGGCGGGGGGGAGAGGGAGCTTTTTGCTTTTTTTCCCCCTAAGTCTCTTTCAAGCTGAATTTATGTTTGTGTGATGAAATGCCCCTCTGTGTTTAACATTCCCAATGATCATTTGTTTCCTTAGCTCCATTACTCCTTTATGAGAGCGCCTTTCGCCCGGGCATGTTTAATCATAACCGCTTACGCAATATTTTCTTTGGGATAGATTCACTCAGCCTTATTACATATCAATTATTTCCTTACAACTTCGTTCCACACCAGCTGCTTTGTTATCTGGGCCTGCCACCCCTTACCCCCCCGGTGTGTGGTGGGAAGGGAGGGAGACGTTTGTTTTTCCTAGGATAAAATACTGCTAATAATAATGCAGATTGAGTGGAAGGAGAAGGGAGAAGCGGCGGGGGGGGAGAAGCCCCGCAGCCGGCCGGGCTGGGGATGCTCCGCGATGCCGGGGGCTGCATCTCCCTGCTACAATCACTCGGGGCAGAGGAAGGGCGTACGGGACCGGGGTCCCCTTCCCCACCCCGGGGGCTCCCCTCCCCGCCGTGGGGTTGGGGGGGGTGTGTCTCCCCATTTCCCAATGCTCCGGGGCGCTGCGCTTTTGCGCCCTATTTTGGAGCTGCTCCACCGTGTCTGCGCCTCCCAGGCTTTGTGCTGGCGCAGAGGAGAGACTTTCTGCTTTACAGTTCCCTGGGGGACCTTTACCCACCCACCCTCCCGCCGTCTCCTCCAGCAGCCACCCGCCTGGAAAGGACATTTCGAGTCAATTCGAACTCCCCCCCCCACTCCTCCCCCCCCGGCTTGGTTGTGAAATAATTTCAATGTAAATTTTATCGTGATTTTACATCGTAAACACGCTGCCAGACTTGGCTTCTCTCTTGCTCCTCTTTCTGATGCTGGCTTCCCCAGGGTGCCCCGGGACGGGCTCCCCCCGCGCACCCAAGGGACGGGCAGCGGCGCTGCCCCGGGGGCTGCCTGGGTGCTCCCACCCCCGGGGGGGGCTTTTCTCTTCGCCCAGGTCCCGGCTGGCGGGGGTAAGGGGGAATAAACCTCCGCAGGCGGGGAGAGCCGGGGGTCCCGGCGGATCCCCCATCCCTCCGTCCTCCCTCCTCGCCCTCCGCTTTTTACCCTTCCTGCCCCAAAACTCGAGCGGCAGCGTTTCGCTTCCCGTTTGGGGAGCCCGCAGCACAGCCCAGATTTCTTTTCTTTGTTGCCTTTTTTTTTTTTTTTTTTTTTTTTATTCCCCCCCGATGCCGAAGAACCTGAGATCCTTTGGTTAAGCCATGTCTTTATAGGGGAAATATATATATTCCTTTATGTGGGCTATAAAGCTGCGCTGGGGAAGCGAGAGGGGCCGATGTGTGCTGCGGAGTGGTCCCGGTTCACGCGCGATCATGACTCGCCGTGACAGGGACCCTGAACCGCACCATTACCATGACGTGAGCGAAGTGGGGGGACGCGCAGGTTTGGAGGGGTCAGGAGTCCGGGCAGGACATGTTGGGGAATTGGGGGGGTTAATGCTGAATTTCTTGGCTCTGGTGAGCTGGTCTCTCCATCATCTTTACGCGCACACACGAATATGTGAACAGATGACTTGGCACCGGCGAAAAACACTTAAAATAATGCCTCTGCCTCTGGCCAGGCCTGTGTAAATATCTCACTCTCCCACATGCCCGCCTAGCTTTTCCTGATGCTGCGTTACTTGATCACAAATACATAATTTGCACGAGTGTGTGTATACACAGGGCCGCTTTGATCTCAGCGCAGAAATGCCCCCCCTCGCCTTTGGAGGGGCTGCAGCCCCAAGAACAAAAGCGGAGAATAAAAATGGTCAAATAACACATTTTCAAATGGGAAGCGTGTGTCGGCTTCCTCGAGTGATTCTGGCACTTGGAAGGGGGGGGAAAAAGAGACTTTATTGAACATATAAATTTAAACTTAGTTACCGCTAACAGTTGCCTTATAAAAGGGGTCCATATAACCCACATCAATTTTTTTTTTTTTTCCTGGAGTCCCCAGGCGCGTTTCCCAGCGCACCCGATCTCTTGGCAGCGCCGGCGTGCGAGCAGCGGGGCTGGCTGCGGGCTTTTGCAGGGGGAGATGTTTATTTTTCAGTCATTGTTGGCTCCCTCCCCTGGATTATTTTACTGCTGCAGATTTAAGCCCTCTACTTATTTCTTGATTCTCTGGCAGTGCTTTCCGCGAGTGCTCCCAGCTCTGTGCTTTCTCCCTTCGCCGTGTCTCGGGGTGGTGAAATTACAGGGTATGAGGGAAATGTGTAAATTATAGGGTTTATTAAAATGTAGGCGAGCGCGGCTCTCTAGGCGAAACAGATGCAGGATGGCTTGAAGTCAGCCGGCCTGACAAACTGCAGAGCAGGGAGGCAGGGGAATCATTAGAGGGGCATTTCCCGCAGGGAGAGAGGAAGCGGCCCCGGGGTGGGAGGGGAGGCTCTGCGGAGCGGCTCAGGGCTGCCGGGGGCTGGGTTGCCCCAGGAGCCCCCCAAAAGCAGGGCAGATTCCCCCGGCTACCACGGAGGAGGTTGGTCCCAGCGAGCCAGATGAGGCCTCCGGGTGCTCAGCCCCAGCACGCCGCATCCCCTCACTCCCAGCCCCTGGGGGGGTCCCAGCGCTCCCCCGAGCCTTCCCCCCCCCCTCCCTGCCTGGCCATAGACCCGGCCTCAAAGGCGATGATTTATTTAGGCTAAAGCGTAATTCTCAGTTTATAGTTTGGCTTCTCCGATATTAACCTCAGCCGCTTTTATGTTAATCTTAGGGATGATGAAGGGACTTTCTGCGGCAGGAGAAAGCTCTCAGAGGACCTCGGGGTTTGGGCACTGAGACTCCGTTTTCCCCCTTTCCCTCCCTGCAGGGAAGAACAAACTGACAAGAAACGGGGCTGCGATGGAAATACAAAGTGGGGAGGAAAAAAGCTCCGGATGAGGGTGGTCTTGGTGCTGTCCCAGCTCCCTGGCAGCGCACCCCACAACAGGGGCTCAGAGCCCCGCCGGCCCCCGGGAGGAAAGCCCGAGGGTAAGGCAGGCTGAGATGCCAGCAGGAGGGTGAGGGCTCATGGCAGGAGACTCTCCAGCTTTCCCCAAGGTGAGGTGGAGAGCAGGCATCTTCTCCTCGGTAGGGCTGAGATACACCGAGCATCCAGCACGCTGCTGTGCTCCTGGGAGCTGTTGTCATGCTGCAAGAGGGCAGACAAATGTTCAGCGGTCTCTTCTCCGCTTATCGCAGGACCCGGGGGCTGGCCCACGCTCACACCATCACCTTTTTGACCATTCTTCTTGTCGCTGCTTCTCCACCAACCCACAATTAACAGGGAAGGTTGTCTCAAAGTCAGCTGCTCAGCCGTGAGTGACCTCACACACCACCTCCCTCCACGCCTGGGGCCGTGATGTCCCTATCGCAGTCTTTGCTGTCACAGAAAGATGTTAGGAAAGCAGCCTGTGCTGGGTTAGCTGCCTAGGTTATACACTTCAGCATATGGCAGCAGGGCTTAAAAGAAGGTAGCAAGCCAGGCAACCCTGCTCAGACTACTAGGATGTCCTCGTGGATCCCAAATGGTCCAAGGTAAATAGTTTGAGCATTGCTAGCAGCGTTACGCTTACAGTCCCTCTGAGAGTTTTATCAGCCCTGCCGTACTGCAAGAAGCAGGGCACAGCCTCTGAGCTGCAGAAAATCATACAAAATCGCACGTGGAAAGATCTTGCAACTCTCTTAGTCCCACAATAATGATTGCTACCATAAAAGATCCTGTAATGGGAATTCTGGGGATGTTCTCTCTATCCATCAAGCTAACACGACTGAGCCTTTTTGCACCGCTCTTGTTTCAACACCTTGCGGAGCTGATGAAGTCTTTATTTATTCACGTATTTTCTGTTTGTTTTGGAGGGTGTCAGATCTTGGTAGAGCAGCAAAAAGCAGATAGAAAGGTTAACAAAGGAAAGTGTTATTTACTAATCCCTTTGCACACTCCATTCAAGGTAATTAAAACATGGTAATGAAAAGAGCAATTAAGAAGGCCATTGAAGTATTTATTCAAGTCTTGTCTCCAAGAGCCCGGCTGGGGATCTCAGCCAGCCTGTTTATCACAATGTGGCCGTCATTCCCTCCTGCTCCTTGGTCTGTGAATCAGTGAGAAAGGCTGCCCACCGCTCCCTCAGCCTTTCTCTGTTTTACAGTATTGGTTGTCAGTCTTGCCTCTCAATTTGTCGCCCGAAAGCTCATCTACAAGTTCATCTGCCATTCTTCCTCCTTTTTTTTGTTTCTAGCTACTACATTAATTTAAGAGGAACATGTGGAATAGAAAATGGTCCTTACGCAGCTCTGGGAGAAGCCCTCTGTAAGTGGAAGAGAAGACAGGTCTGGGTAGTAGAGACTGGAAGAGCAGCTGGATTTTAAATAATAAGGATGTGGAAGAGCTCAGACTGAATAGCGGGAAAGGGAAAAGAGGGCATGTCAGCGGGGAACCAGAGGAGAGAGCCTCCTCGACGAGCTCAGTTCCTCCTCTGGGGAAGTCCTTGCTCTAGGCAGATGCGGGAATTGGTGAGAGCTTCATTTTCTCGTTCGGTGACGTTTTCTAGCTAAAATGCCTTTGAAAGACAAGCAGATTTGCAAATAAAGGACTGTCAAAACCAGCTCCTCGGTTCAGGTTTCTCTCTTTTTTGAAATAGGAATGGGAGTCGAAAGAGGCTGGTTGCTGAATGGAAACGTGCCTAATGCGATGTGGAGAGAGCTTATGCACTCAACAGTTGTATTCTCAGTGCAAATAGGGGGCTTTTGTGCTGTTTGATATTTCAGCAAAAGCTTAAGAGGAAATGAAGCAAACCCTATGCGTTTCCAGAGGGAATTCTGCAGTGTGCATGCTAGAAATATCTCCCTTTTTTCCCTTGGACTTTGTGGCTATTTTCATGTTACCTTAGATCACGATCCTGGGTTCTTTGATTGCTACTTCTGGGGTGCTATTATTATTCCTAATAGTATTTGCTTTCTATTTTTGACTGTTGGCTTTTTTTTTTCAGTGATTTTTTTGAGACAACATGGTTGCCTCTTCTCTTTTGCTGCTGGCTCAGCTTGGGGGGAGAGACCTTTGCATAAATGTCTATACTTTGCCTCCCTGCTTATCTCAACCATATGTAATTCTTCCAGTGCTGTACTGATTTCTGAGACACACACGATGTGGCGAGTGCAAGGCTCATTCCTCTGTGTATAGAGGACCAGGGGCGTGGGTTCATGTGTTTGGAAACATCAGGACAGCTGGCCAGGCAGGAGCTATCAAGTGTGAGGGTGATTAACTGAACGGAGGCCTGTAGGCTGGAGCAGCAGAAGTACCGGGCTGTGAAGATGGAAGAAGGCAGGTGTCAAGTGTTGGCTCTCAGCTGCACATGGAGCTCGTGTTATTCCATGATCTAATGCCCAGGCCAGTCACCCCCTAGTACTGAGCTTAGATGTTCCCCCACTAATGAACTAAACAAAGCAAAGGTGCCAGTTGAAGAGTCTCTGGTTAAAATTGTCCTGTTAGAGCTTTGGCTGCGCTCGTAGGACGTGTAGGCAATATTCCTGACCGATGTAACCGTCAAGAAAGTGCAAAGGCTAGTTGTGCAAAAGGCTAGTTGTGTGCAGGAGGCGGTGATAAAACAGGCGTTGTTCAGCGGGAGGGCGATCCTGCCTGGCTACCGAGCAGGTCTGAGCTGCTGCTCCTGAAGTCAAGTGGCTTGGACCGCTGCCTGTGCTCTCTGCTTCCCGGGGCGGCTCCTTCTGCTATAGGCGGATCCATCAGGCTCTGACTCTATTTCCACTCCTGCGCCAGCCTTGCCCATCCATGTCACCTTCCAGAAGAAGAAAAAGGTCACGTAGAACTTACTTGTGGTTTCTCTCTTGTGCTGTCTGCCTTTGAAGTTACTGCATTTTGATCATCAAGCCCTCTTCTGCTGCAATGGTTTGGGGGTTGGAAGTGTCTCAGCAGCAGATCTGTTGTCACAAACAATTTTTTGCTTCCGTGGGACAGAGGCAGTTGTCCCTGCCTGGGTAGCTCCTGCCAAAGCGCGTCTCTTGCCTGGTTGAGGTAGGCTTGGGGGGATGTGAGGTTTGCTGTCTCAGAGCAAAACCAGCATGACAGCTGACACGTGAACTGGGCAGTAGGCATGAGCGCTGTGTTTACGGGTGTGTGTATGCCAATATGGGTATTCACCGTGTACTTTCTGCCTAAAGACGCCTTAGTCCATTGTAACGATCCCTGTTGAAACGAGCAATGCATCTCTCTTCCATCTACTGCTGTGCCTTCAGTTCTTCTTATGGCCACTTGGGACTCGACACCTATTTTGTATACAAAGACAGAAAAGACTAAAGGATTTTATTGTGCAATACGGCGAGGACGGATTGAGATGGGAGTCCTGAGAATTCCCAGCCAAGGCTCGGTGGAGGCGCAAAAGAAGCAAAACTAAAGCACTCTTTGCGGGGAGGGATTGCTGCTGGTGGGGTAGCAGCAGCAGTGGTACTGGCTTTTCCATTTGAAAGGAAGAGCAAGGATGTGGGAAGGGAAGAGGTATACGAGTCCACTGTGGGAGAGCAGAGGCTGAAAGGAGGCCCCAGCATGAATTCTTCCCTTCCCGCTAACTTAGAGCGTTTTCTCTATTCTGTACAGAACGTGATACTCTCTTAGGAGTGACCCCGCTGACCTCCCGCCTCCTGATAGGATGGCGAATAAGTGAGTGCAAAATAAATGGCACCAAATAGACCTTTTCAAAGAGAACAAGGGAAATAAATCAGGTTATTCTGGTGCGGCATTGACAGCATGTCAAAACAACTCCCCAAAGCGTGAAACTTGGCTGGGGAATGGTAATTCCACTGCCATGATACTTACATGCCAGATGTATGGCTTATCATCATGTCTGTCTGTCTGTCTACCTGTCTGCCTACCTGCTGTTACTGTAGTATCCATTCCTTAAGCGCACATAAACTATTTATGATCTTATCTCCAGTTCTGAAGTGGGAAGTGGGATCTAAATGTATGAGAATTACTCAGGGAGGAAAGTCTGCTGGGTTGTAGTAGTTGGTGACTCAACGTAGGAAAATAATCTGCTAGTCAATGCTGTGTTAGATTAATGGTTATATTCTACTCACTGCAGAAGCTCTGGGGTCTTGCTGAGACACACAGATGCTAAGGCAGGTGGGTGATAGCGGAGCCTAATGGATGCTGCAAACCCGGGCTGGTACTCGAGGCTTGTATTACCCAGACCACCTTTCCACCTTTCCTAAAGAACGTGACAAACAGATCTAGAGCTTGTCCTGCCAGAAAAACGCATTGCATTGTATTCTGCTGAGACCAAGCCTTCATAATGCACACAGAAAATCACTGCTCAGTAATTCCACCAGGAAACTGAGAAATGAAATCCAAATACAATGAACACCTCCAAAGCCCTCAACATTGATCTGTGCTGATCAGTAAGAGCTGATGAACGAGGTGTAAGAAATCAGGCTAGAGAGCTCCACACCCTCTCCTATGTGGTTCTCTGGACACACATCGCTGAACTTGCTGTGTACAGGAGTCTTTGAGAGGGAACGCATTTGTGGATTTCATGCCTGTGAGCTTCATGGTTACCCCAGTATGAGCAGAATAAAGAAGGCTTAGAAATGCTGATGAAGTTAGTTAGTATACTGGAACATTCCTGTAGTTTTCTATAAGTTCAAAAAAACCGTAGAAAATTATACTCCCTAGTAATTTCCAGGGCTAAAGTCTGAGCTCACTTCCAGTAGTGCAGCTGCTGTAAATTTATACTAATTAGCAGTAGTCTAAGTAATTTGGGGAGTAGTTAATGTTCTGGCATTTGTATGCTTGTTTGTTTTTCTCTTTGGAGGGTTAGGGGGAAATATATCTGTGCTGCACATTGGATCTGGTAGCAGGAGGGGGTGTTTCTGTTGCCAGTTTCGGACCAGATTTCCCGGCTGTGCAGAGCGTGTTTGCAGTGGAGCTCGGGACATGGCCAAGGACGTGAGCACAGAGACCCCCCTGATCCCAGGGGGGATCCCATAGGTACTAAGCCATAGGTAGGCTTAGTACCTATGGGATCCCCCCTGGGATCAGGGGGATCAGGGCCATAGGTAGGCTTAGTACCAGCAATTCTGTCCATCGGGTATTTTGTGTTTCTGGAGGTGATCTTGAAGCTGTCTGTGCGCTCCCTAGGTGGGGAAGTGTAGGGGTCTAAAGGAGTGTGATGTGCTTTCAGCAGAATGGCTTCTGTCTGTGAGAGGCGGATGAGACACGAGTAGCAGAAGTACCTAGATATGAGCTTCAGGATGATGCCTCATCCGTTAAGTATTCCTGATCCGCAGGCATCGTTTTTACCTAGGCTGAAATTTAGGACTGAGTTGCTATGCGGGATGTCTCTTATTTCTGTTACCTTCCCCTCTTGGAAATGACCAGGGCAACAGCAGCATCTGTCACACTCTGTCTGCATGGAGACCTTACTAACATAACCAGGGGTGAGACATGTACCCAAATACGAACCCCTGTGTCACAGAGTGGGAGGCATCGCGCTGTACCGCTTCATGCCCTGTTTGGTTTCAGAGGTCTTGTACTTAACACGGATGGATCTATCCCTGTCGCCTGTTCTGTGGGAGTGCTGGAGAACCAGCCGAGGTCAGACTCGCATTGCTGAGCTCATCGCATGTGTTCATCAGGGCCAAGAGATCTACAAAGTGGGTAGCTGGTTGTTTAGGCTCTCTTTGTTATTGGTGGATGGGTAGGGGCAAGTCAACCCTACTGCTGCAGGGAGATATCTTGGGACTAGATAAACCACCTTTCTTCTACTTCAGAGGGAGCCCGGGGTAACCAGCATGGTCTAAATGCCTAATTGAGGGGGTGCGAAGGAGGGAAGGGTCCCATGCAGTCGGTCAGTAGCAAGACAGGAGCAGAGCCCAGGTTTCATAATTTCCCAGTCCCAGGACTTCCACCTTGTTTATTATCCTAATATCCCCTATCACCTTGGTTTATAAGCATCACACTTCAAATAAGAGAAAGGGGAGATGTCACACGTGACTACGCTGGGTGTGTAATTGCCTACTAGTTGGATGTCAGAGCCCTGCTACTGGAAGACAAGGGAGGGGTGACAGAGCGTAAGGAGGGACCACCTGCTTCATCGAGTACAGGCACTCACAATTACAGGTGACCATGTAATAGCCGCTTAATCCAGAGGGGTCCCCAGAACATCCACCGCATACGCTGCAGGCCATAAAACACTTCCCAACACCCTATAACAAATTTAAGACCGTTAGTACAAAAGACCAAAAGCCACAAAAACTTGAACATGCAGGAGAGATCAAGGGCATTGCCAGTGTCCCGGGTCCCGGCAGTAGCAGGGAAATTGTTAGGTGAAAATGTCCAGATGATCTTAGGAAGTGGACCATGGCCCACCCTACAGAGGAAAGCAAGAAAACCTTACCAGTCCCTGCCAAATCTGACCCGAGGGGAAATTCTTTCCTGAATACAGGCCAAAACCCAAAGTAATTGCACATGTACTCTTTAAAAATGGATTTTATTTAGGAGAAACACATTGTCATCATCATCCTGTAAACTGCGCCAAATGTGTGCTAAGGACTTCCCGTAGAAGAAGAAATGGAAAGGCTACAGTTTTTTGCAGAAATGCTGCAATGAGTGAGGTACCTTCATCCCACCGCAACCTGGCTGGTGCTAGATGGAGGATCCTCTGTAGATACCCCAGGTTTCTTGGGGAAAGAGGCATTACTTAGCTGGAGCTGCTTTTTTTTTCTTGCCAGGGTCCCCAGACAGCTGTGGTATATTGGATTTATGGCTTGCAATCAATCTCAGTCTTTTGAAAGCAAGACAAAGCTTTTTGGAGGGTTTACTCGAGGTCCTGGCCTGAGGAACCTTGCTCAGGGTGGGTACATCCATCGTGGCTGATTTAGCATAATGCAGCCACTCTCTGCCTCCGATGAAATTCTCCCTGATGCACAGGGCTTGTAAAACTCCTAAGTACCACTTAAATCCAACTAACGGATACTGAAGGACTTGTTCTCAAGGCAAATTTGCTTCTGTTTCCTGCAGTCCCAACCCAGTTTCTCTCTTTTCCATCTCTGTTCCCTTTGATTCGACTTTCTGTTCTCAGTTATGGCAGCAATTGCAGTGACAGCTATCTAGGCTGCAGTTTGTCTCTAGAAGCAGATGGATTTTAGAGCGTTTGCCAGTAAGACTTACCCAAATTAGAGGGCCGCTGAGTTTCCAGCCTTACTAATGCAGCCAGCTCTATGCTCTGGATGGAATTAAGAGTGGGACTGGGAGGGAATGAATAGACGCTCACTTGTTCTCTTGCATCCTTTTGCAAAGTTGTGTGATGCTGAAGCCCCCCATTTCCACAGTGGATAAGCCCACCACGGAATCTCAGAGGACTTGTCCTACCCAAGACCTTAGCACCGACGTCATGAAAGACATCAGACTACTCCACCATCTTACAGATAGGTCCACAATTTTTCAAAAAATGGTCCAAGATTGCACAGAGGTCTTGGACTTTCCATGTTCCTGCCTGGTGTCTGAGACCCAGAGATGTTGCCTTTTCTGGGTGGGGGGATCAGGGCTGACTGACCGGTCTCCCCAGGGTACTGCTCTGGGACCATCTGCGAGCATGGGACGTGCTGCTGGCCCTGAGACCGCATGGTGTAATAAGGACACTCATGCACTAGGGACTGCACAGACACCACCGAACCAGCTCAGAAGCTACCGAACGGGATGAGCAACAACTCTTACTCCCAGGGTTTCAAAAAGCTGTCAGAAATGTAGGTGTTTGCATCCCGCTGCAATTGAAGTGGACATCTAACTCTCTTGATCTTGTCCCCACGATTGTGTCGTGACAACAGTGATGCGTGCAAGGAACTAATGTTTCCAGCTCCATGGGTGCTGCAGAGCACTCCCAGGTGTAGGCATGGGAGAACAAGTTGGGGCAGGGAGGACCCCAGCTCGGGATTTCCTTCGGGGAGGTCTTAGCCCTGCAACCGCGGTGTTTGCCATGGGTGGATCTGTCCTCCCGGCTCCATCCCGGTGACCTTGTCTCTGTCCCTGCTGTGCTGAGGAGCCTCTCTGGCCCCAGGAGGGTGGCTCGCAGGCAGCCTGGGCAGCGGCTGCTGGTTGTGATCCAGCAGTGTGCTGCTCCTCTGAAATCTGAAAACCTTTGGCAGGGGGAGTGCTGTGAGCAGCAGCGGTGTTTCCAGCGTGCCTGGCTGACCGGCAGTGATGATCCAAGACAGGGCAACTGGTTCACATAGCCACGACTTCACGCTTCTTCCTGGCCCTGAATCTGCCCTGGGTGGACATCTCCGGGCCAGCCCCCCTCTGAATTCACTCTTGGGAAGCTCAGACTGATTTCTGAGCATGCTGAGCTTTCTGGCAGCTTGGGCTTGCTGCAGGCTCCCTTCTCGCGCTTGGAGAAAGCCAGCAGGAGTGTGGTCCATACTCAGAGCTGGATGCCAGCCCTCCCGCCGGCTAGACCCCTGCCCGGCTCCCACCGGCATTTCCCATGCAAGCTCTCCCTCATCCAGTTGTCGTTACAAAAAATAAAATGAGATTTAATGACAGCTAACCTGTTAAAGTTGAAGAGCCGAGTGTTGCTGAGAGAATGTTGGCATCTATTTTTTTTAAAAGGAGGATTTTACTTATATGTATTTGGAAGGAGCAGGTTAAAAGCAAAAGTCAATGTTAAGTTAAAGCGTGCATGAAAGAAATAAAAATAGCCCAGGTTGGATGAGGTGGGGAGAAGAGGAGGTTGCACTATTTCCATTAAAAATGACATTTAAATGGAGGGTGAGCTTGAAACTTTGACAGGACTGTGTACATCCCCTCGGAGACTGCTCCTGCAGAGCCAGGGCGGCATGGCTTTCCCTCCTGATGATCACTTGCTAATTTGTGTGCCCCTTTTGGGGGTGGGGAAAGCTCACTGAAAAGGGGGATCATACTCGTATCAAAATCAGCTCCTACAGACAAAATGCTCTCCTGCTGGAGATTTGATTTGGGAACTAATTATGTGCTCCTCACAGAGAGGAACAAAAGTATTAAAGGATGTGCTCAGGTGCCACTCCTGTTTCTGCAGATGCCATGGGGCATTTGTCTGGACTTTAATAAAGCTCAGTTCCTCCATGCTTTGGCACCTGCTGAGCCTCAAGGCCAGGTCTGGAGCACATTCCCTGGGATGTGGGTCCCACATCACTGCATGGCGGGGCTGGGACTTCGCTTCTTCCCACGGGGCCTGGCCTTGCCCCACGCTCCTGGCTGCGGAGGGTCCAATGGGATGTGAGCAGCTGCTTCTCCTTCCAAAACCGCTCAAGTGAAATCATACTGAAAAAGTCACGGGAAGGCAAAAGACGTGAGCACAAAGAACAAAAACTAAACTAAACTGAAACAAACCTCCAAAAACCCACCCGCCTTTCTTCTCTCCATGATTTTGAGTGGATGGTTTAAAGTGATGAGACCTGTTTGGACTCAAACGAGCAGTTGTCGTTGCGGGGCAGAGCCGGGTCCATCCCCACGGGCCCCGCACCCCGAGGTGGCTGTAACCCCATCCCAACAGGCTCGGCCGGGCCGGGCAGAGCTCTCGGCAGGCATTAATAACCCGGGGGAAGGTTCATGCTGCTCTCGCCAGAACAGGCCTCTGCGCACCGAGCCCCGAGCCAGTCGTTGGGGTCAAGCTAATGCTGACACTGGGGCCTTTGATTGTGTTTGATTCATGTGCGTACGCCGCTGGTAGGTCAGATGGGCCGTTAATCCCCGAGTCCCTTCCCCCTTCCCCTGGAAAAAAAAAAAAGGAAAATGAGAAATAAGTTTAGCGGGTGACTTCCCGGCTCGCTTCAAGGCTTGCGATGCGATCTGGCTGCAAGGTCTGGGTGTTCAGAAATGTGTTTCCTCTGTGCTTTGGTGGGTTTTTTTTGGTAGCCTGATGACTAAAATGCATTGGAAGGAAAAAAAATCTCAGCTGATGTGTGGAGCAGAGCTGGGGCTGGCAGCAAGATGGTTGTAGAGCGTTTCAGGGGGACCTGGGCTCCCTGGGAAGCCGTGGGAGGAAGGGGGTGACCCTATTTTGCTGTTTGTATTTAATCCCGGGGTTTACATTTCCATTTAATCTCAGCACTCGGTGCAAAACTGTGTGCATCTCCACCCATTACCCGTCCGTCAGAGAGAGCTTTCGCCCTGCTTGAAGGCGTATTTGTACGTCATAGGGAGTTTTTTTCAGCTGATAAAATGTATTTGGTGTCTCAAAAAGACTTAGTAAGCGATTTGTGGGCGCTCTCGGCCAAGACACCAGAGGGCGGTCCGTGGGACCGGGGTCAATTGCGGGGACAATCCCTCCTCGGTGGGCATTCCCGAGGGAGTGATTCCTGCGGGGGAGATGAGGCTGGGAAACTCTCCCCCGAGGCCCGATCTAGCCGGCGGCTGCCCCGGAGGGTCCCCCCGGGGTGTCGGGGGACCGTGGCAGGGCCGAGCCGGCAGCTCTGCCCTTGTCCGGGGATGCGGGGCTTCCCCGCCTGCCCCAGCCTCAGCGTGTGCGGGGTGGGGGAACGAGGAGAAGTGATCTCGGAGGATTTGGGAAGGGAACAGCCCGGGGAGCAGCAGCGGAGCGGGGACCGGGGGCGGGACACCCCCTTTGGAGGCTGAAAATAGCGTCTGCCGGGCCCCGGGCTGGGGAGGCTGCTGTGGGCAAATGACCAATTAGGGAATCTTTGTCAGATTCGGGAAAGCCGAGATAAGTCTCTTTTATCAGCCTATAAAAATACCACTTTCACTTATCTGGAGCTACCTACGCCGCCCAGCTGCGGGAGCCGGGCAGGGGGAGCGGAGCCGCTCCGCAGACAGAGGAGGAGTTACGGACGGGCTTGACAGCGAGGGGGGTTTTGGAAAACCATTTTCTGCTGGAGAGCGAGCCCCCTCCCCCCGGAGCACACCCGCTCCCCTTGCCGCAGCCCTTGCCCCCCCCGGCCGGGGACTCCTCCACCCGTAGGGCCCCGCTGCTTCACCAGATCTTGCCTTTCCCTCTTATTTTCCACCCTTTCCTCCGGCATCGTGCCGAGGGGGGGCTCGGCCAGGCGGCAGAGAAGCAGATGAGTTATTAGGGCAACGCCGATGGCCTGAGGGCAGAAGGAGCACCCACGGGCACGGGTGGGTGCTGTACCCACGGGTCAGCTAGCATGAACCCACGGGGTGCAGACAAACACACCGATGTGAGTGGATAGAAGTTGGCTTTATGCCTATTTGTGCACGTATCTTCCCGTGTTTATATCGAAATACTCAGATCCACGCAGCCACCCTCACTTGTAGCTGCACCCCGAGGCAGTGGGATCCCATATCCGTGGGTCCGGGTGTTTTCTGGACACCCAAACGCATTCTGCATCTGTGCAGGATCCGCCCTGAACGCATCTCCGTCTGGATACCCACACGCAAACAGAGGATCAAGACGTGGAGAGAGTGCTAACATGCATTCCTACTGTGGGAAAACATGCTGCACTTTGATTATTTTCTCTGTGGTTTCCAGTCTATTTGGGCTGTAGGAAAACGATCAGATAAAGCGTGGAGGGGGAAAAGAAACCCCATCAGGCAACCCAAATCAAATCAATGCTTTCTAGGTTTTTTGGGTGGTGTTGATGGAGAGAAAAATGCGGGGGAAAATACGGTTTTCGTTAAAATGCCCCAAGCAGGTTTGCTCAGGTGGGGCCTCGGGGTGGGAGGAGGGCGGAGAGGCGGCGGCTCTCCCTTGCCCTTCGTCCTCCCAGGGTCGAGGCCCACAGGACACCCCCCTGCTATTTTTTTTTTAAGGCAGAACAAGCAAATCTGGCTGGTACAGACAAAGTTAGAGCCCCTCCACGAATCCTTAACCCACGCGGGATGAGGGCGTTTGCTAAACCTTGGCTATCGTGGGCGGGAATAGACGGGGGTGAAGTTGCCTCTCGTCGGGCTTGGGCAGGCAAAGGTTTGCACCAGAGTTTTTCTTGCGTCGTTTCTCTTTCGAGGAATAAACACGCGGGTGGGGAGCAGGACGCTGTCACCGGGGCGGCCCCGGAGCGTGGGGGGGCTCAGGGGAAGGGGCAGCCCCCGGGGCAACCTGTCCCATCGGGCCGGTACCTTTCGCACAGATTTGCTGGAAGGGTTTCCAAATTCTTTTCCAAATATAGCCCCGGGGCGGCCGCCTGCCTCCCGCCTCCCCCGTGTGCCCTTCACGGCTCTGAGCCGCAGCCGAGGGACGATCGGGACCCTCCCCAGCCGTGCCCGGCAGCGGGGAGGAAACCCGGTGGGGGGGGTGTCTCCCACTCAAAACACGCGTGGAAGCTGAGGGTCCGAGCCCAGGTGCCTCCCGCGGCTGCGCGGGGCCGATCCCCGCCGCCCTCCGCTTTCCCCGGGTTTCAAGCTGTTTTTCTGGGGAGGAATGGGATGTTTTGGTCCCTTCTCCCCTGCTCTCACCTCGGGTCCCTTCCCGGAGGAGGGGACCTTCCCCGCTGCCCTGTCACGGAGACGACGAGAAGGGCCTGCCCACGCGGCCTAACCCAAACCTGGGCATTCCCACCCAATTTCTCCTTGGAGGAAAGGGGGGGGCACTGCTGGTGGGTCGGGAAGTGCCCGAAGGAAGCGCTCAGCTCCCGTGGGGACACCCCCCCACACACCCTTTGGAACAGACACCCCCCCCAGCATTCCCGTCCCCGAGTGGAACCTGGGCTGGGGGAAGGAGGCAGAGGCTGGGGGGCTGGATACCCCGATCGGCATCTGGGGCAGAGGGACCCCTCCCCAACGAGCCCTTACCCTGGGAGCCTTCAAAGATCATTTTAACAGCGATAAATGCGATTCCCCCCCCCCCACCTCCTTTCCATTATAAAAGGCTCCGCCTGGGATATTTCTCCCCCATCACGTTTTTATAGCGAGATCAAGGACAAAATTGTTGCGTTGTGGTGGCGGGCCCTTGTTGTTGTTTTTTTCTTTTTTTTTTTTTTTAATTCCTTTTTTCTTTCGAAATGCTCTTCGGGGTAAAGCTCGGAGAAGTTTGCAGTTCTCCCGATGCAATTAAGAGGGAGAGGGAGCAAGATCTTGATTGCTTCTGCTCGTTCTGATCGCTTCGGAGGTGGGGAAGGGGGGGACGACGGGCGGGAATTGATTTTAGATTTCTCTTTTATGTCGGGTCTGGTTTCTGGTGATTAAATTTCTCTCTTATGTGGACTGAACCTAGGGATAACTGATTAATAACATGCCACTTGGCGCCAACACGGGGTCTCGAGGCCTTTAATCGGCAAGATGCACAAGAGAACAGAGAGAAACACAGAGCAGGACAAAACTCCACCAAGTATTTTAGCCTGCTGGTCTCTGCCTCGGCAGATTTTTTTTTCTTCATCTTTTCAGTATTTCCTGCTAAACTCGTAAACTTTATTTGATTTACAGCTATTTCATGAACCTGCTTAAACTAACATGTGTTCCGTCTTGTCCAACTGAATCATAAAAAACAATCTTGGATCCAAACGAGATTTTTTTTTTTTTTTAAAGAAACGAGTTATTAATGACAGAAAATAGGCATTGTCTTGAACGGCGGCTACTCCGGCCCCCGGAGCGGGGAGGCTGGCGGCTCCTGCGCCCGGCAGCCGGGGGGGACCCGGGCTCGGCTCCGCAGGTACCGCCCGGGCTCCGGGGTCCGCCGAGGGAGGGTTTTGCGCGGAGATGTGAGCGCTTTTTTTTCGCCCTAGAAAGAATTATTCGTTGGAAACGAACGATTTCCAAGCGTGCAGTACCCAAAATGTGCTCGCGAAGGCATTAGCCCACAGCCCCGGTGCTGGCAGCCTGCAGACACGCACCGGAGCAGGTAACACGCGCGTTTGTCCCCAAAAAACCACCAGTCGGGCACGAAACGAGCTCCTAATAATTTCTCAAATGCGTGAAAGCAGATTTTCTGTGCCCACAACCGCTTCTCCACCTAGATCAAAACAGACAAGCACGCATGAACGCTTCATATACGTGGAACAGGTATAAATCTACAGCGATGTATAGACGGAGGCGCACGTAGAAAATCGGGTTCACCAAACCGAGTGCCAACATCAGCATCTATTTGCACCCAAACACTCAGCCCCGTTCCCCACCTCTGCGTGGAAAAACACTCCGGGAAAGCTACCTGCAGCCCCCAGAATTAGAGCCCCTGCGCTGCGGGCAGCAGGATACGGTCGAGGCCGAATGCTCGCTGGTACTTCCCCGCACACTCGTGGGTCTTGCCCTTCGGAAACCGATTTCTCTTCCGCGCTCGTTGCCGCGGAGCCGTCCGCGGCCGCGCAGCGCACCCGGGGTAGCGCACAGGGCCCTGAGATTTACAGCTTGCGGCCTCATCCAGCCCTGGCACAAGGGGCAAGTCCCTATAGGGGGGAAAATGTTCTTTTTTCCTTTCCTCTTCCTCTTGTGGATATTTTTTTGCACTTGAGAATTTTTGAAGACAACCAAAAAAACCCTCCTCAGGACCTGCTTAGGTGATTCACATAATCTGTATTTCCCCCCGATGTTTTTTAGGTGCCGGTCACACCCGCGCGAACCCAGGTTAACGCGACTCCCGGCCGCGGAGCGGGGCTGGGAGGGCCGCAGCCGCCCCCCGCCTTCCTGGGAGCGTCTCCGGCTCCCGAAATTTGTGGGTATCCTGTGAATATAAGGGATAACGTGGTCGTAACAGATCGGCTGGGCTCGGCTGCGCTTTCGCTCTGCGTTATTTAGGGGGAAAGAAAGCGAGCGGGGGCGAGAAAATGGGGGAAAACGGGAAAAAGGAAGAAAGAGAGCGAGATGGATTAGGAAGGAGGAAAAAGAGAAAGAAAAATGAGTTGGGAAGAAAGGGAGGAAGAACATTTACCGGGATGAGGGAGCTGTTTGGGTGCCCCGGGCTGCCCCCTCCCCGCTAAGGGCTGGTCTCTCCGGGGGGGCCGGGGCGCAAGCGGGGCCACGGGCCGGTCCTGCCCGCGGGGAGGGGGGGGAGAGGCATTACAGGTGTCGCTTGTGCGGCCTTTTTTCAGCGACTGATCGAAAGCCTTTCTGTTCGGGCTCCTCTCCCCACCCCCCCGCTCCATCCCGCCCCCAGCTCCCCCCTCAAGGTCATTGCAAGATCGCTTTCAGGGAAAGGCACCGGGCGCTGAAGACTTTCCCCCTCTTGCCCCCACTAGCTTTCTTCCCAGGGCGAGAGCGAAGGCCTTATCTGCTTTTATTTTCTCTTTCGGGCCGAGATAACGCCCTGATTGACGCCCTGTTTGGCAAGAGCAGATTAGCCTTTCCATTCTGGCATCGATAACGCGCCCCTCTCCATCGGGAGCATCAGTCCTTGGGCGGGGAGGGGGATCCGGTGGGCACCCTGTGCCAAAAAATCACCCGGACTGGTTCCCTGAGAAGGGGGGGAAAGAGAGGAATGCAGCCTAATTCCCCCTTGCCCTGGGCAGCACGGTGCCCACGGGAAAATCTGGGGAGGGAGCCGAGCCCTGGCTCCCCCGGGCTGCACTTAATTCCGGGGGAGATGCCTTTTTGGAGGCAGAGAGGGGAGAGAGAATAGATCCCTTTTGCTCCGGGGATGCTCCTAGCTTGATTTTGGAACCCTCTCGCCCCCTCCCCGCTTGCCATCTGGGAGAAAAAGGGACCTCCATCCCACGGGCACGCGTGGGAGGCTCCGAGGGACAGCGCTGTGCCCACGCCACGCGGGGCTCTGCAGCTCTGCCTCTCCCCGGCTGCTTATTTTTCATTTTCGTCACCGTTTTAAAGCCTGGAGTTCGCCTGGGAAATTAATGGGCTGGAGGGAGCGGGGAACGGTTTTTAATTGCAAACTTTTTTTTTTTTTTTTGAAATAGCCAGAAGGGCGGGAAAAAAAGGACCCGAAACCACAAACTTTGAAAGAAAAATGCTGTTCACCTGTAATTACAAATAAAATAAAATAAAATAAAGTAAAATAAAAAGCTCGACCCAGGTATCTACCCCCGAAGGCTCGTCTAAGCATACAAATTCTAGACCACTAAATGCAGGGTTTTGTAATGGAAATACTGACACGAGGAGAACTGTATTGGCGTTACTTTGACACAAACATCTTGCTGATAAACCTGCAAATCAATGCAGTCAGTCACTGCTCCGGCAATTTAGGGAAAAAAAACCCAAAACAACAAACTAACAAGTGAATGGACCAGAATGCTTCCAGAGAGGATGATTATTTTAAATACTTGTTTTCTCCCAGGTGCGTATTTCGCCAAAGCGGGTATGCGGCCAACAAAAGGGAGTTAGAAATAAAAGAGAGAACTGGTCGGAGTTTACCTAAAAATGGAAGCGGGGGGGGGGGGGAATATCCCCGCTATGGGGGAGCTAAATAATAAAAAGAGAGTTAGAGAGGCGAAAATGCCGCAGTATCTGTGTTTTCTGAGGCGGGGGCGGCCCGCGGCGCGCTGCCCCGGCCCTGGCGGGGTGGCTGCCGAGCAGCCGCCGGCTGCGGGCGGATCGCAAAAGGCTTTTGGATTTGGTGAAGCTGCCCCAAGAAGTGATTTTAAAGGGTGTGGGGGGTGGGGGGGCGAGTTCACGCTCGGCACTATTTCTTACTGCTGACACCTCGACCCCACTGCAAGCCAGCACCCCGGCCACCCCCCCCTCCCTCCACCTCTCCAGGGTAAAATCCGAAAGGAGAAACCTCCAGGGCGAGTGACACCCTCCAAAGCGAGCAAGAGGGCAGAGGGGCTGCGCAGGCCTCCGGCCATGCGGCCCCCAAAAACGGGGGGTCCCCGCGGCCTGAGACCCCCGGGATGGGCGGCGGGGCCCGGGCTGCGCGGGCCTGATCCTGCGCTCCTGACTGCGACGAGGAGCTGAGCAACAGGGATCGAGCCCGGGGGGGGGGGTGCAGAGGGCTCGGGTTCCCCCCTCCGCCCAGCCACGCACCCCCACACCCACGTAGGTAAGTGCCCATGGTGTGGGTGTTCGGGTCCGTGGCTGCTGATGGACGCTGCGGTATTTCTATGCGGGCGGGAGCTTTTATATATATATGTGTGTGTGTGTATATATATATATATATATGGAGTAGGGCGTATGGGCGCTGTGCACACATTTATCCACTCGCCCGGGTCTCGGGTGTGCGCGGTTGCACACACTGGCACCGAGCCGTGCGGAGGGTGGGGGCAGATTGATGCCTGTGCGCACCCAAAACCTGTGTGGAAACCATAGGTGAAATGTAAATATTCACACGTGTGTATGATGGATGGGGTACGGGTGGCTTGCTCTTGCATAGACGCTGTTGTGCAAGTGTGCATAACGATCTCATTATCCGCAGATCTATGCATATACGATTTTGTGATGTGCGTGTGCGTCTGTGTATATATACATTTATAAACAGACACGTATATTCACGCGTATCTATATATCTCTGCACTCGTGCGTTTATGTTGCACGTTCAGTCTGAAGATATAAAATTTACTTAAACACTTGAGCAGGGAGAAGGCATCGTGTGTATGCGCGTTTGCAAACTGTGTGTGTGTCCAGACTCATATAGGCATGCACACCTATACTTACATATATATATACATCTGCGTACATACGTGTGCTAGCTTTCCTGCCGCTGCTCTTTCCCCCGTGCCGGGGTGTCTGGGGCCCCGCAGCAGCAGGACCCCGGCCGTTCTGGGCTGGGCTCGGGGGCAGAGCGAGCGGGGCCGGGGGAAGCGGTTCCCCGTCCCCCGGCTGGAGCCGCCTCGGGGGGACCTAAGGGGACACTGGGGGGGGGGGGGGGTCGGGTGCGGGGAGAGACTTTTATTTCTGATTTGGGGTAAGCCTTCAGCAGGAAGGGGCAGGCAGGGCCAGCCTGGCTCCCCGCAGGAGAAGGCGTTGCAAAGTGCACGATCATCCTCCCTGGAGTTTCCCCCCCCCATCCCGGTTATTTGGGGGGACCCTGAGCTGAGGAGCGCGGCTGGATCCAGCGGTGCACTGGGGCTAATCGGGGCAAGGTGCGGGGGGGGGCTTTTCCCCCCCATCCTTGCTGGTGTTTTTTGCTAAGGGCCTGGCTTCCCCTGGGCGCCTGCAGAGCTTGGCGGCGGTGGGGAGAGCTCAGCCTGGGGAAAGCGGGTAAATCCAGGCGGGATTTTGCCGGCCGGGAGGGGAATGCTGCCTTCAGCCCCCTTGGCCGGAGCGGGGCTGGGGTCCCTGCCTGGGAACACTCACCCTCTGCAGTGTCCAGCTTCTGCAGGAACTTCTCGCTCTTGCTTAGGTGTTGCTCTTTATTTTCTCTCTCCCTATTTCTCCTCCTCCTCCTCCTCTTCCTCCTCCTCTCTTTTTCTGTTGGAGGAAACAACGTTTTAGCATCGTTGTTTTGCGAAATCTGTCTGCGGCGGCCGCGGGTGCATCCCCAAATCCCTCCAGGTTCAGGGAGCGCTGGGAGAGAGGGGGGAAAGGCGCTGGGACGCGGGGAAGCGCCGGCGGCTCCTCCGCAGCCACTGCCTGCGCTTGGAGGGATTTGGGGAGTTTTGGGTGTGGGTTTTTTTTTCCCCTCGTCAACCTCATTTGGCAAATAATCGCCTCGATTTACTACTTTTTTTTTTTTTTTTTTTTTTTAATCAGAGCAAATAATTGGTTCCCGAAGCACACTTGAATCTGTGCAAATAACCAGGTTATCATTTACTATATATAGGCCGGTGTGCTCGCTTCCAGAGGCGCCGGAGCATTCATTTGACAAGTTTCCTGCTCACTCTAATAACATTGTTTAAAAAAAAAAAATAATAAGCTGAATAATGCCAATACCGTTGGATTAACTGGGCTGCTTCTGCTGAAGCGGGAGCTTTGCTACTGGTTTCGCCCTTTTAATTTCCAAGGAAGAGTGGGTTTTCCTGGAGTTTCCAGCGACTCCATGTCTGCTTGGGTGATGTACACTCATATATGATATATACCATCTCACACCCGCATATATACATGTGCGTTGTGTGTCTCGGCGTGTGAATATATATGTTTATGTGTATATACACACACGCCTCTATACACAGAGGTTGCACACACACAGCCTCGCTGTATTTTGCATTGCACCGAATGGATTTCTTTGGGAGAAAAAAAGCAGGAATCTCACTGATAGGGCTTTAAAAAGAGGAGAATAATACAAATTAACCTTCCATTACTGCTGCAGTCAACCATGACAGAATAGGCCAGTTGCGTGGTTGGTGACGTCTCCGTGTCCTATAGGAGCAAAGCTCGTGAGATAGCAGCTATCGCCTTGAACTCTCTTTATTTTATTGGAGTATGGCTGGTAATAAACAGTAATATTTAATTTGTCTGAGACCACAAATCGGCTTCTAGCTGGAAGGCTCCTTCGCCTTGACATTGCAGTCCTAGGGAGCCGGCACTCGCCGTCCTTTTCCCAGCTGGTTTTTTTTTTTTTCTCCCCTCCTTCTTCACCCCCCCCAACCTGCAGACGGAAATAAATTCGATTTATTTGCATCGTTTTCAACTTGTCTTCAAGGTGTTTGAGAGCTAGTTTGGCATTGGAGAGGTGAGTGCTTTCCCAGGCAGCGGCCGCGCTCGGGTTCGCTCTTCCAAACTTCAGAAATTTTCACTTTTGCCTTTCTTTCCGGCGAGGGGAGGGAAGCTGGTGTTCTCTCTCGCTAGCAGCTGCGAGAAACCTTTCTCCTCGCTGCTTTCATTTGGGTTTTTTTAAGAGAAAACCTCTTCTTTCGGGCGACCCGAAAGCCTTGGGGGATGCTCCCCGGCGCACGGGCGGTGCAGGGCGGCTGCAGCCCCGGCGGCCGCTCTCGGCGGTCCTTCCCCGGCTTTCCCGCAGCGCCCAGCCCGGTGACCGCCTGCGGTATTTCTCCCCCCCCGGCCCGATTTGCACCTTCCAGGGAAGGGCTCTGCAGGAGCCGCCCGCTGCCCGCTCGCCCCAAGGCCGGAGCCGGGGCTGCCGCCGCCGCCTTCCCGCGGGGGAAGAACCGCCGGTTTGCTCGCTCGTTTGTTTGTGTTTGGAAGGGCTCCACGGCTCCTTTCCCCTCTAAAAATAATGAAATATGGGACAAGCTTTGTTCTGTTTGTTTAAGTAGCGTTCTCTGGCTTATTCTCTGCGGCTACAAGTGCAGTTATTTTATTATTCTTATTTGCAACCGTTTACTGTTGGCTGTTTCTTCTCAAGTAGCTGTTTGAACTGGCGTGCACATGGAGAGGGTTTGGGAGATGCCAAACTACACCCACACAGGCACCCCCCTCCCCAATAGCCGCTCACCCCCAGGCTTTTCGCTTCCTCACCTCAAACTTTCAGAGGGCTCCGGTGTTATCACGCCCTGCGAGAGCTGGGAGCACGGGTGGATTTGCTGAAAACTTCCGCGAAATGCAAAAGAAACGAACGAGAGGGAGAAAAGAGCGAAGCATTTGGGGGGGGGGGAGCGGGACACGGACGAGAAGAGGGTGGGGGCAGGAGGAGGAGGAGGGTGGGCAGAGCAGATCTAAACCATGCCATTTATTCCGAGTCTTATCAAAAATCCGCCTCGCCAATCTGGTTCTCTTCAGCCTGCAGAATGCGACAGGGAGGCTGTTTACCCTGCGCTGACCTATTCAACTTTACCCTCCAAATAATACATTAAAAAAAGGGAGCGAGAGGGAGCGAAGGAAGATGCAGATAAACCCACATCCCCGCTCCTCGCTGACGGTTTGATTATTTGAGCTCGGCAAAGAGCTCCGGGGGGCTGCGGCCCTCGGCCGTGGCGGCGGGGCCACGGGGCAGCCGAGCCGCCGGCCGGGCAGCGCTGCGAGGGGTGAGGAAGAGGATGGGGAAGGGCAGGGGAAGGATCCTGGGTGCCTCCAGAAGCGGGGACAAGGGCCACAACCCCACGCGCACACCCCGGGGTCCACCTTCCCTGGGTTTCAGTCCCACTCCGCCGCATTTCATCCCTTTTTTTTCCAGGTTATACCCATTCGGCGAGTCCATTGGGGGGGGATTCCCCCCCACCCCCCCAATAAAAGGCCTCTGTGAGCACTAGCAAATGTAGAGCTGGGTTTAAATCCACACCTCTAGGCTGCCTTTGAGGGCGGGGGGGGCCCGGGGGTGGTGCGAGGTTAGCGGAGCCAGCGATTTATTTAAAGGGGTGAGGGAGGGGAGGGGTGGTGGGGGGATATTCCCAGGCGCTGAATTTTCTCTTTGGTTGGGAGAGATGGATGGAGGAGGGAGGGAGGGAGCGGGGAAGGAGGTGAGGGAGAGGGGGAGGGTTGCTGGGGAGTTTGATGATTGTCTTTGTGCCTTGTTCTTGTTTGCCGGCCAGAAAAATAGGCTGGAAAAGGAGGTTTGGGGGGGAGGGGGCGGGGGGGAGGGCTGTATGAGACTGAGTCTCTCCGGAGCAGGATCCCAGCTGGTTGGGCAGTGGGTCCCGGCACTTGGCGAACGGAGCTGGACGAGCCCACGTCACCTCCGCGCTCCGCTCCGCCGCTCTCCGCGCCCGGCTCCGCGCAGCCACGGCGGCAGCGTCGCAAACCTGCCCGGAGGAGCGTGGATTGCCAGCCCGCCCGAAACTTTTTTTTTCCCCTTCTTTTTTTTTCAAGGGGGTGCTGTTTTCTTTTTCCTCTCTTTCGCCCTCTCCCTCTTTTTTATTACTATTATTGTTATTTTTTTATTTTTAGGTGGGGAGTAGAAAGAGTGGGGTGGGGAAAACTGTATCTTCCAGATCAGGCTGAGAAAGGGGTGGGGGTGGGGGCTTTATCTTGGTCTCAGGATCCTTTCGAGTGCGTCTGACAACCTGGAAGTGTTTGGAGAGAGCAGGAGAGAGAGAGAGAGAGAGAGAAGCAGGCAAGCAGGCTTGCATTGGATAGATTTTTTTCTTCCAGGCTGGGTTTTCACATGCTGATCCGCAAATAAATAAATAAAAGGAAATATGCACACGAGAAGCCTGATCCCATTGTAATTTCCATTGCAAAGGGGGAAAATATACACATACATTATATATATGGAGATGCATTGATTGCATGGAATTCAACAAGCAAGGTAACAGCTCTTCCATTGCCATGTATGTCCGTCGGTGTCTGTAATCTGTGTGTGCGGGTGTGTGACCGAGGGAGAGCGAAAGTGGCTGGCTGGGGGCATTGTTAGACACAAATTGTCTTTGCCGAGGAGCTGCGAGGCCTCGGGAGACGTGGGGTGCAGGGGAAGGGGGGGGCTGCTCTCCCCAGGGCTCCCGCGGCGGTGTGTGGGGCTGGGGGGGCCGGGGCGAAGCTGGAACAAAAGCAGAGAGCGTGGGGGGGGTGGGGGGGTGGCTTTTTTTCCTTTCCCTTTTTTTTTTCCCCTCCCGCAAACCCACTTGGTGCTACTTTAGCAAGGCAAGATGCATTTTTCATACAGCCACCGCGGCCTGGTTCTGTCAAGCTCCATTTCTTCTCAGAAGCTCTTTAAAGGGGAAACAAAAAAATTAGAAGCCACGGATCGCCAATTGCTCTTAGTTGTTGTGTTATTTTTTGCCGTCATCCCCCCCCCCTTTTAAATTATCATTATTATTATTATTATTATTACATCTGCTTAATTATGTCTCGATGCGGAGAGCATCGGGGAGGCTGGAGCCGGGCTGCCCTGCGCTACCATGGCTGGGTCCCTCTTTGTTTTAATAAACATGCTTTATTTTTTTTATTCCCCCCCCTCGCCTTCCCCCTTAACTTTGCCAGCTCAGGGGGAATAATAGCTCCAAGCTGGAGGGAAATCGATCAAAAAATGGGTAACGGGCACTTCCCAAGCTGCAGCAAGGAAAAAAAAACCCCAACAGTCCAGGGGGAAAAAAAAAAAAAAAAAAGAGGAGGAGGGGAAGAGAAAAGCCTTAAATGGTCCCTGGAGCCGCGGCTCTGCCCCGCGGGCTGTGCCCGGGCCCGGGGCAGCGGCCCCCGCAGCGCCCCTCGGCCCCGCTCCCCTCCGCGCACTTTCCGCGCACTTTCCGCGCTCGTAGCGGTTTTGCTTCGCCCTTCAGCCTCCTCCTGCCCGGCGCCCGGCTGGTGTGCGGTGGGAAAGGAGCCTTTGGGGAGGGAGAGGGAGGGAGGGGGGCACGGGCCGTTTCTGTACATGATCTTCAGCTCCAGAGGTACGGACCTGGAGTCCCTTCGCTTTTTGTCCTTTTAAATTATATATACGTATATGTATGTATTACCCACCACTAGCAGGGAAGATCATTTTCTCCCCCCCCTCCTTTCCACTCCCAATTTTCCTCCGCATTTAAAGGAGAATTGCCTTTTTTTTCCTTTTTTTTTTTTTTAAACGGCTTTTAAATATTGTTGCAGGGAGAAGGAGAACTTATTTCAAAACATTTTCATGTACTTAAAAACAATATTGCCTCCATATGGTTGGCCTTTCAAAAATGAATACCCTTCTTTGAAACATGCAAGAGATTTTTTTTTTAAAGCTACTAAAACTCTAAACTCCTTCAGAACAAAAAACTAACAGATAATTCAATTGCTTTTATCTTTTTTTTTTGTGCCGCTTTGAAACTTTTACCATTCCTGATTGAGCCGTTAAAGCTACGTCAAAATACTGCTTTTAAAACTCACTGTGGTTACTCGCATCAGATGTAAACCGTGTATTTTTTAAGCTCGTTTTCTCTGCTGGTGCAGTTTTACTCTAAATGTTACGGCTTAGTTCACTTCAGCCCCAATTCCACCCCCCGTTCACCAGCCCGAGTGCGCGTTACCTTGCACAGTGTCTGGACTGATTGATTTATTTGCACTTTTATATTTTAATTATCTTGTCCATCCTTTGCTTTACTTGCAACTGTCCGGGGTGGGGGGAGAAAAGGCTTTTCTATATTTTTTCCTTAGGGGTGCGAGAAGTTGAATTTTCTTTGAAAATGGGGCTACATAAGGGGCCTCGCATGTCGGTGGCGTTTGCCTGGTCGAAACTGGAGTGGGGTTGAAAGCTCCCGCTTCCCTGGGAGGAAAGTGGGAGCTTTCAGCCCCCTCGGCCACAGAGAGCCTGGGGGAATCGGAGGTGTTCAAGGCTCGGGGGAGGCTCTCCCCCCCCCACCTCGGACCCCCAACCTCCAGAGTCACTTGTGTGATGAGTTGGCCGGTCCACGGCCCCCCAGTGCCTTGCTCCCCGTGTCCTGCCAGACAGACCTAAAATATGCTGTTTACCTTTTCCAAAAGATGCGTTTAATAATACCGCCTCCCCCTTCCCCTCCCTCCCTCCCCCCCCCCCCCAAATCCTATCATCCCTTGCGGGCTGCGATAATAAATAAAAGTCTTTATTTCTCCCTCTCCCAAAGTTAAAGGGCCTTGTTCCCTCCCCGGGCAGCTGGAAGTGAGTTGCGGGCAGCGCGGGTTTGTCGGGCAGCCCTGCCTAGCGCTCCGGCTCGCTCCCCATTGCATGGGTGTGTATATATATATATCTATTTTATTAAACGTCAGCATTGACTTATGCGTCTCTTATCTCTGCTCTCTCCCCGATGTGTGCCTGCAGTGGGGGATTCAGCGAAGGAAGCTCGTAACATGGCGGATAGCGAGGAAGGCTTTGGGCTCCCGACCACGCCGGCTGACTCAGAGGCCAAAGAGCTCCAGGCTGAAGCCAAGCAGGACACTCAGCTGGGGGCCACCAGCAAGTCCCCCACCTCGCCCCAGGCAGCCTTCACCCAGCAGGTAAGGACCCACACTCCCCTTTCTCTCCCTCTCTTTATTTTCCCTTTTCTCTGCGTTTCCCCCCCCAAATACCAGCTCAGCTGGGAGGCTGCTGCAGCTCTGGGCGCTGATGAGTCATTTTAGGCCCCACGGGAGTGAAAAGTCTCACCTGACGGTGGGCCTCATCTTGCTTTAGCGTTATTTGGGGTCGTGTTCAAGCGCTAAACCTGTGGGGAAGTGCATGCGTGAATATTGGGGTGCGTGGAGGGGCGCGCATGGAAAAGCACCCAAAATACCGGAGAGAGGCACCCGCTCATGCCGCGGCAGACGCACATCCACAGGCATGAGTGTACAAATGCACAAGCGAACACACACACAGGCAGCTGCGTCCATATCTATTTGCTATGCCCGTGCGCGTTTGTATAATATATAAACATATATATGTATGTGCGCACCCCTTGTACACCCGGGCGTATGCATGCACGCAGAGACTCAGCCGCATTCGTGCATACCCAGCTCTGCCCGCACCTACGCAACAGGCCCTGAGGGCAGGATGGGGGTGTCACGCGTGGGCACCCCCGTAGCGACCCGGGGCCCAGGCATACCCTGGGGTACCCCTCATACCCTCCATCAGCCCTCGCCCCCCGGGTGCCGCTTGTGGCCGGGACACGCGTGGGGTCCCACGCGGGATCCACCGGCCGCAGCTCCCGGCGGACCTCCGCGCTGCCGAGGAGAGCAGGCCGAGGCGGCAGCGGGCCAGGCCACCCCTGGGCTTCTCCTTCCCCGCCGCCGGGGCCTTCCCCGCCCGGGCCGGGCAGTGCTGGGAGCCGTCCCCCGGCGCTCGGCCCCAGCCGGCTCGGGGCAGCCCGGGGAGGGGGGGGGAGGCGGGGAGAGGGGCTTTTCCACTGAGATCGCCTCGCCTTCAGCGGCTGCGGAGCCCCTCCGGAGAGCCCCGCTTGTCCCCTGGCAGGTAAACCCACGGGGGGAAACCTCTGCCCGCTGCGGCTGCCGCCCACGGGGGTGCGGGTGGGGGGCACGGAGGGGCCGGCGCGGTACCGGTACCGGGCTTGTCCTGGGGCTCGGGGCCACCGTGTGCATTCGGAAACCGCCTCCCGGTGCGTTTGGCGGGGTGCTCCGGCACCATTTGCAGTGGGGGGGAATATATGCGTGGCTTGGGGTGGGGGTCCACTATGCCTCCCACCCCACGGTGGGGGGATGTATTGTCCCCGCGGTGGCATCTGCGGTGCCAAGCGTGGGGCTCGCAGGGCCCCGCTGCGAGCAGCCCTTGTGGGGTGCGGGCTGGGGGTGAATGAAATGAGCGGGTGGGGGGAGCAGGGATGACACCCCGCGCCGCCCCAGCCTGCAGAAGCGATGTAAATCCCTCGTCGGAGCGGTGTAAATCTCCTCCGGCTGGCTCTTGGAGAGCAGCCGGGCCGCAGCGCTGGGGTGTTGCTCCCAGCGGCGGCTGGGCCCGGAGGATGCGGGCTGGAGCCGGCTCCGGGGCCTCCCTGCCCTCCCCTCCCCTCCGCCGAGGCCCGCAGGATCCGGCCCCAGGCCCCCCCTGCCCAGCATCCCCGGGCTCCGGCCTGAAATCCCATTCTCCCCGGCTTTGCAAACACACAAGCGGCCGGATTTTCCCGGGAATGCCCCGAGCTCCGGCCCCCATCGCCCGGCCTTTTCCCTGCGAGTTTCCCGCCGGGGCCGTGCGGGGCCCCGCCGCCCCCTCCCTGGCTCCCCCCGCACCGCTCGGGGCTGACGCTTTGTGCCTTCCTCCCTCGCAGGGCATGGAGGGGATCAAAGTGTTTTTGCACGAACGGGAGCTGTGGCTGAAATTTCACGAAGTGGGGACGGAGATGATCATAACAAAGGCCGGGAGGTAAGAGGGGGGGGCCCGCGTCCCCCCGCGTGTCTGCGTGGCTGAATCTGCCTCGTTTTTGCTGTTTGCGGGGGGGAATTGCTTAGGGGAGGGGGGGCACGCGTGTTCGCACAGCCGCGTGGGTGGGGGTGCGTGTCGGCGGCCGCGGCCCCGCTCTCCCTGACATCGGTAGGGTCACGTCTCTCGTGTGCGAGATCCCCCCCCCTCCGCGTGTGTGTGCCATGGCCCCGGGAGCGGCCGCAGAGCCCTGCCCGGCGATGCCCCGGCGGGACGGGCGTGGGGAGAGCCCTCCCTGCGAGGATATATTCAGAAGAAATTGTTTCTTCTGGCTTCTTTCTTAACCAGAACAGTTGGATCGTTAATCCCAATTTCAGGCCTCTGGAAACTTTCCAGGCGAACGCGAGTTGCAACCACTTGGCCAAAAGCTAACCTTGTTTAGAGCAGCTCGCTGGGCGATTTCGTTATTATTATTATTTTTAATTAAAGGAGCAGCTCGGCCCTTCTGCGATTTTGCAATGCCTTACGCCGTTTACAGAAGTTTCTTATTTATTTTGCGCACACTGAGGCGAATATATCCCGAACACCCACGCCACCCCATTTAAAAGTATATGTGGTCTTGAGCTACTGTTTATATACTGATCGCAAAGCTGTTTAGATGCATAGATAGATGTGTCCGCAAATAAATAGCATGCGGATCTAACTGCGTCCAGATACACGCTTCTATATGTGTGTGTTTGTCTGCGTGGGTGTGTAGAAAAATATACAGCCTTGCAAATCCGACTTTATTGGGACTGCGCGTAATCGATTCCATGACCGGCGCAGTAAGCCGGATCCATAGATAGTTATATGCGTGCGCGTGTATATTTGAGGGCGTTTGAGGCGATTTAACATTATCTTTAATATTAATATGTCGGAGGACTGTTAAATTGAGGAGTGCCTCAGCCAGCGAGACCCAGTTAAATAGTCTCTCCAGTCCCATCAGCAAACTGGGGGCAGCCCGAGAGAGGCTGTTTTCGTTGTGATTTTAAATTAAAATCCTCGGAGGAAGGACGGGAAACGCGTAGAAATACTAGCTTTAGATTGCAAGGGCACGATAAACAACGCGAGTCAAACTTTCATTTTGCTCTGTCGTCTGGCATTTGTTGTGGTCTTCCAAAATTTGCCTGAAGAGGGAGGAAAAAAAAAATACCGAGCTGGTTGTCTAAAGTTTTAGCGAATAGATCTGTCTCACGGCTCGCCTTCCCCTTGGACCTCGCTGCTGCTGGAAAAATCGCTTTTAAAGAAGGGTCTTGTGCCCAAGGGGAGTGGGGGGATGCACGGGGGAAGCTGCTGGGGGTCGGGGTCCTGCCGACCCCCGCAGCCCGGTGCCGGGTGCTCGGGGCTGGGGGAGCGGAGGGACCTCCCGAAAAACCCGAGTTCACGGGAAAAAAAGCCGTGCACGGAGGGAGACATAAACCACCTTGCAGAAATTTCAAACAAATATCGCAGTGGACAGAAATCTCGTCTGGAGAGCAATAAAACAGACATTTACAGAGCAGGGGCTTTAGGGGAGATGCGGGACAGGTTTCCTTATTTATATAATTCCCCGTGTTTATTGTTGGAGAAGTCCGCGTTCTTGCTGGTCAGGTGTTTTCGATGGAGTTACAGATCATCCTTCAGGTGGAACTGGGTTTCTTCTCCCTTAAAACCTTAAAGCTAAGCCCCCGCTTTCTTCCTTGGTAGCTTTTCCCCCCGCCTCCAGCTTTTTACAACTGAATTAAAGCCCAGCCCAGATGCCCTATCGCAGAGATAAGAGCCCGCGCCTCGGAGGGGAGCGCCGTGGTTTTGGAGGTGTGGGGTTCTTGTGTGTGCGTGTTTTAAGTCCGGGGATACATTTTCATCTGCTTTATTTTTAAATATTTGGAAAGCTCAAACTAAAATAACATCAGTGTTTTAAGTCGCTGCCTTGCAGTCATGGAAAATATTTCGAAAAGCCCCTGTCTTCAGTGTGTACCCGAGCGTTTCCAAGCATTTGTCAGGTGTGTTTCCTGATGGCTCCGAACGCGCGTGGGTCTGCACGCAGATCTGGTCTCACACCTGAGCGCGTGTAGGGTCCTTTTTATATCTGCACACAGAGCCGTTAATACACGTGGGGGTGGTTGAAATATATGTATTTTAAATATACATATTTATAGAAATATATATATTTTTACTTTTTTTTTTTTCCCTGGCACATCTCCCCTCCTGTTCCAGCGGTTTATGTATAGGGGGAAGTAACTTGCTTCCAGAAGTTCTCACGATCAGGTTTGTTCAAAGAAGGCAGAGTCGAACTCTTGGCGAAACAGATAATTAAGAAAAATATGAATAGACAAGCAGGCGCACGAGTAGGGGAATAAATAAACCCGCCAGCCTCGTTATTACGGTTCTGCCTTGATAAATCGCCTGTTTCGCCTCAGCTGGGACCCAGGGCGGTACCCAGCGGCACCCAAACATCTCCCACACCCCGGGGGAAGAATGCACCCATCCTCTGCCCGAGCCTTGCGGGAAGGTCCATCCGAGAGTGTGACGTGACCTTTTGTTAAATGACCCCCCACCGTGGCCTCCTCGCAAACACGCACGCGAAACTACCTTGGAAAACTTTCCTTTCTCCGCTTTTACATTTATTTTTATTTATTTTTATTTTTTTATTAGGCGTATGTTCCCCAGTTACAAAGTGAAGGTCACTGGACTCAATCCAAAAACTAAATACATACTGCTGATGGATATCGTACCAGCGGATGACCACAGATACAAATTCGCAGATAATAAATGGTATGCACGCGTGGGGGAACGAGGCGGGAGGGGAGCTCTGCGTCGGGCTTTCTGGGCCGGCCAAACCTGGGCAGCACAGGTCGGGGCTCAGCGGCTCATCCTTCTTTTTCCCCTGCAAAGGAGAGATGTTGGGCTGCAGGGGCTTCACCTGAGCCCCTCGGGATGCTCCCACGGTCCTCGGGAGAGAAATGCATCAAAAAAGGAGAAAAGTCTGTCGCAATTAGCTAACGATAACTGTAGTCCTGTTTGACGATGAGATTATTGGCTATCGTGGAGCCGACAGTTTAATTATGTTAAGGAAGAGAATATCTCCGGACAGGAAAATCTTTAAGGATTGGTGCACGGTCCGTCCTCTGCTCCCGGCTTGGGTGCAGGGAATTAGGGAGGGGGGGAAGGATGGGGTTAAACGGGGAAGCAGCGAGAGCCGTCGCCGACGGGAAAGGTGCCACCGAGTTCAATTAATTCCCCGAGCAGTATTTGTATATGCCTTTTCTCCCCAAGCGCGGCGTGACCGGCTGGCACCGCGCTGCCTCCGCGCACGGGGATACCTGAGCGGGAGGGACCCCACCGCGGGGGATGGATGGGGAGCAGGAGTCTAAGGGAGAGACCCCACGGGGGGGGATGATGGAGAGCAGGACCCCACGGGAGAGGCCCCACGGGGGGGGATGGATGGGGAGCAGGAGCCCAGGGGAGAGGCCCCACGGGGGGGGATGGATGGGGAGCAGGAGCCCACGGAAGGGACACCACCGGAGGGGATGGAAGGGGTGCAGGAGCCCACGGGAGCCCCCGCCGCGCCCGGAGCTCAATGCCTGTGTCCCCACGCAGGTCGGTGACGGGGAAGGCAGAGCCGGCCATGCCAGGGCGGCTGTACGTGCACCCCGACTCCCCGGCCACGGGCGCCCACTGGATGAGGCAGCTGGTTTCCTTCCAGAAGCTCAAACTCACCAACAACCACCTCGACCCCTTCGGACATGTAAGTACCGGGGGCGGGAGAAGGGCACAGCGCCCGCGGAGGGCTCCCGGGGCCCCCATGCGTGCTCCCGGCCCTCTCCCACGGCGTGTCCCTCACCCACGCGTGGCCTCCCCCACCGCTGCCAGCGCCACCGAGGTCATGGCAATGTCACCCATCCCCAAATCTGTTGTGTGGGTGGGGTGTTATTTTCTTCCCTGAGAGGGTGGGATGAACCCCAGTGAAGGACCCCCCCCAAATGGAAGCATAAACCTTACAAATGGGCTATTTCGCAGCACTGCGTGGGAATTGATTACAGACCCCCAGGGCCTGGAGTCCGCGAGTGGGCGAAACGCGCCTGGCTTAATTGAGTATTTAGCTACCTGGTTTTAACCTCATGGAGAGTCTTGGAGTGTTAAAATCTGCTCGTTGCCTCCGTGAATTTGGCTAACAGGTAAAATCAATCAGGCATAATTATTCGAGGAAATAGGACCTAAACCCGTGTGGATCCCGTGATCCAAAAAAAAAAAAGCAACAATAATTAAAGACAATAAAAAAAAAATTGAAATCCCGCTGGAGCTTCTTGGGCATAAAAAGGTCTTTGCTAGACTCGTGGGGCCGTGAAAGCTTGTGTGAATTCTGCAGCCAGAAACAGCCCTCCTTCGAAGGTCTCCAAAGATGTGTGTTCCTCTGAGCAAATATATATGTGCATGTATGAATAATATATATATCTATAAAAATATATATATATAATTACTTAAGCGGGTATGCGAATCCAGATCCCGCTATCCCTTTCCAAGAGCGTATTTTTCTCCAGTCTCATTTCAACACTTCAGTTTCATTTTTTTTCCAAGTTCTTTTTTTTTTTCCTCTTCGCTTTTTAATGATAAATCTTGTGCTATTAAATCCCTTCCCACATGGTCGCTAAGGAGCCGGGGGGGGCTGCAGGGCAGAGCGGCCAGACAAGCCCCCAGCCCACCCCAATGCTGAGCATCTTTTTACGAGCGCTCCTTTTCCGCTCCAGTTGGGGGGTTTTATAATTTTTATTTTATTTTAATTTTGCCTTGAGCTGGGGGCAAAGTGGTTTGCAAGCGCTGCTTTCCAGGGATCAGGACCTTCCCCACTCCCTCGGGAAGCGGGAGGGGAGAGCGGGGACTCGCAACAGCGCAGCTGGGGGGACCTCTCCCACCCCCCGGGCTGGTTTTGGGGAGCAGTCCCGGGGCGGGGGGATCCGGGCCGGGGCCGGGCATCCCCCGCTGCGAACAGGCGGCTCTGGGGAAAAGTCCCTCTAAACAAACCGAAGGCGCTGAGGGGACAATAAGGGACTTCAGAGGAGGAGCTGCACCAGGAGTCTCTCAATTAGAGTCGCTGTAATGAAATTAAAAACCATTAGATCGTTCACCGTTGATGTCTACGACTTTCCTGGATGTCAAAGCAATTTGCTTAAACCCCCGGGACGGGGGAGGCGGCGGCGGGGCGCGCTGCGTCTCGCTGTCGCCAGGATCCGGCAATCATTATCGTGACCGAGCGGCCCCCCGCCGCCCCCCCCCGCCACCTTCCCCCAGATTAACCCGGTACCGAGCAGGGACCGCTTTTTATCTTGAACACAGCGTGTCCCCCCCCACCCCTGCCACCCTCGTCTCCCATCCTTTGCGGGGGGGGGGAACTAAATCCCTCCAGTCCTCTGCTTCCATCCTCTCTTCTTGCCTCTTTGCCCTCCTGGGGGGGCTTGAGATGCCCGGACCATGGTGGTGGTGAGCTGAGAGGTTCTGGGAGCTGTGAAGGGCCTGGGAAGGCGGGGAGCCCCCACCAGCAGCAGGTTCAGAATGCCAACACGTGTTGGGGGAGCAGCTCCGGCCGCCCCGGGCCGTGGGGGGCACAGCCCGGGGCTGGCGGGAGGGGGCAGCGAGTAAGGAGCCACCTTTCACAGCATCACCCGGCCTTTGGTTGGGGAGGTGAGGGATTTTCCTGAGAGATATGTCCCCCCACCCCAGCACCTAAATCAGCCCTTCTGGGGGAGCCCTGAAGAGGGCGAAGATTTTGGGGAAGGGGATGCGAGGACCTGCGGGCCCCTCTCCTCCTCCTCCTCCTCTTCCTCCTCTCCCCATGCCCGGGCAGCGGGGCGTGCGCCGCGCTGTGCCCCCTCCATTCCCACGGGGTGTCCTCTCCTTCTCCCCTTGCCCAGATCATCCTGAACTCCATGCACAAGTACCAGCCCCGGCTCCACATCGTGAAAGCGGACGAGAACAACGGCTTCGGCTCCAAGAACACCGCCTTCTGCACCCACGTCTTCCCGGAGACCGCCTTCATCGCCGTCACCTCCTACCAAAACCACAAGGTGAGGGGCTGGGCCGGCCCCCGCACCGGCAGACCGCGTCCCCTCTCCTGCCCTCCTCCCGCTGCTCCTCCCGAGGGCCTCGGCTCCCCTCTCCCCTTCTCCCCCCCCTTCTTCTTTTCTCCCCCCCTTCTTCTTTTCTCCCCCCCTTCTTCTTTTCTCCCCCCCTTCTTCTTTTCTCCCCCCCTTCTTCTTTTCTCCCCCCCTTCTTCTTTTCTCCCCCCCTTCTTCTTTTCTCCCCCCCTTCTTCTTTTCTCCCCCCTTCTTCTTTTCTCCCCCCTTCTTCTTTTCTCCCCCCTTCTTCTTTTCTCCCCCCTTCTTCTTTTCTCCCCCCTTCTTCTTTTCTCCCCCCTTCTTCTTTTCTCCCCCCTTCTTCTTTTCTCCCCCCTTCTTCTTTTCTCCCCCCTTCTTCTTTTCTCCCCCCTTCTTCTTTTCTTTCCCCCTTTCTTCTTTTCTTTCCCCCTTCTTCCCCCCTTTTCTCCCCTTCTTTCCCCCTTCCTTTCCCCCCCTTCTTTTTTCCCCTTCTTTCCCCCCTTCTTTTTTTCCTCCTTTCTCTCTCCTTCTTTCTTTTCCCCTTCTTTCTTTTCCCCTTCCTCTTTTCCTCTTCCTCCCCTTTCCTCTCACTACACACCCGTCCCATTCCCTCTGTTATTCCTGGTGACACAGACAAAGCGTCTAAAGTCGGGGTTTAGGGTGAGCCAAGGAGGGATTAGCTCAACAGGATGGTTTGCTCGTAGAGGAGACGACCAACCAAGGAAGTTGGCTTTATCTTCTTTCCCCCGCATCGGTCAAAGCCTTGTAATCTGGAGAAGGGAGCCCGACGCTCCCCTCGGCGGCCTGGGCGCCGATAACCCGGCCTGGCCGCGCTCCGGCCCTTTGTTTGGGGAAGGGCTCCTTCCCCGGCCGCTGCTCGGCGGCCCTGCAGGGAGGTGGGGTGGGGGCTGCGGGGTTGGAGGCCCTGGAAGGAAAGGGAGGCTCTGTGCCTGAAATCAGCTCCCCGCCTGCCCAAGCAAAACAAAGAAAAAAAAAAAAAAAAAGGTTTTCTTGGGGTGCCGCCGGGCGGACACGGGTGGGTTCCCGCTGCCGCCCCCCTCCGCCTGCCCGGCCGGGGGGACCCCCCCGTGGGGCTGCTGCCCCCTCTCCTTCCCCTGCTTGGCTTTCGGCTTCCCCACCCAGTGAGGAAGGAGGAGGAGGAAGGCTCAGGGCTGGGGAGGAAGGTTCAGGGCTGGCGTAGTTCTCAGTAGATGTATTTAGCGATGCCTTTCACTGACTGCCCCTCACCACTGCCCACAGACCCCGATAGCCCCTCTCTAGAGCAGAGTCCCATGAAAAGCCACTTTTCCTTTGGAAAAAAAGCAAATTCCTTCCCAAATTGCATAGGAAGCGATTACTGGTACTTACGGGCAGGTAGGATGGCTCCTCTGCGCCTGACAGAGTGAAATCATGCGCTTGTTTTTTCAAATGGAGAAAGGTCATTTAACACCCCGGATAGATCCCGGATGGTTTCCTGGAGATGTAAGTAGGAAGCTCCTAAACCTGCACGAAATGGTTGCGTTTCCTCCGTCCATCAGTTGGCAAGGGTGACGCGGAGAGCAGAGGTAGGCTGGAGAAGAAAGAGTGTTTCACTGTAACTAGGGAGAAAAGAAAATACTTCCCTGCCCTTTAAAATAGGAGCTGTTGGCACAACCAGGACAAGCAAACTGAATCCAAATTGAGTCCTCGCCAAATTGTGCCTTAAATTATAACTCCGCTGTGGATGCTATAAAATCAAGTTTAACTTCTGCTTGATGGATTCGGAGAAAGAATATAATATTAATAGAACTGGGAGTTAATAAAACAGGACATACTGCTCGCTTTAAAGGCATTTCCCTATGAGAAAACAGACCTGAATTTAACTGCTTTCCTTTGAAGAAAAATAGGACTGTTTTATAAAAAAAAAATTATCATGCAAATAAAACAAAAGCAAAGCAGAAACATGTAAGTACAGTAGTTTGGGAAAACTGCCATATTAGGAGGAGCAGGAATATTTGATTGTAAATCAACAACATCTGGTTGATAAGAAATGACATCTGCATATCCGTCTCCGTCAAAACATACGCACTGACAAACGCATGAATCCCTACAGACACACACGTGCTCGCATCCCAGCAGACACACGCACACGCACACAGACACCACTACATATTTTACACACCCCCCTACACATTTTACATACATTTACATCCCTCCCCCCAGCGCACGTATTCTACTTCTTGCTGCACTGAATCATTGGGGGAACAAAGAAAGCTGTAGCCCCAAGATAAAGACCCAATTGAGAAAGATAGAGCCATAAAAATAAACCAGGGAATGATCTACCCTAAATGGCATCTCCCTCCAGGGAAGGGAATAAAATTTGTAGCTTGCCCCAGTGCAGATGGAGAATAATACTGGGGCTGAGGCGGCGCGCAGCTGATGCTGTTGCAGATGCTGGCTGTGCGGAAGGGGTGACATCCTTCAGCGAAGCTGAGTGGCAAGTGGGGTCTTTGCCACAAGCAGAAACCCGTGTTCAGCTTTCACAGCTGAGATGTTGCTTGGCAAAACATATTTTCATGTTGCAATGCAGACTGCATTTCCCGTTGCCATAAACGATTGCAGTCCCACTGGTCTGCGCCTGTCTGCATCGAGCTCCCCAAGCGGGGTCTGCCTGTCCATCCCCACGTCTCTTTGTCAGTGCACTACCTATTTTTTCCCATTTGCAGCCATCTCTCTCTCACTTCCACCCATCACCTGTAGCGCATCCTTCACGCAAACTTTCCTCTCTGCACAATCACACACCGTTTGTATACACCGACGTATTTTACACACAGTTTTTATACACTCATGTATTTTACACAGACACACATATAAATATACACAAACAAATGTATATGTGCATGTGGTTTAGGCTTCAAGAGCTATGTTATAGCTGAATACTGTTACAGTATTAATTGTATGACTTGCCCATAAATGCATTTGAGTCTATGCTTACACAGCTTCTAGAAATACCTGCCTGATTTCAGATCCGTCAATTTATTTCAATAACACAGCTGCAATCCCGGTGTAGGGCTTGTGCTTATTTCCCCTGATATTTCAGACAGCTTAAAGATATTTAAGCACACTGGGATCTCCCCCTCCCCAGCCCTACTCCCCAAAAGGAAGCTTAAGCTACGAAGAAAGTCTTGGTAAAGTTTTCAGTGCGGTTGTCAGCAGCTTGGTCGACCACCTCCCCCCTCTCTGCAACCCTGAAAAAATACCCCAGAAATATTGAGGTGTTAAAATAGGTCACATGCACATTTCATTTCCTTGCCATTTACACAATGGGTGCTTGCAATCAGGTTGATTCCCAAATATTAACTTCCCCTGCAGTTAAGTACCATTTTGCTGTAGCTTAAATCATTGTGCTACTAGCTCATATTTATTAGGTACTAGCTCTCTGCTTAGGACCAGGAAATGAACCCTAATAGACAGAAATAATTAAGGTTCTGCCCTCATGAGGGTTCTTTCAAAAGCAAGAATTCACAACAATTATTCTCATTAATTTTTACAACCTACTTTCCCCGTTAGCTGGACTTGGGCTTTATATTGGCTTTCCCCCCTCAGGATATCCGGTTTTATGCTGATTCCCCCCCCCCCAAAGTTATTTAACATTCTTGGTAGCCCAAATTCTTTTAAGGTAACATTAGCCCCAGCTGGGATCTGTAGGCACCCAGAAATGCTATGTGCACCATAGCGATGAGGAGAACCAGGGAAGGGCCTGCCTGAAGACTAATCTGATGCGCTCCCAGATAGCCAGTGGGCGTGGAGAAACGTGCTGGTGGGCTTTCTGAATATATAGCCTGATTCCACCCCCAGAAAGACCCCTGTACTGAAATAGCGCTGTTAAGTTGGCCAAGCCAACTGGTGCTCCATCCTGCCCAATTTTGGAGAGCTGCCTGTGCGGCTCTCCTCTGAGCGCGCGGCCTTTTGCCACTCTGTCGAGGCATCTCGCAGGGCTCTGTAGGCGTAGCTGCTGCCAGAGGCGGGCAGGTCCTTGGGCTCGGGGTGTTTTGCCCTGAGAGCTCAGTTCTCCTTGTCTTTGATTGCAGGTAGCCACCTCCATCACTTCAGCAGAGGCCACCAATGCGGTGGCCTGGCTGGCATCCCATGGAGTGCCTCCGTGCAGAGACTGGACCTGGTCCAGTCCCCCAAAGCAGCCCTGTCCCCCAAACTCTCCCTGCCCAGCCTGGGGCTGTTGGCCCCGAGTCTTCCCACCTCCATAGCAAGAAGGGGCAGCCTCTCTCCTTACTCAGGGCAGGCTCCTCCCCGAAGGGGGGTCCCCCAAGCGCTGAGAGAGGCAGGGCTCCCTGGGGTTAAGCGAGGTGAGACCATGTATCTCCTCTTCATCGCCAGGACGGGTGGCTTCTGTGCAGCCCTCGGTCACTCGGGGACCGCAGTGAGCTCTTCTCTCCCTGACTCTCTCCAGGGCTCCTCACATCTCTACTCTCAAATGCTTAGTCCTGTTCCAGGCTTCGATGGGAGAGTGCTTCCTTCAAGAGGTCTTGTGCCCTTCACAACCTTGTCTGAACCAGTCCTGTCTCTCTCTGCCCCTTTGTCCTCAGTCTTGTCCCTGCCTCCCTGCCAGCCCCGGGTGCTCAGCCAGCCCCGAGCCCCCGGCCCCTTTCAGTCCTCAATCCAGACCCTCTCCCCAAGCTCTGCAAAGACACTCTATCTCTCTTCAGCCTTGCTCCCGCCCCACCTCCTTCCCCTCCACCCAACACTGTGCAAGGTCTGTCTCTTCTCATCCTCCCTTCTTGTCTCCCAGTTCAGCCAACAGCCTCCTCAATGAGCCCCTCTGTCTTGCACCACTACCTCCGACCAGCCACTGGCTCTCAGTCCCTCCCATTTCCTTCACTGGCTTCTGGGTTCGGCATCTTCTCCCCCCTGCCAGCAGCCCTCCCTTCCCCTGGCCTTTACCTTGGGCTCCGAGTCCCAGCTCCCCATCCAGCTCCTCTGTTTGGCCCAGCCAGATGTACGTAGTCTCAGCAGGCACCTTGTCTTCATCTATTTCTTTCCTTCCCTCCTCTGGTTTGGCTTCCTCCTCCACGCTGACTTGGTTTCCACCTGGGGTACGTGAGAGTGCAAAAGAAAAAGGCTCTGTGCTTTCAAGCCTGAAGCCCAGCCTCCCAGTTCCTCCCAGCACAGCCGGCTGCAGTGGTGGCAGGGATGGTCCTGGCCCCTCTCTGCCACGCTGAGCAGGACCATGGTCACCTGCAGGGCAGGGACAGCACGTATCCCCACAGCGTGGGGAGGTCCATGCATGTTCAGCTCAAGGGTAATCACCCCGATCTCTTCATCACTAAATGGGGTGACCTGAATGGTGATTTTTTTCTCACTCAGGCTTTTAAATTGTCAAGTGGGGCAGATTTTCACAAGAAGAGAGCTCAGAAACTAAGGATCCCCCCTTGCAGAATGTTAAGTCCCTTTTCCAAAACACCCAGCCTTTAGGACAGATTCAGAAAAGCCCAAGAGGGTCAGGGTGGTGTGTTTTCCCTTAGCTGAAGTGCTCAAAAAAAATGGGACTGATTGATAGTAAAATAAGTAAAAAAGGAACATTCTGTGGTGTGGAACATTTCAGCCCTAACAAAGTTTTGTGAAGTTAGAAGCAATTGAGAAAAATCTTATTATGGCAAGTGCTTGACAAAAAGTAATCCTAGTTTTGACCCTGGCCATAACAACATTCATGAGCCTGTAGACACACATACCCATATAAATACATGGCCGTGCAAAAAAAAAAGAAGAAAAGTAAAGCGTCTTTCCTCGACCTAACTAGATGCAAAGCTAAATTTTATCATACTGGAGCTAAAGATGCCGTCGGACATGTCTCAGCAGAAGTGCTTTGTGGTCAGTTAGCCCAGAGAGCGGAGTGCAGAGGAGCGGCGCTGAGATTTCATCGGGAATTGTCGCTTCCCGTTAAAGTGAAGATGAATCCATAGGTCAGACAAGCCCTGAAAAGTGTAAATCTGGGAGGCTTCAGCCTGGAAAGCTCTCGTCTCGGAAGGGTCTGCAGCAGCTTTAGAAATCAGAGGTCAGAAGCAAACTTTGCCATCAGTTTCTTTCAGTAACAAATACATAAACAAAGCCCTACAGTTTTATTGAATCTGTGCTATATAATTTAGCCCTGGGCACTCTGTCTTAATGACCTTGCAGGACGTTGTATTTTTTTTATTTTTCATGATGTAATTGTCATTTGACTTTCTGACAGCTTTTTCTTTTCCCCCCCAATGAGTTACAGTCAATTAAACAGAGTTTCGCTGTGGCAAAGTTGATCCAGAAGAAGGTTATTTCCACCCATTCGTTTGCTTTTCCACCTCTGAAATAGTTTGTAAGTCAGACAAAAACTGGCCAAACAAAATATCTTCCACAGGCTGTTTTCTAAAGCAGGGATTCACCAACTTTTTCTCTATTTTCTATTTTGTTGTGTACGGTTTTGTTAAATCTGGCTTGGACTCTCCTGGCTTAGTGCTAGGGCTGATACCGTGAGTTATCATCTAGGGAAACTTTGTTCTGAAAGCTCCTGCTGGAATCCATGTGAGGTACACCAAAGAGCTGAGACCTAATTTAAAACCTGCTGTAGGCCCTGGTTTCTAGATGCCTTCAATCGAGCAGATCTCTAATTTTAAGGAGGCTGAAGTGAGTTAGCTGTGCTTCACTTGGGGCTTTCTGCCACCAACACATACGTTAATACCTTTGCTTGTAAGAGTCTTCCCGATGAGGGTTAGGGGACTTCGCTACTCATACAGCAACGTATTGGCAAGATTGAGGTCCCACGCGATATTTTGTCCGACATTTTGTGGGTGATTAAAGGCTTGATTCATCAAACAGGGCATTCATCTGAGGTCCTTAAATTAGGGGCTAGCGTGTTGACGGCTCCTTCTCCAGTGAATGGAGAGCGTTGGGGACCTGTGAAGGCAATGCTACCCACCTCAGAGCCCCAATGCCCTCTGGCAGTCCCCATCTCCCTCCATTGATTCCAGCAGGAACGCCGGGAGACGAGGTTCCCAGTGCAGGCGCCTTGGTTAAAATGCCTTCGGTTAGGTTGGGATGAATCCGGCCCTTTGTACATTTGTGTGCTGGTGCCAATACTGTAAATCCTCGCTCAGTGAAGGACTTCACTTATGCAAGCAAATATTGCCATTGGGTTCGGCAAGTGAGGACAACTCGTACATTTAGCGTGCTTCAGAATGCAAATTGCATAGAAACATTCAAAAAGTTGAATAATGCCTATTATTCATTATAGAAGTGCCACCACCTCTCCGGTGGAAACCGATAGGCAGTTTCTTTGTAAAATACACAGCTGGTTGTCTAATTATTCAGGGCTTTTAATTATAAAATGCACCCCTGTTTTACTGCTAGAGAACGGCTCAAATTGGACCACATAGATTGTTTGTTCACCCTTCTCTTTGAAATCTGAAATGCGTGACAAAAAAGCGCAATGACCCGTTTATGTACTAAATTAGGTCCTGGTTTAACGGACCTAATGGGGTGATGGGGTCTTTGTGTGAGATTTGGAGCTGAATTAGGCAAAAATGGCGAATAAACAAATGGCCTTTGGAAAAAAATATGCTATAAGATGAGAAAATAGCAAAATAATCTGGTCATGCAGACACCTGGCGGGGTTTGCTATTGACACTAGCCGAGCCAGATTTTTCTCTTTGAATTTTGGCAAAGAGGTGGGTCCAGTTGTGTGTGCTTGACTTGGTGAACATGAACCTCTCTCTGTTCTCCCGCCCTTAATCTGGAGCTCTTTCCTTCCTGTTGGCCAACTTGCAATAGGAAGGAAGGACAGCGTTTCCATAAAATGCGGTGAGCACATGAAGTTCCTCCAATGGCAAACACAGGGTTGTCTCTCCTCCTGAGCAAGTGCAAGTGGCTCTCCCGACTCCTGGCTGAGGGCTCGGAATGCCAGGCAGCGATGGAGAGGAGAGAAGAAGGGGAACTGTTGCTTCTTCTGCCTGAATATTATGGCCTTGCAGCTAGATCACACCTGATGCAGACTCAGTCCTGCTCTGCAAAGACACCAAAACATTTGCATCAAATTTGGTGCGGCAGAGTTTGTGCAAGACCAGCGGGGCATTTGAGGGTGTTGCTGGTCCACAGTTAATATTTGCTTAAATGACAACCCCTGGCTTGAGAAAAACTATTCACCTACGCCCTCAGGAGAGGTTTGTGAAGGAGAGGATTGCACCTCTTCGAGCAGCACGGTTGCTTTGGATAAGGGTACGTTCTGTAGAGCAGCTGCTCTAAGTGTTTAATTTAGATGTTGTAAGAGGACCAAAGTTAGGAGTCTGAGGAGGATTCATCCCAGCAAACCTTAGATGCTGAAGGTAACCAACTAAGTGAGCAAACTAGTCTCTCTTAATTCCTTCTAAAATCAATGGGGAGACAAATATTCCTCCAGGGCACGACGGTCAGTGGTGGAGTTGCCCTCCAAGTACCTTAGGCAGTTAGTCCACGCAGTGCTTACAGGTGTGGGGCTGGTTGGGGAATCATGTCAGATGCAGAGCACCTGGAGTACATTTAGCTGGTCTGAAATACAGAAAGGGTGAGCCTTACCAGTCTGAGTGAGAGGAGCCAGGGTCTGAGAGGTAAGGTTTTGGTCATGGCTGCGCATTGATGAGAAAATACTTGTTGGTGTCAGTGGGATTTGTTCAGGCAATATGACTTTCATCCCTGGTCCTCTGGTCGGTGCAGCCCCTTCTGTCTCAACAGCAAAAAGAAAGTAAGTAACTCTAAGAAAGCAGATTTGCTCCAGTGAGAAATTTGTGTGTGTGCATTAGTTATGGGACAAGCCTGAGAGAAGCGAGAGGTTGTTGACAGGAGATATTTTTCCAGTGGAGAGATCTAGAGGAAGGCCCATCCGGAGTGGTCAATGCCTGAGCTGAGGGATGTCTTGAGTTCCTGAAAGCTGTGTTTTCCCCCACATCCCTATAGGCTTGAGTTTAATAAACAATATCCCCTCTCTCCCAGGCCATGCCTTGGACTTGTGATGAACCCGTTGCATTTCCTCCCTTTCAGATCACCCAGTTAAAGATTGAGAACAACCCTTTTGCAAAAGGCTTCCGCGGCAGCGACGACATGGAGCTCCACAGGATGTCCAGGATGCAGAGGTAACGCGTGCCTCCGTCGTGGGGACCCGCTCAGGACCTGAGAGCTGCCTGGCCTTTGCTTTGCATGTGACTTGTGGCTTGAGCTAAGCCAGGACTTAGTGGCAGTCCCTTCTCTGGCATCCGCATGTGCGTTTTACGTCAGCTGTTGAAATATCATCAGGTCGTGGGGCCAAAATCCAAGACTTCCCACTCCGAGGTGAATGCCTCAACTGCTGGGTTACAGAGGCAGGATCTCACTTGTGGGTTGTCTTCTTGGCCGCAGGGACCTTGTATTTCTTTCTGACATGTCCCCATCCAGAACAACCTCTAGCTTTGTGCTAAACAGATGTCTCTGCGGCTGCATGTGGGCTTAAACCTGTTTGAAGCCACAAGAGACTTGGACTAGCTCTGAGAAGCTCTGGTCACCAGGCTATTGCGGAATGGCTGTTGGGTATTTCTTTCCCCAGGTGGCAGTGCTTTAAAGACAAAGCTCACAGCCTTGTTCTGGGAGCAGGTTGGTTAAGGATGCTCCAGAAGCCTCTGGAGATCTCGGTGTAGAGACCTGTGCTGGTTTCTGGCTTTCAGAGGATCTTTGGCAGGAGGGGAGTGTTTGCCTGGTTGGTTCTGGATGTGCAGAGCAGGAGCGTAGGCATGGTGGTTTCAGGTAGAAGAAGGAAGGTATTAGAAAATGTTGGGATCTCCAGGGCCAGGTGGCTGAAGAGGTCTTTTTGAATCTCAGTTTTGGATGTAAGTACTTAAGCTGAAAATCAAGCCTAAATCCTGTTTAAAAATCCTGTTTAAAATCCTTTTCTAAATGTCAGTCCTGCCGGTAATTAACTTCATGCCTTTCACTTCACTTGGAACTTCGTCTATGTGTCAAGTTGCTTCCTGGTGCAAATGTTTTGCAGGAACCCTGCCATACCCATGATTACACCTAAGACAGATGTAGATGCTCAGTATAGCATTTTCCATCCAGGAGGGCAGGAGTGAGTCAGATCCTTTATTCTCCGGGACCAGCAGAGCTGGCTCGCAGAGGAGGGCTGTAGGGACCTGCGTTGTGACCTTCTGCTGGGAGGGCTCTCTCCACCGCCCGCCCGGGAGCCGGCTGTAGGTGGTCACTGCAGGCTGGAGTGAAGATGCCGGTGCAGATGCAGGAGCCTCTTCTGGTTGCCCTAGTCGGTGACCTGAGCATGGCTCTCCGTAGCCGTGCAAATCGCACTGGCGGGCAACAAATAATGCCTGTAATCCTGCAAATGCTTACACCGTAACCCTACTCAAATGGGCAATGTACTCCTGTGTACAAACATTTTCAGGCTCAGACCCAGAAAAGCCTATATATATATATATATATATAAAAGTATGTATAACACTTACTCAATCTAAATCATTTCTGTGGTCTTCTGAATGTGCCCTGTGTGTGTGTTCCCTGCCTGCCCTTTCCAACGACAGCACAGATCCTGGCATAATACGTCAATATTTATTTATTTATGGGTGCACTACCACTTGAAATAGCTTTTCCCCCCCTCCCTCCCGTGCCAGCCTCCCAAGCTCTACTGGAACTTGAGTAACGATGGCCCCCGCACATTTTTGCTGCTAAACTACCCTTTCATTACGGTCAATGGAAAGATTTGAAGGTTTGCATTCATCGTGGGGTTTTTTGGAGCGGGAGGGAGGAGGTAAAACAGTGAGGACTATTAGAAGGGCTTCATGCCATATGAAGAGCATGGCATCTAGCCATGCTGAGCTTGTGCTAAAAATTGCTTGGCATTTTTATGCAGGCCTGCGGTCACAGTCGATGATACAGTGAACAGAAACACTTGGAATATATAAATACGCCCGCTCAGACCTGGCAGAGTTGAAAGGGTTAAAATCCACAGCGCTGACTTTACAGGATAATTTCTGATGTTCACTTCCTTAATAACTTATCCTCTGTACCGATAGCATAGAAATGACTGTGTACCTTTACAAAGATGTCATTTTTTTTTAAGGGAGAGCAGGATAAGATTATTATAGTAAAATAAAGACCCATTCAAGGTTGAAAATATTAGACAAATATGTGCCCACCTTTGTGGTTTTTTATATATATCTGAATATATACAAAATATATATATAAATATGTGAAAACATATATAAAATAAATTATATATATAAAAAATAAATTGCATATATTAGATAAAGAACCATTCAGGGTTGCGCATGTTGGAGAGGTATGACCTACCTTTGTGGGTTTATATAGGTTTAACATATAAATATATATTAAAATATAATTAAATATATATAAAATATATTTTAATATATAAATGTGTGTGTGCGTATGTAGTGAAGTTGTTTCCCAGTGATGGACCCACTCCCCAGCTGGCAGGTATAAGTAAGTCTTTCGGGGAGTGATGTCTGTCTATGCCCTTGGAGAATATGGTGGGATGTATTTTTAATGCTATTCCTTCATTATAGAAAAAAAAGTAGGGGGAAAAACCCCATTTTTTTAAAACAGTGCACAGCCTTTTGTAGTGGAAACTGGTGACCTGCCATTCATCAGGTCACTGATCATCTCATTAAAGGGTATAGCCATGGAGGGAATGAATTCTTCATGCTGAGGAAAGCCTCGGCACCTCTGTTTTCTTTATTTGAATCTCAAATGCTTCTTAATTCCCTGCATGGGGCTGTTGCAGAGGGGCGTCTCCTAGCTGAAAGCAGCCCTGGGAGAAGCACGCCCCAGCAGACAAGGCTGAGAGGCAGCGCTGACCCAGCCGGCTGCTTGTGGCATCCCCTTTTTGGGGAGGGCTGGCCCCAGCTATGGCCAAAGCGTGTCCCTCTGCTCAGCCCCCTGCGCTCGCACGCCTCGGGGCAGCCTCGGAGGCCTGAGCCCTGGTGAAGATGTGCTTCCAGCACTAAACCTTCAGGTCCCAATGCGTTGCATGGGGCTTGGATCAGATGGGAGTAGGTGCGTGGTGGTTGAAGATGCCGTCTAGAAGCAGCGTCCCCAGGCTGGGCTGGTGTCTAGGCTCCCTCTGCACAAAGCAGAGCGTGATGGGCACTTCCAGAGAGCAGAGCTGCTTTGCTTTGAGAGCTCACCCCGTGGATGGCAGGGTGGGTGAGGAGCCCTCCCTCTGCCTGTCTCACCTGCAGAGTCTGAATGATTTGCTTAGAGTAGATGCCTGCCTTTTAAGTAGCTAAAATTACATGAGATAAAGTCCATCGTAATAGAAAGAATTGCTATCTGGCCAGCTCTGGTGGTCTCCTTGCACCTTTGGCTGTCAGAGGCTGGGAGGGAGACCAGTTTGCTGGGTCCAAAACGATTTCACTCACCTCAGAGCAGGTCTTGCAGTGGGGTGAAGTAGAAGTAGGTCTAGGTGCCGGTGGAGGCTTGGCCTGATGATTCATCCATTGAACACCTACCCTTGGCAAACGGTAGGGACTGAGAGGAAGGGAGACGAAGCAGGGAAGAAAGACAACTTCCAGTGCCAAGAGTGAGCTCAGAGCGAGGTCTCGGGTGCCTCGTTGAGGACTATCCCTCCATTTCTGCTTGCCTCTGCGCACTCTGGCCAAGCAAGAGCAACGCGTTGGCCCGAGTGGCCTCTGGGCACGGGAGCTTTGCAGGGTGGATGGGGATGTCTTTGCGAGTCCATCCCTCTCCGTATCTTTCTCCTTTGCAAGGCCTCCGTGTTGTTTTTTCCTCCTCCTATTTCCCAGAAGAAAAGTTAATAAGTCTGTTCAGGTAGAAAACTTCATTCAGTAGTGATATTAAGCCTTTCAGCAGCAGATGACTTCATTCAAAAAGAATAGCCACGAGCTCTAGAGAGATCCAAATTCCAGTGAACACAGACTTCTGATACATGTTCATTTTGCTCCCACCGCCTTTCTTTCCTGAGACACACGGGACCACTTTAACAGTTTTTTTGGCAGGATGAGTGCTCTGGGAGAACAGGTTTTTTTAAAGTTTTCAAGTTTCTGAGGATGACATCAAGTTTTTTATTTCCTTGATTTAAAAAAAAAAAAAACAACTAAAAAAAAAAAAAGGAAAAAGGAAAACACACTACACTAGAGGAAAATATGTAGAGGGATGTGAGTTATACTGCATCTGTATCCTGTGGTCATGCTGCAATTGGAAAACATAAATCAGGTAAAAATTATGTAGTCGTGATGCTGGGAATCTCACGCAAAGCATTCCTTTTGGATCTCTTGCTCCTCTGTACTGTAAAAGTTCCTTTTGTCTCTGCTTAGAACTTCTGCCTGTGCCAAGGGGAATTTGGTGTGGAGAGCAAGAGCAAAACACCCAGCAGAAATCCACAGAGGGTGAAGCTTATGCAGAGAGACGATGGGATCTGCATCGCAGATGCCACTGTAGGACTTTGCCCTTAAAATTCCCCATGCATGAGAGTCAATGGAGCTGTACTAATAAACCATAGCTATTGGGTGATTTGGGGGGTTGCATGCAAGTCGTAGCTTTTATTTTTTTTTTTTAATTTGTGACTGCCAAAAGACAGCAGGGGAGAAGTGTTTGTGGGTCTGGGGCTAAAGCAATATAAACCAGCAATTCTGTTAAACCCTTTAACCAATTTTTGCTGATCATCTGCAACTCCCATTGTCTTCAGCGGTTATTATGGGTGCTGAAGAGCTTCTGGAAGTCTCAGGCCCTAGTTACTGTTCATTCAAATTAATGCAATTTAGTCCTTGAAGCTTCTTATTGGGAAAGCTTTTGAGAGGAAAGATGATTACGTGAAAGGGTGGCTCTTAGCTCCCTTGATGGGTATCCTGGGCCCTTTCAAAGTGAGACAAAGGTCCAGAATGATCCACTTGACAAAGAAGAGTGGCAGTGTAGTTCGATGTTATGTAAATATTTTTTCCGTCAAAGATCATGAGCCATAGTTTGCTGCCTTTGGCATTAGTCCACAGTAATCTTCCTGACTCCAAAGGAATTATTCCAAAGATTTCCTGGTGTAACCGAGAACAGAAACTGGGCCAGACACAAAGGATATAAAATCAGTACCATGATTCAGAGCTGGCATAACAGAGAAGATGATGCCTTAGAATGAATGGAATAAATCTAGGCTCCAAAAGGGTTGTCTGTCCTGGCATGCTAACATCACGTTGGACTGATAGGCACCCGTCTGACTAATGCAAGTAGATCTCGGTCCACTGCAGACAACCTCACTCTCCTTGCATCTTCTCATTGCATCTTTACATCCACTTTCATTTCCCATGTTCTGTCACTGAAATCTCCCAAGAGCCACATGCTGTCTGAAACATTTTCAATGTGAGGCTTAGAGTTATAACATCTGTTGGAGACATGATGCTTTCCTCCAGCAAACATCCCTGAGGAAAGTTTCCTGGTCAAAGCCTCAGTGGAAACCTCTTTTAAAGCGAGAAAGTCAGCTCAAGAAACACAGGATAGCTGCAATTTTCTCCATTGCCCCTTCTTCAGGGGATTTGTCCAGCAGGGCCTGACCTGCAGAAGCTCAGCCCAGCATGGGTGGATGCTGATGCTGTCTCTCCTGGCCAACATCCACTCTCCATCTCCGCTTGTGTTCCTCTCTTACTCCAACACAAATGGCTGTATTTCTCTGTGGGAATCTACCTTTTTATTTGCCTGACAATGATAGCTCTAGATCTCTAGGTGGTTCTTTTCACTGCTGGTTCCTGGGTTTGTTGCAGTGACCTCTTTGGGCTGCACTGCTCAGATGAGTGATGGAAGCGTTGGATGTAAACGTACCGTGCACCCAAACCAGGGTTATTGGACCGCTTCCCATTGTGGCAAGAAGGTCAGGACATTGGATATGTTGGTGGAGCATGCTGCAGTGAAGAGCCTCCCGTATTGCTCAGTGGACGTTTTGACTTGTATTACTAGACATCCAGTCTAGGGTATTATTTTCTGTGGGGCTGGTCTGCGGTGCCCATGCAGAGAGAGCTCATATTTGATCTGAGGTAAGACAGAAGGAAGTACTCAGTAGTTCCTCTCCCACCAAGCCCTTTCCTGCTGCAGTTTATCCACTTCAGACTCTCCAGCCAGTCTATTGAGAGTGGTTCAATTTTATTTCAACATGCTGGAAATAAGCTGAAATGAATGCACATTAACAATTGTTTTCTGGTTTATTTTTTTCCTGGGAGATGGTATATTTATTCCAGTCACTTTTTTTCTCTTCCTCTTTCTATATCTGTTATGGCTGACTTCCATTTCTTTCCCACTCTCGAGTCTCAGCAGGAAGGACAACAATTGGAGGCCTGGGAAATATGAACCCAAATGCCTTTGAGTTATGTTTGCACTCTGGAATTGCGGTCTGATTCTGCACCGCCGTACCCACGGGTGCTGGGCGAGTGGACTGGACAGGACCGATAGGATAGCAAACATTTTTCCTTTTGTAGTGACTGACCAAGGAGGAGTAAAAATCTCCTGGCAATTTGGAAAGAGTGGAGGGGAATCACTGTGTTTGGCCACTGATATACCTTTGGTCAGATTTTAACTAGGAATTGCCATCGTGAACAAGATCTAGACAGTGCCCAGCTCAGGGGCTTCAACGGTTCCTGTAATGGCAGCAGCTAATCGCAGGGAAATCCTCTTCTGTATCATGCCTCATCTTGACCTCGAAACAGGTATCAGTATGATCCTCGGGGCCTGACATTCAATAGGTCTTTTGAAATCTTGTTACCAGGAGCTACTGCAGCTCTGGAGAGCCTCGGTGTGCAATGCTTTGTTGCAGAAATATCAGAAGTGTCTTCTAAAATAATTTGCTTAGGGCCAGCAGGGGTTGGATGCTTCAGTGCAGAGGCTTCCTGGTTATGAACCGTGGATCTTAAAAGAGATTTTTAACAAAGTTTTTGTTTGGCAGCTGCATTTACTATGCATTGGCTGGTACATTAGGAAACTTCAAGTCTGCACATGAAAATACATTGAAAATTATTACTCTCTTACAACGTAGTGATAAGCAAGAAAGTGGACTGCTCTATGAAGGTCTATATTTATAATTTTTCCACAGTTTTTATTAGTTTCTGGAGGCCAACAAGATTTCCAGCTCTGAATTTGCTCCTTTGAATCCTTTGCTAGACATGAATTTGTGGCATAAGTGATCTTACGGAGCTCCTAAGTCTGTCATGGTGAGGGCATCGTTTGGCCAGGGAAGGGGGAGATGTGAAAATGGGACTGAGTTTGCTAATTCCACCTGGCAGAGGTCTGATTTTGATGGAAGCACTCGGCAAATGCAGGAAGGATTCACCTGTAAGGCCTGATCTGTAGGGTCCGGGTTGTACGATGAACTCTAAAGAGGAATGCGTGTGCTATAGGAAACAGCGATGCAGAGCCGGTGCCCGATCCTACAGGTCTGGGAAACATCTAGCCAGGTGGGAGTTAAGAACTGAGTCCAGACTTCAGGACCGAGTGCCTTCGCTATAGACTTGGACCTCATCCCTGATTTCTTCCCCCAAGCTCTAATGAAAATCAAAGTAATATTGTCTCCCGGTGGCCCTTCAGCTGGAAGCCCGATGGTGCGGAGACTGTACAGCACCTTGCGCAATGCGGCTCCCCGTTCCTCCCAGTCCCCCTCTGCTATTGTAATATACCAACTACCGTAACTGAATATTCATCATTAGCCTCCAACAGACTTTAAATAGACCAATGACAGCTTCCTTCCTTATAAATTCTTTCCCCAACCAACTTTTTTTTTCTTCTAATTTCACAGTTTTTAATGCAAAAAAAATGTAGTCCATTAACACTCCCGTGTAAAACTGTAACTCACATTCTGGCCCAGGAACAACAGTCTCTTCCTTGCCGTGTGGACGATTTCCTATATTGCCAGTGTAAGTCAGACTTTAACGCTTTTTTTCCCTCCCTGCTTCACTGCAATTTTTTTGGACAGCAAAATTTCTGGACACAACAGTCACTTTGTGCCAGCAGTGAACAAAACCTTTCATTCCATTAAACTGTGGCCCAGGATTACAACCAGCTATTCTGGGAAGAGTCACTTTTAGGCCCTGAAAAAAAAAGAATCTGATGCATTTTTAAACACCAAAGGACAAACTAAAATGGTAGCTGTGCACACTGCATATTGAGTGGGCTCAGGAAACAGTATAAATGTTTCAAGATGACTGTTGCTTTGCAAGGTACCAGAGGTATCTCTTTATTAGACCTCAGCTCCTGTAAGGAAGAAAAAGGAGGAAATACAGAGATAACTGCCTTTGTGTATAGGAAAATGGCAAAATGAAAGAAAGAGAATATTTTGGATATTTAGTTAGAAAATACTTTCCTTCCTCTCCCTCCTCAAATAGTGGATTTTTTGGCAAAAATAGCACCCAACATGTTTTGACAGAAATGGAAATATTTCAGTCAGGAGAGAAGTCATTGCGATACCTCCTGGGAACTGCTGTTTGGAAACTTGGTGTCTCCAACCTGTTCCCTCTCCAGCGTGACTCCCCGTTCCCACTGTGGCTCCCGCAGAGCACCACAGTCCTCTCCTGTGGCCGTGGAGGCTGCCATGTCCCCTGGGAAATGCAGTCTGAAAGGAATTTGGTCCCCAGTGCACAACAGGAGTGTGGGATCCAGACATCACCCATGCTGGCACTTCAGGGTAAAAATATTGCTGTTTCAGGCATACAGCTCCTTTATGGAGAGGGAGTATTTTTTAACAAGAAAAACCAATCATATGGTTAAATTTTCCCTTTCTCAGCTCTCCACTGAGACAGAGAACACGTAGATTTAAGTGAGAAGCATCTGGGACGGGGATGGCTTCTTAGTGTTTGTGTGGTGCCTCTCACAGTGATGTTGATGGGGCCCCTGTGAGCTACCCTGAGAATTTACTGTAAGAAACCCCCATGCAGATCTAATCCCATGTGTGAATGGGGAGGGGATGACAATCCCAAAGAGACATCCAATTCTTCCCTCACCGAAGCAGGGAGAAACTGTGACTGCAGTCATCTCTACATCCTCCAAAAGAGCCACAGAGAACATGATGTGGCATCGTGCCATGGTATGTGCCGCCCCCTCCTTCTCCTCCTCCTCCTCCTCCTCCTCCATCATAGCTCACAGGTACTGGGGGGGGAGAAAAAAAAAAAAGGCTCTGTCATTTCTTAGGGGGGGACGGAGGGTGGAGTTGTTGGAGCTGAGGAAGAAGGAACCAGCAGCAGCCACTCATTAGGGAGGAGAGCTAAGGGCAAGGTCCATGTGTCACCTCCCTATGGCTTGTGTCCTTGGAAGGGAAACATGGTGGGGATGCAGCTTTGGGGTGTCATGCTGGTACTGTTTCCATAAGGGTCCCTGTGTGGAGGTGGAGCACGACAGGAGCAGGCAGCTCAAAACCGGGCCTGGTGGGGCTGGGAGACCCCTCGAACCTAGAAGGTTTGAAGGCCATAACTCTTGATGTTCCTGAAAAGCCACCAAAGCTGCCCCCCAGCAAGTGCTCCTGGGGTGGACATGCTAGCACTGGGTGTCCACAGGCAGAGAGGTCCTCTGAAGCCCACCACACACCCTGGCATCTATTGCTGTCTTGTGTATCTGAGGGATAAGTCTCTGCTTCCTCCCAGTCCATCTCTCTCTTGTTCCTCGTGCACATCCTGGACTTCAGTTCTGGGAAAAAGCTGCCTGGTCAGCCAGCAGAAGTGGGTGGAAAGCCATGCTCCTGCAGGGAGGAGCTGCTGGGCTTCCAGGGGAAGAAACCCCACCTTTGGAATAGGCTCTGCTTGGCAAGCCACCAGTGCCCGGGGTTTGGAAAGCTTTTGTGGCACAATGAGAGACACATTTATTTGGTTTTGAGCTCCTGGGTGAGTTTCCCCTCCATTACAGCTCGGTTGCTGATGTTTCTGGCAGCCACCACAGCAGTGGTTTGGATGAAAGCTCCCTGCTGTGAGTAGGTTTATATAATTGGTATTGTTAAATTTTGTAAATAAGTTCTGAGTTGCTACGGTGATAGGTCCTCTCTAAGGGGTGTAATTGGAGATGTAGTGCTCCTCCTCCATGTGTAAGTGGCCAGGTGAGCTTGTTCATGGGATTTAAGGATCTGTCCTTGCTCCAGCATAATGATTTTGGGCAGGTGAGTAGGATACCTCAAAGCCAGCTTGGTCCAATGGTTAGAGCCTCAAAGAAGAAAGCTTGTTTTGGGATCTGGGCTCTGGTTCGTGGCTGCTCTGAGCCTGGTGGCAGTTTCTGAGGTGCTGCTGTGCTACTTGATCTTTACACATTTTACCAAGTCTTTGGGTTCAGGGAGCACCCAGCTGTCTTGGAGACAGTCCCAGGAGGAGGCTTGCTCCTTGCCTGAAGTCTCTGAGACCCCCTACTCAGCTTCAGTTCTCCGCCCTGCAGAGCAGGAATAATCTTGTCCAGCCGCGTTGCTGATGTGCTTGGAGAAATGTCTCCAAAACACACTGTAGGGTCTTGTAGGAGAGGGATTTCCAGCCAGGGTTGGCAAATCATCCCAGATTTCAGAGCAAGGGAACAAACCAGACTTTCCATCAGTGCTCACCCTCCCAGCCTGGCTCTGCTGAGGCATGTGGCTCTGGGCGTGCATCAGGTCTTGGTGATTTATTTATTTCTCTTTTCTGAGCACTCTGGAGTGGAGCTTGTTCTCTGGTCCAGGGATCTCTCATCCAGGACAACCAGGCTGGCAGACCCTGGGGAAAAGGAATGGGGACAACTACCATAAGGAGAAAAAGTAGACCTAAATATTTAATCCATCTCCAAGTCAGCTTGGCAGAAATGAGGTTTTTATTTACACGCATATGCACATCCAAATATACGGTATAAATAGTATATACTTTATGAATGCTATCATAATATGTAGATATAAATCTTGAGTATTTTGTTATAACTGCATATATCTATTTGATCTATGGGTGTAAAATAGCAGTTGTGGTGGAAAAGGCACGACTCTAAAGGGAAAGATACTAAAAGGAAAGTGAACTAGAAGAGAGTGCTGCACCGATAAAGTGTGACGGGGCTGCAGCCTCCTGGGAGGGATGTCTCTGTTTCCCTGCAAGTCTAAACAAACACCATGACACTAATGTGCTGCCTTCATTTATTAATTCACCGATCTATTTATTAATTGATTGCTTTTCTGCCTTGTTTTTTTTTATGTCTTTTCTTTTAGTAAAGAGTACCCGGTTGTTCCCAGGAGCACAGTGAGACAAAAAGTGTCCTCGAATCACAGCCCCTTCAGTGGCGAGACCAGGGTCCTTTCTGCCTCCTCCAACCTGGGCTCCCAGTACCAGTGCGAGAATGGGGTGTTGAGCACCTCCCAGGACCTGCTACCGCCTGCCAACCCCTACCCGATCTCCCAGGAGCACAGCCAGATCTACCACTGCACCAAGAGAAAAGGTCAGGCCTTGGCTGCTCCCCGCTCAACGCTTGCTGGGTGGCTTTCCCCTTCCTGACACTACTGCCAGCCTTGTTTTCTGATGTTTCCCCTTCCCCACAGGCTGGACAGCCCCAGCCTGCTTTTCAGTGACACTTGAGGATGAGCAAGGGATGAGGGCTGTGTGCTGGAGGTGGGCAGGTCCCCCGGGCTGGGCTGGGAAACTTCTCTCACCGGTGTCAGCCTAAAACCCCATCTCTGCTGCTGGACTGGGAGCGAGCTGTTTGGAGGGGTGGCAGTACCTTTCACCCAGGTTGAATCCACATTCAGTAAGATAGCTGGTGCCAGAGATAAAGATGACGTATCTGTCTCCATAGCCCCTCAGACAGGGTTAATCTCCAAGTGGAGATACCTTGGCAGCTTGGGTTTTGCATGGTTTTCGACTAAGAGCCTCACAGTTGGGACACAGTTGTGTATGCAGAAAGCAATTCCACTTAAATGCTCGGTCTAATGAACGGGGTGTGGGATTGAAAATCATGATATCCATGTTCGTTCCCTTCTGGTGCGATTGACGTGCTTTGACAGAGCTTGAGGGATCAAACTGTGAGGGCTTTACACTGACTGCTCAGCTCGTCCTGGCGTGAAGAGCCCCATGATATCGATGGGATAATTGTTCTCAGGCAGGTTTGCAGTCTCTCCCTTCCTCTCCCAAAGCAATGGGAATGACGAAGTGCAGCAACACTTGCAGGTCTCACATCACAAAAGCCTCAAATCCGTTCCACCCCAGACACTCAGAAGGAAACAGGGGATTTCCAGGGCTGAATGCAACCCTATGGGGTGGGCAGGAGGTGGTTACTGCCAACCCTATTCCCTTTTCTCAGGATTTAGTCTACATTGCATGAGAAAACCTAATAGGAGTCAGCGTGCAGCATGGCATTTGAATGCACCAAGAATTTCTGCAGCCCAGTAGCCTCTTCCCGCAGCAGATCCCTTCCTGCTTCCCTGCACGGTCCTATCAGTCAGCCATATGTCATTATTTTTAGTAACGTAACCCCTGGCGCTCTGGGATGTGCAGTATAGACACACAGTCTAAGGTAGCGGATGCTGGGAAGCGCTGGCAGATGAGGCAGGCGGGCAGTGGAAATCTCTCTCACATCCTTGGTGAATCCCCTCAATGTTGTAACGTCACGTGCTGTGTACAAGTATATATGCAAAACAAAATGTTGATAAATCTTAATATTTTCCTGATGTGAGATTGAGCCAAACAGTGGAAAACAGAGGCATCATTTTCTGACCCCTCCAGCTGACCAGGCAACCCTCGTGCTCGTATAGAGTGTATCAAAGCTGTGATTGGAAATGGTGATGCTAGACTTGAGCTACCTGTAAGGTAGGGAATAAGGAGTTGCAGTGGCCTCCCAGAGTGTCCCCTGAGGTCAGAGGTGGGGTGTGTGGCCCTTGCTACCCCCGTGTGGGTGCGAGGCTTTGGGACACGGCTGGGTTGCTGCAAAGCCACGCTGTTGGTGAGGGAAAGGCAGGTCCTGTTCCTCAGCCTGCGATCCGTCCTCGGTGCTCTTTTGCCCTGGAAGCTGAGCTTTCACCGCTCCTCTTCCCCTTTGCAAAAAGTAACCAAAACAAGCTGGCCCAAACGGCAACAAACCCTTTGGACAATCTCCGACTGCTGCGTGTCCCCTCACTGCAGGGCAATTCATCATTCGCCTCCACATTGTAACGTGATAAGGAATCAACAGAGGTTTCCTTCCAGTTTTGGGATTCCCGCTAAGTGGTGTCTCCATGGGTGGTTTCCCTCAATCCCCCAATTATCTCACTTCCTCTTATTGTCACAAAAGAGACGACTATCTGCCCTGTAATAAGCTCCCCGGCCCCTTTTGGCCTGCGTGGCCCTTGCGAAAGCGCAGGAGACTGGCAAAGGGAGTCCTTGTCTGCACGGCTGATGGCCCCTCATTATCTCTACGATGGCTTGAGTGGCACAAGCAGTTAAGGGCCTTTTATCAAAGCCGCCAAATGCTTTAATCAAAGAGAAGCGGTGTCCTGTCCGATACCACCGGCTTCTTCCGTGAAGCTGTACGTCTCAGGAGCCTGAGCCTCTGCTTTCCTCCCTGTGCCTTTTTCCCCCTCCCCATGCATCTAGTAAATCGAAAACAGCCACCAGGGCTTAAAGAAAAGAAACACAAAGTTAATGGGAAACAGAGAGCCAACATAAGCTGCCAAGCAGCTCTTTGCAAAGTGAAATTAATTAAAAAAAAAAAAAAGTCACTAGAGATGAGCAATTCTGTTCAGATAAATCAGAACGTGATCCAAGGTTTCGTCTCAAACTCAGACTGAGCGTGGCACTTTCTTCTAGCACTGAGCGAGGATCTTTATTGAACTTGGGAAAACAACCTTACCTATAACATTCCTCTTTTTCTTCCTTTTCCAGCCTCTCCTTTCTAAGTGAAATATTAAGCTTTCCTTCACAGCCTCTCCTGCTTTCCTACTTTTCTGCATAACTTTTAACAAGCCTCACCATCTAAGAAAACGTGAAAGCAAGAGCATGTTCACTCCTAATGCACCTCTGTCCCTTTTCTGGACTGGAAATATTATTGATTTTGTTGGATCATCAGCTCCTCAAACATTGACTCTTCCTCAGTCAGTTTAGGATTTCTCTCAAGCGGATTATTTCTTTTTCTCAAGCCTGCCGTTATGGATAAGTGCTCGCAGGGGCAGAAGGCAATGTGACCGGGTTTGAGACCAGCTGGTGTCTGTATCTTCTGTAGCAAATACCACCACTGTTTTCCAAGATAGTCTCTCAGATACGGCTCCTTCCAGCTTTGACATCTTGTGATGTTTCTCTGCATCCTTTTTAATCAGGAGGTCAACTCTTGGTTTAGGCTCGGTTAACAATAGGTCTGTATTTGAGCAACCCAAAGGTACCTTATTCAACTTCTACTTCCTTGGTGACCTAAGACAAAGATTTAGTTCTGTGGTTGATGGTGTTGTCCTTAGCTGTCAAGTCAAGATGGATTCACTCTGGAGATCTGATATGGAGTTACATTAGGGCAGAGCAGCAGGACTGTAAGGGAATGTTATCTCTGAAGGCTCCGCTGTTTCAGGGAGCTGATGCTCTTTTGGGTGAGGAAGGAAGGGAGGACACATCCCAGAGCCCCAAATCTGGCAATTCCAATTCCTGGTGCCCGGGTGGGAGTGCAGGGTCACAGCATTGGGAATGACCCCAGCGTGGTGCAGTGGGGCCGCTGCTCCAGGCACCTTCTGAACATGCAAAAGGCTGGGGAATGGCAGTCCTCAAGGCGAGAGTCATCCTGCGTTGCATCCCAGCTCCACACCGATATTGCTTGTGGCATCTCACAAAAAGACTGGTCTTGAGAGGATGGATTAACTCCAATCCTGTATCTTACCAAGGAGTGGCCTCAGTTCTTGATGTGGATTTTTAGGCTGCAACAAAGACCAGTTAGAGCTTTGCCTTTTTTCAAGTTGTTCTCCACCTCTCCCTTTCTCACTGTTGTGCTTGGAGAAGGCCAAAAGGACTTACCAGCAGGCAGCTTGCTTTCTGTCTTTCATTTTAGCCCCATGTCCCAGTTAGGGCATCGGGGCTTGTTTTCCCTTGTGTTATCCTCCTCCCTCAGACTTCCTGTGAACTGAAAAGCCATCCCTTTAAACCTCTGCTCCCTCCCAGCCTTACACAATCTCAACCACTTGGCAGATTTCTGGGATGCTTGTGATGCTGAACAGGAGGCGACTGGAACAGCCTCTCCCTGGGGAGGTTATAAAAGTTGTCATGTTGGCACTCTGAGGGAGAAGAGGGATGTGGCAGAATCCACCGGCTCCAACCAGCGAGGATCGTATCCTTCAGCCACCTACCTTGGACATGACCCTGCCCGTGGGGAAGAATATATCTTTCATCTCCTCCCTGCTCTGCTGAGGTCGGTGGAGATACAGCAATGCCTTTCCCCCTTCTGCACAAGAACAGGCACTGTTAGGGTGGATAGACCTCTTCATTGGTTGAACTGATTTCTCCCTCATCCCACCCAGCTTTTATTTCACTCAGAGAATCTGTAGGACAAAAGTCAGGTAGGGGATGTCTTCTTGGAGGACATGCTGCTCCTCCTGCTGATGTTAGGAAGTGTAATGAGTTGGCCAAGGCTTGAGCTGTCCTGCAGCCGGAGGTGTTTGCCGCTTGGGTAGATGCAGTGGAGCCCAGAGCAAGATGGCTGCTGGGGCAATGAGGGTGAAGAAGAGCCTGCCTGCATGGTGGGGAGATGCTCAGGGGGCTGGTGTGCACCCAGCTTTTGCTGTGCGGCCACATTGCTTGTGGTGCTGTAGTTTCAGCAGCTTCGTATAAGCAGCCTGCTCTCCCATCAGGAGGTGCCTCCTGTGCCTCTGCAGGCAGTGCTGGCACCTCCCTGCCTCTGGAAGAGGTGCCAGCTTTTGCCTTGGGTTGTCTCTGCCCCAAACCCCTTTCTGTCATGTTCTCCTGCAATGCAACACAGCCACATTGCAAACCGTGCGATTGCTGAAACAACCAGCACGTCTTAGGTTTCATGTCCTAGGATGTACGTCTGCTTTGCCCTTTAGGGATGCTCATTTTGATCGCATCTGCCTTGTTCTTTTCTTCTTTGACAACCCTTGTCAGTTTTGCACACTGCGATTGGCTATTCAGGCTCATGTAGATTCATACTAAAACCAGACTGGATAAAACAACAGTGTTAGAGATAATCACCCATTGTGTCTTCCTCACAAAGTCGGGATGAACCTACTGTAATGCCCTGGAAGTGTGGGTGAGCTTTAAAAACTAAACAGTTGGGTCCCATTCTTCATTGTCTTGTGTCCCGGGGGGCTGACTGTCATGAATTGGAAAGGAGCGCTCCTGATTTACACCAGGGGAAGAGGTGGGCCCATTGCACCCTGAAGTCCGGACATTTTACATGTTTGCATTTCATTCTGGATGGCCCTAATCTTGGAATTGGGAAAATTCCATTTAAAAAGCCATTTGTGTGGTATTTACAGCCCAGCTGGAAGTAGTAAATACCGGAAATCTTGGAACTGCTTATGCTCTCACTCAAGCTCCTTCATTAGATAGATCATCAAATTCCTTGTGAGGGAGCCAGTTTCCACCCCATTCTGCAGGCTCCGTTTTCCTTGGATCCACTTCGGAGCAGCTTCTCCCAAGCGCTGGCAGCTTCCCCTGCTTGGCAGAACCTTTTGCTTTTTGAGGTTTGCACAGTATCGAGGGGCTGGTCACAAGAGCTGATCACCACTCTTGGCTTCCAAGAATAGCAACAAATGTGGAGGATGGTCAGCATCTCCTAGAGGTGCCCAGCACCTCCTAGGGCTCAGTGACGACAGGAAAAGGACAATAAAGTGCTATCAGGGAACCAACATCAAGAATCAAACCCAGAGTAGACCAGTCAGTTATCTCCTATGTCCAGCTTACGCTGATGCTGAGGAGGTGAGAGGACCTTCAGGAAGAGGATTATGGCCTTGGGACACACTGTCCAGGCTCCAGAGCAGGAGGGGATGACTTCAAACTGCAGCCTTCAGCGTTGCGTGAGAGCCCTGTTTGACTTGACCTCCTTTTGCTATTCTCTTGCTTGAAGATGTCCCCTCCCCACCCCCAGATCTGCTCTGCACACCATGGGGATGCACTTCACCTGCTCTGTGCTGGCTGTGGTCTCCCCTCCAAGGAGTGGTGAGACAATGCCAGATGAGACTAGAGAGCCTGGACCAGTGTAAATTCATCAGCTGGCACCAACTGAAGATCTCTGGACTGCGTCATCCCATCTGATGATGAAGATGGACTATTCTCTTCCCTCTCCAGCACTTTCAGGTTACATAGATGGGAAAATCATGAGGAGGAGGGGCCAGAGGGCAGGCAGAAGCTGTTAGGTAGGCTGTAATCCTTTGTTAGCGACTGTGTCCTCTTTGGAGATGGGTACGGTGTCCTTGCACGTCTTAAAACCTGGAGTGATGGTGCCTGTTCCACGTACGGCATCAGTGAGCCTGGCTCTAGAGAGGCCGGCAGAGCCATCGCGAGAGCTTACAGAAGAAGAGGCGGGACCTATAGGGTTTCCACTGAAATGCTGGTTGTTTTTGTTTTTCCCTCTTCACCTGCAATGAATTCTGGAAGTGGATCCGTAACTGCGGCTCTGCCTGATGGGCTGTGGCAGGCAGCGAAACGTCTGGGCTAAATGGAAAAATCAGCAACCTCAGGTTGTAAGTCAGGCGCGTTTTTACACAACGGAAAAACAGAGTTTGACTGTTTTGTGTTGTATATTGAAAAAAATAAAAATAAAGTAAACAGTCAAACCCCAAGCCAATGATTTCTAATGCCAGCAGAGTAATGCGGTTTAATGCTGAAAACTTTATTAGCAGAACAATGCTTCATTTTACAAGACATTGTTTTTCCACCCTAGTGTTCTGATTACTCAGTGGTGGGTTAGGGATCCAAAACTTTTAGGCTGTCTGTAAAAGCTAGAGCTCAGGCAGTTCTTCCAGACGTACCTCCTGTGATAGCTCGGGAGGGAGCTTAGACCTCCGCTTCCAGTTTTTGTCGTTCAGGGGACCACATCCTCCCCACTGCTCCTATATAAAATGAACCGGGTCAGGATTAAGGAGAGTGAAACACTTTTGCATCTATCTGCTTTCCATTTCAGCTGTTTTAAAGATGTGATTGCATTGCTCGCTTATCCCATCCTACTTTCTGTCCCCGTTTAAGAGAAGGCAGAGGAGGACGATAACTTGATTATCAGGGCTCTGCATTGCTGGGACTAAGGAGCCAGGTTTTGCTCTTGTCAGGAAGAAAGCATGAAACGGGACTGTGCCTCTCCAGCTGAATTTACGGGCGGCTGCCGCAACAAGGTCGAAGGGCACCGGGGGGAAGGTCCCCATGGTGTGTGCCTCAGTACCTGATGTTTTCTGGGGTTGTCAGGCCCAGAAGACTAACAGCAGCAGTTGTTCCAGCTGGGTTTGCTGGACTTGGTAGACACCTGAGTGGGAGTAATGGGTTATTTTACAATTAGGGTGGGTGCAGCTTCCAGGAGAAAGCACACGGCTGTTTATAGCAATAAGGGTACGCGCACGTGCATGTTTACAAGAAACACAAGGTGCCCGCCCTGCCCATCCGCACCTCGTGAAGGTGAGCCCTGGGCACTCGCGTTGGAGCTGCTCAGCGGCAACACCTGTGTTTTTGCAAGTGCTTCTTGGGGGGCAGATGCTTTTAGTCCTCTTTTTTGTGGAAGTGTTTTTTTTCCTTTGTATTTTCCTTTGGGGGTGAAAAAAATTACAGCTCAAAACATGTTGGTTCAGAAAATTTGCAAAGGGCCATTTCTAGCAGTATTCTTTCAAATTTTACCCCCCTTGAAAGGGTGCAACCAAGAGGACTTTAAGCAAAGTGGGATGTTTTTCTGGCTGCACCAGGAATCTTGTTCTTGAAGCTGCAGCAAAGTTAATCTGGGTCAGAACAAGCTCCCCTTCCCTTGCCTCGCTGTCCTTAAAATCTCTTGGTGAAGCGCTCATCCCTGGGAACTTTGCCATCCCTTCCAGCAGAGCTGGATTTCATTTGATGACCCTGCGAATGAATAAATAAGTGCATATTCATTTATTCATTTTGCTTCACCCTAGAGATTTCACCTAAATTGTTTATCTCCTTCCCTCTGTTGGCCCGGGATGCTGCAGGAAACAAAGGGCTCTGCAAGCTCTGCCTTGTTGTTTCTAGCTGTGAAATTTACTTTTCTTTTTTGTTACGCTTGGCCCCGGCGCACAGCCCTGCGTGGATTTATGTGCCCAGCTCCCTTGGCACAGCTAAAGACCGGGGCTGTAAAACTCCAAATCTGATTGTCTCAACTCTGCCATTGCTGATGCTCTCCCGGGGGGATTTTTATTGTGATCTCCATTTTTGTCTCATTTATCGTGAAAGTATATCGCTGTAAAGGCTTTTAGTTCACAGCATCAGCTCTGCGCCTCTCAGCTGGGAGTGGGGACCTGTGTTAGGTGCGCTGTATCCGCAGGCAGATGTTGCTCTGGTCAAAGCGCTGGTGGCAGAAAGGAGACAAGGAGCTTGGTGGCGTGGGGGCGTGCATGGGGGTCACCAAGCAAGCTAAGCCTCGGAGTCCCGCCAGCATCTTACAGCCCTGATTTTCCTCCCAGAGCTCCTAGCTAATCCCTTCCCCAGCCCAGCAGAGAGGGCCAAGTGCAAGACTTGGTTTCAGCAGCATCGATTCAGGGCGATTCCAAGGAAGGGATCCGGATTTACACTGACATAACTGAGAGAAGTGTCTGGATCAGCTCTGTGCCGACTGTGTCCTGGGTAAAACGAGGACTGTGGAGAGGGAGGTTCAGCCGAGGGCATGGTATTGTTGTTCGCTACCGCGAGTTTTCTCTCCCAACAGATGAGGAATGTTCCACCACTGAGCATCCCTACAAGAAGCCCTACATGGAAACTTCTCCAGCAGAAGAGGATCCTTTCTACAGGTCCAGTTACCCCCAGCAGCAGGGACTGAACACTTCATACAGGACTGAATCAGCCCAGCGCCAAGCATGTATGTATGCCAGCTCCGCTCCCCCCACGGACCCCGTGCCCAGCCTAGAAGACATCAGCTGTAACACGTGGCCGAGCGTGCCATCCTACAGCAGTTGCACAGTGTCTGCCATGCAGCCGATGGACAGGTTACCCTACCAGCATTTCTCTGCCCACTTCACCTCGGGGCCGCTGATGCCCCGGCTCAGCAGCGTGGCCAACCATACCTCTCCCCAAATCGGAGATACCCATAGCATGTTTCAGCACCAAACCTCCGTTTCTCACCAACCCATCGTCCGGCAGTGTGGACCTCAAACCGGCATCCAGTCCCCCCCCAGCAGCTTACAGCCCGCAGAGTTCCTGTATTCCCACGGCGTGCCTCGAACCCTTTCGCCCCACCAGTACCACTCGGTCCACGGCGTGGGCATGGTGCCAGAGTGGAGCGAGAACAGCTAACAAGGCGGTCAGGAAAGTGCAAGAGCATTAGCCATGAAAAAAAAAAAAAGGGAAAAGGAAAAGGAAAAAATACCCTGTCGATAATAAGGAGAATATTTTGCAAGACTCCTTTAACTGAATGTTCACCGATAGCACTCGAGAGGGATGGACACTGATTGAAACCACAGACGAAATAGTCGTCGGCCTCGGTGTGACTTGCCCCCCCCTTTTTCTTTTGTTTCAAAAGAAAAATCGACAGATCGGCACACTTCTCCCCCACCACGGTCCCCACCCGGTTTGTGTTGCTGCCACCGCCAGCCCGCGCCCTCGTCCCCCCCGCCCTCCTGCTCTTTTTGTTCTCCCGGGGACACGAAACTCCTGCTGCCTTTCTCGACACAGTCAGAGTGCTTGAACGAAAACAACTAGGATGTTACTTTTTTTTGTGGTGTTGATGTTGACGATGTTATATAATAAATAATAATATATATATATTTTCTTTCAATTTTCTCAAAAAAAGAAAAAAAAAAGACACCAGCCCTTTTTACCAAGGGTGGATTTTGGAGTGGTGTTTCTTTTTTTTTTTAATTAGTATTATTGTTGTTACTTTTCAACAGAAAGAGGTATTACGAACCCACAAATAAGAAAAGCAGGTACCTACCTCGCCCAGAGTGAAACCGCTCCCTGCGGGGTGCCGTGTTTCCTTGCAAACGCCCCAAAACACGCCTCTGCAGGAACCCGCCCCGTGAACTCCTCTCCTTTCCCACTTGTGTGTAATTCTCTCGCTCTTCTTTCCTTCCCATCTCCCGGTCTTGCCCGGTCCATCAGCTGTCTCTGACGGAAGCGGGGGGTACCTTTCAAACTTGAAAACATCGACAGCTTGTCTCCTGCCGAATTTTTACCAGCATGCAGAAAGCGAGGCTCTGAGCCAGCTGCGAGGGGAGGAAAGGGGGGAGAGAGGATGCAGACAGTGAAAGGGAAAACTTTGCTCATAAAAATGGTGCTGACGCTTGTTTGCGATCCCGGACTTTCATTTTATCGTGCGTTCTTTTTCTTCCTCTCAAAAAAAAAAAAAAGAAAACGGGATACTGGTCTGGGTATGTTAAGTGAGATTTTAAGTAAATGTCTTTAAAAGGAGCAGAAAATGATCACGGGAGGCTGGGAGTGGGGGAGGCAAGAAGAGAAGAAAAAGCAAATGTGTGTAAGTAAAAATGTCTACTGCAGAATTTTTCAGGTGTAAAATTTCCTGGTACTATTTATTTATACATGGGAGTTCAAATAACTCATGGTATGTCACAAAGCCAGCAAAGCAGCTGATTCAAAGGGGTTAAAATTTTTATTGAAACGGAAGTTTGCTTTCTTTTCTTCTTTTTTTTTTTCTCTCCAAGCTGTGCACACTCTATATAATTTACATATATTTTTAATTAAAAGTAATTCTAATTAACAAAAGAGGTATACCTGTGTGTCAGCAACTGAGAACGTGGGTGTGAATGCGTGGGAATGCCGGTATGTGTGTGGGAGGGTTTATAGACAGGTATCCAAAGCCGTGTAGCTAAGAAGAAAAAAATAATCCCTACCTAGCTACGCTTTCCTGTTCTTGTGTGCCAATTTATGTCTAATAAATACCACATGCTCTCAACGGCAAGGGGCCTGCCCACCTTTTTTTAATTTTTTTTTTGTTTTGGGTGGGTTTTTTGGTTCTTTCTGCTCGATGTCCGTAAGTTTGATTTTTCGTTATTTCTGGTGTACCACAGGAGGTACAGCATCCAGCGGGGAAGGCTCTTAGGCAGTGGTGGGCTGAGCCTGAGACTGCTGTGCCTGGGGCTGCGTGTTTCTCCGCCACAAAACTGTCTGGGTCCCCCAGATCCTTCCCACCCAACCCGTCCCGAAGGGAGATGCTCTCTTGGGGTCACTTTCCCATCGAAGCAGATGTAGAAGTGACCTTGGGAATCCAGGTGGGTGCTGGGGTGGCACCGGGAAGCCCTCGTGGAGGTGGAGCTGCCGCCCGTTCCCACGCAGATGGGGTTGGCGGGGGGATGTCTGGCCCGGGGGAGGTGTGGGGCTGTGTCCCACCCTCAGCGAAGGAGGGGAGGATGCTGGATGCTTCGCGGATTGGAAGCAAGATGGGAAAATCAGCTCCAGAGAAATAAAGAGATTGCATGCGAGAAGCCCAGCAGAAAGGTGTCTGTGTGGCTGGTAAGCCATGGCCACCCCAGGGAGCAGCGTGGCCAGCTCCTGGGCACGAACCGAGGTCTCCCCAGACCGCCCCACCAGCAGCAGCTCATCTGGCTGCAGCAGCGGCACCGCCAATGCGTGGCTGGCAGCCTCGGTGGCCTCCTGTGCCCCAGAGATCTAGGGACACCTTGCAAAGGGGCAGAAAGTGAGTAGGATTAGTAGACCCCCTTCACAGGTGCTGCTCCCACCTCGCTGTCCCATGGCAGGTGGGACCTGAGGGATGGTGCCTGCTGGGGCTGTCCTGCCTTTGGCTGTCTCTGCTTTTACTGTTTTCTGCTTGCAAGAACCGAGTTTCGTAAATGTTGGGTGAGACGCAGTCAAAACGCGATGCTGTGCTACCCTGGGAGCTCGCTCTGGGTATCAGCCATTTGCAGGCAGAGGAGACGTAGGCATCACGTAACCCTTCTGTGGGCATGGCTGGGACCTCAAGTTATACACAAAGCTGCTTGTCTTCGTGGGGCCACCCCCAGGGAGTTACTCAAACGTTGCATTGCTCAGGAAATCACATGCTGTTCCTCCAGAATATGCAGTTGTCCAAGATTAATGACACAGTAAATTGCATTTTGAGTTAAGGAATAAAAAATTACACTGTATTTAGCTGTCAATTACATTGTACTTTCCAGGCTTCGTTATCCCACTGCTAATCATGTAATCATCTTATCACTATATGGTAATTTACATGTAATTAAATGGCCAGTGGTTACTCTGTAAGTAAAGAGGTCTTACCAGAAATGTGTGCCATGCATCTCAAAGAGTATTAAGGAAACTAAACCCACATGGTAAATTATTTTGGAAGGAAAGCCTCAAGCTTCCATAGAATCATAGATTCGTTTAGGTTGGAAAAGACCTTTAAGTTCATCAAGTCCAACCGTTAACCTAGCACTGCCAAGTCCACCACTAAACCATGTCCCTAAGCACCGCATCTACACATCTTTTAAATACCCCCAGGGATGGTGACTCAACCACTTCCCTGGGCAGCCTGTTCCAAGGCTTGACAACCCTTTCAGTGAAGAAATTTTTCCTAATATCCAACCTAAACCTCCTCTCGCGCAACTTGAGGCCATTTCCTCTCGTCCTATCGCTTGTTACTTGGGAGAAGAGACCGACCCCCACCTCGCTACAACCTCCTTTCAGGTAGTTGTAGAGCGCGATGAGGTCTCCCCTCAGCCTCCTCTTCTCCAGACTAAACAACCCCAGTTCCCTCAGCTGCTCCTCATTGGACTTATTCTCGAGAGCCTTCACCAGCTTCGTTGCCCTCCTCTGGACACACTCCAGCACCTCCATGTCCTTCTTGTAGTGAGGGGCCCAAAACTGAACACAGGATTCGAGGTGCGGCCTCACCAGTGCCCAGTACAGGGGCACGATCACCTCCCTGCTCCTGCTGGCCACACCAGTTCTGATACAGGCCAGGATGCCACTGGCCACCTTGGCCACCTGGGCACACTGCCGGCCCATGTTCAGCCGGCTGTCGATCAGCACCCCCAGGTCCTTTTCCTCCGGGCAGCTTTCCAGCCACTCTTCCCCAAGCCTGTAGCGTTGCCTGGGGTTGTTGTGGCCGAAGTGCAGGACCCGGCACTTGGCCTTGTTGAACCTCATACATTGGCCTCAGCCCATCGATCCAGCCTGTCCAGGTCCCTCTGCAGAGCCCTCCTACCCTCGAGCAGATCAACACTCCCGCTCAACTTGGTGTCATCTGCAAGCTCATCAACGGTGCGCTTGATCCCCTTGTCCACATCATTGATAAAGGAATTAAACAGAACCGGCCCCAATACTGAGCCCCGGGGAACACCACTTGTGACCGGCTGCCAGCTGGATTTAACTCCATTCACCACAACTCTTTGGGCCCAGCCACCCAGCCAGTTTTTTACCCAGTGAAGAAGATGCCCGTCCAAGCCATGAGCTGCCAGTTTTTCCAGGAGAATGCTGTGGGAAACGGTGTCAAAGGCTTTACTAAAGTCTAGGTAGACAACATGCACAGCCTTTCCCTCATACACTAAGCGGGACACCTTGTCATAGAAGGAGATCAGGTTAGTCGAGCAGGACCTGCCTTTCATAAACCCGTGCTGACTGGGCCTGATCACCTGGTTGACCTGTACATGCCACGTGATGGCACTCAAGATGATCTGCTTCATAACTTCCCCTGCACAGAGGTCAGACTGACAGGTCTGTAGTTCCCCAGATCCTCCTTCTGGCCCTTCTTGCAGATGGATGTCACATTTGCTAATCTCCAGTCAACCGGGACCTCCCGGATAGGCAGGACTGCTGATAAATGATGGAAAGTGGCTCGGTGAGCACTCCTCCAAGCTCCCTCAGTACCCTTGGGTGGATGCCATCCGGCCCCATAGACTTGTGTGTGTCTAAGTGGGGTAGCAGGTCGCTAACCATTTGCCCTTGGATTACGGGGGCTTCACTCTGCTCCCATCCCTGTCTTCCAGCTCAGGGGGCTGGGTACCCAGACAACAACTGGTCTTACTACTAAAGACTGAGGCAAAGAAGGCGTTAAGTACTCAGCCTTTTCCTCATCCTTTGTCACTGTGTTTCCCCCCGCATTCAATAAAGGATGGAGATTCTCCTTAGCCCTCCTTTTGTTGCTAATGTATTTATAGAAATATTTTTTATTGTCTTTAGACTTTCAACTTGACTAATTTCCTCTGAGCTCCTCGCATCATTTTTTTGGCTCGTCAGAGAAACGCCGAGGCTCTTTGGTGGAGTCTGTGATACCGTGATAGGCCCTGATCATTGTGTTTTGGTGCTGAAAAGCGAGGTAACTCCCCAAGGATGCAGTCCTGTGGAGCCGTGTTGGCATGAGGAACAAGGAGGCCATCAGTGCACCTGGGGTGCTTCTGCCATGGGCCAGGGGACAGGGATGGTGGAAGAGTCCTGGAGAGCTGGACTTTTTCCTGGGAGGTGGCCTGGAGGGTGAACCATGTCCCCAGGCAAGGAGGGAGCTTGGGCACCGAGGGGAGCCCTGCAAAGCTGGTGGAGGAGGAGGGCTGGTGTGGCAGGTAGAGAAGGCAATGGTGGCCCACCACCCTCCTTGTGGGCAGGGAACCTTCCTCACCACAAACCTCTTCCTTTTGGTGACAGCCTTGGAGCAAGCTCAGTGCTCTGGCAGCGTGGAAAGTAGCTGTGAAACGTCACCAGGCAGAAGAAAAACAGGGCTTTATATATGAACCATAATAAATAAGTGCAGGCTGTGCAATTCCTTCAAGTGGAGAAGGAGAGAAAGAAACCCAACCTTTGCTAAAAACATCTTTTAAAGAGCGAACACGAATTCCCAGGCTGCGGTCACGATGCTGTTTTTTCAGCTGCCTTCCTGGGTTAAAATACTCCCTGCAGTCACCATGGCTCGTACCTGGGGAGGCTGCAGATGCCCTGAGCAGGCACACAGAGAGCTCTTTGTTTGCCCCTATCAGCTTGCCTCCACATTGCTGGTTTCAGCAGCCCGTGTTTCTGGGAGGTGGCTTTTCTCTGCCGTGGTACCTGCTGGGATCAGCAGCTCCCGAACCTGCATTGGTGGGGTTTTCCCTAGGGACAAGGATGCTTGAGGGGGGCAGAGTCACCCCTCTCCTGCTCCAGGCTGCGCTCCCAGGGCAGAGCCGTCCTCCCTCCCTGCTTCCCAGGGCCGAAAACTGCCTCAAGGGCTGAGGGAAAAAAATATCCCAAAGCCTCAGGATTCTTGCTCATAAATCCAGCCCACAATATCATAGGTTTTACGGTGCTGCCAACTCTGACAATTTTATGATGGGTCTCATGTGATTTGCAAAAGTGTTGTTTTTTTTTTTTCCCCTCTTAAAGTTTCCAGTTCCTGGAGTCCTGTGATTATATGAGACTCTCAAGGGATTCTGAGTCTTTCCCCCCACCCCGTTTTTTCTTCTTTGTTGGGTTTTAGGATATACAATAAAGTTGGAAATTTTACTGGCGAGGAAAGTGAGGCAGAGAAAAGAAATGACTTGTCTGGAGGTGGGACTAGAACTCATCACCAGGCAAAAAATATTTTGCCCTTTTTTTTTTTTTTTGAGTTCTCTCTGGAAAAGTGAATGCCTTCGCTGCATTTTTTTGAGTAATAAAAATTTCAAAGTTTTAAGTGAATGGAAAAAGTTCAGAGAGTGGCTTGAATAAATTCCGACCCCCAAAAAGGAAAAATATTTTGTTTACATTTAGAAGATTTTACTCTTTTGAAATTTCAAAGGAAATTTTTCAACCTGAAGTCATTTCAGAGTGAAATACTGATGTGTTTCACTTGGAACCACCACACCCGGTGGCTCCGTGTCTTCTGCTTCCTTTGTTTGGTTGAAACAAATCCTACAGCCTCAGCGGTTGGTTCTGACTCTGCTTTGCTGTGGGTTTTGCAGGCTTCACCCTGCACCTGGGAGGACTCAGCTGCAGTAAAATATAGCTAAAAGTCAGCAAGTGTCTGCTATGGTTCTCCTATGAGATAAATAAATGCATTTAGGAGCGACGGCTCCTACTGTCAATCAGAAGGGCTGGTGGTGGGGCAATGCTGCTTGTCTGAGCATCCTGCCCGGCTGTGCTGTGAGCATCGCCCCTCTCCTGGGAATACCTGGGCAATGCCCATCGCTGCCTATCAGCAGGAGGAGAGTCCTGTGGGGTCTGCAGCTGCCCTGAATTAGGCAGCAGCAGCTGGAGACACTCCCCAAGGCTTCCCACCAGCACCATTTCCACCTGGATGAGCCCTCCCACCGCAGGCATTAAAGGCAGAGACAAGACACGGGTTGGGCTTCACCATGGAGGTTTTGCATCGGCAGCTCCTAGCGATACAGTCAGCTCAGCAGCGCTGCTGCTGTTGGGAGCACATTTAAGCACAAGTAAGTAAAAAAATGGGGATGTGATGCAGAGATGGATACTGGTCCCTGTGAATGGGTTTCGATGCAACCTCTGCAGTGCTCTCACTCAGGGCTGTATAACGTGCTACAAGTCGGGCGGGCTTGGCCTCTTCTTAAGACCTAACAAATGACTTGTAATCTGCCTCAAGGCAAAAAAAGTTGCTTTAATTCTGAAAAGTACAGCCCTGAATTGGAGGGGGGGAAGGGGCAGAAACCTGCTGCAGCACACAGCGAGCTCTTTAACAGCAAGGGACTCAGGGCTCCGGTTGTACTTATATCCATAAATGCTGCTGTTGAGACCTTTTTGTTGCATAAGGCCAAACAAGTACATTATTATTTTTATTATCATGATGATAATAATATACTGCTGCTTTTCCTCTACTTTGTGTGATCTGGCATGGGGAGAAGGCGTTAGTAATGCGCGTCTGTATCGCTGCGGGCTTTGTGCTGTTGTGATAGCCTCATAAAGGATATCACAGGGATCCCAGAGTCATCAATATTTCACTTCAGCTTTTACTTGGACCTGGGCTGTGATAAATCAGAAATTTGGTTGTTGTCTCTGGGGCTTTCAGGGGAACATTCTCATCAAAAGGTAATGAGGTGGCCATGATGGTGTACTACTTCCTCTTCTGCTCTTGGTGTCTGGACTTCTAATATGTCCTTTATGATCACATCCCTGAACCTGCTGACTATGTTTCTGCTTATACAGCTTAGGGTGCAGCTGATCTTTGCTGCAAGGCTGCACGGTTGGCTCCTGTTCAACTTGTTGTTCACCAGGACCCCCAGGTCCTTTTCTGCAAAGCTGCTTTCTAGCCCCAGCCTGTCCTGTTGTATGGGGTTGACCAGAGGCAGGGCTTTGCTTTTGAACTTCACGAGGCTCCTGCCATCCCACTTCTCCAGCTTGTTGGGATCCCTCTGAGTAGCAGCTCTGCCTTCCAGTGCATTGGCTGCTCCCCCAGTTTGGTATCATCTGTGAACTTGGTGAGAGTGCTCTGTCCCATCATCCCGGTCGTTAATATATTAAGATATTAAAAAGCGTTGGTGCCAATACTGACCCTTGAGGGGTGCTGCTAGTAGCCAACCACCAGTTGGACTTTTTGCTGCTAATGATCGCCCTTTGCACCTGATGGTCCAGCCAACTTTCCACCAACCTTGTTGTCTACTTAGCCAGTCCATACCTCATCAATTTGGACTTGGAGAACGCTATGGGAGACTGTCAAAGGCAGTTGCAGGTTCTGATGTTCATCAGAAACTTAGGCTGGGGTGTCCCCCAGCATTTTCCATCTCAAGATCACTGTAAAGCTGAGGCTGTCTGCATACACCTTCTTCATCAGAGCCTTTAATTAGAAGTGCTGCAGCCCACTAAAACACAGGATGGTTTCTGTGGGCACATATCTGGGGAAAGCCAGCCTAGATGAAGCCTAGCTGAAAAGCTAGGTTAGCGTGATGTATTTGCTGCTGTTCAAGTAGTGTTGGCTACTCTGCCTGAGCTTGGCGTTTGGCGTGCCCAGGCAGGGAAGGAGAGGTAATTCCAGACTCAGAGAGCTTTTAATTTAAGGCAGAGGGTCAGTGAACCACGGATAGTCCACGATGCCGTAAGCAGTCTGGAGCTGGCCAGTGAGTTATGAGAGCGTGTGCCTGTACACAGATGCTTTAACAGCCTCACTGAGTGACAGGCACCAATATTACTTTTGGGTCGATGCCAGTCAAGGTGGTGATGACAAACCCAGCTTGGCAGTGGCTGCAGCACTTGCCTACGTGGGGAGCAAATCATAAAACTCTGTTTTGGTTCATTTCTAAGTGTCCTACACTGAGATTGTGTAGCAAGGGAAGAAGGCAGCACTGCATAGCCAGGGTCACGGGCCACAGATGAGGCAACCTTGCCCTGCTGGGTGACCTTCAAAGCCTCCAAAAACACTTTGCAAAGGAGATTAAATACCACTATTGGAGCAGTGTGGATAACTGCTTTTTTTGGGTGTATTTAACCGGCACCAAAACACTGCTTAGGCTTGAAAGACATCATTTGCTTAGCTTACAAAGAAATAATTGTACTTTTCCCTCCATTTTTAAACAAATCACCCGAAACAATAAAAGATGTTTCCAAGTAAAGCATCTCCTAGAACAGGAAACATCAAAGCTTCTTAAGCTTTGACATAAAACATTGCTGCTGGGATGGGAGGTAAGGGTAGTTTTTGTAGTGGTTGCTGACTCTCTTTGTAAGACAATTTGATCTAATCCGCTTTTTTTTTTCCTAATGGAAAAAAGCCAACTCTCATGTCATGCCACCCTCCATCCCAAAATGTTGCTCAGCTCTAATCAGTATTCAAAAGAAAAATGAAACATGACAAAGTCAGGACTAGGAACCAAAAGGGCCACCTCATTCCTACTGTGCTATAGCATGAAAAAACAACCGCAAAACTTCTGAAGTCTTAAATATTTTCCTACTGTCTCTCTTCCAGACATTGTGGTTCAGTTTATGCCAACATTTGGAGACTCTTGCCTGTAAGGAAGTGAGCTCTTGGTCTGAGCAGGATTATCACCATCACAGGGTATTGCTGACCCTTATATGGGACTGTTTTTAATGTTGGTTTGCTTGGATTTTACTCATATTGACACAGCTGTTAATAAAGTACAGGAAAGCTGTGTATGATATCTCCTTTCTCATCTGATTGGGCAGCTTTTAGGACAACTTTAACAATTTGATCGGTTATTGATGGATGGGGCAAGAACCCCCTGGGTTCATTGGCTGGGCCCAGTCTGTAGCGCTGCCGGCTGGCAGGCGCTGCTCCTCTTTCCAGGAGGACGGACTTCCAAGAGCAGGAGAGGTGGCCCTATGTCTGAGCGGTGCAGCTAGCTGAGATGTAACGGTAGCTATATATAACCTAAATTAGGACTTAATCTGAAGCCAAATCTGGAGGCTCTGTGAGCCAGGAAAAGTTTAACAGGTACTATTTAAAGCGTGAACTAGCTTGAAAAACTCTTTAAGCTCAATGTCTCCTTGCTGAGGACCCTCGACAATATTCAACCTGAAATTTTTAATTCTGTCTTTTTGTTGAAGGTGGTTGAATTTGGCTTATGAAGGTGAAAAGCTCCCAGGAGACAGCTGCAGTGATTTGATTAGGCTAATTTCTTTAGGAAATTAAGCTACAACATACTCTCTGGACCATCTAGCCCTTAACCAAAAGGCTTTATCCATCAGTCTTGTCTGCAGCGGGACTGCTATTGGGATTCCAGTAGGAATATTCCTGTAGAAAGGTTACATATGTGCCTGTGCAGGGTTAGGCTGGAAAAAAGGTCTTGTGGTTTTTTTTTTTTTGAGCTTGAGCCATCCTGATAATAAAGTTCAGTGTAGTGGAACTGTATTAATTGAATCCTGTGCTGTTGGGAGCCTGTCCTCCTGCAGGACAGATGAATGGGATAACTGGGGGGATAAATTATTTGTACATTAATGATAATAGAAAGTGCAGCCATTGTCCAGACCTGGCTTGTGCAACTCATTAACTGCACTGCCTGGGATTCAATCAAGGACATATACTTGCCTAGAGAAGAGGGATTAAACGACAGGATAAAAAGAGAAAAGTGGCAAACCCAGGAAACTACCCCCTGCTCCAGACCTAGTAGAAGACAAGCAAACACTGCTCTATTCTCACCCTTTGGAGTGACCCCAGCAGCCGGCAGTGCCGGCGGGGAGACGCTCCCTTGTGTCTCAACCCTTCCAAAGTGCTTAGTGCTGCTGTTCGTGGCAAGCAAGCAGCTTCTTGGTGACACAGGCCTGAGCTGTCCTCTGCTCCCATTGTTCATACTAGTGCTGAAGGGCCTCTTTATTAGTGTCATTGATGACCATGACCTTTCTGTTCAGTCTCTGCTAGAGTTCGCAGTGCTCCCCCATGCTGGGGAGGAATCGAGCTGGGAGACCTCGCAGTGCTTCCTCCCCATCGCCTCCTGGCTTTAGGTGGGCTGGAAAAATCTTCAGGCTACCTGCCTCCATTTTTTGAAGCGAAGGAGATGAGGGGCAATGGAGGAAAACCCCTTACATCGCTGTAATTTTTGAGACATAAAAGCTTTTCTTTGAGAGCAAATCTTTTTTTTTTTTTATTCCTCGTGGCATTAGGGCTCAAGAAATTCCTTGGAAAATAATTTGTCAAGGCCCTGACTGATCAAAGACGTATATAAAAGGACCCTTTTTTTTAAAGGGGAAAAAATCCCCCTCCGAGCTCAGAATGAATTGGCAATTCATTTACCAACTGTCAGATAAAGTAGCTCAATCCCTATCACGTCTTTAGCTGGAGCTGTGGCCAGAAGGAAGCAATTCTCGGCCCACTGTGCGTACATGTTTGGGGTATGTTAGTGATTAGGGTATTCCTGCCTGGGGGATGCAGAAAGATATGACTCAGATTCGCAAAAGAGCCATAAATCTCCCTCCTTTTATTCAAAATGTGTGTTTTATAGCCATTTCCTGGCCAATTTCTGCCTCGAATAAATATGTAACATATCTGTGTGTGTATAGTTTTTTTAGGTCCAAGCGTTGGGCTCCCTCTCAAGAGTGAACTGTCTGCTCAGGAGAAGCTTGAACGTGGTTCTCTGCTGTTCTTTCATTTCCAGAAAAATCCCCCATTGAGCCTTCATTGGCTGAACGGTGTCCTGGTGGCACCTGCTCCTGCTCTAGTTCATCTGCGGTGGGGTGACCTGGAAACGGATTGGGTGGGGGAAATGATTCAAAGGACCCCAAAAGGTCATCTAGGTCCCAAGGCAGGATCAACTAGATTGAAGACTAGAATTTTTGGTCCAAAGGCTCAGGCAGGATTTTGGTAATCCCAGCCATGAGCCAGGCCTCACACAGCACTGGATTTGAATGTCAGCAGCAAGTGAAGCTCCAAAGCTCAGTAGGTGCTCTGCTAACATCCGTGACTGGGCCGACGGAGCTGGGCTTACTGGTGTGGGAGCCCACTTGTCTCTGCACCTGAAATCACGTCTAGTTCCCTGTTTGTAGGTGACAATATACCTCCAGCCCATGGTGTCTGTGGAACTGCCTTTCCCCATCTCAAGAACAGCATCATTCATGTGGCTTTCCCCTCCTCAGCCTCCCACCCCACATCCCTTCCACCCAGCTTGTTGTCTCCCAGTTTACTGCTCCCACAGCCTCTTTTCCACCGCTGTTCCCCGAGTGTCATCTCTGTCTGGGTGATATAGAAAGGACAATATAGATCTGAAGGAAAAGGCAGGAGGAGATGGACAGCAAGGCAGGAGGAAGTAAAGGCAGGGATATTGCTCTGTTCTTAGGCTGCACAAGTAGAAATGCCCAACGTCTTTTAATCGTGATATCTTTTGGCATTTCTTTTAATCATGTTACAATTTTGGCTGTAATTCTTCATTGAAATGAGCTGAAGTAGCTGAGAAATGCTCCCTGGAAAGAGGCTGGATCATTTGCTCTTCTCCATGGTTAGCCAGAGGATGAGTCCCAGGAAGAACAAGAGGAACAACTCTGCTCTTGGAAAGTAGTATCACTAAGTTTTCCATCAGTGTCCTGCTCTTCCAAGTCACGCAGAAGGCTGATTCCCTTCAGTAAAACAACAGGAAAACCCATCGTCTTTGCAAGGAAAGCAGTAAAAGTTTGGGGTCTGGCATTGCTGGTACTTTATTTTTAGCTCTTCCTTCTAATCCTTTAAGCCCGCAGTTCCTTTCTGTTTCCTTTTCCCTAAACCAGGAGCTGCAATCATTTGGCCCCGATTCAAAGTCTCAAAGCCAACGACAAACCTCCCAGATCTTATGCCAGAGAAGTCTAGTAGGAGCCTAAGGTTTATCTCGTAGAGGGCTTGATCTGAAAGCTGCTGAAGTTGGTGGGAATCTTACCACTAACCGTGAGGAGCTTTTTTTACCATGCCCTTAAACATACCCTGCCTATCTGGCCAGCAGCGTATCCTGAGTGTACTTGTTATTTAAAAATAACATGTGTGGTTGCAAGAAACAGTCTCTAAAAGTTTCCTAAACTTTGGTCCAAGATTAGAATTGCTCTCATATGCCAAAACAATGTGATACCTCGAACAAAGGGTACACCAAGAAAGACATAGCAGAGCAATGACGAGGGGACCACGGGAATTTCTTCTAAAGGTAGATGGCAGAGGGCAAAATCATTCACTGGAGTGAAATAGGTGTACGTGCGTGTGCTTTGGACGCTCTTCAGGGGAAAGGCACTGCCAGGCTGCCCTTTCTCTGCTGCTCTTTGCTGCTTCTCAGTAATCTCTTTGGGATGAACATGGGCTTCCCATTGCAGGTTTAGACCCTTCCATCAGCCATTCCCAACATGTGAATAGTCCTGTGACTCCCGGTGCCAGGAGACATTTATTCCCTTGAATTACTCGCCTCTTTACAATTGCTACAACCTCTGCATCAGGCACTGCTGTTACTGGTGTCATTTATTAGCAGAGGAAACTACTTCTGGGGATCTCCCAAGTGCTAAGGTTAACAATTCTGTACCTGGGGGGACAGTTTGATTTCAAATCAAGAAACAGCAGATCTGAAACCCTCCAGACAAATGTCTTTCAGCTCTGGCTGCAGCTTTTAGCTTAATTTCTTTTTTTTTTGCCCCCATGGTATCTCCATTTAAGGCCCACTCATGTAAACATTTATAAGCACATGATGGTTCTAACAATGATTCATCCTATTAAAGTCAAAGTGGCTACTCACAGGATAGTTTCCAGAACTAGGCAATAGATATAAAAAGGGCAGGGACCATGACTTTTCTGTGCTATCTCAAGTGGCTAACACTTTAGGCACAACAGGCTCAATTTCAGAGGACCTGATCTCCCTTGACTGTATATTAAAGCTGCTTAGAAATATGATTTTATTTTTTTTCCCCCTCTAGGAAATCCTTTGTGTCCAAACATGCCAAATAGGCTCAGACTATTGGAGCAACCCAAGGTTTTCAGGCAGCTCCAGTGATGGTTCAGAGCAGTGGTCTCATGTAAATGGTCCTGGGAGAAGAAGAGTGGGATGTGACGTTCTATGCACAGCAAGCTTTTATTATCAGCCAGAAAAAAAAAATCAAGTTGAGACATGCCAACTTTTCATTTTTTGACCCAAACAGAGGGCTTCAGGGCAGTAACACTTTGAAAAGCTTTTTTTCCCCTGCCTTAGCACTTGTGTTTTACCCAGCCCCAAAACGCGCCCGGTGGAAGGGCTGCGGAGGGACACGTCTGGTCCCCAGCTCGGCACAGGCGTTTGGGAAGCCGCTCGCGTGCGCGTCGGAAGCGGCGGCCGATGGTGGCGGCAGCTCCCAGCTCTGTGTGGGGACCACGTGATGCCCTGGAGAAGGCACTTAGCTCTCCGGGTTATGTTCAAGCACTTCAAATACCACTGTGAAGTGGCCTGTGTACCCGGGGCGGCTCTGTGCCCCCTGGTCTGGGAGCCCCCGTTCTGGCTGGGAGAGGCAGGTTAAACTAGCTCTGTGCTGCTGCAGACACGCCGACAGCGATGTCCCTACCTGGTGGTGTCACGCAGCATGTCCCACCACTGCAACGGCTCTCCAGGAGCCTGACGGGAGGTAGGGAAAAGCCAGGCAGGATGGAGAAGAGGCAGCCCTGGACTATTTCTTAGCTTAGTTTGTGAAAGACTATCAAGAATGTCAAGAATCGGGCTTTTTGATGCCTCCCTGTGCATTTAGGCAGGGAATTTCAGGGGACGTCTATGTGGTCTTTTGCAAGCAGACGTGACCTTCTCTGCCCATGCCCTCAGCTGGCTGGATGTCAGCCAGCTCTGCACTAGAAGGCATGTAGCTCTGTCAGCGTGGTGCTAAGCCTGAGCTATTACCAAAAATAGGAGTTAAAAATACGTTCATTGTTTTTTTAAATGATTTTTTAAAATGAAAACTAGTAGAGGTTTTATTAGCAAACAGTATGTTTTTCATGCAAGACTTACATGAAAGCCAAAAAAAAAAAATTGTCCAAAACTGAAGCTATGGCAAAATTCATCTTTTTCATTACAAGATGATTCAATGCAGAGAAATGTTTAACTTTTTAAATGATTTATCAACTGTTTTCAAATATATCAGGCAATTTAAGTTAAAAAGTATCATTCTGTTGAAAAATTACATTTTCTCTTGAAAAAATGTTTCAAGAGAAAAAGCTTTCTCTGGGTACCAGTGAAGGGGTCCTGGAGATATGTAGCTTCATGCTGTGGTAATAGGGAAAAGGAATAAAGTGGACTGACTTTTTCTATGTGTATATATATATAAAAAAGGTATTTGTAAGGTGTCTATAAAATATTTTTAACCTGTTGATTGGTGGGCAACCAAACACTGAGGTAGAGATGCCAACGTAATATCTTTGTGGGAGTTACAACCTCATCAGAGATTTGAAGATGGTGTCTATGGACCATTGAGACTTCTGCAAAAAGAAAAGTGGTAGCAGGATGTTACCAGGGAGAAAACACAAAAGCCAAAGACCCTGAGCATGGCCAGGCAGTTGCTTTAGGAAAAAAAAAAAAAAAAAATCAGAGTTGCCAGGAAAAGCCTCAAGATGATCGTGGTAAGGTTGAGTGAGGGAACACCTGGGGAAGATTGATTAAGAGACGACCAATGAGTGTGTGTGATTTATGAGGAGTGGTCCTGGCTTTAGTAGGAGTTCTTTGGAGATATTGCTGCTATGGTAGATGACAAAAAACTCCTGGATGCAGTGTAGTTACTGGGTTGTCAAACATCACTTGATAAGGTTCCACAAGTGAGATTATTAGCTTAGCAAGGGAGAAACAGAATATGAGGTCAAATAAGCTGTGGGGCAGAAACTTGCTTCAAGAAACAGTAATTCTCTCTCTGCATCCGACCCAATCTGTACGTATAGGTGTGTGTGTATATCTCTCCATCTGTCTGTCTGCCTGTCCATCTAGCTAGCTACTCAGCTAGCATCAGTCACTCCTGCTCCTCCTTCCTGGCAGCTGGGAGCAATTCAGCGTGGTGGAGGGATGACTGCTTCTCCCGGGAGGAGATCATTGCAGGGGCTCCAAGGACGCCCCTTTGGACTTGAGTGCTCTCATGCGCGGAGAGGGACTACTCTCCTGTGCGTAGGCTGATGGAGCTGAAATCACGGGGACGGTGTTTTGAGCTACAGCAACTGGTGAGTAGCCCTTTGGGCTCTGGGCAGTGGCACGTGGGCTGGGAATCACGCAGCCCAGTTGGGTACAACCTGGGGGCCTGTACCCCAGTGGGTGTGAGTTCAATGCCTCTCTCCTCTAGTCCACTGTGGCTTTGTAGGTCTCCCCCGGTACCCGTCCAGGCTGGCTCCTCTTGGAGTAAATGCAATGGCAGAAATTACATTGGAAATGAAAGAAAATACAGCTGGGCTGTACTCTCGTCCCATCTCTGCTCCTGTCCATCTCCTGAGGGGCTTCCACCCCCTTCTTTTTCTCTTCCACTACCATTATTTTGATCAGCTGTCTGTCCAGAGTCTCTGAGAAGCTTCCCAATGCAGGGGTGAGCATCAAACCCACTGGCACCAGCTCTTCCCTTTGAATGTAAGCCACAGAGCCCCCAGGGAACAATGGCCACCAGTGGAAAACTGTGGCTCTGATAAATCCATCCCTCCTCTTTTAAGTGCTTACACTCTCCCCAAGACACTGAAGCCTCCATTTTAAGATCTGATGAATAACTAGACCGTGTCTGAAAGATGGCTAAATGAATACACAGTGTTTTCCAGCTGGATAAAGACAGGAGAGCAGATAAGAGAAGTTGGATAACTTTGGCTTTTGGTGTGAGCAATGACCTCAAGCTAAGTCTTATTAATGTTGGCGAAATGAAGCAGTTTGAGCATGCCTGGAGCTTGCAATGCCCGAGGGTCTGGAATATGCAGCCCTATATATACTGTCTTTCAAATGCATCAGTAGAGTTTTCGGTAATGTAACCTTTGGGTTTATTTGTTTTTATGTCATTTTGAATTCTCTAGGGAATAACAATGCCTGGGCTGTGTTCCCTCTCCTTTGATAAGGTTGTAGCTTTTGGAATTTCATGTTTGGAGGTGAAGCTTTGAAAGATGTGTCCGAAAGGGAGTGAGGCAGACTTTGCTTCTGCTCTTACTCAAGACAAGGTAACAAGCTGCTTCTTTCTGTTCTGCTCTCCAGAGCCTAAATAACAAGATCTCTTTCATTCCTGGTCAATAATCACTCTTCTTGGCACAAAAATGTGCACTTCTGAAACCATACGATGAGACAACAGAATGCTTTCAAGGTCATATCAAGAAGCCAGACTACTAGAACAAAAGAGAAAGGAGGAAGGCTTAAAGCCTTCTCATAAATCACAGAAATCTTTTGATGCCTTCAGCTGTGAAGCTACAATGGGGTAAAAACCACAGCTAGAAAAAGGCTATGGGACACTGGGGTTCCCTGTAGCAAGGAATCAGCTGGGAACTTAAACGAGATACAGTTATGGCATCACCTTGGGAGAGTGACCACACTCAAAAGAGTGACTGCTTTCGCTTGTGTTTGTAAGGAAGGATGTTACTGTCCTATGGACTGGGCAATCAGGATGAGTCCCTGTACAAAGCACACTCTTCGGAGCGGGGACCTAAACCCCTAAACTGAGGTTTTCCAAATTAGGAAGGGACTGAGCAGGGTAAATGGCTCATACTGGTATTGGGGAGGAGATTCAAAGTCAGTGGGGTCACTGTCTGGCCATTAGTAAACAGGGAATTCCAGACAAAGCTCTTCCCTGACAGGGCAGTAAAATGATGGAGCAGTTGCCAAGAAGGCCACAAGGACCTTATGTGCTTTTAAGACCCAGCTAGACGTTTTTATAGAAAAAGAACTGTGCGTGGGGAGCTCGGAGGGAAAGGAGTGAAAGTAAGTGGGGAGGGGGACGGGATGCAGTGAGTGGGAACTGGGACGTGTTTTGGGGCTCACAGCCCTTTTTGAGAACTGTCTGTAGGACTGTGTCCTGTGATCTGTGTCCTTACCTCCCTAACGCTGACCTGAAAGGGGCTTTTCCAGCAAATTCCCACGCTGGCTTGTTGTGTATGAGGCTGCCTTGAACCAAGACCTGGGGAGAGCAGGTCCAAACGGAGCGGAGCCCATAAGCTCTTCTGGGGGAATGTGCCTGGGAGCTGCATCTTGTACTTGCGTCCAGCTGATGCATGTTCCTACAAGCACCATAATCATCAACCTGCTGAAAAAGATACTAAACCACCAAAATATCCTTGGGAGCCTTTACCTTGCATAGACTGTACCAGCACTTGCAGTACCCTGGCAAGTGCAGCATCTGTCTCTCTTCCAGGGCAGAATGGGATGGCTGGCTGCGTAACTCCATCCCCACATATGCTTTCCTTGAAAATTAACTCTATCCCAGCCAAAACAAGCACAGGGAGAAAATCCTATCCCCCAGAGAGATCAGCTGTTTTTGAAGTCAGGGCTGGGAGCCCTCGTCATCCAATTTTAGCAATTTAAAATTTATGCATCACATCTAAGCAACTCATCCAGGCTTTTCTTTAAGCAACATGCGTGTCCTTTGGCTCCTAGAGACGCTGCAGGTCAGTACCGCAGCAAAGGTACAGATAAAGCGCATGGCTGCAGGGATGCCCCAGCAGCGCGAGATGATGCACTGGCTCTGGGTGAGGACATGGCGTTGGCACAGAGTCAGATTTCTGTTCTGAGCCTCTCGTACGCCTAGACAGAAAGATAAACAGAAATGTGGAACAGTGGCTGGATCAACAGAAATGCAGCTTCTGTTCTGATATTTGCTCTTGGTGGTGGTTACATTCTTTTAAAGCAGAGACAAAGTCAACAACAACATTATAATAATCACAGCAACAGCAACAAAAATCCCCACTAGGCCTTTTTCCTAACTCATGCTTTGGCACGGCCTGTCTGCTGCTTGCTTCTGATGTTAGAGCGCTGCTTGGAAGTGATAAGAAGCACACAACCTCCTGTACTTAAAGTGCACTAGAAATAGAAAGAGAGATACAGCGCTACAAAAGGAAACCGACTGGCTTCAGGCTTTCCCCAGGGCTGACTTTGTGGTTCAACACCCCGGAGCCCGACGCAGCATTGCAAACCAAGAACAAATTTTCCGTTGTCTTTGACGGGCAGTAGGTCAATCTGCTAGTCAAAACTGAAACATCTCTGCTTTAACCAAATTTGCTGGGATCAAGGCATCAGTGAGGTTAATGGCACATATACCGTTGACACAACCACCATTTGGCTGAAGCCATTTGGTCCAGGACCTCCTTTTCTTTTTAGGTATAAGGTAGCTGTGGACTTAGAGTCTTAGAAAAACGATGGATTCTTTAGCAGAAAGTTCCACATATCACCCGAGTATGATGATAAAAAAACCTGACAATCTCCTCCTTCTTCTGTTTGGAAGGGAGGAGCTTTGGGTGACTTGTGGCTCATCAGATGTGGCCCTTCTTGGGCTCCTATAGTTCTTCACTGAGTCTGTTGCCTTTTCTTACTGTTCATCCACAGATGGTAAATCCCTTCCAAACCAACATCTACAGAGACTGGCAAGCATGCTAGGTGATGGAGTGAGGAAGTTTTCCAGCAGATGTGGGCTTGCTCTGGCAAGACCAATGGAGAGTGCCAAACTCTGGTTTCCCTGTACTTAGTGAGGTAGGCAGGAGAGGGAGATGGCCTCTGTAAAGCCAAGAACTTCGCCCAAAGACCAGCCTTAGGGAGCACTTGTATTTCACCAAGCCTTAGACCAGTAAAAAACCGTAATACTTAACGTCAAACTTTTGTTTAGATCCCTTGACCTCAAGGGACCATCCAGCCTTTGGCCACAAGATAAGTGAAGGTGAGATCATGGTGTTTGCTTGCACAAACTGGCAATTAAGTTCAAACCATCTCTGATGTTGGGCACGTGTTGAGCTCACACTACTGCATCTTTACCAGCACTGTTCTTGTGCTTGATCTACACGTGCTCACCGTGCATTTTCATTTTTCGGCAGTGAATTTAGTTATGCACCTGCTCAACTATTTTGCAGAGGTGGACCCAGGAGATCGATAGCTGCATGAGAATACCTAATCCCCATTTTCCACCCCACTGACACATATGTTCTACCCTCCAAAGCAAACATTTCAGCTTGCAAGAAGATGAGGACTGCTTTCCATGAGTAGTTTTGCTCTGTTCTTAAAGAAGAGACCTGGGAAAATCTGTGGAAACTTTCTCTCTGGCCCAAGTGAATTGAGAGAAAGAAAACATTGCTTCAGAGTCAAAAAGTGAAATGTTTTTGTTTTTTCTTGTGTTCAGAGATGAACGTGAAAGGCAATTCACGAGGGAAAGAGGAATGGCTGTCTGTAGAAACCGCAAAAAAAGCTTTCTAGGACCTGGCTCCAATCTTGCTGCGCTTGGATTAGTCACTGGTTTACAACCTGGATGTCAACAAGAGTGATGCATGATCAGCTCCTCTGCAAAACGGGCTACACACTGTGGGCAGGGGAGGGGGGTCTATCAGTGAAATTCACGGTTGGACAGGCAGATAGGCAACTGGTGTTTGATCCGAATTAGTTCAGTCTGGATCTGAGCTTGCTAATCTCTGCTGAAATCCTCGCCTCATCCTTCCTCTTTTGCCCCTCCCCAGCTCAAGGAGGGGGGAATAAAATAAAAGGAAGTGGATGAAAAAGTCTTTAAAGAGGAAATTCTTGTCTAATTCTAGGTCATGGCAGAGGCTGTGTGTTCTGCACGGGGAGATGATAGAATCTACCATGACTGGAAAAGACATTGGCCATTTTGAATCCAGCACTAAAGACTTCCTCCCATCTGGCCCCGAAAAGGAAGAAAAAAACCAAAGAAGTGTTTTTGTGCATGGAAAGGGTGGCTCGTTACACGGGAGGAATCATGTCCTGGCTGCTTGGGGAGGCAGGATGTCAAGCTCAGAAGGCCAAGCATTTATTTTGGAAAAGCAAGCTCCAAGTTTCTCATCTGCACATGGATGTGCTTCACCTCCCTCTCCTCCTCCAGCGCCCTCCTCTTCCGTGCCTTTCCAGCCAGTGTTCCTGGGAGAAAGAGCAGCCATGCTCCCAGCCCTCCTGGTGGCCCTGTCCCCTGCCCGGGGCACAGTGTCACTCTGTCACCTGTTGGCAGCAAAGCTCCTGGCAGAGGAGGGTGAAGCTAGAGGCTGGTTTCCTCTTCCCAAGCTCGTTGCGGTGCTGCCCTGCTGGGAAGCCTTGGCTTCTTCGGTTTCCCACACTTCAGCTCGCTCGCTCCTTCTGTGAGTTTCTGAAGTGCTTTGCGAGAAGCCAAAACACCTGCTCTGTGAACTCAGATCCTTGGGGGAAGTTGGCAGAGATGCTCCTCCTGGACTGGTATGATTTTTTTTAAAATCGCAGGTAGATATGATTCCTTCTTTCTCTCCTGAAGCATTTGGCACACTGCTTCATTAGTTCTCTCTTCCTTCCCCCTTGGCAACAGCATCTCTCCCTCCACCTCTTCCTTTGCTGCATTTTAACTGCAGGAGTGGCAGTAGATTACCTGTGTCGGACGTGCCAACTTGAGCCCTCTGTCCCGGCTCCATGAGCACGCCATCTCACAGCCAGCAGTCACTCTTGCCTGGAGGAGGTGCCTGCTGTCTACCAGCCAGTGTCACTTACAGAGCTCTGCTCTTCCCGCTGGAAGAATAACGGCATCGCTTGGCTGTGCCAGCTCTTATTTCTGCCTAATGCAACTGTCTGAAGTCAGTCCAGGAGTTCGATCTTGAATTAGAGAATGACAGCGAGGACTTAATCTCATGTACGATTAGTGGTCAAGACTCTGCTCTAGAGATACAAGCAAAGAGACGCAGCTTCTGCTATTTGCTTTTTCAGCAACAGTCCAATAATTCTCTAAATCCAAACTTTGGATCGCTCGGCTATTATTTTGGAAAGGGGAACAAAAATAACATAACTAAGCCCGTTGCAGCCCCTTGAAGTGGACTCAAATGGAAATAAAAGCCCTTTGCAGAGTGAGCTTTGGATTGATTTTTCATTTCATGTCCAAAAATTACTTGGAAAGACCATGTCGGCCAAAGGCCAGGGTCTAGTCTGTGTACCTGCACTGCTGTCCAGATGGAGAAGAAAAAGAACAGATGCATCGAGATGAAGAGAAGGATTTCAGAATGTGTTTTCAAAGCCTCCTGTTCACTGAAAGGGCTGGAAAGCGATTTAGAAAACATATCTAGGGTTTCCTTTGAACATAAGGAAAAAATTGACTTGGACGGTGCTAACATAGTGCCTTTCCAGGCTTACCACAGTGGGGAAATGTCATTTGCTTGCTAGGAACTCAACCCAAACTCTCCCTTGGGTCAGCTGCCTCTCTGTATTGAACAGGCTGGTGTGGGAGGAGACAAGCGCATGGGAAGTTGAATGAGACTTTTAAATATTTGGCCTTCCTATAATGGAGGTTAAAGTTGGCAAATGGTTTGGTATTTTTTTTCCTATGACTTTGCCCAAGTGTCCGAAGAGATCTGTGATCGTAGTGTTCTCACGGGTTCATTAGTTAGAAGTAAAAAGAAGGAAAATTCTTTGGCTGGCCCAGATTTGGCTACTTGTAGAGAGGGCTAGCTGAGGCTCCCGTCCAAACAGGGAGGCTGAGCAGTTACACCCGCCTTAGGTGGTGCACGTGCTCCGTTGGCTGGTACAAGTGGGCTCTTGCTTTCTAGTCCTTCAGTGAATCTGCACCATCTCTACCCAAGCCATCCTCTGCCAGTAACCTCAGCGTCTCTCTTTGGCCATGGGCAGATCTTCCACCTTCTACCACAGAGGATATGGTTCTGCCTAGCTCCCTTGTCTCTGGATTCATGCAAACATGGATGGATAAATGAAAATTGTGCACCCACTGTCCCATCTCGCACAAGGCAGGCAGGAGGTGCAGGGAACCAGCACCTTCCTGCCCCGGTTGCAGCATCAGTGTGGCTTCAGCTCCTGGAAACCAGCTACCTTGGACCCTGGACATGGAAATCAGACTCCCTCCCTGTTCTCAATCTTTTAGACATATTTGTTTTTCCACTACAAAGAGAGAAATTTTGAAAAACAGGGATTCACGTGTTTCTTTTTCCACTATGTTAACTGTAGGCACAGAAAAAGAAAAAACAGACATCTAGATTAGTATCAGCAATGATTTCCATGGAAACCATGTTTTTTTTAACAACTCTGGAGACTGATGGTGATGTATGTTCACTAAAGGTGAAGTTCTGGCAGCTGGAGCTAATGCTGAAACCAGTGGATCTAACATGGAAATCAACGTGGGACTAATGTTGAGCTTGATGCAAAAACATGGTGCTCACAGTGAAATGCTCGAAGGCCAGCCGTGCAAATCAGGTAAAGCCAATGTGGAAGAAAACATCAAACTTGACCAAGAATAACCAAATGAAGGGCTAATGTCCAATCTCAGATATATGGACACCAGACCCTGCTTTCCATTTATAATATTGCTTTACAACCTTCTGGCAGCATTCTTTAGCCAAAAAGTCGTATTGAATTCCCTTCACACTGAAGGCCTATGTATTCTACCACTGTGGACTAAGTTTTGGGATAACAGAGAACTAGTCTTAACGTGTCCAGAAACCACATACAATGAGAAAAGCAGAATTGACAAGTGTAAAAAGTCTATTTTTACAGAGTCCAATGATGTATTTGAGCTGCAGCAAGCTGTCAAACGCAATGCGGACTGAATTGATTTAGACTCTAGCCTTTGTTGTGGGAAATTATGGAAGTTCCTCACCTCCTTGGAAGAGGTACTGAGGTCTAAGACCCAGGTCTTGCATCATATTTAGTCTCTAAGTTTTGCTGCGATTCTTCTCTGAATGTGGATTTAGGGACTTCATCCTTCATTTTCAGCTTACCTAAGATGTGTAGATTAGTATATGCCTGAACCTGTTAAAAAAAAAAAATACACGCGTCCATCATCACTGATATCATCCAAGAGTTTCTAGGCTTGAATGTCTAATGAGGAAAGACCTATGCCTTGGTTGTAGAGCTGGAAGCGACAGTTTAACAGAAAATGGGACTGCTGCTGTGGAGAGAGCAGAGGGGAAGAGCAGGAGAGATCTTATTCTTGCCATTGGGGCTCCCCAGCAGAGGTACGGACGTGTGAATCGGGGCTTGGGACGGCCATCCCTGATCTCTGCCCCAGGGCTGGTTTTGGCTGCAGTGCCTCCTGAAGTGTCTTGGAGCATAGTCTTGGCAATGCAAGAAAGCTGCCTTCTGTGTGTTGATGTGACCCGATGGAGGAACCTGGAGGTAGAGTTCAAACCAGTCTTACCACCTTCTGGACTTCCCAGGCTAGCAGTGATCTTGGAGAACCGCACTTCTATCACCACTAATCTGGAGAGCCTGGCTTTGATGGGCTCACACTTCACTTACCATGACTATGCTAAAAAGGGGGGCTGGAATAAACCCTGAGTATGATGCATGTCTTTGCACAGAAGAGAGAGAAAATTCCTCAGCTACATGCGCAGCAGTGGTAGACTCATGCATGGAAGATCTGTGCCTGAAAAATTGTCTGTCTTCAGCTGTCGTCTAGCTTAATAAAGGCAGGATGGAGAGGGAATAGCTTTTCTTACCTCCTTAGACCATCGCAGCTACAACAGCACTACAGCAAAACTGGATCAATATGCAGAGAGGGAGAAAAAGTTGTCTCTTTAGAGAGACAAGCAGACAGACAAATAGACAGCTAGCCAGATTCTCCTCTGTTATATGCATGTAACTCCAAAACTATTAAAGGAACTATTTGTAATCAGGAACAGAATCAAACTGCTGGCGTAGTTCACTGTAAAAGATTTTCAGTTCAATCTTTGATGGCATTTTAATAGTAACAGCTACTCATCAGCAATGTCAGGGTTAAATACTCCCAGCATGTGTGCAATTGCAGAAATACCCCAAGAAGAACCAAGGAAATATTTCCATCTTAAACTCCGATAAGGAGTGAAAACGTGCAACTCGTTCCATATGGTGGCTGAAAGCCCTGAGCCAAGCGGAAAGCCGCGGAGTCTGCCAATGCGTAAGAACTTGCAAGCCTGATAAATGAGTGCACTGCTTTGGGAAAGCCAGAGACGAAGTCACACTAGAAAGAAGAAAACAGAAGAAAAGTGAAGAGGTTTTGTTTTTTTTTTTTTTTTTAAAAAAAGCCAAGTCCTACCCATTTTTCTTGTTGGATGGCAGCAAGAATTTCTGGAAATGTTTTACATGTCAAAGATTTAACCAAGCTGGGATGTTTGTGGACAAGCCATTATGCAATGAATAAATAAATCAGAAAAAAGAAAAAAGCAGGGAGAAGAGTCTATCTTCTCTCCTGCTTTACAAAAATGATCCTGGACCGAGACAGCTGCATTCTTCTGGGATAGTCTGCGCAAGCCAGGATGAAAGTGCTCACAAACTGGAGATGGACCGTTCTCGGATTTCTCCAGCATTGACATGGAAGACAATGCTGCGCTTGGTCATGCGGCAAGGAGGGAAAGGGCACCAGGGGAGAGCCGGAGGACAGCTATGGCCGGAGAAGCATCCGAGCACCGGGCATCCTCCAGCAGCAGGATGCAGGCTCCCAGCTGCTCTCCAGGACTGTGACCACCCCCAGCACCAGGCATGGGTGCGCGGCCAAACAGAAATGGGGCCGTGTCTGGCACCCGGGGTCAGGGAGCAGGGGAGAGCCGGGCTGTGCTGGAAGGGAGCAGAGGGTCAGAGCAGATTGTGCGTCTCCTGCTCGGTGCCTGAGATTTGACAGGTCTGCATTCTTGGCTGAAGGGATCTGGCTGTACAATCGGTTTCTGGAGAGGAGTGGGTAAATTCACAGCTTGGCTGCCTGGAGGAAAGGCTGTGCCTCCGAAAAACTCTTTTGATGCTTAAGCAAGTCACCTCCTACAACCTGAACATACTCCCGTGTTAAGTCAAATCAGAAATAGAGGAGGAAATCAACCATACCAACAACATCAACTCCCCTGTTCCTTCTCCAAACAAGGATTCTTCATGCAGGAGCTGCTTTGAAGCTGTGACTATAGAAGCGCTTGGGTTCCCTGCAATGGGCAGCAATAGGAAATCTTAGCTGGCTCATTTGCCTAAGCAAATTTGTTGTAATGAAATTGTCCTGCTACATACGCACTTCTATATGGGCAGAAAGCAGTTTGACCTGTGCCAGCTCGGTGACTTCACCCAAACAAGGTGTGCAAAGCCAAGAGCGTTTTGTTAGGCTAAAAAGAGCAACACAAAGAGCAAACCCTGCAGGTTGTAAATTGCTAGGCAAGGTGATAAATGGTATGTGAACTGGCCAATATAATCTGTCTGGAAAGTTGAAAAGAATCCTGCCTTCTCATGAGCCTAAAATATTTCTTTTTCTAGAGTACCTTATTTTCCAACTATGTGCCACATTCATTCACCTGCCAAAATGTTTGTTCTCTAGTCTGTGCTTGTCTTGCAGCTGCTGACAACACCGGCCTCTCAAAATCTCCCTGGCAAAAGGGAAATAAAAGTGTTCCGTGTCCGGTGTGCTGGGCGAGGGCAGCTGCGTCCTTACAGCGGTGCCTGCCCTTCCAGGTGATTCCAGGGTTCCAGACAGGGGTGGGTTATTTGCCCAGGTGTGCTGGAGAGGGCTCCGGCAGGAGGAGGTTGGTTTGCTGGGATGGAGGGAGCAGCGTGGATCATCGTGGCTGCAGTGGGCTGGGGGGACCTTCGTAGTGTGGGTGCTTGGCTGAGGTCAGGCTGGGGCAATGTCCTCAGCAGAGGAAAGGGGTCCCAGCCCCACCTGGACACGCAGAAGGTGAAGATGTGATGGAGCTACAGCTGTGGAGCAGGGAGGTGCAAGGGTTTAGGAAACTTTCTTTCCTGATTCAAGGATGGTGTCTTGGACCGCGTAGGGCTTCTCGGGTCTGTCCATTGGTATATCAGCAGTGTCTTGAACCTGCTTGGCTCTCCTGGGGGGCTGTTAAGGGCTTGATTAAATCAATAGGCTGTGCTGAGACTTACTGCTCTGGTTGCTGCTAAACCAGAGCAAGACGTTAAACCAGCCTGCTCCTGAGCCTGTCCCACCCCCTCCGGCAGCCCTTCTGCCTGCACTAGAACTGGGGTGTCGTTCCTCCCCACCCGAGCTCTGGCAAGATGCTTCGCTTTGGTCATGGCTGTTGTCCACCCTCCGACTCGGCCAGCGTCCCCTGCCACGCTGTACTGTGGCCTCTCCAGGGCTGTCACCTCCCCTTTAGTGTTGCCTGAGGTGATGTGCGTGCTCCTGGGCTTACGGCAGGGAGGTGCTGTGTAATCCCACCCCTCCGTGCCCACAAGCCTGGCATTTATTATTTGCTAAGGCTTTCCTGAGCCAGCCCGAGACACCGCAGGGAAGTCCTCTCAGGCCTGGGCTGGCCAAAATCCAGCAGGTAGAAAATCTTCAGAGACTAAATATTGAGACTTCTAGGTGATGTTCCCTTTGATTTCCATTTAAAAACAAGTTAAAGAGCTAATTTTGATTATGACATCTCTTTGTTCTTGCAAAATACCCCCCCCGCTAAAAGGCATAGGCCTGAATCTTAGGGCCAGGTTTTCCTTTGTATTTTATTTTGTGCCGTCGTTTACAGCTCTGAAAAATGCCTGTAAATACGCTCAGTTTCACACTCCGTTCTCCTGCGCAGCCTCTACGTGGCTGAACAGATCCTGTCAAAGATCTTGAAGGCTTTTAGGCACCTACTTTTCACCAGGGGGAGTTAGATGCCTAAACACCATTAGGTTTGGACCCAGCTTGCTCCACTTCAGCCCCTGTTTTTATTACACAAGAGAGCATCTGTAGTGGCTGGAGGAGTCCCTGAGCTGAGGTCTGGGAAATTCCAGATGTGCTGTTCTCCAGCTGCTGATGAACGTTCACCATCGGGTTTGTGCCATGCCGAGGAGCCAGCAAGAGATCTGTGCTACCTCCTGCACCAACGCGGATGTGAATCCAATCCAAGGTGACTGCTGAGAAATCAGCCTCGTTTTCCAGCCGTTCGTTTCAAGCAGATGAAGTTCCAGGTTGCTCAAGTACATTTATGGGCCTTTTAAAGCACCGTTGAGTGTGAATAGCTGGTGCCTCCAGGACGAAGATAGCTGTCAGCTCTGCCTAAATGCATAACCGTAAGGTAAGGTAGGTCTTCACCCCCTGCCACCCAGCCCCAGCCAGGTGTCATGCCAAGGTTGTTCCCAGCAGGTTTCTAGTTGCTGCATGGATATATCGCTTTTGTGGGAATATGGATCCATTTGAACTGTTGCTTGTTGCCCTATGAAGATTTGATCTCTTCAAACAGGAATCTCTTTGACTTAATGAAGTATTAGGAACTACTGCTTCACTTTAAGAATAATGCTTAGGCCTTTTTCTTTACCATCCCTTGGAGTGACTCTTTACCGCCTGTGATGGTGCTTTAGATCACTGCGATAGCAGGGGGTGGAACTCCAACACCTATCTGGTCTGGTATCCTGTGCTCCTGCAAAAACAACTCAAATTTCTGCCATGCCCTGGAGGTTTCCTGGTAGGTCACTGATCACAGGAAAGCAGGTCTGAAGTTTTGCCCTGTTTAATGTACATCAAAGTGTCACCAACAGTGGAGATGCTTTGAAATAGGTGTTCTAGAAGCAGCTCTTCAACTGATATGAAAAAGCTCTGTTCCCTTGATTTATTCCCGGCTGCGTCAATTTAGTGCAGCAAAGAGCTCAGCTGGATCATTCTTCAGCTACTTTGATTGAAAGGAAAGAGATTTTCCCCTAACGTTACACTAAGTCGATGAGCAACTCTGTCAAACGGACATCTTCTGACACCGTGTTTGCCTGGGACAACATAAAAACACCACCACAAGGTAAGGCCAAAGGTTCATCAAGTTTCCTCTTGAAGGGGAACAGTTTAATGAATCCTGCAAATGCAGGGGACACGCCTCACCTGGGAAGGTCGTTTCCTCAGGCTGAAGCTCTTCTCTTGCACTTTGGCTATGCTGACCCCAGCCATCACCACAATTGTGGGAACAGCTGCATGTTTTGTGAACTGGGATGATGTTCATGTTCTCTGATATTTATTTTTTTTAAAGCATTGCCAACTTAGGCAATCAGAAAGCTGTAGCAAACATTGCAACATTTGTTTTTCAAGGTTTTCTTCTCAGTCATAGAAACTTCCTTTAATGAATTTTGAAGGACTTCTTGAGACTGAAGCTTGGAGGATGTGCCAATCTCCTGACCTGAGGTTCTGGCTCAGTCTTCTAGATGGAGAAGATACAGCTTTTAAGTCAGGTCTGTATCTTGCGGGCCTAAACCACAATCTAGACTTGTCCTGGCCTAGTGCCTTTTGGAAAGAGTAGATCTGTTAGAGGTCATGCTATGTAGACATCGGAAAGACGTGCTGGCTCAGATCAAAGATGCATCTAGCCCAATATCCTGTCTCTGATGGTGCCAGCAGCAAATGCTTAGGGCAAGATATAAGACATGGCAAGCCCCTGGTGATAATTCCTATGGTCCTTCCAACTCATCGCGATTTGCAGCTGAAGGACTTCCTGAGCTATGGGTCATATCCGCATCCTTGCGTGTAATCGCCCTTGATGGATCTTTCAATGTCTTTAATTGTTATTTGAACCCATTTGTGCTTTTGGCTTCTACAACGTCCTATGACAATGAATTCTACCACTTAATTATGTGCTGTTTAAAAACAACCATAAATCATAATAGCCTTCAATTATAATAAAAGCCTTGAATTTGGGTAAGATTGCCAGCATGGATAAAGTCTACATAATTACATTCATGTATTATGTCTACAGCAATGGGAGTCTCATACCAAAGTGTGGGGAATACGTACGACTAGTTCATGGCAAGATCTTCAAGAGAGGCTGGTAATTCAGGATCCTTCAGCTCTCAGCTGCCTGATGGCATGTGCTTTGGCAGGGTCTGGTTTGTACAGAGCTGTCCATCTGTTTTCTTTTCCCAGTGCAGTTAGCAGGAAAGGTTTATCCATCTTTGCAGACTGCTGTGGTCTCTCTTGTTTAAGGAGAAAGGTAATGGATGCTTTTCCTGTGACTTTTGATTCCCCGTGAATCTGCAAAGGCTTGAGGAGCAATTCTGCTCCGCGCTGCAGTTGTGTTTCAAACCTGCCCACAGATTCCCTGCTTATGGCTCAGCCTGAAAGAGCTTCCTTGTGAAAACAAGCACAGCCTTGGGCTTATTACTCATGGGCCACGGAGGAAAGCCTGACTCTGCTGGAGAACTCTGCTGGGAAATTAATTGCTGGCTAGGTCCTTACTGTAAGGTAAGGGAGAGCTTGCACTTGCTTTGAAGACCAACCTCACCCACCAGCCATGTGTCTCTGTGCAAACCTGGCCTAACAAGTGCTTGCAGGAAGAAGAGAGCCCAGAGAGGCTGGGATGAGCCCACACTCATTCAGCCACAGCCTGAGGTACCCTGAGGCATGGGAGACTGAGGTCTGCCTCTCGTCCCCATCCTGTCGACGGCTCCCAGGAGGGCTTCCCATCTATCAGAGCAATGTAACTAGAAGACCTGCTCTGAAGCTTGGTCTTCATTTGGTAGGGGGACATGTCCTGTGTCCTCAAGGCAGTTCTGAGAGCTAGATCTGATCTGCTTTCTGGCATTTTTACTTTCCCTTTCCAAGGTGATTTTTTGGGGTGACAGTGGCAAAGTGCATGTCATTCTGCAATGTTTTCTGGTGGAAAAAACCCAACCTTTTGTTTTACCTCAGGGTGCTGGTAACCTTGGCACCACCAGCTCCTCAGAGTTTCTCTGGGCAGTTTTCTGCTGTGAGTTTTGGGGCGAAGAAAGGGGGTCCCGTTGCTTAATCCTTCCAGCTAAGTAAAATCATCTGCACTGGTAAATTCTCCAGGAGATGTACAGTTCACTGCTTGTCAGACCAGGATATTAAATTAAGCAATTTTCATCAGATAACACATCTTCTGGTTCATGTAAAATGTCTAGCAAATCGCTGCACTCATAATTCAGCCTGATTGAAAGTGAGCTGCTAATCCATTTCACTTTGGAGATACGCAAGAGCATGGCAGAGGGGCCATCTCTGCGGGAGACTCCCGTTTGCAGCCTTGCACATGAATGTGCTCCCCTTGGGCTCTCCTCCCCTCCCCGCACCCCCCTGCAAGGGCAGGCAGATAGTGCTGCTCTTGCTGCCGGTCTTTGCTGACCCTTTCAATGCTACATAGCATGGCCTCGATTAGCTGCTACGCGGGGAATCCTTTTAAGCGATGAAACCTGCATTTGGGGAAATCATTCTGCTTCGGTTCTCTCCTGGCAGATGTGGATGGTGGAAATCTCTGGGACGGCTCATCCCTGGGTTTGTGTCCTGTCGCTCTCCTTGGTGGCCCTGAGCCCCTGCCCCATCCAGAGCTTTGCTGTCCTTGCCAGCCCACGGGAAGGCCTTGCCCAGAGCAGCTGGCCAGTGTTGCCAGCCCTCTGTGGCAGCCTGCCCTGCCATGGCAGCCAAACCGGGTACCCAGTGTTAGAGCATGAATGTCAACATTCGAAATCTAGAACTTGGGATGCATCATGAAAGCATCTGAAAATGTTCCGGTGGTTGTTAGCAATAATAATGATAGTAGCGGTTGTAGGGGAACTTTTGGTTTGCTGATGCTTTATAGGTTCACATTGTTCCAGCCTCTCCAAACAGGAGACTGGGAACCATTCCCCGTTTCTTTTATTTCTTTTTTAATTAAAGCTGAGTTACCCTGTAATTACATGACTCTGGAAGCTGGGGCTTGAGGAAAAGCAAAAATATCTGCTGTCATGAGGTTCAGGAAAGAGGCAGGGTTCTTTCCCAGGGTCAGCCTGCCTCTGAAGGAGCCTTTCTCCTAATAGACTAGAGACAAGGGATTTCAGCTACATCAGGTGAATTGAGCGCTTTGCCTTTACGGGTATCCATGGCCCGTTGGAGACTACTTGCCATACTACACCTGGGGAGTGGTTGTGCAACGTAAAACATCTAACCCAATTCATTTCCCTTTAGCCAAGATGGAAAATACCCATCTTCAGAGCAAGAGACGTGAGCCAGGGGCAGCTCCGCACCTCTCCAACGCGATTAGCAAACCGGACATGAATTGCTTCATTAATGCCAAACAACCCTGGGCAACCACATCATTATAAAAGACCCAGGAAATCCTATAGCTGGGCAGACCAGAGACGTTCCCCCTCCCCCTGCGAGCAGAACCTTCCTCTTCAAAACCCAGTGACCTTATGCTCGCTTGCTCCCCAACTCCTGCTGCTTTGCTGCGAGGCGAAAGCCCTGCGTGGTGTGCGGAGGGGTAGGGCTTTATTGCCTCCTTCCCCTCCGCGGGGGGCCCGTTTTCAAAGCCCAGCTCTCCGTATCCAACCCTGCCCGCTCGTAAAAGAACTTGCAGCAAAATAAAATGACAGGTGAACAATCCCACGCGACCGGCTCCTGTCCGGACGGGAGGGTTGGGGCTCGGTGACGAACAGCCGGGGTTTCTGTCTTGGGCAGAGCGGGGCAGGCGGTGGGAGGGAGCAGAGGGACAGCGGTGCCGGGCTGCCGTGAACGAGCCGCAATTAGGCTTGCTATTATTTCTTTGGTATATATATTGCAGGGAAAAAAGTCTATGTCTATACAAAGTCACTCTCTATGTTGTTATGGCACTGCACTGATGTTATGTCTCTCTCTATATATTACCAAACTTTGAATGTTTTACATATAAATAACAATAGCAAGGGGTTTTCTTTCCTTACTCGGATCTGAGTGCACCATCAGCGCTTTCACAGCCATTCCACCTTGGCTTCTTCCCACTCGGCCTCTCATCACATCTCACCAGTGCATCCTTGCTCCCAGTGCTATGAGGATCCTGGCTTCACGCTCTGCTGCCCGGGAAAATCCTGCCCCAAGTCCTTTTTGGGTCCCAGCTCCTTAAAACCTCTTTGCAAATCCCACAAAATTTCAACTGTAAAAAACCAAGGAGGAGTTTTGCCTTAATAGAGCTGGATTTAACCTGTTGTTGCCTTTATCAGCTGCTCTGGAAAGAAAATCAGGTTGAAACAGGGTCAGGTGCTTGGCAAATGTTCCCCTCCTCTCCAGGTTTCAGCTCTAACATCAATGACTGTTGGTTCAGTCCATATTAGCTGTGTGTGGATTTGCATGCCACTATTAATTGCAGAGCAAATTAACCTCCTTCAGACCATATGTTGGTGCTATAATGTATGCAAATATGTTATTAGCCACTGTAAAAAATAAAAATAGAAGCGCAGTTGGACTCATATTATTGCCAAGAGATTAAATGCCGATGTTTAAAAAATTGGCAGCATTTCCACAATAGGACTTTTGTCGTATAATGCTGTATCTACTGGGATTATCCTTTTAAAAAATTGGCAGTGTCCTCAGAAAGCGCAGCCTCTAGCTTATAATTTTTCTTTTATCTTTTTTTGGCAGCCGCTCGAAGAAAAAAAAAATCTCTTTGCCATTTCCAGACCGGAGACCTTTTGTTTTTATACAGCAAAGTACCAGTTCTGTAAGCGACAGATTTCTCCACTCAGCATCTTTGGGACACCCATTGATCAATGACAGGGAATTTAAGTAAGAGGAGGGGTGACTTGGAAAATAAACTCTTCACATTCAACTGACGAAGTGGGAAACATCCGCTGCTGGCCTATCTCCACCGACTTTGGTGGAGTTGTGCCAGCACGGAGTTTGGCCCGATGTCTTTCAAGTCATTATTCTTTCATTGGTTATTTGCTAGAGTGTATTGAAAGCCTGAGTTTTACATCTGCTTCCTCACGGACTTTCTTTCCTTCTATGACGAACACGCTTTGTTTTCATATTTGGCTTTCACAAGGCCGGGGTTGCAAACCCCAGTTTAACGGCGAACAGGTTTTTTCGGGGGAATTGTGGGCCATGTGCACAGGTATATGCGAGGTTTGTTATTCTAGAGGCACTCAGCAGCAATGAGGTATTTTTAGGTAGCTGGAAAAAATTAAATGCAGAAAACTTTGTTCTGAAGGAAAAACAGCACGTATGAAATCTTTTGCTTTTTTTTCTTCAGTTTTAGTAGAGTCCTATATTTAAAGGTAGAAATTAGTTGCAAAGATGCAGACATCTTAAGCACTGTCTAGTCTGCCTGCAGTTTAAATAACAATTTAGATAATTATCCATTAAATATAAACAAACAATGTTAATTATAATAATTAAGTTAATTATAAGAAGTGGTTATAAATAAGTCAATTGCTTAGATAACAATTATTTATCTTGCTGCCCTCCCTAGGGCCCCATTTCCCGACAGCTCTCGAGGACACGCTCAGCCTTGATGACCCGAGCAGAGCTCCCTCCGCCGCCGAGTTCACCCTCTCCGTGGGAGGAGGTGGGACTGTGCGAGCTCAGCAATGGCTTTAAAACCTGAAGATTAAGCAAAGTTGCTGAAAGGTAAGTAATTAAAAAGCCTATAAAATTGCATTTTTTTTAATGCCTTTCAACATTTCAGAAACTAAAATTGAGCTGGGTATTTGATGGCTGCCAGTTTGTCAAAAGCAGAAGATGAATTTCAGGTATAAAACACTTCCTGCCCAACAGCAAGATCCCAATGAAGCCACAAATCAGGTAGACGTTGGGGTCCCAGACATGTTTAGTTTCTAGCACGTGCAAAGAGGAACCTACAGCGACGCACCCGACCTCCTGGGTGGCTCCTGCACCGGGAGGAGGCTACGGGACCTGAAAGCTCCCCGGCAGAACGTGGTTTTGCAGCGTGCAGGCAAAAGATGTCTGGTTATGGGCTTCCCAGAGAGGGAGCTTTGGAGAGAGGGGACAAAACCTGCCTTCAGAAAGACGTCTTCGGAAAGATGTATGCTCGCAGGTAACCTGAATTTTGTCAATGCGCTTTCCAAGAGGATGGCTGAGGGCGTTGCTCCTGAAAGGGCAGCATCGCAGCCCCTTGCTGGAGAAGCTCGCCCGCTGGCTTCTGCAAAGAGCGGACCCCAGCAGAGCCCTTGGTGGCCAGCAATAAAGGTGATCCAAAGCCCCCTGATCCTCTGGTAACAACAGTGGCTTGTAAGCACGTTTGGGGAGAGCTTATCCCTCCTTTGCAACAGGAGTGTGCGTTTGGCTGTAAATTTCTTCCAGCTGTAAAGTCAGAGAAAACACTGATAAGCTCTCCCGGCCCCCCCGGCCCCCCAGCTGGGAATGATAGATTTACCAGAGGTAACTCAACGTACCAGTTCCCCTCTCCTCCACTGTTGGAGCATATGGAATATATTGTGGTCTGAGGGAAATACATCTTAAGAATTTCTCCTGTGTCTCTTCAGGAGCGTTCCAGGGCGGATTTCAGCAGGTGTCACAAAACTGCACACTGAAAGAGGGTTAAGTGACCAGCCACAGTCACCTACACCCAAAGGCACAGCAGAGCTCTCCATCAGGCTCCAAAAGTGTTGCTATTGCCTGGGTTTGGGTGAGACTAGTCATGGAAGCTCCAAAACATTGGAAGAAAAAGAGACTCTCCAACGAGAGGGACAGCAAGGAAATATCCGAGATCTGCCTGGAAAAACCTGCTCCTGCAAAGCGTCTGATCCTGGGCTGTGATAAGCAGTTTCCGAAATGTGCTATTTATTCTCTGCTGCCTGAGGAATAAAACCGAAACAGCCTTGTTGCTCCTCTGCAGTAAGTGGGATTGCCTGGGAGATGCACTGGGAAACGTGAATTACAGGAGGCCTTCAATTCTCAAGGAGTCCTCACTCATGTAAAATTTTTCTTTGACGTTAGTAGCAATTTAGGTATTATCAGTGGTAATATTTTCAACCAAAAGCAGTAGGCCAAATCCTGCAGTCAACCAGCACCTTCTATTAAGATACCCAGCACCAGAAAGGACAGAGTCATCCCCACAGGATAAACACACTCTGTTTTTTTCACTAGTTGCTGCGATTCACTTTGGGTAAAAAGTGGGATCAAGCTTAAAATACCAGCGAAGGCACGTCCATTACGGGTAGTCAGAGCTTTAGCTGCCAGGCTGATGGGAACTCAGAGCTGAGATAAAACTCTGTGCATTGACCCATGAGGCTGAATTATCCACTATATGGAAAATCACTGACCTAATCATCTTCCAGGAAAAGGCACGGTGTATTGGAAAGTATACGGAGAGGCTTGGGAAGAAAATTGGGAAAGACAGACCATTTCTCCCACTGGAAGATGTGGGACCTACTGCAGACTTGGGGTGGGTGTTTCCAAAGTGCTTTCGCATGCGGAGGAGTTTTCTCCGGTGAAGTTTTCACCACAGCACTGAGCGGGCCCTGATTTACAGCCCGCGGGGCGTCCAGGATACCAGAATTGCATTGGGTTTCATGTCAGCCCTGGATGCGAGGCAGGACTTAATGCAGGCTGGACCTGTGCCTGTCAGGCTTTCCTTCTGCCTCGGTCCCTCCCTGCCGATCCGCAGCATTTTCTGTTATTTCTGCCCTAATCAAGCCCGTACCAAATCCAGAAGTATCTTTGCAGGTACTGTCCCGCACCTGGGGGCGTAGGAAGCTGGACGCCGGTGGGGGTGTCAGTGGGTTTGCCTATGGTTGGGTTTTGCCCACATCCTTCCTTTTTCTCTCCATAAACAGTATCTGGGTGAGGTTTGAGGCTTAATGACAATTGTCTGCGTTTTCTGGGTGTCTTGTCAGAGATATAGGTTGCAGGTTTTTGGCCTGACAAATAATGTGAAGTCACGTATATGGCAACAGAGCATCACCATAGTGGTGGTCGGAGCCTGATGCCGAGAAGGAGGCAGGTCGGTCTATGGCCTCTCCGTGCAGTGGTGGGGGCCGATAACCCCCTGCCCTGTGCTTGTATCGGGGGCAGAGAGAGTCCAGCCTTCTTGCCTGGTGTCCTGGGAAAAGGGACAATAACATCCCAGAGCACGTGGGTAAGATGTGGGCACAGAAACGGAGCTGTTTCTTTGAGGAAGAAAACATCTCTGAAAAAGAGTCTGGGCAAATCGGTCCCTGTTTTTCCCTGCAAAGGACCTTCACTGTGCCTCTTTGCTCTGTAAGGAAAGGCTGTGACGTGCAACCCTGATGTGTCCCCCAATATATTTTGATTGCCAAAGTCTGAGAGCATGTCTGGAGCCCATCACTGAGGGATGTGAGATGGTGCTAGCCACGCTGGAGGAGAGGGATTCTTCTCAAGTATCTTTCCTCATCTACAAACCAGATTTCCAATTGTCCAGACTCCATCCATAGTCAACGGAGGGTGAGCAGCAGCCCAAGAGACCATCCTTCAAACCAACTGCCATTTTTAAGTGGGAAGAAAGACCTTCTGAGGTGTCAGTCCCTTCACACTATCTGCAGACGTGGTCTGGGGACAGCCAGCCTTCGGTGGCCAAGGTTGGGTAAATGACTCCCAGCCAGTATCAACCCGCAGCAAGGGCTGAGAGACAACCAATTCTGTCTGTTCCAAGACACAGACTGGAAGGAGCACTTTCAAACTGGGTTATGAACAAATTCCTCGCACTCGGAGGTTTATGTGAATTTGCTACTAAACTAAGACAATTTAAAAGCTGGCGAGGTGCTGAACATCTTCAGGCACAAGAGACGTCTAAGGATGTAACAAAGTGCAACTTGAATATCTTGCACCTTCCCAGTGAGCCATGCTTAATGGGTCAGGCGGCAGAGGTGTAATGAGATCAATAGAGTTGGAGTGGAGATCTCTGCAGATCCAACAGCTGGGTGGTTTCGTTTTGGTTTTTGTGTGTCATATTGTTGTTGCTGTTTTTTTTTTCTTCTTTCTTTTTTTTTTCTTTCCCTCCCCAGCCCCCCTTCCCTCTAGGTTTTTTGTTCTCTTGTAAATGTTTCAGGTTTAATCCTCGGGAAGGCTGAGATTCGAAGGGTAGCTGCAAGAGAATTGAGGTCCTTGAGGACATAAGGTATTTGGCTGATTTGTGCTAAGAAATATCTGTGAGAGTAGAAAATAGGAGCCGTGTCCAATACACCAGGGAAGGAGCCGAGTCTTGCAGACAGGGCTGCGGGCTCCAGCTCTAACCCCGGCCTGACAATTGATACAGAAAAATCCTGTGACTGCCGTATTACAGCACTAACGAGGAACGCGCGTTCTCTTCTGATCAAAAGTCTAAACCACAGCGTGCTCTCTGCTGTCCTGCCTCTGATCTGCAAATACATCGCTGGTTTTTATCACTCATTTTTTCGTTATCTGAGCGGAGCTGGTCTCAAGCGCTACAACCTGATTATCTCTGAGGAGGTTGCCAAAAGCATGTCAGGGATCGTTAAACGTAATAATAAAGGAAGCAGGAAGAATCAAGAGGTTTGAGTGGGAAATCAGAGGGAATTCCTGGCTGAGGTTGCCAGTCCAGTGAAGGCTGGGACTTGCAGCTTGCGTGAACGAGGAGGTCACAGCTCATGACTCCCAGGCCTCCTCAAATTAGTCATACGTTAAATGAAAATGCCAGTACGTGTCCTCTTCCCCAACCCTCGTTAAGAGTATATTTACACACACGCATATGATTTAGAAGAACAAGTAGCATTTAAAGTAGAACTTCAAATCCCCACGTGGGCTACAGGTTTGGCCACGCAGAAGTGTGTATTAGACTTTGTTATTTAGCCTGTGGCTTTGAATTTGTTCGTGCTAGGGAAGGAAATGGTGTCAGTTCAGTTTGCAGGAGAATGAACAGCAGCACAGTTACATTTTTTTTTTGGATGAATTAGAAAATAAACAACAATATTCTTCAGGCAAAAAAGCTTCTATTAAATTTGAAATTAATTTCATTTTGCATTCAAGAAATCTTGAGAATAATTTTTGAAGAAAATGGAAAGACACTTCTAACTAAAAGTGGACTGTAATTAAACTCTTTGCTTTAAAATAACAAAACAAAGTGTTTGGGTTTTCTCCATTGTTGATCTTGCCAAATTATTTGTGTTTAAAAAATGTATTATGGAGTGGTTTGCTCTGATTGAATTTCCACTTATTTTGCTTCAAGATGTAACTCTGGCAAAAAAAAAGTCTTTTAGCTCTAATCAAGATCAAATTAATCAAACCTTGTTTGCTACTGGCTTGTAGCTACCACATTAGCAAAGGGGATCTTCTCCAGTTAGGGAAATGGGGTTTTGATATGAATTCAAGGTTTTTATTGGCCTTGGAATGAGTTTCATAGAAGTAGGATAAAACCAGAATAAAAAAAATCTAGGCAAGAATTGCTATTAAAACCAAACCATCCTTAAGTAGGTAGAGTTTCTCAAAGCTTTTTAGCTCCTCAGTCTCATTAAAGTGGATCTTGGCATGTGCAATCCTCTCTAGATCTTGATGGAAATCCTCTTTGTTGTCTTTAAGTGCCTTTCTGTTTCAGCAATGGTGTTTGCATTTCCTAGCAGTCCCAAGCCCATCTCTGTTATGGCAGGAGGACTCAGAAGTGCCTGCTCCAGAAGCCTCTGCTTTATGAAAGGCTTTTCGTTGTATTTTACTCATGGTTTTGTTTTTTTTTTAAGTCGAAGTTGATCCGTGAGAAGTAGGACGTATGGAGCTTGGTTTCCTGTGGCTCTGTGTCTCACGGCTGGATTACTGTGCGTCTAATAAGGTGTGAGCTCTGATCGAAACATTTCCTGAGGTTGGGGCCTTTCAGATATCTCTCTCCCCCGTGCCTTTTCCAGCATCTAACAGCCTCGCTGAGCTCCAGCCGCGGCCCCTCTCCCGGCAAGGGCAGTAATACAGCGTTTTCCCTCTATCCAGCTGCCTACAGCCATCAAACCGAGCCAACTCCTAATGCTTTTGGGGCTTTTTCTGTCCGAGTTGATTGAAATGGACCCATGGATTTCAAAAGTTATTACTGGAGGGAGCCGAGTGACACACACAGATGGTGCGATTCCTTATGAATGACTGAAAAAATGAGTTTTGGCTTGAGATCAAACCTGGTGTGCTTCATCCCAGAGGGGTGCTGGTTAGGAAAGCTCCCAGGTGGAGCACAGCCTGGAGGAAAACAGTGGAGGAGTTTCAACTCTAACCGGGCTTAACCCACCATATGGTAAACCTGGACCTAGTAAGTGAATATTTAGGACCAGGGCAGGAAAGGTGGGGCCACGTGAAGGTGTCAGACCTACCTTAGGACAGGCGTTGTGAACAGTGTGGCTGCGGGGACTGCCCTGGCAGATGTCTACTCCAGAGGCTGGAGTGATGGAACGGCTCTCTGAGCAGTAGGACCTGGGGCTCTCACCGCACAGGCACACTGCAGCCCCCATGCAGCAGAGCAGGGGGAGGTGGTCCTACCACGGCAGGGCTTAAAAAGACCCCACCAACCCCATGCATTTGGAGTGTGATTTGCTATATGGAAAGGGAATTGCCCTGCAGGAGTGGTTTAAGCAAATTGTTTGTTCTGAAGAGTTTGAGGAGTGCTTAATTCCTGTGGATAGTGATTTGAGAAAGACCGTGAACATGAACTTGCCGACAGATTTATACCAGCCCAGGCTGTGCGTGTCCCATTTTGCACACTGGAAGATGTTCATTTTGTGTCAAGGATGCCTCAAAGCCACCAGGATGCATCAAGGTTTTGGGTGTCTCTAAAACTGAGATGATATCTGAGTTCCAGGCAGGACCCGACTGGGGTGGGGTCATGTGTGGTGTGGTTGTGTCTTTATTGAAATGATTACTGACTTTTAATTTGTCCTGGGGTTTTTGGATGCCTACTAGAAATAAATTGCTTGGAGTTCATTACCTGCCTTCATCTGTCTGCATCATTTTTCCTGAAACAAATAAAAACATTCCTGATCTCATTTCAAAACTTTAATGCTCACAAATAATTCTGTAAAGCAGAAGAGGAGAGAATCAGGTCCTTGCGCTCCGCACATAGTGTGAGCCTAAAATCATTCCCCTTGCATGCATCCTGCCCTGAACAGCTTCCCTTCTCCTCCTGCAGATGATGAGGAGGGCTGACGGGAGGAAGGCACACTGTACCCTTTGTTTCTCAAGGACAGTGGGGCTTGAAGGCAGCCAGTGGACGGTGCCTCCTCCCTTCGCTGGCTACAGGCTCATTTTGCTCTTCAGCCGGGGCTCCCTGGCGCTGCTCCCCGCAGGTTTCGGGGTGCGGGCGGGGAGGCAGGCAGGCACGCCAGAGCGCTGTCAGCAGCCGCCGGCATCCCCGTGGGGACAGTGGCACCTTGTGTGTTTTGACAGGGGACAGGCTGTTCTCCTGCTAATAGGCTGTTGGACATGGTGTTCGCTGCCTGGCGGGAGGAGGGGGTGGGAGTTTACAGACTCCAGGCACAGCTAAAGGTTAGGGATTTAGCGGTGGCACATCCATCCGCAGTGACAAGGGCGAGGATCGATACTCCCATGCATTATTGCTCCTGGGGGGCTGGAGCTCTGCGCGGGGCCGGTGCTGTCCTGCCGAGGCATGGGGGAGGCGGACTGGAAAATGCAGCTTTCGGAGACTCGGGGGTAGAGAGATGCTGTTTGGCTGGCATCAGGGAAGGAGAGCGCTGGCTTTTTGGGCTGCGTGCCATCAGTACGGTTGCAATTTGGGGAGCCTTTCCAAACCAGAAGCTGCCACCTTGGCTTCTGCGCTCGATCTGGGTTTGTTCCAGGAAGGCGAGTTGGCTTCCAGCTTTTTTAGCTTCAATTTATTTCTTACGTTTGGCTTTCCAGGTCAGGGGAGGCAGAGGAGGAAGGAGGCTGGGTTGTTTGTTTATTTACACGCACTGTTTTTGCTGCACAGTCCAGAATTACAGAGCTTTAACTCCTTCAGTTTATGAGATAACTGAGAGGGGAAAAAATTATTAATGCTTGCCAGCTTAACCACTCTGAAAATCCCAGACAAAAGTTGTCTGTGTACCCTCCCTTGCATATATCCACGAGGATGCAGGTTTTAACGAGGTGATTCCAGCACACAGAGGGTGCCTTGCAACAGTGATCCCGAAGGAAGCCCGATGCTCGCAGGGAAATGTGCCCCGGAGTGCTTCGTCCCAACCCCATCCATGAGGGGAGCAGTTAGACCAGGCTGTGGATCACCCCGCAGGGGACCGATGGACCCAAAGCGAGGGATGCAGAACCAGGCGGCCGCAGCCCCGTTAGGAAACTCTGCGTAAGGTGTTGCAGGCGGGTTGCCGAGCCGGTAAGCCCATTAAAATCCTTGCTAGGGGAACAGAAGAGCTTGTGTTTGCATGTGTCACCTTCGGGCTAAGATAAATAATAATAATGAGGACAATGAGTGATTTAGAGGATTTTACCAGCATAATTAATGCTGATTTATATTGCAGGGTGGCAGAGAGACAGGCTGTGATAGAATGAGTGGGTGAAGTTTCTGAATGAGACAGGGAAGGGGATGACAGTGGGGAGTGAAAAATGAAATGTGCTTGCTAAAAAAAGCAAGCGGAGCTGGCTCGAGCACCGCGTGGAGCAAAGCAGGTGACATAAATAATACCAGCGTATCTGCCGTTCCCCCTAACAGGGATCACTCACTCTGTAATTAGATGGAGTTATTAGTGTCTTCAGTTGCTGTATGAGGGGATATAGGGTTCTGTTAGACAGAAAATAAGAGTATCTCTTCATCCTATGGAACCAATTAAATGGCATTGAGGGAGAAAACAAATTTAGTCTAGGTAAAAAAATGATTGCATGAGTTATATGACTTTGAGGGTGGGCTTCATAGGATCCAAGTTAAACCACCTAACCTCTGGCTGGAGAACTTGTTCCTCAGACCTTGATGCAGTCAGCAGCCTTGCTGGGAGGACCCTTCCCACCCACAGGGACCTGCTGGAGTCACCAGGGCTCCCTGGGGTCCTCTCTGGTGTCCCAGGGGAGCCAGACAGCCCTGCAACTGCTTGCTTTTACCATGTCCCTCACTGAGAGGTCCCAATCCCAACGTCCTCCTTCACGGTCAGGGCTAGCACAGATGGCCTGGCTGATCACCCAGAGGGTATGAAGGGGGTGATGGGACTCTCTGAGCTGATTCTGCCCCAGGGTAGCCATGGAATCTTGGCCATTGACTGCAACATGGACTGCAATTCATTGGCTATGAATTCAAGATGTTGCTGATCCGCATCAGCAATGACATGGTGTGTACCAGAGAGGTGAAGCGAAGCTGTCCCCCTGCTCACTGGGCTGTCAAGGAAAAGGGGATCATTTCTCTGACGTGGTGTCAATGCCTGCTCCTTGCAGCAGCGGGAGCTTCAGCACATCTGAAAACAACAATATTTGTTTTTTTCATGTGAACTTCATCTGGCACCAACCCCATTATGGACACAACAGGTTGGATCAATGCAGAAGTATCTCCCAAACTCCCTCTGCTGGGAAGGAGGGCAGTCAGAAATCAATGGGGACCTTATTGGCCTTGCAGCTGCCTGCCTGGAAGTAATCCCTGTAATGAGCTGCCCCCATTTCCTTGAGATGGACGGCAGCATGGCTTTGGGGAGCTGCAGGCTCGGGCAGTGCTCTGCAGGTCACCCAGGACATCCCACCCATGTGGGTAATGGCCCATTGGCTCGCAGGCTCTGGTTCCCTGCCTGGCTCTGTTTACCCTTCTCCCACGCACAGCATCACCAGCCAGCAGCTGCTCCCTGACTCCTCTCCCAGCGTTGCCTTCCATCCCATCGCTGCCAGCCCAGCGATGGCTTCAGAGGCTTCCTGGTGCCTGCTGTGCATCCTCTGAGATGCACGGCCTTGCTGAGGGATGCAGGTACTGATATTGCAATGAAACAGGGGCTGATTCTTCCTCCAGACCCAACTGGTCTGACTCCAGGGATGCCCTTCATCTGGCTGCTTCATACGGCATACGGGTGGACCGAGGAGGTTCTCTGACTCGCAGGGACTCAGCTTGAAAAAGTAATTTAACTCAAGTGCACTGGGACCAGGGACGTATGCAGGACAAAGCAGACAGAGGGCTGGGGAGGTGGTAGGCTGGAAGGACATTAAGTACAAGAAAAACAACAAACCAGCTTTGGGACTGCTAAAATATTGATTGCATTCTTCAAGCAAAGCATAACATATCCTGCTCCCGCTGTGCCGCCTGTGTTTAACGTCTTGATCCTCCCTCTACCCTTTCCTGCTGTCATTGGGCAGGATGAGTCCAGGTCTGTTTAAAGAAAGAACAGTTCAGCATTTCAAAGTCTTTGCCCAGGAAAAGAGGGATTTTACCTCCCTGCAAGGCTCATAGCTGCTGGTTCGCAACGAATTCCCTCCAACACATGCTCCCAGGGCTGAGGGAGACATTGTGCCTGCAAGCCCGGGGACTTCCCCTTCACCGCCTGCCTGCTCCTTGCCCAGACTGCTGCATTTTTGTCCCTTCTGCACCCCAGGCAGGTAGCTGCGGGCACACCGGGCTCTGCGTCCCTGGTCCCGGCCACGCCAGCCTCCGTGTCTCCCATCACGGCCGTGCGCAGTGATGCTGGGGAGGTGGCCAGTGGGCCCACAGCCACACGAGCGGCTGAGCAAACTCCCCACCGCTCTGAAGCGGCTGCACTGGTCTCCCTCCCCCACCCAGGAGTCCAAAAAGACACCATGACTCACTCCTTTTCCACAGGCAGCGTTGCCAACTCTTGAAATACTTGGTGTTTTTCTTAGAGTCCTGGCTCCTGAAGCCATGTAATTACTTGAGCTTTCATTTTCTTTAAATAAAGCCCATTTCTAACACTCATATTTGCAAAGAATAGCCAGAAAATGTGACCTCTGATGAGCTCAGAAGCCACATAGTGAAACCCCACCTTTATTCTTTCTTATTCTTTCTTTTTCTAATTTTCATTCATGTCATGGCTTTTACAACCTTCTCTTGCAGATTGGGGCTGCTGCAAGTCTTCTTTCTCGACCCCTTGAGTCTTGTAATGTTGCAAATGATCTTGAGTTTGTGCCTTGGTGGTGATGTTGACATCTCAGGTCAATTGGCTTCAAGAATTTGTTTTCGATATTCTTCTGGCTGGTGACACGCAGTTTTGTGCAACGTAAGGTAAGTAAAAAGGCAGCAAATCCCAACCTACACAACAAGCCATTGCTGGTATGACTTGTCTTGTCTCTGCACGTCCTGGATCCATCCCTTGTTTTGAATTCCATCAGAAAACCCTGAGTTTACGCTGGTCAAATTTAATTGTCTCCCAGAAGAGCCCAAGTTCTTTACGAGCTCCGTTCTGCTGAGCGATGCTGCATTTCCTGTATTCAGGCAAACCACAATCCCACGCTGCGCCGGTCCCTACGCAGCAAATGTTCTGGTCCCAACTTTGAAATCTCTTGCCCAACTTGTTTCCCCTGTCCTTTTAACCCCACATAGCAGGGCTGAAGACGCTGTTTCTTCCTCCCTGCCCACAGGTGCCATGAGGGTAAAAGTCAGAAATAAACCTTGTGCTTTCTGGCCCAGGAAGTGCTCCAAGAAGTCCTGGGCTCTGTGCAGCTATGGACAGCACAAGTCTGGCTCAGGACTTTGTGATCCAAGAGCATGACATGTAGTTTAAGCTGGTCTTTTAAGCTTAGAGGAGAAAGAGAATTGTTTTCCTTGGGTGATTCAGTCCATCCCAGCAGCAGACATACCTCAGGTGGGAATGGACGAATGACATGCTAGAAGAGCTGCCCTTTTCCCCTTGATTTTGAAGGTGCCTGGACAGCTAGTTGTCTGTCCTCCAGCTTTGATGTTTAGCACTAGGTGAGATGAAGAAGCTCATTTGATGCTGCCGTGCTGGGATATGCTATGGAGAAGTGGCCTTACCGGGTGACGAGGAAGGAACCCTGCCGGTCCCATCCATCAGCATCAGGGATATGTGCAGGATGGAAATGCTACAAAATGATCCAATCCCAGGCAAAACTCCAGCTGAAGCTTTTGTTTTATGGGACATCAGAGACTGCAGCCACGAGACACAATGGCACAGAAAACCGGCCTCTGCAGCTGAAGGAACAGTGTTGTGTTTTCCTTGCTCTGTTCGTGAGCTTTGAAAATTTGTCTTCTGTCCTCAACCAAAATGGCAGCCAGTGTGCACGGGCAGGGGACCAGGGAATTGCCTTTTGAAGTAATCAACTTATTTTAACAACAAACACCGGTGATCTCCAGCAAGCGAGAAGCTCACTATTAAAAGTAATCCCGAGACATTCCAAAACACATACTTTCCGGGGGGGGGAGGGGGGGGCAGTGAGCATTTTTAGCAACATCAATCAATGCACTGGCCAAAGACACACATTCAAATCAAGACCTACAAATTATGGAAAAGTTTAAATAATCCTTGGAAGCAATCCAGGAATTGGTCATTCAGTCTGCAGGACCTTTTATGAATAACACTGTAACACAAGCCTGTAATGGAAGCACCAAGATCCAGCCCATTGGTTTTCCAGTCAGAGTTTCCCATTCCAAAATGAATGACTTGGATTTTGAGGAGGGAAAGTAGCAGAACTGGTTTGTCTCCTGGCTGAGAGAGTTTGGCTTTGAAGACCTCAGCTTGCAGGAACAGGCAGCAATGTGAACTTTCTCCACCTGAGGTTTCTTTTGGCCTGGATCTCCTTTTTATTCTCTATTATTTACACCTCTATTACATAGTCAGAAAGTTGCCTTCATTCTACTGCAGGAGGTGCTCTGCTCCCTCCGCTGGAGACCTGATTGCCACGTAGTAGCCAAAGCCTTGGAGATCCTGTGGACCGGCACATTTTTCTTCTCTGGCTCTCTCATCTGTCTTCTCTCTCTCTCATCCATGCTGACATCTGAAGTTTTTCATTCTTGAGGCTGTGGAACAGAGGAAGAGGAGTAATTTCACTGCAAAGGCCACCAAAGTGACCTCCCCTTAGCGTAGGTGTCTTTTCTGCAGCTCTGTGACCCCACTTTCCCAACAGCAGCAGCCAGTGGATAGCAGAAGACAGAGGGACTCACCGTAGTGAGAACTGCTCCTCTGTTTTTAATTAAAACCAACTTGCTTCAGATCTTCATAGGAAAAACCCCAGACTTTTCTCTCTTCTGTTTTCCCTATTCCCCAGCAACAACCTTAAGCAGAATCCCCTTTGCCACTGCTAAAAGAAGGATGAAGAAATAGATGTGAGAGGCTGTGTTTCCCAACCATCTTACGAGTCAAAATTCTCTGGAAAGGACGGGAGAGGATGGATGGGAGCAGAAAGCACAGACAGTGGGTGTATTCCTGCGTTACAAAGTGCAACGGGCAGCATTTGGCACAGCAAAGCATCCTGCATCAAAACATCTCCAAGTTGGCACCTGGCAGCTGCTGCATGGGGTCTCTCGATGACCCCAGACATTGGGCCATAGGCACATCTTCCACCCGCCATGAAGGTACTGAGGTAGCACATTAATGCATCTTCCTTCCTGATGTTAGGAAAAAAAAATGAGGAGCTTTAATACAGATATGCATTCACTGACCTGCGATTCATGCTGAAGCAGTCAAGCACCTTCCACTTGGTTTTTATGTGGTTTTAAATGTTTTTTAGAAGTATCTGTTTATTACAGCTCAATAAAGTTTTATTTTGCGAAAAACCATGATTGATTTCCTCTGCTTTAAACAACAAACAGTCAACCTCCCTAGCTAGCACCTCCTCCTCGATTCATAAAAATGTGTTAACAATTCATTTAAAATTCATATACAAGCCAAGCACAGTTTATTCATGAAGTTACACAAATTAATACAAAGCAGCACACTGCCTAGGCCTGGCATAAAGTCAAAGCGTGCTCTGAAGGCCTCCCTCTGCTGTACAATAAGTCAATGTGTTCTTGGAAACTGCCCTCACGTCTGGCGGTTCGGCAATCAGCAGATAGCGTTTCGAGTTTCCCCCTCCCCTGCCTGCTTCACTCTGCACGCCTGGTGGAAACACGAAGCAGAGCAACAGTTAAAGTCTCGGGCTGTGCAAGACTTTGTGCACCTTCAAAGTCTGGTCATCCTCCAAAAGGTGCATTGTCTTCCACATGCCGTGGTGATTGCTGCATTTTTCCTTCTGTATGTGTCCAGAAGAGAGTGTTGTGAGCTTGGGAAACGGAGGTGGTTTGATGGCCACGGGTGGCAACCAGCTTTGTGAGTCTATTGGTTCCCTTCTTCAAGGGAAGACCTCTGCTCTGACGTCCATCTAAAACAGGTACAGGTGAAACATCCTGAGCAGTTCACAGATACGTGCGTAACAGTGAGAAACTACTTTTTTCCTATGTAGTGTGGAGGGCAGAAATGGCATATCTGGCCCATCTGTCACCATTCAGCAAATCCACCACATCAGATCCTTCTGTTGGCTCCCCACCAGCCTGACTTGCAGGCCTGGGCAGTGGGATGCGCTCAGGTCCTTGCTGCTCTTGGAAGAGGTTTCCTCAGTGCAATTTTCCAACCCTGACCCAGGGTCCCTTGAGGTTGTCCCACCAGCCTCTTCCCTGCCATGGCAGGCACCACAGCGGGAGCAGGTGTGCAAGTTGGTCATCCTGAGGCACTAACTGGCCTTAATTGACCTGACCAGCCTCACTTGGGGCCTCCACCCATCCCTCCTCTTCCCATGACCCTGGAGCTCTATTTAAGGGCAGCCCTGAGCATTTGCTCTCTCCTTGGGTTGTAGGTGTGCCTGGTGTGTCCCTGGCCTCCTGGATGGACTGTGGACATATGCTGTAGGTAGCTTGTCTCCTGCCCTGCCTCTGAGATGCACCTGAGCCCTCTGCTGTACGTAGTTTGTCTCTAAACCTATCTCCCGCATGAACTTCAGACCTGTAAGTAACTTGTTTCTTGTCTTGGCTGGACCTGGGACCTCTACTGTAGGTAGCCTGTCTACATTCCTGTCTTCTGGGTAGACCCCTTGACCTCCAGTCCTGTGTCTGGCTTTGTCTTCTGCTCTGGGTGGACTCTGAACATGCTTCATCATTTGCTTTGTCTGAGGCAGTCAATGGCCCCTACTGTGTTCAGACCCTGCAGAACAGCACCCCACTGGTGAGGGCATTGCCTGTGCTGGGGTCACGCTCAGCTCCCTGCTTGTCCCTTCTCGTGGGGCAGCCCTGCTCCTGCTGCTCCCCAGCAGGTTCACCTCCTGGAGCTGAAGTCACCCAGAGCAGCATGTCACCTCTGCTGGGATTTCAGGTGCCCACTATAGTCACTGGAGAAGAATGGGCAGCTCCAGAGGGCTGGTCAACCCATCCAAAGAAAGGTGGGCAAGAAATAGGAGCTCTGTTTCCATTGGCAGTAAATGGGGATCAACTTCATGTTAGACTGAGCTCCTGTGCCTTGAACCTGGCTAATGAGTAAAAAGAGTTTCAGCCCAAATGCCAGAGGTAGCAACCCTGGGCTGCTGTCCCTGCTGTCCTCTCCTTCACGGTGCCTCTGCTTCCATAGCTGCATGTCTAGCTCCGACCAATGTCAGTGTCCTCGCTGCAGAAGAATCTGGGTCCTGAGCCATGAGCATCTGGGCTTCTGCTAATGAGGCTGGAAAAATGGCACAGCAGCACGTCTGCCCACGGTGCCACCCGCAGCAGCGCCGCAGGAGCTGGGGTGCCTGTGCAATGCTGGCAGTTGCAGGCTGGGCAGAGGTACCGGGGGGCTTTTAGTCTAGATGGTATTTAAGAGTGCATCGCTCTGAAATGCCTTCACCCAACGGGTAATGTCTCGGTAACGCACGAAGAGAGCCTTTGCACAAGGGGACGAAACCAAAACAAGACTGTGTGGTACTGCAGCCTCTGTCTGGAGGAAGCTGGGGCTTTGGCTTGTTGGACTGGTCGGGTCAAGCATGCAAAAATGATTCTGAAAGAGTCGAACTGTTTTCAGAATGAAGTTTGAGTTTGAGGTGCTGAGATCTTACTGAACAAAATATTGGGAAGCAGATATTTCCACTCCAGAGTTTCCTTGTATCTAAGAAAAACAAAATTATTCATCCTTTAATTTGTTTCTTTGTTTTACTTTTCAGCTGGCCAAAATAAATGCTGCTGTTTTCCAGGACTGCTAGTGTGAAGGTCCGTTGGTCACACCGCTCTTAAGGCAAAGCAAACACAAAACGTGGCTGGGCTTGCTCCTTTCTGTGCCCTGGCGATGTCACCACCCTTGTGCAGAGGGTTTTCTGCAAGTCTGCGCTTGGACACCGGCACCAGCTGCCTTTCATTGGAGGCTTGTGGTAAGGGCAACGCAGCTCCTTGACATCAGCTTTCCCTTCGCAAGGGCTGGAGTTACGCAATTTTAACATTACAAGAGTGATGCTTTTTGGGGGAAAAATGATACAGTTAAATATTTTGACTGGTGTTTAGGGCTAGATTCTCTATGGTAGCATCCAGCATTGCTCTGCTGATCTGCAGCCCAGACTGATTTATAGCAATGATTTGATCTACTGAGTGAGTGTGTGTGTTTAAATACCTCTTCAGCTCTGTTCCCCGCTTTCTTCCTTTCCAGCAAGACACAAGCCAAGGAAGTCAATGCTGAAAGGCTACCTTGTACGGGAAGGCTGGGGTTTCTCCCCCTTGCTGCCTTGTCAGCACAGCACCTGCTCTGCACCCGAGCAAAGCCCTGAAGTTGTCTCGTTCGCCAGCAAGGGGAGGGAGGGCTGGGACACATCGATCGTCCTCGATGAAGGAACCTGGAAGTGGCAGGAAGAAAAGTGCGAGGCCAGGTGGGACTTCAGAAAACATCCCTTGCTCCCACCACCTGTGTCCTTCTGAGCAGGGAGTGCTCAGGTCCATGGAGAAGCTCAAGTGTTGCTTGATGTTATCAATAAATTGTCAGCGTGAATTTCTCCGCATTGCCAAGGGTCACCGGCTGCGGTCTTGGAGGCATCTTCCCCGGGGAGGGTGCAGAGCAGCCAGCCAGGAGGGTCCTGTACGTGCAGCTCGGCCACCTGAGCCGAGAGCATCGGCTGTCCTGCCTGGAGGGACAGAGGTGTGGACGTTTGTGGCTCTCTGAACTCCAGCTTCTTCCACAGGGACTCTGTGAGACTTGTGATTGACTGCATCAAATATCCAGCATGCTTGCTCCTTTTTTTTTTCCCCCTGCTGGCCTCTTATCTAAAGTGCTTTCTCCTGCCTCCAGCAGCTGAGTTTCATCACACCGGGGAGGTCCGGCAGCCTGCAACCCCCGGGTAAAATCCACTGCTCCCAGAGCACATCGAGTCGGCCACAAAACGCTGCAGTCGCTTTTTGGCTCTCGGCTCAGAGTCCTCTTCCCCAACCCCCGGGGGAGTAGCCAGGGTGGCTGAATTGTGTCGAGATGCTATTTTGTGCTGCAATTTCCCCAGGGCTACCAAGATGGGAGGGGATGATCTTTTCCGAGGTGCTTGGTCTTGCCTGCGGTGAAATACAGTTGGAGTTTGGCCCTAACTCTGAATCAGCTGCGAACCCGAGGGAAATCCTTGGCACCGGCTTCAAAAACTCCTGCGCTTCTGGGCAAGGCAGGACCTGAGCACGGCTTGGCTTTGCGGGCTTGCTTGTCTGCTGGAGAGCAGACCTGCACTGGAAAGTCCCTGTGGGAACATTTAGATAGTTTCAAGCAAGATAAATCTACTGCATGGAGGAGAGATGTGGGGATGAGGAGGTAGACATTTCATCAGCTCTGGCTGAGTAAAAAATAGGGGTTTAGTCTGGCTGTTTTCAATCTTTTTCTGAGTTGCAGATTCCCCCCCAAATTCCCCATGAGCCCTGCACAGGCATTTTAAGCTCCTGATTATAGACTTGCTTTTCCTAGGTATCTCTCATGGGTCCCTTCGTAGCAGCCCGAGGCTCCGCGAGGGTCTGACAGTCATCGACTGGAGACTTTGCTGTGCAGGGTGGCACCGTGAAGGCCACACCTCTGCTCTGCCCGGGCCGCCTCGCTCTGCGGTTGCTGATACGCACTTGCGACCTCCGATGCTAGCAGTGTGTGCATCTGAAAAAGCTGAAGTTGAGGACGTCGTGTTGAGGACTGCTCGTTTTCCAGGCTCATTACAGAATCTGTTTGCAATGTCAATACTCAGTAACTGGTTCTTGTATTTGCTGAGGTCAGACAAGAGTGTATCTGAGACCCTTTCGTTCTTCTCTTACAGCAAAGAGGCTGGGAAATACTGCGGTGACGGAGCAGAGTCCCAGTTCCCCGTTTGCCAAAGCTGGTACGAGTCCAGAACTGCACTCCAAGGTAAGAAATGATGTGCCATGTGTCCTAGCAAACTGCAGCTCTCTAAGAGAGATATGAGTGCCCTTTATAGCCAACGGAGTGATGTGGTGGGGATCTCTCTCCCTGTAGATCTAATGTCTGTTGACGGCAGAAGACGGCCACACAGTCAGCATAGATGAGACACTTTGCAGCAGATGGTTAAGCTTAAGCAAAATGCATCTATATTACACTCTCTTGAATTAAATTCCCAATTGTTTTGGGAACCTATTGCATAGAGGAAAAAGCAGATCACATTTCACCAGACAATGCCTGAGCTGAAAAACTGGAGCTGATTTTATAGAAGACACAGTTGATTTTTCTCCCAACATTTGTTCTTTTTTTTTTTTTTTTGCAGGAGAGGGAGAGAGAAATCCTTGCAGATTCGTCCTTGATGGAGAAAGGGAGCGTGTGTGAAGGCAGAATGAGAGAAGATGGTCACTCCTATGGCCGGCAGCAGTAGGAGAGGGCACCGCGAGCTGCTGCTGCTCCTCCCAGGCTAAGAGCCACAGCTGAACCCTGGGAGAAAGGTTGGGAGTACAGGGACAACTGGTGATCTCCAGGGCAAACACTTCACGTCTGCTGGATTCCAGCTGAATGTGTGGTACCCAAATTGCTTTGGGTTTTTTCTGAGGGGTCTGATGTCAACTCAGGACTGGGAGAAGAGAAGCAGGAAAAAAGGTAGTGCTAGAGCTGAAAATTCAGGGAACGGTTAAGTTGAAGATAAATGTCACCCCAGGAAGAGCAAGAAAAGAAAGAGAAATTCAGCTGAGAGGATGGCAGGGGCCTGGCTGGTGTGAAGGATGAATCTTTGACTCACCAGAAAAAAAAAGTGGTTTTTTTTTTTCCCCCTCCGATCCCATCCTGAATTTGGAAAAAGCCCGTATCCTAGAATTTCTGCATATTCAATTCCAAAAGGAAAAAACCTCTTAGAGTAGTCAACAAATTCCATTTTGGTAGAAAAGTTGATTTGTTTTGAATTGAATGTAGAAAATGAATGTCAAGGAAAAGTCATTTCAAAGCAAGAAAGTCCATCCTTTTCGTTGGGGAAAATGTCAAAAGGGCACGCTGACATTTACATTTTTTTTCTCTCTCCACTTTGTTCCTGAACAAAAATTTGCCAAAGCCAACAGGGTGTTGTTTTCTGATGGAAATCTGTTTTGACAAAAATTTTCCAACCAGCTTCACTAGCTACACACAAACATTTCCGCTCTCGATTCCAATCTGGATTTGGCAGGGAGTGGGGGTAAGGAGGAAGAGGGGCTATTCTTTTCAGTACCTGTCAGTGATGTATCGCCCTGTCAAAGGACCCAGTACTGCTAAAAGCATCCTGCTGCCAGGGAGATCTCGGACCAAGGTTCACGCTGGCTGGCTGGCTGACCTGGGCAGGAATTAAAGCACTCCCTTAATGTGAAATGCTCACATGTGAGTTGAATTAGGGCTAGATAGGTGCTGATCCAAAGTTAGGTCCCAGTTAGACTTCAAATGGGCTGGGACCTCAGTATTTTTTCTGCATCTGTTTACTACTGCCCCTAACAAGAGAGGATCTCTTGGTGTGCCTGTCATGCTTGGCACTGGTTCAGAAGTTCATCTAGTCTTCGTTCAAGCTGTAGCCCGTAAGCATCTTCTATCTGGCAACGTGGACTGGGATATCACTAGGAGGCAAGTCCTCAGAGCTTTTTGTTGAGCTGGGCTGAAGAGCAGTTGTAGCTCACCTAAATGGGCCACCATAGGTAATGCATGCCACTTCTGCCCTTCAGGGGGTTGTTCTGCCAAGTTACAGGTCTGTCTTAGTGTTTTATGGTTTTTTTTCTGTATGATGCAGCTCCTGAATCCCTGTAGGGATACCAAATGAAGACAGGAATCCTTCTGGCTCCAGCCAAAGGCAAGGTAAGTGTCTGCCAAGGACAGTAGAAAAAGCACAAACAGCTGAAGCAAAGGCTGGTGCCTCTAGAGATGGCTAGACTCCTCTTCTTGAGGAGTTGATCCATCTTCTCATTATGGTTAGGTTAAACATCAGCTGAGACTAGACATCACTTTTAGATTGCCAGTGTTAAGTGGGACTAATTCCACTCTAAACATCTTGCAGAAATGTGTTATAGTGAATACAGGAGGGTGAGCATGTGGAATTCGTTCTCCTCTGGTGGAGGAGACCAATGCATGGGCTGATAGAAGATTTTTTGGGAAGGAGGGAACAGATTCACACAGCTCTGCACTTCTGGGTGACATCATCAGCTTGTCTTTAAGGAGGGAACGTCCTTGGCGACTGCAGGCTACAGATCACAGCCAGCTCCTACCTGCTGACAAGGTGCTGCAGAGATGTGTGACAACTGCAGATGGCTATCAGCTCCCGGAGATCGCTTGTCCATGCTCTCCTGTCCCTTCATTTCACTGAGTGGCACCAAGGGAAAGTGATGGCTGGAACACCACCTGACCAGACAGCAAAAATATTAGCAAAAATGGAAAAGGAGATTTTCAGATTTCTTTTTTTCTTTGTTTCTTTTATGTCCAGCTCAGATGTGCGGTGGTTTTGGTACTACGCCATTTCCCCACTGGCTGAGCTGCTCCTTGGTGTCACTCATTTGGCCAAAAGCTCCCATGACCAAGTTTAACTCTTCCTGCAGAACATGGCTGCTTCCCCCCACCTACTCACTCTGCTTTAAATATGCACCTGAGCTCCCGTGGCTCATTAGCTGAGCTTGTGGCGATGCTGTAACCATCACTGGTGGCTGTCTTAGCCTGAACCATGTGCTTCTGTGCAAACAGTGTCAGCTGTTCCCCGGTGTGCACAGGACCTGGGATGCAGAGTAGGAAGCTCGACTTATGGCCAGTTATGAGAAAACATCTATTCACCCCAAAATCTACAGCACTGGTTGGTTCTGCTTCTCCTCTCCCTAGTGTACCCGCTGGGTTGGAGGCAAAAGCTGATCATCGTCTCTGTGTCACGGCTGCAGAAACATTTGATATATTCAGCCTGTTCTCATGTAGCTCTTCTCAAACCATTAGCCTGGGAATTGGGCATCCCAAATAATACTTCGTAGGCATCCGTGAGGTCCAGTTACCTGCTTATCTTTGGATATTTGCAGACCAGAAAAAGTATATTCTCGCTGAAATTAATCCGTACAAGATTTAAATCCAGTGCATGTGCAGGAAGGGGTTTGCAAGTCTCTCATTACCTTGTGGGACGGTGTCAGAGGGAACCATCCTCCTGGGGACTGAGATGAGGGCCCAAGCCATGCTGGCAGCCCCCTCCCCTGGGAGGAGGACAGCCCAGCTCGTACTGCAGCTCTGAACACAGGGGGCCTGCGCAAAAAAAAAAAAAAAAAAAAAAAAAAATCTGAGCACAAGTGCTTGGACGTTACCAGCAGGAAAAAAGCCACAGCGGCAATAAAATTAATTTCCTTCTCTAATATATACAAGACTTTCTCCAAGAGAATTATGACCCAAGCTGATCAAAGTCTGTAAGTGGTACTTATGCTATCAGTTTCACCCCCTTAATGCCCTCCTGTCAAAACAAAATCCCTTCGAAAGGCTTTGAGGAAAATCACATGAGCATAATGGCTTTCAGAAAAATGGCCCTAAGTACTCAGTAACATATACAGAGAGGACTATTAGATCGGCTGGTGTAATTGTACTTATATTCAAATGTAAACATTCTTACATGAGCAAGTTACTGCTTACCCACAGAGCAGAGCACGGGCGAATCGGGCTGAAAATGCTTGGGTTATCAAGAGAAAGGAGGGGAGGGGTTGGCAGCGGTGGGAACTTTGCCCTAGGACAGGATGGTGACTTCAGGCAGAATTAGATAAAAGGAGAAGGGAAGGGGCGGGGGAAGGATGGGGCTTATTAAAGAACCTTTTTCAGATATACAGAGAGCGGATGAAATTCAGGCGGGGTACAATTGTACTGCTATGTTGCTCTCAGGTAGGAGTCAGAGACATCAAACTATCTGATCCTTTATCTGCTGTAATGTGTTTGTTTGAACATGTTCTTGGTGGATTTAGTGCTGCTCTGACAGCTCTGGGAACCGGAGTCCTCGGTGGATTCCCAGAATAGATGCACCAGGCTGGGCTGCGTCCAGAGCGAGGGGTGATGGGGAGGCTCCATCTGCTCCTACCAGACCATGACCATTCAAGCCTGGTGGGTACAATAAAGATGATATCTCAAATGCCCAGTACCGTTAGCACTGGGAGGCTGTGCACACACAGCTCCGGTTAAGAGCCACTTTCCATCTTTTGAGGATTTGCTGATACACCTGTAGGGAAGCACATATTTTGGTCCTCAGCATCTTCACGGGGTACCCCATCACCTTCTGGAGCCATGGCAGTCATAGTGCTCGCTCCATCTGCAGCTCCAGTTGCTGCAGCCTTCTGCAGGCACCTCCTGGTTCGGTGCTGAGCACTCCTGATATAAGCTCTGCCCTTTTCCCATCACTGTTTGGGAATGTATCAGCTCTTCAGGTCTCCTTTGCCACAAGCAGCAACGCCCCAGGTGTGTTCAGTAGCTGGGAAAGGATGAACAGCGTACGGGGTTCAGAGTCTGGATGGTCTTAAATGGGAGTTGTGTTTGGAGAGATACTGATGTCATGGCAGCATCATGGTTTGAATGCTTCTGAGTGGAAAAGCTGCTTCTGAGGGTCAATGCCATTTCTGCTTCATCCTGCACAAACCAAAAGCAGGCACAGCGTCCAGCACAGAGCCCAGCACTCATTTCTTCAGTCCTTGCTTTCCCCTCTTCCTCCTCCCTTTTGCGTTGCTCCCCTCTCAGGCTGAGACCAAAATGTCTGTCTTTGGAGTCTCCTTTCTCTTTCCCATTGGTTTCCACCCTTTCTTCGTGCCCTGCAGACCATACACCCTCTTTGCTGCATGGCTTTCCTCCCTGGGGACACCAGCTCAGTGTACCAAAATTGGGATTGGGCCAGCTGGGCAAAGGGCTTTTTTTGACAAAAGCCTGAAATATTTCAAAGGCTTTCTTAAAAAAAAAAAAAAAAAAAAAAAGGTTTCTAATACTTTTTTTTGTTTTGTTGAGTTGAAAACAAATCTTCCCTGACCATCCTTCTTCTGTGCTGGGTTAGAGACAGAGTCTGCTGGAGTCAATGAAAAGATATTCATAGATCAGGCTCGTCCAGATTCCTAACATCTCATAGAGGTATTTCCCTATCTGTCCCTCTTTCCTGGACTTACTGTCTTGCTCTCCCTTTGGAGGAAATTCCTTTCCTGGTGATAACCATGTCTCTAGCTCATATTTCCTCTTTCTTGTTGACAGTTTTAAACCAATAGATTTATGAACTTTGAAGTAATAGAAATATTTAAGCCATACCTACTCTTTCCCTTATCTAGAACAGGCTAGCATTATTTTTTTTCTAGACACTGCACTTGTAAAGGGAGACATTTGCCTTTCAACCCATCTTCTGGAAAGCCAACCCTAGTTTGCTTAATGAGGACTTTGGTAACCTCTGATCATTCATGTGTAGCACCAGGAGTTATTACCAGTTTCATCCCAGTGGGTCCCACAGCTGTTTTGCCAGCTTTTACCCCAGCTGGGACCGAAGAGGTGAACCTACATTTGGGGTGGCCACAGCAAACTGCTACTGGCCAACATCTCTGATGGGTACGTGAGATGGCGGGGGGGATGGTCAACGGAGCAGTTTGCAATTATTTTCCAATCAAGGCTGGCTAGGACATCAGACTGAGTTAGCAGGTCCGTACCCTGCTCTCCTCTTGCAATGCCTGGCCCAAATGCCCTGGTCTCTTCTGCGAATGCCACACTACTTCTCAACCTTCTGCTCCTTTTCTGAGCTTCATCCTTCAAAATATGAATAACCTGGCTCACAAAGTGATGTAGGCTGGATGGCAGGGTCAGAAGCAGCCACAGCAGTGACAGGGGACACGGAGCTGCTCTCATGTCTTGACTAAATCGGGCAAGGAGGGGTGCTGCAGCAAGGGGTGTTGCATCCTTGCAGGCAAGGATGGGTGTAGCCCATCCCCAGAGGCTCTGTCCTGGGGGGGACAGCTTTTTACCCCACCAGTTCTCAGGGAGCTGGGCTGAGCATGCTGGAGCATCACTCTCCTTTTCAGACCAAGAGCCTGCTGAGTGTAAATTCCTTCTTCAAGGACTTCACAGATAGGGACAGACTTTCTTCACCTTTTTGCTTGCTCTCTCTTCTGGATCCCTAATTAATGAAAAAAGGTGGAGGGAGGAGTCCCTTCCTATAGGAGGTGGTTCTCTCTGTCGTATAGGAGGTGGCTGGACAGGACAGGGCTACGTCCAAGGCATGTTAACTCTTGTGCTGATTTAGTGCAGCAAATCCCACGAGAGACTGGAGTTAGATGTAACTACAGAGGCAGCAGTAACTTCCCACATTAACGAGTGCTGCGGTCTGGGGTGTGTGAAGTTACTTGGCACTGACGACTGACACCTCCCAGTACTCCCAAGGGGCAGAGGGGGAATACTGCAGGTAAGAACTTCGGTGTTAATTAAGATTTTGCATAGCTGTAACCTCCAATGAGCAGAATCTGGCAAACTCCTGTGGCAAAAGCATCTCTAGGTACGGCCGGACTTAGGGGAGGTTGTACCTTAGTTCCAGCAGTTCAAGCCCCCAAAAATGATGCTGCAAAGACGGCTGTGGATAAAGCAGTAATGTCCCTGCGCTGTGCTGGTGTCAGGTGTGAGGTTTTTCTTTTCATGCTGCACACCAAGCAGATGCTGGGCAGCTTCTCCAGCACGATCCTGGGACCATATACCCTGTTCCTTGGCAGCAGTATCGAAGGCAGGACTTTTCTGGTGGGATGGGGGATTGTGTGAAGGCATTGGAGGTCCTTTGAGTCCTGCTGGTGGGTGTAAGAGGTGGGTGCTACATGGTCTGCATCGCTTGTGAGAGGGGAGAGCCAGACTGACCCCAAAACAGCCTTTGCCCAGGTGAAAGAGGATCGAAAGAGTTATCCTGAAGCATCTGGGACTGCTTTGAGTGCCAGAAGGTGGCTGCTGGTTGTCTGCTGAGGATCCACTCTTGGGATAAGAGGTCTTTAATCCGCCCCGTCCCCAGCCTGCTTGTGTTCCTATCTGAAGAGGGCTCAGTACTGGGAACCGAGCAGATTGGCTGGTCTGTGCCCAAATGGACACAGATCTGCAAAAACAGCGTTTACCACCATGGTGAGCAGCGGATTTTGTGGCTTTTTTTGTTCGAGCATTTCTCCCCCTTCTGTACGCCTGGCGTCTCCGAGATGCAGTGCTTGAGCAAGAGGCGGTACAGGGAAATCGCACACTGGCGTTTCCCCAGCTTTATCAGCTGTGGGCTTAAAAAAATAAATCATTTTCCAAGGCTATAAATCCAGAACCTTTCACCAACTCTTACAGTAACTCACATGTGCAGAACAACAGCAGGCTGTTTATCCAAACTAGCAAAAGCATCCGTAGGGGAGTTAATGATTTTGCAGCAATGCCGGTCACCCACTGGCTGCGGGGCTGGGAGCTGGGCTGCTGCCCACAGCACGGGAGAGGAAAGCACAGGCTTCAGGGAGAGACAAACTACTTCTCCTCTTCCAAAAACCAAGCTGGGATGGTTTTGAAGGGTATTTTTTTTTAAGACTCCAACTTTTTTTCTTCCTGCTTTACTCCGTACTGTTTTTAGCTGTGATTTATCCAGATCAGCTTTCAGAGCCGTAGAAATTGGTACTGTAAGGGTTAACCTGATGTGCTGGGATGTTCCTCTCTCCTCTTGATCCCCAGGTCTTGGCTCTGTTAAACATCTTCCCCTCTCTTTTACATTCAGATCCTCTTTTACAAGGCTGGGCTCGGGAATTTCAGCCCAGCCAAGAGCCATCTTCCCATCCATTAAGGCTTCGTGACAGCAGGTAACAATATCACTTCAAAAGGACAAAGTTGCACCATTTCCCCCCTCCCCAAATTAAACTCTCTGACAACAGCATCCAAACACAACATAGGAAGAAGCAGCTGCCCTCTTTCTTTGCAAGACTTATCTGCGTCTGCACCCGAATGGGCCCATTTTGGGGGGTGAAGGCAGAGCTGAGCCCAGTGGCCACTGCTGCTTTTTGGGGACTGCAAGGCTGTTTGCTCAGAGATCTTTGCAGTTGAGTTTTAGCCATCTCGCCCCCCAAGAGGAGCTGAAGATACTCTGTTTTATCAGCCTGCTGCTGACCTCTTACCCTGCATCAGGCCAGCAAAGGCTGGATCATGTCTTGGCTAATCACTGTGGCTGCAGAGCCCTCAAGGTCTGCATCTACTGTGGGATGCGGTGAGCTCACTTTCTCAGGCTCCCTTGTCCCCCCCTCCCCCGGCTTTTTTTCCCTCTCTGCTGACTCAGTCTCACGTTTCTCACATCTTCATTTCCACGCCTTGCCACGCCGGCTGCCATCTCTCACACATCTTGTGCATCTTTGCTATCTCCCCCGTCTCGCAGGGCGCAGGTTGCTCTCGCGCCGCCGGCCGTGCTCGTGTGTGGTCCTCCACCTGGGAGGAAAGGGCCGAGCGGTGTAACTTTGTCTCTCCTGCCTGGGCACTATTTAGTGATAACAATAACAGTCGGAGGAAGGTCTCTTGCAAGGGGAGATCAAACGGGAGGTGGAATGTCGGGTTAGACAGTGCTGGGAGGGCTGGGAGGTGCCAGCATGCTGCACGGGCAGGGAAGGAGACATTTTCTTCCTTTCTTTCCAAACATCTATTCTTTCTGCAAGAAATATACAGAGAAATAAATAACCCTGCTACCTTTTTAGTTTTCGAAAAGCATTTAATAAAAAAGAAGTCTGAAAGCCTGAAGGCATGCACGCACAGGAGCTCCTAGACTCTACCTACAATTTCTTTTAAATATTTATTTCTCCCAGCAATATTAATGTAAAACACTGAGTCCTGCCCCCAAACCCATTTAACTACAGAGCCAGCTTCAGCTGCTGCAGCCCCACACAAACCCCTCACCTGCCTTAGGAGCTGCTTATAACTCACACTGCTTTTGCTCTAGCTTTCTAGCTTTTTTTTTGCTGAGCCTCCCAATTTCCAGTGAAATCTCCTCTCAGGTGATTCTTGGAGGAGCTGCAGTCCTCTTGTGCCTCCCCAGAAATCTTCAGCAAGCCTGGATAGGTTGAGAATATCTCCTCTAATTTGCTAGTAATGAGTTACAGTGTGATTGAACTTGCAGAGTACCAGGTCACTGCCTGGTGTATTAATGCACACGGTCGCACAAGTATTGCAGCTCGGACCTGGGCTATGCCAGTGCTCTTGTGCGATTAAGGGGCTGAGGTTTATGGCTTGTCCTTTGGCTTGTAAATCAGCAGAAAAGCAGTCCCAAATGTCCAGAGCCCTTCTCAAACCTTGCTCTGAAGGGCAGGAAAGTCTAATGCTAAGGGATGGAGAGGCACCTGTGGTCGTGTCACCATCCCATCTCCCTGCTGTGTCCCAGCCAGCCCCCGTGGACCCCTCGTGCTGTTGGAGGGCTGTTGGCTCTGGGGGAGACCTCGTGGCTTCTGGCCTGTGGTCCTTGGCCCTGCTGAAGTCCCCACGTCCTAAAGGACACCCACTGCTCCTGCAGAAATAGCTCCTGTGCCTTCAAAGGCAGGGAGCTCCTTTGGCAGGATGGCTCTTAATAGGTAAATACTTACAGTTTTTTAAAGGGTGAAATAGATTTGGACCCGTGTAAGCCCCTGGGGAACTCTTCCGTCTCCCCCCAGGCTTTCTGATAGCTTTTTTTCTGTGCTTATAAAGGGAATTATCTAAAGGAGACCACTCTCATTCCAATTTATGGGATCAGTGTTTAAAACACAACTTGACTGATAATTCGATCAATTGATTCAAATTATGGCTGGTTTGAAAATGGCTCTTTCGGACTCTTCCCAAACCTGTGATTTCCAGAAGCACAGTCCCCTCTGCCCCTGCACTGCTCCACGACTGATGGCTCTGCACTGAAGACCCCAAAACACAGGACCCCCTCCATCCCTGGGGCCAGGCAGCGCAGGGCTGGCATGGCCGGGGGCTCGCCGGGGGCTCCCATCAGTGCCCAGGCAAGCATGGGGTGCCGGCATCTTTTGGCAGGAGGAAAGGTGAGCTGCTTTCCCTGCACCAAATCCCCCCCCTCCAGCATCTGTCGGGTCTTTTTCACCCCACTGATCTCCAGACACATCACATGGAAGGTCAGTTAACATCTTCCCCCTGCCCCATATTTTCAGGTGGGGAAACTGAGGCACTTGCAAGCTAAGTGAGCCTCCTTAACTGCACCCAGGTGGGGAATGCAGCAACGCAGCAAAGGCAGAATTTAGCTGTTAAAATAAGTTAGTTTCCTAACATCCAGCTTTTAGGATGCTGGAGAAGACACAAGTTCCCCCACAAACACCAATGTGCATGAAATGACTTCTTTCCAACGAGCTCTTCGCGATGGCACCCTCTCCTCCAACTACTCACCACAGCAAATCCAACTTTTTGCAATTAACCCCTCCAAAAGTTGAATGCCAAGTTAAAAAAAGGTGAAATCGGGGCTTGGACCTAGCGCTGACCCTACTTTTGCACACTTTGCTGCCTGTGGGGCTGCTGCCATCCTTCTCCGGGCTGCCTGCACCGCAGCCGGGAGGGAGCATCCCTGTCCGCCCGTCCGTCCGCCCCCGTCCATCTGCGGGCTGACAGAGACGGATGGCGGCGCTGCCGGGAACGTGCTGTCAGGCTCAGGCTCTTCTCCCGGGAGAAAGCTGCAGGCCTTGAGGGAGCCCTGTGATGAAGATGTAAGAGCAGTGTTTGACACGCCAGCTCCTTTGTTGCGGCAATTGCGGCTCGCGTCGGCCGCCTGCCATCCAGGAGCACGACGGTCGCCCGCCTGAAAGGGTCACCGTGCCTCATGCCTTTTCTGGCTGCAAGAAATGGCTGGAGCATCCCGGAGGACATTGCAATAGGAAATCCGCTCGGAGGAAAGCTGCAAGAACCGTTTTTTTGGGGGGACATGGGGTAAAAAGGTAATGAAAACAGCCAGAAAGCATCGCAGGGGGGGAAAGATGTGGGGAGAAATGCTCGCTGCCCCTGCAAAGGGGAGAAGGATGAGCAATGTGCAGACAAACCCCTCCTGGGCAGAGCCCCGTGAGCCCGCGCCCGGCGCCGCACCCGAAGGAGTTAATTCCCCCGCCAGTGCACTAAGTGGTCAGCAGCCCAATAAATTATGCCCTCGAAAGACAAACCACAATCATCATTAGTCACGGCTCATTGGCCTGTTAAGGCTCCTCAGTGAAGTTTATCTCTTCCCTCCTGTCCACCGGCAGCCATATTTCATGCTCCGAAAACAGATGACCCCCGGGGTCAGCGAAATGAAAGCCCCATTCAACAGGTCTGCGAAGGACTCGCCACGGAAAAAAACGGCCGAGGTCAAAATAACATTGAGATACGGCCAGACCTTCAGCCGCTGCCCTCCCGGAGCAGACACACACCACACGCTCAAGTGACCAAGACATGTTAATCCGTTTCAGGATCAGGCAGGGTCAGGCTGGGGCTGGGAGGAACAGTGGCATAATTAGGTGAGGGTGACCTCCATAAAACAGTAATGGGCTTCCAGAGGCACGCCGGCGCAGCGCGGCCCGTCGTGCTTTGCACCCACTTCCCCGCTCTTTGCGAGATGGAAGTGGCCAAGCGGGATGGAAGGAGTCCCAGATATTGTCCTTGTCCCAGCCGGCCTCACGGGCAGGGAGGGAGGCAAGCACGTGGGGGAGCATGCACCCGGGGCGGTGAGCATCACAGCCCAATGTTTCACCACTCAGGATGATTTTAGTGTGAGGCATTTTAAAAGAAATGTTTTCTTCATTTCTATCAAAAAAAAAAGGACAAGATTTGGAGCGCATGCAGTTTTAAGCTGAAATAGGTGGTGTTGAAAGCCCCTACCTGTGCATAGCGCTGCTAGGCAGCACGAAAAGAGAGGAAAAAGGGCGTGCTGAGAAATAAGGGGGTTTTGAAGAACATTTTCGTAGGATGTTATTTTCCCAATACCCTGTAAGATCATGTGTGTGGGTATGGGAATCTGCCTGGGAAGAGCTGGACAACTTGGGGTGAGATGAACCACTGCATCCTGGAGGGATGAAGGGAGAGGAGCCACAGCTTCAGCTTCCTACATGGGATGATCATAAAAGTCTATACCGAAGGACACATGGTAGCATGGCTCAGTGTAAGTTCATGTTTTTCAAACAATGTGAAGTCATATGGCCAATTGAAAACTCCAAAGGTGCTTTCTGAATAAAATTTAATGCCATGAAATTAAAATCCCAAAGACCGATGTCCTGTGAGAATACGCACTCTTCCCTAGCGCAGCAGGGCAACGTTTTTATTCTAGAGAATTGTTTCTTATGCGGTGGAAAGACAGAATAAGAAAGATGGTGAGGAAAATACCTTGATTTTTCACGTTTTGTATGTACCATTTTTGAACCAGAATGGCATTCAGTTCTTGGCTACGAAAGGGCTAGTCAACATTATGACTGGTTATTAAACGTGAAGTTGTAAACATTTCAGCACTACTCCTCATTTAAATGAATTAATTCAGATTTCAAGGATTTGACTGAGAAACAACAAGTTTCAGAGCTCAAGTCAAACTCCGGTTCCATCAGCTCCGAAGTGGGTAACGCAGCACCATCTCTAGGAAGTGGGAGCTGTGCTAACATCTCAGGCGGGGGAGCCCTGTGGAAGACAGCACAGGTATTTATGTGTAGGGACTGAAGATTTTCCCGTAGCAGCAGGAGATGCTGGTGCAGGAACCTGTTCCCCTCGCCGGTGCCTGCGGGGCTGGTTGCCTCTTTATCCCACTTCATGTACAGCCTGTGCTTCTCCAGGTGATAACAGATATTTAGCCTCTGGAAGACACGTTGTACCCAGTAATATCATTTTCCTGGTGCTGGAGGTCAAATTTGGGGCTGAACCTGCTTTGACATCTGTGTTTCTATAAACGAAGAGTTTTAAAACCAGCTCCCCTAATGACTCTGATCTGTGTCTTTGAGCACCATAAATCAGGAGGTGCTGGCTCAGGGCTTTTCCAGCGAGGGCGGCAGAAGAGGAGTGAGTAACGGGGGTAATTCTAGCTAGCGCTCTGCTGAGATATTTTCTTTTCAAAACAGCTTGTGGGGATCACGTTTTAAAAAGACTATTTGTCTGCCTATTTATTGCAGCATGCGTCATGGGATGTTTTAACACAAAGCAATAGAGATGATGTGATTTGGGATATTCAATCTCCCAGCTCCCTCTCTCCCTAATTACAGCTGTGCCTGGGCACAGATAACGGCTCGAGCGCGCTGCAGGCAGGTGCAGTGCATCGCAGCCCTGGATCTCCGCCACCGCTGCAGGAGAGCTCAGCTGGGGCGAAGGGATCCTATAAAGGGAGGGGATGAGGAGCAGGGCTGTGTTTTCTCCCTTTCCTCACTCTGGTGCTTGGCCTGGGCTTGCTGCTGGAGATGGGGCAGCTCCTAGCTCTGAGCGCTGTTTGCAGCCAGCGATTTGCGAAGGAGACCTGCAGGAGCTGGGTAACCCAGCGCGGGAGCCTGGGCTGCCTGCCTGCTTGCAGGGTCGGAGCTCTGCGGCCAGCCCGGGGTGGAGGGGAAGGAGAGGTGTCCCCCTTCCCTGCAGGGCTGCTGGTGGGTCTGCCTCCCCCAGCTCCAGGGGTGCAGGATGGGGTCCCTGCCGCTGCCCAGGGAGGGGGTGTCTGGCTGGGCTGCTCTGCCTGCGGGATTTCAGGCAGCAGAAGGATGTGAGGGAGGTATTAGGGAGCTGAGCAAGGAGCGCTTGCAGTGGCGCTGGGAAATGGAGTGGCTCTCTGCCTCTCCCCCCGCTATCTATCTAGGGTTCCCCAGCCCTGAACTCTCTTGCTGTGTAACTTAGATGACTAAATTGAGCAGTGCCATCCCCACTCCCTTGTGTTGATCTGCCAGGAAAACTTCAAACAAACAGAAAAATCTGTTCTACATAAAAATTGTGGGGGTTTCCTCAGGATTTTTTTCCTGCTAGCTGGAGATGGAAGTCTTTGCTACAGAAGCTCATTTTGGGAGAATTTTCTGCAAAGCCCACATCCCACCAGGAGCTGCAGCCTCTATTCCCATCTGCTGAGCCCACATAGGAGCCTTTTTCTCCCATCTCAGCTGGCAGGGTGGCACCGAGCCCCGGGCCAAGGAGCTGGGGGGTTGCACCACGAAGGCTGTTAGCAACACGGAGCTGCTGGAGCAGGTTGGCCCTCCCAACCTGCAGAAGGTCACAGCGGTTGTTTGTGGCAGCCCAGGGAATTGAGCTGCGATATCCCGCACCCTAACTGAGCATGCCAGCCACCAGCCCGTGCTTCCTCCCCGCTGGCCACCAGCTATTTCTGATGACACCGTACAGTCAGAACAAGGTGCGAACTGATGTGGTATTGATTTGTTTGTAGACAAGGGAGATGAAAATGGATAGCAAAATAAGAGCATGAAAGACGTGCAGCTGGCAGCAGGTAAGGCTTTGTTATTCACATCCATTTATTTACAAGCTGGCTGAAAGCAGACACAGAGGCGAGACCAAGAAGTCGGGACAGTATGTAATACATATGGCTTTTTATTCCCCAGTATATAATGAAGCCATTAGTTAAGTTGAAATAATTAGCTTCTTATGGTGGTGTTTCCCGTGCTGCACACAAGCCAGGGACGAGTGCTGCCAGGCTCTTCCCTCCAGCTGTCCGCATGGAGACGGCAGAGCCCTCCTCTGTATCAGACATGCCTCCCTCCCTTCAGCCACCTGGCTTTGGCAAAAGCAAAGTCTGTCCTGTTTTTTCTGCCTTTCCCCTAAGTCATCTTGCCCTTGCCAGAGTATCTATCGAATTAAAGCCCATTGGATCAACTCCTTTGAAATGCCTAAATCAGCAAGGCAAAGTGACAGCACACAAGTCCCAGCGGTGGGACGAGACAGAGCAGGGAAGAGGTGCAGGAGAAACGTCTGTGCAGGACGACAGGCACGGTGCTGGTGGAAAATTTACAGCCTCGGGCTTGGGCTCTGGGCCCCCTTTTTATTACATTTTACACCGAGCAAGCTAGATTGAGTTACCATTGCGTTTTCATCTGCTCTATCAGGGCTGCTTTCAGATCCAAAGACCGCGGGGTTAGAAAGAGGGAGCCACGGAGATGTTGGTTCTGGCCGTCAGCAAATACATCAAATATATAAATAAAGAGCAGGCGATATTTCATAAGCTTAGAATGGGATTTAGCCGTTCAGCAGAGTCCGGAAGAAAAGGAGCACAGCTAGCATTTCCCCAGTCCCCAGGACTGTATAACTTAGATGGATCTCCACTTTTCTGTTGTCCCTGGATAATAGAGGCATTTCTAAGCTGTGTTTGCTGGCTCCTCCATCATCCTGCCTTTACCAGTGCAGAATGGCTGCTGGCAAAGCTGGCAGTGTGGAAGCAAGCCCAGCTGGTGAGATTTTAGTAGCTCGTGTCCAGAATAACAGTCACAGCTCTGGAGTTTGGAAGGAGAACTCATTTGGGCTCAGGACTTTGTGTGGTGCTGCGTGAGTCGGTTCTTGTACAAATGAAGATGCAGAAGAAAGGAGACTACCCTAGCCCAGGGTGCTCTGGCAGGATGAAATGGGGCTTCAGTGGTTGTGCACATATTTTTATGGCTTCTCAGCTTTGAAAGAGATTAAATGCTGCTAGATACGGACCAGTCCCCACTGACTGGGTAAGAGTTGGGACGCAACAGGCATCAGGAGATACAGCCTCAGGCAGAAAATACTGTCCAAAGGAGTTTTTCTTAAAGAAAAACAGCATGTGGATGCCAGTTACACCTTGAGCTGTGGGGTTTTGGCCAGGCTCTGCCATAGGTGCAGGAGGGGAGGGTGCAGATGTTTCCCTGGCACTTGCTGCAGCCCTCTGCTTGCAGTCTGAAGGGCCCAGTGATGTGGGCTGCTGTCCAAGAAGCAGCAGAGCTAGTGTGCTCCTTGGATTATGGACCATCTCCTTGTTTTCTGGAGATACTTTTTCACAGAACTAATCTCCTCAGCCCCTAACCTCCTTCGATAGTTGGGAATTTTGGCAGCAAAGGAATGAAACTGGGCAGAAAACACTTTTTCCTGTGGGGGAATTCAGAGGTTCAGCTCCCACCTGCCATCACTCTGCATCAGAGCGAGTCCCAGGCTCAGTCCTGAGCCAGAGCAGCTCAGCTGCCAGCGAATCTGCTCCCCTTCATTAAGGGACTTCATCCCAAACAACAAAATGTTGGACCTGCCAACAAAATAGAGACAGTGTTTCACATGGCCAAAACCAAAATGGTTCTTGATTTTTTTTTTTCTTTTTTTGTTTTGTTTGTTTTTCCAGTGTTTCAAACAGTCTAACTGCATGGGAAGAGACCCCAGCCTGTGACGGAGGGTGGGAATCTTGCAGGCACAAGTTTTGTCCAAGTTTCTCACCACCCCACTTCCAGGGGTGTCTCTCACTACAGGTTTATGGCAGCCCTGGTCCAGGCTGTCAGCCCACAGCTGATCACTATGCCGATGCTAACTGGATTTTGTTCTTCTCAACACCAAGCTGGAGGGAAATGGTCAATATGCTGGAGGACAAAGCTGTCATTTTTGAGCGGTCTCCACAGGCTGGAGGCATGGGCTCACAGGAACCTCATGAAATTCAACAAAGGCAAACCCAAAGTCTTGCTTCTGGGAGGGACTTAGCCCTGTAACAGGGCAGGCTGGGGCCAACTTTTCTAGGCAACTTTGCAGAAAAGGGGATTCTGCTGAACATCACGCTGAAAAGGAGCTGGCAGCGAGTCCTTGCTGCAGAGACGAGCTGGGCTGTATGAGCAGGAGTGTAGCCAGCAGGTCAGGGGCAGCGACTATTCCCCAAATAGAGGGGGCTGCACTGGAGTATAGCATCCAGTTTGGGGCTCTCCAGGACAAGGAAAACATTGTCATAGTGGAGGAAGTCCAGTGGGGCCACCAAGATGGGGTGGGGGGAATCCAGAGCATGTGGTGTACAGGAGAGGCTGAGAACTGGGTTTCCTCAGCCTTGAGGAAAAGGCTAAGGGGAGGTGTTATTGCTGGCTACAGCTGTCTGGTGGGAGGATATAGAAAAGATGGAGCCAAACTCTTCTCCAACGTGCATGGCAATAGAACAAGAGACCACAGACAGTCTGGAACATGGGACACTAATGTTAGAGATTAGGGAAAAAGTTTTTCACCTTGCCCTGGTCAGAAGCCGGCAGGGCAAACTGCCAGGCATTGGACTAGAGACCTCCAGAGGTCCCTTCTAACCTACGTGCTTCTCTAGATCTCAGAATTAAACTGCCTGGTAGATCCAGCTGCCTGTAGTCACTCCTATTCCCGTGGAGCAAAGGCTGGTGTTATGATGTTTCCTTTTATTTGCTTGAATGATTTCACACATGGCACTTCACCCCTGCCCTCTCTCCTGCTCTGCCCCCAAGTTCTCCGCTCCTCATCCAAGGCAGTGCTGCTGCAAGTTTTGTTGCTCCCAGGCTGCCTTCCCATCCCTTATCTTCTCTCCTAGAAGAGCTTCCTCTTGCATGTCTTCACTTCTCCCCTCCCCACACCCGGACTGCCCTTTACTCTCCCCTTTCAGTTCCCCTTGTAGCCCGCTGTTCCCTTCCAGAGCCTGGGCATGTGGGCATGTTTGTTAGACCCTTTAAAAGCAGGATGGAGTTTATAGTCTTCAGCTGGGCCTGTCTTGCCCTGATGTGAACAGGGTGAGAGATGTCCAGGGACCTGCCAAGCCCGTCCTGGCAGCATCGACAGCGAGAGCTGCCTGGAGCAACTGTTCCCAAGCCTCCCGAAGGTGGGAGCTGCACAGCCCCGCAGTGATGCCCGCCCTGCTCACCCATCCTCTCCGCTTGGCAGGTTCTCCCGGGGTCTTCCCTAGTCCGGCCGGTCCCTCTGCTGATCAGTCCATCCTCTGGTCTAAGTTTGGTTATATCGCCAGATGCCAATGTAGAAACCAAGCCATCCCATCACCCATCTGCTCCTCCCCAAGTCCTGTATTTAATCTCTGGCTTTCAGCTTGGAGTTGCAATATTTGCTTGGGCTGTATTCTGCCCTCACCAGTATACGGCCCGTGGTGGTAGCAGCTGGCTTAGCAGAACTACTGGGGCCCTTTTCTGACCGTCACTACGCTTCTACAGGCAGAGCTGAGTTTGGCATCCGGTAATCGGTCAAGTTTAATGTGGCTTCTCCACTTGCAATTTGTCATGGCCTTATCAGAACATCTGCATCCTGGCCTCTTATTAAGCCCTTAGAAAAATAGAAGTATCTAATGCCTGAATAGTTTTAAATTTGGAAGCAGAGTGGGAGTAGGTGGAAGAAAATACATTCCCCTTCATGTAATCATCAGAGGAGGACAGTTCTGAACAATGACCAGATCGTCCTCACACCGATGATGACAGCAATTTCGGACTTATCGCACCCCAGCACTATATTAAGGCACTGAGATTACATTGTTATTCATTAGCACAACATCTGCTGAAAATCAGCAGGGAGAAGGCTGGCGCGGGTGCTAAAAAGCTTTGTGATGGGACAGAGAAAATACTCCCCCACAGGGAGAATAATGTCTTTGCCCTCCTGGGTGTTGCTCGGTGCCGATGCTCTGTGGGAGCCATAAACACGTGATGCAGCCACTTGCCTCGAGTCGGTGAGGACATCGGTCACTGAGATCAGCAGGTCCCAGGTCTGCCCAAGCAGGTGGTCTTGGGTGAGTGTCCTCCCTTTTTCTTGCCTATTCCAAGTGGTCTCTTGCTATTGTGGGCACAGCTCCTTGCATGGCACATCAAGTTTAATGCATGTCACTACTGCACTTGCCATGACGTAGGACATTTTGAAGTTCTAAAATATTCCCAAGCTGGCCAGTCTTAACACATTCATACCAAAATACTTTGATTCATAACAAACCCAGGCTGGTGTAGGAACTTTCTGCATTTATCCTGCCTTGCACTGAGACCTGCTCTGCCCTGGCTGCCCCAAAAGAGCCTCAACTTTCTCAGTTTCCTCTGGTAGGGGAACCAAACCTGTGGATAACTTTAGGAGTGACTTGCTGACTTGGTTCCCCGCCTGGCCTGGCCTGGTTAGTACCTCATCTCCATGGCCCTCCTTGTTTACAGCCTGGAGGAAAGCCTCACTGCAGTATATTTGCTGATTCTCATGTTTAGCAGTTGCAGCAGCATTAAGCAATTCTTTAGACCCACTGCTTTGATTTTTGCAAGCAATTTAAGTTATCCAGAGTACAAGGGATCAGGAACAGTAGGGCTGCAAGGGTATTTCATGGTCCTGTTGCTAAAAATGCAGAAAAGGCTCTGAAACGTGAGGACCTCCTGGAACTGCAATGGTGGTGAATTTTCTTCTATCGTAAGAATGCCGTTCCAGAAGCTGTGCTGCACTTCTGAAGGTGATATCTGAGTCTCTCCAGTCATCACAGTCCGTGGCAGCCCATGATTTGATTTCGTATAGCATATGGATAGTTTGGGGGATGAGGAGCATTACTGTCAGGCATTGTGTTGATGTGTGGCTCTGCACAATAGTTCTGAAATCCAGTTCAGCCTTCTTCAAGCTGCCCTGCTTCTACTCAGGAGTCACTGGTGCTGATCTGCAGAACCTCAGCTCAAGGAGCTTTCAAAGGACCATTTTAGCAGCTAGTGCAAACCATCCATCAGTGCTCCTGTCTTCACTCTGACTTGCTCCATTCTGGGTTGCCTTAATTCAGTTATGATGAAATTTAGAGAAACTGCTCCTGACAAATGAGACTTTCTCTAGTGCGTTGCTTCTTTAAACCATTAACACATGCTTAAATATTGTCAGAGCTTAAAATGAGAACATTTAAGTTCTCAAAGATCCTTCATTATCAAAGGCAGCTGCTGGCATGCAGTGCATCACTGCTACCCAACAGTGTATCAGCGTGAGGGTATCCTCGCACAGATCATCAACCCCAAGGATGTTAAGAGAGTTATAGGACAGATGGCTACTGCCCTTGAAAAGTAGCTTGAGGTTATAACAGCAGGCGTGGATAACTGTTTACAGGCAGAAGAGGAAAGTGATGGAAATGCAGAGTGGACAATGCTGACTTAAGGCTTCTCCACATTTCACATGGATCTCAAGGAGCTTTGGTTTTCAAGGAAAGGCCTTGCAATGAGAACAAAGGTTTTATGCAACTCCTCTTCCAGATCAGATGCCTGACAGCCATCACAACTAAGCCTGTCCTCCAAAGAAAGAACCCTCAAGAGATTTCCTTTCTGCTCCTCCCAACCTTTGGACTGGTGCTGCTGTGACAAGTCTCTCTGGAGGGCACCAAGAACTCTGATGGCAAATAGTCATTAATTGATTCATTGGGACCAAGGAAGCATCCAATCCAATTAGAGATAAATAATTTATGCCATCGAACGCTGAGATTGGGACACTATCGATCAAGGGCAAGAAAGGGGTTGACAGCTGTTCCTGTTGTCAGCGTTATGGAACCTGAACTGAGATGATGATCCTTCAGCAGCGACTGGGAGTGGCAGGGGACCACCAGTCTGAGATGAACCATCTGAGGTCTCCACACACCACAGAGGCAATTTTTATTCTTCAATCGTTAGCCTCCGACCACACCAAGGACCTTGAAAGCCATGGAGCTCCTGAAGGTTTTAAAGGATACCTACCTCAGGTACAGCATAGGTTTCAGGACGTAACAATAGGAGGCAATTTTTTTCCACGGGACCTCACAGACCAACCACCTCAGTTTTCAAATAACCATTGGTCATCCTACTAAGCCCATACCCTGCAGAGAAATGAAATGTCTACTCCAGAAGCACCAGGGAGGAACTCAGTTGTAGTAGTAGCACAGGGTGAGAAATAGTTCTGCTGCAACTTTGTGGCTTGGTGTCCCCAGACAACGTGAGAAGCAGCAAGAGGGAAAGTCCTAATGAAAATGGGGTATGTGCCACATGTCAGCAGAAGGCACTGCACCTGCTTGGAAGCGCAGGCCAGAGCACTGCGCAACGTGCGCATCCAATGCCAACAGGTACAAAGTGCCTTTGGAAGGCAGAAAAACCTGGTGCTTCCTAATTTTGCTGTAGTTCTCCATCTTTGCTCTGTATGAAGCAGCTGAGGGAGGAGGAGAGTGGTTTGGTATCTAAAAATCCTAATTTTGCTTTAATCCTAAAACAAATATATCCTTACATCCTTTAATCCTAAAAAGAGGAACCTTTTATGAAGAGGCTCCTTATATCCTTTTAACCCTAAAGCAAATAGATCCTTGTATCCTTTGGTATATAAAAATCCAGATTTTGCTTTAATCCTAAAGCTAATATATCCTTGTATGCTTTAATCCTAAAAGGAGGATCTTTTTATGAAAAGGATCCTTACAGCCTTTTAACCCGAAAGCAAATAGATCCCTTTACCCCTAAAGCAAATAGATCCTTATATCCTTGGGTGTATAAAGATCCTAATGTTGCTTTAATTCTCAACCTTTGCTCTGTATGAAGGGCTGAGGGAGGAGAGTGGTTTGGTTTTGGTATTTTAAAAGAAAGGAAGGGGAGGAAGGAAGCACAGTTCCCCCGGTGACTTTTTCAGGCCCTCTGGAGAAGATGGCCTCAGGACCACAGACGCGTGGCATGGCTGGGGTTGGAAGGCACGTTCCGAGATCACCCAGCCCACCGCCCTGCCGTGGGCAGGGACACCTTTCATAGGTCCGGGTGCTCAAAGCCCCGGCCACGCCGGCATTGAGCACCTGCGGGGACGGGGCATCCACAACCCCCCGGAGCAGGGGCAGGTCCCTCGGCCTGCCCGCGTCTGCCGGCCCCTCGCCGCCCCGCAGGCCCCGGGCTGGGCCCGCGCCCCACCAGTGCCGTTCCTGGGCTGGGGGGGCCGGGAGGGGACAGGGGAGTCCAGACGCAGCTGCCAAAGTACCAAATAAGAGGGAGGAAAGCATTTTTACTGTTACTTTCTTGGTTTATTGTGGGGTTTTTTTAACGCCCGGTCTTGAAAAGAGCGAACGCAGCAGCGAGAAGGGCCTTGATGCTGAAGGGCAGCACTGCTTCCTGGCAGACCTGTGGTCTTCTGCTTCTCTGGAGGAACGGCTGTCTCGCTAACGTCTCCTCTCGATCTGTGGCTGTTCTTCGTGCGCCGCCGCGCAGGCTCCGGCTTCATCTCCAACCTCCCGTCGGGCACCTCCTCGTCCTCAGGCCGAAGAAACCCCAGCTCCAGGCCCCAGGGACCTCGGTGGCCCTCTGAGGGACTTCTCCCGGCGCAGCAGCCCGGCGGAAGCCAAGTTGTCTCGTCCCCCTCTCTTGGGGCTCAGAGCAGAGGAGATGGCACCCCTTCGGAGGGGTGGGGGTAGGGGAGAGGGTGGGGAGGGAGGGGAGGGCTCACAAGACCCGCGGCCACCAACAAAACGCTTGTTGGTGCCGGGGAGAGGGAAGACGTGAGCCTGCGGGCTGGCCAGGCGCGGAGGGCAGGCCGCCCAGCTAGTGCCAGCTGCGGCGGCCGGGCCGACGGTAGGGCGCTGGCCAGGCGCTCCTGCGGCACCGCGTCGATGGTGTTGCGGAGGGGGGCCCTGGCACGATGTAGTGGTGCCAGGGGAGCCATCCTGGAGGTGGATCCACCTCCATCGGCTCCTCCTCCTCTTCGGGCGGATCCACCTCCATGGGCTGCACACCGCCAGCGACACGAGCGATGGCCGTCGCTCTCGTGTAGCGGACGGTGCCTCCCCGCCGACGCCGCCTCTTCCTCCGCGCCTTCCGCAATCTCTTTTCTGGTTGCCCACGCAGAAGTGGGCACCTGCTCGCTTCGCTGCTGTGGGTCCTCTTTCTGCCAGCCATTGTGGCGCTCGAGGGCCCGGAAGCTCAGCGAATGGGGGGCAACTGCTGGGGGCCCGCTATTTATAGGGTCCGGAACGGAACGCGGTGAGGTAGCTCGTGACATCAGGAGGCCGCTGTGATGGCTATGCAAATAACCATATATGGCTATTCTGGCAGTTGGGGGGCCTGTGGCCTTAAAGGTACCCTACTGTGGAGGAAGAGGAGGGGCGGGGGGGCGGAGGGCCCCTTTCCTGCAGGTCGCTCCCCTGTGTCCGTTCCTAACGGAGGGACGTTTCAGGGATCGGGTCTGAAACGTGGGCAAAGACTTTTCTGAGGAGGGCCAGAATTGTTCGGACTCTACCCACCCATCCATTTTGGCGTTTTAATGGCCAAGGGATTGTTAAAATTCTCCGAGAGCCAGATGGAGACTTTCCACCGAGTTTGGTGGAATTTGGGTCGGGCCCAATGCGCATGGGTCCTTACAGAGCTCGGGGAGAAGAGGGGGAAACTTTGCAAGGTCTGACTGGTCCAGAGAAGCGAGGATCTCTCAGCTGACATCCCCCTGGAATGAGCACATGGTTATTTCAGGCAAAGGCAATCTGTTATTTCCACTCCTGAACATTTATTTGGGTCAGGGCGGGAAAATCCGATTTACTTGCCCAAGTCCCACTAGGGTGGTAAAAATATAAATACCACATATTATTATGTGTGTATTCTGAAAAGTGGTTAGTGACCGTGTTTATTACCTTTGGCCACTCGCAGGGAGTTATTCTCTCTGTGCCCCTTCCCCTAAATTCACATGCTTACACTGAATACGGGTCCTGCCGGGACCTGTAAAACCGCTGCGGGGGGATGGAGCCAGAGCGATCCTGTACCCAGCTCCTCGCAGGGCTTCCCGCAGCACGGCCTGCAGAGAGGAAAAGTCTTTCCACGCTGTTGGCCCTACCTGGCCAAGCCACTGCACGGACATGGTGCGATGCTTTCCCAGCGCTAAAGCTACGTCATCTGTTCAGGGAGCCGTTTCACACCTCATCTACCAAGGATGCGAGTTGTTCACAGCATCATCCTTGGACCCTTATCTCCAGCAGGAGCAGGCCATGTATTTCATCCAGGCAGCACTGGGTTTGACCTGTGATGGATCAAGTAGGGCGGAGGGCAAAGAGGGTGAGCGCTATGAAGATGCTGCCACCATTGCACTTCATTAGTGGAAGGATGCGTTGCTGATTTCTCAGGTGGACAGCAATAGAGCCCTGGATGTGATTCACATTTGGGAAAATGAAAGGGAGCTTTACCAAGTGTATGTGTGAAGCCACACGACATCTTAAATCACAGCAGCTACCAATCCATCCCAAACCCCGAGTGCTTTGCGCAGGGCACTGCTTACAGGCTCGGTGCTCAGCCTCTCCCAGTCCTGGCCAGACAGGGAACAGCAAGAACCTATTGCAATTTTGGCAGTCCTAGGGATGGATCAGATCCACGCTGCTCCAGCCCTAGAATACATCATCTCCATCCAAGAGGTACAACTGCCCATCCCAGCGCTGTTCCCTGGATGCATCTTCCCACTAGAGGAAACTTCAGCTGGAGAAGATGGTCTTCCTAACCTTTGTACCCAAAACGATGCGATTACACCTTGGTTTCTGGGTGTTACGTAGGAGAAACACAGCACGGCACGAGGCAGGGCCACTGTGGCTTTCAAAGTGGGATTTACATTTGGTTTATGACTTATGTACCTTGATCTTGTAGAGAGGGTTGGGATGTGTTTGCAGACTAGGTGGCCTCTGAACTGGACGGATAGTCCAAAATATTCCTTTTTTGGCTACTCAGAACTGCCAGTGGATTGGTGCCTCTCGTCCAAATGGTGCTTTCCAGCCCTACATTCCTGACTTTGGGCCAGAGCCCTTCACAGTTGGTTTCTCAAGCCCCAGAACTGCCTTATAAGCTACACTGGATCATAATAATTTGAACCTGTGCCATCCCCTTCTCTCATTTACCACTTATTGCAGGGGGCTTTGCTTGCGTGTTTGTCAGCATCAGGACGCTGTGAGTTCAAGGCTCCTGCCTTATGTTGGCTGAACGCTGCTGCCCCTGCAGATTGGGACTGGCCTGGGATTTTTCAGGCAGGAGAAAGGTAGTTGTGATACTCTGGTGCTATCAAAACGCATCAGCATTTGCGTTATAGCAACACCTAAGAGTCCTGCTGGGTTAAAACCACCAGCGTGAGCGACTGCAAAAAACACGCAGGCTCCTGTGCCCAAGGAAGGTTATGTCTTTCTAGCTAACGAAGTCCTTCATATTTACTCCCCAAAGCAGCCTGAGGCAACAATCGGTTCCTCAAGTCTTCTGCAAGCACAGCAGCCCCATCTCCAGCAACGCACAGCAATCCAAGGTGAGAGACGTGCCAAGATACAAATAAAACACGACCCTTGCATCCGTGCTTGCAGACCGGTGGCTGCGTGCGAGCTGTTGGTGCCGAAACAAGACACAAAGGCGCTCCCTCACCTGCCTGCACTGATGATGCTGCATTTAGCTCACACTCAGCGTGCTCCGCCAAGCAGTGAAAGGCATAAAAGCAAAGGAAAGTCATCTCCCAGACTGACCTTGGGCTCGCAGGACCCCATGGACATGCTCCCTTTTCTTCTGCAGAGAAAGCCAGCATGCACGCTTCCAGATAACAGCTTTTACCAAGAAAATCCAGCATCTTTAGGAGGAGCTGAGAGGTATAAAAAGCAGGTGCTGTGCAAAGAAGACGGCAGAGCCCGCAAATGGAGAGGTCCCTCGCAGGCAGATGGGAAACACGTCTTGCTAGAAGGAAAGAGGGCTGGGGGAGGTTTGCTCACACCAAGGTGGTGTTGGTTACAGAGCTCGTTGATTTGCATATTTTGTGACTTAGTGCACATCTCCATAACGCTAGCTCACCCACTTCCTTCCCCAGCCTCCGAGGAATTGCTTGTTATTTGTATTCGTGGCTAATTAAAACCTCTCTGAGCTCAACCCCCTGATTACAGAGAGAGGGCTGGGACCACAAGCAGACCACAGTGGAGGATGCCACAGCCCACAGGCTGACCCCACGCCACTCTGCAGACCCCGTGTTTGCAGTTAGGACATTATTTACTCTGATACTAGCAACGTTCTCAAAATATATTGAAGGAGAGATTGGGAAAATGAAGTGTATAAGATTTATCCCGCACTGGAGGATTTCAGCATCCAAGAAAGCCAGAGCGTCCAGTCCCTCAGATTTAATAGAAACCTCCTGCTTTATTAATGTTGCCTTATTTTTTTTTTTCCTTGTCCACAGGTCCTGGGCAGAAAGTCAAAGCTGTATTTGAGGAGCTTTCCTGGAGGTTTTCATTAATAACAGGGCCAGGGAATCCACTGCAAATGTAAAAATAATAGATTTGAGAGCCCTAAAAGGATGGAGATTTACTCACTGTGGAAATATTAGGGAGAAAGTGGGAGTGGGAGGTTCCCGTGGCTCAGCGTTGCCTGCCTGTGAGCTTTGAAAGCTGCCTGAAGGCCAAGGAAATGCTGGGGAATGGGAGCAGGAGGGAAGGTTGCCTCCGAGCGGCACGGAAAGGCAGCTGCGACTGCTCCGCTGAGCACTGGTCTTCCACTGCTGGTGGATATGCCTGAACCCAGGAGCGTTTCAGGGTCCTTCTCAGGCTAAAGAGAAAAGGAATAGGTGGACAGAGAGCTTTTGTCAACCGGAAGATCTGCTCCTTGTTCACCCCTTGGAGATGAAGGTCCAGGGTGATGCTGATCCTCAGTAAGTCAGGAGGGACACACAGAAAGGTGGGTAGGAGAGAGGGATGCTGCTTGATGCTGGACAAGGTGAACAGTGTCCCGTTCTCGAAGGGTTGCTGATACCATGTCCCCTCCTTCCGCTTGACTCTTGCCAGCAGAGCCAGTGCTGCTCCTGTACCCCACAGTCATCACCTGGCCGTGTTGTCACCTCCTCATGCTGGTTTGCTGCACAAGAAAAGGTGACACCATGTCTGGATCAGTCCCTGGTCCCTGGAAAGGTGCATCAGGATGGGAGGGAGAACAGGAGACTGTGTCCCACCTCTCTTCCCCAGCACAGATGTGTCAGCCCCAGTGCTTGAGGATTTATAACCTGTGACTCAGACTGCAGCGCGGGGGCCCCGCAGAGGCCAAGGGACCACGGGCATTGCAGGGGCACAGCTCCCTCTCCTTCCAGTGCTGCTTTGGGAGCCCCCATCTCTCCTGGCTTTTGTGGTACCGACCCCACGGATAGATTTTCGTGTGGCTTTTTGTCCTGCCAGCTCCATCTGGAGCTGTTTCTTAGCCCCAGCTCTGTCTGCCTGGGAAGGGGGGTGTGAGGCTGTGCCCCCTCGCCCGCCGCTGGCAGGAGGGGCTGCGCTCTTCCTCCAGGTGCTACTGCTCTGCCAGGGCCGATCATCTCTGGTGACACATGCCACCCTGTACGTCCCATGCGCTGCTGTAGCCCTGTCCTTGCCTGCAAGGACTGGATCTGGTCTGCTCCCGTTTACAGCAGTATCACTTCAGAGCAAGACCGTCCGTCCCCATGCTGTCCTTTGGGGGAGCTGGATTCAACCCCTGACAAGGAAGAAGAAAAATCAGAGGTGGCATTCACAGTTTTTCAGTTGGAATGGGAAAAGATTCCCAGGGCAGGTTCCCTCCGACCTGTGGACCGGTCTCAATGCACCAGGTGCTTGGGAGAGGACAACGCTGTTCTGGTGCCAAGTGATGCTCTTCTGTTCTGACACCCACCAAGGCTTTGTTTCGAGACATTTATGAACTGTGTCACGTTTCTGTGAACACTGCAACCACCTGGCTTTGAAACCTGCAGGCTGCATGGTTTCGGGGTGCACGTTGGAGGGGTTTTTCAGTTTGGGCGCTCCCGTGCCCCCTCCAGCAGCAGCACTGCTGATGGTGTGCCCCAGCTGAGGGTGTCTCTGCTGATAAGCCTCATTTTGCAGAGCCAATACCAGGAACCCGGACAACCATCAGCATTTCCAAACCTGAATTTAGATAAATTTAGTGCCAGGTGAGAGGTGGCATGTGTCACCATGTGTCACCATGAGCTGAGCCCATGCACAGGAGCTGCTGCAAGGAAAGAGCCCCTTTTCCTCGATGACAAGTTGCTTGAAGGGTTTGCACTCCCCACTCCACATCAAACTACAGTAAGCAGGGTGCAATCTGCTAAACCTTATCGTGATCGGTGTCTTTACTGGTGGAAAATAGGTTTAAAATGGGTACAGATCATTACGCAAGGAGGACCACAGCCTTTCACTCCGTGCCAGTCCTCCAGGTACATGTACATGCAAAGAGAGGTCTGTGTGGAGAGCAGAGCTCCTGCAAAAGAGCTAAACCACACAAGCAGCGTGCTTCCAGCCAGCCGAGACCTCTGGCCACCAGCAGCCTGGGAGATAGAGGGAGGGAGAAGTGAGTTTTCTTACCAGCTGGGAAAAAAAGGCAGCGAAGCCTATGGATACAGACGGAGACTGACTGCAGGGTTGGCTGCTGGTCAGCCCCCTGACAAGCCCCGGTACCCCGGGAGGCAGCAGCCAGCCCCGCAGCCTGCCAGCCAAGCACTTCAGCTCCTACACGGCTCCTCCTTCTGCGCTTTTCAACAGCTCTGCAGCCCCCCGGCCCCAGCCCACCGCGCTGGTGGGCCGGGGGGCTGGAGGCATTTTCCCAGCGCTCTAATCTAACAGCACCAGTGGGAATGTTTACAGCACGCTGCCACTTGAGGGCTTATCGGCCTCCCTCCCTATCTCCCACCGCCCCGGCCTGATAAACGGAGGGGCTGGTGGCACCCGGGGGAAGCCCCCAGAGCAGGGGATGGAGCTGGGGACTGGGCAGGCACAAAGGTGGCAGGGCTGGGGCGCTTCTCCTGCAAGCCCCTCGGTGTTGGTGAGGGTGTGGCAGAGGGGAAGCAGCAGAGCAGACCCCTCCCCAAAGGATCGCTGAGAGCAAAGGGTCGCACTTGGGAGCAAGCACCTTCCAGGCCTGGGGCAAAGGGAACGTCCCATGGAGGGGTGACAGGGTACCGTGTGGGAGCAAGGAAATGCATCCCCATGAAAATTAGAGGCACACCGGAGAGGGTGGCTGCAATATTTCTAGCAAGGTGGAAACCAACTGCTGACCCCTGCCTATCCTGGGCAGGAACAGATTTTCCCTAAATTAGCCTAATCAGCAGGGGATAAAAGGCGGCTCACCTGGGGCTGGACCTCTCTGCTTTGTGTTGGAGTGATAGCTCTGAACTGCTAGAGCCTGAGTGTCTGAGATGTCCTGGATGCCGCATGGATGCTAAAGGTGCCTCCCCTTACCCACCTGCAGTGCTTAAACCGAGCAGAAAAGTTCAAAAAGACTTTTTTTTTTTTAACTTCAGGATAGAAAGACGCCCTGATGCGTCCCTGCGGACACCCGAGCAGCCCCTGCGCACCCCTGGCTGCCCCCCAGCAGCCCCCCGGCTTTCAGCCGCTGTCGGCGTGGGACATACCGCTATTGCCCTCTAGTGGCTCCCGGCCCGGGGAAGGACCCCTCCCCGCCGCCGGCACCGGGGATGCTCGGGTCCCGCTCCCGGCCCCTCCGCGCCCCCCGCCCGGGAACCCCGCGCCCGGAGGCGGCTCACCCCTCGGCAGCACCTCGTCCCTGTCACCCTGCATCTCGCGTGGGCTGGACCGTACCAGGAACAGCTGGCTTTTGGGTTTTTTCCCCACGGTTTGGTGTGACGCACCTGGCTTGCAGCCCCCAGGCACGGCTGGTGTGCACTCACACCTCTCGGCGGGTTGTTTCCCCGTCTGGGAGAAGGTTTTCCCCAAGCAAGGAATCTCAGACTTGAGATTTTGGAGAATAATTGGAAGAGGGAGTTTGTTTCGAGACTCCCTAGCTTTATTTTAAATGCATTTTAACCCATTCAAGATGAGAAGTGCTATGTTTTGGTGGTGCACATCCAAGAAACCTGGTGCTGCTCGTGACAACGCGGCCAAGAGGGAGGCAGTGAGACCGCGTGGGAGCCGGGGCCCCACTCTGCAGTATCACTGCGTGGGTATTGCCCCGACACAAGGGGGGAAAAAGGAAAGAAAAGGAGAGACCGGGAAATGAAAGTGATATAGAAAAGTCAAAAGACCAAAAGAAAAAACAAAGAACCAGTGCAATAATGGGGAGGGGGGGGGAAGGCTGAGAGAAAGCAAGAGGAAGAGAAGCCATTGCAAAGGATTTATTGTTCTCACCTGTTTGTGTTTTTTTTTCCTTTCTCCATTACCTGAACCTGTCCCCAGGTGACTATAGGATTTCACTAACTCGCTGTGTGACCCCCAGAAGAGTTTTATGGCCCAGGACAGACCCTGGTGGCCGTCACCATCCAGAGCCACTGGCCCAGCAGCCAACAGATGTGCTCAAGCCCCACCAGCACAGGGGACCCTGTGTCCACCGCGCTGAGCCCTCTCTGAGCCCTCCAGGCTGCAGAGCAAGAGCTGTCAGGGCTTCAGATGTTGCGGGGTGCTGGACACCGCAGGGTCCTGAAAGGTGCTGCCCCTTAAGAGCAGAATAGGGCACAGGAGCATCCCTTAAAGCTGATTTTAACTGCTGTCAGCAGGGCCCTGGAGACCCTGGCTGTTTTTTGCAATACAGGCGGCACTCGCATGTCCCCTTCCACAGGCAGAGCGGAGGGAATGGGGCGGTTTTGGTGATGTGGTGAGGAGCTGGGGCAGGAACATCTCCAGCTGGGTCCTGTCCACACCCTGCGCCTGTGTCTGCATTTTTACATCCCGGAGACAACGGGGGTGAGCAAGTCCCATTTCTAAAGTCGTAGGGTCTGATTTTCATCCCTCAGATAGTGAACTCAGTGAGACTCAGGTCTGTATTTTGTGGTTTTAAACAGAAATACAGAGAAGCCAGCTTTCCGAGGCCGATCTCTAATGCCCTGGCTCCCACCCGCAAGCAGCATCTCCCCAGGAGCCTCCAGCCCAGGTACCCGTGGGCTGCCCCAGCCCCTGCCCTGCAGACCCCCTCCGCCTTCGCAGCGCTGGGGCTCGGTGAGGTGCCCTTGCTGTCGGAGACCCAGCAGCAGCTCCCTCTCAAAGCCCGCTTTGATGGTGTGCCAGCCCCCCGAGCATGGCCAAGGGCACCCCTCCTGCCTGCCGGCCCAGGTGGGGCCTGTTAGCCGAGCCCCGGCGCACAAAAGGGGCTGTGTGGCTGCTGTTTGCCCTTGGGGAGCTGGGAGGAAACTTGGCAAGGAGAAAAAAACCTTTAGAAGCTACTGGGAAGACCAAGACTTATGTTTAGCCGCTCTCGAGCAGAGAATAAAGGGAAACTTGAGTGTGAGCAGGTATAGCAGAAGTGAGGTAGGCGCTTTATTTGCGGAGTGTCTCTCTGAGGATAGCAGCTAAGGAGATTTGTCTCCATATATCCAAGAGGAGCATTTGACTGTAGCTTATGTCTTAATAAATGGCCTTTGTCACCTGGGGAAGGCTGATCCTGCTCCACTGAGAAAGTACCTTTGGTTTCGGAGGGGGAAGGAGGTGGTCTGGTAAAAAATCACCTCAGCCATGTATTTTTAATCTGAATGTCTTTACCTTTAGATTATGGAAAACAGCAAGAAAGATTTAAAAAAAAAAAAAATCTCTGCGAAAGAGGGCACGGTGCACGTATCTGCAAGTTGCAGCAGCCTGGAGAACAAAAAGGCTGCTGTTGGGAGATGGAGGCAGAAGTATAGTGAGCTTAAAGGCACAGCACATGGAAAACCCGCTGCGAGCCCCATCGCCAACGCTCCCCGGAGAAAGGAGGACTCTACCCCTGTGACACTGTTCCAGGACTCAGGTAAGACGAACTTCCCTGGAGATGAAAAGCCTTGTTGTGGATTTATTTTGTGCTTGTGTTTCTAAAGGGCTAGGTCATGGATTCTTCTAGGCTTTGTGGTTAAGTGCAGGCTCTCTCCAGCCAAACAAAAAAATAAATCTCCATCCTAGCCTAACTGAGCGGGGACTGAGCCTCCCCGTGGTCCTGGGAAATCTCCAGGACAGTCGGGGCTGGAAGTCCACCTGCAGTTGTGTGTGCCGCCTGGGCTAGCACAGAACTGTCTTTCAGAGCCGAGCACAAGACTTGTGCTGCAGCGGAGCCTGCCAGGCAAACCATGAGTCTCAGTTTACCTCTCGGTGATGCTCTTCCTGGTGGTCCAGCTCTCAGAGCCTTACTGTGAGTGTTCCCAGCCAGAGAAAGGCACGTGCAGTTGTATGGCAGAGGCTTAAGGGTGTCTTCTACAGCATCTCCTCACTGCCCTTTACAGTCAGATACATATGAGGGATTTCTCCTGCTTGCTCATGCTGTCCCTTAGATCCACCGGCATCTCAAGAATGCGAGAATCATTTAGGTTGGAAAAGACCCTTAAGGTCATCAACTCAAACCAAGAAAGGATTTGGGCCCCTGATAATGAAGGGCTATCTGCCCCACAGCCTTTTAGAGAGGTCCCCTCTAGCCTGCTGCCTCTGCATAGTTAGTCTTCAGCTTGATCTTGCTTCTTCTGCAAGGTGGCAGGTCAGGAACCTCTGATCTGAAGAGCATTTGTGTTGGAGGTGTACCAAAGTACTCCTCATCTGCTTGAGCTTCATTCTGCGCTTAGCTGAGTGCTGAGGTTCTCCCGAGCTACCCGAGTGCAGGCAGCCGTAACCTCAGCCTTGTGTGCTGCTGAGAAAAGGCATCCGAGTCTGTCCATTGACTCGCCCTCGGGGCTGCGGGCAGCGGAGTGCTGGGAGCCAGAGTCATACAGCTGCTGGGAATGACTGGACCCCCATGGATGGCCTCCTGTTTGAGTCCCTGTGAGCACCAGAGGAGAGCCCATAACCACCAGCCCTTCTTGGCCATGGTGCAACAGCTCTGGTTAAAGCATCCTGGAGGGCTGAGGGCTTTTTGCGAGGCTACTCTGAATGTGGGTCCTGGCCATCTCGCCCAACCTTGTTGGCCAAGGAGAACATTACCTGCAGAGCATACCTGCGGGTCACCTGCTGACGGCCGCTCTCCTGTCCCTTGGCAGCTGACCCAAAGCCAGGGTGTCTACCTTTGACCCCTGTTTTCAGACACTGTGCCAGATGCTCAGACTGACTGAAACTATAAAATACATCCAGAACGACACCATTCCTTGCAAGAAAGCAGCTCGTGCCCCAAGTTCTGTGTTCTCTCCTTTTTCCTCATCCACACCATGGGTCTCCAGGAAGTCGGGAGTGGTTATTTATAGGCGGTGGGTAGTAAAAGGGAGAAGGAGCCTGAGTTGGGACTTGCTTTTTGCAAGTCCTCAGGGGACTCTTGTGAGTCACCCCAGGGCTGAGCTTGCCTGGAGGGTGTTTCTTGGCGGTGTCTGCAGGCAGGGTGAACCTTGCCAAGCTAAGGGGGAAGCAGAGGGGCACGAGACCACAGAATTAGTTCGTGCACCTTCTGCAATGGCTCTGTGGGCAGAGTGAGAGCAAAAACAACTTGTAAGAGCTCTGGAGTTGAGGATGGGTCTAAACCGAGCTAGCCCAGCTGCAAGCCGTTCTCGGGAACTGCTTGCACAAACTAACTTTTGCCACCAAATATCCATATAATTTTATGGCCCTGCTCTATCCATCGCGCCTAATACGTGGATATATAACCCACGTTTAAGTAATGAGATATGACAGGCTGTACATTTCTTGGCGATTATGGCATGTGTCATAAAGCAAAAAGCTGAAGGCAATAATCCCCTGGAAACACATTGCCCCGGGGTGTCTTGTTACTATTATGAAATAAAATCACAAATGAAAAAATAATGAAAACATTCAAGAACTTGTGCACTCGAGCCGTAGGTATGGTAGAGCTGTCAGGCAATCAAACCTCCAGCCCAAACTGTGAGGATCATTTATATCCAGTGTAAACACCCGCTCACCCACCCCACATGTGTTACTGACACACCCTGGATCCGTTATTCCTGCAACCAGCACCCCGAGAGAAGCAGCCCTTCCTTGGTAGCTTGGGGCCTTCATCTGCGCTCTGCTCACCGATAGCTCACCACCTGGGGCTTCTGTCCTCATCTCAAACCCTCGGAAACAGTAAAGAGGTCTCCACTCTAAACTCATTCAATAGAAAGCTTCATCTTTTTTTTTTTTTTCCCCCCCTGCATTTAAGGTGGAGAATCTTGGGAACTATTTGGGCTAATAATCTCTCTCCTATTTTAACGAGGCTCAAGGCAGCAGCTTTCTGTGGAGTCTGAGATGTGATATCTCAGGACAAGTCACTGGGAAGCTGTCACTTGGGGGGTTTTTAGTTCTGGATTCCAGTTCAGCACTTTAATGAAGCTCCTCCTTCTCCTAGCTTCCACTCACCGCATCTGGGGTTTGGTCTCCTTTTCCAGGTAGTAGCAAGACTTTTTGCAGAGAAGGTTGGGAACAACAGCTAAGGGAGTTGCCTGAAAGCACAAGGATATGGCTATCCTGCCTCTTAAAAATTTTTGTTATTTTTAAAGTTTTTTAATTTTTTTTTTTAACAATAGCGTTAAGATGTCACAATTTCCAGAGGTTCTCGGTGTCGTATGAACGCACAGCAATGGGTCTGTCCCGGAGAACAAGAGAGGTGTGATGAGAAACAGCAGCAGCGTGGTGATGCCAACATTAGTCAGCTGCTTGGTGGGAGAGGGCTGGACTTTCCCCAGTGAGGCTGGAGTCCTCAGACGGCATCGCGAGCCTGGCTGTGGAAAAGGGAAGCAAGGTCGTGACTCCAGCTGAGGGACTGAGAGAGGGAGAGTGGGAATTGCGCTCTCGCAGCGTGGGTCCTCCCAGCACAGCCCTGACTGCTGCTGCTATGAAGTCACTGGAACATTTTTCCAAAACAGCTTCTCTTGGTCGTGCCATAAACCCAGAAGGAGAAGCTTCCTTGCACGCTGTGACTCCATTAGGGAATGCCTCGTGGCTCTGCTAGTGGGTGAGTAATGCAGGCAGGGCAGATTCGTGCCAATAAAAAGTCACTACGTGCTCTGGATGAGAGACACGTCATGTGAACTGACTTAGTAGCGATGTTGGCAGAAGATGAGGGGTGACCACACCATCGCATTATGTCCTTTGTTTTGCTTGGTGGCTGAATCATCAGCTGGGAAAAACTGAAGCTCCCTAGACTGGGTGAAAGTATAGTGCTGTTGTCAGATGAGTTCTCCATCCCAAGAAAGACATAGAGCGTGGTGCCATGCAGTACTTGGTGGTCTTGGGATCTGACAATCCCAACCAGTCCAAAGAACACACCAAAAAAAAAAAAAAAGATATTAGTCATGGAGGAAAACCATGTACTAATATGACCAAGCGGGGAAGGGAGAGGGTTTTTTGTACCTTTTTGCTGGACAGAGGACCCAGGGAAGTCAGGGATCTCCATCCTTGGAGATGTTCAAGGACCGACTGGACAAAGCCCTGAGCAACCCAGTCTGAATTCAGCGTGGACCTTGCTTTGAGCAGGAGGATGGACTAGAGACCTCCCAAGGTTCCTTTTGAACTGATATCTTCTGTGATTCTACAGAAATACTGTGCGTTTTGGGGGTGTCTAGGAGCAAAGTTTGCCTTTCACTTCTGTGAAATCTTACCCATGAGCAGGCCACTCTTGCTAGTACAAGGGAATAGTTGTTACATTTTTTTATCTTTTCTCAGCTTCATTTGCATTAGGTAAGGGATTGAAACCAGCACCGTGATCTTGCAGCCAGAGGTTTGCGGGAGGGCTTTCACCACCACCATGTGATGTTAACACCCATTTTCCCCCACGTGCAAGCTGTAAGCCCGCACTGGCCCAGCCACCCAGCCGGCTGTCTGCAGCTGCGCAGGGTTCACAGCCGTCAGTGGTGAGCTGAGGACCTGCCGGCTGCCCACCGGCTCCCGCAGAACAGGCTTTGACAGGAGAAGATGCTGAGAAGCTATAGCACAAGGGTATTTCTTTTTTCTTCTTTTTCTTTTTCCCAAGCATAAGAAAAACATGCAGCAAAGAGAATTTATTCTTCTTCCTTCCCCCAGGTAATGAGAGGAGTTGCCAAGAAAGACATTGCTGATTAGGGACCAAGATGTGCTGTCTACCATCCCAGAAAGGTGAAATGCCTTTGATGTTCCACAGGATCCAGGGTGCATTTGCAAATTTTTGCTTTTTAAGAAAAATGTTTTTCACTAGTTCCGTTTTCTTGGCTTGCCAGAAGCTGAGTCTTTTCTATCAACTGCCCCAAGTTTTTGCTTAACTGATAACTCAAAAATATTGATGGAAATGAGTTTCTTTTCTTCCTCCTTTCCTTCTGAGGGGAAAAAAAGAGCCTGAGAAATTCCAATACCTTGAGAGCTGATTGAGAACTACAATTTTTAGTTTGAAAACAACAAAATGAAATTTTCACATTCTGAAAAGCAATTAGAAGCCAGCTTTTTTTCATGCAGTAAAATTGGACAAAAGCAAACAAGTTTGTTGGAAGTCTCAAATGCTTCCTGACCATGTTTTTTAAAAACATCCATTTGTTTAAATAAAAATCTGACATTTTAATATGAAAAAATATTTTGTTTGGACTTTTGTATACATATTTTAAATTTAACATCATAAAATACATTATGACATTTAATATGTAATAATATGTCATTAAATATTTTAAAATATTTTAAACAAAATTCTCCGACAAAGTAATGTCCAAAATGAAATTAAACACTCCAGCACTGCCTCTGGAAAGCTGAGGCAAGCGCTTTGACCCTCTTCAAAAATTTTGTAGAAATCGACAAGCTCTTGCAAAATGTTCTGATTTTGATCCAAATGTGGTTTTGGAAGGAAGGCCTCCACCAATAAGTCTTTGACCAACTGCTTTTGATCCATGGCTTTCTACTTCCACCTGGTACTCAAAAATGCTTTTTTTTTTTTCGTCATTTTCTTAAATTGAATTATCTCAGCCCCTCAGAAGGAAAGGCAAAATCAGTCATCATCCTCATTTTACTAACGAGGAAGCCAAGTTGTAGGGAGAGAGCTTGGCCAGCGCTTGCGGGGAGGGAGAGCTGAAGAGGAAGCCAAGACTTAGGGGCCAGCTCAGCACCTCCCCCGGTGCAGATCATACCCAGCTCCTCCAGCACCAAACGGGGCACGTGGTCTGCGCTGGACAGGATGGATGGTAGGAGGGACGGACAGTGGGGAGTCAACCTCTCCACCAAACCCACTCGGATGTATAGTACTGTGTGCTTTGCTGTGCCATACACTGAATAAACTGGGGTGTTTATGCACTGCGGCTGGTACTTGCTTGCATCTTGGCTTCTTACTTCAAGGTGTTACAATTGCCCAGTCTAATTTTGCAGTTGCCCAGTCTAATTACCATGGCAAGACGCTGCACCACCAAGGTTGCGCTCAGTGTTCGCCAATGCTCAATTTTCTGTTTTTTTTCTGTAAAACTGGAAGCAGGGATGGGTGAGGGGAGGGTACTCGCTTGGAGAAAACTCAGGGTTGAACGAAGGTTGTATCCTGTTTCCTGAGGCTCTGCTTGATCTTGATGTTAGAAGAAGCTTTCTGAAAATAACATGACAATTGTCGTTTGTCCCATCAGTCAAGGTCTGTCCCATCAAGTTACCCTCAGTAGATCTGCAGCGGGTTGGTTGTTAACCAGATTTCTGAGAGTTAAAGCATGTGTTTCTTTTTTATTTTAAAGTGCCTGGTTTTACCTGGAGGGGAATCTCTGTAGTACTTGGGAAGACCAAAGAGTGAATGAATAACCTCTCTTCTGGTATGTAGAAGCACTAAAAACTAGTTCAAGCTGAAAGGGAACATTGGGAACACGATTGATTTCTTCTTTTTTTTCTTTTTGCCTCCCCAAATTCCTATTGAAAACAAATAAATAGCCTTATGGAATGGCACTGCTATATTTCTTGACTTGGAAAACAAGCTTTCAATAACCAAAACATTGACGTGTTAGCACATGACTTTTGCATAGGACTAAAGAAAGGTGTGCCTGTAATGAGCCAGCTCTGGCTTGAAATTGGTAATGAATATAATCTTCACCCAGGTGTCTGACTGCAATCACCTCTCCTAGTCTCCACTATTTACAGTCAATTACAGCAGCCTTGACCTTGGTGCACAAGGTCCGTTGACCTAAAACCTTGGTGGAGTTTTGCGAGACAAGCTCTCAGATGGCATGGGTTTAGGTACCTGGAGCAGGATGAGGTGTCTCACCTCCTGGAAGTGCCTGTTTCCCTCCTTGGAGGAGCTAACATGTGGAGGCCTCCATAAGGTCAGGTGAATTAATATATTTCTGCCTTTTTTTTTGTCCTTTTCCAGTGCTCTAAGCACCAGTCCCACGGCTAGTTTTGCAATTTTGAGCTGTGTTGTCATTGCAGCAATGGGTGGGAACCTGTCCATTCCCAAATCTTCATGAGCCCAATGCCGTGCTTAGATGCATCTGACTCAACAGCTTCCAGGAACGTGCATATCCAGGGTAGCTTTGTGGTTTCACGCAGCAGTAAGGATAACACAATAATGGAAGAAGTGACCCTCCGAAGAAATCCCTTATCTTTTCTGACAGCCACCCGCAGGAAGAACATTAATTTCCAACCTGTTTCTAAACATACTGACAGTGGGCGATCCGGGGAACGAGGGAAGCAATATACTGGGTACTTGGCCATAAATGAGGAATTAATTGAACACTTTCTTTTAATTTCCCCCCCTTACCCGAGGCTGAACCAAACTTGCATCTCTGGCTGACAGCGTGCTTCCCAGTGGAGGAAAGGTGTGCGGTGATTATTTTTCCCTGTTGGTTGGACTTTCCAGCACTTTCTGCTTGATTTGGACCATTTTTGCCAGTTCTTTGCTCCTTTCACACCAGCTCTTGCTTCTTGCTTCTCCTTTTCCAAGTACGGTAGAGCTAGGAGGAAGGTTTGAGTCGCCACATTTAGCGGAGTTTCCAGTCAGTGGTGTCAGTGTAAAAGATGTTTCGTTCATGGTATCAGGTCCAGGTAGTGGCAATGTTCGGTCAATGCTATGCCTGGTTGTCAGCTGCCCGCATCCTGCGCAATACCCGGAGACCACGGGCTGTAGCGGCCCTGGTTTAGGAGGGCTGGCTCTCCCGTGTCCCCCATCACATCCCTTCTTTCAGCTGTGGGTGCTCCTGGGCTGGACCTTGCTGTGACTTTGGAGAGGTGCTGGGGTCCTTGAACTTGGTAGCAGGTAACTTGCAAGTTAAGCTCCTTAAGGGGATATGGCCAGCTGCAGAAAAATATCTGTTGCTGTGGAAAAATGAGCTTTTTCTCACCTCCTAGTGCCCCTGAGACTGGGAATCCCCCAGCAGCAGAGCCGTGTTCCTGGCTGGCTTTGCAGCATCTTTGTCACCTCCATACTAGGGAGAAACTCCAAGGCAAACATAAATAACCAATTTGGGGAAAAGTTCTCCTGAAAATGACGGGAGAAATGAATATGTGTCCAGGGAGAAATAGGAACATAACGTGGTCGGCTTAGGTGCTTTTTCAACCCCACCTTTTTCTCCCCACTTATTGGTGAAAAGGACCCATGGACACCTCTGGGTCTCTCCTATGGGTCTCTCCTTCCAGCTCAGATCTTTTAGCTGAATTAGTCTCTTTGCCCTCGGTACTGGGCTTTCCTGGTGTGACCTCAAACGCGTCTCCCAGAGCAGCGGGTGCCATCCCTCAGCCTGAGCACTAGGCAGGATTTGACCCTGCCTTTACCACTAAGGAGATCCATGACCTGATGCTCACCGTGTTGCTCCTGATTTTCGGGAGCACGCGGGGCCAGCTGTCCAGTAGCATATTTTGCAGCAGAATACAGATTTACAGGGGAGATCTGTCTTTGTGCAAGGTTGGGAGATCTCAAAGGTTCCTTTCTCTTTTTGTCTCTCTTTGCCTCTCTTCCCCTGACCATTGCTCAGCACCAATTACAGCCTGGGCGCTCTCGGAGGAGACGAGCAACAAAGCCCCGCCGCGCGCCGTCCCGCCAGCCCTACAAAGGCGACATCTCCTGGACTTCTGCCCTAATGAGAGCAAATTTTTTGTCCAAACATTTGAAGCGAGGAGGTGCCTTCTCTTGCCACCCCCTGCCAGGATGAATATTATTATCCAGTTTGCTCTGGTTAGAAATTAAAACAGGGGCATTTGCTTCTTTTAATGAGAGGTGACAGTGGCTCCAGCACTTCAGAAGGGAATTAGGAAAGGAGGGATGGCTGCGGAGCCCGTCTCCGCAGAGTCTTATCCACCGGCCCTTCTGGCCTGGGGAGCGCGCGGGATCAAAGGCCACCTACCTGCTGCTGAGCACAAAATCCCCCGGGACACCCCCTCCGGCGGTCCTGCCCCGCGCTGGAAATAACGGCTTTAAAGGGCAGCGTAACGCAGGGCTTCGCTTCCCTGGGGAGGATGGGGCAAGAAGGCAAAGAGCTTCTGGGCATCATAGCCAGATCTGCTAAGGTGAGGTTTTTGGAGTGCTAAGCCTGCCCAGGTTTTGGCTTAGGACTTTGGTGGAGGGGAGAAACGTTGGCTTAGCCAAACTTCAGGCAAAACTGGTGAAAATGCCGCAATTGAAATGTTGTGGAGAGACTTTTTTTCTTTTTTTAATGAAAAGCTTTGAACTTCAAGTTTTCAATGGGACCTTTTGACTTTAGATAAGTGTTTCAGATAAGGATTTTTTTTTAAGAAATTTTAAAAAATGCTTATTAGAAATACCCACCAAAGACTCCCCATGACTGACGGTCTTATCACTGAAAAACAGCAAGCTAAACCTGTTCCTATACCTGTCTCAGGATAGGTTTGATTAGAAATGTCAAAAAAATATGGGACAAAAATGTGAATTTTTAATCCCGTTTTAAAGGACCTTTACCCATGCGTGAACTTTTCCTTTGAAGTGCCAGAGTCTTCCCCAGTCTGCTCGGAGAAATGCCTCCTTGGAGGGGGAGATGGCCTGTGAGCCCAAACAGAGGTTTCCTGCTGAACCCTTAAAGCAGACAGCATTGATCATTACTCGTGGCAGGATGCCAGAGTGCAGGCTCCTTATGCTGAGCCGGGCTGGGCACTGGGACATGACCAGTAAATCCATTTGCTGGAATGCCAGGGAAATTGCTGGTGCTCTGGAGGTGGAGAGGGATGGTGGGGAGCAGACACCGAGCCACATAACGCAGACCCCAGGGTGTGAAAATGGATTGAACAGGCTGATAGCAGTGATTGCAGTGAATTTTCTTGGGCTTTTTTTATGTGCTGGAACAGCTTATAGCTGCCCTGCGAAAGGGGTGGGGAGGGAAAATAATTCCCCATGCACGGATCGCATAGAGGATGCTTTTTGCGTGCCTCTGCTGTGGGGCTGGGCTTTCACGAGCCTGGGACGTGTCTGAATGACTTCAGTAGCTGATGAGTTCAGCCCAAATCCCACCCTGTCTCATGTGACGGTGCCCTCCTTGGGGAGCATCCCAGCTTAAAATTCATGCTTTGGGTTTACCAGCACGAATCCATTGGGGGAGGCGGGATGTTTGCTGGAAGCAAACGGGAGAGAGCAGTCAATGGCCATGTGCATATCCCCTTTCCCAAAGAGCTGGGTCAGAGGCGATGTTGCCAGTGGCTGGGGACCTGAGGGTTATTGCTGTCCCCTTGGTGGCACTGGGAGTCAAGGAACAGCAAGTAACAGCTTTACCACGGCATTCACCGCATTGGGAAAACATGAGCAAATGTGTCGCAGCTGAAGCTGCTGGGGGGAAAAAATCCCTTTCCCCCCATCTCCACCATAGAGGAAAATTTCTGCTTTTTTGTCTTTGATTAGAAAGCTGAAAATGAATGCAGTTTTAGGTTTCTGAATGAGAAATTTTCAGCTTTCGATGGATATGCAACATAGCTTAGGGAAAGCTGACACTCTCGGGAAGAAATCAGCCTATTTTGGCACTTGGCTCTGGAGCGGGGCAGGACCAGGCGCGAGCCGCCGCGGCACGCAGCCGCCGGGAAAAGGCAGTCATAACGGCGTGAACCCGCTCGTCCATCTCCATCAGGGCTGGGGGCTGCCGACAGCACGAGTGGAAGCGGATGGGGCCGTCGTCCTCGCTGAGGGCTGGGAGGGGGGAGCCGGGGAGCAACCCCCGGGGACCAGAAACACTGCAGCTCTCCAGCGCAGGTACGCTCAAGAAATAGCAAGTGATAAAACAGCCGTCTCCATCAGGAAATCAATTAGATGTGGGGCCTTGGGTTGTTTGGTTTTTTTCCTTTTTTTCTTCCTCCCTTCCCCTCCTCTTTTCCATTTTTCAGGCAGATGTCTAAGGTGAGGGTTGTGGAAGCAATTGCTTCTCGAGGCAGTCGCTTTTCTGTTCCCTCCATTCACAGCTAAAGTGCAGCGAAGCCCATTGCTCTGGGGCTTCGTGCTTCTTCGCCGTCCCCCCCATCCGCTGGGAAGTTGGGCGGGGAGAGGCTGGAGCTGGGGAGGTTGCTGGGGTCGCGCGTTTGAGATGCTCGCAGCTTGGAGGAGATGCATCAGCCTTGGAGGCAGGCCCAGCCGGCAAGACCCAGGGCGAGGCATTACGGAGGGAGAGGAGGATTTGGAAGTGCTAGCTGCAATGTGTTTGCTCTGCGTTTGGCTTTTGAGTTTGCTCAGAGATGAGGAGGGGCTGAGGAGGGGGTTAAACCCAGCTCTGGTCAGGGCAAAACAGCAGGGTTAGCTGCTGGGATGTGCTGGAGGTGACTGGGCAGCACGAGGTGTTTGGCAATAAGAGACGGAGCAGAGCGGTTCGGGTGAGATGTGCCAGTGACTGGGGAGATGCAGGTTCCCCCCGACGTATCAAAGCTCCCTCGCGGCCCGCCAGCCCCGCGCTGGGCACCACAGGCTGCCCCGGGGCTCTTCCCCAGCTCCCACCTGCAGCTCTTTGCAGCCACGGCTCTGCCAGGGACCCCAGGACCTCAGCTCCCAGCCCCTCCCAGGCAAGGCGATGCATCTGCATTTTGCTATAAACCCCTCTGTGCTCCTTCCCCAGCCCTTCTGCCCCCCTCACCTCATGTTTACAAGCGTTTCTGCCCTCCCAGCCGATGTTGTGGTCTCCCTCGTGCATTTACAGCATCCACCCAAATGGCTTGCAGCGCCCTGTCTAGTGCAGCGAGAACCTCCCAAACCCACGGTGTGCATGTTGGGGTGGAACGGGAGCTCTCCCTCATCCCTAAAATATCCAAACAGATTTTGCTCATAAGTATATGAATGAAGGTTTTACAATTAGCATGATGCGTCTGAAATAGCTCACCTTTTTTCTTCTGCAGGCAGTACAGGTGTTACAGAAACCCAAAGCCCTGCGTTAATCACACCTTGAGAGCATTCGCTTGTGCCCTGCGTGAATTCGTAACTGCAGAAAACAGGTATTTGAAGTTCTGCTTTGCTCCTTACACTTTCCTGACTTGTTCCTTACACTTTCCTGATTTTACTAGAGCTGCAAAGCCCTTAGAGAAATTTTAACTTGTTGAAATAGTGATGGGTTAATTTATTTAATTTGGATTAAGGAGGAATTGCAGATGGAGTTCCAGAGGTAGGCGTTTAATGATAGAAATGAAATCCAGTCTATGGAGGTGGAATAAATATTTCCATCTCTCTCTTTTTTTTTTTTTTTTCCCCTCCCCTTTTCCTTCCTTGTCAGAAGGAAAAGCAAGGTATTTGATGGGTCAGGCTTGATGGATTCAGCAGGGCTGTGTGTATTTGGGAGCAGACCTGCCTTGGTTTTTGGAACTAAAAGTTCAGGTTGAAGGGTGACCCAGCTTTGAGGCACCGGCTTTGAGACCAAGTCTTTGATTTTTGTTGTTGTTAACGTCCTCCTTGTCACTTGTCCCCCTCGGTGTTTTATGACCTTGTCTCTTGTTTGCCTCGCTCCTCACTTAACCCTCAGAAGCTCGAAACTGGTCAACCCTTTCTGCTGCTGGTTGCACAGGGACCTGAGCATGTGAGGAAGAGGCGGCGTTGGCTTAGCTAAGGAGGGCCATGCTGCCTTGCTTTGAGATCTGTGTTCTTCGCAAAAATGGAGGTGAATTTAAGAGGTATCAAACATTACCACGGAATTGAATTTTGAAAAACTTCCTGCTTTGAGAACATCAGAATATTTGGTGGGCTGGGTTTTAATGTCACGTTTTCATAAGTCAAAATATAAGCTCCCAAATAGCTACTCTGCTAACCCAATTGTCAGTGAAAAGGGTAATTCAGCCTGCGAAGTCATAATGAAGGGAAATGAAACAGCAGGGGCAAAGAGAAAGGCTGCTTGTCTGCCCGAACTTAAGCACTTTGCTGTTATTTGAAGGAAACACCTACATTTCTCCTGGTGAAAATTTCACCAGCGTTTCGGCAAAATATTGTGACTTCTGCAAATCTGCTTTTTCTGCTGGCAATCTGCGTTACGAAACGCGCAGCAGCCTCCTCCTGCTCCAGCGGAGAGTGAAAGGGGTTTTTCCCGGGGAGCGGGAAGCGGAGGATGCTCTCCTGCTGGTGCTGCCGCTTGCCGGGGACCGAGCAGAGGACAGATGGCCTGGAGTCCAGGTCCTACACACGGTACCTAGACGCGGGGAGAGGGAGAGACCTTGACAGATCATCTGTCCCTTTGAACAACCACAGGTCGGACGGGCAGGTTCATTCATCTTCTCTTCCAGAGAAGGAAAGGAGCAGATTCCCTCTGGTCTGGATTCCAGATGTTGGGGGCGGGGGGGTTTGTCGTGGCAGTACCTGGGGTGCAGAGACGGTGTGTCTTACCAGGGTCCTCGGCTCTGGAGAGCACCCCGCGCTCCTGCTCACCGGAGCCAGCAGCACGAACGTGCGCACGGGCAGCACAGAGACCTGCTCCACGCTCCCGAGCACCGTGGGGGTCAGCGCTGTCTGCTGGTGGGGTTACCACCCGCCAGCTGAGTGGACATAGCTGGCGGAACGCATGTTCCTTACCTGTTGCAAATGTAAAGAATTATTTAAATGATTCCTCTGACCGAATGGCTTAAGCTGATGGAGTTAACTTCACAGCCTCGTCATTAAGGCTCGGCTACCAAGAGATGCCTCAGCTGCTTTTAATCGTACGGACATCCCCTGAGCTCCCAGATGCCAGACTCGGGCTTATTACCCTGCAGGAACTTGTTAGGCTGTCAGCCCCAAATGTTCAAATATCCCAGGTGAACCACCTCCCATATTAATTTAATTACATATCTACACTTATACATATAGAGAGAGTTGTGCTGCTTGTACGTTAAAATAGATGACTTTGAAAGGAATGGATGTAAGAGTATGTTTACTTTGCCTTTTGTTCTTTAACCATCAAACATAGATTTTAAATGACACGCAGACAAAAAGTTTTAGAATTCAGTAACAGGGGCTCATACATTTGCTTCTTGCATGTCTGATCCATAGAGGAGATGTGTTGAGCCAGTCAAAACGTGCGGGTTTTTGCTCTGTTAACAAGTTTGATGTTGGGAAAGGAAATGTCATTCTGGTTCACAATTTCAGTAAAGGCTTCGGGAAGGGCATAAGAGGGAGTCGGGGGCACTGAACATCACCTGGTTTGGGCAAAGTGATATTTTTCACTGTCCTTTTCTGGAATTTATTGGGATTCTGCAATTAGCATAAGGGAACTCTGCGGTTTTGTTCAAACCAAAAGCAAATGGAAATGTTATCATTAGAAAGCTTCAGAATGGCTTGGGTTGGGTTTTTTGTTTGCATGTACACAATGTAATCTTTTAAAACTTGTTTGTGGGAAGCACCGTACCTGCAGTCAGTCAGCCCGTTGCGGCCGAAGCGCTGTGCTGTAGCTCACGGTCAGCTCGGTGGGTCCCCAGGTCGGTCCCCGCGAAGGAAAGATAAGGCCATGAGTTATGTTTCTACCTCTCAACCGTGTTTCCTGTTCACCCCAAATTAGCTGAAAACACCCGGGAAGACTTCTCCTGGGGTTTTTCTTCAGTTGCCTATGAGCAGAGACTCTGCCCAGCCTTGAACGCTTGGAGCATCGTTGCCCATCACTGCAAAGGCCAAGAGGTGTCCCCGGCTCTTACGGGGGACTGAGGGCTGGCCGGAGAAAGGGGGGCTTGGAAACCAAGCACCTTTCTTTAACACTGGCCGCCTCCGTCACGGGTCGCTCCCTCCCAGCCCATCCTGTTTCAATCGCGCCAGCCCGGCAATGTTATTTCAGCAATCAGCTGCAAGACAAAACAGCTGGCCCCGTCGGCCGGCGTGCGGAGGTGTGGAAAGTCCACTGGGGGATTAAGCTGGTCTTACCATCAGTCCTCACTTGTGAAAATACAACCTACTAAGTTTTCCTAGATGATGCAGTTTTCAATTGCTTTTGTTTGCTTTTCAGACAGGTCTTAAATCAGGCTGTCAGTCAGCCTCCCTTCCTCCCCCCGCCGAGGCAGCTTCCAGGCGCTTTCGGGGAGGACCTGTAATATCTTTCCTATCGCCATTTATTTATGGGGCTTTCCCTTCCTCCCGGTAGGAAGGGAGGTGCTGTGTCTCGCACGGCGAAGCGCGTGCTCTGCAGCTCATTGTTTGGAGCCCCCAGATCGCCATCTGCCCCGGGGTGCCCGGCAGCGACGCTGCGTGGGGAAGGGGTGAAGGACGAGGGGGACCCTGCCCTGGGGCTCGGTGCCTTTGCATCGTAACTCCCACCCGCTCTCCAACTGTCTGCTTTCGCATTTGCCATGCAGCAGACCCGCGAGAGTGGGGAGATCGTTATCGGTGTCCGACGAACCTCTCACCCCTTTTTTTCCAGGCCCGCGATGGGGGATTTCCCATGAAGAGCTAGGGGAGGGGGTTTATCTGCATTTCCTCTCCTCCCTCGGCTGTTACATCCATCTCCTTGGCTGCAAAAGATATTTGCGCAGTGTCCTGCGGGTAGAGCAGAGCTGAAGGCTCATTAGAACTCATTGCTAGAGTTTCCTATCCTGGCCAAAAAGGGTGCCGTGGTTTTTGGAGGATGAAGTACTGGCTGAGACGTGGAGGAAGCAGGTCTGCAAGGTGCGAGCCTGCAAGTTCAGTGGGAGTCAGCCGCTCGGCTCGGCCCCGCGCTCCGTCCCACCAGGCGCATTTTTATATATCTTTAGGTGCTTGAGTACAGTCCTGTCAACACATGGGAAAGGAGGTGGTCCTGTCTGCGTGTACGCAGCAAATCCAACACATCACAGGCAGAGATTGACTCTGCTTGACATATGGAGCAGGTCGGTGCCTCCGGGAAGTGGCAGCCCGCGGCAAACGTAACGCGGAGCTGCTCTGCATGTGTTCAGGGGAGGTGGGTCCAGGATTTCTGACCGTCCGGAGCAAGCCCCGACCCAGGTCTCTGGGCATCAGGTTACTGCTCCAAGTCATGGTGCAGGGGTCCCACTGGCAGAGGTGGCCGATCTCCAAGGACCTTTACAAATCTGGCCCAAATCTTGTAAGCAGCCGTGGCAACATCTCTTCCCCCCACCCCGGCCTCAATGTTCCAGGTGTTTTCTTCCGCCTTTGTCTCATAACACAATACACAAAGGACAGACCTCTTCCAGATATGGGAATCTATGCGCCAAGTCCACTCCCAGCAGCCCACTAAATCCTACCCCTCCATGTAATTTAAATCGCAGCGGTTGTGCCTAGAGGAAGGTGGGGGAGGTTGCTGGATTTGAATGTCACCTGGCTAATGAACACGCTGTGATACCTTTTCCCCCTGTTTCTACAGCAACAGTCAGGGGATGGAGGTGTTTTGATCAGCGCTGCTGGCTGAAGAAGCTGATTCCTCTGGCAAAGCTGCTGTGGCTGGTATAACGCAGACCCAGTGTGGCGGCGGAGCTGGGATGATGTTAGCAACTGGGCTTGCAGGTCTCCCCAAGCTCCTGGGGGAGCACGGTGCTGAGCTGCTGGCAACTATCATCTCAGATAAGGAAGAAGGCAGAGAAAACCCAGGGCATGTCCCCATCCTGGAGAGGCCAAGGGCAAGCGACTGGGTTTCTGCATGGTGCAGGCAGGTCCCTTCCTGGCAGAGATGTGCCCTCCCACCTAAGCTATAGGAAAATGCTGGTCTAATATGACCCATTGCTGCCACGGACATGCAAGGAATCGTCCCCAAATATTTTTGAGTGAAAAGGATGGATATCTGGGCAGATTAGCAAGGCAAAGTACCCTAAAGCTGTTTGAGGATGGGGGAAGAGCTGGGTGTGATTTGGGGGTGCATGACAACCAAGTGAGCGGTGACCCTCTCTGGCTGGCTGCAGGAAAGCGGCGGTGCTCCTCCTGCTCTTGTTGGCTGGTGTGCAAAAGGCTTGGGCAACTGGAGAGCCCTTGAAAGCCAACGTGCAAGCACGTGGTGCCTGCAAGAAAGGGACAGAGGGTGGCTGCCTCTTTGACTTACGCAGCTAAATCCACAGGAGCTCCTTGCTCCAAGCCTTGAACTGGTTTTACCTATGATTTTAGCCAAGCCAGAAGAACATTGGCATCTAGATAAGGCTTTGTTTTCTTTCTCCTCTTTGCATCTCCTGCCAAGCAGCCTGGAGACACTTGGAGAAAGCTGCATCTTCCAGTACGCCGGCAAGGCAAGAAGGACCCAAATTCCTGGTCTTAATGTTATGTAGCCAACCATAAATCAGACTGGTCTTGCTTTGGGCAGCAGGAATAAGAAAGAGCTGGACTGAAAGGTGAAAGTGTCTCTGCTGTTAAAGGGTCCAGCCCATGGAGCGAGGGAAATGTGTTTTCACTTGGGCCAAAGCAAGCTGAAGGACTGAAAATCCCTCGCCTTGCGACCCTGATGTGAAATCCAGGTTGCCTCCCCTGCACACATCTGCAGCACTGTTTCTTCTCATGCCTTCGGGAGAAAACAAGGCAGGAACAAGCCATGCCAGATGGTCTCCAGCACAGCATGGTGCAAAGGCCTCAGGTGCTTTGCAGGTGAGGAAGGCAGGCTGTGGTGCACAGCATGGCTTGAAAGCCTTTGAGGGATGCTCTGCATGGGAGTCACCTTGTTGTCCTGCTCGCAGCATTGCTTGAAAAGCTTCATCACCGGCAGCTTGAGTAGGGGCTTATCCAACTCCCAAGCTCCCCAGGGCCATGGCTCACTCAGCTGTCTCAGGAAGGAAAAGCATCTCGAGGAAGCTTCTCAAGGAAGGAAAAGCATCTGCTGGTGCCAGGGCTGTTTGCGGCTGATAGAGCAATGAGAAATCACTGTACTGTGCTTTGAACCATGCTCTGCTGGATCTGGGACCTCCTGGACTCATTGACAGTCTGTCTGCTCTTGGACTGTGCTCCCAAGACATGCCCCAGCCACTGCTGCTGGGCAAGGGGAGGGGATCAAAGGAAGTCCTTCAGGCTCTGGTGATGGGAGTGATGGGAAGCTACAGCCCTCCCTCCTCCTGGCCTGGCTCCTTCCCGTTTGCGTCTTGCTCCAGGGGGTTTTGAAGATGCCCAACTGGCAGCCCTTCAGCTTATCCCTGCAGAGACAGGAGCGAGCTACAGGGCGAGGCATCAGACCAAGAGCTTCCTGCAACCCAAGATCATGAATGTGCATCAACATTATGATGAGGAACAGCATTCCCGCCTCTCCCAGGGCTCCCGGCGGAGGGATACATAGGTGGATGTCTGTGTGTCCCTCTCTGGAGACTTCACTCCCGGCATTAGTGAAGCCCTGGCATTGGAGAGCGTGGCCCAGAGCCTGAGTGGAAGATCTCACACCACCTGGAGCCATTTGGGTGTCTGCACAGTGCACGTTGCTGCTAACTTGGAAGCTCTCTCTGGTGAAGATAATGGCTGCTCTCATTTGCTCTGCCCTGCCTAGGGAGAAAACGGTGTTTGTAACGAAGCAGGTTTTTTTGGCTTGTTTCATCCTTTCGTCTTGCAGCCTAGGAAGCAGAATAGCTGACTGGTACCCTTGCAGAGCTGCTGGACTCATTAATGGTGATATGTTACTTGGAAAATGCTGCTCAGGATTCTTTACGTGTGAGATTGGCTGCGGTTAAAATAGAAGCATCTCAAGTAAAAAAAGGGTTCCTCAAGGAACTCCAAAATACCTGCTGTGGGATGTCAAAGGGTTCATGTTTTAGCTGAACTCCTCTTTCCATGCACCAGCCTCCCTGATAAAGAAAACCTGATATAGAAATATTTAAAAAATGGCACACGTTTTATATTTGAGTGGGATTAACCTAGCTGGGAGCATCCAAAGCCAGCACCATTTCTCAGAGTTCTGGTGGGGAGTGCTGGAGGCAAACCAGGCTGTGATATGTAGAGATGGCATTGCTGTCCTACTCGCTGGAGCCGGTCTTGCAAGGGGATTTTGGAGCAACTGGAAGCAGACCTGGCTGCGAATTCTTTTAGATAAAACATGTGTTGGAGTTTCTTGGTCAGATGAAACTTCTCATAGCTACATGTGATGCCTGCCAAAGCTGAAGCTGGGAATGGTTTCCTCCATCAGCAAGGAAGAAAAAACGTGGGTCCAGGAGAAGCAACGGCTTTGTGCAAGTGCGTCCAGGCTGAGAACGTTGGCTTCAGCTCTCTGCAGTGGTCAGAAGCACAAGGCATAGCTGTCACTGACACCAGGGGTGTTGGACCTCCTTGCCCATCCATCCTTGCAAGACCTGATGCGGTGCCAGGACCCACCATGTCCTGCTTGATGGTGTGTCCTTCTCAGCGGTGTGATGTGTGCCAGAGCCTCTTGTCCTGCGCATGGTGTCTTGGATGAGCTGCCAGTGGGCATTGCTCCTTCAAATCCCCACCTCGAAGCAAACTCATCAGCCTGAGCCAGGGGATGGTCCGACCTCCCTAAGGTTTTCCTTCACCTTTCTCTTTTCAGTGCTAACAGAAAAATTTTGGAGGCAGCCCCTTCTGTGTGGTGGGAAATAGGAAATTCTTGGAAATGTCCCTTTTCGGCAGGCAAGCAGCATTTCTGCTGCTCTCGGCACAGCGACGCTGGCCGGGAGCGGCTGTGCTGATGGCGAGCTCCTTACAGCTGCTCCTCTGGTATAAATCTGACCCGCGAGCTTACCCAATTCATTAGACACTGCCTGTTGAAAAGGCAGTAAATCAGCTAAAACCTCAGTCAGAACTGGCTTTGGCATGTTTTATGGTGGAATTAGAATAATGAATGAGGAGCCGGCTGTTTATGTTAGTTTTGGCTTGCAAGCTGAAGAAAAATTCTGGTGTTGAACTTCATGATAAACTCTTCACACCAGTGGGCTCTGAGGTTGGAAACAACTTTTAAAAGCCTCGAGGGCCCAGGAGGGTGAGAGACTGGCACAGCACAAGCCGAATGAACACTAGGGCTTAGATAAGAGGCATGGGCATGTTTTGGGACATGGGGCAGGATGAGAGCCTCGCTGCTGGAGGGGTTCTCTGAAGCTTGGACACCTGCAGTCTTCTGCTCCCTGGGGTTGGTCTCCACACCACATGCTTGAGGAGCAAAGTGAATTAGCCAGACCTGCAAGTATCCAGCTATCTCCGTGCTATGACTAGTTTATTCATACCTTGCTTGGATGCTTTGGGATTCCTCCACACCTTGTGGTGGGTCACCCATCATCTGTCCTTGGCGGGTTTCGTTCCAGCTTTGCTCTAATATCCTTGGTTGAGCTCATCTATATAAAATGGGCTTCATGCTCTGAATCTGCCAGAGCTGCAGGAACGGGAGTGAACTTTGCTTTGGTTTTCTCCAAGCTTTAACATGGGCCTGGATGGCTCATGGTGGAGCTGGTCCAGTTTTCCTCTGACTGAGGAAAGATACTCTGGAAAACCTGATGAGCAGTTAATGGGACCCAGTCCAGCTTGATGGATGGATGGATGGGGACCATTTCTGTATTAGTATTAATAATCCAACAATGCAGTTACAATGCATTATCCATAATCCAGGCATGCTGCAGCAAAGTCCCATTTTCTTGAGCACTCTGTGTCCAGGCAGCGCTTCTGAGGGCACTGGGAGGAGTGAGCACCTTGATGTGCTGAGCTCCCTCCACTCCACGACTCAGCAGGGCTCTCCCAAGAGCTGGCATAACCTCCCTTTGCGGAATCCAGGTTTTCATTTCCCGGTGGTCCTTTTTTCCCTCTGATGACTCTTGCTGCTTGGGTCAGTGGGACACTCCTTTCGCCAAGGTTTAGGGCCCTTCTGTCGCAACCCTTTTACCCCAGCCAGCAAACACTAAGCAGGCGGACCCAAATCTCTGTGCTCCCACAGTTTTACCAGTGGTCAAAACCCGGCAGTGCTCGTGGTCTCATTTTTGCTTCAACAGTTGATTGACTTCTTTCCAAGGGCTGTAATGCATGTCACCTTTCCAGCAGAGGAACCCAGCCCACCTGGCCTCGTCATTGTTCATCTGGTTGTTTTTCCTGGATGTTTGAACTTTGCTTTCTCAAATTGTCTAAAAAGAAAGTGCATGGTTTTGTCACGGGAAATTACTTAGAGTTGCTCAAAAGTCTCTTCCACCAGGTGACAATGAGATGCAATTTGTAGGTGGAGCCTCCCCCCTTGTACATGTTACTTGGACAGGCAGGCTGAAGGCTTTGTGGAGGGCTGCTTGGAGCATGGATTTTGAAGCATCCTCTGTCTGAATTCAAGCTACAAAACTTGTAAAGGGAGGAAATCTGTGTGCAGCTTTCCACTGTGCTGCATCTTCTATAAGTAATCCTGTGCAAGAAGTCCAGGCTTGGACTTTCACAAAAGTCATCACAAGATCTAAGGATGTGGTAGTTCTCTCCCGACATATGACGTGACGTCTTTGCACGCCCATTTTGTGCTCAGAAGCGTAAGGCATGCACCATCTCTGTTCACCTCTTTCATCACCCCTCGACTGTCATCCCCAGACAAGGAAATGCCCCAAGGGCTTGATCTGAACTCAGCTGGAGACCATTGACTTCAGAGGGCTGTGGCTGAGGTCTGTTCCTGCAGGTCCAACCACAGCCGGTTGTTGACAGTCACGGGTTTTTGTCATCTTCTAAGCTGATTTGAGCTCAAACAGTGCATATGCTTGCCTGGCAGGAGGAGCGGGGCTTGGAGGGAGAAGAACACAATGAGGCTTCCCTTCTTGTGCTCTGGTGCCGCCCCAAAGCCCGGGGCTCTCCCAACAGCTCCGCAAGCCATCACCCACCACTGGATCCTTCTGTCCCCTTTTTCCTCCTTTCCTATTATCTGCTGAACCCGACCACACTCGGTTCAAGTTTATCCCGGGCTTATTCCGTGGCTGGGTAACCCCCCGAGCGCCGGGGCCGCGGCTGCCTCCTGGCGGAGTGGCTCGCTCAAGGGCAGCCGCCCTCCTTTATCTCTTTGAAGATTAGGGGGCTTTAACATGTCTTTAAAGTGAATTTCTCCCCCCTCCTCTGTTTTATTATTATAATTGATGACCAGCAAACTTTTCTTTTCCTTTATCTCTTAAATATGTTTCTTTACCCTTAAAAATGCAATATTTCTTTTAACTCGGAATATGGATGGGTCTGTGCGTAGCAGGGCCGCCTTTGAATCATCTGTCAATTTGATTGTGTAAAGCCTCTGTTTTCAGCTGGCATCCAGTGCAGATTTCAAAGCCGTGACTCACCAGTTCTTGCAGAGTTAGGACCGAAAGGGAAGGTAAAATAAAAAAATTAAAACCAAAATAAACATTTTTCAAGCAGTTAATTACTAAGTTTTATTTTGTGAGGTCTCTGTATCGGGGCTGTCGGGGAGTTTTGCGTGCGCGTGCGCAGGAAGGATTAAAAGCGTTGCAGGATTTCAGTAGTGAGGACTACAAATGAATGGTTGCTCCTCGGAAAAAGTAGGTTGGAAGAAATAAAATGATCGTGAGTGAAGTTGGGAGGCCAAAATGCACACTTCTTTTTACAAAGCGTAAGGCAGGGAAGGGGGAAGGCACTTGAATCATTTTATATATAGTCAAAACGTTGCACTTATGTATAATGTACATATGCTTACGTAGCAAATGCTTGAGACTGAAACTGCTTTTTCTCCCCATGCACGTCTGTATAAATAGCTAAAACAAATCCGCTTTCAGAATGAAAAGATCTGCTGAACTGAAAAACAGAGATTCCCTTTCCTCTGAAAATGTGAATATGCCTTTTTTATTTTTAAGCAAAATTCCCCCCCTATTTATATAATTTTACCAAAAAGATCTTTTCTTCAAAATGCTGTTTTTATCAGTGTGGTTGCAGTCCGACATACCCGCAGCTGGGAACCGGTCCGTATTTTCTGGGTCTGATCCCGCAGACCAGGGTGGACCGGGGTTACGAAGCACCGTGCCCCCCGGGAGGTGATGGGGTGCTGTGCTCCTGCCGCCGGTGGCTTCTGTTACAGAATCCCAGGCTTTAACCAAGACAACTCTACAAATAGTGTCAAAAGAGTATGCGTGTAGCAGCTCAGTGGTTCCTCTGTTGTCAGATATTTTTATCACACCTTATCGTATGCATCTTAAATCCACATGTAGAGAAAGCAGGCATTAAAAACGAACATTTGTAACCCACTGATGAGCGCCGGTGCTGTCTCTGGGTCAGCAGCAGGATGCTACCAGCGGACGGGACGTTTCCTACAGGCAGTCCCTGCTCAGGGGCAGGGCAGGACTCACCACGCTCTGTCCGACAGTGCCAGCTTCCAGCCCCGCTTACGTTAAAACATCGCACTCCAGGACGGGGCGAGCCCAGCGCTCTGCAGGCTTTGCCCCGTTAGCTTTGGAGGTGGGGGACGGGGTGATGCTGCTGGTGAGTGTGTGGGAGGGGTCCCACGCGTGTCTGTGCACCTGGGGTGCTCCAAGGCTCCCATCGGGACCAGTCTTGCGCTGGGAGCGCATGGGACCCCTCAAGGCAGAGTGACCTCATGGTGAAATACCACCTTATAACACCACGGGGGACCCCGGAGAGGCTGCGTGTGGCAGCAGGGCCATGCTATCAGGAGGCGGGTGGGTTGCGGAGCCTCTCGGAGCACTGGTTAGTACCTTTGCGTCTTTACAATGTTTTTGCTTGTGCTGTAGCGGAGGCCGGGAGAGGTTCATGTTATTGCCCAATGCACTCATCAAGTACGTTGTCTATCACTCTGGCTCCTCGTTCCTTCATTCCTCATTTCCAATGCTAATCTCAGTGCTTAATTGGCAATCCCAAGCAAGCTGGGTTTGAGATGATGGTGCTACAACATCTTCTGGAACAGAGCACAGTTTTAAAATAAAGTTTGTAAGCAGCTGCTGGTGGAAGGCACTTCATGATGTCAAGCAGTGAAGAAAAACTGGGATTTGATGGTTGTTCATCTTTTGTAGTCAGCAGCAGCATAGGAGGGGTGTGAAGTGCATGGAGCGAGGTGTGTGAAGCACAAAGCCCACGCGTGTCCAATCTCATCTACTGAATTTATTTTCCTTGCACCAGCCAGTTTCTGTAATTACTCCTTTCCTCAAGGGCCAATGTTCTTCAGAGTGTTTTGCATATTGGCACCTCCAGCCTCTCTTCTGATCCTGTGTGGGAAGTGTTACCTGACCAGCTCTGCTGGGTCTCCAGCCCATCACACCACGTGAAATGGGCCACATTCATCTTTCCTTTGGCAAATGACTGATGCTGTTTCATTGTCAAAGACCCTTTGGTCAAAACTTGTTCAGCACCAAGTTCCACTTGAAAATGGCCTCAATGTTTTCTTAGCCTCTGAAGACCAACAGCTGGCCACCGGGAAACGTGTGGCAGGGGCACTTACACCATCCAAATGTGGCCTTACAGGTCAGCCTAGAGCAGTCGAGAGCTTGAAATAAGCACTTTTCAAAACCTCATCATTCATCGCATCGTTGTCTCGGGCAACCCAAAACAAAGTAGAAAGTATGAGACAGGGAGGGGAATGTTGGAAGGAGACGGTGGGGCAGACAGAGAGGAAGGAGGCCACCGGCGCTCAGTGGCCATCGACTATCTTCATCTCCAGAAATGCAAGATTCATCCCAGAATACCCCAGAGTTAGGGCTGTTCTCCTGGTCTCGGGCTCTGAGAACAGAAGCTTTGTGGTGACTCCAAGTTCTCCGGCTGCTCCCGACATGTGATAGCGCACTGACGTGGTCCTCCATGGCTTGGTCCTCCTGCAGACACCCATCTGCTCCTGGGAGAGGTGATGAAGATGGAAGGAGACAGCTTTAAAAGCGGGGTGAGTCAGCCAGAGCTGGGGAAAAGCTCTAAGCAGAGTCCCCCTTGCCCAGCCAGGCACCCACTGCTATTGGGGGGCTTCTGGGGGCACCGCCAGCGGTAGCAGCTGGCTCGGGCTGGATGGGAGCCTGTGAACCGGGAGATGAAAAGCTGCGTTCCAGGTCCAGGGAGCCCACCCAGGGCCCTGCAGCCGGCCAAGCGCCAGGCGTGAGGATGGATATGCGGGCCATTGAAAGACCTCAGCCAGCGTATATTTGGTTTGTCTTGTGTGACACAGAGAACCTGAGTTATTATTTGATCCTGCTCTGAGTAATAACCAGATAAATGGGCCTGCGGATTTCCAAATAAACATTTTAATAAATGATGGGTGAATTAAAGGAGAGCTGCTCCCCCCTCCCCTGCTCCCAATATTAATGTTCCAATGAAGGCAGGCAGTGTCTAACAGAGCCCCGTGTACTGTAAATACATTTCTTGCACTGTCACACATAAACACTGGAGAGACGGAGATCAAAAGGTCTTGCTGTGCTGAGCAGAGCCGTGTGATGAAGTGAACATGTTGCTCTGTGGCTGGGGTGGGGTGATGGGACGCCTGAGAATAACAGACTGGCTGGAGACGTAGGAGCCCAGAAGGCCTGGGGGGCCTCAAAGGGGGAAAAAAAAAAAAAATCCCCACTAGCAGCAGGAAAAATAAATAATTCCGTTATCTCTGATGAATTTCTGCCTTTGATCTAGTTTTTCCTCTCCCTCGCGCTGCCTTTTCGTTCCCTCTTCTCCCCCCGCTCACAGCCCCCCCACCTCCCCCTCGGACACTTTTTTCCCCCCTTCCCCTCTTGCCGTTTGATTTATCCCACGGCCGGCTCGGGGAGCCTGACGGGCCCTGATGAATGGGCAGAGCTCGTCTGCCCGTAGCCCTGCCCCGGCGTCTGCCAGGACATCCCCGGCTTCTTTTCATTCTTCGAAACCCGGCGTCCCGCCGGGCAGCCTTGTGCAATATATTTGGTTCGCGGGTTGTGCTTTCCTCGGCCGCCTCGGGGAAGATGCTTTCTGCCTCCTCTGCTCCTACACACACACAGAGCCCAGCCTTCCCCATCCCGGGGTTATTTAGCTTAACCCTGACAGCTGCTAAATAATTGGGTGTTTCTTCCACAGCCAGTGCCTCCTTTCTGAGCCAGTGGAGGCCACATGGGTGCCTCTGATATTTCCCTGCAGCATTGCCAAAAAAAAAAAGTTATAAGGATGGGTTTTTGGAAACAGAGCAGAGCGGAGGGGAAGTGGTCGGAGTCGGGACCGTGGCATGGGAGGGGGGCAAACAGGGAGCTGGGATGGGAGGCGGCGGGTTTCCTCCTCCTCGGGGCTCCCAGAGCCACTGGGCTGACCCTTCCCGGGAGAGGAGAGAGGAGCAACACCAAAACGTTGCTCGCCTGCAGCTCGTGCCCAGCTCAGCTCTGAAATTCGGGTTCTAGGAAGGGCCGAAGTCGTGACACAGGTCAGCACAAGTGACCGACTTGGGGCACTTCTGTTTTGGTGCCCAGATGAAGATGTCTTTAAAACCCTGCTCTTTTTGACTCGCCATGCTTGATAACACTGTGAAGATCTATCAAAACCATACCATGGGCCTTTCTAGACCACCGCCTTCTCCCTGCAACTACTGCAGCAAAGTCTACAAAATTTTGCAGCTCAAGTTGGGAAAAGATGCCAGGGAGATGCTGTGTAACCGCCCTCCCGGCCTTGTCCCTGCCTGCTCCAGCTGCCCTCCACTGTCCCATTCCTCTGCTCCTGGTGGGACAGACCCCTGGGTTGATGCATGAACCGTTTCCGTGGCTTGAAGCCAAAACTCACACAGTAGCTTGACCACTGAATTGTTAAAATGTCCATTAAAAAAAAGAAAAATCTTGCAATTCTGCTTTGACATCTCCTCTCTCCCAGTCCAGCTGGTAAAAACGTTTCCTTCTATGTGATGCTTAATATTAACAATTTCCATAAAAATCACTGTGAAATACCTGATGTTTCCATCTGATTCAAGCCCATGGATCCAGCCCAGCTCCTTGGTCAGATTTTTTTCCCCTCTCTCTTTCTTTGTGTCCGCAGTGTTCTTCTGGTTGATCATTCCTGATTTTCCACCCCCTGGAGATGTCTCAGTAACGGCAACCTCCCCCTTTGGGCTTCTTGGCCCTGAGTGAACCCGTCCTTCTCCCAGAGGAGGTTAGCTTAAACATTCATGCTCTACCCTACGTATTTGAAGCTGTTTGTTCATTGATATATGGTTTCTCCCGTAGCCTGTTCATTGATCCACTTCCCTCTTCAAAGTCCTCTATCCTCTAATCCTTTTCTTTATGTAAATTCCTATTTTTGTTCCAGATGAAAATAAGTTTTGCATGGAAGAATTTTAAGAGCTTTTGTAGAGTTAATATGTTAATTGTCAATATGGCAATGAAATACCTCCAGACTTCTCATCCCCACCAAAAGGTACGTAACCTTTGAAAATTCTTACATAAACAATATGTTAAAGCCCTAAAATCACACCCACCCATCACGCTGAGCACAATACAACCCATCGTCCAAGGCATTCCTGCCCTAAACACTGACAACGAGGACGAAGAACCGACAGCCAAAGGCACAGCGAGATGAAATGACTGATAAAGTCACAGAGCGTGTCGGCGGCAGGGCTGGGAGGAGAGGTTGGGTCTCAAAGTCTGTGTTTCTTTTCCTAACCCCTTACGATGCCCGCTCAGCCTGTGTCACTGATGGCTCCTGATGAGAAACCTGCCTCTGACTACGCATTTGTGCATTGAACAGTCAGGAGCTCATGCACATCCCGGCAGTGGTTTTTTGGGGGCTGTGAGGTGAACGGTAGCAATTGCAGTGCCAGGGAAGGTCACATCCAGCCCCTGGGCTGGGTTTGGGGACGGGGCTCCCGGGGAGCATCCAGCCGCGGTTTGAAGACATCCAGAGATGGCAAATCCATCACTTCCCATGGTGGGCTGTGCCAGCGGTTAATCACCCTCACTTAAATATGCATGCCTCGTTTCTCACTGGAATTCGCAGGGCTTCAGCTTTTGAGTCGTCTTTTGCTTTTCCTTACAGAACCGCAGACCCTTCCACAGCTGGCGCATGGCGAGTTCGCAGCGCTGGCTGCACAGCTCGGAACCCTGATGAAGAACCTGGGCAGTTTTTCGGGGCTTGCTCTCTGGGGTGCTTTATTAATTTACTTTTTTCTATAGCTCAATACCGAACTCTGTCCTCCCATCATGGTCTCCTTATATTAGTAAGGAATAAACAATGGTGTTTCTATTATAAATCAATAGATATATTTCCTTATCCATGGATAGGAATTTTTTACATTTAATAAAATGCTCTGCCTTAGAATGGATTTTTTCCCCACTAAAATTCCCTAAAAGAGTCACTTGCAAAAAACAATCAACGATCAAAAGGCTGCACAACAAGTAAGGTGCCCTCTGTGTTTCTGTAGCATCATTTTGGTCCTTTGGTTTTCATTTGTCTGTGCTATTTAGGTGTAATATGCTGTAACATACATGATAAATACTACATCATTTAAGGAAATACTTCTTAAGTATAATTTTGTTTCCAACCATGCACCGCAGACCGGCTGTAGGGCTCCACACAGCAGAGACAGAAGTAAGAAGACCTCCACCCTGATTTTAACAAGGAATGGGATGGCCTTGTCCGCGTAGCTGGTAAAGACCCAGGAGTGAAGGAAAGAGGGCTAATTAGCTGAACAACCTGCTGGTAATTAGAGAAAGGGCAGGACTTTCCCTCCCTGGGGTGGCAAACCCTATATAAGCCCCAGCACCACAGCAGTTGCAGCAATGCTGGTTGTGTTTGGGTGATGGCAAGATGTGCTTTCCACGAGGTATGTGGCGTTTTTTCATGTGGGAGGAGGGTACGTAGAGTGGGAAGGTGGTGTTTGCTTATTTGTGTTATTTTGGGGGTCATAAACGCTCTGCCCTGGGTGCTGCTGGTGCTCAGGGAGCGATGTTTGGAGGGGATGCCCTGCTGTGCAGATACGAGGGTCCAGATGTGCCCAGGGTGTGGAGCCCTGGGGGACTGAGGGGCAGGAGTAAACCTCTCCCTGTCCTCTAGAGATGAACGTTACACTGAGTCCCTCTGCCAGACAGGGGCTGTTTCGTGCTTTTCAAAGGGAAGAGCGGCTGTCCCAGCTGGGGCAGTTTTGGAGCTAACACAGTAAACCAGGGGGATAATCTCTAAAACTCCTAAGAGCATCCAGCTTGGGGCTTGGCTGTCTCTAGAAGCGAGAGCAGGAAGGAGAAATGGATGTGCTGAATTCCGGGTTTTGGGTTTTTTTCTTTCCTCTTTCTCCTGAAGTGCAATGGGTAGACAGCTCTCAGGTGGCCTTGCTGTGGAAGTGAGGGCTGAGGAACTTCTCTGCTGGAGTGGTGTTAAACAAGGCGAGGTGAGGGCTCGGGGAGCCTGGTGGGGGTCATGCTCTGGTCGCTGGCTGGGGGCAGGGGTGATGGACACCCGGGTGAGGGCTTGCACCTTCCCTCCTGGCCTCCAGAGGGGTATTGGTTTTGGGGAGAGCTGGCAAATGCTTCAGAAGCAGCCTTGGTGAGCAGAGTAGTGGGAGGTAGGAGTGGAAGCTACTGCCTGCTCTATATAAATAAGTCCTGCATCGCAGGTTTCTTGGGAAGGGACTTGAAATGTGCAAAGTTTTAACTGTGTAAAGTTTTTGCTGGGTGCTTCAGCTCTCTGCTGTTAACTGAGGGTCCGTTGTCTCTGGTCTCCTCTGCCCAGGCTCCGTGATGCACCACACAGCCCTGTACATGGGGTGCGGAGGGAGGGCGAAGGCTTTGGGAGACGCTGGGGACCAGCAGCTGGAGCCCACCTCCCAGCGCAGGGTGACTTGCCTGTAGCAGCAATATGAGGAGGAGGCTGCTGATCAAACATTTCTGGAAGACCAGATTTGTGTGTGCTTTGCTGAGTGACTCGCAGAAATAGCCCAGGCTGCCATCCCTCCCGGGGAGCGGCCGCGGCCGGCGATCGCGCCGTGGCCTTATCTTTCCCCCAAACATCAGAGAACCGATCTTGCTCCTGAGGCCAGGACCTGACAGCCTTGTACATTAGCACTTTTTTAAAGTGATGTCCACTTTTGAAATAGTACCTGTCCCGAGAGTGGTCACTTCATTTGACAAATGCCAGTGATGACAGCTGGACGCCACTTTACAAACTCCAGCCTTCTGCTGGCCCTCGCTCCAGCCCTGCTTGCAGCTCGCCCGCCCCAAGAGAGGCGAGGGAGGAGAGCTGTGCTCCCCTTCACCTCGTCGGGGTATTTGTACCTAGTGCCCTCTCTGAGCCCGCAGCCATGGGCCAGGGGCTGTGGGGACCTTGGGTGCGAGCTGCTCCCCTCTGGGACATGTGCCTGGACCCACCAGCAGCACGGTGCCCGGAGCAGCCCCAAGCAGGGCGGCTGAAGGCAGAGAGCAGGTAGATGGGGATTTTCCCAAAAGGACAGTGGGGTTTTGTCACCCTCTAATGTCTGCCCGGTGCAAGGAGTGAAGCCAGGCAGAGAAACCAGTGTCTTCTCACTATGCAGGAAGGTTTTGGCTGAAAACTTCTGGCTGAGGCTCCTGGACTCTTTGACTGTGCCAGTGCTTGGCTCAAAAGCTGTCCCTAGATGTGGCTTTTGCCCTGGAGAAACCTCGCTCTGGTGCCCAAAGGGACTTGTCCGGCTTGATGGGGTTGCCCTAGGCACTGTGCTGAAGAGCCGTGACAGCCTGGGCAAGAGGAGACAGGGCTGAGGCTGCTGGTGACCACGCAGCTGAGCGGAGGTGGTAGAAGGGAATTCACTCCCTGCTCTGCTAAGCCGGGGCAAGAGCCCTTGGGCTGTGGCTGGAGCATTACTGAGCTGTACAAGTCACCCCTAAAACCTGCACTGAAACAACATCGTTGAAGTGACAAACCAAGAAAGCTGAGAAATACTAGAATTTGGGATGCTTGATTAGTTTTCTGCCTCTTATTTAAGTAGGAGACTAAATGCACCCCATTCCCTTGGGTTGGGGTGCCCTGCTGAGGATTTCCCGATGGCGCTTGAGCGATGCGTGTGCAGGCGCGTTGCGCTCGCTGTGCCTGGGCTATTTGCAGCACCGATGCGAGGAGGTGGGGGGAGCAGCTGAGACACGGTGGCTGCCTGCCTGCGCTTTCGGATGCCCACCCGCTGCTGAAATGGCTGGAAAACTGAGCTCTCAGCCCTGTAATTTAATGGGGATAATCTGTGGGTAGGAGCAGAGGGAGCACCTGGGAAGGCTGGGTGCCAGCTGTGCTCATCGGGGTCTTCACTGTTGTCTGCCGTTCAGTGAAGAAAGGGGATTCAGGTTGTCGAGTGTCTCGCCAAAGTTTCCCATGTCTTCAGCGGGATTTCCTAGAGAGCAGCGTGCGCAGATGGGCGGCACGGTCAGGGCGTGCTGGACGCTGTGCTCTGGGAAATACCAGCTTCGCTGCCTGTGCCCCGTGCGCCTTGGTCTCATCTGCATTGCACACATCCATGGCTTTGGAGGACTGCTGCCAGCGATGCCACGGTTCACCAGCAGTGCCCGGGGGGCAGGCGCATTTGAGACTGTAGGGCAGCCAGCGAGGCGTCCAGAAATCCCTGACCCTGGTACAATTTTCAGGCAGAGAAAACATGTTTGGGAAACTCGGGCATAGCTGAACTCCGGTCTGCCACTGATGTATAGAGGAAAATGCTCTCAGTGATCCTTAGGTCTTGCCTTGGCTGCTCTCTCTGCTCTACAGGTTTCTGCGTGTTGGTTTTCTTCTCTTCCTTAACTTTGTGGTTCTCCATCGTTCGGTCCCACCTCGCTGAGTGCTTCTGCCCACCACCTCCTCTGCCAGCCCTCTGTCCCTACCCTTAACGTAAATCCTGTTGGGCAGGGAAGGCCTGGGTAGACCGGCTTCGTGGAGAGTGGGGACCTTGCAGGAGCTTGGTTGTCTCTGCTGCTAAATGGCACGGGGAAGTGCTCCAGGCTCATTCACACCCCTCGGAAATGGGGAGTCTCAGCAGCTTGTTCCCACCTCATCAGCTTTTTGGCACTTGTGGGGCCAGGGGAAAAAAAGTAAATCAGATGAATTCTCCTTTTTCTCCCTTGAGTGGCTCTTGGACTTTTTCTTCAACCACCAACTTGTCTCCTCCTGGCCATCCCTCTGAGTCGTCTGTTGGTGCCCACCTCTCGATGGCGGTGACCCTCCCGTGCAGCTGCCATCTGTCCCTGTATACATCTCCCTCCACCTCCACGACTCCACCGAGACCCAAGTTATGATGTGAAACTTGGACCCGTACGGACAACTGGCACGGCCCAAGCTGAGCCTGCAATTTCCTGGCTCATAAAAACATGAGCTTCCTTCAGGCCCGGGTCTCCGCCAGGTCATACTGATCCGAGTCCCACACCTCCTCCCCAAGGCCCCCCCACCCCCAAAATATTTCGTGACACCAGCTATGAGCTAGATTTTTTTATTGCTCCATATGTTGGAGACACATGGAAAAATGCATAGGAGAAATCCCCTTAGCGAGGGAGTGAAAAGCCACCGAGTTTACAGGGTGTTGCAAATAATCTGAGGCAAAACAAATGTTTAAGGCTGACTTGGCTGCCAATTTTGAGTACATTGTTTTAAATCCGGAAAAACAGGCCAAGGGGCAGTTGTTAATGGACCAGTAATTTTCCTCCTTTCTGGACACCCCAGAGCAACACATATCAAATATTTCTTGGGAAAGAAATCAAGTGTGGGGGTCTTTTTATTTAACATATCAAAAGGCATCATTGACTCGCCCTCATGGGGCGCTGCTCCTTCCAGCGAGGGACTTTTACAAGCAATAACCTGTTTGCGAAGCAGAGCAGCGAAGCCACACAGCCAAGCTTGCGGCTTATTGTTGGTGCTGACTTTTATAAGACACTGTGGGGGCTTACAACAGACGTGCTTTTTGTAAACCAGTCCATTAAACGACGCAACCTGAGCTAAACAGCGGTGAGGGACGGAGCCTCCGGGGACCTTGCCGAGCCGACCCTTCTGCTTCTGTAATAAACTCAGCAGCATCCCACTTACGGCTCAAGCAGCAAAGAGCCTGTACAGAGAGGCTAATGTGTTGCTGCAGAGAAGGGCAAGTGCGAAAAGACCCAGGCTGGCATTTTTCCAGCAGGTTTCGTTGTTGCGACGGGATCAGTTGGCCAAAATGCTGCTGGTCCATGTGGTTTTATTGCTGGTGGTGCTTCAAGCCCTGGGCTTGGGATTTTTGGATCCTTGTTGAGAAGGTTTCTCTTGCCAAGGTTTTGTGTGATCTTGTGGGTATTGCATTGGTCTGCAGCCCGGGAGAAGTGGCTGTGTGCTGGGCCATGGTCCCCAACCTGCTGGGGCACCACGGGTTGCTCGTTGTAGCTTCGTGTTCCCATCTCTTGCTGGGCACGGTGTGGCTGCGGTGGCTCTGGGCACTCCACGTAGCTGCGTTACAATTTCTCCAGCTACCATACAGGGCCAGGAGCATTTCCTGGAAACTACCTCAAACAGAGCCAGCGTGAATTTTGATGATAAATTGTCTCTCTTGGGCTGCAGGAGAAGGAAGGACCTGTTGCCTTCCAGCATCAAGGGCAGGACTCGCACTCCCCTGCGCTGTTTGCACGCAGTGAGAGCGTGGTGGCACAGGAGCTCCGGCAGCAACGCGGGGGGCAGCGATCGTCAGGATCCCTGCTGGCACAGGGGAGGTTTCTGGACGCTCACTCGAGCAGCGTGGGTGAGAGCAGGGGCTAGCACAATGATGCCGTATAGTTTGGATGAAAAATTCGATTCTGAGCATGCAGTCTAAAATATCCAAGCCAAAAGTCTCCATGGTCTTGTTTGGACCACGGAGGCTGAGAAATCCCCAAGCACGCTGCTGTCAGCGTGTCTTGCAGCAGTCAGTGACTCCTGAGCAGAAAAGGAAGGAGGCAGGGAGGGCGTTTCAAGGATCATTTGTAACTGGCACTACGGAGCACGTTGCTGAGCTCAGCCTCCTCTCCCCCTCGCTGCCCGCAAGCCCCTGATGCAGTGGGCAGTGAGGGTCCTGAGTGCAGCCCTGCCGGGGTTGTGTGGGTCCTGCGCAAGCTCCTCTGAAACCCCATGGCTCTTGGGCACTCCTGTTGGTCCTGGCACAGTCTCCAACTGGGCTCCCGGTTCTGCCCGGGCGGGCTTTGGCCCCAGAGCAAAGCCTGTGACTCTTTGGAAGAGCGGCGGCTGCTATGGGAAAGCTGCAGCTCCGTGGGGCGCTGGGGGAAGGTGTGTTTTGGAGGGGTTCAGGGGGACCCACCTTCCTGGGGGGGTCGCAGAAAGGAGATGTGCTCGCTGTCTGGGCAGGGGCCACAGCCAGCAGCGTGAGATGCCTCTGCAGACCCTGGTGGCACGTGCTTGGGGACATTGGCTGAGGGATGTCCGCAGCCGGAGAGGGCAGCCAGCCCTCCTTTGAACTTCTCAAATCTTTCTGAGCTCTCAGTTGGTCTCCATGAGTTGTGGCAGGGTGTTCTCCAACTGGATTACAGGTTTAAAGGGAAAAAATCTCTCTTTCCTCTTTAAAATCTGCCACCTGATCAGCACCTCGAGGTCCTCTTCTTGCGCTGTGGGAAAGGATGAGCGGGTGCCCTGTCTGCTCTCTCTGCCCAGAGTCTGGCTGCCCCTGCCACCGCTGGACACGGGGCTGCTGGGGGCGGATGGACAGCAGGAGCAGCTCTGGGTCAAAATGGGACACCCTGAAACCTGGAGACCCGAGGAGGGGTTGGGTTCCCTGCTTGAATGCTGAGCTGGAAAACCGGGCTCGGTGGGCTGTGAGGTGGGAAATAACCATGCAACATCCCTGCCCCGTCTGCGTGCCCCTGCCCATCTGTTTTTGCTATGGACGAAGGGGAGAAGAAGGGATTAAGCACTCGCTTTTCGCAGCAGCCAGGAGAAGCTGTTGATGAGTGAAGCCCCCGTGAGCACAGCCCCCACCCGCCCTGGTTGTGTGCGAAGGGCACAGGCACTTGCTGCCTTACTCCCTTTCTGAATCTGTTGGCGTTTTCTCAAGAAAAAGCCATCCAGAGCACTTAAATTCTTCCCTCCCCTCCAGCCCTTCCCCTCGCAGGCAGTGGGGTGGAAATCCTGGGGTGCCCAGCCTGCTGCGTGCAGGGCTTGGGGATCACCCGGCTGAAGCAAAACTCATGGTGGACTTAAACTGGAGAGGGGACAAAAGAAACAAAGCTATAATTTTGACATCCAGTTTAGCCTTGCTGAACCCCACTGGTGTCCTTTCTCTGCAGTGGCTGCCCTTGGTCCTCAGCTGCTACCACTTGCTGTGGTTTGAGTGGAGCTGAGCAGCTTCGTGCCGGTCGAGGAGGCTGTGGGCAGCGAGGAAAGACCTGTACACGCTTGTCCTTCCCCGAGTGCTTTGGTATTTCTCTTTGAACTTGAGGCTTTTACCTGCTGGCAGGTCTTCTACTCCCTCCCAGGGCTGGGGGAGGAAAAGGGGTCACTGGAAAACGCTCGAGGCTTGCTGCAGGTCTGTGTGCTGGCACGGAGGTTGGCGCTGGTTGCACTTTCCAACAATATTTTTGGTCGGAAAAAATACAGACCTGACAGTCTGGGAATGTTGGGGGAATACCAGGCTCTCTGGCATATTGCTTTAGAAAACCGAATTTCCCCTTGAGTCAAAACTGCCTACCTCTTTGTATTTGTAGAATAGTCCTGCTGTTTGTCTGGTTTGGAGCAATCTTTCCTTTTAATTTTTTTAATCTTGAATTTTGAGTTTTTTGTTCAAATTTAATTACTTTGGAGCAAAGTATCTTGATGAGTCCATGCTTTGAAGAAATTTGGATTTACTCACTCGCAAAACCAGGGTGTTTTGTTCTGAATTGGGATAATACTACTCAAACCCCCCCTGCTAATTCAGCTGAACATTTTCTTGTACAGATACCTGCTATTGCGCTATGGAGCCAAAAAGCTTATAATTATTAGTTTGAAAGCAATTTATTCCACTAGTTTTTGATCTAAAAAGTTTGGGTTGCAGGTCTCTGGATTTAAGGACAAGTGATTCCAGTCCCCGAAGGGGTTCAGGACTGGGACTGCGAGGGCTGGCCCTGTTGTACTGTGCTGAGCATCCGCAGCATCCTGTGGTCCAGCGCCGGTCACTGGGGGGGTGCTGCAGCCAGGGGGTTTCCATGGAAACGGGAAGATGCTGGGTCTGAGATGCAGTTTGGTCCCCACTGGTGTTGCAGGGGCTGAGATGGCAAGACCGGAGCACCCCAGGGGGGCCGGGGGACCCTCGGGGCAGGCTGCCCCGGGACTGCAGCCCTGCGGGGGCTGTCGGGGGGCTTCGGGCGAAGGGTGCGGGTGACATCTTGTGGCCACGGCTCCTCGCCGGGGCTGTGCAGTGATGCGGCCGCGACAGCAGAGGCTGCTTGGCCGTTCCGGCTCAAATCCCGGGGCCTGGGACGGGGAGAGCCCCGCCGGCCCGCCGGGCCCGGCCGTGCCCCGAGGTTTCGCTGCTGGCTCCCTCCCGGAGCGGCCGCGCACACACGCACGGCGTGGGCTCGGCCAGGGCGTGGGGATGAAGCCGATGGCGGGGCAGCCCCGGTGCCCTGCAGGAGGCTGAAATCCTTTTTTCTCTCTTGCCAGTCAGCACCTCCGCCAGCTTAGGATTTCAGCCATCCTAGTAAGCACGGCTGCGGCTGGGCTTTCCCCCGTTCGTGCCTGGATGGGGACACGGGGTGCTCGGTTTCGTCCACCCTGATGCTCTGCAGCAAGACCTTGTCCTACCCAGTGGGCTAAAACCCAGTGGAGGGTCTGTAGTCAAGTGTGAAATCTCTGCTGTGAGATGCCATGGAAGCCAGAAATATCAGGGGGTTCAAAAGGGGCTGGAAACCTTGAGAAAGAAGAGGGCTGTCTACCGGGGGGTCTTGAACACCATGGTTTGGAGATAACTTGGGATGTCCGTGGACCACTGACCTCTGGCAGCTGAGGCAGGAGTAACTCCATGCATATGTTGCTTCCTTGCCTGAGTGCGCGGTGCTGGCTGGTGCGAGGAGGAGGAGGATGCTGAGCCAGCTGGGTGTCTGGACTGGCCCCTTGTTGCTGGTTTTTTTGGACTTTGTATCTTTTGGGAATCTGTTTCAGTCGCAGATGTTGAGATATAAACATTGGGGCAGAGCTCTGAAAACTCATCACACCCCACACTGCAGCCAGTGCCTGTCCTTGTGCTCTGGCACGCAGAGGAGGGACTAGCACCCTTCTGTCTTGGGAGATGGGGAGGGTTTAAGAGTGTCTGGCTCTTTAGGGCTTTGCTCTCGCTGCTTCTTCTGTGGAGGAAAAGGTTAATCCCTGGGAGGGGGGTGGTGGTTGGGACTGTGCTACTGCTGAGCAGCTCGGGGGTTTTCTCATTCCCCTTGAGCATCGTTTGTCCCCTGGCTCCCTGCACCCTCCTGCCACTGTCCCATGAGTGACAGGGACCTGTCTCCTCCGAGCTGCCGTGGGAGCAGCCTCGACCTTTGCAGCTGGCAGTGCCCGGCGTGTCCCTGGCGTGTCCGTGCCTCAGGCACCCGGCGCAGCAGAGCTGCTCCAGCAGCAAGCGAGGAATAAAGTGACCCTGGGGGTTTTGGTACCTGTAGGTCACTGGGCCCTGCTCTTTGGCTCTGACATCCCTTCCTGACACTAGCAGCACGAAGCAGGGTCCATCTCCCACTCGGCGTGTGTGTTTTTGATGGTGCAAGGTCCCTGGTTTGAGTCCCCACGGCTTTTTGGGGTAGGACCTTCTTGGTTTGTACAGCTCTGAGTGCCAACAGGACTCGGGGTGCAGCTGGGATTTTGTCTATGATGGGGAGGCTCTAGGTACCCCAATGCTGCCATTAATCAGCGGATTTTGTAGTGCTGTAGGGAAGGAGACACGGGGTGAGCCCCTGTTTTGGGGGTCGTGGCTCTCCTCTCCCGCCGTGGACCCATGTTGGGGGCAGGTACTTCCCATAGCGACTTTTGAGAGCCCCTCTTCGGGCGGCTGAGTGGATGGAGGGTTAATGAGTCAGGGAGGCCTCCTGGATGGAAAGGTTTAACTCTACCTTGCCTCAGCCACCATTTTTCTGGTCTGGTGGGCAGAAGGCTTAAAATGCCACTTTGGCTGGCAGAAAGATGGGGGCCAGGGGAAGGGCGAAGGAAAAAGCTTTTACTTCCAAAAATAACTCTGGAACAAAACGAAGAGGTCGGAGGGTGAGCAGGGAAACGAAGAAGTACCTTCCCCAGGGGCCAGCACTGAAGTTTTCATCCTCTGAGTACCCGAGGAAGGAAAGCTCGGCTATATTAAAGACCGTCTCCCGCTGCCAGGGCTAAAACAAGTCGTGGCACGGTGAGCGCAGGCACGTGTGAGCACGGCCGGGTGACGGTGGCACAGAACACCTTTCTGCCCTTCTTCCCCCCGCTGTTTGTGGCTGAGCCTCCCCCAGCCCATCCTCTAACTGAACTTTTCTCCTCCGCGCTGTCAGAGCCGGGACGTGGCGGGGCATCACGGCAGCGGTGGCATCACGGTGATGGCCACGTCTGTGCTGGTGGGAGCTCTCGTTGCCCGGCTTTTGCCTCCGGCTTTTGCAGGGTGATGCTGTGGCTGCTCCCCACCCCCAGGACCCCCCATGGCTGTGGCAGGGGTGGCACAGGACAGGAGGGACACCGAGGGGCTCCCCTGCTCCACTGGTCCCTTACCCCAGCGTGTGCTGTCCGTGCCCAGGCACGGGGCTGTCTGCCCTTGGAGATGAAGGTGGGCCAGGGTGGGATCAGGCTGGAAACACCTTGTGGTGCTGCACCAGGCTCTGCCCGCACCAGAGGGGAGGTCAGCAGCGAGGGGGGAAGGGTTGGGGTCTGCTGTGCAGGACCCCAGCAGAGGCACGAGGACATCTGACGTCCCCGTAGCTGGGGCCCAATCTCCAGCTCCCCTTCCCAGCGCAGGGCTTGATTCGGACAGAGCGAGGTGCTGGGGCCGCGTCTCCGCTGGCCCCGGGGGAGCTCTGGCTGGAAGCGTTGCAGGTGGTGGAAGGAGGAACTTGCGGCTCTGCTGGCTTCTTCCCCCCCACTGGAAGCACCAGTTTCCCACCCTCACACTGAGCTCGGGGCTCCTCGACGGAGCCGTTCCCTCCAGCTTTGTGCTGGGAGGGAGCGGCTGGGCTGGCGATCCCTGAGCTGTCAGACCCAGGACCCGGCACAGCCCTCGAGCACCAGGACAGGGGGAAATCCTGCACCAAAGTGGGAAAAGTCAGAATAACACCTCAGAGGGTGTCTCCTGGCCAGGAGACACGGCATCCCCCCAGGGCACTGCGGCCTCACTACCCGGGGCAAGGCGGGCACAGGGACTGTCCTTGCTCCCCACCCCGGCACCCACCCCTGGACCCAGCACACACCCCTGGACCCGGCACCCACCCCTGGCCCATGCGAGGGGCTCGCCTGTGGGTCCCAGCACCTGATGCTGCAAAAGCCACCTCCTGTGCATGGGACCCTCCCCAATAAAAAGGGATTCACGAAAGAGGAAGATGCAGAGGGTATTTCCCGCAGCAAGTGTTGGGTGGGCATTTTATCGCCGGTGGTGGCCGGTGTGCCAGGAAATGCTGTTATTTCTTCCCTTCCCGGAGCTGGGAGATGATAAACACCGGGGTCTGCCTCCATTCAGCTGCGATCCATCAAGGCGGGGGGGACTCGCACCAGAGCGCGGGTGAAGGGAGGTCAGTGATTGTGTAAACAGGCACTTTAGAGTTCACCCCGAGCCGGTGTTACTGTAATTCATTAGAGGTGTCAGCCCTCTTTGTAGTTCCTCGCTCAGAGAGCCCCTTGCCTGGCGGCTTCTAACATCCAGCCTCGCCAGCAGAAAAATCAACTGCACGAGATGTCTTTGCAGGAGACCAAGTTGCAGTTGCAGCAGCACCCTGCAAAAAGCGAGGTTTAGCACCCTGCACGTCCCCAGGCCGGGCTCGGCGGCCCTAACGAAGGCTCCTCCTCGCCGGGGCACCTGCTGCTGAAGTCCTGCTTGCTCCTGTCACGCTGATGCTGAGTGAGATGCAAGGTGGTGCCCAGCCACGCTGGTCGGGCAGCGCCCACCCACTGCCGAAATTACGGAATTTGCTTAGGAAAAAAGCGTGAGGGCACTGAATGCACTGCGCTTTCCCGCAGCCAGGGTGGGTTTTTGCTTTGGGGGACCCCTACCCCCCTCTAGGCGGGAGGCTGGGGAGCACGGGAGCCTGCTGCCCCTCCCTGCGCACTGGCTCCCGTGGCTGATCCGCCGGTGTGGAGCACCCTTTCCAGCTCGGATCAAACCGCTTGCGCCAAACGCCCACCAAATAGGTGTCTGTTCCTCCCGGGGTGGCGTGGGGTTCAGGGAGCCTGCGCTCTCCCCCGCAGCCCAGCTGCTGCCGTGCTGGGTGTGAAGCTCGGCACCTCTGGTCAGCATCCCGGGGGGGAGTGGGGCTTCGCAGGGAGCCAGCCAAGCCCGCGTGCTGGAGGAGGAGGGGGGCTGCAGCGCTCTCCCCCATCAAAACAGCTTGTTCCCACCCCCTCGCTGGCTCGCTCTGCTGCAGCACTTCACCCGACTTGGAAGGGCAGTAAAATTCCCCCTCCCAGCGGCGGGGAAGCCGGTGCGGTACATGGCCTGCCCGAGGGGGCCGGTGCGCGGTCCAGGCGGTGGCTGACGGGGCTGTGAGCACCGGGGAGGGGAGGTGCTGCGGAGGGCAGCCCGGAGGCTGCAGCAGCTCGGTGGGCACTCTGGGGCGGTGATGCTGAAGACCAAGCTGCAGGGAAAGGAGGGAGCAACGTTGTGTTTCGCTCTGCCCGGAGGGTGTTAACACCTCCCAGGCAGGATGAAACTGCTCCTTCCAACCAAAATATCCCTGGAGGTGTGCTTGGAAGCAGAGGAAGGGACCTCGCAGATGAAAGCATCGGACGGCCGCTCCCGCAATGCCTTCTGCGTGTTGCCATAGCCGGGAGATGCAGCGTGCTCTCCTAAGAAGAGCTATGGCCTCAGCTGCGTGTTGGCAGGAGATGAGCTGAAGGTTGTGGGTGCTCTGCGGGCAGGGCTGCGCCTTGCTGCGCCCTCCAGCTTGGTGGGGCTGCTCGGGGTGACCCTGTGCGGGACCACAGCATGCTGGTCAAATTGAAGGTCACCTCCCAGTGCTGGGGGCACTGTCCCCAACGATGTGATAGCAACGGGCAAATAATAAACGTGGAGAATTCAAATCTGCTTCCGGATCTGGGGGCCTGGTGAGCCCCTCTAAGGAATTGGACTAGGTCGTCAGCAGCCTGCAGATGACGTGAAAGCCGGGTTTTTTGGCTTTCTCAGCATCAAAGGCTTGGGACCAACTTTTCTGTTTGCAAGGAACGGTTGAGACGCACGGGACATGAGTGGTTAGGGTGGTACAAAAGATGTAAATGGGAGTGAAATCCCTGGCAAAAATGGGAGATTTTGCGTCTCTGCAAAGCCCAAAGCTCTGGAGCTGCAGCAGAGGAGCCGGTGTGGGGGGACAAGTTAATGGCCTGAAGCATGCAATGCCCCCTAAATGTCTTTATATTCGGTGTGGAAATCTTCTCAAAGGATTCCCATGTTTCTCTTTTATTTAATGCTTCAGATTTGCAGGCTTTCGGGCCGGGCGGCGTTGCCCTAACAAAGGCTGCTCCTCCACGGGGGCACCTGCCGTTGAAGTCCTGTTCGCTCCCACCGAACCGACGCTGAGCGAGACGCAGCGCGGTGCCCGACCGCGCCGGCTGGGCAGAGCCCACCCGCTGCTGAAATCACACAATTTGCTTAGAAAAAAGCGTGAGGGCACTGAATGCGCTTCGGGATTTGCGGGGAGGTTTGGCTCTGCCAGCAGCCTGCTGGGAAGCCGGCGGTCCGGTCCGTCTCGGCCAGGCTGGCTCCCCGGGGCGGCTGCGTGCTTCGGGTGGGCGGGGAGGAAGAAACGCCCCCGGGATGCAGCGGAGCTGACACCGCTCCTGGTCTTTGCATCCAGCTCTGATGCTCTGCTGGGCGGGAGGGTGAGCGGCGGGGCCGGGGCAGCCTGCGGCACAGCACCTTATTGGCCTTTAACGCTACAAACAAACGACGATTAACCCTGGCGACAATTTCCATTTCTCCCTTATCTGCCGCCTCAATGCCCCAACCTACTCTAACCCCATCCCTCCACTTGCTGAACTCATTACTGCGGTATCGGTGCGCCGCGTTCCCAAATAAATCCAACCCCTCCTGCCCTGTTGCGGAGGGGGGGGTGCTGGCGGGGAAACACGTCTGTGATGGACCCGCTTCTGATGCCTCTGCGCTGGAACAAGAAAACAAGTGTCGGCTCCCAGCTCTGTAGTTGCTAATAAACCATCTGGCATTGCTTATTTTAATTGCATTGTGCTCCGATGGAGGGTCGGCGAGGAGCGAGGGTGCCCTACATTCTTGCACGCGGCATTTGGTCGGGGATAATTGTGCTGTGCGAGCGGCAGGATCCCAGCGCCGGGGCCTTTGATTCCCGGCCAAGGGAGGCAGGTGCTTTCAATATTCGCCCTGCTAAGCCTCTCTGATAGGGAAAAGTGTTTGCAAGACGCATATGGTGGAGGAGAGGCCGAGGAGGGAGTTCAGCCTGGGTAGGCAGCAAGTCCTTGGTCCGGGCTGCCCCACGGCCGCAGCCGTCCCTCGTCACGTCTTGCCCTTCCCCTGCCGCCTGACGTTTGCTGCGTGCGGCCCTCCCGAGCTGGCGGCAGTGGCCCGTCACCCCGCGCTGCCTCGCAGCAGCTGGAGCGGTGCCCGATGCTTTCCCCTCCCCTCCCATAGCCGCCTGCCCTCGCTGCTGCCTCTCTGCCCTCCTAAAGCCTCCCTCCACCCCTGCCCGGGTGCTGGCTCCCATTTGGGACGGGATGGGGCAGCTGCACCCCTGCGCCGAGGGCTGCTTCTGCAGCTCGGGAAGCCTCCGGCCACCCCCATAACCCCCACAAAAGTGAGCATCTTGGCATGGTCCGTGGGTTGTTCCTAGTGCTGGAGCGAAAATAGGCCAGGTATGGCAAGGGCAGGCTGCGGTTGCGTCCCTGGCTGTGTCACCAGGCTTTCCCCTCCCTGTGCCTCAGTTTCCCTTTCTGCTCTTCGGTTTTCATGCTCGGCTTCCGAGTGCTGAGACGCAGGACTCTGCGCAGGCAGAGGTGGAGGCTGCGGGTCTTTGTTACCAGGTGGGGAAAAAGCATTTTGTGGTCTGTGGGATATTTTGGCAGGTAAATCCTTTGGGCTGGGACTTGTCTGACGTGACTGTGTCTGTGGGCATGTGGCAGTGTTGGTCAGGCCATCCCTCCTGCCTTACTTCCCTTTCCTGGGATCTCATTTTTCTTGCAAATCTTTCCCAGGGGTCTTCAGCTTCACTCGCTGCCCGGGGAGACCCAGCACCCCCAGCCCCGCGTCGTGCCGGCACCGGCAGGGAGAGCAAAGCGGGTCTGGGCAGGGCATTGCGTGGGGCACGGCACCGCCTGTCCCATCGCTGCAGAACTGGGGCTGGGCTCCCCCTCCCCGGCTGCCGCCCGTCCTGGTCTGGACTGGGACATCTCAGCCATCCCCATTTGACGCGGCAGCCCCTCCACGTGCTGCGGAGACGGTCAGCAGCATCACGGCAGGGAGCATCACCGCTCTGGAGTAAGCTGGGAGCCTAACCCTGGAGCTGCCGGTCTGCTCCCGCTGCTCTTTGCCTCCCGAATCGCCCCCCACCCTTCCGCTCTGCCAGCCCCATCAGCTCTTAAGCCCGGAGCCCTCCATCCACGCAAAAAAGGCTCCTCCCTGCCAGATCCCCCAGCCTGGCGAATGGGCGGACATTTTCATGTCTTTATTTTCCCAGGGTTTGCTGATAAATCCTGTCTCCGTAACCCCGGCCTTGATTGACTCATTATCAGGCAACGCGCGGCGAGGAAGCGACCTGTGACCCTGCCTGGGGAGACGGGGTGACCCCACGGGAATAACCCTTATCGGCCCTTTTTAAAAGCTTCCCTTTTTAATGTGCCGCGGAGCCCCGGCCAAGCCAAGCAATACCTAAATAGCGCGGGGGTGAGGAAGGTGTGGGGGTGAGGACAAGGGGGTGCAGGAAGCATCGGGCACGTGGGGTGGGATTACTTCTGCTGGCAGAGCGTGAGGGTGTTTGCTGAGGTTGGGAAGAGCCTCCGCCTGGGTGAAAACACCGACCCGGTTCCCATGGGAAGAGCGGAGCATCGTGGCGGAGGGGGGGCTGGCTGCGGCGCGGGGGGGGCTGAGCTCGCCCTCACCCAGCCCCTTGCCTGGGTCCACCTGCTCCACGCAGTCCGGCTTCCCGGCTTCCCGCCGGGGTTATCGGGAGAAAGGCCCCCGGGAGATAAGAGCGTCCCTGGGGGAAGGTGACACCGGAGGGGCTCGGCGCTGGGGCCAAGCCCACAAACCACTCGCTGCCTCCCGTGTGCCTGGGATGGGGGAGGCTGCCAGGCTGTCCGTGCTGTCCCCAAACCCCGGGTGTCTCTCAGGAGGAGGCTGATTTGTCTTCCCTTTTCCTCCCGGCGGTTTTTATAGCAAGAGACCTTTCAGCCCTCGCCTCATCTTTACGGAGGGGATAGAAGTGTTAGGGCATCGCTGACTCGCTTTCCCCTCGGCATCCCCTCCGAGGCGGAGGTGCAGGAGCTGCAGGGGTTGGTGGGTGCCGGGCTGGCGGGGGCCGGCAGGGTCGCTCCGCATGCGGGAGCGGGGGTGAAGGCACGGAGGGCAAAAGAAGAGGTGGAAATCCCATGGCTTGCCTTGTTGCAGGGGGGGTAACGCCTTGCTCGGGACAGAGCCCCGCGGGGCAGACGGGAAGGACCCTCCTGCCCCTCACCCTGCATCAGGGCACGGATCACTCCCTTCGGTGGGCCGAGGGCCGGCTTGCCTGTGTGGGTCGCTGATCCGACCCCCCAGCTCCCTGGCAGGGATTAGCGGGGATGGGATTTTGCCAAGTCCCGGCTGTCACTGTGTTCCCACCTTTGATCAGGAGTCGGCATTCCTGAAGTGCTCCATCTCCCACATGTTGCGCTGATCAAAGGCAGCTGTTGCCTGGACCCTCCCCCGAGTCCATTTACACACCCCCCCACCCCCCAAAAATACAGAAATACAAAGGGAACTGAAGGAGGTGGAAGGGGTGATGGATGGAGGAGAGCCCGGGCAAAATCCCTCTCCCTGCTCTCCTCGCAGAGGGTCCCAGGCACAGCCAAGGGGAAGGCTGCTGGGGACACTGGTGGGGGTCGACAGAGAGATGCTGCAGGCTGGCTCGGGGCACCCCGGGAGGGAGCTGGACCTTGTCTGTCACCTGGAGGAAACGGCGTCATTGGTGGGTGACAGCAATTGCCTGGGCCAGACGCAGCTGCGGCAGAGCACAGCCAACATCTCCCGTGGCTTTAGTCCGGGGGAGACTGGGTGAACCTTTCTTTTAAGCCCGCTCCCATCTCGGCAGTTTGTGTGTGCTCGATGCCGAGGTCCTCGCAGTCCCCTCCGGACCGTGGGTGGCTCTGCTAGGGAGAGATGTCGCTGGGGACGTGGGCTAGTGGTGATGTTCCTCACCAGCCCCTGGCAGAGCGATGCCAGGAGGGGTTTGACCTCAAGGACCATCTCGCTGGCTCTGCCAGCACCAGCAGCAGCTCTTCCAGGAGAGGAAGGAGGTCTGAGACCTGCTCTGGTGGTGGCTGCTCTCCAGGGCAAGTGTGGTCCCGTTAATTGTGTTTTGGCAGATGATTTATTGTTCGTGCACATGATTCATCTCTGCTCCCCAGCTCCTGTCACACAAAGGACTTGGTCTGTCTGGGTTTCCACGTCCTTTCTGAATCCTTCTCCACTGGCGGCAGCAGCTCGTTTGTGCTCGGAGACGTGATGGGGAAAATCTCTCCTGCCCTTCCTCATCCTCACACCATCTGCTTGTTACTTAGCATCACAATTTAGCTTTAAGGCTTTGAAAAGACCCAGTCTCCCCCAAAGCTGCAGACAGAAAGGGGGCAGGGAGCAGGACCACGGGACACGCTGCAGACCGTTTCCTTAGCTGAGGCGGCAGGTCCAGGGGAGGGTTTATCCGTCGAAAGCCAAACTCTGCTGCCCACGGTGACACTGCAGCATCACATCCCCCAGGCAGGGAGGCATCCTCTGCCCCTAGCAGAGGTCCGGCAGACCAGGCTGGGCGGTCCAGGAGCCAGGGCTGAAGCCCTGCAGCAGGGCAGTTTCTCCCCCCGCTCCTCCCTTGGCCCCATCTTGTTGTGCACACACGGGGGAGGCGTGTCGGGCACGGCATTCCCCGGCACCAGCTCCATCATTAAAGGCAGCCTTTTATTCCCTTTCTCCAGGACTGGGCAGGACAATTTGCTCGTACGAGGAGAGTTCAGCCATCTCTGCTCCCAAAAGCGAACGTCTCCAGCAGCACAACCGGGGAGGTTCGGGCACATTTCCAGCGGTGCCGTTAATGTAACGTTACCCGCGTAAGCAGGTGCCTTGGTGGGGTGCCGGCACGCCAAAACAGGGCGGTGAGTGTGGCTGGGTCGTGTTCATCCCTGTCCCCGCTGGTATCTGTGGGTTAATTTAACCAGCTGAAGAAGGTCCTCAGCCGGGTTGCAGCCCTCTGTGGGAATCCCCCGGGGCTGAATTTTGCTCGTTATCCACATCTAAAAGAAAAGGCAGGGACTCAAGGTCTGTGCCAGGGATACTAAGCACCTCTAGTGCTTACTGCCATCGAGGGGTGGGGGTACGCTCAGAACCCCCCTACAGCCCCCAAACCGGCTCGGCAGCACCCTGCAAGCGCTGGCCAGGCTGCGCGGGGGCTGCTGTCCCAGCAAGGGTGACCCTGGCTCGGACGGGTCTTACCTGCCCTGTTCTCCTCCACCAGCGCCCAGCGGTGGCCGAGGCGCTCCGGGTCAGGCAGGCATGAAGGGCTCCTCGGGGCTGCGCTCCTCCTTCTGGGGCAGGGCTGGCAGCCGAGGACAGGCTGGCTTGTCACCACAGCAGCCGTCGCGGCTCGGGGTCACAGCCCCGCCGGCCCGGGATGCCGGGAGTGACAGGCTGTGCTGTGGCACCGGGGAAATTGGGGAGAAACCTCTGGTGCCCTTTTGGACACTGCGGGGGCTGTAGACCAAGAGAAGCATCTCTCCAAAGACCACGGTAGTTGTGCATCTGACCTCTCTCTTATCATACCTAGGGACAGACGGGATCTGCAGCAGCTTCTTCCTTCCTCTCCTTCTCAACAGCACTTTACCCCCGGCGCGTTCACCTCCTGGAGCACAATGTCGGGGACCCTTTGCCCCTCCGCCCCCTGCCTCTCCCCACTGAGAGATGCCCCCGACACCGTGGTCCCTTGCCCTAACCCTGCTTTCCAAAGTTCAGCTGCTTGACTGCAGGCAGCCCATAATACCATTTTACAGCAAGGTGACCCCTGCTCTTTGGTGCTGTGCAACCCCCTGTCCGGCCGGCCGACGAGCCGGCCACCTAACGCGTTGTGACAGGTCGACGGGATGGAGCTCGCGGAGGGAGCGCGTCTTCCCCCTCCGGTCGGCAGTGGGGTTGGCAGAGCGTTGGGTCCCCCTCTGCCGAGCGGGGGGGTTGGAGAGGGAGGGTGAAGGGACGGTCATCACCCGCACCCTCCACCGGGCCATTGGACACCCCAACACGGAGCCAACTGGGGGGACAGGAGGGCAAACCTGGTGCTCTCTCCGGACAGCCCCGGCTGTGGGTTGATGTGCCACCTTTGCCAGGCACGTCACCTCCCAGTTACCTCTGCCCCTCGTTGCTATAAGCCAGGTTAAGAAAGAGACCTTGGGCAGAGTTGTTTTTTCTTTCATTTCCCCGCCCAGCTCCCAGCGTGGCCGCCTGCGTCCGTCCCACCCACTGCTGGGGACCCCTCGGCGGGAGCAGGTCTGGCACTACGGCGGGGACAGTCTGTGGCACGAGGACAGGAGTACCTCACACTGGCATCGTCAAAGACAATAGTTTACACGGGGGAAAAAAAACCCCAAACCAGTTTATTCAGTCTCTTCCCCAGTCTCCGCTTTGGAACAGGGCTGTTCGACCTGCACCCAGTGAGCCAGCCAAGCTGGCTCTACAATACCGGGTCCATCCCCTGCCCGCGCTGTCTGCCAGCAGCAGAAGGGTTAAGGATGATCTTCAGGACAGATATTCAAGCACTGGGAGCTGCTTTCCGAAACCTCCTTTGAGCCTCCTCAAGACAGGGCCTCGGTTTCCCTCTTGTCTGCTCGGGGCTGGGACCTCTGATCAGAAACTAGCCGGCCTTGGGGAAGGACCTTCCACGCAGCAGAACCACCTGCTGAAGCAGCAACCCTCTTATCTCTCTGATGCCCCCAAAATCTCCAGTTCTCCAGAAAAAGGATGTTGTTCCAACTCTCACGTTTGTAAACTTAAAAACTTGACCCACCCTGGGGAGCAGAAACCACAAAGGAAATCAAATCTAAAGTCAGTACTTGTAAAGCTTGTGCTTCTGTATTGAATGTTTGCATCTGGGGAGGGCTAAAATATGTTGTTTTCAAAGAAGGGAGATTAGCAAAGCTGAGCATCTCCACGGACTTCGCAAAACCCACGTCCCTGCCTGGACATGGAGGCTTCTTTGCTGGGATCGAGAGTCAGCTGGGGTACCTGGCCCCGAGCCTGGCTCAGGTAAGCACCTCTCTGCCAAGCATCAGTGGAGAACTGGCTCCTCCTGGTCCCGGGCACCCCAGAGGACACAGCCTCAGCAGCCCAGTGCTGGGGCCGAGCTCTCACCTGGGGAAAATCAACCCCAATTGCAGGAGAGGCTTCTAGGGGGGAAATTGCAGCCCCAGGTAAAGTGGTGGCTGGAGGTGAGGATCCCCTGAGAGCAGAGGGGCTGGCTATGGCCAGGGCACATCTCTGTCCCGGCTGTGCCCGGTGAGGGGGCAGGAACAGGCAATGACGGTGCTGCCAGCGTGGGCAGGAGCCGGGCACTGCTGCCGGCTGCGAGCAGCAGGTGAGGAGGAGATGGGGAGGGAGGGAGGGGGACAAGTGTCTTGGAGAGGACAGGAGTGACAAGGGCAAGGTTTGGAAGTGTTAGTGATGGTGCAAGTGCACCCTGTCAGTGCCAGCCTTCATCCCAAGTGACGGGCATGACAGCCCGGCCAAGGACGAGGCAGGAGCAGAGGGCAAGGGGGGGAGGGAGCTAGGTCCCTTGTACCGCAACACCTCACGGAGACCCTTCTGAAGGGCCGGGTGAACGGGGGCATCTCCTCCTGGGTGCCCCCAGTCAGGGCTGTGGGGTGAGAGGAGTTTGTGCTGCACATTTTCCCTTTGAGCAGGGCACCAGATAGGAAAGGGTGGGATGATGCCAGGACTCCAGTCTCCTCTGCGCTGAGCCTGGCTGTCTCCCCAGCTGCCCTTCCCTGGAAAATGCAAGTGTTTCCCTTGCTGCTCACCTGGGGGGAGAGTGTGGGCTCAAGTTGGGCTCTCCAGCTAATAAGCCTGCACCCCAGTCCCACCAGGACACGGTTGGGTTGAGGACTGACTCCCCAGATAGCTTGCCGCCATGTGCTCCCTGCTCCTTCGAGCCTTTGGGATGGGCACGGCCAGCTGGATCCACCTCGAAGGGGCACCAGGAGACGGTGCCCCTGCCCACGTTGTTCGGGGCGGGGGGGGAAGACCTCTGTGCCAGGGTGGCTTGGGCTGGGCAGAGGCAGCCTCCGTCCCTGGGGTACATCAGGTGTGGAGCCAAACCGGGGTGAAAAACTATGGAGGGCTGCGCTGAAGCTGAGAGCTGTCCTGAGCACCCTCCTCTGGGAATAAAGGAGTAAAGCCAGACCTCGGGCCCGGCCCACTGCCCCTCATGTAGGACAGGCAGAGCTGGGCTGGAGGGCTGTGAGCTAGAGGGGTGTTAGAAGGAGAATAGTCCTGCTTCCCCAAAACACACTCTCCCTCCAGCAGTGGATGTTCAGGACAGGAGAGGACCCTCAGAGTTTAATAACCCTCAAGGGATTTTTCTCCCATGATTTTTGGCCTCGTTTGCCCGTGGGAGCTTCTGCAACCACAGCATCCGCAGGCTGCGTGGTTATTTAGCTGTTCCTTGGAGAGAAGCCGCTTTTGCTTAGTCCTGGAACCCTTCCCTCCCTGCTCCTGCTGCGTGGGTTTTAGGTGGGAAAGCAGAGCGGCGAGGCACGCTGCGGCTCCCCCCGCCCCGTAAACCCATCTCCTCGACAGCCCCCGCGGGAGTTTTGCTGCCGTGGGCGCTGCCGTGCCCGGCTCGGGGCTGCTCGGCGCGGAGCGGGCAGCGGCGGGCGCGGAGCTCCCTCCTCCGGCCCCGCCGAGCAGCGCTGCGAGCCGGGGGGCTGCCGCCGCAGGCCTCGGAGGATCCCGGGGGTGGGTAGCGGGGTCCCCCCCGAGGGGGAGGGGACAGCATCACCGAGGGGGTGCTAACAGCGGCCGGCAAGGGGCTGCCGGGGGAGGCGGGGTGACCCCGCCGGGGAGGCGCTGGTGGCTCCCTCCGCGCCCGGCCGGTCCCCGGTCCCCTCCGCATCCCCCCCGTTCCTCCCCATGCGCCGCCCGGCCCCTGCCCCATTGATGCTCCCCGCCGTCCCCCCGCTCCTCCGCGCCAGCCAACCCCGCCCCGTTGCTAGGAGGCCGTTGCTAGGGGCCCGTTGCTAGGGAGCCGTTACCAGGACCCGGGCCCCGCCCCTGGCGCCTGCGCGCTGTTGCCCCGCGCCCACGTGACTCGGCGGGAAGATGGCGGCGCCCGCGGGCCGGCGTGTGCGGCGCTGAGGGCGGTGGGGCCTGGCGCTGTGGCGGTCGCTTTCTGTCGTCGCCCGGTTTCTGTCGCCGCCATGTCGCGGCTCATCGTGAAGAACCTCCCCAACGGGGTGAGCCCGCCGCTCGGCTGCGGCCTCTGCGGGGTCGAGGGGGCCTTCCGGGCCTAGAGATGGGTCTGAGGGGACACTCCGGGGGGTCGCGGGCTCCTGGACAAGGAGGGGCCCCGGGAGCGGAGGGGGTGAGCGGGGAGATTCCCTGGGAGAGAGGGTCCTCGCTTCAGGGTGTGGCGGGGAAGATGTCTTGGTGGGCGAGCGGGGAGGTGTCCTGGGGGAAGGGGCTGTGAGGGGTCGTGCAGATGTGCTGGGGGGGGGTCCTTGTGGGGGAGCGGGGAGGCACCCTTGGGGGTGGGATGGTGGGGGGCCTTGGGCAGGGGGTGCCCCAGGAGAGGTCAGGGTGATGCCTTGGGGGGGAGGCGGCAGAGCGAGGGGCATGGGCTGGGGAGGGGAGCTGGCAGCCCCCAGGGTGGGGGAGTGGAGCTCGTTGTGGCCACTGCCCTCCCCTCGTTCTCCAGGAGCTGGGCGCAGGTGCGCACGGTGCTGCTCTGCCGCCGTCCGGGTCCCCCGTGAGGGTGTCACCGTGCCCGTGGTTGAACTGGGGGCTTGATTGTGGCAGGTCAGTGCTGCGGGGCCCTGGGCTCCCCGAGAGCGGGGTGCAGCCTTTAGCTGTGGGAGCATTGCGGACAGAGATCTGTACATGTCGTGGATTCATGGAGGAGATGAAGCGGTTCGGTAGCTGACACGTGGTTTTTATTATCAGTGTTGCCACAATACAGTGTGGTTCCTACGGCACTTCGGAAGCCCTCTGGTAGCAAATGTTTTGCTTTGGATGCAAAGCATCTCTCATTGCATTGCTGATTTGCCTTCCTGTTGTCCTTCCTCGTTTCCCAGATGAAGGAGGATCGCTTTCGGAAACTGTTTGCCGCCTTTGGCACGCTGACCGATTGTTGCTTGAAGTTCACCAAGGATGGCAAGTTCCGGAAATTTGGCTTCATTGGCTACAAGTCTGAAGATGAAGCTCAAATGGCGCTGAACCATTTCAATAGAAGTTTCATAGACACCTCCAGAGTCACAGTGAGTTGATCTTTAAAAATACCTTCTTCTGATTCTTTTGATATTGGAGATTTTGGTAGTCTTAGGGATAAACAGCCAGGGGCCGAGAAAGCCTAGAGATTGTGTCCTCTGCAGCAAACCAGCAAAGCCTGACACTGGGCCTCGCTGCTGGAGTCTCAAGCAGGTGCTTGATCCCGATGGGCTGTGTTCGTGCATGAGCAGTGATTTCAGCGCTGGTTGGAACAACAGTGTCAGGTTTTGAGCTGTCATAATCTGAACTTTTGAACTTGAGGTCACTTTTCATTTAAAGTCGTTCATCTGGGTGCTCTGGACAGAGGATGACTTATGATAAACAGGACAACTTATTTGACGGTGCTTAAATGAGCACAGCAAACTGTTCCCCATGTTGAGTGAACACGTAGCCCCGTGCTGTTAAAATGAACATCTCTATGAAGTTGCCTGTTCTCCTGTACACACCCCCTCCATCCCGTCAGGGTTATAACAGGGGTTCCTGAGTGAGGCTTATCCAGCAGTTACAGAAGCAGACTGTTGAATATATGTTTAATTAAAGATCTGATTCTTTTCAGGTTGAGTTATGCAAGTCTTTTGGTGACCCTTCAAAACCCAAAGCGTGGAGTAAGCACTCTCAGAAGGCCCCTGCCTCAGAAAAACAGACCGAGAAACCTGTGACAAGTGCAGCTCCTGCAGGCGCAAAGAAAGTGAGTCCTGCTTGTTTTCTTGAGGCTCTGATGTATGTCAGCGACTTGGCAGAGAGAAGGGTAGCCTGGTGCGTGCAGAAGGGGACAGAGTAGCTGGGACAGCAGATGTTGGAGCCCTGGTTCTGGTATTTTCTGCCTTAGGATCTGTGTTCCCTGTACCATTAGGTTACCTGAGAAATGATCTTGGCTGTGCTTCTAATAAGCCTTTCTAAAAATGGTTTCTTTTCCTAGGACAAAAAGAAGAAAGATCCAACGGAAAACTTAAAGGAGGTGAGTTGAGGTTGAATTGCGATCCCTATGTTCTTGCTAGCTTGTATTAAGAGCAAGAGCCGAATAACTTTTCTGTACTGCTTCCAGTGCTGTTAATTCAGGCAAGGTGTATGATTTAAACAGCTCCGTGACAGTCCAATTTTACTGTAACAAACCATGATTTTAACAATCCCAACATCGGGGACCAATTTTTTAATTGTCAGCTACTCCTATGTGAGCACTGCATCCAGGACAACAATTCTGGTTTTTAACCATATGTGAGTTTTGTCACGTTTAACTTGTACATTTTTTTTTCTCTTTTTAATGTTTTGTTTTCTTCTTTAGAGTGCTTTGTAAACATTGTTACAAAAAAGAAAGAGTAGGACTGGGAGATCATGAGAGGACTAGTCACTTTAAGTGCTCACCTTGTGACTGTAAAGTTGACTCCCCTCTTAGGGTTTTATTTACATTGCTGGAAATGAGATGACATCTTTGAATTAAAACTTACTGCTAGCTCTCTTGCGTCCGTCTTCACGGCTTGTCTGCTCGGTTTCTTTTTCAACAGCTGGAAGAAGATGAGACATTCCAGGAGTTCTTGGTGGTTCACCAGAAGCGGTCTCAGGTGGCCACCTGGGCTAATGACACTTTGGCAGAGGAGCCCAAGAAAGGAAAATCGAAGCCAGCAGCTGATTATCTCAACTTTGATTCAGAGGAGTCTGAGGAGCTGAGTGAGGAGGAGGAAGATGGGAATGAACCCTCTGAAGATGAGGAGGAAACTAAAGGTACCGAAAGGAACTATCACCCTTGGCTTGTCTTTGTCTCAGTGAACGTGAGAGCAGGCGCGCTGACAGGACCTAACTCGGGGTCCTGCCTCAGATGGAGACAGTGTAATCAGGAAGGTGGTTTCTCAAGCATGAGACTCATTCTGTGCGCTGTGGATGTATGGACATTTTCCCAACTTTGGGGAAATGTGGGAAATGCAGCTTCTGGTATTAAGGGGATGGCATTTGTGCTTTCCACGGGCCCTTAAGTCAATGCCTGGGAAAGAGTAACAGGGCTGTGTCTCTCATTAAATGCTCTCCTAGCCAGCAGCCGCTTTCACCTCCAGGATTTCCAGAGCTGGATGTGGTTTCTGTTTGTTTAGTAACCTGTAGCTGATGTCTGTGAACCTGTCTGGTCTGCCTTTGATGCATATTTCTGGAGACGTTGGTGTGTCCTTGGGCCCTGTCAGGGTTGATGGGAACGGACAGAGTTCAGTACCTTGGATCCTGAAAGGAAAACTCTATCTAGTGGAGTAATGGGATAACTTAGAAGACGGAGAGATCTGGGCTGCAGTCTGGTGTCTATCGTCTTAGTCTCCAGTGTCCCTGCACCAGTGATGAATGTGGGTTTGGAGCCTTTCTCCCTCCTTGTATTGTATTTCCTTGTGCTGTTCTTTTGGAGTGAATGGCATTTTCCTGCTGCTTCTCACCTCTCTTTGGGTAACTGGAATGATCAGTTGATCTTTGGTGGGGAGAAGCAACTTCCTCTGTCCTTTTACCCTGCAAAACTAAACTGAACAATTGAAAACCTTCACTGGGGTCTGTCTGAAGTATTTAGTTAAAATTGAGACAAAATACTCTGCCATGGAGTTCCTCAAGCTCCTTTCTGATTTGTTTTGTACGTGAACTGTTGCTTTGAAAAACAGTCATCCAGACATGTCAGTAAAGTTGCTGAGGTAAAGTTGCTCTGCTATTCTCAAGCCTTTCCTCCCCGCGACAAGGGTAGAGGAGAGGAAGGTGATTCTTGTGATTGTGTCCGTTCTCAGCTTTTACCTGGCTGGGGAGAGAGCAGCATCTGTGTGCAAAACCTCTCTGGTCTCTCCTCTCTGACAGCAAAGAAAGAAACAAAGAAGGCAGCTACCAGCAAAGACCTCTCGGATATGGATTACCTGAAATCTAAAGTGGTGAAGGATTCTTCCTCCTCATCCAGTACAGAGGAAGAAACAGATAGTGAGGAGGTGGAAGAGGAAAGTGAGAGTGAGGAGGATTCGGGCATTGCAGAAACCATTGGCACCCACACAGGTAAAAGGGGGAAGCCAAAAGCCCAAGAAACACAGCAAGAGGCACCAGCGGAGAAGAAGAAAAAAGAGGTAAGGTATAGCTGAATTAGACTTCTGTCTAATCTAAAGCAGGAGCTTTATGGGACAGTATGTGTCTGTCAGTCAGTGCAGGGATGAGCTGAAAGCTTGAGGTCTGCGGGACCCCTAGGTACCAGCTTTCTTGGCTCACTGGGCAGGAGCCATTAAAAAAGTTTGCTGGATCTCCTCTTAATGCTGATTGAATTCCCAAAGACGGGGCTTCCAATCAAGTGCTGCCAGTGCCCGTTTCAGAGGCTTTTCTGTTTTTCCTGTGTCCGTCTCTGTCTGCAGAAAACGCTGTTCTGCAGAACTCAGTTTTTAGTGACTGGGTTTGACTATCCCAGCCAAACCTTGCACCCTCGTCTGGCACCTCCTGCCCAGGCTGGTGCAGTTGTCAGAATCTCTTGATATTCTCTCCCACTCTTCAGCCCCCTGTTTGTTGGACAAGACCAGCTTGTTGTGCTGTGACTTTTATTGTTTTTCACTCAGCTTCTTTTCTCTTTTTTTTTCCCCCCATCCTTCTGTCCAGAACCAAGGCAGCTCAGTGGAAGCCAGCACACCATACACAGTGAAACTTCGTGGTGCCCCCCTGAACATCACTGAGGCAAGCTTTGTTACCGAGCTGGGAATGCAGGCTCAAGGGTGTTCTCAGTGTGTAACTCAGCGCGATCTTCGCAGAGGCTTCCATCCTCACTTATGGAGCTGTTTTGAGGGTTTTGTGGGTGGTCGGGGAAACTTTTGAACTGGCTTTGTGCAGAGATGTAGTATGTTGCACGAGATGTTTTTTATAGTGTATATAAAAAACCTAAGTCTGAAACCTGCTGCTTCCTGTATCTGAGAACTTATTTAAACAATTATAATTCTTCCTGCAGCAAAAGATTCGTGAATTCTTCTTGCCTCTGAAGCCAGTGGCAATCCGGATAGGAAAAAACGCCCAGGGTAAAAATACAGGTAATGTCTACATGCGGAAGGGGCGTTGGATCTGTGAGTTAGAGGACCTCTCAATCACACCTCTGCTCTTTTCGTCTGCAATTCCAAATCGCTGGCTCGTGTCCCGATTCTTACAGACCTTTCTATGACTTTGCAGCTCACCTGCCCTAGTTGTTGTCCGTAGGATGCCGTGGGCAGAGTAATGTTGGCTGTGCTCCCTTAGGAGTAGCAGCAGGAGCCTTTTCTTTGATCTGTCTCTGTAACTTTCCTAAACATCCCAAACCATGCCAAGGAAGGCCTCTTCCTCTGGGATAGCTGCAGCAGCACGCAGGGACTTTGCTGAGCTGTGCATATCGGCCGCAGAGCAGTCTTTAGCCAAGGTGGGTCTCCTGCCAGGCTGTGGCTACTGCAGGTACCCATCAGCAAGAGTGTGGAGCGGGTCCTCAGAGCTGGTAGGGAGGTTTGCTATATGCTGTTTTCCTTTCGTAGGCTAGCAGTGGTTGCACCTTTTATTTGCTTTTGGAGACACCTGTGAAAGCCTACTTCAGCTGTAAAGTCAGGCTGCTTTGGTTTGCATGTAGAGAATAAGCTTCCAAAAGGCAGCCTTCCAGTCTGCCATGGCCATTTTCAGGCTGGATTGAAACTTTAATGGGAGCTGAATGCTTTATCTATAGGAATCTACATTAAAGAAAGCCCAATTCACCCTTAATTAGCCAATTAGTGGTTGTGTGTTCCCCACATGATGCTCAGTTGAACCTTTCCTTCCTCCAAGGTTATATCTTTGTTGACTTGAAGAGTGAAGCAGAAGTGCAAAGGGCCTTGAAGCGAAAAAAAGAATACATAGGTAAGGGCTGTTTGTTCCTTCTTGTTCTGCCTGATGTCGATGGCAGGGTGCTCAGCTGCTGAAGTGTTCATTGCAGAAGTATCTCCCGTTGTTTTAGTTTTTTGCAGGCAGATGGTGAGGGTGGTTTCCTCTGCTCAGCTGACGTGGGACAAACCAGGTGCAGTGTCAGGAGCAGCACAGAATTGGGGAGTAACTGAGCTGTGCGTGTTGCTCTTCGGCCCTCACGTGCTTGAAGTGTATCTTGCTCTTTGTATAAAAATGATATTGTTTAAATCTGGTTGGGACAGTGCCAGGGCATTTGTGCAAATGATTCTGTAAGCCTGTATTTGAAACCTGTTATTGGCCTAGCCCTTAGTGGAACTACTAGAATTGTATTTGCAAAAATCATATGCAGAATGGCAATATCTACATGGAAGCCTGTGGACTAGATAGGCACAGGCAGAAAAGCTGGAGCTCTTTCAAGGGAAGGGAGACTGGAGTTGTCTAGCAAATATTATCCTGGTTTTTATGAAAACTGATCTCTTGCAGTCCCCACCCCCCCTTTTTTCCTAAATCAGGCAGAGTTCTGCTCAAAGCTCGTGGAATTGTAATTGCTTGTGTCGCTGCTGTAAGCCCATGGCCTTGGGAAGCAACTAATGTGCTTCTGTGTGTGTTTGCGGATTAGGTGGACGATGCATTGAGGTATTCCGATGTGGGAATACCCCAAAAGAAACTGTTACAGCGAAACCTGATAACCAGCCATGGCAAAGAAGGAAGAGGGACGATGAGGAAGAAGAGGACTTGTCTGAATCAGGGAGACTCTTTGTCAGGAATCTTCCCTTTACCAGCACTGAAGAGGACTTGGAGAAGATCTTTTCCAAGTATGGTAAGTATTTGCTGTGGGACTGGGACATCTTTCCTTTGTGCACACAGAGGTTTTCTTGCTGGGTGTGAATGGACAAAGCTCTGTGTCCCACACGCTCCGATATGGAGCTCCCCTCCTCTTTATTGCCTGCTGTGGTAGTGGGTGGCTGCTTGGCTTTGAAACTGGTGCTGGCTCCATGCCCCTTCACTCGAAGCGTGTGCTGCTCTGTGCATCTGCCCTCATCCCTCTCGTTGCATCTCTGATGCGACAGTGAAAGCTCTTGCCAGTCAGTGTAGGCTCTGAGTCCTAGTGGGGTGAGGAGAAGGTAACCAAAAGCACCTGCTGCATGAAATAGTGATCATGCAGGAGATTTCTAGATACTGTAGGTAAGAGGTGAATCTCTGAGATACACCCCAAATTGTTTGGCATGTTAGGTGGAAGCTTGAAGCTTCCCTTTTCTAGCTCAAAGTTGAACAAATTTAAGGTTGTCCTGGCATTAGAGTGTCCTGGGGGAGAGAGAAATCTTTATTCCTGACTGAAGGTAAATGCAGCTGCTCAGAGCTTGCCTGGTTTGCGTCGCATGTCAAAGCCGTGTGAGCTGCCACACGGTGCACAATCAGACTTGGGGTGCTTTTGCTGGGCCCACCTTGTCGGTCTGCAGCCAGCAGCTCCTCACCCAGGCTGGTGGCTCGCCGCACACCCTCTGCAATATCCAGAGCTGCTCTGCCCTCCCTGGCTCCCCTCCTCCCCGGCTTTGGCCAGGAGGTGCCAGTTCAGAGCGTCTGACAGCTGTGCGAGGACGTCTGTCACGGTAAAGCCTTGTCTTTTGCAGGACCCCTCTCGGAGATCCATTTCCCTATAGACAGACTGACCAAGAAACCCAAAGGATTTGCTTTCATCACCTATATGATTCCCGAGCACGCGGTGAAGGCCTACGCAGAAATGGATGGGCAAGTGTTCCAGGTACAGTGATGATGGTTTTCCTGTGCTGTTGGACTGCAGCTGGTGGGAATGTTTGTTATTAACGTGGCCGAGTGTTTGCTTCTGTGCTTTGCTGAAAAGGTTGAGTCTCATTTGACTTGCTGTATGGGAACACAGTTGCTTTTGGTAGAGTAGCCTGGTTTGAACAGCCTCACGGGTACCAAAATCTGAGCTCGAGGTGGAGAAGGAGATCTGAGTCTCGGTCTCTCACATTGCGTGGCTATCTGACTTGCAGTCCTTTGGGAAGGAAGGCTCCCTCCTTCCACCTAGGCTGCTTGACTAGGAAAGGTGCCAGAGAATTTCCTCCACTCTGCTTAGCTCATGAAGTTCTGTGGGTTATTTCAGAGCTGCTGGACCTCTTCTTCCTTTCTTCTAGGGTAGAATGATGCATCTTCTACCATCCACAATCAAAAAGGAAAAAATCGAAGATGTAGACGCAGAAGAGTCTTCCTCCTACAAAAAGCAGAAAGAGGCCAAGGACAAAGCCAACAGTGCCAGGTACAGAGGTGTCTTGTAGCAGGGCAAGACATCACAACCTGCCAAATTCCCAAGTGGCAGGAATGCATGTGGGGCCTTTGCAGGGGCTGTATAGATTACCAAAGTCAAAAAAGCATTTGCTGCACAGCTTTCTATTTCCTTTATCTCTTACCTACTTGATTCCTTTGTCCAAGTAGCTCTGGTAGTTCAATGAGCAGCAGAAATTGAGAGAAACATGGTTTTCAATGGCTTTGTGTATGAGTTTATTTCTCTGAAGTCTAATAAAAGTTGGTCTGATGCTGTAATTCTTTAGGGTAGTGGTTTCAGAGCAATTGGGTCTTTCTCCTTGACTGGGCCACCTGTATTTGTAAAACTTGTAGGAGCTCTATCTTTCTGTGTGACAAATTAGTTTGACAAATAAGTGGCCGATACTTTCAAACTCGAAGGAAAAGGAATGCAACCTTACTCGCACAGGCTTCGTGCTTTTAGGAAACTAGTTGAAAAAAACGTGTTCCTCTGAGCCGACATCTGAACTTCCAGCTGTAACTGCAGAGCTGTGGCCAGTGACCTCTAGGGAAGAAGAGCAAAGCTGCCTGCACTGCTGCCTTTCTGTTGCCTCTCCAGTCATGCCTCCCTCATCCTGACCCATCTCTAAGCATCTCCCACCCTTCTTTCCCTCTAGCTTTTCATCCTGGCTGCTAATGGTGGCATTCAAAGCTGTTTTTTCCAGGTCCATTAGAGAGAGAGACACCAGTGGAAGAAGGGACTGTGTGACCTGGCTCTTCTTTCTCTTTCCAGCTCTCACAACTGGAACACGTTGTTCGTGGGGACGAACGCCGTGGCTGATGCCATCGCTCAGAAGTACAATGCTTCCAAAAGCCAAGTGCTGGATCATGTGAGTTGGGTTACTGATCAGCTGGGATGGGAGATCATTTTCCTATTCCTCGTGCCCAGAGCCTGCCTGGTCTTTTTGTGCAACAAAAGCCTCTGTGTATCCACGAACACCACACAGGCTGAGAGATCAGTGGTGCTGTAGCCTCTCTGTGGGATCTGAGAAGACGTGTCACACTCCCAACTCACCCGCCCACTCTGCTTTTCCATGACTGAATTTTGCATTTCTACATAACTTGTTATTGGGAATTTGCACCTTAAAGCTCAGATCCTTCCTGGAAACTTTGTTTTGCCTTGGGAAGCGTTCTGACTCCAACAGCAAAACTCCTAGCAGCTTCAGAGGAGCTGGAGCATTTTACCTTCAAGCTCACTCCCAAATTCCCTTTGCATTTGCTTATGAGAGCAGCAGGAACAACAGGTGCCCAGCATCTTCCTGGATCAGGCTCTTTGCTTCCCTCTTTTGAGCTTTGTCACATTGTCAACTGATGTTCTTGCCTGCAGGAGAGTAAAGACAGCGTGGCAGTGAGGGTCGCTCTGGGAGAAACCGAGCTGGTCCAGGAAATTCGCCGGTTCCTCATTGAAAACGGAGTCAGCCTGGATTCCTTCAGTCAGGTGAGATGCCCAGCTGACGGCAGCAATGTGGACCTACCTCTTCTATATGATGGCCTAGTCCTCGCGTCCTCAGCTCTCTTTGAAATTAGTAATTAAATCCTCAGCAGGATTGAACCCTTACGTGGGTTTGGAAATGTTCTGTCCATTTGAAAATGCAGCTGCGCTCGGGATGGTTGAAATACATAGTACGACGTGTTATAGTATGATGGTCAGCTTGCTGTAGGCAGAGAAGGAGTCCTGTGTCTATACCAGGGTGGATCTGGAGCTGAAACCTCCATACATGAGCAGTCGTGGAATAGGGAGGTTGTACTGGGGTGTGGATCATATAGGAAGTGTTTTTTAAATGGCTGTTGGCCCCCTGGGATCCTGGAAAGGGGTGACATGGAGTGAGAGAGCACAGCATGTTGGATCTGAAATCTTCAGTTAGTAAGAGACTGGGTTTTGCTTTTTTAAATCCAGTCTCCCCTTTCTTCTCCCGCGGAACGTGGCAGGCTGCTGGTGAGCGGAGTAAAACGGTGATCCTGGTAAAGAACCTCCCTGCCAGCACGAGCGTAGCAGAGCTGGAGGACGTTTTCGGCAAACACGGCAGCCTGGGCCGGGTGCTGCTGCCAGAAGGAGGCATCACGGCCATTGTGGAGTTCCTGGAGCCAACTGAGGCCAAGCAGGCGTTCACCAAGCTGGCCTACTCCAAGGTGAGCGTGGTGAGGGGCAGGCAGCTGCCTGGAGAGTGCGGATCTTGGCTAGTTGTGAAGCTGCAGAAAGGAGCTTGCTACAAACGTTGGGGGCAGAGGGCTTTTGAGGGAGGTGAGTTATCCCAGAGCCACTGCTTTTTGTCTCTTGGGTTTAGGGAGATGCCCAGCGCATCCTTGTGCGGCAGTGGCTGAGTAGGGCGCTCAGCCTGCAGAAGACAGCTGGAGGAGGGGACGCATCTAGAAAAGCCTTGGTGGCCTGGAGAGGGTTTCTTTTACTTCTCGCAATACAGGAGTGTGGTACTGGAGCCTGGAGCTCCCCTTGGAGGGCCTTTGCCTAGCGGTGGCCTTCTCCTTGACCTCTGCTTGTCACGTGGCGGACTGTGGTCCGGTGTGAGGTTGGATACAGACTCTCTCCTTCGGTGAAAGAGTTGAGCCAGCTGAAAACGTTGCTCAGCTTTTCCACTGCTGTTTTCCGTAACAGAACGTTTGAGGGTAAAATAAAGCTGAGAGCACTCTTCATGTATCTCCTGTGTTCTCTTTACAGTTTCATTCTGTGCCGTTATATCTGGAATGGGCTCCAATGGGTGTCTTCTTCAGCCCAGCCCCTCGGAAGAAAAACCCTGAGGCTCCAGAAAAGGAGGGCAAATCAAGGCCGGTAGCTGGTAAGAGATTTGACTTTGGGACAGAGGTATCTCTGGTTGTTTCTCCACTCCTTTACGTGTAAAGCGGCAATGCTGATATTCCTGACCCTTTGGGGATGGAACCAGCCCCACAAAGTCCTCTGCATGGTCCTTAGGATCACCTGCTCTGTGGTGTATTAGCTGGTCGTACCACACAAACCTTGTGCTTGTTCCTGTCCCTGCCCTCCTCGCCTCCTGGATGAGGCGTGGGCAGTGAAGTGTGGCTCGTGGCGCACAGGCCTGGTTTGGACTGGGCTAACATGAGCTCTGGGAAGAGGTTTTTGGTCCAGTCTGGTCTTGGCGGCAGCCGTCGGGAGACCAGTAGCTGTTCTCTGTAAGCTGGACCTGAGCGCGCGTGCGGTTGTGTGCTGTGCAAGGACGCTGTCCCTGCCAGCTAAGCTGCAGCAACGGGAGTACTGGGCAGCAGTGGACGGAGAGGCTGACTTGCTCGTGACAGGCTGTGGGTCCCTGTACGTGTTTCTCTGCTCTTCTGTCAAGCCCACTGTGTGCTTTGCCTGGGTGACCTCCCACTGCTCCCAATTGCAAGGACTTGGTCTTCCCTCCCTGAGTATACCTCTTTCTCACTGTCCCAGGGGCTGTAAAAATAAAATCTTGCCTGTAGATTTAAAGCATTTCAAGATCTTTTTAAAAAAGAAAAAAGAGGAGGCTGGAGAAGCATGGCTTTACGTAGGTTTGTTTTTCTAGAAGCTATTTCAGGACTCTGAGGTTTTGGGAGGGGGGAGGAAAGCTGATGACAAGCCTCCTCCCGAGCTGCCATTCTGCGCCTGGGTCAGAGGGGAAGGCTGGAGCCAGGGGAAGGTGGGGGGCCACTTTATCTCCCAGTAACCGAGACCTTCACCTGCAGATAAGGGGCTTTAAGCACAGGAGCTCCTGGAAGGCTGCTCGGGGCTGATAATGGTCTTTGCTGCCGGCCTCTGGATCTGGGAGAGGGAAGGGAGGGGGTGCGCAGTGAACACCTCGCTCACAAAAGGGCTCGGGGCGGCAGCGCATGGCCGTGTCCTATTGTGCCAGCCACAGACGGAGGCACCTCTTCATCCCACCCCTGTCTCGCTGAATCTCTTCCCTCCTCTTCCCTCAAACAAGCCTCCTTCAAAGGCGATGGTTTTTATCTGTGCCTTGCTGTCAAATACCCCACTGGCTGGAGCAAGGAGAGTCGGACCACCCGACCGAAAAGGCTTGGGCTGTGTGGCGCTGGGGGCAGGGAGGGCAGCCAGATGGAGCCACATAGGGAAAGATAGCTCTTGGGGTGGAGCTGCGGGGTCTCTGCACACCCCTCGCCCAGTGCAGCTTCTCCTCGTACGAAATCAGGGAGAAACGCCTAGAAAAATGGCCAAGCGGGGTCTTAATGCCAAAGGAGATGCGTAGTTTGCCCCTTCTGAGCACAGCATCAGCTGTGCTGTACGGGTTGAAGCTGCTCTAAAAGACAAGTGGTCTAGCGAGGAAAGGAGTTGCTAAGTCAGTGGATGAGAGGGAGCAAGTGAGCTCGTGTGTATTCTCTGATGTCTAATAAAGGCCTAGTCCCACTGCAGTCTCTGCTTCGGTGCAGGCTCTAACAGATCTCCCCTGTCGCGTGTGCTCAGTAGCTTTGAGGCATCTTCGTCGTGTTAAGTACAGTAGGAATTATTAAGCCATTTTAGAAGTTGGGAAGAGAGGGAAATGGATGGATGGAGAGAGTCAAAATGCAGTTGCCAAAGCCTCCCTCCTTGCTAAGACCAACCGCAAATACCGGCAGACTTGCCCATTGATCAGCTGTACGGTATCCAGGTTTCTGTTAACTTCCCAGCTGTGGACAGACGCTCACAGCTCCATCGTGGGGCTTCGGTGCGCCAGAGGAAGCTGTTGCGCTGACTGTTGAATTGCGACTTTGGTTGCAATTGGTTTTCTTTTTACAGATTTGTCTTTGCAGAATCCCAAAGCAAGATTTGTACAAAATGGTGTGCATTACAGTTGACCTGAGCAAGGTTTGTGGGTCACAGAGTATAAACCCGTGGCTCTGGAAGTCTTAATGCTATAGTGAAGCCCTTTAAGACCACAGCCTCTGTGCTCGGTGCAGTTTTTATTGCCCTTCAGTATGGTTTGGGCTTAACAGACCATATTCCTTCACGTGCTGATGGGGATGCTATTTCACATCCTGCGGATACGTATTGGCAAGAGATGAGGTTTCAGAGCAATGCAGAAGGGTGCTCAAGCAAGTTTGGGGCCCCTTGCTTAGTTCAGCAGGTGTCTGACTGCTGGGAAAGCAGATTTGTGGAGCTTCTACACTCAAAGACTAGGCAATATTTTAGCTTTCATGGGGACATGTTCATATACTGTGCGTTGAGCTTGTTTCAGTCTATGTCCACCCTCACAGAGCCAATAGAGGAGTGGCCTGTTCCTGCTGGAGTAGTAACTATTAGCTGGGGTAGTGGGCAAGCTCCTCCAAAATTTGGCTTTGTTACATCTTACAAAGTTGGGCTTATTCTTTTTGTTTTAGGTGATAACACTGACACGACTATAAAGGGCTCAGAGGAAACAGCAGCACAGGAAGAAGAGGAGGAAGAAGAAGAGGAGGAGGAAGAAGAAAGCATTCCCGGGTGTACCTTGTTCATCAAAAACCTGAACTTTGCCACCACGGAAGACACACTGAAGGAGGTGAGCCATAAGCAAGGAGGGGGGACTGGATTTCGCTTAGCATGGAGCGGGAGGGGGTTGAGTGTGTGATTGAGGGCCAAACTGAGACGCCTGATGGAGTAAAGCCCCCACTCCCAGCATGGGCTAGAAGAAAGGGCTCTACTCTGCTGCAGAAGGCAAGGGGCAAGCTGTTCTCCACTGCTGCTGTGCTGAGGATAAAGCGTTTAAAGGAGTTATATTGCAGCCAGCATGACCTAATGGGAGATGAGGGAGCACTGGATTGTACTGGGACTGGGAACCTCTGCTTTGGGGTTTCATGCGTCAATTAAGACAAACGGATCTGAAACAGTTTTGATGGGGTTTAATTCCACCTTGGGACAGGTGGAGGCAGTAGGAAATCTTTTAAGACGCATTGTTTCCCGTGCTTTCTGTAATGCTTCTCCTTGGGACGAGCACTTGTGCAGCTGTGATGCTGCTTTGTGTTAAGGCAATAAAGAAATAATGACCGTTTCACTGAGATGTGCTTTTCATCTAAGCTTCTACCAACGTTGAGCTGTCTGTGCTTTACCTCAGCAGAACACTTGGGAGAGATCGTAGCATTTTTAAAGCCATGTGGGATATTAATAGCGAAATAGGGAAAAGCAACTGGGAGTTCCTGTCTCTGCCACGTTTTGTAGCCATGTGAAAAGCCACATTTCATGGCCCAAGAATGTTGGCGCAATGTCAGTCCATCCTGGACCTGTGCTCCTCCTCCTTGGGACTGCGGTACTAGTAGACACCCTGGTCTGGTTGGGTCTGGGGACAAATGTAAATGTTCAGAGGAGGACTGGGACTTGTCCCCTCCTCTTTTTCTGCCTTCTGGCTGCCGTTTTATGAAGGAGTTGAATAGATGGCTTGTCACTGTAGGGCAGCCCCTGCTACCCTGCAACCCCTCCTGCATGGCTTTGGAAGGAGCCGTATTCAAGGGGCATCACAGGAATCGCCCGCCACTAAGGTCCCCCGCTGGCTGTGAGGGCGTCTTGTAATCCGTAGCGTTCCTCCAGAGCCGTCCCAGCTCTCTGTGCAGTTTCTGAGGAGCGGTGGAGGATTTCTGGGAACGCGTATATTGATTTCTTTAAAAGTCTGTGCGTGTGTGGGTGTGTATTTGTACAGAAATAATTTTACAAGACACAGCTGCACTGACTGCTTGTCAGGTGTGCGCCGGGGGGAGGTGGGCCTGCGAGCATGTGCTTCTGGCTCGGGGAGGGGGCCACGTTGTCACTCGAGTTGAGTTGTGAGCCTGCGACAAAGGGAACTGAATCACGTGTCCAAATTCCTTGCAGACGTTCTCCAAAGTGGGAGCTGTGAAGAGCTGCACAATATCCAAGAAGAAAGACAAAGCAGGTACTCTAGATGTTGCCATTCAATTCCTTCTCTCGGCTGGTTGCTGAGGGCTCAGGTGTGGCATTGATTTAGCATTCATCTGGCTGAGCATTTGTGTTCTCGTTGGCGAAATCCTTAATATTTCTAGAAGTGTGGCTGTTGAAATGGCTGAAAGCAGCAACCAAAAATACCCTGGGGTTCAGTCTAGAAGGTTAAGCTCAATTGTGGGATTTGTGGAGACGTGGCCTTCTCTTGAGATCAGGATAGAGAAGCCAACTCCTTCAGTATCACAGAAGAGAGCGGGATGCAAGTTGAAAGGAACCGGTGCCCTGCGATGATTAAACCTGTGCACAACGTGCTTTATCCGGGATCTTCAAGGATGCCTAGCTGAATACTGTGCTGAGCGGGCTTCGTTTGCCTGCCAGATTCGAACCCAACAGGCTGCGGTGACGAGTGGTTATGCCTGTTGCTTTGACTGCCCTCGCTTTCTGGGCGGTTGGACGGGGAAGAGTTTGCTTAAGGCAAGCACTGGCTAGGTGGGCTGGCGTCTTGCTGGACTTTAGCTAGGGAGTTGCACGGCTTTACAGCGTTTTGCCTTAACAGGGCTCCTCTTGCATGGGGTGCTTGAAGACTCGGATCCACTGAAAGAAAAAGAAAGAAAGCGAACTCTTCAGTACTGCTCACGTGCCTGGCTGCAGGCGTGCTCATGACCAGACAACAACATTTGAGCCTAGGCTGATCTCATACCACCTACCAAAGCAATCCCCTTCTCTATAGCCTGCAACCACTGAGGCTTTGAAGGTGGAAACTGGGTGTTACGGTTTTGCTTGTGGATTTTTTCCTTTCCTCACCCACTTATTTATAGCTCTCAAAATGGTCAGTGTGTTTCTCAGAAGTGTGGCGTGACCGTGGGTGCTGCAAACCTTTGCTGTGCAGGGAGGTGTAATAGATGTCTCCTCCTTTGGCGTGGAACCGGCAGCTGCCCGCCCACGTTTCTAGAAGTGTTTGCTCCTTTTGTGCCTTGCAGACCTCCAAGGCACTTTGTCTCTCAAATGAAACGCGGGGCTTGCACTTGGTGATGACGGGGAATACAGCACGTGGCAGTCCAAACTGCAACAGATCTCAAATGCTCAGCTCCCGGCAGCGGTCAGTAACTGACTGCTTGTAAAGTGTTGGCCAGAACGAATTTCTGAAGGGTTGCAGGTTAGAAGTGTCCCCTCTGGGGGCCAACCTGCAACCTGCATATTGCTATCCTGCAACAGCAGTCATACCCATTTCTGGGTAGTTGGCAAATTTTCCAAATGAAGGTCTCGTTTCACTCGTGAGGGAATAGTCCTGTGTATAAACAAATGTTTGTGTGTCCGTAATGGGATCGCTTACCCTGACTATGACTGTGGTTGTTTTGTAGGACTTAGTGTTTTACTTAAGGAGGTTGCACTGAAATTATGCAGAGCAAAAAATCTGTTTTGCATGCAACATTGGTTATCTCCTCTTCGACATCGGCACCAAAACAAGCTGTTCTAGAGCAGCGTCTTGCTCAAAAAGTCAGTAAGGGGTGCTCATGAGGAGTCAGGGTCAGGGCGTGGGCAGGCTGGCTCTTTGCTTGGGGTATTAGTTTTTGTCCCTGCGATTTTGGCAATCGGTGCTTGCTTCTGATTTGTTTTTAAATCTTCTGCTTAATATCATCACTGTTTCCTGCTAGCTTAACGAGTCCCCTTTCTCTTCTGACAGGCACCTTGCTTTCAATGGGCTTTGGATTTGTGGAGTACAAGAAGCCAGAGAGCGCCCAGAAAGCCCTGCGCCGGCTCCAGGTAAGCTTAGGCATTGTCAGTCCAGATTTCTTTCCAGAGATGGTGGGCAAAGGCTTGGATGAATCGTGAGGTTCAAAATGTAGCTGAGGATGTCAATGCTATGAGTTACACTGTGCAGATAGAGAAGGCTCTAAAATGGGCCAGGTTTGTGAGGAAAGAGAGTGTGTAAAGGGACAAGACCTCATGCAGAAGTGTGTTTCCTAGCGCTGATCCAATACGGAGGTGGCAATGATTGAAATTTAGTTAGTTTCTTCTGCAAGGTTCCCCTTGCAGAGGTGACAGAGACCCAGGCCCCTACTCACCGTGAGAATAAATATTGCTTAGTATTTAGTGCAGCAGAGTTCAGCAATTTGTGAATCTGCCATTGCTTCAGGATCTTCTAGCCTCCTGCCTTCCCCATGGCACATGCCCCAGGGTTTGGCTGCACTCCGAAGGAATAAATCATTCCCTCTGCTGCTAGAACAGCGAGTGATCCCTTTCTAGGCAGATGTGAAGGAATTACTCTGTGTAATCTGTGATCCGTGAGTCCCACCTTCAACAGGTGGTCATTTCCCATTCCACAGCCTAGGTAGTTGGGGGTAGGCGTGTGTTCTCCATCCTTTTGAAAGGCAGAATCCTGGGGAAGAGAGAAAGCAGGAAAACAGGAGGGAGGGAGTGGGCAGCAGGGCTCTGGGTTCCCAGTGCAGTGCCTTTGCATGTGGTGTGCCCTGTAGGGGATGATTAGGCAAGAGGCTGCCTGTTTTCGGTGCTGAACTGTAGGCAGTTCTTTGAGGCGCAGGAAGCAAGAGGCAGAAGACTTTCTTGCTGCATTGGCTACTGATGGCCAGTAAGACATCCTTGGCTCATTTCAGTCCTTGCCTTGAAGAGTTTGCAGTCTAGAGGTAGAGGAAACCATAGCCCAAAGCAGTGAAGTGACTCGTCTTTGCCAGTTTAGTGGCAGAGCTGAGGTTGATGGACAGCTAGATCAGGGATGTTGGCTGCTGCTTCAGTCAGTCAAGCTGTCTCCAACCTCATATCAGAAGCCTTGCCTCGCATGAGCGGTGTTCAACAGGGAACAACTTTGGCAGGGAGGAGGAGAGGAATATGTGGGAAAGAGCAAGATGTGAAATGCTGTGCTTGTATTCTGGAAGCTTGGAAGCTGTTGTGACTTGGATTCTTTTTTTTTTCTTTTTTAATTTATTTATTTATTTCTGTTGTTGTTTCTTTGTTTTAACTTCTAGGGCTGCTCTGTAGATGGCCATAAGCTGGAAGTGAAAATCTCAGAGCGAGCTATCAGGTAAAGCTTATGTTTCACCTCTGTAACACGGTTACACTTCAGCTGCGGTAACGCTGGGTAGGTTCTTCACTTCTTACCTAGCATCTCTGCATCATGAGGGATGTGATCAGTAGTGCTCTGACTGTTGAACACATCAGCCTTTGTTGTGCTTTACTCAGAGTCACTTTAATCAGTCTTACTTGAAAAGAAAAAAGAAATGATGAATAGCTGATGTGAAGGTGTTCACTCACCAAATGACATATTTCCACTTAAAATCCCTAAGCAGCATGCAATAGTGGGACCCCAAAAATGAGGCCGAAGTGAGAACCAGGCACTTGAGTTTTCTTCCACACTCAAGGAAAAGGCTCCTCTAAAAGCTCTGCTTTGGTGACAGTTCGGTCAGCATTGCAAAATCAACTGATGGCCCAAGTTCCAGTGGGTTTAAAGAGTTCTTGAAGACAAATATTCTCTGGGTGATGAGATCTTTTACCCTAGTTCATTAGGGAGAACAGGAGCTTAAGAATAATCTTCTGCTGCCGATTCTGATCAAATCAAGACAAATACAGGTTTCCTTCTTGCTTGAAAAAAATTTGGATTTATCTTCTTTCGTTTGGGCAGTCAGGTGCAGAGGAGATGGTTACTTGTGGATGAATTTACTTGGAGTTTGAGTCCTGCTTTTTTAGGGTTTCCTTCTTAGTTTTTATTCAGTACTTCTAAGTGCAAAGTTGAAAATTAATCCAGATGTTTGAAGGTGAATGTTGGCACCTAAAAACTGTCCTTCAGACACTTTGGAAACCCTGCTGGAGGAGGTGTATCTTAAATGTCAAAATTTGTTTGAAAATCGGGTCCCTGGGAACCAGAAGCAGTCTGACAGCTCCATGTCTGCACTGGTATTTCAATTCTTTAATAAACCATTTTCATCCATTTTGATTTTTAAAATCCCTTCAGTAGGTATCCAGCCTACAATGCGGAATGCTGTGCTTTATGAAATAAGCTGCTGTGTTTTCTATTAGGTAAATTCTTATCTTGTCCAAATGCAATACAATTCTGAAGTTAAAAAAAAAAAAACATCTATTAAAAAATTTCATTTGCTTTTTTCTAAGCCAGTAAGAAAAAGAATCAAAATTAGTTTGCATTAAGCTATTTTTTTAATATATCAAATAGTACGTTCTCCTGACAACTGAACAGAGAAGATTTGATGTCAAAACAAAAGTTAGTGGCAAATGTGAGTCCAGGCCTGCTGGCTGATCTCAACTGAGGCTGCAATCAGCAAGCTGGAAACTTTGGTTTTAGATGTAGGATTTAAATCACTTAAATTCATTCCTTCTTGGTGTACTGTATGACATCTCCATCGTCGCCAGTGAGATGCCAGCGAGGGTGTCGATGTGAGCTAGCTGGCACGTTTTTCTTTCAACTTTCTGTTGACTTCATAGGCCTGCTGTGAAATCATCCCGAAAGAAACAAACCGTCAAGAAGCAGACGACTTCCAAGATCTTGGTCCGAAACATCCCGTTCCAGGCCACCGTCAGGGAAATCAGGGAACTCTTCAGGTAGGAAAGCGCTTCCTGTCGGGTCTGCGGAGTGCTCCGGGCCGGAGCCGGTATGATTTGCATACGGGATCTTGCTATCGGATTGTAAATATTACGAGTTTTGTTTTCTTTGTGGAAGTAAACAAGCCTTTTGCTGAATATAAATACAAATGGCTTGGCAGGTTATACCAGTATAGAAATTCTGCTGGTGAGACAGCGATCACATAAGCCAGCGTTTTGGCTGGAGCCGCTGTGAGCTGTCAGACCCGGTGGCCCATCACCGTGCAGCAGACATCCGCGGAGCTCGCAGATCTCCCCGCCTGTCGGGTAAATGACAGCGTTGGATGTTTTTCCCCTCTTGCCTGAGAGGCGTGCAGCAGCTTTCCTGATGCCGGGCACACCTGGGTGGGGAGGAGCACCGAGAGCCGCTGCAGGCAGCTGGTGTGCAAGGTTTTAGCTGGGGCTGGCTCCCTCCTCCATCTGTCTTGCCCACGTGATGGTGCAGCTCCTTCCCGTCGTGGAGGGAGCACTTACATCTTGCTTGCCCCTCCACGAGTGTTTCGCTGCGTGTGCCTCACGTAGCCGGTGGGGTGTTGCCCTGTGGTTGGCAGCCCTGTGCCTGTAAGGACGTGGGACTATGCTGCTCGTAACACCCTCTCCGGCAAGAAATACCTTGTCAGCCGTGAGAGCTGCTTGGGATAGCGCTGAGCGTTGAATAGGGATTTTAGGATCCCAGCCTGCATTCTTCTGCGCGCTGGCTGATCTGTTTTCTTTGTATCCTCAGCCTTTTGTGTGGTGACTCGTTAAGCCTTGTAATGCATCCCAGAAAAGAGGTGAAACTTTGTAAAATACAGCATACGGCATCTTTTCTTCCCAGGATGAGAATCTTTTGCTCATTGACCCAGGCCATGGTCCCTGCTCCTCTGCTGGCTTGCGGAAGGAATTTGGGGGAATCGGTGGCTCTGCCCATCAGTTTTTCCCATCTGCAAAAATGATGGCTCGCATCTGCAGGGCACGGCGAAGTACTGCCTTAGGAGGTGGCTTCTCTGTGTGGGTCTGTCTAAGCAGAAGGCAGGCGCTTTTGTCTGGTCAGGCATTTCTTTCCAAAGGGACTGAGTTGAGGAATCGCTTAACCCTTTGAGACCCCCCCAGGCCATGCAGTGAAAACTGCCTTGCGAGGAGCCGCAGGGCGGCGATTTGTCCGTTGCGGGGGGAACTACGCATTTCCCTACGTACGGTGAATTCTACCTACTTCATTAGCGTGTGACGTTCTCCTGGCTTGACCACGGGTAAGGACAGTGGTTCCTGCGTGGCTGGTAGGCTGTTTCCTTGCAAGGTGTAAGGTGGCCAGGAAAGCTGTGCGTTGCAACACTGTTTTGGGGTGGGCTCTGGGGATTTAACTGGACGCAGACCGTGACTTGGCTCTCGGACACACGTTGCTGGAAGGGTACAATGTAAAGATCCCTGTAGAAGAGCAAAAGGTTTTTCTTGCTCATGCTGTGCAGCTTGGATGCTTTCGCTTCAACGCTGCCCTTGGAGGCCCTACTGAAACAGGGCAAAAAACCTGCACTTCCAAGTTACTGTGCCGGGTTTTCTTAGCACGTGGGGCACTGCTAATTTAAAACCCGGCATCGTGTGGCTACAGACGTGACCTTTGTAAAGCTGGAGCAAACACAACCAGGGGGATCTGTTTGCCTTCTAGGGCCCTGGGTTAAGTTCAAGGAGCTGGGAGGCTTATGTATATCATGAGGATAGACAAGCCCAGCAGAGGCTGTGGGGGGCTTTGCTGATTTTTTTCCTCCTGTCTTGTCTAGCACCTTAGTGCTGCGGAGGGGAGGGGTGGAGGAGCAGTCTGATTAATATTGCAAGGAACATGCCGCTTCTAGCCGCGTGCGCTGTTGGCAGCGTTCTCTGAGCGATGCGTGAACATCCGTTTCATTTACCTAGGATATTCAGAGATGTGTGTTTTATCCTCAAGACAAAAGCCAACGGCTTGGGGGGGGACCCACAATCCTCCCTCCACCCCTGCCATCCCTCCTTCCCTTCAGAGTGGCTAAAACCGGGCATGACGGAGCGCTACTAAACACTTCATCCTCCTAGATTGCTTTTTTGTGGTTTTAAATCAGATGCCTTTGCTCTGGAGCTTTTAGCTCTTTCTGCATTTAGGAACCTGTCTTATTTGTATTTCGTTATTTATTTATTTGAAATTGCGAACAATCGCTTGGCAGCAGAGGCGGCAGGGACGACAGGGCTGCAGGGGGCACTCTTAGCCTGCCCAGGAAAGGCTGGCTGGGGACCACCGCGCCGGGGACCGCCAGCCTGGGGACAGCAAGGGACCGCCAGCCTGGGGACCACCGGGCCGCGCCGCCGGGCATCGCCATGCAGGGCAGCAGCCCCGGCCCGGCGGAGGTGGGAGGCTTCGCAGGGCGAGCATCTCCTCTATTGTTTCACGTGCTCAAAAGCCACTTTCCAGCCCTGCAGCTGATATTGGCTCCCAACCTGCTTCCTTCTCTGCTTGCTTTTTCCTTTTTTGATTGCCTGGGCAGGAGAAAAATTAATAAATACATATATATAAAATATAGTTTGTGTGTATGTATTTATATTTATATTTTTATATATATTTGGGTGTATATATATTACCCCAGACAAATACATATATTATGCAAATATGTGTTTCCAAATATATATTTTTTTTTTTTTCCCCAAACAAATATTTCTGTGTTTTGAGCTTTGTCAAGGAGCTGTGTCTTCCTTTTTAAATGGACCCGCAGTAGGCGTTAATGATACTGGAACAGCAAAACAAGGGAGTTGGGTGTTTTGAATAGTGAATTTTGAAAGCTGTTGTACCTGTGCTGCTCAGCACTGGCAGTTCAGGAAGTCCTGCCCTGGTTGTCTTTACGCTTTTTAATATCGTCGTTTATCCTGCCCTGGTTGTCTTTACGCTTTTTAGTATCATTGTTTATGGATCCATCACTTAAATGCTTGGACTTGCCCTGCACCATCGTTCGCGTTCTTACAGCAGTCGAGGGTAGACCGTGGCTGTCTTGCGTGTGCTCTCCCTTGCTCTTGCCCTTCCCCAGCTGCTTCGAGCGATCCGTGCAAGCCACGGGGAAAGGCTCCGCGCCCTCCTCCGGGCTGGACCTCGCTGTGGTTCGGGAGCGGTTGGTGACACGCGTGCTTCCCATCGCACGACCGCGCGCGTCCTCTGCACCAGGAGCACCAGCAGGTTTGGGGAGCCGCGTTCCCCAGGAGTTTCCTCCTGCCCGTCCCCGGCGGCGAGGTGGATCCCTGGCAGGAAGGAGGCCAGCCGGTCCCTTGGGAAAGGTCTGTGAGGGGGTGTAACATTCAAATTGATTTTTCCCCAAGCGCATAGGTTGCAGGAGATTCAAAGCAAATGTGTCTCTCTTAATTTTGGAGTTTGGGGATATCGAGTTCTAACTCTTGGGCTGGAGAAAGGTGGTGCTTAATTTTCTCTGTACGGGAGTCACGAATGCTCTGGTTAACAGCTCAAGTCCTCCGCCTGCAAAATAAATGTCTTGTTGCAGGGCTCCATGAGCCTTAGGTGCTGCCCACCTTCCACACCGGAGCCGATGGCTTTGCTGGGGTGTGCGGCGCCGGTTCAGAGCGTGTCTTGCCATCTTCTGCTGGAGGTGTTAGTCTCTCTTGCACCGTCAGGGGATTTTTTTACTTTTTTTTTTGAGACCGATAGGTGTTGTTTTCTTCAGAGGGAGAAACGCTTTTCAATTATAGGGGCTGTTTTTGGGCTAGGTGTGAAGATTTACCTTTTGTGGGTGTGTTTTTTTTCCTCCATTTTTGTTCTTTATTACATTCTACTCTTATCTTTACTACCTGGAAAAATAACAGAAGACAAATGGTCCTTAGTTCTTTCCAAAGAGCCATAGTTAGGGGAGGAGAGACAAAGGGATTGGTATCCCATGAGGGCTGCTAATTTTTGCTACCAAATTGGGGGGCTTTTATGGCAAGATTTTTTTCAAAAGGAACTCTAGATGTGGCAAGCTGAATTGGAGATCTGTGAAAGGCCACATTTTCACAGATTGGAGCTCCGGCAATTTCTGAAAATTAGGCTCCTTTAAAATCTATCACATTAGATCCATGCAGCCTTCATTGGAAGTTCCAATTAACTATTTGTTTCATAGCATCCTCTTCCATCCTCCTGCCCCCTCTCTGCACCAACTTCCATGAATATTAAAAATAAGGCTGTTTTGCAGTTGGTCTATAACATTTCAAGGAGATGTATGTGTTATTTTCCCCGAAGGGGGAACGATTAGAAAAAGACTTCTTAAGATTTCTACCCAATCAAATGCAACCTGAGGGATAGATACTGTAGAAAGTCTGCCTAGACTTTGGCATACCTGATGCTTAAACTACTGAAGGAAGCAGTTATTAGAGTTGCATCTCAAGTAGCATGTTTTGGGGCTGGCATTGTTTCCTCTTTTCTTTGCAAAATATATCTGAGAACTTATCGTTGGGTCTGTATTTATAAATTCTCCTAAAATTGCAATGACCATCGCTTCCAGCCTTCCTGCCAATTAGTTGCGGTAGACCCTAACCCTCAAAATTCAGACGAGACCAGATGTCAGCGCTGCGAGTGTGGAAGGTGTTTTAATGTCCATCTGGCTATCCCCGCCTTTCACCTGTAGGAACTGAATTCAAACACGTTGTGTAAAGCTGTAAAATCGTAAAATTATTATCAGCTGTGACACTGGACTTGAGTTTGACTAAAGAAGCAGCTAGCAGAAAAAGCAATTGAAAGGTATGCCAGAGCACAGAACAGGTTATCAGGTGCATTTATCTCCATATTCTGACTTCCCTATAAAGAAAGTAACGCTGCTGCTTAAGACCTTCGGGGGTGGGTGTCTCTTTTAATTTTAACTCCTTTGCTGACTATTTTCTCCGTCTTGACAAAGACATGGCATTTATTGCATCTGGCAAAACAAGTGCCTGGGACTGATTAGGAGAAAACAGATCTATTCCCTCTGATAGAGGGTAAAAGCGAAGACAGCCAGTGGGACAAGGCTTGGAGTCATGTCTCTTCTAGAAGAAGAAAAATCTCTGAAGAAAGATACGGTGGATAAACTGGCAGAGATTTTTTTTTTTAAGGCAGTCTTTATGAAGTTAATTTTATAAGATGATGCCTTTCACTTCTTCTGACCTATTATAATAAAGTGTAGTTATCAGAATGGGCTTTTCATTTCCCATTATAAAGGACATGGTGGTATAATGAATCCGTCTGCCAGACATGCTTGCTGTTCACACCTTTCTCCCAGTAATGGAGTCTACATGACTGGAGACAATTTCTCCTTCCCAGAGTAACATTGCCCTCTTGAAGCCATGGAAATCTGTGCTACTGAAAAGCAGAGGAGGAAAAAAATCAGTCTCTTCATAAACATGTGAGTTTGTTAAGCAAGTGCTGGGCAGTATTAATTAGAATATTCAGCGCAAACAGCCCTAGGATGCACAGTGCTGCAAGCATTGCTTGCTGAACAGTCTAAGGTCAGATTACTCTGCAAGCTTTTGCTTTAAACCCCGAGATGTTGTGCTAGAAATGTTTTGAAATCCATTGCTGCTGCTTCCTCTGAGCTGCTTAAAATTTTTCTCTCCGTACTGTCCCCCTGCAGTTAGATGGTCCCTGAAGGTGGGGGGGGCTGCAGAAGTCACAGCGAGCACCTCCTCGTGGTGTAAGGGTCTGCTGGGGGTAGGGCAGGGGCTGCGCAACTGCAGCCCGGGGAGGTGAAGCTGGTGGGTGGGATGTTGGGGAGGAGCCCCGGGAGCTGCGAGCCCATGCTGGAGGTCTGGTCTGGAGACGGACCAGTAACCATGGGTGCACTGGTCTGCCTGTTCCTTCTGCCATCCGACCGCATCCGCAAATCTGTCCTGGGTGAGACATCTCCTCCTGCTTAGCTCCTTCCTGTCTGCTGGAGTGACGTCCCCCAGCGCATACTGTGCCCTCCTGCGAAAAGCCAAAGTGCAGATCTTTCTCCACTGTTCCACAGCTGGAAACTCCTTCCAGCACCCTACAGAGTTTCGGTAAGGGCGTGTGCATTGCAAACATGGCTGTGATTCATAGGACTATAAAACTTCCTATTTATTATGCTCTTAGCCCTTTACAATAAAATAAAATACTGAGAATATTTGAGAGGCAGGGGGGATGGGGCAGAGTTGCTAGATGCGCAGGTGTTGGGCACGCTGGGCTACAGTACTGGTGGAAGGAAGCGGAGCAGATCATCGACCCTTTCTTGTGGTAGAAGCCACTCTTGGGTTCATTCCCAGTTCATCTGGGTTATATCCATGAACAGATTAAGCTGCATTTCTGAGTCATTTTATCAAGGTGGTCCAACTGTCAGTCTGCGGCTAGATCCAGTCTGAAGGACTTGGAAAGGAGGGGGTAGCTGTTTGGGTGATGAGCAAAGCCCACCACCTAAATGTTTCTTGCCCTACCTGTGTGTAGTTACTGGTTTAAAGCTAGTAGTTTCTGCTCCCTTATCGGTGAATACAGAGATGTTCCCCAGAGCAACATGCCACCCCCTCTCCCCAGGAGGGTACTTCTGCCGAGGGAAGAGCCTCTTGGTCTTCCACAGCTTCCCTTGTTGCTTGGTGTGGAGTCAGATGAACAAAATCCTGTACTGAGCAATCTGCAGATGAGAGGAGAGAGCCTGGTCCTGTGGGATCCGGTCTGGATACCTTGCTCAATTCTTTGTTCATGTAATTCAGGCCAGTATTGATCACTCACTTAACGACCTTTGTGGATTGGGGCTTAGGTGCGTCGGAGAAGGGACACAACTCCTGAGAAGGATTGGGAGAATAACTGTGTTAAAGCAAATGCCCAGATGCAATAGTGGCAGGGCTGTGCCCTGCCGGGAGGTATTTGTGCTGAACTGAGCTCCTCTGCAATACTCGCACCTTTGCTTGTCCCAGGGTACCGTGCTTGCAAGCCTGTGCTCGAAGGGGATGCACAAAAATGAGTCTGCACCAGCAGAAGGGCTCCGGGGAAGCAGCTGGCATCGGTGGGCACTCTGCACCCGTCCGTCGGGTTGGTGTTGGATCCCAGCTTTCTGGCTTCCCCTGTGAATTGGGACGTTGGTGCCAGCACACGGAAGGACCGTGGAACGTGTATCTTGCAGAGAGGCATGCGTTCAGGTGGAAACCTGTCAAAAACAGTTTCAGGAGCAAGAACTGGAACATGTCTCATTACACATTTGAGCGATGACAGCAGTAATGATGCCTCTGAGTTTGGTTTGGTGTTGAGTGGGACCGCTGTATCATGTTCTCGAGGAAACAAGCAGGTGGTTTAAAAATGTGACCGTCCCTCCTTTGCGATCTCCAAAGCCATCTCCAGGCTGAACGCCTGGCCGGGGAAGCCTGGTTTGAGTTGGCTGGTGCTTTCAGGTTGGTGGCAGCGTGGGTCTCCGGTGTTGAAAGCACATGCTCTGCCTGGTGTCGAGCTCTTGGGTGGGACGTGACGGTGATTAGCTGGGAACGTGAGTTCACCTGGGTGGTCCCCAGTGGCTGTGGCTATATCAAGCCTTTGCTTCATATGGTATGCCTTCCTAATTGCACGGGGAGCTCGGATGAGGTGGCAAAGCCACAGGCAAATGAGCGGGGCAGCCCGGGCCACCGCGGGCGAGCAGCTCGGCTCCTGCTCCAGCCCATCAATGCCCTGAGGTTACAGGCAGAGCCTGGGCAGCTTCCCCGGTGGTGGTTCGCATCCGAGCGCATGCGTAGGTGCACGTGTGTGCTCTGGTGTCTTCAGCGTAGGGGTGGATTCCCATCTAACAGTGCTTTTGCCCTGTTTTGGTCTATCCCTGGGGATAATAACGTCTGGTTCCCATTTTAAAGGCGGCTTTCCAAAACCGTGGTGCAAACCCGTGCCCGGAGCACTGCAGGGCTACATGCATTGGAAGGAGCATCAGTGCGCCGGTTCAAGGCCACATCCTCAGGAGTTGTAAATGCAACCGGCTTCCGATGGTGCCAGCAGATCATGTGGCGCTTTGCATTAATGCTGATTTCAGCTTCCTAATTAGGATGCGAGGTCTGTGCCTTGGGCTGCTGAGCGTCTGAGGAGGAGCGTGTCTGGCATGGGGGGCTGCAGGATGCTGCGCTGGATTGAAGCTTTCCACCCTGGTGCTCCCAGTGCAGCTCTGCCCCTCTCGCCCGCCTGCTGTGTGGGCCCCCTCTGCCCACGTGATTCCAAGGCACTTGCAAAAACTGCGTCTTTGTTGGCGTGTTTTCTTTGGCGTGGCTAGGAAGCTGGTTGATTGCTCCCCGCTTCCTGGCTGAGGAGCTCTGCCCCACTGGTGGCTTTTAGTGATTTTTTGGTTTGCAAGGGGAAGATGGAGTTTCTCTGCTATTACATTTCCCCTGCCCTCCAGTGTCCCCGGCCGTGTCTCCTCCCTGCAGCCTTCAGCAGACTCGGAGCTGGCGTTTGCACCGGGTCCTGGCTGCAGTGCTGCTGTGATCTCCCCTGTGGTCCCACCGCACAACCTGGCTCTCCTCCTGCCCTTGGTCTCTGTTACCACCCCATTTTCCCCCTTTGCTGGGGGCTGTTGGAATATTTAAGTCTTGCCCCTTAGGCTGGACCCCCGGACCACGCCGTGCCGCCCGCTCTTCCAACGCCTTTGGGTTGTGTGCGACCTTGTTCTCCTGCCCAGCCTACCCCAGGTGCATCCTTACAGCCCGGCTCAGCGCAGGGGATTTACTGGTCCTGTGTGCTCCCCTGTCCAAATTGCAGGTGCCTGGGAGCGGCGCACAGGGAAACGCAGGGTGCAGGTGCTTTTCTGGGCAGCAACTTGCGGTATGTGCACCGGCCTCGTGAGCTGAGAGAGAATACAGGGATGAGAATACAGGGGACTGCTGGGCTGGATTATCTCTCTTACTATCTCAAAAAGCCTACATTAAACATTCTTTTTTTTTTTTTTTGGTCCTTTTTCAAGCCTTTCCCTTATGTGCTGGAAACACAAACACGGCAACATTGGGTTGATACTCAGAGACCAGAAATGTAACTGGCCACTTTAATTTGACTATCCAAAATGAGCCATGGGGTGGGGGAGAGTGAAATAGGTTTTCAGCGCTGTTTTTCGGTTTGAATCATAAAGGTGTTTAACATAGATAAGGAAATGTTTAACTCGGTGTTATCTTGACAGGGTTGCTTTAAAAGGTGGATCTTCCCAAGAGCAGAAGGAAGATTTTTCAGCACATCTCTTTCCCTGTCTTGAATATTCATTGCAATACTTGATTTTTTTTTTTTTTTTTTTGCCCTCTTCTGCACTCCACGTGCTCCATACCCACAGGTCCGCTTTTCTGCTCGCCCAAAACCTCTGCCAAGGAGTTTTTGGCTGCCCGCTTTTGCGCAGCCCAGTTGTCCAATGCAAATGAAGGGAGTTTCTAGGCTGTTTCCTTCTGCCAAAGCATCCCTCACCAGGGCACCAAGCCGAACCTCCCAGTGGAACTTAATTAGTTTTACGCACAGACTCCTTGCTCATCAGCGCGGAGGGGCTCGGGGAGGTGGAGAGAGGTGGGGAAGGGGCTGCTTTCAAAATGTCTTATTCAAATGTAACTCTGGGATTTTGCTTTGGGGTTTTTGCCGTCTTTCTGCACTGAGTGGGACTGGCACACGTGTGTGTGTACACGTGGGCTTTTTCTCCTCGATAGGAAGCAAGAAACAAAGCCTATAGGAGCTCCTGTCTCCTGTAAATAACCCGCTCAGGGCTATTAGTATTATAAGGTCTCCTTTTGTCTGAATTGTTAAGAAGAGTATGTGTGTGTCTATGTATAAGGAAGGAAAAACATATTATTTTTTTGCCTTATGTTGTAGCCATTTCTTGTTCATTTTGGCCACTGAGGCTACTTCAGGGGCTGGCAGCCAGGGGGTTCCAGAATCTGCAGTGTTGAAATGACACTGGACTAACGTTTGAGCTTGTGCCTTAGCCTTTAAGTCAAGAAGCAATCAAGATAATTATTTTCTTGATCTTAAGATTCTTCTCTCTGTTGCATTTCTTAACTAGAGATCTTGCACGGTGATGTTGATCCATCCACCTTCCTGTCTTTCGCTAGCATATTCGTGTGGGTATTTTTCAGTCTCACTTCATGAGAAGGTCCTGAACAATCCTCTAATGAATCACAGTTTTCTCTTCAGGGTGACACCATGTCCTTTATTTGCATCTCTGCATTATTTTTTTTTTTTAACCTCAAGCCTGCTACAGCATTTCGACCTCTTCCAATCCAGCGAGTTTTAAGCCTTTGGGATACGGTTACAATTGAGGACCTTCCGTTGCACGGCCCCTTACCTTGCCTGGGGCAGAGCCCCTGCCAAAGGCGTTCGAACCGTGTTGGCTTCTGCAGCTGGTGGCACCGTGAGCGTTTCTGTCTGTGCTCCTTCCCCTGAGTTGTTTTTCCGGAAGAAACCAAGCTAAGGCGGATGGGGCTGACCATCTGTCTTCTCAGCTCCCTTTCCTCCCCCAGCAGTATCCTGACCACTTCCAGGCATCGGGCAGAGGAGAGGAGATCTTAAATCTGAGAACTTGGTGCAAGCGAGTATAGGAGGAAGCTCCTAAGGCTTGTCTTCCCAGGGAGCTGGTGTTATGGGATTGACCCTTATTGGACATCCAGGAGTTCACATAAGAAGCCCTTGAAGATGGGACCTTTTTTCTGACAGACACCAGGGAAACCGACCCTGGGAAAGTCATCTCCTTCGTTCTGCTTCTCACAGACCCGCTTGTTAGCGTGGGGGCTGCCTCTCGGTGGGCTGGGCACGTTGGGCTGTCTCCGTCATGGGTGGCCTTCTGGGACAAACCAGGGAGGTTTGGAGGACAGGCTTGGTTCTCTTCGAGCCCCCCAGGTTTTTTGACACCTCCTTGTAGAGCCTTGCTTGGAAAGGCAGCAACGATGACTTTTCCAAGCCCCTGAGCACTGATTTGGGCACCTCCGCAGGCCGGGCCTGATCGCAGGTAGCACCGTCGGGATTTGTGCCAAAACTTGCCCTGCAAATCCAGTTGCTGGGTGGGCTGTGTGACCCCTCTTTGGTTGTCTTTAACCCAGGTCTTGCTCTTCCCACCCTTTGATCCCGCCGCTGTGCTAGCAGCCGAAGGGTTAAAAGAGTTTGGGGGGGCGAGGGGGTGGAGATGAGGTATTTCAGATGCTCATTACTCACTGCCAACTTCCCCCAAAATCATATTAATTTCACGCTGTCACGCAGGACTGCGCTGTCTCTCTCGTCAGCATCCAGGAGGGTGACGGGGATGGGGGGAGCGCGGGTCCCCCCTCCGCACCACGGCTGCGATTTGGAAAGCTCATTGGTGGCCTCTTTCCTTGCTGCAGTACCAGCGGGACCGAGCTGGGGCTGCTCACCTTGCGGGGGGATCTGGGGAACGGGGGGTGCTTCGCCACACGCTGGCTCCCGATGATCATTTTCCACCCCGCTGCTTGTGCAAAAACCCCATGAAATTAGGTCTGCTGCAGCAGGGAAGTCTGGGGGAGGGAGGGAGGGGAGCTGCCAACCTGCCCTGCCCTACCTGTGGGCAGCGAGGATGCTGCTTAAAAGTTGGTCTTTAACCAGTTGCCTCCCTTTCCTTTTTTAATGCAAGCGAGCGCAGCCTGGCTCTGCTGGCAAAGATCGCTTCCCCGGCTGCCATTGCCTCCTCTCTCGTTTCTTCCCCTTTTTGGCTGTTTGCTCGCTGCGTCTGCCAGAGCCGTCACCTCTGCAGGGACTTCTCACCATCACACGAGGTAGGGCTGGGACTCTGACAGCTCCCACGCAGGCTCAGTGCTCCCGAGCCCATCCCGGCTGGCAGCTCTCTCCCCCCGTAAGGTTCTCCGGCAGCAGGGATTCTGCTTTGGGGACATCATCGACTGGAAGTATCAACACCTTAAGCGTGTCCCAGTCCGTACCTGACATTGGAGCATGGGTTTAGAGCAGAAAGAAACAGCAGAGATGTTGCTTCTGGCAGGTACGTGGGATGCTGCGGCCGTTCAGAGGTGGACAAGCCATGGTGGGAGGTGTTTCCCAAGCCCTGTTGCTTGATATCAGTGCAAGAGTCGGAGGAAGGCTCATAACTCGGCAAGTGCATCTATTCAAGCAGAGCATCTCTTTTCGGGCAGTCGTTACCCACTCCCGTCCCATGTAGTCCCTCAACTCCAGCATGGGCATGGCAACTTGTGTACCAGCTCAGAGAGCGGCACCTATCTGTTTTGCCTCTAAAAATTAGGATCTTCTGTTGAAAGCCCCTGGCCTGGAAGCCCGCAGCATGGAGAAATGAGGTCCGGGCTCTGCCTCCAGCTCCCTGCAAGCCGAGTGTCCCTGCCCGGGCAGCCAGCGGGCAAAAGCTGTTGGAAATGCCCCCTCTGGGGAGGGCAAACTCCAGCCCTTTTGGATCCCAGTCGGCCCTGTCAGGTTATTTTTAGATGTGTCATTGCCTCTTTTTTTTTTTTTCTTTTTTTCCCCCTCCTGGCATCCATGCGTGCATTACAGCTTGTTCAGGTCAGCTGGTGCAGGCATCGCCGGCAGATGGAGAAGAACATGGTTTCTCTTCCTCTTCTGTAGCCCCTCGTTTCTACCTCGCGTTCACCTTCTCAGCAAGCCTGCGGCTGCCACGCTGCATTGACGGCATCTGTCAGCAAGGTGCAAGCGTCTGCTCTTGCCTGCAGTCGATCGTGAACACCCAGGGCGCTGGGATGAGCCTTCCTGAAGGTTTTGGGGGGGGACAGCAGAAGGGGGATGATGGGGAGAGCTTGCATCCCACTGCACAGATGCCCCAGTCGGCATTCAGTGCTGCCTTTGAGCTGTCCTGCCCAGCTCTGCCCTCTTTTCCATTTTTCTGGCTCCCGCTGGAAAGCAGAGCTGTAAAATGTTCAGGCTGTGTGATTTTGTTGGGTGGTTTAATTTATTTTATTGAAGAGGCTTTGAGTTGGGAGGGGTGGGCAGGGCTGGGGCAGGGGGATGGGGAGCACTGAAGCAGACTCTTAGCCTCGTCAAAGTCCATTTATTAAATTAGCAAGGTTGCATTGGCAGGGTTCGTGGCTGCCGACGTTTGCATAGTGATACAGCGAGATGCTGGGCGAGGACCGGGCGGGGAGGCGTGTCCCCACCTCTGGAACATCTCCCTCCGTTGAGGAGGTGGTAAGTGCCCGGTGGTGGCTTGCAAAGGTCCACCCCAGCGGGGAGGATCTGCCTCTGCTGCGGGGGTGGGATGCGGTGCCTGGCCCTGGGGCAGCGCCGATGAGCGTGGACTTCAGCTTCCCTGCGCGTGGACGCGTGCACTCCTGCTTGTTCAGTTCCTGGCACTGTTACTGCAGTGCACCCCTGCTGCACGTATAATGCTCTTCCATGCTGAGACAGGAATAAGGGAACAAATTTAAAAAACCCAAACCCAACAAGCGGTTACTTCCACTGCAGTTTTCTTTGCCCAGAAAGTCCCACGGTCGTGGATCGGCTGGGCTTGTTTGCGGTGCTGCAAATGTCTCTGCTCTTCATCCAGACGTTGCAAGGGTGGAGAGCAACAAGCTTTCTGCAGAAATAGAGTAGAAACATCATCGTTGAATCCCATGATGGCTCAGATAATGCTTGCACCATGCAATCGCTCCCCGCTTTGTCTTCCGAGAGTTTTCCAGGTGACTGGTAAAGATGTGTCCCACTGCATAAAGTAGCCTCTGAGCTTTAGCAGGCGTTGTAGTTGTTGCAGGTTGGGAAAGGGCGACCAAAGGACAGAGCAACCACCTGAGCTTGGGTAACAGCCGCACCTCCAGTTTTGGGGACAGGGTGAGCAAGTCGGACTGTTGTCGGAGTCAATACAGTACGTCTAGAAATACTCCTCTGCTCACGTTGCTTTTACAGTACAATGGGAAAATCGAATGTTTTGCTGTTGGTCGCATTTCTGGAGAGGACGGTGCTGGTCAGGGGAGCGCGATGGCGGGGTGGCTCTCAGCCTGCCTCGCCAGCGAGCTGATGGGTGCCTGTTTTTAACGCTTTGTCTTGTTCTGATCCCTGGCAGACTTCAGATGTGGTCAGGCTGGGCTCTTCAGAGACTAGCCTGCGCTCAGGAGATCTCGCCATCCTTCTTGTATTTGAGTCACCAGAACAGAAGCGCTTCACTCGAGCTCCCACATTCTTAATACATTTGCGTGCATTTGATCTTCCCTACGTGTTTCTCTGTTCTCCTGATGAAAATAATTAATCTGGTTATTTTTCTAAGTCATCCTGCAGCTTTACAGGGACAAGACTTAAATAAGGATTCTCTTTAAAGCAGAGCTGTGTTAAAATAGCTGTCTGCCTATAAATATCTCATTGCTTCTATATTTATTCTCCAGCTCAGTGCAGGAGGTTCTACAGTTGAATCTGAGATTTTTTTTTTTTTTTTGACTGTTGGTGCAGCCGGTATCTTAACAGCAAGGCTGTTTTCTCCAAAGGATGCTATGGGGGCCCACGAGACCTGGCTAAATCTCCCTTCTCTGTTTACTGCTTTGCTACTTGTACAAATTTCCTCTTGTCTTTGAAACGAGCTGACTCATAAGAATCCGAGAGGAGCGGAGATTTGTACCGGGCCCTCCTGTGAGCACTATTTTTAGCATAATTTTTGACCAGAGCTGCACTCTGATCAGGATTTTCAAAAGAGCCCAGGAGAGATAAATCCCCAAATCTCAGCGCTGTTGGAGCTGCGGGTTCCTTTGAAATCCTGACCTGCTGGTGATTACTGTGGTGACTTGGTGGCTCCTAAGCCCTGGTCCTGCAAGGCGCCGTGTGCGGGAGAATTGTGGCTTATGAGCAGAAGCGCTGCGAAAGGCTTTGCAGGCGTTGGAGGCTCTCATTGAAGTCCCTGCAAGGATTGAGATTCCACAGGGTTTGGGACATAAGGGTCACGACTGTGGTGGTTTGTACATCTCGGTGAGAGCCGCCGTGGGAGGGGGCGTCGGAAGCTGTAGTTTGGTCCTGGCGTGGTTTGGTGGGCGTGATGGGAGGCTGGGGAAGGCTCGAGAGAAGTCCTCTTCCAGTTGTCCTGCTAGAGCTGGACTTTTTTCCACTATACTTGAATGTCTTTTCTCTCCCCCTGGAAAAAAAAAAATTCCAGTAGCATCAAGAAGAAAGCCACTGGTTAGGTGAAATCACAGAATCTGAGAGGGCTGGCACGCGGCGGCAGGGGAGGGAAGAGCCCTGCGGTGGCTGGGGCTGGGAGCAGAGGTCTCCTCTGTAAGATGGCGAAGGAGGAGAGAAGCAGCAGCAAAACCTAAAGAAGTCATCTTTAAGTCCTCTGAGTCACCAGCTCACGCTCTTTGGGACCAGCAGATGACTTTGAACCCCCCGCTCTCTTGCAGAGTTCAATGCAAGTCCAACAGCGTTATTTAAACCCTAAGGCCTGTGGCGTTCCCCGTGCCAGCTCTGCACCTTCCCTTGTGCCTGGGGAACGGGCTTGGAAATTTTGAGCATTGAGATGTAAAGTTTCGGAAGGAAATCTGTTCATGCTTTAACTAAATAGTGAATCATTTGTGTCTTTGAAGCATGAAAATATATGCGGATAATAGGCAGGTATCTTCTCCGGGAGGTGTCAGTGTGCTCAGCGAGTCCTGAGCGCTTTCTTTTGATCTCGCCAACTCTAAAATAAATGTGTAACAATAGGTAGATGGAAAAAACCTCCCCGCCCTATGTTAGACCCCATGGCACACGCTCCTCCATCAGCGAGGACCGGGAAACAGGCAGGACGGACGTGACTCCGCTTGCGCAACACCCTGCGGGCAGGCGCGGGTAGGGAGGGATCTGCGGAAGAGCTGAGATCTCGCTTTGCAGTGGGACCGGGGTGAAGCCAGGAAGAAATCGGAAGATGACCGGGTCCACCCCTCCGGCCGAAGGGCGTGCGGAGGCTGCTGGGTGGTTTTCTGCACGTCAGCATCTCCTGCCGCAGGCACCCGAGGGCTGGCGCGCATCCCCCGCCCCAGCGCTCCCCACCCTTCTTTTTGCCACGCTGCCCCGTTAAATTCCGGCGTGGGAGCCAGCTCTGTAGGGCTAAATTACTGTGACGGTCGTACCATAGCAACTGTACCTGTCTGCCTCTGCCAGCGGCAAGCCGGGAAGCTGTTGAAAAATCATCATCGTTTGGGAGGAGCGGGGGGCCGAGGAGCGGCGAAGGGAGGCTGCAAGGCAATGCGGGGCCGCTTCCACCGGCACGGCCAGTCTGTGCTGGCTGGGGAAGGGAAAGGCCCCTTCTAACATCAGCCGTTACAGCAAATCTCTTCAAAGAACCGAATCTCTCGCACGACGTTAAACCTCGCAAAGTAGGATTAAATGCGGCAAAATTAAGAAACCAAACCTGGTTGCAGCACCTGTTTAAAAATGACTTAAGTGGAGGGACATTAACATTTTAAGACCTGCTGCTGTGCTGGTGATGGAGGATTTAAAAAATAATAATTACCGTTGGTTTTTTTTTTCTTTTTGCTTGGTTTTCAGAATTGGTTTCTTTCTGTTTAGCATGCAGCCTAATTGCGTAATTACACGATAGACTGGAGTAGAATTTAGTGCGTGTAATACCAGTTATAAAGAAGAGCCCTAATTATGTATATCTTCTCAGGTAAATAATACATCAGGGGCATGGAGTGGCCTAATTACTGTTCTGAAAACCTGCCTAATGACTAATTTACTTGGAATTTCAGAAAGCTTTTGATAAGGTCCCTCATAAGCAACTGTTAAGGAAAACAAATTGAGAAGGGGTAAGATGTTTTGCTACATTTTTAAACAAGCCGTTTGAGCGATGGGAAACAGCCACTGCCTTCTGGTCTTGCATCCTGAGGAGGGGGAAGGTCCCGTGGCTGCGCTGCCGTGTTGGTCTGGGGCCAGAGCTGCCGCGTTTCTGATCCTGCTTCACTGCGAGCTCCAAGGGAGGCTGCTGCTGAGTGAGCTGAGCCCACAAAAAATGGGACTTAATATTAGCAGGCGTCTTGTGGGTTAATTCACAGTTGCTTGGAAGAAGCTCATCTATGTCCATGTACTCTCAGTATTTGTGACACCGAGCATCTGAATATCTTTTGCAGATCTGGTCCAAAATTTGATAAATCCAAAAAGAGCTAAACTTTGCTTAGTTTTCCGCACGTAGAAGAGATGGGGAGCAAGGGCAGTCCAAAAGCTGGACTAGCTTCTCCAGGGCTGGTTTCTAGGTGGATCTCGTGGGCTTCCGCCGTGTGCTGGAGCTGGGACCAGTGCCGCCTTTAATCCGGGGAGCACGGGGGGCATGTCAGGGAGACACCACGGTGAAACTTAGACCAACAGCACGGATAAATGAGTCAAGCGGTGGTCCCCGGCGAGAGGTGGGCGCTGAGCTGACAAGGAGGGGTAGGAGACGCCAAGACTTGCAGGTAGGAGAGAGGAGGGCCCCGGCGCAGGCTTTAGCTGGGACAGAGGAACCCTGAACCAGCGCGGTGATGGGGACGAAGGAGGAGAGATGGATGAGGATGGCCTGGTGCAGGCGCTGCGGTGGGCAGGGGGTGCGGGGGGGGCCTGAGCTGCCAGGCTGGGCTGGGGCAGCGTGCCAGGCCAGTGTGGCGGCTGGAGAGGGGACGGGCATGCGGGGAGCCTTGCAGGCTCGCCTCGGCTCCCAGACCACATCTCCCTGGCCACTGTGTCTACCAGGATGATTTTTTTTGGCGTGTATTTGTGGCAAAGCATCGCTTTATTCTGCCACGGGCATGGTGCCTGCCTCTTCCCCAGATTCACAGTTTTAAAAAAAAATAAATCAAACACGCACTTTGTTTGCAAGACGCTCCGCCACACCTATCGCAACGGCCCCCCTCGCCCCTGGACCTCGGGCTCTCCTCCTTCGAGCACGGCTCTGCCCCGCTGCCTCTCGACGTCTCCTGGTGCGGGCAGGTTTGGCAGCTTGGGCTGGCTCGCCACCGCTGCCCCCTCCCCTCGCAACCCCCCCGCTTTGCTTTTGGGTCTTTTCTGGGAGAAAGCACGGCCGTGTATTTCCAACTGGAGGAGCCGCAGAGATGTGGGGGGAGCAGCGGGAGGGAATTAGCACTGAAGGGTCCTCTGCTGAGCAGCCCCGGCGGAGATAAAGCAAGAGGATCTTTGTGCCTAGCCGGCGACATGCTAATTGGCTTTCCTTCCCAGCAAACTTTGCAAATGATGCTCTTTAAGTCGTTGGCAAGATAAACAGTTGCTGTGGCAGGTGTGCCGAAAGCGCCGTCTGGATGTAATTAGGCGTGTTCGCGAGAGAGCATCCCGGGTACACTGAATGGTGCCGTTCGCGCCGGGCGCGTCCCAGGGGGCTGGTCCCGCTCCCCCCTCCCCTGCCGCGGGCAGGGCTGCTTTTGGGAAGCGTTGGTCGCTTCCAGCCAAATTTGGGGGGACGTGAGGTGGGAATCGGGCTGGTGTAGATTTCCTACGAGTCTGGTGGAAATAAAGCCTGAGAAAAGGGGAAAGGAGTTATTTGTGCTGCAGTGGCAGAAAGGTGGAAAATTCCTCTCTACGACACATCAGAGACTCTCCACGCAGGACAGGGAGGGGACGGCCACCCAGCCTGGACACCACGTGTCCCATCACACAGCCCTCGGAGCAACATGCTTCTCGAGCACCTTTCTCTGGCCCCGATTCTCCCATCAAAGAGAAATCCCTAGGTGACTTCTTTTTCTTGCAAGGCCAGGTCACCCTTTCGCAGGACTTCCAGCTTTTCTGCTGCTTTTGCTGCGGGGCTTTTGCTTTCCTTCACTAACCGAAGACGCTCACATTGCACAGGGTTTTTTTAACCACGTGTCCTTCTGCTGCCTTCGTGGACTGATCGAAGCGTTGTATGTCTGAGTGAGGTTGGTAGACAGCAGCCGTGGCTTTGCAGGCAGTGAGCTGGAAAAACAGGAGAGGTGCGGCATCGGAAGGTCACCTGTATGGGGGAGCGGAGGCTGAAAAGGAGCCGGGGGTCCCTGCTTCATTCCCCAGCATCGCTGCTGGCTGCTGAGCCCCTCAGCAGTAGCTCAAGGGCTGCAGCATCTCGTAGTGCTCGCTCCTGCCTCATCAGGACCTGACGGTCACCACTGATCCCAGAGAACCTCCTGGTCTGAAAATGCTGTTCCCAATTTTTGTGGGCCCTTTAGGTAGGACTGCGTGAAACGGCGCTCCCATAGCCTTGTTTCAGAGAGACCCCTGTCTCCTGCGGGGACTTGGAGTTTCTCCCCTTCGCTTCACTGTGTTGTTTCACTGCCCTGTTCGTTAAAGCTTCCAGGGAAGGAGTTGCAGGTGTTTTGGGGGGAGTACGAAGCTGTCTGGGTGAGATGGCAGCACCCTGGGAGGGCAGCTGCCTCCGGGGGGGCTGCGTGACCCTGTCCTGCCGTCACCCAGCAGCGCAGGAGAGGGACAAGTGGGAATCGCCCGTATCCAGCTGAAAATGCAGGAGGTGTTTGAACACTCGTGATCCCATGTGAGCTGAGGATACAGGCGTGAAGAGCTCTAAAATTTTGTTGTGGTGAGGCTTCCCCCAACTCCGACCCCAAGCTGCGCTTCGTTTAGGTGGTGTGGAGGAGGTACCAGTGCAGCACGACCGGCAGCTCCTGCCTGGAAACGCTCGGTGCCAAAAAGAGCGGGTCGTGGTGAAGTGCTGCGGCTGAGCTCGGACACGGGCCGTCGGTGCCCGGCTTCCCTCGGCGTGGGCGGCCAAGAGGGGAGCCTGGCTTCAGACCTGCCGCGGGAGGCTCTGCGCAGCGTGGCCGGGTCTCCCCCAGAAAACTGGCCGCAGGAAGGGGTCCAGCGCTTGGAAGCAGCTGAGCTCGGGGAAGGCAGCAGCACTTCTCCCGGCAGCGTGAGGCTGGTACTGAAGAACAGGAATTGCATAAAGCAAAACCCAGTTTTGCTGCAGCAGCAGGTCAAGAGGCCTCCAGACAAAGATGATGCTCCTGGGCAAAGAGGAGAGGAAGCTGGCAAAACTGATGATCCACGTAGTAAAGAACAAGGCGCAGACATGGCTGTCCTCCTCCTGTGTACCGCCGGCTTTTCACAGGGGTTTTGGAGGCGATTCGATTATCCAGCAGGACCGCCCGGTGCAGGTTAGGAGCCGCTGCGGGAATGAAGGATCAGCTTTGCTGTGGGGCTGGGGCAGGCAAGGACTCGCTTTTCCACATCGCGTCAGCCGTGGGCTGGGGTCCACCGGGGCACCTGCTCTGCCGCAAAGTCCCTGCACCCGTCATCTCCTGGCGCCGCGGCTCCGCCGGAGAGGGAGGCAGCGGCAGTTTGCACTTGGTTCAGCGTGTCAGGAGGCTTCGCTCCTGCCTTGCCCTCCTGCGCATTCATTTGCTAATTTTCAGAGGTTTCCGAGGAGACGTTATTGATGATGATGATGATGATGATAATGGTAATAGGGGAGATAGGTGGCAGATTAATTCCTGAACTCTCTGACAGGATTTAAGCTAACAAGAGAGGAGGGCTTTTTTCCTTCCTCTCTCCTTTCCCTTCCTCCTTTCAGATATTTCCTGTGCTGGGGATAACAACACCAAGGAGTGTTAAATTGGCTCTGAATGTCCACCCCTGGCTGTCCACATTCTTGTAACGATTTCATTAGCTTGAATTATCCACGTTATTTTCTTGTAATGGGATTAGCCGTACTGGAGTCAGCTGAAGTCCTGGAGCGGGAGGCGGGAGGGACCTTCCGCTGCGTATTTCATTAACTCTCTCATGCAGGGGGTGGAACTGGCCACGGCTCAGCCCAGGGGCAAAACCATTTGCCAGGGTCCTGCGTTCCTAAAGGAGGAAGAAAGAAAAAGGACCATTATTATTTGCCGCCCCCCCTATAATCAGCAAATCGGCGCAGAAGCAGAGACTGGCAGGGAGGTAATTTGTTGGGGGAGGGAAGGTCCTATTTGGGGGCGAGGGGGAAAAATAATAAAACGAAGACGACCATTGCAAAGCGATTGAGTGAATTCTGCTGGGCTGACGTGTGGCTGCAGCCTGCTGCTGGGGAAGAGGTTGTGCAGCAAGGAAGGGAAGGGCTTCTGTCTCTTTTGGACTCGGTGTCCCCTGCCCAGAGCCATTTCTGATGAGCGGTTACGCTGCCTGGCTCATTCGCTTGAGCTCCATCCTAGGGCTGCCAGCAGTCACGAGGGGGGATTTAGGCAGCATCAGGGCTTGGGGATGAGAAGGCAGCGAGAGGCGAGGAGGGGAGAGAGGAGGAGGTGGTAGCGGTAGATGGCAACCCACGAGAAGGTTGGCAGCCTTGCTAGAGGTTTTCATGACCAGCTTTTCAACGTGGTTATTGCTAGTTTGTTTTTCTTGAAGGGATATAAACCAGAGAGAGGGGTTTAGGACTGCCCCGTGCACTGGGACATCTGTACGTGTGTGGAGAGACCTAAGGGTGATTTTTTTTGTTTGTTTTCCAAGAAGATCTGCTCTTCTGGCGATAGACAGCTGTTGGTCTTTCCAACCACGCGCATGGATTCACGGTATCAGTTGTGCCTTCCCCTACAGAACTTGGCAACCAAAGAGTCCTTGATCAGCTCGTAGTTGCGGGCGCACCAAGATCAAGCATGATGAACGCATCTTTGTGTTTGGGACTTGAAAATAACGATCAGGGCTGGACAGGTCTTGGCCTGTCCCAAGGAGCTTGCCGTTTAAATGCTCCTATTTGAGATGGAGGGGACTTTTCCCAGCTGGAGTACTGTTCAACCTCATCTGTAGGTACCTGTCCCCTGAACGAGCGTGTGCCAATGGCCATCGTGGCTGCCTGGGGCAGCGGTAGGGCCGGACCTAGTCATCGGGCACTGAGCGAGGGCGGGGAGAGACTTGGAAACGGGGGGCAGACGTTCAAACAAAACCCAGTGGGAAAAGAGGAGCTGTGAAGAGGTGGTGGAGTCAGCGGCCGAAGATGGCGCTGGCACTCGCGTGCCTGGCGGTAGTGCGGTGGATTTGGGGCTGCGCCTGCAGCAGGAGAGCGGTGGTGGAAGGGAGGGAGCTGCAGGGTGGGAACTTGCGCATCGTGCTGGCGGGGGGGGGAAGAGGGTTCCTGGAGATCACCTGTATCCCCGTCCTCCTCTGTCCTCTGGCTGCCTGGTCGTGTCGATGAAGGGTGTGCAAGCACCTTCTACTAAACAGGCAAAGCCAAGTGAGCGGTATGTTGTCTCCCGAGCTAGAGTGTGCTCTGTTTAATAGCAATATAATGTCCTATAATTAGCAGGCAAAGGACTTGCCTCCCAGCTGGCCTGTGCCAGAAGGATATAATTACAATCCCAAGGAGTGATGTTGCTCTGACCTGCAGCCGGTTTGCAGCGTACGTCTTACATCGTGGAGGAGAAATCTGCTTCTCTTCCCTCTCTATGCAGCCAGGGAAGCGAGGGAATGGCTGCAGCACCACTGGAAGAGCTACCAAAGCATCGGGAGAGCGGCTGATACCTGTCAATGCCATGTAGAAGTGCTGGATCCCTCGTGGGTGGGAGCGGGGGGATGCCCCTTCTGGCATCTCTGGGAACATCTTGTGTTTCTGCTGAGCTTGGGACCGGTGACTTGTGAAGGGAAAGGTTGTGGCTGTCTTTATTCTGCAGCCATGTGGATCGTTGCTCAGCCAGGACCAATATGGGCTTTTACTGGTTTCCCCTCTGCCTTTATAAATCTGGATCAGCACAAAACAAAGGTTCTCATTTAGGAAATATCTTAGTTGCAGCATTTGTTCGGGGCTGTCATCCCTTCCAGCCAGCGGCCTGAAAACATGCCAAGCCTGGGAGAGCGAGCACAGGCGTGAGGACGGATTTTGCCAGCCTGGCTGGCAAGCTGCCTGCGGCACGGGGGGAGCACAGGCAGAGGGAGGCCGGGAGACCCACGTCCTGCAGACCCACGTCCTGCAGACCCACCCACGCTTGTGCCTGGGCTCTGCTCTCCCCTCCGGGCCCTGACCCCCACTGGGGATTTCAGAGGACTGCCGTCCGGACACCGTTCTTCTCGAATACGCGGGGAAGGAAACGGGAGGCGACAGAGCAGCCGTGTGCACGGCAGCTTGCTGGGGGCTTTGCAAGCCTCCGTGGCAAAGTTCCTGCTCTTCGCTTTTGCCCCCACCCCCAAAACTGCCTATATTAATTGTGAGCAGCTCCATGGGGAAGCTGTGCACCTAAGACATTTCTTTTTGCCGCAGGCCTTGGCTGCGCTCATTACAGATGAAATCGCAGCCCGGTACAGTGCCGCCAAGAACCGTAGGGGTGCCTTGCCAGAAATCCAACCCTGGGCCAGGCACGTGGGTCTGGCGGGGCCAGGATTCACCAGAAAGGAGGTTACAGTCTTCTGCAAAGTCCAGCCAGGCTGACTGCAAACAAGTCTGGGTCTCAAGCGGGAAAGGGCTTTGCTCCCACAACTTGTGCTGTGGCTGAGCCCTGGCACTGGTGCAGGGGCTCAGGAGCACCTGGAGAAGACGTGGGTGCCGGTGGGTACGAATGCAGAAACCGCTTAGGTCATGCTGACTCTGGGGACACCCCTGTAAACCCTCGTGCCTGGAGCGAGGAGCCTGGCACGGTGCTGTGCTCCGTGGCGGCAGCGGGGTTTGGTGCCAGCGCTTTCTGATCTCCGTCCAGTTTGCCACGGAGAGAGGAGAGAGACGTCAGCTCCGAGAGGAACCCCCACCCCTGGGGCGCGTGCTGCGTTTTCACACCGTTTGCGCCCGTCGGAGCTGCGTGCTGGACGGGGAAGGAGGTGGCAGCGACGCTGGGTCTGAGCTGCGGTGGCCCCCCCACCTCCACAGCCATCCCCACCCCTGGGGAACCACGTGTTTTAAAGCAGCTCGGTGGGGTCTTACGGGCGAGCTGCAGTTTAGCAGCCTGCATAGAAGCTGCTTTCTTCCCTCCCATCTCATTTTGCTCGGTGTTCGCCCGGGCAATGAGCTGCATCCCTTTTCCTTCCACCACCCCCGCGCCCGTGGCTTTGCCCGTGGCAGCCATGGTGCGATCCCTGCAGAGCCGTCCCCGAGCTGGAAGGCTGCGGCGTTGATGCAGCCGGCATGGGAGCAAAGACGGCAGCACCTGGCTTCCCTGGGCACCGGGAGCCTGGCACTGCGGGGGGTAATTGGGTTCCCTCCGCCTCTGCCTCTCTCCCCCCAAATCCGGAAGAAATAATTGGAAAAGAGAGGTGTGAGTCTCTGCCTGGTGCTGGAGAGGAGAACATTAAAGGCCTGGGCTCTCCACTTCATTCGCAGCTCCCGGGATGGTAATTGCTGTGTTGTGGTTTCTAATTAGCGCCACAGTGGGAGGGAGGGTGTTTTACTCCGCAGCCCCGGTGGGGTCAGCCCTGTCTCTGCCGTGCCCCTCGGCTTTCCTCGCCCTCCCCGCTTCGGGAGCTGCGCTGCAGCTTCCTCCAGCGGACTCGTCTGTCTGGGAGCCCTTGGTGGGTGCCACTGTCCCGCCTCCCCCCAACCCTCTCCCCAGGGAGATGCTGGTGGGCAGCCCCGCTCCGGATCGGGTCCCCACCGCCTCCGCACGTTTCCCAGCGTGGGTGGCTTGGGCCGCTCTGAGCTGGGGCAGAGGGAAGAGCCAGCTTCTCCCGTCTGCCAGGCTGATGTGGGTCACCACAGCTTCCCGCTGGCACCCCGAGCCCTGGGGTCCGTACCGTCCTCCTTCTGCTGGCCGCCTCCTTGCCCATCCTGCGTGTTGGGTCTCGGTGTCAAGGGAGACACGTGGTGTTTTAGTGCACAGAGCGAGTGTTGTTTGAGACCTCCTCCCTTTCAGTGAATATGCCGCTCGTATTCCTTTAGCAAATATTCTGCTCCCCCCAGGCAATGCCCGTGATGTTTTCCACGGAGCGATAGGTTGGAGCGAGCTCTCCCCTGCCCGCGCCACCCGCCGCCTCTCTTTCCTAGCTAGATGGCCATCTCCTTGGGCCAGGAGCTCTCTCATTGCCTCTCCCGTAACCCAGCTGCAGCGTTCGAGATCCTACAGGGATGCTGCAAGCGAGAGGAGCCGCCTGCAGAGCTCCCGGGGCCCCCATCACGCGCACCCCCTTGCAGGAGGACCCTCCTGCTGCTGGAGACCGCGCGGCGCTCCCGCTGCTCCCGCAGCCGAGCATCCCCGCCGGCCGAGGCTGCTCCCTCGCCTCCGCTCGGGTTTGTTTGTTTGTTTGCACAGCACCAGCTCGAAGGGGGCAGGAGGGAGAGAGGGAGGGAAAGCGCCGAGGAGGAGACGTGCAGATTCATTTTGAGGCTTCATAATGGTACATTTACACACCACGTTGCCTAAGGAAATTGGGTGGATGAATGCCTGGTCATGCTGCCAGTGCACCAGGTTAACTCCCAGGATTTAGCTTATATCATTTCACGAGAGCGTTTATGGCCTTTACTGTGTTTATTCCCAGGTGCTCTTTGGCACTGCTGCATCCCAGGCTCCTTTTGTGTATGCGCGCGTGTGTGTAGATTTTCAAATAAAATAACACATCTATTCAGACCCAGTCCGCATTAAATATTTATTGCCTGCAGTTTGTGCATATGTGTTTGATAAATGGGCGTAAGGGGAGGGGAGGAGAAGGGGAAGCGGGAGCTCGGATGCAGAGAAAGCATTGGCTTTGTCCTGGAATTTCTCCAGGGGACGGCACTGGAGAGGGGTGTCCGGCGAGCGCTGCCTTTGGGTCTGTTTTCAGGCTTTTTGGACAAGGTCCAGGCTGGTGGGGTGGCTCTGTGCTTTGGTGCTCAAGTGACAAGTTCCTCTCCGGAGACAGGCATGCTGTGACAAGGTTTCGGCTGTGGCCGAGCGCGGATGCTGGCAGCCCTGCCCCACACCCTCCAGCTAAATGGGAACCCCCTTATCTCCCCCCTCCTGACTTTCCATCCCGTTGGCACTCAAAAACTTGTCTGAAACGCTGCTGGATCTGGGGGTTGTTGTGCAGGACTTGGGTCTGCTGAATTCACCTGTTTCCCCTTATACGTTCAGCAAGCTTAAATAAAACCAGTTTATTCTAGCTGATGAAAGAGGTTGGGTGGCTGGCTGCAGAATGGGAAACGCAGGTACCCAAGTGAAGTGTTAAAGTGAGGAAATGCGGTCTTAAAAATGATGCCGGGCATCCGCGGAGCAGAGGGATGGCACCTTTGTGAACACGGTGCCTACAACAGGCTTTGGGGACGGAGGAGCTATTCTGGAAGGAGATGGGTCCTGGTGGGGCCGTGCTCTGGCTCGTGCCTGGATCCTGTGCCTCTCTCCAAAGGTGCAGATGAACCTGTTTTGATGGTGGTCAGGAGCAGCCCTGCCTCCTGGTCACCTGGAGATGCTCTTTGCCCGCCCTGAGCAGGGCATGGCATGCAGGCTTGGTTTCCGCAGATCTCCTAGAGGGAGAAACACAGCAGTTCTGTTAAAGAAGGTTTTTGCTTTGTTGAGGTTTGCTACTGGAAAGGATGACCTTTGAAATCCAAGCTGAGTTTTTAGCTGTTACGAGGTGCTTTGGACATGGGGCTTACAGGGAAGCGGGGCGGCTGCAGGACACCGCTTGCCCGAGTCCTCAGCACTGGCAAGCCTGCAACGTGGGTCTGCAACTGGTAGTGCCGTGCTTTGTGATAAAACGATGGTTCTTCCCTTGACCTCACAGTGTCTTTGTTTTTCCCTCTCTAATTCACAGCACCTTTGGAGAGCTGAAGACCGTCCGGCTGCCCAAGAAAATGGCAGGAACGGGATCCCACCGGGGCTTTGGGTTTGTGGATTTCCTCACCAAGCAGGATGCCAAGGTGAGATATAGACCTGCCACGTCCTCCTGCCCCTCTGGCACCCTCCCAGCCTGGTCTCGCAGCAGAAGGTGAGGAGGGGAGCCTGGAGGCTCTGTCCCACTGAGGCGCAGCCCAGATTTGGGGCAGGCTGTTACCATTCACCAGCAAAGCTGCACTGAGGCTAAAACCCCCATGTGCGCGACCACTGGAGGTTACACGGCAGAAACCACAACCTAAGCTGCAATGGGCATAAGTTTGGTGCAACTGATACAATGGCTAAAAGTTCTTGTAATGTAGAAGGACAGGGACTTATTTTTCAGTTTTTTCAGAAGCAAGGTGAGAAGGGATGGTTTTTACCACATCAGGAAACCTGAGTCCCACCTCCACCACTGCCTTGGTTTTAGGGGAGTTTTGGATATTGTGGCTGTTTGCTGATTTGTAAACTGCGCCAGGCCCGTGTTCATCAGTTCCTCCGTGTGTTTTGAGACCCCCTGTGAGCAACCTTATCCTGGTGTTTTTCAGACAGTGAGCGTAACAGAAGAGCAGTAGTTGTGAATTGGCCAAAAGGATGGGCAAGCAGAGAGAAAGGTCTGTGTCTGCTTCACCTTGCTGAAGAGAAGGACAAAGATCACGTTCTGTAATACAGTCATTGTCTTGGTCCGAAGAGGGGACCTAGCGGTGCTGGGTTGGCCAGGGATGCTCTTTCAGAGTGGTCTGCACTGGCTGTTTGACAGCAGTACGGAAAATGTCAGCAGCAGGCAGCTGTGCCTGGGCAGCGCCTTTCTCAGCACCCAGACCTGAGCTCCTGAAGCCTGCAAGTTGAAAGCACATTTTGCTTTAACCAAAAAATGCAAAACCCATCGTTCCAATATCTTGAATTTTTGCAATCTGTGTGCACTTTATGCTGCAAAGTACTCCATAGCATTTTAAGCTGGGATAGATTGCTGTTCAAAATGCTCGTCTATTATTTTTCTTAAAGCTTTCCTATATGTTTAAGTTCCGTATTTTGCAGAAGAAACAAGGGGGTTGTAGCCTGTCTGATTGTATTCTGCTCTCACCCTTTGCTAGAGGTTCAGGAACAGGCTGGACCAGGCGTGGGCTCCCACGCACTGGGCAGAAGAGGGTCCCCAGCCCCCCTGTAAGCTGCTGCGCGGGCACTGCCAGCACCGGCGCAGCGCGGGTTTCGTCCCCGCTGCTGGCTTCTGGCGATTTGCGCAGTATCTGGAAGAGAAACGGTTGTGGGCACAAGCCAAGCGATGTTATTGCTGAAGGAGAGGGACTACATGGCTCCTCTGACTCCCTGAGCCTCCAAATTTTCAAGACCATGAGCAGAGATGAAGGAGAGAGGAGGGGGGAGCAAGCGTAGCCTGTGTTTATGTTTTTAGACAGGATTCATTGATCCGGGATCACAAGGGACTATTAGATCATCCATTCCAGTCTGACCTCCTGCATAACACAGTACATAGAGTTTCTTTGTTAGTCCTGTATTGATCCTAATTCAAACTTCCTTCCGCTCAGCGTTCGTCCTCCCCTCGAGGGCCCGCTCTCCGGGCAGTGTGGGGTGCAGCGAGCCCCCCCGGAGCGTGGTTCCTCCCCCCGCACGGTGAGCTGTGCCCGTGGCTCTGCTCGAACCCCGGCGCTGGGCAGCTTTGCTTTAACCTCTGCTTCACTCCAGAGTCGTTCAGGCTTTGTTCCTGGTTTTTGAATTAATCTTTTCCTAAGGAAACTTCAAGCGTTTGATGGAAAGGTGCATACAGGGACCTGGCTGGTTCTCTACTGCTGCTCAGTTTGGGGGTGAATGAGACAGCACCCGCTTTTCTGCTTGGTTTCTGGAGGAAGCAGGGCACAGGCTCAGTGTCTGCGTCCAGTCCCTCTTCAGCCCCTTGGGGAGCAGTGGCTGTTCCAGCGGCGCTGGACAAATAGAGATCCCGACCGTAGGAAACCGTCTGTCGCTGGTGAGCGCCGGCAGCCGGCTGGAGGGAAGCGAGCCGGGCAGGGCGCTTGCGCGGGGCACCGCTCCCAAAGCTCGCGGGGGCCCTGGGAGGCGAGCGTGCGGGGAGCGAGCCGCCCTACGGAAGATCGCGCGGGGGGGTTTCTTCTTTTCCAGCAAAGCAGCTTTTCTTCCTTCTTTTTTTTTTTTTCCACCCTCGTCTCTTTGAGGGATTTAATTGTCTCACAAGTGGCACATCAAGTACACTCCATTGGCCGTCTGGAAAAGGATGCGCTGTGTATTGATGAATAGGATCCTGAATATTGTAAACACGAACATAATTAGCTTAGAGTTTATTGCTAAGTGAAATGAGAGAGGAGGGGACTGGGCCTGGAGACCTCTGAGCTGAATAGCTGTGACTGTCAATGACATTTTTGCTCAGAGTGGTAATCTGGAAATCGCTTATAAGCATCTTATAAAACATGATGTTTTTGTAATAGAATAATTAGGGTGGCTTTGTTGGGCATTTAAAGCCTGTGACCTCCCGTGTTTGTCTTTTTCTCTGAGCAATCACGGCCGCTGTGGGAGCGCGTGCAGAGATTTTCCAAAGCCAGGACAGAGATGTGGGGCTCGCCCTCCAAGTTTCCCGATGCTGTGCCTGCAGACCTGTCCTGCCAGGCTGGGTTTCATCCCCGCGGCCTCCCCTGGTGCTCTGCCACCCGCTCGAGGAGAGCCAGGCCTGCCGAAAGGTGCTGTTGTGGGAGCGGTGGGCGCCCGAGCCGCGCTCGTCAGGCAGCCTTGCCCGCAGGGAAGGTGACGTCCAGGCAGGGCACGGGGCGCTGCTGGTGGTGGTATCTTCCCCTTCAGAGGTGGAGATGCTCGTCCTTCAGAGCCCCAGCCTCACGCCTGGCTCTCCCGCGGTGACGTCTGCAGCCGGGGCTGTCTCTTGGGTCGTTTGACGGCTCCCAGGGTGATGGATGGACTTCGACTGGGAGTGTTACACCACCATCAGATGAAATTAGCAGCTCGCTCTCTTCTATGTCGCGAGCATTTAGCAGATCACAGAACGCACGCGTGCGAAGCCGGGAAACGGGGAGGAACCCACGTCAAAGACGGCAATGGGAGGGACAAAGTAATATTCACAAAGAGGGTTTGCATACCCGCTGGTCAAGCCTTTGGTTTTAAATCTCCAGTGCCAGCTGACCACTAGCTGGGAGTGCCTGGAAGTTGGGGGACGAGAAGGGGAATTTTGATCCGCTGGCAATTACAAATTAACTCCAGTTAAGGAAGCATTAACCGTTTGACATTTTTCCTGATGTTCCCTTTGCAGAATTGTTGTGGGATTGTTTTTATTTTTGAACTAGTAACTGGAAGCCAAGTTTCCACTTTTCTCCCCTGTCGATATAAAAATACATCTGGTCTCCAAATAGAAATTGCCCATTCGGGAAAGACAGTCAACCCTTTAAAAATGCACGCACACGGAAGGAAAAATCCTTGTGTGCAGCTGGCATCACAGAGAGCATCCTCAGTTGGGACTGGTTCTTGTGAGGAAGGGAAATTTATCAGTCTCCTAATGTTGCTGACCCTTTGTCCCTCTAATGACTCCAGCCCGGAGACTCTTTGGCTTGAGTATTTAATAGGGCAAGGGGGAATCTATAGGCAGAGCAGCACTGTCCTCCAAATTAATAAGGCATCTCGGGATGGAGCCGTAGCACTCGGGATGACGGACGCGATGGTCCGGTCTCTTGATCTCTGCCTTTCCAACGCCCTGGTGCAGCAGGCTCTGCTCCCAGGCAGTGTCTGTCTTGTCCTGGCAGCCCGGGCTTCATGTGAGTGTATCGGCCACCCCTTAATTTTGAAATTCCCTTTCTGAATCCCACAAACGTTTTTAAGCTGTTGTTGGGAGCCTCTCCCCTTCCTCTCTCCGCTTTTCCCTGCTCCGTTCGCCTGTCCATCCGCCGCCCAGGCTCTAGCCCTGCCCGAGCTGTATTCAGAGCTAGCGACGAAGTCCTGCCACGCCGAGCCATGACCTTAAGCTCGAACCAAACTCTGCAAAATCATAATCAGGAGGGTTCAAAAATGACGTTTTTAAGCATACTCACATCCTCTTTTCTAGGGGGAGAGCGCCATAGGGTTTTTGTGCAACCCCTGAAGCATTTGGAAAGCAAAAAAGACCTGCGAGGAGGTTTGCCAGGGCTCTTCAGCTTTCGGTGTTACCTGGCAGCGGGTTTAATTAAATCCAGTTTTGGCATTTAAGGATACCGAGCCTTGTGTGCTGGAGGCTCCCCTTTTCTTAAAGGCGTTGGATATGTGAAGCCGTGGTAATCAGAGGTCTTTTCCACTGAGTCTCTCTCTCGGGTGAGCGGACACCACACCTTTCTTTATCCCGAGTTCGGATACAACTAAACGAGCCTCTGGCCATCCGATGCTTTGGTCTTCAGAGGAGGTGTCCTGGGACGGCAGACGCTCGGGTGGAGGAGCCGCACCCTGAGAAGAGCTCCTGCCTCCGGCCCCGCTTTCTTTGAAAGCCGGTCTGCTTGTCCTCTTCATATTTCTCGTGTAATTAAAGTATGTTTTTTCCCTACCTATCTTTTCATTTGGAATAGCAACAGTGGCAAATTTCCTCCTCTCGCTGGAAGATTTCCAGCAATGCAGATGTATGGGGATGGCATTTCTCCCCTTCATCCCTTTGTCTTTTAAATCATCGGTGGCTTCTCTTTTTTTCCCCTGAAAAAGTCTAATTCCTCTCAGAGCAATGAAGAGCTAAGTTTTATTTTTTAGCCGGTTTTCAAATGAAGTGACATTCAGTTGTTTTTCACCTGGAATTCACGGCTTCTCCTCTGCAGCCCCAGCTCTGGGAGCCCATCTGGAAGACGAAGCCATGGGGACCACAGGTCCCAACCTGCCCTTTTCCACGTGGGCTGGAGCAGTGGTGGGCTGGGAGGGTCCCTGCGATCTTGCCCCGGCATCCCAAGCTTTGCTTCGTCCTGGGTGCAAAACAGCCCATTTTGGGAGCGCGTTCGGCTGGGAAGGGCCAGTGTCACCAGGCTGCTGGCAGATGCGTCTCCTGCAGCGGGTTTCTTTCATGCAACGCAACTTGATGGCAACATCTGCCTTCCCTCTTGCTCCATGACCTTTCCCAGTGCTCCCTGCAAATCTAGAGGACGCCTCATCCCGGACTGGGCTGCGTGTGCCCGGCGGGGCATGGAAGCAATCCTGCAACGAGAGGATGTGGCGGAGCAAGCTGCTTTGAGGATGAGAGCCCACCAGTGCCGCACTTTGCACCACGATCGCATTCGGCGTGGTCTGCCCTCCTCCGTGACCTGCTGCGGGGCGCAGCGAGGTTGCCGGGGCCGTATCCTGTCTTCCACCCTTCCTCTTCCTTGTGCTGCGGGAAGTGAGAAATTAAAAAGTATAAATTAACAAATGAGACCCGGCGATTAGAGCTGCAGTTGTTTGCCAGGCCTTGGAAACGGCTCTTTGTGCCAACGTAAACAGCCATCACAACTCCCCACTGCCACCTCCCCCCGAGTGTTTATTTAAGCCAACACATTGCTCTGCTAATTGGATACCATTCCAAGTGAAAATAGGCCTTTAAAACAACAGCAGCGGCAAATAAAAACAGCTGTAGCTGCAAAAGCACCAGCCAGGCTTGCAGCCCTTCCGAGAGGGATGTGCCCCCCGAAAAGGCGGCAGGCCGGGGAGCTGGCGAAGGTGGGAAGGTGGGGAGTCCCAGCGATGCTACGGAGCAGGTGGAGCTGGTGCTCCTCGTTTCTCTTTTCTGTAACGAATGAGAATTACATGGGTGAATGGCAGTCGGAAGGAGGAGAAAACGCAGGTTACCGAGGGCTGGTCACTGGAAATGGGGGTTTGAGTTCCGCACGCGGCGGCTCAGCAGGGTCTGGCTGCCGAGGAGCGGTCTTGGGCAGCCAGAGCCTCTTGCAGGAGGAGCCCCTCTGCCCCGAGAGGTGACACCTGGGGACAACCGCGGTGGTTCAGAATTGCCCTTCAGCAAACGGCTCGGAGGAGAGGTCTGGGTTCTGCAGGACAACTTCGGTGCTGTTTTGGGGGCCTCCAGACGGGAGGACGCGTCCCTGTTGGACAGCGGGATGTGTTTCTGTGCTCCTACAGCTGCCCTGTTTGTTCCAGGGTCGTGAGTTTGCAGGGCTCACAACCCGACCTAATGCCAGCCTTAGCTGGGGTTTTTAAAAGAGCATTTTGGGCTCCTTTCCTCCACCCCTGTGCCCAGCCATGTGCCGCAGTGCTGTGGGGCACTTTGTGCGCCCCTGGGGATGAAAATATTTGACCGGCGTGTTTGTGCATTTGCATTATGGGCCCAATCCTGCTCAGTCCTGAATTTCCTTGGAAGTCTGTGGGAAGTGAGGACAAAGTCAACCTTCCCTGGATCAAGTCGCTGATTCCTGAATGCCCCTGCTGGTTGCCTACAGGCATACAAAGCTGTCCGAGCTGCTGTGCTGGCCAGCACACTTGTATTCAACATCAGCAAGAGGTTATAGCTGTACAGATGTTCTTAAGCAGATGTAACAATAAGGAAACCCCTGGATTTCTGTAACACAGCAAACCACCATAGGCAAAAAAGCAAGGGGACTTCTGCATTGGCTTCTGGCTCTGCCACATTTGCTGCCACCGTGGCCAACATCACCAAACGGTTGGCGGGAGGAAGGCAGCTTTCCTCAGCGAGCTCGGGCTTCTTCAAACCCCTTGCCCCTGAGCAGAAAGCAACCTCTCTACTCACATCAGAGCTGTGCTCTGCTGCGTGCCGGCAGAGAACGGGGTGGGCGGAGAGTCGCCAGGTTGCTCTGCCCGTGCTCTGCCCGTGAGGGCCCTGCTTTGCCGTTGACCCACCTGGTGCTGCCCCACGTCTCGACAGCTTTCCCGGCTCAGGTGTGTCCCAGGGCGATGCCAGGCTGCAGCCGTCCTTGAGCTGCTTGCTATGCTGGATTTCAGCCTGCTCCCTAGCGAGCAGCAGCAGCCTGCAGGAATGGCGATGGGTATTCGCTCTGCTGCAAGTATGCAGAAGATAAATGATCGAGTCAAAGCCACTGATGGAGATGAATCCTGCCCCATCAGAGCAAAGTGCTCGAAGTAGGATGTTCTCTGGTGGCCTTTTAGATTCAGAGCAGAAGGAGGGAGATCTTTGCTTTTCCTCATGTGCGCCTGTTTTTATTTTCTCCCTTATTGTTTTTTTTCTTCTTAATTCTGCAGAAAGCATTCAACGCCCTGTGCCACAGCACACATTTGTACGGCCGGCGGCTGGTCTTGGAGTGGGCAGACACGGAGGAGACGGTGGAGGCCCTGAGACGGAAAACGGCAGACCATTTCCACGGTAACGTAGCAGCATCCTTCTGGCCTGTCGATACAGGCTGGCACCATCCCATCTGGCACACATTGCCGGTCCATGCCAGCCCTTTCCCCGCCGCTGCTGGCATGCCGGAGCTGGCAGGTAGATGCTGGAGCCTGAGGAGCAAGCGCAGGGGGAAGCAGGAGGCATCCAGGCCACGGCTTTGTCTGACCGCTCTCTGTCTGCACGTGAGCCGGTTAACTCCCCGTGTGCTGGCCCTGCCGAGGCACCTCGATGCCACCTGCCAGCCGCAATGCTTTTGCTCCGTCCGCCTGCACCCCAGGGTGCTCCGGAGTTGGGGGCGGGCTCTGTGCATGCAGCAGACAGATTAAAAAGGACAAATAATTTGGCCATCGGTTGAGATGCGGAGAGGGCTGTTTGGATCAGGTCCCCGAGAATGACAGCTCCGCAGATAACAGCACTGCAGGCTCCTATTGACAGCCATCGACAGGCACAAATGCATTGCTTGGCAAATATTTATGTAGGCAGGGCTCCCCTGGGCTGGAGGGCTAAGCTGGAGATCAATGCTCTTCCTCCTGCATCCCCTCCCAGCCTCCCCGCTCCATCACACGCATGCCCATCGCCCAGGGGGTTGGCATAAGCAGTTCTGGGGCTGCATGTCGCAGTCCCCGGCGATGGGAGAGCAGCAAGCCTCGCTTATTTAGCGAGCCTGACTCCAGCGGGACCCGGCCTCGTGTTCGTGAAATAGCGTGCACAGCGCTGATTGTTACAGGCTGGGGCAGCTGCAGTTTGGTGGTGGAAGGGCTGCGGGTGGATATGACCGGAGAGGCGTGGAACGAAGGGGGATGTGCTGGGAGCCGTGGGCTGATCTCCGACGTGGTGCCAAAAAGGAGACCAAAAGGAGCACCGCGGTTCTAGGTGTATGTGGTAGCCTGGCGTAGAGCTGTGCTGCTGGGGGAGTGCGTGGGGCGGCGGGGAGGACAGGCACTGCCGGGGGTGGATGTGCCCACCCAGAACCCGGCGCTGGAGGGGGGACACGTCACGCTTGATCACAGTAATGTGAGTCTCCACCCGGGTGGGGAAGGCAGCAGGTGTGATGTTTCATGCACCCCATTTTATATTCGAGATCCCCTGTCTCCCTTTCTGCTCTGCTCAGTCTAGGGGGAAAAACAGTCTTGGCTTTACGGTAGCTGCGGACTTGCAGCAGATGCTGACTGCTGCCTGCGAGCTCCGTCGCTTCCCTGTTTCCCCCAGGCTCAGCTTGCTTCCCGATTTCTGTCTGTTTACTCCAGCCTGCTTGTCCGGGGTCTTCCTCACTGAGGTGGGGGCTGTGGGAGAGCGGCAAATGAGCGTTTTCACCTCCCAGGAGGGATAAGCCATGGAGCTGCGGTGGCTCCAGGGGCTTGGCTGAAAAACAGGAGCAAGGTTATCACTCCCCATCTTTAGGGACTGAAAATGCGATTGAAGGCGGTAGTCATCGCTGCGCTCCAGCCCATCTCGAGGGGAGAGAAATAACATCCAATGACTTCAGCCCCGTCTGGCACAGACGCATCCTCCGCTGCAAAACTGCCGGTAGCTAATCCTGCGGCAGAGCGGGATCTGCCAGAAGCGGATCTCCATAACAAAGCCCGTCTGGGGCAGACTGGCGGGCACTGGGAGCTGGCCGGTGCCTGGGACCAGGTCTCAGCCTCTCCGCACCGCACTGGCAGGCTGGAGTTTCACGGGCGGGATTTTGTTTCTTTGGGAAGTGCCCTCTCCTGATTTCGAGGCGGGCTTGCCGCGGGGTTTCTGGCAGTGATGCCCAGCGCCCCGAGGAGGGGAGGGAGCTGCACCCTGTCCCTTTTGCTGTGGCTGTGCAGAAAGCAATAGTGATAGCAATAATGAGGGAAAAACTGCAGCCACCACTCTGCCTTCAGCCCCTGTGGAGACGCTCCTTCGCATTTCCTCCCCGGCATAGCTGGAGGCTAATTTTCCTACGTGGAGCCAGGGTGGAAAGGATACAGAGCCTGTACGGCATTGCTGCCCTGCCTTGAATCCTCCCTGCCCCTTCAGCCCACCGAACAGCCGGGCTGAGACCGCGCAGCTCGTTTCACTGGTGCTGCAGACTGGATTCTGTCGACCAGAAAGGTGCAGGACCATCTCGGACATCCTTGCGCTGTTCATGGATGTCCCCATGAGTTTTCCTCTGCCACCTCAGTGTGGGTGACTGGGGAGAGTCTTCCCACAGCTCTGCAGGCTGCAGTGGTCAGGCCCCTCTGGTCCCGTATCTCCAAGTAGGAAGGGACTGAGCTGGGAATGGGAGAGAAAAGATAATTTTGAGTCGTCAAGGCTCAGGAAAGGTCCCTGGTGTCTTCAGCTGCTCTTTGCCACCAAAAGCCACTGCTGCTGCTGCTTGGAATTGCTCCCCAAGCCAAGCCCAGCCAGCAGCGTCTGAGAAGCAGGACGTGGAGGCAGATGCCTTCAAAAGGCACAGTGCGGTGGATGGCGTGGGACTTATCCCACCACCCAACTCAGCCTACTCCTTGTTTCCTGCCCTAAATTTCTTTGCAGGGTTGAGCATTGCCATCCCACGCTGTTTGGACAGGCTGGTCTTGCTGTAGCGGCGTCGCGTGTTTGTATCAAGCTGTGTTGGCCGTGCAGTGCCATCGGTGCAGGGCGACATGTGGCCTCTGCTGCTCCTGGCCCTTTTCCTGGTAATTCCACAGAAATAAAAGCAACTAGGGAGCGTGCTGAGGACTTTGCACATACCAGAAGAGGTAAAAGTGTTAAAGCAGGACAAAGGACTGAGGCTGCCCATCTCACGGGGCTTTCAGAGGCATTTCTCCCAAGTCTTATGCAGTTGGAATTTAAGTCTTTTGAAAAGCTCCTTCTTTTTCTTCTTCCATTTCCTCTTTTCTATGCAGTTTTCGGTTTGCTGTGGGCACAAGAGAGATGCACAGAAGTTTCCACAGTTAGCACGTCGTGGATCTGTGTGTAGGAGAGGCTGCAGAGTGCTAACAGAGGGTGAGAAGATTGCCGTAAGGCCTGGGGGGTTGTTATCACCCAGGTCCAGTGGGACAGCGCAGAGACCTGCGCTCCCCTGGTTGATGGCGGGTTTGACTTGAGCAGTGAGCTCCTCCCGCTCCGTCTCGCTGCCATCACAGCAGATTCCTGCACCTCCAGCTTTGAAAGACCCACCTTGAGCTTTCAGGCTGGTGTCTTGAGTAGCAGCAGCCAAAACCCCTCACCCGGCAGCCCCAGTGTCAGCCCCATCATTTTTGTCTTAGCAAGGAAATAATTTGTAAAGAATAGACCTGGACTGCGAGAGACACGTCCTACCACTGACTCCTCTCGCAACAATTACGCGCCTTATTTCTAGACACCATTTATAGAGATTTGCCTTCCAGTTCCCAGGTCTCACTCTGCTGTGAGTTAGGTTAAAGAGAGGTCTGGTCTCCTAAATCTTTTCTCCGTGCAGGCGTTTGTCGTGGCAATCAAGCCACTTCTGAGCCATCTTTTCAATAGGCCTAATAGATGCAATAAAATGGAATAGGCTTCCTTCCCATTTCGTGTAGTTTTCAGGTCATTCTTTATGGCTTGTTCTGAGTCTTTGTAATGTTCCAGGGGAAAGCGAGGACCCCAGAAGTGGTCACCGGCTGCCAGAGGGGGTTTCAGTGATGCTGTCAGGAGCGAAGCCACAGCCCAGCCCTGACGGCTGGGACTGCAGCTCTACACCCTGCGCTTGCTCTCCTGCCTCCCAGCACAGTCTGTAAGAGGTTTAAGTCTTTTTGCTCATTTCTGAGTGTGTCTTCTCTTCGTCCTGAGGCAGGAAGGTCCTATATTAGGAAAAAAACCCCACTTTCTTGGAGTTTTAATTGCACCATGCATTATTAATCTGTGGGACCTGCTGCTGCAAGGTGGCTGGAGAGCCCGAGAGCTTGGCCAGCTACAGGGGAGGATTTGATGCTGCTGTGGATAAAGAGACTTATCTGCTGTTAGGTGGTAAGGAGAAGCCACGGAAAGGTTGGCCAGTGGCTGGCCTTGGGGCCTCTGATCCAGGAACATGGAACAGGGTCGTGGCAATCGCTGCATCAGGGCAGCGAGGGGTGCACGAACCCTGCCACCAGCAGCATCTTGGTCCTCATCTGGGGAGGGGGATCCTCCCTTTGGAAAACAAGGATCACTGACGTCTTTGAAACCAGCAGGGAGAATATTTTGGCTTTGCCGAAACAGTGGCGGAGGGATCCCAATGCCCTGCAGATGAATTTGCCAGCCCTGGGGTGAGGGGCAGATCTGGATCTGTGCCCTGCGCAGCAGGGAGCGGTCTGGGGTCGCATCCAGACCTGCACATCCCCGCCACCACGTAACTGCAGCCCACAAAAGGTCTGTGAACAGCTCGATCCCCCTTTCTTCCCTCGCTTGCCCGGCACGGGGTGACGGTTGCCGGTGCGGCTCCATCGTGGCAAGCCTCGCTGGGGGAAGATCTGCGAGCAAGGCGGCGATACCCTCGGCGTGCGCGTGCTCCCTCTCTCCCGGGAGCTCGCAGTCCGTGCGGGGAAGGTACTTGCTCCCAATCCAGCTAAATTACTATTGACTTGTGTTCTCTGCGCTTCACAAACATCGCGCTCGGCCGACACCAGCGGGGCTGGCGGTATCCTGCCAGGGCTAACTTGGGAAGCCAGCTGTGCCGGGCCGTTTTTTCCTGCTCTTTCCCATCGATCAAAGAATTAAATTGACAGCTGGGGAATTTTGCGCGAGACACGGGAAGGGGAAGGAATGACTTGTGGGGTTTCTTTATAGGAAGGATGGGGTGGAAAGGGGGGATGTGGAGGCTGCGGGGCAGGCGAACGAGAGAGAGATGCGTGAGGTGGGGGTCTGGCTTGTATTTCAGTTGTGCGGGCGTTTCCAGCGAGACCCCCGGTCTCGGCAGAGGGCTGGGGGTGGGTGTAAAGCAGCGGAGCCCCACTGCACCTCGCCCCTGCTTATTTACAGTTGTTTGCTGGACGCGCAGGGTTTGCGGGGGAAGGCATGCTCCTCTCTGGACCCGATCCGGCGGGGTGGGAAGGGCCTTCCCCGTCCCCATCGCCTTCCCAGGTTGCTGCTCCGTTGGCCGCAGACCCCCAGGCTGCTCCATTTACCTCGCAGCTGCATTACAGACGCGCCGCGCTGGCCCTCACCTCCCAGCCTTTTGGGCTCCCTTTTTTCTCCTTTCTTCTTTTTCTTTTTTTTTTAATTTTTTTTTTTAGAGAGCATCTGTAACTAATGCAAACACATGCCGTAGCCGGAGAGTAAAACCCTGCAGGATTAGCGTGGCATCCGCAACCCTGCCACGTTCTAATCCCGTGGTAATCCCCCTCTCAGCCCACCCCCGCTGGCTTTGGCTATTGTTTAAAGGAAGCAAATGGGATCGTTAGCGGGCAAACCTTAACCAGCTTGGAGCTGCAGAACGGAAGTCGAACCAATTCTCTTCCCCACCCTCCCGGGGTTTTTTTTTTCCCCTTCCCCTCCTTGTTAGGCGGATGGGGGGGATGCTCCCAGTGCTCCCCAGGAGCGCCGTGGCTGAGCCGGTGAATCTGGAGCACGCGGTGGGGGCTGTTTGCCCTGCCAGCCCCCTGCCCACGCCACGGCAGGTCCCCTGGGCGCATTGCTTAGGGATGCTCTCTCAGCGCCCAGCACCCCGCATCCAGCACCCTGCATTCAGCATCCCGCATCCAGCATCCCCTCCGCCGCGCAACCCCCATCATCGCCTCCGCGCGGGCTCTCCGCCTGGGGCGCGTCGGGGTCTGGTGGGGAAGGGGTGGCGGGTGGGGGACACGCTCTTCCCTGCTGTGGGTTTGGGAGCTGAGACCACGTTTGATGCCGTTTCCGAGCCCCGAGCGCGAGGCTGGCCGGGGCAGCGGGAGCCGGGAGGGCAGAGGAAAGCGGGGGGAGAACTGCTGAGCTGGCACCTTGCTCCGGGTTGTCCCTTGTGCCTTTGGATGATTGAACTGGGAAGAGCCGCTGGAGGGTCTCGGGGTGGCACCTTGCGGCCCCCCTTGGCTCCCCCAAGCTTGGCGGGGTGGGCACCGGGAGGGGAGTGGGGGCCACCGGCCCCCCCATCCCCCGGCCCGTCCCCACAGCCCCCGGCGGGGAGGGAGGTGGGTTCTGGCGCTCTGTCAAGGAATTAATTGAAAAATAAAATCATTAGATGGGAACTCCAGAAATGCAAAATTGTTGGGAGTTGGGGGGAGGCGGAGGGGGGGATGTGAGCTTTTGTCAGGTTAATTTCTTCTGTATTGATGTTTTGTGACATTTACTTGTTGTTTATCTCCCGCAGCAGCTGTAATACTAAAAGAAAATGCACAGCTTGTTCCATTTATTTATTTTACACCTTTTCTTTAGTCCTATGGTATGTTTGTTTGTTTGAGAAACCCAGCGAGGCTTTTGATGTCTGAAAGCAGGATTTAAACAGCTGTTCTCCATGTGCTGCTCGCAAGCGAGAGCCGCTGGCAGGGGAGCGAGCGGGGGAGAGGGGGCTGCTCCGCGGCTCCTGCCGAGAGGGCACTTCTTGCCCGGCGGAGAGGAGGCAGCGCCGACGCCGGGCTCAGCACAGGGACCAAACGGCTTTGTCACCCCCAGCGCTGGGCGCTGATGCGGGGCTGGGGTGCTCGCCCACGTGCTGGCAGCCCCCGGGGGTTTCTCGCCCTCCCGCAGGCTGTAGCACCCACGGGGAGGGATGCGTGCACGGGGCTGCGCCCCACGGCACTTTGGGGAGTGTGACGATGCCGGGGGGGTCACAGGACGGTGCTGTTGGTGCGGGACAAGGGGAGCGAAGCAGGGACATCCCTGCCCAGCCTCCCGCCTTCACCCGCTGCCAGCCGAGGTGGGAGATGCAGGGCCGGGCAGCGATCTTGTGTCTCAGCGAGGATGTCGGTGGGTCTGTGTCCTGCCCACAGCCCTGCTGAACCCAGGCTGGTGCCTAGGTTGGTCTTGCGACCGCTCTTGGACAGCGGGTGGGTGAATTGGGGTCAACGGGAAGGGTCGGCATCACCAATGAGTTCGGATGCTGGGACCGTTTGCTTCCAGCAAAGCCCGTGAACCAACGCACGGGTGGTGGGTGTGGGGTCACCCCTCCAGCCACGGTGCCCTGCCAGGGCCTGGCTGGTGAGCAGAAGTAAATGACAGTGGAGGGGCTTTCCCCGGGAGGGGGCTGAGGGGGGCTGGAGGTAGCAGGGGATGAGCTGGAGGCGGTTGTCTGCGGGCCCGGATTGTAATCTTCGCTTTTCTTCTTCTCCCGCATCCCCTTCGCTACCACCTGGGCCTGGACAGACTCCCAAAAGAAGAGAAAACGATCGGAGGTTTTGAATGAAATCCTGGAGCATCTGGAAGAGGAGGAGAGCAACAAAGACGAGGCCCTCTAGCAGCTGCCTGGCATCTGGTGAGGTGGGTACGGGGCAGCGGGGCCGTGGCGGGCACAGCTGGCCCTAAGGGTCAAAATGCCTCGGGCCGCCGCAGGGTCGGCCGTGCCAGGAGGAGGAGGGGGTGGCGTTGAAAGGCTCAGCAGCCTCCGAGCCGCTGCCTCTCCTCCCTGTCACCCCGCAGCCCTGGTCTCAGGGGGTACAGCCCAGATTTGGGCTCCGCGTTGAAGCGAGTGCGTGCACTGCTTGTGTTTCTGTGTGCTCCCCAGTGCGTTTGCTTTCCTGCAAGGGAAGCCAGCAGAATTGCTGCTGCAGCAGAAATCGCTGTCGAGACGCGAATTGGCCCTCCCTGTGGTTGGGGGAGAGCAGATGGGCTGCCAAAAAAAAAAGCGCCTGTTTGGAAACCAACCTGCAGCTGCCACCACAAAACAGATAGTTTGGCAAAGGCCTTTTCCCTGCTAGCGCCCGCATCTCCACGGCTTCGCTCCCCCCAAGGGCGCCGTGCAGCCCAGGGTTTAGTTCATGCCACCTTGAGTCCTGGCTGGCATCGCTCCCCCTTGGCGTGTCTCCTTGGCGTAGCATCTCGAGGCTGGAGAGTGCGGGATGGCAGAGGCTGGCAGGAGGGAGCCAGGATTAAATAGCTCCCTGTGGGCAAACACCATGCCGTTCGGCCAGCCCCCCACCTCCTTTTGAGACCGCCTAGCGAACCCTGCCTGCGTTCAGAGGTGAGACATGGATCTCCCTTGCGTGTTTTTGTGGCCACGGTGGAAAACCTGGGTTGCTGGTAGGAAACCTGTTCACCAGCCACAGCATCCAGAGAAGTGCAATAAAAACACCAGGGGGGCTCCTAGGTCCCTTTGAACTGCACTCTGCTCCGCTTTTCCACCCACCGAGGGACTCGCCGCCCACCTCCATGGGGACGAAACCCCGTCCTGTGCTGAGAAACTCATCCAGGGCCAAGAGAGACAAGTGCGTCGCGCCGGCGCGCTGCCCACGGGGAGGAGGCTCGGGGCGCTGGGTTGACGAATCCCTCACGCTGGGAGAAAGCGCTTTCTCCAGCAAGGCTGTGTTTGCTCAACACCACCAAGGGAACGATTTTGACACATTCCAGCTCCCATTTTTACAACCACAGAAAAAGTTGCTGGTTCCTAAATCTCACCCAAGTGGCCTAGGGGCCCCCTGGTTTTGGGGTGCTGCTAGGGCTGCGGGATGCGTGCCTCCAAAGTGGCGCTGAGCCCACCGTGCCGGGAAGAAGCCGGGGCTGTCCTCCATGTATCGGCACCGGGAAGCCGCCCCACGCTCGCTGGAGTGTGTTTGTGTGCGCGACACACATTACTGCTGGAGAGGCTGTTTTCCTCCCGGCAATATCGCCTGTTGCTGCGAGGCGGTACCCAATACACCGAGCAGTGGGGTGCTCATAACCTTGCTTATTACCGGACTTCTGTTCAACCCGCTCCACCGCCGGCCGCCTGAATAGAAGTGCGTCTGGGGCTGGAGCCGACCAATAACCCTGCTAATGCGTCTGCCTCCCCGGGCTGCCGCAGGCGCGGGGCACGAGCACAGCGCCGGGCCCTGCTGATGAAAGGGAAGGTGCTTACGTGACCGCAGGAATAATCCGAGTTGGGTTGAATAACTGCCTGCTTCGTGCAGCGCGTCTGCAGGGAGTGCCGGGGCCTCCAGGTAACACTGGTTCCCTCGGAGCAGCTCTGATTTAGGGGTGTGCCTCCAGGTGTACGTGCTGTTAACACCTCCTCCAGCAGGCAGCCCGAGGACGGAGCTGGGCAGGGGTGGAGGTGGGCAGGGGTGGAGGTGGGCAGGGGTGGAGGTGGGCAGGGGTGGAGGTGGGCAGGGATGGAGGTGAGCAGGGATGGAGGTGGGCAGGGGTGGAGGTGGGCAGGGGTGGAGGTGGGCAGGGGTGGAGGTGAGCAGGGGTGGAGGTGGGCAGGGGTGGAGGTGGGCAGGGGTGGAGGTGGGCAGGGATGGAGGTGGGGAGGGATGGAGGTGAGCAGGGGTGGAGGTGGGCAGGGGTGGAGGTGGGCAGGGGTGGAGGTGGGCAGGGATGGAGGTGGGCAGGGGTGGAGGTGGGCAGGGGTGGAGGTGGGCAGGGGTGGAGGTGGGCAGGGACGGAGGTGGGCAGGGATGGAGCGGCGCAGGAGGGGCAGGACAGGCAGCATTGCTCGGAGCCCAGGCAAGCCCCACGCGTTCAGACGTGTCCTCTCCCAGCTCTGCAAATGTGCTCCCCGAAACTGGTCCTCCCACGGGGCCTGGGGCTCAGCACCGGTGGGCTCAGGGCTCCCCGGCTCTTCGTGCAGTCCCCGGGAAGGAGGCTGAGCGCTAGCACTCAGCGCCCAGAGCTCTAACACCCCGTGCCGGTCCCCCAAACCACGCCGCAGCCCAAGAGCCCTGCCGCTGCCTCCGAGCGGCTTCCCGGCCCCCAGCCCTGGGTTTTCCTGCTGTCGGGACCTGAGGCTGCTGGCTCAGGGGACAGACCCCCAAGATTCAGGGGTGCCCCCTTGGGACCTCTGCAGGGCTGCGGTGTAAAACGCTCATCCCTTATGTCAGCTCGGTGGATGGGTGGGTAAACTGAGGCACGGGAGTTGGAGCAGCACTGTCAAAGGGGGTCAGCAAAATGGTGACGAGCTCACCGGGGAGGGGGAGTCTCGTTTTTTTTCCTTTTTTTGCTCAGCATTGATCAGTGGCGTTCCCGTCCGTGCTCCCTTTGCCATCTGCACTGGCACGGCGGGTGGCAGCAGCGGGACCCGTCGGTGGTCCCGGGGCCGCTCTGCGTGGGGGTGATCATCGCGGGGAAACGGGGCTTTAGCACCCCGGGGGTGGGGGACCAAGCGGCAGCGCTCACGCAGCCGGCGGCCAGCAGCACAGAGGACGGAGGAGCCAGGCAGGGTCCCCTCCCAGCTCATGATTTAAGCGAAGCTTTGCAGGGTTGCAGGTTGGGGTTGGATTTTCCTGGGGTTTTTTTCCTGTTTTTCTTCCCCCCCCCTTCATTGTCTTTTGTGGCGGGGCAGGTTTCTTGCTGAGCGTCTCTGAGGTCTGCAGCGGCGACGAAAAGGATTAGCGCAAGCAGAGCATGTAGGCTTTAGAGAACAGAGCAGAGTTTGGTTTCAACATCTAATTCAATTTGTTCTGCCGAGATTGAAATATGAAATGGTTGCCAGTCAAACGTTCAAAGGGGGAGGAGGGAGGAAAGAAGAGAGGGAGCCTTCTCAAATTTAAATTTTAATGAAAATTAATTTAACCCTTTGATATGTTTTAAAACATGTTATTTCCCTGTCTGGAAACAGGCTAGAAAACATTCATAATGGTTTTTTTTTCTTCTCCGCACCTTCAAACATAATGAAGATTTTCTTTTTCCCTTAATGATACTTATCTTGTTGAGCGGTTTGACATTGGTTAATTTTTCAGGCCATTTGGTATCAAGGAAATCTGTTTGATGTGTGCGGGGGGGCTGTGTATGTGTATACAGATATATATGCCCGTACATTAATTACGAAAGTGCTGATCGCAGCTCTGGAGAACAGTTTGAGTTAATTCCTACTCTGCAAGCAAAGGCTCGACTTCTTTGTTACGTATTGAGAATCCCACACGTTGCACCCCTAAAATTACAGCGGGTTTAACGGGAATTTTCTGAAAATGAGCATATACCTGCTAATTACCCTGAATTAAAATGAATGCCTAAGCAGGTCTGCAGGAAATTCATCACTCCCCACTGCCTTTTTTTTTCCGGATCTGAAACAATCCTAATGATAAAATAATGCAAACTCTCTTAACTGTCCACGTAGTCAAACCTGGGAAATAGCCTCCCGCCGGACCTTCACCCCGGCGGTGCTTCTGCAGCTGAACACCATCGCAGTACGCTTATTTTGTTCGGGAGTGATCGTAGTTTCTTTTAGCTGTTATTCAGAAAGGTTGTGTCTATAACAAATGATCGCACACTAATTGTTGTAATTAGGCTGTGATGAGCTGTAGCCCTGGCCCCCTCGTTTTGCTGGCTGGTGACACCGCAGGGCTGGTGTCACCACGTGTGCCGTCACCCCTCGGCTGCCCGGGGCAGTTCTGGGCACTTGTAGGGTGCGATGCTCAGCGGCTCTGGGTGTCCTTTTCGGGGTGCGTTGTATCCAGGCTGTGCGGCTGGCAGAGGGGACGAGCAGCTGCCCAAGCCTCTGCCCCTGGCCGGGTCATCACCCATCGCCCTGCGGGCAAGAGCCAGAGATAACAACCGTCCTGGGGGATAACAACCCCCTGGGGTTATTTCGGGCTCTGGGGAGTCTGTCGGGGCTCGGGCAAGGCACGTGCTCTCCCCGTCGGAGAACTGAAGCCAGTAGTTTACACTCGGTCCCGTCTTCTGCGGTCCCGGGGATACGGTGCAGGGTCCCCGTGGGGTCTGCAGACCCCAGGTCGGAGCCGGCTGCCCGGGCGGGTGGGCTTTTGCCAGGTTGTGCCGGCTTCGTCCGGGGCGAGAGCCCGGAGGGCTGGACGGCAGCGGGAGCCGTGACGGCTGCGGCTGTTCCCTGGGCACCCGCCGTATCCCCCTGCCCGGGGCGGCTCTGGAATTGGATTAGGATATTATTCAAATGCAGCCTTTTTACTGATTTAGAGGGTTAACGGGTTTTAATGTAAAACTAGCTTTACTTTATTGCTGCCTGTTGCCAGAGGCCTGTGTGGGCTGTTATCTACTTAAGGGGACAGCAAGCAAGTCAACGCGGAGAGAATATCCCACGGGTCCCGGTTTTGCTGGGCGCTGCGAGTCCCTCCGCTGCCAGGGCTGCGCGCCTGCGCCGAGCGGTGCCTCCCGCTGCTCTCGGAGCCAGGCGGTGCCCTCTTGGGTTGCGCAGTGACTCGCCGCCTTCGCAAAACTCTCGACCGCGGTCCGTGTTGTTTGTCTCACTGTCCCACGGGGGCAGGGGACCCGGCGCCGGCACGGGCAGGCAGGTAGCATCCCGCTCTGCGAGCTGTTGTTTTCCCGAGCTGCAGCTTGAATTGCTGCTGCTTACAACGTGCCCCCGTCCCTCTGCCCAGCCGCGGGCCGTTTCTTTTCATCGCCATGGCACTGGTCCTGCCTACAGCACTGGATCACGAATTTCAGCTCTTTAGCCCTCTCCTGCCTTTGCAAAGTCTTCCTCCCTTCCTCGGGGAAGCGCTGAAGGGCCAAGCCCGCCTGTCTCTTCGCAGCAGGCACGCAGATGCCATTCGCCAGCCCTTGGCCGGGGCTGCAGGAAGAGCTCGTGTCCCCCGGTGTCGTGCTTGCTGCTTTCCAGCCCCTGCGTTGCAGGCAGCTGCCGGCTGCGGGCAGGAGCTCTGGGATCTCAAGCCTTTCTTTCTGCCTGTTGGCGTTGGCAGCCGTCCCCTTCTCCTCAGCAACTCTACCAGCTTTGCTTGTCTGCTCGCAGAGGCAATAAGCGCGGCGTCTGTAGGTGCTTGACGTTGTCTTCCTGAGCAAGATGTGGCAGGAAACACGCAGGAGGGGTTTGGGCTTTTAAAAAACCAGTGCTTTGGTTGCTGCTCCCTTGAGATGGAAGAAGCAGCACGAAGGCAGGCGTGCTGCTGGCAGAGCGATGCTCTCCCGCGGAGACCTTCCCTCGCTGCCTCGGTTTCCCCGTTTGCAAAGCACGGTGCAGACCTACAGGTGGAAGCAGCTGTACGCCGTGCCCATTCCCGCATCCCTGCCGGGAGCAGCCCGGCTCCCTGCCGGGTGTGCAGGTGTGCTGCAAACTCCTGTTTTAACCAGCAGTCGGGGCTTGCTTTTCTTCAGCTCCTAATTGTCTCCCTTCCTCCTTCCACCAGCCCTTTGCAATTGCAAACCCTGTTTGCTTCTCCCCTGCCGGAGGATTAGCCAGGGGATGCCGCTGCTGCCGCCCCATCGTTTCCCCGCCTTGCACGGAAACCTCCTTTACCTTCCCTGCAGCCAGCACTAAAATATTCTGACTGTGTCTAAGGGATCAGACGAGTTGCCGCTGGGTGACTGATTGCCACGGACCAGCCGGGCTCAGCCCCAGCCAAGGTGGCTCCCGGTAGCTGGACCCCATCGTGGAAGGGGACAGCAGCAAACTGGCATCTCCCCGGGCTGCAGCCGCCCGTGGGGACGGTGACTGGGACGCAGGCTGATTTGCTCGGGGTTTGAGGAGCACGAGCTTCTCCTTGATATTACGGCGTGTTTGGACCTTACCCCGGCTCGCACCGTGACCAGTGTTCGGCACCACCACCACCTTCCAGCTTCCACCACCACCTTCCAGCTTCCAGCACCACCTTCCTCGCTGGGAAGTAGAACAGGAGAGCGAGGAGGCAGCGTGCAGCTTTCCTTTCTCCGGTGCGCGGCTGCGTGTGGCTGAGACACGCTGCCTCCTGTTTTCCCTAAATATATGCATCGGAGAGGGAGCAAAATCGCATGGCAGGGCTTGAGATTTCAGACTTAGCCATTCATGAATAATAATCAGGCTCAGTAATTCACAGTAAATGGGTATCCAAATTGGCTAATAAGGGAGGCTTTCACCCCAAACTAGAGCTCGGAAGAGAGGCAGAGAGAATAGAACAGGCGTGGGCTGAGGCGGGTGTGTGCACGGTGTGACCTGAATCGGTGAAATACGGAAAGTGATGCCAGCGCGAGAGGGGGGAAGCGGGAGAAGGGGCGGCGTCCGACCTCCCCCGCCGCAGGGCAGCGGCGGCCAGGCTCGGACCTGCAGGAGCAGGGATCCCTGCGTTCCACAGTCCGTAATCAGTGCCACCTAATTAGGCTCAGCTCTTTCTTCCAGCCCTGGGACCGTGCTGGGCTGACTGCCCCGCAGCCCGCGCGGACCCGAGGGTACGGAGCCGGTGTCATCACGTCCCCACGCGTGACGTCCCCAGCTCAGGGCTTAGCAAAGCTGCCGGGACAGCGATTGCACGGGGCGCTGCCTATCAAGGGGAAGGCAAGAGGGGTGTCTGGAGCGTGTGTCGGGAGGTGGGGGGGGAAAAAAGGTTTTCTTCACTTTCACTCAGCTGAAAATCAGGTTTTGCTTTGTCTGCTGTTTAATTTTCTCCTGCGAGAGCAAGCGAGGCAGCGGTGGGAGCTGCGTTCAGGCGCAGTGAGGTGGGCTCTCGGTCTTCACCTGCCGGCAGCAGGCTCCGACGGGGAGGGGGCTCTGCCCCACGGGCACCCCCTGCTCCTGGGAACGGCTCCCAGGTGCCGGGCGCTGGACGGAGCAGCAGCAACGGGAGCTCGGGAGGTCACAGCGTCCTTCCCTACCGCAGATCAGCTGCTGCTTCCCAACAGATGTTCCTCTAGCAGCATCTTAAGACGATGTTAGATGAAGTTAAGATAAATAAAAAAATGGAAGAGCACCTCTGCAGATCTCGGTCTGTGATGCGGGCTATTTAAATACGCAGAATAGAAGCTCCAAATGCAGCTGATGAGTAGCTGAAGGAAGGATGCCCCTCCGAGGGCCGGCTGTTGCCAGGCGGTGTTTTGCAGCTGCTAAATGACTTTTTAAATTGAGGAGAAACCTACAGCCACTTTTACAGTCCCCTTAGCTCCCTTATATAGGGCAGCGCAATGGCTGGAGAGCACCATGCTGCCGCTTGGCTGAGTTACCAGATATTACAGTCCCGCTGTCCTACAGCAAGGAATCGCAATGGATTCGAAATAAACCGCAGCAACTCTGGCCAAAGGCGATTTTCCTCCTGCCCGTCCGCTCCCCCTCACCACTTCTCCCCTCCCGTGCTGCTGGATTGAGGATGCTCGCAAAATTTAGCGCGCTGGGTGGCGTGCAGCAAACAAACCTTCTTTTTTTTTTTTTTTCCCCTGTGACTTGGCTTATTTAAGTGTGTTGGAAGGTGGTTTTAGGGTGTGCAGAGTGTTTTTCTTTGGGGTATGATGGATGCTCTCGATGCCCCAGCAGCTGCAGCGCTGCCAAGCTGGTGGCCGGAGCCCCCCCGCGTCCCTCCGTCCCTTCCCTACAGCTGAAAGCAAAACCGGAGGTGGGATTTAGCGGGTGTAATGAGGACAGCTTTATCAGCCGCGAGAGATGGAGAGGAAATCGTGCTCCTGCCTCTCCCGCGTTTGGTGACCTAAAATCTTTCCGGAGTTAAGCGTAGCCCGTGTTAGCAGCCGTCCCGCTGATGCTGCTGGGGCTGGAGAAGCGCTCGGGTGCTGCCCTCTGATCAGTCCGAAGGTTTTCTACTCCATCAGCTTAGAAATCGGACCACCGAATGCAAAATAAAGCTTCACCCAAAGCGCCACGGGAGGTGTCTGTCCCGGCCACGCGCTAAGTCCCCAGGCAGCCGTCCCTGGGGGCCGTGCCCTGCCCCGCGAAACCCGGCAGCAAAGCCCAGGCTTAACCTCAGCCTATCCCTCCTGCCGAGCCTCGGCAAAGCTGAGCCCTGCCCGAGCCCCGCGCCGGAGGCTCGGTGTATGGCCGGGACCGAGGTCTCTTGGCGCTTTGGGTAAAGCTTTGGGTTTGCATTTTGTGGTCTGGTTTCTAAGCCGATGAAGTAGAAAACCTTTTAATTTCTTTTCTCCCCCAGGCTCCGGGGGGTGTGCGGCAGGAGCTGCCGCCGCCGGCTCAGCCCGAAGCGGGACCCCCCTCCAGCCGCTCCGGTGGCACGGCTGCCCCCTCGGCTGCCCCTGCCACCCCGGGGCTGGGAGCATCCCACCGGCGTCTGAATTAGCCCAGGTTATTTCAGCAGAGCCGCGCCAGGCAGAGACGTGGTGCTGGTGGCTCCGAAGGCTCCGTAACGCCTGATGGGGAGGCAGAAGCAGGCAGATTGCAGGCAGGAGCTGTTTTAATTTCATTTTTGGCCGAACCCAGCCCAGTGTGTCAGCCGGGGCTAAGAAAACCCCGGGAAACGGGAGGACGGACTGTCCCAGGAGCAATTTGAAGTGTCGGAAGAAGTGATGCGGGGCTGCGGCGGGCTCGCCCCGGGGGTGGCAGCTCACCATCCCACCCCCGGCAGGGTAAACGGGACGGGCACATCGCCCGCGGGCAGCCGCACAGCAGGCGCTCCTCCCGCCTGAAATGGGGGCTGAAAAACGAAAACTGGGAAGTTGGTTTTTTTTTTTAATTAAAAAAAAACCCGACCCCACCCTGTGTTTCAGCTGGTGTGCCTGGAGCCCCGCGCCCGGCAGCGAGTGCGGCTGCATGCGGCGGGAGGGGGTGACGGCAGGCAGGGCGACGGCGGGCAGGAGCCTCGGACTTCGTTAGGATTCAGCCGTTAGATCTCTCCTTTCTCTCTGATGGCTGAGTGTGATTGACACTTACAAATTACCCAGCCAAAAGTGTCGAGTCTTTGACCCCTGAGTAACATCTTTGGCAAGCCTGAGATTTGCCAGCATTTTGTCATCTAATTACTACAAATCCCTTGAAAATTCACTGGCTGGTGAATTTTTAATGCGGGACAATTTCAATGTGATGCATCGCCCAGATGGGCACGCGCGCGTGCTCCTTCCCTCTCCCCCCGCCGCCTCTCCTCCTTCCCTTTCTTCTCCTCTTTCTCGCCTTTCTTTTCTCCGCTTCCTCCCCCCATCCCGTTCCTTACCTCCCGCCTGCCTGCGTGCATCTGTATTCGCGGGACGCGCCCCGGCGTCTCATCCCCTCCCCAGGCTCCATCCCGCTGGAGGAGCCGGCTGTGCCCGGGATGGAGCCGGGCACCCCGTGTCCCCCCCAGCCCAGCAGCAGCGTGCTCCAGTCCCCCTCGCTGTCTCGCCGGCGGTGGCAGGGAGCTGCTACGTGACACTGATTTGTTTTCCGTCTTCTCAGGTCTCTCGCTGATGGACGCAGAGGGAGAAGCCTCCGCTGGGGACTCGGCAGCCAGCCCACTTGTTGCCAGCGGAGCCCGCTCGTCCTGTGAACCCGAGGGCTGATTTATGCCACGCGTCCAGGTCTTGGTATTCCCAGCCTTTTAAACAGACCTTGAATTCGTAGCAGGAGGAAGAGCCCTCGTCTGCCGGCGGCTCCTGCCCGAGGATCTCCTCTTAAATCCGGGCAGGAACGTGAGTCCCCTCATCTCAGAAACCGCCCAACCTGGTGGCACAGAAACCTGGGGAGGGGGACCCTTCCCCCGCTGACCCTTCCGGCAGAACCTCCTCTGAATTAAACAATCATTTCTGTACATTAAAAACCACGCGTATATTTTAAGAGTTTTCCAAACTGAGTCACGTCTCAGGTTTGTTTGGATTTGTTTGTTTAATCCCTGTTCGCCACAGCTAGGTAGTTCTTTCGGTCTGATAGGGAGATAAGCGCGTTTTAGGAGGGAGGCCTGGGGTTTGCTGCGTTCGGCTTTGTGCCTGTGTCATTTCTGTCCCCGCTCTCAGGCAATCGCCTCCCGTCTCTCCCTTCCCGGCTTTCAAAGGGAAAGAGGCTTTGCTTTTCAACCAGGGTACCGCTTTACATATGTACGCAGCTGATAAAGTATTTTCACTTCGCCCCTTTCCCCTCTGGGAATCGCTGTCTTACGGCAAAACTGTTTTGTCTGACAAGGGCTGCAACAGATTACACGTGTTGGCTGCAAACACAGGGCCTTTTTTTTCTGCTTTTTTTTCTTTTTGAGAACTGCATACCTTTAAAAAAACAAAAAATCTCTGCATTGCCGAGCTCTGCCTTTTGCCTCATGTCCCCAGGAGCAGCCCCGTGGTCAGATCTGCTTGTGGCATCAGACCTGCCGGGGCGATGCATCTCGCCGGGTTGTGTGTCCGGATTGTTTTTCTCACGTGAATTTGAGCCCAATTCCAAAAAATGCCACTGATTCTGTCGGGGCTGAGCACTTCAGTTGGTTTGGCCTGCGGTTTCGGCTGCGCTTTGGGGTGGGATTTGTTGGGACCCCTCGCATCAGCATCCACGGAAATCAGCGGGACTCGGAGGAGCGATGCCCTCGTGCTGCTGAGGACCAAGCGCCGAGGTTCACACCGGCAGCTGCAGCCGGGGACCGCGTGTGACGGACTCGGTGGCTCGGGGACATCCAGGACACCCCTGTCTGACCCAGATGTGGACCGTAGATTTCTCCCATCTCCTCTAACTGGGAGCCAGCTGGGAAAGGTGTGGGCTCTGCTTTTCAAACAGGTTGTTCAGGCGTTAAAAGGAAAACCTGAAAATCCTCGGCTGGCTCTAGCAGGAGGGGGGCAGAGCCAGGAAACCCCTGCCCAGGAGGGGGTCTGTCCCCCGGCTCCATCTCCCGAGCTGCCCCTTCCAGAAATGTCCCTTGTCCTCCCAGCAGGAAGGCGGCGCTGGCACCCGGAGGGGAAGGGCTCGGCGATTTTAGGCACCAAGGAGGAAGGGAACACCAGGATTCACTGACGTTTCACTGTGCAAAAGCTGCGCACCAGGGCTGAGACGGGCCCGGATTTCAGGGGGAGAAAAATGAGGACTCTCTGCAGTGTCTTAGAGAGGGCACCCAAAGCTGGAGGTGCCCGAGGGTGCTTTGGAGGAGAGGAGCTGTTCTGCTCTGGTGCCGTGGGAGGGGTGCAGCGTGTGTGCTCACCATCAACTCATCTAGGCTGCCCTGCCTGCTTTAAAGGGAAAATACAAGATGTTCGGCGCTGTGTGTGAAGAAGCGGGGTACGTCACTGGAGATGGAAGGCTCAGGGGAAAGCTGCCCTCCGGGAGGGATATTGGCTGGGGGACGACATCTGGGGAACCCAGGCTAGACGCCATGGGGGAGCGTGACCTGCTGAAAGCCTGAGGTTGAGGTAGAAGGTTCCATTTATCTATGAGCAAACTGAAACCAGAAGCCCGTCCTTTTGCACGGGGTTTCGTGTGTCGAGGACCGGAGCTGCACCAAGGCGCCTGGAAGGGACCCCCATGGCGAGCAGCTCTCCCTGCACTGGTCTGCCTGCTCCCAGAGACCTCTGGGGACCCCCGCGTCCAGCAGACTTTGGACCCGGGCACCACCCATGAGTTGTGTCACCACGGGGGACCCAGGGAGAAGCTGCGGTTGCCTCAAGCGTTACTGATCGCACCGATTCGAGGGGCTTTCACTGTGGTTTCTGGGGGAGAAGGTCCCACCAGCAGCACAGTCTGACTCCGGACTGAGGACACCGTCCTGGAACCTTACGGATGGGCATTTTCACGCCCGAGGACACCCAGAAGCGATGTGAAGCCTGACCTCCTCTTTCCCAAGTTTGTGCTCTCTTTTTTTTTTCCCCCATCTCCGCATCTTCGCCTGTGAAATCCCACCGAAGCAACAGGCCCAGGGAATACTTCGCTTCCCCCGAGTTGTTTGTGGGGATAATTGTGTGCTCTCTCGGCTGAAACCTGCCGTGGCTGCACGGAGCGAAGGCAGCCCGAGGCCCACGGCGTCAACGGGGGATGGATGGGAGAGAACCACGGGTGGAAAATACTCAGAGCAAACCAGCCAAGAGCCTATAATCATCCCTCACCCCAAGACCGTCCAGTTTTGGGGACACCCGTTTTGCTCTCGGTGCCTTTTCCAGCTTCTCTGTGCCCCGGTCGAGCCGGGGACAGATGCTGCATCCCCTCTTGCAGAGGTGGGCGCAGCTCTGTTTATACCGTGACGCAGCGACGATCCTGCTTGGTCCTTTTCCCAGTCTTCCCATCTTTTCCCAATGATTTATGACCTTCAGCCTCCCATTATTTCACTCCACTCCTGTTTCTTGAAGAGCCAAGTCGGACGGCCTGGAGATGCTCCCGGCGGTGGGGGGGCACGGTGGGTCACGGCCGGCGGTTCAGCGCCTCTGCGTGGGGTGACGCTGCCGGGCCGGGCCGGGCCACCCGCGCCCCGACACCTCCCCAGGGTCTCCCCAGGCCTGGAAACGTCCCGGTGCCCACCGGCAGCCCGCGGCGCTCCGTAAGCCCCCTGCTCCGGTCGCACGGCGACGCCTGGGTAACTGAGAAGTAATTAGTGCCGCTTGCTGCAGCGAGTAAAACCCAAATGTCAAAGAACAGCAAAGCTATTAAGACCCGTTTTTACTGCACCTTTGCAGCCGAAGTCTGCGTGTGTGTGCTGAAATCTGGGGGGATGAATCTGGCCCCGATGCGATGGGTGAAGTCCCTTCCCTGGCTGTGCAGGTCAGTCCCTGCTCCCTGCCTCAGTTTCCCCTCCATCCCCTCTGTGAGGGACCCGTCGTGCCCTACGTGGGGAAAACCACGCAGTTGTGTGGATGGGAGAGGCCAGATCCTGCCCGGGGGGTGCAAGGCAGGGTGTCCCCAGCTGGGGTGGGTGAGGACGGCTCAGCAGCCAGGGGAAACCTTCTGCTCCAATTTAGATCTTAAAAATCAGATGAGCTGTAGTGAGCTGAAGGGCTCTCCCTGCCTGGGTACCCACCTGGGTGCTGCCATGCTCCCAAATCTGCGCCTTGATGCCGCAGCCAGGCCCTTGGGGAGCAGCAGGGGAGCAGGCAGGGGAGCAGCAGGGGAGAGGCAGGGGAGCAGGCAGGGGAGCGGCAGGGGAGCAGGCAGGGGAGCAGGCAGGGGAGCAGGCAGGGGAGAGGCAGGGGAGCGGCAGGGGAGCAGGCAGGGGAGCAGGCAGGGGAGAGGCAGGGGAGCAGGCAGCTTGGCTGGGTGCAGGCAGGGGAGCAGCAGGGGAGAGGCAGGGGAGCAGGCAGGGGAGCAGCAGGGGAGCAGGCAGGGGAGCAGGCAGGGGAGAGGCAGGGGAGCAGGCAGGGGAGCAGCAGGGGAGCAGGCAGGGGAGCAGGCAGGGGAGCAGGCAGCCTGGCTGGGTGCGGGCAGGGCGGCGGGTCCCGCGGCAGGACTGCCATGCACCAGCCTGCTTCCCGTCCCTGCACCGAGCAGGAGAGGGAGAGAGCGAGAGAAAGCGGGAGGGAAAGGACATGTCAAATCAATCATATTTAAACAAAAGCCTCCTCGGCCCAAGGGCCCTTTTAAAAGCTGCTTATTTAATTAAAAGTCCCATTTTCCATATTTATGGCCCTTATTCAGTTAAATATTAACCGCCTGGGCCAGGGCTGGTTTATTCTTTGGGAAGAGGCAGCGCTGGGAGGTTCATTAGGGGTTTATCAGGCAGCGAGGCGCCGGGCAGATGGGTGGATGGATGGAGGGAGGGATGCGGGACAGCGCACGTGGGCTCGCGCCGGCGCCCGGGGACCGCAGGGACGGCACCACCACTGGCCCGGCTCTTCGGGGTCACCCCCATCGCCTTCCAGCGGGATGCAGAGAAACGGGGTTAAAAATAGGGGCATCGGGACTGTTGGGACGGCGTGAGAGACAGCAAGGCACAGCACGCGTGGTCACATCGGCTCCTGTAGGACACGGCCCGAAACCCAACGCTGGGCACAGCGCATCCCCCCCAGCGCCCCTAAGTTGGGGCAGAATAATCATAAGCCCCCCCAGTTTTGCCCTGGGGCCGTTGGACCACCACTGGCTCCCGGCCAAACCCTTCCCAGGGCTGGGCAAACCGGACTGTTTTCCGCCAGGATCAAATTCCCGGCAGCTCAGCAGGCAATCCGTGCCGGCGCGTGACGACCACGGCTGCGCGAGCCCTCCCTGAAGGTTCGTTGGCCGACCGTGGTGTCAATACACCCGCCTGGCCTTCGGGAACGGGGGTGAGGACCTCTGCGGGGGTGAGGTGGACCACCCTGCAGACAGGCGTTGGAGGGTCCAAAGCAGCATGGCCGCGCTGCGGTGGCAGTGCCTTTGGGGGGGGTGGGGACGAGGGGCACCTGAAACCCACAGAGTCTCCTGGGCTTGAGTTGGGTTGTTGGTGCTCCAAGGAGAAGCAGCGTGTCCTGGCCATGACGGCAGCAACAAGAGGGAGCGGAGTGACCACCGTGTCAAGGAGAAGGTGCCGAGTTGGAGAGAGATGGGGTCTTTCTGCCCACGGGGCTGAAGGCTTTGTGTGTGCGTACGGTGGCTATGATCCAGCTGACGCCGAGTGGGGAGTCAGTGCTCTTCTTCTGGTGACGGTTCTCCTTGCCTTTTGGTGGTTATTTTGCCTGGCTGTGTCAGACGGGCTCTCGGCTCAACATGGTGGTGACCTTAGTGAAAATTGATGACTTGATGATGTCTAACGCGTCAACCTGCTCCCCCTTGGTACGTGCAAGCGGCTGGGGGCTCTGCTTGGCTGGGGAGTTTGTAGATCATTGTCAAGTGGTTCCAGTATGTCATTTTACAAGGCAGTAGTGGAGCAAGAGACTTGACCTGGGCTCTCCAGTTTGCTGGAACAGGGCTGGTTGGGAGAAGCTGGCCACGTAGCTGTGGATCTGGAGCTGGCTCAGGAGCCCCACTCATGGGCCAGCCTGGCGGGGGGAAGGTGGGAGGCACCTTAGGCCAGAAGTTTCTCTGTGCAAAGGTGCTCTTCCTCCATGTGCTGCTTGTTTTCCTCCCATAGACCCACGGGCAGCTCTCGCAGCACAGGGCGATGGCTTTGAGCTGCCACCATCAAGGTGAGCCTCTCCAAGGGGAACACCACGGAGTAGGGGAGCAGCCATGCTCCAGAAGGTGTCCATGGGCCCCTTACCTGGGTGGGCCCCAGTGCTCACCCCTGCCCTGGGGCCGGCTCTGCGGTGCAGGGTCCTGTAGGACAACCTGCTTTAGATGTGCTGGGAGATGCTCTCGGGAGGGAAGGTCCCCTGTGAAGACAACGGGAGAGTGGGGCTCCCCCGGGCAGGCACCGGAGCTTGCTCCAAATTCTGCATCCACGCTTGGCCCCTTCTTTTTTTTTTTGGAAGAGAGCAAGGAGCCCTGTGCAGCGCCGAGCACCCTGGCCTGCCGGGTACCGCGATGTCCAGGCAGGGGATGCAGCGGTGGGGGGACGAGGGGAGCATCTCCCCCTCCACCCCGGCGTGGTCAACACAAACCAAGCCCTCCTCTTCCTCTCCATCAAAACCAACGTGGCGCCGGCCCGGGCAGCGGAGCCCGGAGGAGACCTCGCGTTGGGAGGGTGGTGCTGGCAGGGCCAGGGATGAAACGGAGCCGGCGATTTCCTCCGGGGAGCGGGGAGGCGAGGGGGGAGAAGGCTGGCGTGCGAGGAGGGGTGGCGGGAGAGGGAGAGACACCGGCTTATCAGAGAAGTGTGAAGACAATAATGCAATCTGACATTTCTGAAATGAGACCCCCCGGTTGCCCTGGCAACGGCTCACGTGGGACCAGCTCCCGGGAGACGGCTCCGAGATGTGCTATAAATGATGTTTGATTAGAATTTAAATCATTTAGGCGGAGAGAAGATAGGCCTTTTGTCAGCGCGGGGACCCGCGGGGGTCAGCCACCCAGCAGCTGGCTGGGCGCGCGTCGGCCCCGGGCAGCGCGGGGACCGGGGCGAGGAGTCGCCCGGGGGCGACTGCTCCTGCCCTCCCCCCTGCCGGGGGGTGCTGACCCTTCCAGCCGGGCGAAGAGGGAGCTTGAGGCCAAAGCAAACACGGCGGGGGAGGAAGATGCTGCATCCGAGCCCGGGGACGGTGGCTGGCGTCTCGGCAGCGACGGCATCACCCGAGTTTTGGGTTTTTTCCCAGCTGGTGCGAAGGCCCCGAGATCCTCCCATGGCTTCCACCAGCTGAGGACCTGGCCCTTGGCTTTTTCAGCGGTGGCAAATGTGCGCTCTAATTAAGACAATAACACTTCAGAATCAATTCTGCCGCCCTAAAACTTTCCTCAAGGAGCAGGGAATGAAGCATGTTATTACCTCCAAGTGGAGTGCCCTTCCCAAGAGAGATGGGCCCAGGTTGCCTTCAGGGATGGGTCCAGGTTCTCCCCAGCACCTGCAGACCATGGCCCAGGTAGGCTCTCCAGCATCCAGCCCTGTTTAGAGGAGCTGTTTGCGGCAGGAATCGTGCTGGACAACTGTGCGCTGGGCATTTCTTGCTCCTTCCAGCTCCTTGGCGCATGCAGTGAAGTCCTCTTTGCTGTGCAAAGTCTTCCTCTTGATGAAGTATTTTGTCTGGCTCCAGGGGCTCACGCATGGAGCAGCCGAGATTGAGGTGGGCTTGGCAGCTGTGGTTTATGTTCCTGTCCTGCCGAAACTGCAGTTACTGGGTTTATTGAATGAGGTCTCCAGGTGGTGGTAATGAAAGGCAGGAAAGTCTCAACTCAGGTGCAAGGTCTTTGCTTTGCTGCTGCCTCCTGGTGCAAAGGGGTTGTGGTTCACTCTGGTGCTTGGCTGCTGAGGGCACCACTTGGATCAGCCCAGTCTTGCTCATCCATTCAGTTAGAAGATGACTTAAAAGGATCTGGACCTTCTTCTGAGGTCTTATGTGTGGTGTGCAGAGAAGGCCACCATCAAAACCAGAGGCAACCCCATTTCAAGAAGGCTGGAGAAGGCTCCTGCGCTGCCTTGCTCTCGTTATCTACTCACGGGAGATGGTTGAGCTGGGTGGGGGCTTCTCGAATGGCAGATGCTAGGTCAAGTGTTGTAGGCTGACGGGGGCTGGGAAATGCTCCATCAGCCGAGCACGGGAGCTCCATCACCCTGAGCCTGGCCGAGGAGCTTCCCCAGCTCACCTCAGGGAGGGATCCCGTATTGACTCCCCCCACCAAGCACCCCGCCGTCGAGTCCGCTGGCGGAGCCATTTATTTCCTTTAATATTAAAAAGCCTGAACCCTGGCCTGAGATTGGGTAAGGAAGAAAAGTGGCTGATTTCCCAGTTGGTGGGAGAAGGGGGTTAAAAGCAAACCAGCAACTGGGCACAGGCTTTCTTCTTGGAAAATTTTGAAATTGCCTGCTCTTTAATGCCACGGTTTAGGTTCAATGAATCTTTAGCGCTTGCCTTTCAACTTCCCGAAAATGCCATCTGATCATGAAATTAGAGCTAAACTAATAAGTCTCAACAAATATTAATCTAATGAATTTAGCTTCTTTCTGTTTGTGGACCAGCAAAGAGGGAATTGCAATGTTCTCATATGTATTAATTATTTGAATGTATTCAACAAACCTTTCCTGACTGCTTTAAGCGTGCGGCTGGGTCATGAATATTCTAACTCCAAGTTCTGTTTCTTGGTTGCGATCACCCTGTAAACTGAACTACAGTTGCCCACCGGTTTGGGCTGAGAGCTCTCCCGAGGGGAGCGCTGGGTCTTGCATGCAAGCCCTGGGCTTTGCTGTAGGCTTTCTGCCTTCTGGTGGTCTTTCTCTCCTCTCAGATGGACTCTCCGAATGTCTGCAGGGTGAGCAGGGTAGGAAGAGAAACGCTGCAGAGTGAATCAGGCCTCAGATCTTCAGGTTTCTCGGTGGCGTTCTCCGGGGCAAGGGATGCGCAGGGCTCGGCTTGGTGGCTGGAAGGCGCTCCCGGTGCCTCTGGGTGGTTTTGGTGGGCCTCACCGTGATTGTAAAAGCACTGATGAACACCTGCGGCATCGCACTGGGTTCGCTGGCTAATTTGGTAAATGCTGTACCCAGTGCTGAGGTGTTCCTGGGACGCGCAGCACAGCGGGCGCCGGGTCGGTTCCAGGCAGCGCCGCGTTTGGGCTGTTCCCCGTGAGCACTGCAGGAGAACGCCGGGAGCTTCGCCAGCAGCAAAGATCGCTGGTCTTGTGCTGGCGTACAGCTACGGAGCCGGCGGAGGTGGGTCAGAGCAGGACCACAAGAAACCTGGTCAGCTGGAGTCCTCACCCGTCCGCAGCTCTGCCTCCGCAAACCGGACGGGGTTTGGAAGCTGGAGACTCCCTGGGCAAGGTCCCTGCTTGCCTCCCTGCGTAGCCGAGGGCGGAGCGGTGCTGCTCCCCGCTGCCTTGGAGCAGTGTTTTCATTAATAGGTGCTTTGCTCAGCTCCGCAGCACCGGGGGAGGAGGGCTGGGGGTGGCAGCAGAGCCAGCCGGGTGCCTGCCGAGGCTCTGGCAGGGGTGCCCAGCTGGCAGAGGGGCTGTTGGGGCCGGATTTTCTTCCTGTGGGATTGTGCACCCCCTGCTCGGGGAGAGGGGCTGGTTTGGCTCCGCAGGCTGGCGGGCGCGTAGGCGGGAGGTGCCGTGCGGGGCCGGCGCTGGGCCCCAGCTGCGGCGCTGGCGGTGAGACCCCTTAATTGGCACGGGGAAGAGCGCAAACCCGTTACAGGCACGGGCTTGGCGTGGGCAGGTCTGTGCCTGCCGCCTGGGGAAGGTCTCCTGCAGCTCCTTCTGCCCGTGCCATAGGATCACAGAATCATTAAGGCTGGAAAAGACCTCGAAGATCATGGAGTCCAACCATCAACCCAACCCCCCCACGCCCACTGGACCGTGCCCGCCGGGTTCGAGCTGCTGCAGGTCTCCAGAGCCGGGCCGGAGGTGGGCAGCGGGAAAGGCAATGTTCTGGTGCGCCGGAGCCCGGCGCCTGCCCCTCGCTCGCTGGGGCTTTGCTGGCCTTGGCAGGCGGGTCTGAGCATGCCGAAGCTGTCGGCTGGAGGAGGGAGGCTGGACAAACGTGTTGCTTTTTAAATTAGCACTGGGTTGATTGGGTTTGCGATAGGGTAGCTCTGAGGGGTGCCCAGCTGGCTGGCCGTCCCCTTGCGTCGCCCAGGTGGAGATGTGCAGGGCGCTGGAATGGGCTTTGCTGATGTCCAGCCCCGGGAGGCTTGCGGGGCCTGGGGGGTGCAGGGGGGTGTTTTAATAGGGCTGCGAAACAGAAAAGCATGCTCGGGCCCTGCTCTCCTCTTGGGGACTATCCTGGTGCTCTGGAGGCTCAGAAATGCCTGGAGCATCCCTGCTGCCCTGCCGTGGTCGGCCACGTGCTGCCCAGCGCCGGGAGCAGGAGCCAGGAGAGGAGGTGACCCTTCCCAGCAGCCTTGCAGCTCGGTGAAGGTGCAGGGACAACTCAAAGAGCTGCAGGCTCCCATTGCAAAGCCCCTCTCGATGCTCTCCTTCGCCTGCAGTCCCCAGGCCACCGCCCCGCTGCTGGAAGAAGTCCCTCTTGTCACTGATACTGCTCACCCTGCTGCCCCTCCCCTGTGTCCCGAGCTGTTCGCGCTCCGCTGGCGCGGTGGCACGGCAGTCCTAAATGCACTGTGCCCTGAAGTCCTCCTGCCGCTGTGTCCCGGGCAGGTCTGCCCCGCTCTGCCCAGCCGGCTCGATGCGCTGCACGGAGGGCTGCTCCCTCCTCGGCGCGGGGCAAGAGACACCCGTCAGTCCCCCGGGGGAACAGCCGGACCCTTACATCTTGAGACTCCCCTCGACGGTGCTTGGAAACACCCGGCTCTCCCCTCCCTCCACGTCAGACCCCTCGCTGGCGGGGAGGAGGGCTGAGGAGGGGCCCGTTAACGACGGGACCCCGTTAACGGCAGTATTTCGGTCACGCCCCAGGAGCTGCCCGTTACGGGAATTTCTCCTGCCCCTTCTGTTCGCTGGTGCAGGTTGCTTTAGCCCCCCCCAGCCCTCCCCAAACAACACAGGGGGCACTTTGCTTTCTGCCTTTCCCCTGGAGCCAGGCGGGGCGGGGGGGAGAAGCCCCAGCCCCGCGCTGGGGGACAGGCAGGCTCCTGCCCTGCTGCAGTGGCTGTGGTGGCCAGCACGGGCCAGGGATGCTCTGTGACACCGGGATGCTCTTCTGCACCCTCCGCCTCCTGGAAGTCCACCTGCCTTGGGTAACCGAAGCGTGGGGGGGTTGCTGGAGTGGAGCAGGGCTGTGCCCCCAGCCAAGGGACACAAGCCATGGTGTCTCCCTGCTTTCATGCGCATCTCCTGCTCCCCATCCTATGCAGGGGGCTGCGGTAGGAGAGAGCCACCGACATGCGCCCGGCCTCGTGTCATGCTCTGCCCTGGTAGAGCATCTCCAGGCTGCTTCAGACAGCTCCTCCTGCAGCATTCAGCCTCCTTCAGGCAAATACTTGAAATGCAAGGTTTCTAGCCTAGCTCCTGCCCCACGTCCCTCGGAGGCCTCGTGGCGGGCTGCGGTGGCACATCACAAACCGCATGCCCAGGGCTCCCGCTGCCCCTCAGCCTCCCTGATGGCGAGGACGTGGTGGCTGGGAGCTCGTGCAGGTCTGTGGGCCTGGGGGTCCCCGGAGAGACCCTTCTCGTTCTCCCCACAGGACACGAGACCCCTCAGCCGGGGAAGGTGGGTCTCTCTTCACCAGCTCTCCCATGTGCTGGTGGAGCCCAGGACCCTCCTCTGGAGTTTGCAGCCCCCTGCTGTAGGGCACATCCTGGTCCATGTGCTGACGGGGGGGGCTTCAACCTGCGTCCCCAGGGGATGGCACGGCCAGTGCGTCAGAAGCGGCTCTGGTAGCTAGCTAAATCTCCGTTGTGATTTCCTCAAGTGAGCTATTGCCCAAACTGCAGCAATCTACCTACGGGAAGTCATAAAGAAATCCTGCAGGGAAGCTGGGCTTTCTGGTCCCCGACGCTGGCCACGCAAGCCACCGGCTCGCCCTGGGAACCCCCCTTGCAGAAACGGTTACTTTTAGATGGGGCCGGGAGGAAAAAGTAACTTGTTTTGGTTCAGATCAGAAGTTAATTAAAGGTCTTCCACCAAGCTTTGAGTCATTTGACAAATTTCCTTTTCTTTTTCCTCCCTCGCAGCACCTTGCTTTCAGGGCTCACCTGCAGCAGGGGGCCCTGGGGACACTTCCCTGGGGTGCCACCTGCACCAGCCCTGCATCCTCCCGGGGTGCCGGTCCCTGGCAGAGCGTCGAGGAGCAGCTTTCTGAGCTGAAGTGGGCCAAGGTAATAAAGATAGATACAGAATGGGCATAAAACTAAATATATTGCTGCGTCTGATTAAAGACAAATTATTTTTGGCAAATATTAATGTTCTGGCAGGAGTGTTAGAGGAGCCACTTCACCACTCCTGGGAGTATTCTTTTATTTCCTTTTAGGTCTTCAGTTTGATATTTAAAACGCCCACCCAGGTCTGGTGCCTCCCTCCACGGGAAAGGCCCCTGGGGCTGGGGACAAGGACGGGGCGAGGCAGCCCTTGCCACCTCCCTCTGCCCTCGCCTGTAACGGGGGCAAAAGCTGCGTTTGCAGCTCAGCCAATGTTTGCGGTGTCCGCCAAGGCTGGGCTGGCTGCGGAGGAGGTTTTCCCAAGAGGACCCAGAGGTCATGCCTTGGGTTTTCACCCACAACTCTCGGCTCTGGGAGCGGGAGCTGCTGGGTGCGATGGGCTGGCCTTAGGAAAACCTGGGCTGTGGCACCGGTCGCAGAGGCTGCGGGATGATGCTGTTGCGCTGGTGTAAGTGCATTAAGATGGCGCGGCTTTCCCGGTGCCACGGCCCCTCTGAAGTTTGTGTCTTGGGGAACCCCCTCCGCTTAGGCATAGCGGGGCCGAATCCAGCGCGAGGGCCGGGGAGAGGACCCGGAGGGTTAGCGAAGGGGCAGCCCCCGGCCTGGCTTGCAGGGGGGAGCTGGCATCTGCGGAGGGAGCAGCGCTGGAGCCCGATGGGGATGGGTGAGGGTTTGCTCGGTTATAACAGAGGGTGCTGCCGCAGCCAGGCATGGCAGCGCCAGCGGGAAGTGGCTCTGCCGTCCCCGACTCGGCAACCCACCCCTGCAGGAGACGGGAGGTCCCAGCTCTGCTCCCAGCAAGGCTTTGATCAAAGCGTGGAGAGCCGGGAGCCGGCGTTGCTGCCGGAGCCGCGCAGCAGTGCCCGCCACGCAGTGCCCGCATCTCCCCGGACCGTCTCCACCTGGGCTTGCAAAGCGCCAAAGCCCGTGACCTGCCAGGGCTTTGCTCCTTCTCACCCATGACGTCTCTGGGAGGAGGAACAGCCATCTTCCCCCTTTGTTCGGCTTCTCGCAGCCGCGGCTCCGGGAGCGGTGGCGCAGAAATGACGGATGGCGGGGAGGGAGGCGATGCCGGACACCGGGATGCCCGGGACGGTCGGGGACCAAGCGAAGGGGCTCCGCAGCATCGCTCCTTTTGCTGGCTGCTCGACTGGGCAGGTGCAGGACTGGTTTCCTGACGCTCTTCTGCTCCTTTCCTCGGATGCCCATTTCCCAAAGCGCTGCATGGACCTGTGGTTAACCCTTTCCGCACCCCCAGCAGCAAAGTGACAGCGGCTGTCACATCGATCTCCCGAACCCTCCTAATTTTTCTTTTTTTTTTTTTTTGTCTCCAGACATTTGCTGCTTTCCCCTGTATTAATGGAGGCATCTTCCATCACCAAAAAGCCTCCAGGGCAGAGGCAAATGGCATCAATAGCTCTGCAGCCTGTCAGGAGCACATGCCTGCCAGAGAGCACCGGGAGGAGGGACAGCGTGACACGGGGAGCAGATGGGGCCAGTCCTCTTCCACCACCCCTTGCCAGCAGCACCCTCGCCCGGTTGGTGCCTCCTGGATCGGACGGGGCTTTCCCCACCCTCGCCTCAAGCTCCTTGCTCTGACCCTCCGGCACTGTGTCCTCCCTGCAGTTCTTTCCATTTTCCCCTTTTCTCCCTGAAAGTTTCCCTTTCTCCCACAGCTGCAGCCCTGGCTGGGCTGTTTGGTGGCCCAGCTGGGGGCCTTTTGTCCCATCTCCCCACTCATGAATATTTAGCGTCAGATTTGGGCTAGTCGGTGCTTGAGGAGCATCACGCAATATCGGAGTGATTGACCTCCGGACGCAGTGGGCTGGGCGGGGAGTGGTACAGGACGGAGAGGAGGAAGAAACTGGGTGTCTTGCAAAAAAACACCCAAAACTCCGCATCTATGCAATTGTGTCGCAGCTCAAGAGAAGAAATACCTTCATTTCTCCGTGGGAAACCAGGAGATGGCTCCGTGTTGCTGCTGCCTCCGCAGCAGAGCTGTCGGGTCCTGCTGAGACAGCAGTGCAGGAGGAGGTGTAAGACTGGGGTGTTCTGGGGGGCTGGGGGTGCGTGAGGCCCCATGTCTGGTAGTGCCATGAGGAGGTGGGACCCAAGGCTGGTTTGCCTGGCAGGATCTGCAGCAAGGTAACGTGGAGCACAGCTGTCTGCCAGGCACGGACCTGCTGCCCCTCTGCCAGCGGTGACGGGGACCCGCAGGGGCGGCACGGGGGGTTCTGGCTGCTTGGTTGGGCCAGACCTCCAAAGAAAACCCCGTCCGTGGCAAGGTGCGTTCGGGCAGCCACGCTCCGCTGCTGCCGCGCGCTTCCCAGCCCTCCTCGGGGCGGAATGCCCCGGGCACCTCCCGCCCCGTCTTCCCCGAGCGCAGGGGGCTGAGGTCGGCCGGTGCCCAGCACAGGGCTGCGGCCGCCGGCGTGGCTGCAGAGGCTCCGGGAAGCTGTAACCAACACCCAAAGGCTAGCGAAGCTGTTTTGCCAAATTTACACCCCTTCCCAGCCAAGGGAGGGGGTGGCAGGAGCCACGGCCGCCCCCCCTTGATCGCCACATCTATCACGGTGTGCAAATGGCCACGCTCCGGGAGGTATCGGGCGGCGTTTGCAGAGGTGCCGGCGGTGTCAGCCCCCCCTCGACCGCCACGGCCCCCCGGGGCACCAGCAGCACGGGGGAAGAGCTCAGGGATGCTTTGGTAGCAGCAGGATCCGGCCCCGAGCTCTGCCCCCTTCCCTCCCCGCCGAAGCAGCCAGAAGGGGACAAGGTGACACGTCCGCGCCGGCCACGGGCGAGGGGGCTGGGCAGGGGCGGCGTGGCGAGGGGCTCCGTCGCGCGCGGCCTTTTGAAGGGAGTTTTACGGCGGCTCCTGCCAACTTTGCAGAGCCCGCAGGAGCTGCGGGGGCTGGGGGCTGCGGGGGGCCGGGGGCCGCGGGGGGCTGAGGCAGCGGCGGCATCGCTCCGGCTCTTCGCTTTTCTTCAAAGCCATCCTGCCTCCTTCTGTCTCCCAGCACTTGTTTTGTCTCTGTTCCGTCTCCTCTTCGCACGTACCGTTCGAGTGGCTCTTGTCTATTTATTTTCTCTAATGGCATCAGGCTACAAGTGGCTGAACAGTTAAAATGAACACCATCAGGCGCTTTTTTTTTTTCTTTCTTTTTTTTTCCCTTATATTCACTCTGGAAATGGGGGTCTTTGCCCTTCTCCAGCTGGGTTCCCAAGGGATGGGGCCTGTCCCCTTCCCTCTGTCCCCTTCTGAGCCCCTTGACCGAACCTCTACTGAATTCGCTGAATGCAGAGAGGCCTTAAAATGGGGTGCTCCCGTACCGTTGGGGTGGCAAGCAGGTGGGTGGAGGGGGAAGATCCTGTGATGCCTTCACCCAATAAAACTGGAGGATAAGCCAAGCTGTCAGCAATGCCGGGGCCACCGCTCCTGCGGCTGGAGGACCTGGCCCTTCCCCCGAAAAAGGGGAACCAAGCCGAATCTTGTGCCACCAGGAAGGGGTTTGTGCGAATCCCACCTACTGCGCTGTGCTCCTAGTGCTCCCCTCGCTTTGGTCACCGGCCGGGCGGCGGTGGCCGAGGCACAGCCTCGGGGGGCTGTGGTCTCCCGCCCCTACGTGTGACGGGAAGCGGGGCAGGATCCGTAGCGGCCCCGGGAGCACGGAGTGGCCTGAAATGCGGCTCCTGGCTGGGCTGCAGGGGCGACCACGTGTGCTGCAGGGGAGGCAGGATGGGGTTTGCAGCTTGAAACCACTCCTGGGGTGTGATGGGTGCTGGCACCCACGCGCTGCTGCGGCCCTGAGCTTTCCCTGCACCCCCGCTGGCGTGGGAATAGCGGTGAACGCAGCCGGGCCCCCCCAAGTCTGTTCCTTAGAAGTTAAGTTGATCAACTCCAGGCAAAAAAAAAAGGTTATTTCCCCCTCTCTGAACGTTTTTTCGGCGGCGCTGGCATCCCGACAGCCGCGCACCACCGCGCCAGCCCGCCCCGAGCCGCGGGGGCAGGGTGACGGATCTTCCTCCTCTGGCCGGGCCAAACGCGGAGCAAACGAGGGAAAAGCAAATGAGATTGCGATCAATCCTCTTGTAATTTGTGGGGCTAATAGAAACATCACAGCTGGATTTTAAAGAAATATATAGCGGTGCTAAGCCAAAGCTTTACGAATGAAGTCCCCTATTTGCCGTTTCTCCCTTCTCCCCCTTGCCCCAAACGCAGACTGTGATCGACTTCACGGCCACGAGACTTTAAACACTCAAAATTAAGCGATTCCCGAGCGTGGAGTGGGTTTAGGAGAAGCGGTAGACGGGAGCCAGCTGTTGCAGTAAACCCCCGCCCACCCACCCGCCCGACGCAGCCTCGCCGCAGCGCGGGGCGTGGGGCGGAAGCCATGCTGTCCCCCTGGGCAGCCGCAGGGCTTTCGGGCGATGGACCCCAGCGCAGGCGCGCGCCCCTCGCCGTGGCCTCGGAGTGGGTTTGGGAGTCGCTGTGGGGTGACGTTGCACAGCAGGCACGAGTGCCAGTCCAGCTCCGTCGCTGGGTGAATGGGGTTTTGGGGCTGGGGGGGTCGGCTGGTGCCGAGGGGTCCCCAAAGGTGCCACGGCATCACCCAACCACAAGGCGCAGTCCTCGCCGTGCTCTCAGCACGCACCCCTTAGCACCCCGCTCCTCGAACCCCCCCGGACCCCCCAGCCCCGACCCCGCACCCCAACCCCTGCTGCCGCCCCCAAACCCTGGGGCTCCCCAGCTGCAGGGGGGCTTCCAGACGGGTACGTGGGCTGGGGCGAGGGGTGCTCCAGGCTGCTCCCCGCCTCGTGCCACCTCTCCCGCCCCGCGCCGGCGGCGGCTGAGCATGCTCCATCCCCGTCCTCCCCCCGGCTCCCTTTCCTCCTTCCCTCACAGCTGCTTTCTCCTTCTGCTCCTGCTCCCCTCTCGCTCCCTCCACTCTGCCTCAGAGACACACATAACTCTCCCGTGAAATATATACAGTGTAAATATATAAAAAGCCGGCGTTTGCCTGCTGCTTATGTATTCATGAAATAGTAAATAAATTTTATGGGATAATGTGAAGGCTGCCAGGGAGCAGGAGGATGAAAACTAACCCCTAATGAGCCTCCGTGTCAGTTTGGCACACTCGGGATCGATCTGCCGCTTCCATTTAGCGCCCGAGCGCGGGGGTGGAGGAGGCGTTTCCTCGGCGCGGCCCCGAGCATCGCTGGCGCGACGCCTCGGTGACGGTCGCAGGGTCACAGGCTCAGCCGAGCAGGACGGGGACGGTGGGGTGGGGGAGTGGGCTGTGGTGGCGTGGGTCTGGATCGGGCTGAGATTTGGGAGGATGCGAAATGCAGGGGTGGGTGGGTGCCGCTCAGGTTTGCATGGGGAAGGATGCAGGGAGGGATGCAGGCTTGCACGGGAGGGAATGCAGGGAGGGATGCAGGGAGAGATGCAGGCTTGCACGAGGAGGGATGCAGGGAGCGATGCAGGGAGGAATGCAGGCTTGCACATGAGGGATGCAGGTTTGTAAGGGGAAGGATGCAGGGAGAGATGCAGGGTGAGATGCAGGTTTGCACATGAGGGATGTAAGGAGGGATGCAGGTTTGCAAGGGGTGGGATGCAGGGAAGGATGCAAGGAGGGATGCAGGGTGAGATGCAGGCTTGCACGTGACGGATGCAAGGAGTGATGCAGGCTTGCACAGGAGGTATGTAGGCAGGGATGCAGGGAGGGATGCAGGGTGGGATGCAGGCTTGCAGAGGCTGCCGGGTTGCAGCGAGGATGCCGCCCTCGGCAGGCAGGCGAGGGGGGCTGGGGGTGACAAGGCTGGCGAGGGGGCTGCAGAGGTCGGGGACAGCCAGGTGAGAGCCAAGCGCCGTCTTTCCTGCCAAGGCTCCGGCCCTGCCGCTGCTTTTGGCCATGCAGGCAGCCCGGCTCGGGGGGTTTGGGCTCCATCCTTCCACCGAGATGCTCCCTGGGCAAAAGGAGCCGGGCTTGCCCGCAAGGCCAGGCGGAGGAAGGGCTGAGCAGAGCCGCGTTTCCTCTCCGCAGCCCCTCGGCAGCCACCGAGGGCTGCAGTCCTCCCCGGGCAGCTCCCACGGGGATGGAGGAGGGCGAAGGCTGCCCCGGCCGCCGGCCTCCCCTCGCTCCCGTTATCCTGTCCCGGGGATTAACGGGGATGCAGGATGTGGGGAGCTCTGCAGAGAAGGAGAAGGCTTGGGTGTTACCATCAAGAAAAATGAGTGTGTGCTTCCAAACGCCTGGAGACGTGGTGATTACCGGACACCCCTGCACACCCGCCGAGCTTAGGAAAAATAATATGGGGAATCCACCCGCACCCAGGGAGGAATCCGGGGGGTTTTGCAGCTAAAAACCAGCCTGGGTTGGAAAGAAACCAGAAACGCTGGTTTGGTTAAGGCACTCAGGTCAGCAAAGGTGGCAGCACCACCTCCGGTGCTGCGCCGCCGCCTCCTCCGTCCTCATTTATCGCAGCAAAATTTAAGGCTTCATGTAGAAAACACCAAAACTGGCTGATCGGTTGTTTTGGGAATACTGGGGAGGCTAAGAAACATTTACACACATAAATATGTCACAGCTTTATCGTCTTTGGTGCATCCACTTTCGAGGCCACCTTCGGGTGCAGCACGTGAGAGTCCGGCAGGCGCCACGGGATGCAGGATGCCGAAGCTGGTGGAAATTTGGCACCGGATGGGTTTTCCATCAAGAACCCTTGATTTGAGGGAAAAGAAACCTTTCCCAGCAGAGGTTTCGCCAGCTCGTTACAGCGCTGCGTTGGGTGATTGTCCTGGTTCCGGAGATGCCGCGGCGTTTCCCCGCCGTCGTCGCCCGCCGTCTGCCGTCGTCTTCACAGGGCTGGGCCGACCCACGTGGGACGCAGCGGCGTTGCAGAAGTCACCGTATTTGGAGTATTTAATGGGATGGCTCATTCCCGACGGCCACCCTCACCCGGGGGAGAGCTGGAGCCTGGATCTCCGATGCTTTTCACTCCTCCTGCAAACCCCTCGCTCAGCACCGGGGCTCAGTCCCACACCGCATCAGCCCCTTTCCCCGCCCCAGCCCCTCCAGCCCCCACCCATGGGTGCTGCCACGGGTGGGACCGGCTCCGGGCACCGCCGGCTCCTCTTGCCGGCGCGGCTCCCCAGCCCCAGCCCTTCCCTCCCGCGCCGCCTCTCCCCTCCCTCCCCCCTTGTATTTTTTTTTATGGAGGGAATGAGATGGAGAAGTAAAAATTATTAACCCCGAGGTCAGCGCTGGCTGCCTCATTCCTCTCTAGCTTCAAGCACTTTCTCCCTCATCTGTTTCACAGACAGCGATGTTCGGCTCAACACATTTGCATATACTTATTGCATTTTTTTAGTCTTTATCTATTTATTTATTTTTAAAGAGCCAGAGCTGCTCTTGCCTCTTTTTTTCCCCTCCTGTGAGCTTTCACCAGCCGCTCTTTGGGATTTCATTCCCTCCACCGGCACGGCTCGCTGACGGAGGCAGGGGAGCGCAGCACCCGCGTGGTGTTGGGGGGGATGCTGGGCTTCACCCTCTTCCTCCCCCCTCGATTTCACCGCCGTTTTCTCCACGTTTTCCCTATGAAATGGCCGGGTTGCCCCTTGGCTGCTGGGGGAACAAGAGCATGGTGGAGGATGGCCATCAGGGACGCATCCATCTTGCACTTCACGGTGACGTTCCCCCCTGAAGCACTGGTGGGGAAGGGCAGCGGGAAGCTCCCGGCAGTCCCACGCTTGTCCGAAGCAGGATGGAGATGGAAACCCCTCGCCATTCCCGAGGCCTTTCCCGGGTTTTCCGCAGCCGCCGTGGCCGAGCACGGCTGGGTGCGAGGGGAGGGACCGGCTGGCTCCTCCAAAGCCATCCGCACGTGGCAAAGCCTGCACCCTCCGTTAGGCATTTAGCAGCACCCCCAGGCTCAGCACCCGCCTTCTCGTCAGCACGGCGAAGCCTTTCTCCTCCCATCCACCCCCAGAAATACTGGGGGAAAAAAAATAAATAAAAAATTAAGCATGTTATATCTTAAGCCCAGCATCTCCAAAAAATCACTCGCCGATATCCATAATGCTCCGGCAGCTATTAGAGGCGCAAGAAGGAGAGAAGGGAAGGAAATGAATGCCGGGATAGAAGAGAAAATTCATAGCCCCGCTGATACGCCATGATAAATAATTATGAGTTATTAATTTTAAATTACATCTTTAATGCGTTGCATGATTTTAATTCCCACCACAGTATTAATATAGGGACTCTGGGTTTGATTAATTTAAAGCGGAACAGAAAGGTGTCGATTCCCGGGGCTGCTGGGGAGCTCGCGGGGCCGCGCGGGGAGGGGGCTCGCCCCGGGTGGGCGCCGGGGCGGCTGCTCCTGCGCCGTGGTACGGAGGAAAGCAGCCGAGGACGGGGTGCGGATAGCGGGGTGGACGACAGCGGGGTGTTTCTGAGCCCGCAGCCGCGTTACCTTGGGGAGGGGGTGGGGGAAGCTGGGAGGTGCTGCATTGCCGGGGGGAGCACCACAGGTGGGTTCAGAGAGCCGGAGCACCCATCCTGCATCCCACCCAGCATCCCCCAACGGCCCCCCGCCAAGGCCACCCAAGAGCAGCCCTTAACCGCTTCATCCCAAGTCCTTATTAACAAAACTAGAACAGGGACCGTCATCACCGAAAGCCGCTGGGCGCGTCCACCCGCGCCCTCCCACCGCAGGGACCCCCCCGCCGCTCCGCCGGGGCCAGGAAGCTGCTCTAAGTTTGCTTTCCGAGTAAACTTCCCCTAAGTGTGACAATCGCTTTAGCTTCCCAGCGAGGATTTACCGGGCTTCTGTTATCTCTTTGAAAGTCGGAGTTCTCCAAATGGGCATGAGAGAGCAGCCGGAGAGGTCAGAGCCAGTTAGGCTGCACAGCCGTTCAAAGCCCCCTTCCAAGCGGCATTAAAGACGGGATTAAGTCTAAGAGGGTTATGGAGGGAGGAGTGAAACAGCCCTGTCCTGCACACAGCGCCGAGATAAGGCTCTGTTCTCTAGGTGTGAACTCCCGCGTGTGCAAGCCCAGGCACTCCGGGGTTTGCGGCAGAAATTGGAGGGATAATACCAGAGGCGGGGGATCAAGCCGGAGCCGAAACGGCCCCCTCGCAGGCGGCGGGGTGGGGTGGTGCCGCTCGCAGCCGCCCCGCTATTTATAGGATTTTTAATCCAACAGCACAAGCAGCCTGATTTTCCGCTTGTTCGGCCCCAACGCAGGCCGTGGGAAGGCACGGGGTCGGGGGGTCCCTGGGTGCAGGGCTGGGGGCTGGGGCAGGGGGCACCCGGGGCCCCCTGCTCCCATCCTGCCTCCTGGGGAGCCGAAAGGAAGGGCTGGGGACGGGTCTGGAGGAGAGGCCGGCTCGGGTGGTGTTGTCCTGAGGCATCACCACGTTGTCCTGCTGCGTCCCGGAGCCAACCCGTCGGTAGGGTGTCAGCATAACGCAAGGTGCTGCCCCCGCCCCGGAGCCCCCGGGCGAGGGTTTGCTCTCCCTTTCCCCTCTCCCAGGGCCGGGAGCGGGTTTTGAAAGGCTTCACGCATCCTCCTGCATCTTTCCAGACGCTGGAGCCCGACGGGGCTCTTTGTGCCCCGTGTCACCCACTGCCAGTGAGGAGACACAACCCCCAGATCCTCATGCAAGGGCGGGGGGTTTGCTTGGTTGAGGGGCTGCTCTCCCCGCCGGCCCCTCCACTTCATCCTCCTCTGCTTGTTCTAATTCATTCTCCTGCGGCAGCTTCTGGGCGATGCTGAGACCTGCCCAACTCGTGACAGGTCCACAGTCCCCAGCCCCCAAAGCCGGCGAGCGGAGGGCGCGCAGGGACAGCAGCACCCCTCCCCGGCAAAACCCCCCGGCCAAGAGATCAGCCGTGGAGCATCCTCTGAGGTGGCTGCCACACGTCCCTGGGGACAGCCCCACGGGTCCCTGGGGACAGCCCCCACCTGGCTGTGCTGGCTCGGGGGGGGCATTTCCGTGCTTACACTAAACCCAGGGATTTTTCTTGGCGGCCAAATTCCTGCTCTTTTTCTTTAATCAATAGGAAATATTGGCAGGAATTTTCTAGACTTTGGGGATTTTACTGGGAAATAATAATTTTGAAAATGGTCCCTTTTCCCCGGGTGGTAATGGGGGGGTTAAGTGTCGATGGTTTAATTTTGTTATCCTGACACGGGATCCAAGAGCCCGTTACGAAACGGTTTTTTCGCGGTGGTCATTTTCCAGCCCAAGCCCCAAGGCGGCCGTGGCCCGCGGGGCGGTGTGGCCTCCAGCCCGCCCCAGCACGAGGGGTGCGGGCGGGAAAGCGGGACGAGCGGGATGAAGGGACATGGCCACGGCTGGGGGGGCAGGTGGGGGCAGAGCACAGAACAAGGCTCCTGTCGCTGGGCTCTTCAGCTCCTCTTCCTCAGCACGTTCCGTCCTCTGCCTCGGTGGGTTCGGGTCCCACCACGGACGCTGCAGAGAGCCCATGAGGTTGCCATTAGCCACCGTTAATGACTGCTGTGCCCGCTCCTCGGGCAGTCCCTCGGCAGCAGCACTGCCCCTATGGAAAAGGCGACCCACATCCCGGGGGAGACCTCGGGGACGGGCTTCTCCTTGGTGCTCATCCCTGCGGCAGCTGAATATTAATGGTTTATCCATCTCTCAGCGTGGCCGGGAAGCAATACTATCGTGCCACGCCAGTGGGGAAACTGAGGCACAGAGACACCCATGCAAAGCCGCTGATGGTGATGCTGAGACCAGACCCTGCACTGGCATTTTGGGAGGGATGAAGGCACAGGATGGGGATGGGGATGGGCATGGAGCATGCTGCACTGGCCACCTTTCCCCTCCCAGCCCCCGAAAACAGCCAACAAGAGGCTCAGCCAAGGGGGATGCCCCTTGCCCAGCACCGCCTGAGCGTGGTGGGCTCGCTCCCAGCAGCTTCGCCGCCCCCGGTGGGGTTTTGCGGCCCCGGGAGCCGCTGCCGGCAGAGGGAGCGGGAATGGAGCGGGATTTGAGCCTCTCCCAAGTACGGTATTTGCGCTTCTCCTTTATTGGCTGGGTCCCGAGGCCGCTCTCCGAAGAGCCAAGTGACAGTGTTCTGTCTGCACGCTCCGAGGCTGTTAAATTAAACAGTTCAGGGAATTAACTGCATGCCACGAGCTGCAGCAAACCCGCTCGCAGCCAGAGACGGCTGGATTTGCTCCTCGCCAAAACAAACCAGGAAAACAACGCTAATAAAGAAGGATAACAGAGTCCCCGCCGCGGCGTGGAGGCTTTTATTTCTTCTTTTGCCTTTCCTCCTTATTTTTTCAGGGTGGGTTTGAGGGTCCTGACGCCTGTGGTCAGGATGCTGCTCCCTCGGGGAGGTTTGGAGGCTGGGATGGGGCTGCCCGGAGCGGCGGCTTGGCCGGACCATGGGCTGGTGCCTTCCTGCTCCTGGGAGCCTGGGAGGGGATTTGTCAGCCGGCTGGCAAGCAGGAGCGCTCCGGGCTCAGCCACGAGCTCAGCCCAAGGTCGAAGCCCGGCTGGCTCTGCCCGGAGGCAGGCAGCGCTCAGCTGGCCGTGGCCGAGCGCTCGAGGGGGATATTCCTTCCCAAATGTGCCCCCTCGCTTCGGAGCATCTCCCCGACGGCTTCGCGCAAGGTCTGCTCAGCCCCCGGCTCGGGGCCAGGGACCCCCTCCCTCGGCACTCCTGATGCTGCTGACCGGGGTCTCCCACTGCCCAGCAGAGCCCCCGGCACCAGCCCCTGCCTGCTGCATCCCCCCTTGGCTGGTGGTGGGGTGCTCTCCCCCGGCACACGCAGTCCTGCCCCCTCCCCGGGGACCCGGCTCGCCCGCGCCGGCCGGCCTCTGGCTTTACCAAAACCAGGAGCTGCTCCGAGGCTTTCTCCATCTTCTCCAGCCGCGGCCCAGCCAGCTCCGGCGTGGCGTTGCAACAGGAGCTTTGTGCAGAGGCCCGGGCAGTGCGGGGGGATCCCCGCTTCTCCTATTCACCCCCCTCCGCCAGGTTTTTGGGTGCACAGAGCATCCCCGTCCTGCCCACCCCAGGGCAGGGAAGAGAACCAGTCGATTTTTTTTGCGAGGTTGCTCGGAGGCTCCTTTCTTCTTACATTTTTTTGCCCTTTCTGCAAAGACAAAAGATAAGTGAGTGAAGAGGAGGAGCGTCTTCACACCCACCGAGGTCTCTGAGGGCCTTTTTCCCTGGGCAGGGCTGAGGGTTGCTTGGGCGCGGGTGCTGCCGTGGGACGGAGGTGCTGAGCCCCGGTGGCCTCGCTAATGCACCCATGTCTTGACACTCTTTTGCTGCATCCAAGGGCTTTTTATGATCCCTCTCCCATGCACAGCTAAGATCTCCGGGTATTTTGGGTGACGGGACCGGTCGAGCTCCCTGCTTGCTTGCTGGGCACCAAGCCCCGGGCTTGGGATCTCTCCCAGCCCGGCCGACGCGGGCTCCCTCCCCGCGCCGCTGTCAGGAGGAAGATGTAGAGCAATCACAGCTCTGTGCTGCAAATATTAATTATCCACTAACTGCTCTCCAGGCAGCCATTAGATCTCAGCTCTCCGACAGCTGTTCCCAGCCGCCCGCCCGAGGGATGCTCCGGAGGGGGAGCAGCCGGGGGGCGGCGGGGGGCCGGGAGGGAAGAGGTCCCCACGCCGCCGCCCTCCCGAAGGGTGGATAAGCCAGCGAGGGGAGGGAGGATTTTGGTGTCGGCACTTTTCTTTCCCTGCAAAATATTCCCATTCCAGGGTTTTGGGGGTCCGTCCTTCCCGCTAGCCCTCCATCCCTGCCGCAGGAGGATGAGGAGGGTTTGCTGTCCCAAGGGTTTTCACCTTTTCTCATTCCTCCTGCTGAATTTCTGATTTCCCTCCTGGCTCGCTGAACAGGGTCACAACATCTTGCTGCAACCACTTGCAAACCCCTCATCCTTTGGCTCATTTTCTAGAGCAGCAAAATTGTTCTGGTTGGGTCCCATCTCCCTCCTTCCAGCAAGGGGCCCCACTCACCCTGCTGCTTCACAAACCCTTCCCATTTTCCTACCTCTTGGATAAATCCAGCTTTTTTTTCAGTTGATTCCCCCCAGGGTGGGAAGCTGTTGGCTGCAGCCAAAGGCAGGGCAGCCCATCTCACCGGCGAGACCACACCTAAGGGCAGCTGCCCCCAGACCCTCTCTGTGCCGGGACCCCCCCAGACCCCAACCCCTCCGTCACCGCTCAAATATTTCGGGCTCTGGTTGCATCAATGAGCTGCAGACCCGGCGGGGGGCAAATGGCTCAGCATCCCCCTTCCTCAGTTTCCCCATGTGGGAAGTGGATGGAAAGCATCGCCCAGCTCTTAGTGGGGTGCACCGAGTTTTCCGGGCTCAGCAGGATGCGCACACGGGGGTGCCTCCCACCCAGAAGGAAGCCCCAGCCCACCGCGCACCCTGCGCGAGCAGCCCTCCCTACGCCCGTCTTCCCGCAGGCAGAGCGGGCAGCTATACCAATAAGGAGCTAGTTAACGAAATAAATGAGCGAGGTAGGCCCGTGCACATATAAATCTCTCTGAGAGAACATTTAGACGTTCCATATTTGAGCTGGCTATCATTTAAATTACCGCTCTGCCTCCCCTCAACGTAGCCCCTTATTACCATGTTTTTAATGCTCAGGGCTTAATTGCAATTGCTTGCGGGCTCCCCCTCCAAGCTCTCGGCAGAAATTAGCTGCTTCTCCTGCCCACTCATTATCCACCCAGCCCGGGAGGCTCCGACGTGGGCCGGGGAGAAGGTCCAGGTGGCTCCTGGGGGTTTTCCTGGGCTCCAGGGAAAAGCCCCTTATGATGGGAGCTGCCTGGAACATTAAAAATGATGATATTTTCTTTCATATTTTCCTCCAGCTGCCCGGGGAGCGGCCGGGTTTCAGGGGCTGGAGAACATCTGGAGAAGCTCTTGCAAGGAGGAGAGGTCTTCTTCAAGAAGTTGAGCTGCGGCGATGGCTTCCAGCCTCCTTTCCCCGTGATTTATCTTCCCGTCCATCCCCCTGCGCCCTGCCCTGGGGGGTTCGCTGCCACCTCCCTCCCTCACCTGCAGCAGAGAGAAGCAGCCACCCCAGCATCCCCAGCCTGGCCACTTTTTCCCCCCAAAAGAGGTAGGAGAATGGGAAGGGTTTGTGAAGCACCAGGGTGAGGGTGGGAGTGGGACCCCTTGCTGGAAGGAGGGAGATGGGACCCAACCAGAACAATTTTGCCTCTCTGGAAAATGAGCCAAAGGATGAGGGGTTTGCAAGTGGTTGCAGCAAGATGTTGTGACCCTGGGAAGGTGTAACGGTTCCCTCAGCCCCGGAGGTAGAGTAATAAGAAAAGGTGAAAAAATATTCAGGGAATAATATATATATATATGTTGAAAAACACTGCATATGCTCATCTCTTGAGGGGGAGGATCCAGCAAGAGCTCAAAATTCAGGTCAGATTTGTCAAAGGGCCCAGTGCAGAGCAAAACCCAAATATTTTTCCCCAGAAAAGTGAAAATATTTGGGTTTGGTCACTTTCCAAGGGAAATATTTGCCCTCTTCATTGCAAAACAAGAGGTTTCCTTCACCAAACTGGCCTCTTCCAACCCACCCAACCCAAGCCACCCAACCCAAACCCTGGGGAGATGCCGCCGGGTCCCGCAGGGGCCCCGGGGTGAAGCCGGTGCCCCGAGCCAGGCCAGGAGCAGGCAGGGCGCAGGCAGCAGCACCGCTGCCGGGGGGGGCTGGAGGGGGAGAGGTGGTCCGGGGGTCCCGGGGGCCTCCCCAGCGCCGGTGCCTGGCGCGGGGGAAGGCGTCGGTAATTGGCAGCCCGGGCTCGGCTGCCCTTTCTGCGGCGCCTTGTTTAATTGCACTGGCTAACGGTTCAGGGGCAGAGCTGCTCGGGGGCCTTATCTCTGCTTTCACCATTTTTCTTTCTGGGAAATGAAGTTAAAAATCCCTTCACAGCAGCTCCAGCGGAAAAAAAAATTAGTCCCATATCACTATTTAACATGCACTGCTAAAAACTAGATAAACACAGGCCGTCACTTGGAGATTAGCTCCTCACATGACTAAATGATTTATTTAGAAGATTCCTTCTTTTCTCTCCCGCTCTCTTTCCCTCTCTCGCTCTCCCTTTTCCTTGGCTAAGAACATATTAATCAGAAATTAGAGGCAGACTGAGGGCTGGAGCACAGCCGGACAAAGAGCAAACCGAGAGGGAAAGGGGGAAAACGGGGAACAGGGTCGGGGAGAAGGTGGGATGGGGGAAGGAGAGGGGAAAGGGTGGAGGGGGACAAAAAAGGGGTAAAGAGGGAAATCTGCAGCGGGGGGCAGAAAGGGGTTTGGAAAGAGATGGGGATGGGCTGGGGGGTGCGTTGGGGGCCAAGCAGGGGAGGGGGGGGTAACGCCAAGGTGAAAGGGTGGAGGGCAGGAATGAAAGCGAGGGGAAAATGTAAGGGGGGAGGGAGAAAGAGCCCTAATTGTGTGCGGCAGGAATGCGCAGGGCTTAGCCCGCGCCCCGGGGGACTCCTGGCCCTGCATGATTAAGGTACTTATCAGGCGGGGAGCTCCGGAGGGGCACGGGAGCAGCCCCCAGCCCCTCTAAGCCTCCCTCCCGGCCGGGGCCGGGGGGATTTGTGCCCCCCAAGCCCCGCTCTCCCGCTCCAGGTGTTGGCGATAAGAGCATCCCGGCGCTGCTCAGCCCTCTCGCATCCTTTCTGCCTCCCTGCTCAGGCGTGAAGGGAGGGGAGCGGGGCGTGGGGGGGCCGGGGGCGTCTCGCTGGGGATTTGCAATAGGGCATAAAGGGAGAAACAACCCTGGCAGGATTAAAGGGGAGGGGTCTCTGCTGGGATAGGTGCTGTGCAGTGTCCCTTTTCTTTTATCCATATAGATAACCAGGCCCCGAGGCTGAGGCCTACAACGATAAGGAGATTAGGCGGATTGGCTCATTTGTAGTGAGATCCTCCAGCAGGGATATTCGGCTCTCTATAGACCCACCAGAAGGTTATCTAAATAGGCTAGACTTGAACTAACCCCGAGCTGGGCCCTGGGGGAGGCTCCCGGGACAAAACGGGGACGAGGCGGGAGGGAAGGCGATGGGCAAGCACGATGCTGCCGTTAGCCGGGGACTTTCACATCAGCCGGTCCATGCCCGGCGCCGGCATCCCCAGCAGCAGCGACCTGGCTGTTCCCTCCAGCTAACATGGGATCGACCAGGCTCCATCCGAAACGGCAGCTCAGGATGTTCCAGGGATGATGTCTAAGGCATGGATGGAGTCTTCATCACCAGGCTGGGATGCTGGGATGCTGGGATGTTGGGATGCTGGGATGCTGGGATGCTGGGAAAGCTAGCAGGATAGGGAAATTCAGCATCCGTTGGCACTGGCATGGGTCAACGCACTTACCTGTCCATGCACACCCCGCATCGCCCCGCCGGGTTCACCCCACGCAGAGCAGGGCTGCCCTGGGGTCCCACTGGCACCGCAACGGTTGCGCCCGGCTCTGGCTGCCCCCCACGCTCGGTGCTGGGTGTCCCGGGGAGCCCCGGGATTTCCTCCCCAAACACGAACAGTGGAAGGGATCACATGGGTGATTATTAATTTTTCCATCAGATCGAGCACTAGTTAGATGGGAACTGGAATTCAGTTAAACACTTACGAAAATAGGACTTTACAATTTTTTTTCTGTCTTAGCAAAACCTTAAATAAGCTGAATACATAAGAAAAGAGGTCTTGCATTTCCTAAACAGTTTTCCCTGTTAAATAGACTCTTGGAAGACTGGAGGTGGTGTCTGCAGCGAGGGACCCGAACCGATTGCCCCCCAGCAAACTTCACCTCTCACGTGGGTTTATCCTGTGGAAGTGGGAAGACAAAACCACGATTTCCTGCCTTCAACATCCTAATTACTCTCCCAACTTGGACAAACCAGTCCTTGAGCTGCGCCACTTGAGAAAACCAGAACGCAATAAAACCTGTCTTTGCACATAGGATGCTATTGGCAAGAACCACTCCGGCAGTTCGGGGTTTAAGTACTTAGCAGCTGACTTTCCGTGGTTCGGTAATGTAACTTTCTTTAAAACTTCAACAGCAAATATGTACAGCTATCATCTTTTTATATATGTATATAAAATTGTGTATGTATTTAATTTAAATGTGAATAGATTATACTAAATTTAGGCTTTGACATAGGTTTACCATAATGTTAACTTTAATTTTAATTCGATTAAGTTTTTAAGGCAAAATGTAATTCATTTAAATTAAAAAAATCCAGCTTCAGCGAAAAATCGGATTTTAATTACAACATCCACCTTTTAATTTCTTTTTTGTAATTGATTTTGATCCACCCTTTGCTCAGAATGATAAGCAACAGTCCTTGAGCATCGCGCTGTGACTGTGGTCACTGGGGTCACCACCCCTCGCTGGCAGCAGAGCCAGGCCAGCCTCAAGCCACCGGCCGTCACCTCCACCGGACACGGCGTTTCCCTTCCTGCCAGACCCACGGGCCAAACTGGAGAGGGAGAGCAGCAGCGGCAGCTCCGTTGCGAGGGCTGTAAGGAGCGCAGGTGTCTCAGCAAAGCCGGCTTGGCAGGTGCCTGCGCGCACACTCTGCATGCCTGCAAACCTGGGCGTGCAAACTTCCGCACCTTAAACCTTTGCATGCAAATGGGGGCGTGCAAATTCCTGCGTGCAAACCCTTGCATCCAAACCCCGGGGAGCCAGGAAAGCAGACACACAGTTGTGCACAGCCCCATCTCTGTTTGCACCCGGCTGGAGCTGTGTGAGCAGTCCCTAGGGATGCCCCCCTCCCTTTGCCCCGTGTCAGCGCTGGGTTACCCTCCCGCCTCCCATCCGCAGGAGGGATGCTTGGTGGGCCCGTGACCCCCCAGCCGGGCTAAACCCCCGCTCTCCGTACCCAAAAGGGGCCAAGTGCTGCTGGGGCTGCCCCCACTGCCCTGTCGGGTGCATGGACACTGGGAAGCAAAGGCAGCGCTGGCGTGCCCCACATGCTGCCATCCTTGCTGCCTGGGCATCACCCCGCTACTCGGGGGGACACCCCCCCGCCAAGATACAGGCAGAGATACACAGCCAGAGACATTATCCCCCAGCCCTGCCGCCTGATAGCCTCCATGTCTGTGCTTATCTCCACCTCTGACACCAGAAGCCTGAAAATGATTTTTTTTTCACGTACGCCAGCCTTTCTATTTCTCCCGTGGTGTTTTTCCTTCTCCCCCTCCCCGTAACCACACCAGATCAGAGCGTGGCGACGGTCCTGCAGCCTGACAGCTCACACGCAGCATCCTTCCTCCTCCCTCCCTGGCCCCGCCGCTTTCTCCTTTTCCCTCCGTTCCCCCTTTTATATGTATTTTTTTTCCCTTACACTCCTTTCTCCTTCCTCTTTATTTTATCTCGATTTGCCACAAATCTGTTCCTCTACAAAGCAGCTGCCATCTTTGTTCTTTGCCATTATCAGCTGCGGCACACGGGCCGGGCCAGGCTGCCTGGCAGACAATTGCTGACTAATAGACTGTCTGAGAGCTATTGTAGAGTGTGGCCGAGGCAGATCTATTACCGTGTCCTATCACCCGTGCCGCATTGACACCAGGGGAGAGCAGCGTGGAAGGGGGAATGGGGAAAGGGATGGGAAAGGAAAAAAAAAAGGAGGAGGAGGAGGAAAAAAACAAAAAGAAGAAAAAAAGAAGGAAAAAAAAAAACAAGAAGAAGGAAAAAAGAAGGTAAAAAAGGAAAAAAAAGAAAGGAAAAAGGAAAAAACGAAGGAAAAAAAAAGGAAGGAAAAAGAAGGAAAAAAGAAGAAAAAGGAAGGAAAAGAAGAAGAAAAAAAGAGGGAAAAAAAGGAAAAAAAGAAGATGAAAAAATGAGAAAGGAAAAAAGAAGAAAAAAGAAGAGAGAAAAAGAAGAAAAAAGAAAGAAAATGAAGAAGGAAAAAGGAAAGAGAAAAAGAAGAAAAAAGAAAGAAAATGAAGAAGGAAAAAAGAAAGAAAAAAGAAGAAAGAAGAAGGAAGAGAAGAAGAAAGAAGGAAAAAAGAAGAAGAAAGAAGGAAAAAAGAAGGGAAAAAAAGAAGAAAAAAGAAGGAAAAGAAGAAGAAAAAAAGAAGAAAAAAGAAAGTAAATAAAGAAGAAGGAAAAAAAGAAGAAAAAGGAAAGAAAAAGAAGAAGAAAGAAAGAAGGAAAAAAAGAGAAGAAAAATAAAAGAAAAAAAGGAAGAAGTAAAAAGAAGGAAAAAAGGAAGAAAAATGAAAGGAAAAAAAAAGAAGGAAAAAAGAAGGAAAAAAAAGAAGAGGAATAAAACGGGAAGGAAAAAGCACAAGAAGAAGGGAACCCCGTGGCCGCTCGGGCCTGTGCGGCAGCAGCTGCGGCCGCGCTTCCAGCGGCTCCGGCTCCGGCTCCGGCTCCGGCTCCCGCCTCCCGCCTCCCGCCTCCCGCCTCCCGGCTCCGGCTCCGGCTCCGGCTCCGGCTCCGGCTCCCGCCATCTGCCGCGGAGCGGAGCGGGCGGGCGGCGCGGGGGGTCGGCAGGGCGGGTCGGTGGCGGAGAAGTTCCTCTCCCCGAGCACCGCGAGCGGTGCCGGGGGTTTGCCCGGCCCGGGGTGCGGGCACCCCGCCTGCGGCTGCCGGGCGTTTCTCCCCGCAAGGGTGCCTGCGGTGTGCTGCTAGTGGGGGGCTCCCGGCTTTTGGGGGTCCGGGCTGCTGCTATGCTGGCTTCCCTGATGGATAGTGTGGTGTTTTGCCAGCTCACTGCCTGCGCTGGCATTGCAGCAGCCTCTTGCCTCCAAGCCCATCACCTCCATGGCAAATGGAGGTGGAAGGGGCGATGCACCAATCGCCAGCTTCACCCCTTCCGAAACCAGGCTCAGCAATCAGCCTGGAAGGTGTTCGGGCTCCAGTTTGGGGTGAATCTTGGCGCCTAAGACAACACCGAAAAGCCAGGGAGGGGAGCGTGGTTTCGAGGCCAGCGAGAGGGAAGCAGAGCAGTCCTGGGGATGGCTGGCACGGCTGGGCAGGCTGCGGCGGGGGTCTCTGCCTGCCCCCGGAGCACACGCAATTATCCTGCAGCTGTTAATGAGGCCTTAGTGCCTGATATAAAATCCTGTGGCAGAGAAATGTCAAGGCTCCTCACCAGCCAGCGAACGCCCTTCCCGGTGTCCTTAGGGGCTGGCCTCGGGGGGCACCCCAACCCCTCCTGTGGCCAAGCCACTCGGCAGCTTCATGCTGGGGACCAGGAACAATGTCCTGAGCCAGGCTGGGGTCTGCCCCGAGCCGGGGGGCGGGGGGCACGGCCTCCCCACAGAGCCCCGTTTGTGCCCCCAGCATCCCCGCAGCTGGGCAGGGGCTGCCCAGTGCCCCAGCCTGTCCCTGCTGCCTGAGCTCACCTCCTTTCTGCAAAGAGGACAAGAGGGAGAGGGAAGCGGCGTTTTGGGTTGAATTCTTTGGAGTTTGGCGCTTTCGATTCCCCTCCTCACACCGCGGGCCCAAGAAAGGAGCAGCTCTGTGCTGGGTGTGCCAACGCGCCGGCTCTGCGAGAGGGATGCTGCCACGGGGGGGGAGCACTGGGGCTCCTCAGCACACCTCCGTCCCCCGAGAAAAAGTGGGGACAGAGGTGACACAGGAGGGATGGAGGGGACACAGTGGGGACAGAGGGGTCACAGCACCCAGGAGCACCCAGGGCTGCTGGAGAGGTGCGATGCAGGGTGGGGGCATGTGCTCCCTGCGGGATGCATCTGCGGGATGCGGCTGGGTCGAGGCGGGAGCGGCGAACGGCAGAGGGGGCTGCAGGTCAGGAGGAGCGGGGACATCGCGGGGACATCGCAGGGGACACGGGTGGGGAAGGTGTGGAGCAGCTCAGGGCTGCCAGGCCGCGGAGGGGGGGACAGGGGCCTGGGATGCAGCCGAGGGGCACGGAGGGCAGCAGCATCTCGGGGTGATGCCACCCCTCGCCGGGAAACGCTGGCCCCAGCACCGACATCTGTCCCCCACCGGGGCCCAGGTGGCTTCCCCAGGGTGGAGTTCACCCAAAAAAGCACCAAGAGACCCAGGGTGGTGAGAGCCAGCCCAGGGAGGCAGCTCTGTTTTAACCAGGCTGCTGCGCTGCCTGATCCCGGCGTGTGCGCACAAGGTGAGAGGAGCTGAATAGTTGATTTCCCCAGTGGGTTTTGCTCCCGCTTGCTGTAAAGTTGTGAACAAAATGACCGGCCATGCATTGAACGGGCTTACATCGCTCTCCATATGGAAATGAAGATAATCCAAGTCTCAGCTTTGTGTTCTCCAGAAGAGAGCGGGGAGGGCGCGGGGGCCGGGGGGATGGGGCAGGCTTGGAGCCGGGAGACGTATCCTGCCCCGATGCCTCCCTCCTCGGCGGGGCTTCGTCCCGAGGCGGCACAGCCCCATGCCACCTCGCCCCGCTGGGGTGATGAAGACTTTTTGGGGACACTTTGGCACCGAGCTCAGGCAGCTCCCAGTGCCTGGACAGCCCCGATTAAAGCCGAGCCCACGTTCATGCGCGCTTAAATCGGAGCCTTGTGCCCTGACAGCCGCCTTGAAATATTTAGTTGCGTAATTCAGCTGGTGTCCCTCTCGCACACCCTTACACACACCCACACACGCAGCCCCAGCCTGCCTGTTCCAAGTAATAACGGAAAAGGATTATTCTTCCCAAACAAAGTATTACTAATTAGACAGACTTCTTGTTTGGCGCTTGCAGTAAGACCCTTGAAGTGCCGTTAACAACGTCGAATTTAAGAAAGACAAAAAAAACCCCAACAAGCAAATAATTACATGATTCGAAATTATCTCCAAAATTAAATCATTCTTCACTGGGCACTTTTTAAGGCTGCGGCTTGCGTGTTTGCTGCTGGTTGTTGGTTGGTTTGCTTGTGGCAAGGACAGCGTCCTGCGGTGTGTGTGCCGGTTGCAAGGACTTTGTTACTTGCGCAACTCGTTCTCGGTTCAGTTCATCTCTTTTGGGTCTCTTTGCGGCACAAAACACGCTGACGCTCGGTACCGACATGAAGGGGACCTGCTGGGTCGGGCTGGAGGATGATGAGGGAGGTCGGGGGGGGACAGGAGGTCAGGATCCTGCCCCGCAGCTGGGTTATATTTCCTCTGGCCACCCCACAGGTGACTCTGGGACCCCGCGCTGCCACCAGCGATCCTGCCCCTGTGCTAAATACCGCAAGGCAGCAAGTCGGGGACGGGGACGTCCCCCTGCCGCGGTGGGGACAGGACACGGGGGCGAAGGGTGGGCTGGGGCGGGACGGGCGGGCGCCTGGCTGGGTTACCCGCTCCAGCAAGGGTGAAGAGATGGAGACACCCCCGGGGCGCTGAGATGCTGCACTTCCCGCTTCACCCGAAAAAAGTCTTGTGGATTTGGCAGCTTTGCCCCAGCTGTCCCCAAACCCGCCAGCAGGTCCCCCCGAGACCACATCGTCACCATATGCCTTGCCTGCCTTCATCCGCGGATAAAATGCGCATCTCGGCTTAGCTCGATGTCTTGGCTCCCCCTGTAGCCGGTGGAGAGAGAGGCACCCCCAGCCCCCCCGAGCAGAGGGGTGCCGGCTGCCAGCCAGGTGAGCCAGGGCTTCCCCGTCCCTTGCCAGCCCAGGTACCGTCCCCCTGCTTCTGAGATGCCACCAGTTCAGACTGCTCCCCAAAAGCCTCATCTGGGGGCACCCCCCACCTGCCCCAGCACAGAGCATCCTCCCTGCGGTGGGTACCCGGCTATGCCCAGCAGGGCACGGGGTGCGAGCGGGGGGACCACAGCCTCACCGACACAGGGGCTGGGGGGATGCTTGTGCTCCTCAGATAGGACCGAGCAGATCTGCTTTAACACCGAGCAGGGCTAGAAATGCCCCGCGGGGCAGGCAAGGGGCAATCCTGCCGCTGCAGGTGCCAGCGCGATGCTCCGGGAGCCTTGGCATGGCGGGGACGGCGCAGGCGGCTAGGAAATGGGGACAGCCTCTTGATCACACCACCACGAGCTGGCAAATTGCCGTGACTTAACAAATTCCCGCTGCCGAGCTGAGCTGTGGAAATCGCTCCAGTGCACGTTCCCAGCCCCCTGCACATGTGCAGGCAGCATTTTTGCTTAAGCCACATTTTCCTCCACCGCTTGCAAGGTGCCCAAAAGGTCACCTGGCTGCAGGGGCTGGCCATCAGCCACCCCCCGGCGAACGCCACCTCCCTCGGGAGCTGGGGCCTGGCATGGGGGCATGGCCCTGCCCCTCTGGCTACCCCCCCAGCCTTGGGGTGAGCTTCGGCTGCAGCCCATGGGACCCCCACCGCCAGCATCTCCCCGTCCCCTTGCAGCACACAGGGAGCTGGGTCCAGCCTGTCCCTCGTGGGTCCACGCTCCTCCGACCCCGGGCACTTGGGATTTTCTAGGATCTCCTTATACCTCACGTGACTTTATATATACCAAGGCTTTGTAGAGCACAGTGATTTTGGAGCAGAACCCCCCAGTCCCGGCTTTTATTTGCTTTAGGCTTGTGGGGTACTTCGGGGGGGGAGGCTTTGCTGCCAGATTGCCCGGTGGGACAGGGTCTGCCCGCCCGGGGCGGCTGCTCCTGGCAAGGAGGGTGATGCCTCCCAAAAGAAAGTGGGGCAAAATCAGGCAGCTCTAACCAAGGATGAGACTTTTCCCAGAGCTGTGCCGGCGTTGCTCTCCTGAGACAACAACCTGAGGCATCCACATGGAAAACACTCATCCCTCCCCGGACGCCCGCGGCAGAGCTGGTGCGGCTCCGTGCCTCCCCGTGCCCAAGGGCTTGCTGCGGAGGTCCAACAAAGCCCAGCACTAATGGGATGAGTTTCTAGGAACTAAGAAAAACCAACCACCTCATCCTCCAAGGGCTGAGTCCCGAGCCCGGGAGGCACCGGGGCTCAACCCCTCCTGCCACCCCGGGCTTGGGGACACAAGTGGCAGGGCCAGGCTGGCACCGGCAGGCATGAGCAGGCAGGTTTTGCAGAGGAGGGGGAGAGCTGATATCTCCGAGGTCTGGGCCACGCTGTCAGCGTGACAGTGTGGGTGTGCGCTCAGCCCTGCTGGAAAAATCAAGCCTGGCTGGTTAATTAAAGACTTGGGCCCTGAGATCTGCTTATTCAGTTCTGCGGTAGCAATACTATAAAATTGTCACGCACCATTTCATGCACAGAGGCTGAGGCAGCGGCTAGAGGAGCCGGTGGCTTTGGGCAGAAGGGGCTCAGCTTATTCCCCTGGGGTCATTTCTCACGTGCAGCTGCATCAGAGTCAGTTTTTGTCCTGGGTAATCTCAGCGACAGCTTTCACCCTCTCCAGGTGGATCTCCCAGCCTTGATTTGGGCTGCCATCCATCCATCCATCCATCCATCCATCCATCCATCCATCCATCCATCCATCCCCCCTGCGCTCTGCCCTGTGACTTGCCCTGGCATTTCTGTCACCGCGCTCGGGTCCAGCCGGGCGTGACGAGGCACGGGGGCACTTGCTGCTCTCTGCTCTGAGACTGTCACCGGGGGAAAGCAGCATGTCGGAAAACCTTGGATGTGCCCATGACCTCCTCTCTGCACATCAAAAAAAGCCACGTGCAAACACGCAAGCCCCTGCGGGATGTACCTGCTGCCGAGCGATGCCCATGTTCCCAGAGCAGGGGGCTCTGACTTCTCACCCAACCCAAATCATGGCTTTTTTCACCCAAATCGGGCTCGTTCCTGCAGAGGCAGGCTGCACGCGCTGCCCGGGCCTCTCCACTGGCATTCCAGACCCTCGCTCCGCGGCTTCGGCAGCCGCCCCCAGCCCCGCTCTGCACCGCACGACCCCGGGAGGGGCGATTTGGGGTGGGGAGAGCAGAAGGGGGGGCACGCGTTGGCGGGTGTATGCTTTTTATTTCAGTAATTCTTTTATCTTGTTCTCGCACCCTGAACAGTATGAGCGTTCATCAAAGTAATTGACGCGGATGAAATTAGCGCTTCCTGCTATGTCGGACAGATAAACTTTGCTGAATATTGATTTTGCACAAAGAAAATGACATGTGCTTGGTCCTCACCCTTTATCTGGATGGAGCAGGGAGATGCTGGGGGAGGCGAGGGGGGAAGGAGGCAAGCCTTCGCTGGAGAAGCATCCATAAGAATTACTTTTATCTCTTCTTCCACAAGAAGACAACAGAAGATAAGGCTGGGAGACAGTGGTGGGGGAGGCGGGGGGAGGAATAAGGAAGAGGAGCCCAGCAGAGACCTCCGCCGTGGGTTGGATGTGGCGCTGGAAGGGGCTGGGGGCTCTTTGTGCGTCGCTGCCCTGACAGGCGCAGGATTTGGGGAAGATAACCGGCTTTTCAGGGATGTGCATCACTAAGAAAGAGCGGAAAGAAACACGGGCTTCTCTTTCCTCTCCCCGAACCCCAGCGCTACGGCTGGAGAGGGCTGATGCTGTCACGGAGGGCAGGGACTGTCCTCACGGGAGAAGGGGCCGCTCCCCGGGGTGACGGACACCCCAGGGGGGCATTGGCGAGGGACGTGCCAGGACCCCCCGTGCCCCTCGGCCAAACCTGCAGAGCTCGGGCGTGCTGGGAGCGGTGTGAACGCCGCCAGCCCGGCTGGAGCAGCATTTCTGCGGGAAGGAAAAGGGTGGGCCTGGAGAAACCCACGTGCAGCCAGGGAGCCCTGCCATGTTAAGATTTGACTTTAGAGATTCGTTTTCCCTGGCTTTAGCCTCTTAAAAGCAAGGCATCTCTGCTTATCACGTCATGCTGCATCCCTCCAGCATCACCAGAGACAGAGCCGGAGCGTCACCCAGCAAAGCATCCCACCGGCTTGGCTCACCACAGCTCCTCTGCTCCTCGAGGGGCCGTCCCCCCAGCTTCCACCTTTGCACACCCGCGCTCATGACAGATTCCTCCAGCCCTGAGGTTTTATGTCAACACCACACTCAGCAGAAAGGTGCTACGGGGAACAAAGCTTTCGCATGTGCCGTTTTTCCCAAAGCAAGGGGCAAAGATGGCTTTGGAGACGGACGCCCTGCACATGGAATATCTCATGGGGTAAACAACAAACCAGCCTTAGACTTTTCAGAGGCTACAGAAAAATTCATTAATATACCTTCTCCTGCCCTGGCACAGCCTACGGCAATGCTGAGCCCCCTTCAGATGAGCAAAGCAGAGTCACCACTGACTCGGGCTTGCCAGTCCTGTCATAGCCCTGCCGGGTCCTTCATGTTTTGCCCACAGAAGTGGGCACCACCTACTAATATCAACACGGGGCTGTTTTTGCAAAGCCTGACGCCCTTGTCAACATCAACTTGCACAGTAAGTTCTTGGGGAACCTGGGAGGCTATTGAAAATTGCCCTGTGTGAACCTCAGAGAGCCACGAGGCTAGACCTGGGGGAGGAAGACCTGGGCAAGGAGCAGCTCACGTTCACTGGCATGGTGGCAGTGGGGATAGAGACCGAATTTATAAATAAAGACCAGAAAAGGAGGATGTAGAAGGCAATGAGCCTGAATTTCCCACACCATGCTGAGCAGGGCAGGGCATGGAGCAGAAGGCAAGCAGAGAGAGACCAGGAGGAGGCTTTTGGGGGGAAATCATCCCTTTCCAGAGCACGTCCCTGCTGGAGCCATCAGCAGGGCTGAACATTTTAGTTCACCTCCTGGTCAGGTTCAAAGACTTCAAAATATTCATGGATGCTCAGTTCCAACTAGAGGGAAAATGATGGTTCAAATGAGCTTCTCTCGGGGGTGGTCATGGCGGGGGAGTTGCTTGCTTTGATTTTACTGAGACATGTTGAAGTGAAGCTGTAGCAAATATCTCTCAGCAAGCTTTGCAGAAGACAGGTCTTCCTGAACAAGGTCTTCTTGGCCTTTTATTATTTTCTACAGGCTAAACTACAGGTTGGCAAGTGGTAGAATCTGGTCTGTACATTTCTGCAAGGACCTGGGCTCAGCACCCCATGACACTGAGCTGAAAACCCATGCAATACGCGGAATGATCCACATCCTTGTTGAATGGCTAAAAACCCAGAGCCCAGGACATCGCTGGATCCCCCAAAGACCCTGAGACTTTCCTTCAGCTTGGGTGTGTTGGCGAAATACTCTGCTAGGTCAACACCAACCCCCCAGTTCTCCTGTTTTCCCCAACTCCTGGTGGGTGGCATCCAAATCTTGCCAGTGCAGAGCCAATAAAAGTCCGTGGTCCCCCAGACCACTAAAAACTACTCCTCAAAACACCATGGGGGGCAACCAGTCCAACAAAGCACTTCTTTAGCTTCACACCATCCCAACAGCAGCTCCAAGTCATCAGCAGAGCGTGCAGCTCCTTCAGTTTCCCTGGGCAAAACCGCATCTGATCCGACATCACAAATCATCTGCCCGTCTGTGAAGCGAGGAGCCGTTTCTGCGACCGTTTCCCTTGGCTGGTGCTCACTTAGGAAGGCTTCGTTTAAACCAGCACCTCTTCCTCCTTCCTTCGCGTCTTCGTGCACCAGCAGAGAATTAGCGCGCTCAGTTGATTTGTTCTGCTTCCCACTTCCCGTCGGGATTTCCTATTTCCCTGGGTAAAGGGAAGCCAGGTTTCATCTTGGCTGGATCATTTCTGACTTCTCTTTCTCAATTTCTTTTTTCCCCTAGATATACTAGGCCTTGGGAAAAAGAAAATAAATCGCAGCCTTTTGTTTGCTGCGTGTGTTTTCTAGACACGGTGCCCTTACATTGAGAGCAAACAGTTATTAAATAAACGCATTGTTAGGCATGCTTTTAGTCCTGACACCTCTGGTAAATCTGCATTTATTATTTAGTGAATTAAGTGGTTTTAAATCAAGTTATAATCGGTGGGTGCCCTTGTACTCGGTATTTTATATCCTCCTGTGCATGCTTTGTTTGCAATTTCTGTACAATTTCTTTAGGTGCATTATATATTTTCCTTGAAATAGCATCACACCCTGCTCTGGTACCCAGCTTCCCAGAAAGGCTCCTGCCATTAACGGCTCGAAGCCCAGCCCCGGGCCCCTGCCCCCTGCCCCTGCCCTACACCTCCCCTCCCACCCAGGTCTCTGCAAGGGAAAGACCTTTGCAAAACCACCTTTATCGCTGCGTTTCCTTGACTGCTGGCCCCACGCCTCCTGGCTTGTGGGCTCGCAGCTTGGAGCCCATGGCAAGTTTTACTTGCAGGGGACAGACGATGCTCAGCCCTTGGGATGCTCATGGACACCGGGGGTGGGTGAGCCCACGGCTCACGATGAAGAGGCTCACGGGGGAGGTGCCACCCGGCATGAGTAAGGGTTGGACAAGCTGACCCTGATTTCAGCAGCTCTTTAGGTCTCTCACTCTGCAAGCAGCAGCTGAGTGGGTACGGGGTCACTCTGAGCTCAGGTCAGTGTTTTGGTCATCTCAGCAGCTCTACAAATGCCATCTGTCACCTTGCCCATTCTGCCACACACGAGGTTGCAATTGCTCGGGCTGGAGGTTGCTCGTTCTCCCGCATGCCCGGCAGCGATGGGGCTTCCCGAGGAAGGGGACCTGTTGCTGCAGGAGCTCTGCCCTGGTGCTCTGTCACCTCCAAGGCCCCACGCCCACAGCTCCCCCCAGCCTGCCCTGGGTAGGGCAGCAGGGAGAAGGTGCTGCTCCGTGCCCCTGGGAAACACAGGCACAGTTCAGGCGGAAGGAGCTTCCAGCTGGCTTTGTGCTCGCGCCATCCCAGCTGGTTCCCAGGCTGCAGCAGCCCCTGGTATCCCATCCCCACATCTCTGGGGAAGGTGCCCAGCTAGATCTCATCACCTGGCAAACCCCAGCTCAGGCTTCCCATGCCCTGGGTCTGCCAAACTTCAGCATGGAGTAGCACTCATACCATCAGCTCCACTCTGCGCTCCTTGTAGCCAGACCTTGACCAAGCACTGGAGCTTACCACTGCTCACACCCTTCTGCCATGATTCACCTTCCACAGCCAGCGTGAGGTCACAGGGTACCTACCTCACCATGATGTGGTCATCTCCACCTCTCCATGGTATGATCACCTCCATCTCTCCATGATGTGGTCATCTCCACCTCTCCATGATGTGGTCATCTCCACCTCTCCATGGTATGGTCATCTCCATCTCTCCATGATGTGGTCATCTCCACCTCTCCATGGTATGATCACCTCTATCTCTCCATGATGTCGTCTGACCTAGAAGCCAGAACCTGGACACATCACCCAGCACAGCACTGCCTTCTGTGCCGAGGACTAGCAGTTAGAATAATCTCACCCAACTTTTCTGTGTTTAAAGTGAGCTATCAAAGCCTGAACTAGCTGAGACCTGCTTTATGAGCCCACCCATGAGGTTGCTATGGTCACAAACGTGCAGAAGATAGGGCTTGACCAAACCCCAAGACTTTCCAGGGTGATCTTCCACCAGCTTGCAGATCCTGCCCACCCTCCCATCACAGGCTCTAACACCACAGCACGAGAAATGGCCTTGCCATCGCCCAGGTGCTGTTCTTCCTCCTCCTGGCCGTTGTCCAGCTGCCCCTCCATCGCACGCCATGGTACCCTGCTCAACCCCACCTTAGTCATGGCCCCGATGCCCGTGCCCACCTGCTGCCCCTCCCCATCCTACCCTGGGGTCGATGCACCCGTCCTCCCCCCCCACCTGCCTCCCTTCCCCGTCCCCCTCTGCGCCTGTTTTCCCATTTATCTCCTTTGCCTGGTGAATATACATAAATATGAGCAACCTTGTCTGTGCGTGACCTTACCTGCCCTGACTAAATTCATGTAGTGTCTGTGAAGATAATTCTAAAGCCATAAGAAGATAATAAAAAAGGAAAGATAAAAAAAAAAAAAAAAAAGGGCAAGCATTGTGGTTTGTATTCTCTTATCTAACCTTCTGCAGGCCCCGGGTGGGAGTGCAGTCCCTTGCTATTTAAAGGGATGCTGCGCGCTGAGAGGGAGAGGGACCGCGCGGCCCTGGGTACCACCGGGGACATCGGCTGGCCAGGTCCTTGTCTGCTCCGCGATGCACATGCTGACCTTCTGTTGGGGAAAGGCATCCCACTGCTAGCAAGATCCCCCCCAAAACGTCTGCCTGGCCTGATCCTTCCCCCCGTCCTACTCAAATGCAAGTGGACATCTCAGCCGGGGAAGCCCAAGGAGGCAGCACATAGCTGCGGGGCCCCACGATGAGCAGCTGGCCAGAGCACGCCGGGGCCTGTGGCGAAGACTGAGCCCGGAAAGAGAAAAACAATTCTCCGGGTGTGAAGTTTTTTTTTTTTTAATCTAAAAATACCGCCGCAGCTGAAGGCAGCCTTTGCGCGAGAGGGCATTGATTGCAGAGACGGAGGAAATTATCACAGGCTTCATCGCAGCGGTGTCATCTTTGAACAGAATGGCTTGTCAGATAGATGTGAGCGCAGGAGTCAAAACGATCAGGCGAAACAAAATGCAGCATCCTCCCCGAAATGAGACCTCGAGGAGATAAACCAACATGCCGGGGAGAGAAATCCTGAGATTTCCCCCAGCCCCAAGAAATGCTGAAATCCCTGAAATCACTTTCCCATGGACTTAAAACTCTGCTGTCCAAGCCGTGCTGCAGCCCCACGCTGCCGTGCAACTCGGTCCTGGCTTCAGCAGCCGCGCTGGTCCTCCTGTGCTCTGCATGGAGGCACGGGGCTCGGATCAAAACCTGAGCAAATCCCAAAGGCTTCTGAGCTTGGCTCAAAAGCACTTTGCTCTTTTTTCCCCCCTTAGCTTTGTATTTTTGCACGGCTGGGATCTAAGCATGATAAGTCAAATCATTATGGAGTTGGTAATCAAAAGCTATGGAAGAAACAAAAAAAGCCCAATGAACCCTTAATGTGCAAAAGGAGGACGTGGTGAGCGGGGCCACCAAAGCTCCAGGTCTTGGTCTAGCAGGTCCCAGCCCAAGGGAGCAGAAGGGGAGCACAGGGTGCTGCGGGCCCCTCGTACAACTGCGCGGCACAGCCGGGGCCACGATGCTGCTGAAGGCATCCTGCTCCTCTGGGGCTCCTTGGGTGAGGCTGCTCCCCGGGTCTGATCCTGCTGCTGCAAACCCCACGTCCTGGTGGAAGAGGAGGTGCGGGGGCAAGAAACACCCCCTCCTCACCCCTCGCAGCCAGGGGCGCAGGTAGGACCTGACGGAGAAGGTCCTGTTGGCAAGTGACTGATAGGAAGGGGACAGGGACGGCCACGCCGGCCCTGGGGAGCGAGGTGAGGGACACCAACGTGCCTCAGCCCGCTGCCCCCCCACCGCCGCCCGCCCCCCGGTACACGGCGAGGGCTTTCTGCCGCCTTTGTTCGGCGGCTCCGAAGTGGTGTTGCCACAAAGGCGGAGGTGAAAGGGGTTAATTCGGGGGACAGAGGTAGGATGTGAAGATGCAGAGCGGGACAATGGGCCGCCTTCCTCTTTTGTCAGCACGGCCATTGTGCCGCGTGTGAAAAATGAAATCTGTTTCATTTTCCTCCCAGATGCGATCGGGCGCCTCTATTTAGAAGCCATCAAAAAAAGCAATCAAAGTGCTGGGGGGGACACACACAGGGGAGCGCAGGCCTGCCAGACACGGGCACCCCCCACCCCAGAACTACCTTTATTTATTTATTTGGGATTTAACATTTATTTAGATTTAACCCGCTCCCTGCCTCCAGCGTTCAAGTGGCTGAAACAATCGTCCAAGTCAATGGCGAGAGGATTTGGGCAGCGCCGGGGGGGTGTGGGCAGGAGCATCCCCCCAGCACTGCGGCAATCGCTCAGGATGTCCCACCTCGTCCCCTACCACATCCCTCCAGCACCCTCCAGTTTTCCACGAGGGATGGGCAGCTCCAGTGCAACTGTTAATCAATATTTCCCCTTCATCCTTGCAGAAGCAGATGAAAGTGGAAGGAAACCCGGCCCCGCTGCCCCCCCGCCATCTCTTCCCAAACCAATCCGTGGGTTTGCAACCAACGTGAGAAATTTTCACCTCCAGCGAAGGCGTGAAACTTGGCAGTTCTGTTCCCTCCAAGGGGAATTACAGTCTTTGCAGAATGCAAACAAACAAACAAATGCAAATTAACCCAAAAAAGCATGTTTTTTCAATACACGTCTTAACCTTTGGCTCAAATTAACAAATCCAGCTGGAAACTTTTGAGTTTTCTTTTTTCCCATCCAAATACACAGCTGGTTGTCCCTCAAGACGCCAGCGTGAGTGAGAGGCACCAGGCAGTGGGGGCCGAATTTGGGTGGTGGACAGAACCCTGATCTGCTCCAGGAACCCCCAACTCCACAAAAAAGCAGAGGGGAAAGCGGACAGAGCACAGTCGAAGCAAAGGATGTGTGAGCGGGGAGTTGAGGTCACCGTCCTCCTGCTGCTGGGAGCCCACTCCAGGTCAGTGCAGCTACTCCCATCTGAGACCCAACAAACTCATTCCAGCTGCGGCATGGGGTATCCTGGGCCAGGCAGCGCTGCCAGCTTTCTCCCGGGCAGCCTGTATCCCCCAGGCTCCCTGTTCCCGTTGGGCTGGGCATGGCCACGTGTGGATGGGGCTGTGCTGGTCCTCCCTTCTGCACAGCCACCCTGGCCAGCCCCATCCCTGGTGCAGTCTGGGGTCCTCCCCAGCCACCAGGCGATGAGGATCAGTCCCCGAAGGGAGACTGGGTTGGGGCCAGCACGGATGCCAGCTCTGTGAGGAGCAGGTTTGGGGATGTGCAATCAGGTTTGGTGCCCAGGACGCTTCCCAAGGTACTTACAGGTCTGCAGGAGCGGAGCCAAGGGACCACACCGGGTGATGGGCAGGGAAGGGAGGCACTGTGGGGCGAGAGACGTGCCTAGGGCTGCGCAGGCAGCCTGTGGCAGAGGAGAGGGCTAATCTGCCGGTTGGGGGTACTGGACCTCTCAGCAGCTTCATTTGTAGTCAGGGGCCACATACCCTACCCCATCCCACCCCCAACCACCCACCCAGGGACCCGCTGCAATCACCACAGGCAGAGCTTGGAGGTGGAGGGCGACAAGGCTCAGATCCAGCTTTGCACGACCTCCTTCCCCCTGCGACAGAGGGTGGGACGGGGGGGCGCAGGGCAGGACCATCCTCCTCCTCCTCCCTGGCTCTTTGTGCCAGAGCCAGGCAGATGGGTGGCCCTGCCAGCTCGGCGGCCACAGCCCCCTCCAAGCCCAGCTTCATCTGCCAGCTAATAACCCCGTGCTCCCATCCACCTCCGCATTGTCTCCTCACGCACAGGCACACGTGCCCCAACCTTCTGGCAGGCAGCGTCCCCACAGCATCCCCGGAGAGGCGGTGAGCAGGACCCCACGGCCAGGGGAAGGCAGGATGGCAAGTTGGCGGAGAGACCGTGGGTGTCAGATCACATAAATCAAGCTCCGGAGCCTTCCTATTTAACACACTCTTCCCCTTCGAGTTGTCAGTGAAACCGTTAATTAATTAGCTAATCCCGCAATGAAGTGGATTCTAAATGGATCTCCCCTCCCTTCCCCCCATTTAGGTAATTACTGCTGAGGGAGCTTTTGTGAGAGTAATTTTCCAGCAGGGACAGCCCCGGATGGCGGAGGGAGATGAATTTAAAGAGGGGGGGAAGTAATAATACAAAGCAGGGGGATGAAGGAGGACTCCTTCTGCAGGGCAGCACACTTCAGAGGTGCAGCTGGGGCCAGGAGAGCTCTTCTCCTGGCCTCTCCCAGCCAAGGAGGTGACCAACATAGGGTGTGCTCAGCACCCACGCGTGGGAGCTGGTGCAAAAGGGCCATCTCATCCTCAGCTCAGCCCCAGGATGCTCCCGACAGTGGGTACCACAGCACCAGCCCAGCTCCTCTCTGCTCACACACAGCCTCCATCCTCCCCCTGCCTCCCCAGGAGACGCCCAGGCCCTGGGCAGCTTCAGTGATGCATCTCCAGCATCAGCCACCAAGAGCAGAGTGCTCCGTCTCTGCAATGACAACGGGGAGGTCGCAGCAGAGGTTTCCCACACCGGGTCGTACCTGCCTGTCCCACCACTCCACCAGCACCCCCCAGCTACAGCTTAAGCAGCTCTGGTTCTGAAGAGCTTTCCACAACAAGGAATTCGTCAGTAGGAATGAAGACAAAACCCCAAAGCCTTGGAGGGTGGTCCTCTTCCAAGCCAAGCGTGATGGGGTTTTGTGGCTAAGCAGGGAAATAAGCCAGCAGGCCTCAGCCAGCGCCTATCGGGGCATTTATTTCAGAGTCAAGGCACCAAGATAGCACTGGCAGCATCAGGGGCACCATTTCTCCTTCATATCTCGCTCCTTCCATGCCCCTGTGCAACTCCAAATCCTTTTTTGTTCCTCACTATGTCAAGCAAAGTCTCCAAGTGAAGATTTTTCAAAGACATGCCGAGTTTTAGATCCTCAGTTTCATGTCCCCAAGTTCTGCTGTGTCCAACCGAGATACTACAGGAGTGGTGCAAGCCTGCCTGCTGCAGCCGAGCTGCCTTTGAACTGCCTTGCTCATAAATGCATTCAAAATCAAAGGTTATTTCTGAAAAATCACAGCTTGGCTATCTTCTGGGTACAAAGAAACCCCAGACTGCAGCCACCACGGCTGCAAATACACCCTCCCCTGCAGCCGTTCCTGACCGCCAGGCACGAGGGGAAGGTGAGGTCTGATGGGTGGCAGAAACTGGAGTCTTGGGGACTTCTCCCTCCGGGTGCGGACAACATCGTAAAAGTCTCCTTGAGGCATTCCTACATGCTGGGTTGAGTAAAAAGGTGCAAGCTCGTTACAGGGGATACCCAAGCTTCAGATGAGCATTTGCTCACCATTGCAGGGTAGGAAAATAGGTTCACTGTGGGGAGGTAGCTCTAATTTAACAGGTCTGTAGGGAAAACGTTCTCATCCCTTGAAGAGGTTCCCTGAGCAGCCACCCTGCACCTCGCAGAGAGCTTCACATTTTCCATCCTTGCCCACATCCATACTAATTTCCCCTGGGACACAGTGCAGCAATGTCTCCTTCTTTTGGTAACTGGCTGTGTATCGTACCAGGCTCCCAGAAAAACCTCCTTACTACCAAATGTGACCTGAGAGAAGCATGGGGGGTAAAGACTTCTCTTTCTGACTACGGGGATGTGATGAACAGGGTGGTACAGCTAGAAATGCTTTAATACCCTTTTTCCCTAAGGCTCTCCCCAAATATAGCTGGGAGAAGAGAGGGATGCAGCTCTGCAGCTTGCCATTGCCTTCTGCTGGTGGTGGTGCAGCTGAAGGACCTTTTGGGACTTTCCACCCTTACCTTCTTTCACATGGCTTCTTCTCTTCCAGCTACATCAAACAGTCTGACAGAGGCAGCTCTTGTTTGCTTCTCCTCCCAAGGAATAGCCTAAACCTCAGCATTGCACATTGCAAACTCAAGATAAAAAGAACATCCCGGGACGGCCCTGAGAAGCGCTGGAGGCAGCTCGGGGACAGGACCTGCTCTGGGGCTTTCTGGTCCAGCGGTGGAGGGGACCCCAGAGATGGGGCAGGAGGGGCTCGGGAGGAGGTCATCAGGCTCTGTTAAGACCATGGAAGATCTTCTATAAGCTCTCACGGAAAATTTGTTTTTTAGAGATAAGGCCAGGTAATCTGAAAGGCTGAGCAGGATGTGGTAGGGCGATGACTCAGATTCAAGAACTGAAAAATTCAAAGAACTGTAAAATCAAGAACTAAAGTGGCAAGGGCTTAATGCCGTACCCAAAGGATGCTGTCCTGGACAGCAGCGCGATGGGATGGTCTGAGCAGCACCGCCCTGATTCCTGGTGTGAAACCAGCCCAGCTGTGTCCACATGCCTCACTCAAAAGCCTGCGGCTGGGACATGCCACCCTTTCACCAGAAGTGCCTCCACGGTAGGGTTGGTCCCATCAGGACGGCATGAGGTGGGGGAAAAACAGCCCATCCCAGTTGTTATCCGTCCTTCAGCCACAGACATAGTGCCAGAGGCTGTGGCTGTTTTAATCTGCATCTCCCCTCTCACTGCCGCTAGAAACGGGTGTAGTCAGCTGGAAAATTAAGACCCAGGGTTGAACCCGGAGGGGCATGAAGAGGGGCAGCTTGGCCAGCAGATACGCAGAGCAGCCTGCCGCTGCCCTGTGGCATCGCCGTGCCACCCCAGCTCTCCCTCCCTCCCTCCCCATCCAAGCGGCGCTGGCTCCCGCGCTCGGCATCGCGGCCGCAGGGTGGTAAATCACCGGTGACAGCTCCGGCGGGCACAGCGCGGTGGAAGCACGCTCCTGCCCGTGCTCACGGGCAGCTGTCGCGGGCAGAGGTCCAAGGTCAGCTAAGTGTTTAATGGGCCTCCTGCGAGGACCCGTGATGAAAGGCGGGCGGGAGAGGAGGCGAGAAGGGAGCATATGTCACAGCCTGAGCTCCGGGGCTGGTTTTAAGTGACAGGGGATGCTTCCCATGCAGATAGGCGGGCGGAGAGGATTGCTTTCGCGAGCCAGTCTCCTTTTCCAGGAGTGCAGCAGGGACCTGCTGCAGCCTTTAGCACCCGCGTGCTTGCGGCTCAAGCGTGGCTGATGGACCATCAGGTCCTGCCAGCACGAAGGCCAGCAGTGCGTGGCCAAGAACTGCAGCTCTCCTAACAGCTACGACAAAAGCCCCGATGCAAAGCAAACCCAAACCAAGCAACCAAGCTTCCCCTGGGTTTGGTCCCGGCTCCGAATCAGTGTTTCCCTTACTAAGTTAGATCAGAGGCTGAGCAGGAGAAGGAAAACTCTGTGCGCTGTTTTACAACACTGGCTTCAAGTGTGATCAGGAGAAACACAGTAAAGACACAGCACCTGGGTGTGAGCTCTCTGGCAAGACCACCATGGCTCTTCAAGCCCCTTGCCCAAGCACTCCTGGAGCCAGGCAGTCCCCATATCTCCTTACCACGGTGCTCTGGTCAGCACGACGGATAAAACAAAAGGGAAGTCTTTCCAAACTCCTGGCCAAGCCACCAGCAGAAGTGAATGACAGTTTCAGCAGAATATTCTCACTGCTATCCCAAAATGAAAAGAATGTTATACTCTCACTCAGACTCAACATTTTGCAGTTGGTGAAGCATTTTGGCATCTGAATCTTCCCTGTTAGATGTATTGATCTCGCCACAACCATACTGTAGTATCTCCATACCATACTATACCACAGTAGCTGATGACTCTCCTATATAAGGCAGCTCCTGGGTGAACATGGTGGTTTCAGGTTGTTTTCTTGTGTCTGCTAGTTTGATAACTTAAACCAGCAACTCCTTTACTGGGCACCTTCAAGTCAAGTAAGAAAACTGTTTCCCACTGCTGTGGCCAGAGCAGACGCAGGGTCTAACCCTGTCCTTAGGAGAGGTACTGGTTACAAATAACCAGCCAAAAGCAAAAGAGGTGCTGACCCCCTTGTGCAATCAGGGCTGCAATTCCCCCGCCCCTCTGCCAAACCTTTTGCCTTTCTCCAAAGGGAGAAACAACCACCACTGCCTCTGTCCCACACCAGCTTTCCCTCTTCCACCTCCACGTAACCCGGCTCATGACCCTTCTCACAACCAGACCTGCATGAAGCCCGAGGGTTGTGCCCACCCCTTATCGGCTGGCTTGAGCCTGGTGTCTGGGCATGGGTGGCATCCCAGGAAAACACTGTCCCAGCTTGTGTTTTCCCACATGTTTAGGAGGGCTGGCAGCACAGCTGGAGAGCTTGGCAGCACAGGAGGCTGCTGCATCACCTGCCCACCACGTGCACCTCAGCCTGGTTTTAACCAGCTCCCAGATCGAGGGGGTGGGAGGGAAGAGCAGGCGATGTGGGGAAGAGCAGGGGGCTGGTGCTGAGCAGCACATCTTGGGGGGAAGGAGGGGGGAGAGGAGGCCACTGGGGACATGGGATACGAGGTTTGCTTTTGCAGACTGAATCAAACGTTGGAAAGCTGGTGAATTAGCAGTGTTTGCTGAGCAAACGCTGCCGGGTGGGGATAGGCAGAGGAAGAGTGTTTAAGCACACGGCCCTTTATTTGCTAGCAAACATCTCCAGCTCCTCCTCTGCCTCCCCTGTTCCTTCCTGCGCCTTCCCCAGCTTGCGCTCCAAAGAAGCTGGGTGATGCATCCCAAGAGGAGGAGGGGTGAAAGTCCCATGGGAGGGAGGCAACGTGGGAGAAGCATTTTCTTTCACCAACGTGCCTGCTGCAGAGCAGCCAAGAGGGTAGTGGTGGCTTGTGGGGAGGAGTGGATTTCGTGTAAAACGTACACTCCTGCTCAGCATTACTTCTTTGGGCTGTATTTTCCACCTCAAACAAGGGCTGCACTCTGAAGGTACTGAGGGCATTGCAAAACACAAGACACGCTGCAGGGACGTAGGTATCACGACAGAAAAGCTTGTACTCTTAAAGGCTTGGGGCTCAGCTGCTGCAGAGCAGGATTGCTTCTGGCAAGTCAAGATAGGGGTTTTTTTGGCCTCGACTCTTGGGGTCCCGAAGTTGCTCTCAAACCCCTCTCCTGGCTGCAAGCCCAGGGCGGGGAATTGATCTGGAAGAAGTTACCAAGCCTGTTCTGGAGACGCTGTGGGGACACGCTAGAACACGCAGCCCTTGTCCCTTGGCTGGAAGCATCCGTGCCAAGGCTGAAGTCTCAGGTCCCCTGTTGTGCTGGGTGCATGTCCAGTTAGATGAGACAAATGTAATCTCCCTGTCACTGGGACAGGCAAAGGGTGGAGCTGCAAGGCTCTGGAGGAAGAGGTGAAGGCACCAGAGAGGACAATCCAGCAGGTTGGATTTCACCTGTTGGCCAAGGGTTGATCAGCATTCAACTTCTAGGGAGCTGCTAAACCACTTTCTCTCGAGATGTCCATCATTTCGTCTGGTCTTGAGCGCCTGCACACCGAGTATGATCTTTGACCATCCCTGTTTGGCAGTCACCCTCTCGTTGCTTATGTGCATGGAACCTACACCCTGGTGGTCTGTGAGCAGCAGCACTGGGTGCTCCAGGGTGACCTGCAGCACACCTCTGCCAGCCATTTGACCTGCTACCTGTGACATCTCATGGTTTTGGCTCAAAGGAGAGGAGAGAAGATGGGAGCTGTGGCACCCATCCCTTTCCAACTTCTAAGCAAGTCCAGATACATCTCCTCTGGAAACTCTGGCTGAAAAACTGGACTGTCTTCCCACTCTGAAATTCTTCCTACTTACCTGTTGATGCTCTATGTCCCTCTGCTCCTGGATGTTCCTAAACCTCCTCCCATATTCCTCAGGCCTCCCCCCCTCACTCCCATCTGCTCCAGCCTTTGGCCAACACCTCAGTGAACCGTACTGCAAATCATCTTCCACTACTGGCCAACTGCCGCAAAAATGCTAGGTTCAGGTTGCCACCTCCATTCATAAAACATCCCCCCCTGCAACCGCTGGACTGGCTTTTATGGAACAATCTTAATGTTCATTCACCCTTTGAAGGCCAAGTGCTTACACAGCAGCTGTGCTACATACACTGCTGCGTGAATTACTCATCGCTGGCAACGCCTGCGTCATTCATTATTAAACTGCTTGTGCGCTTGGCCTGCGGCTTAATGCAATGCCACCAGAGTGGCTGCAGGAGGAATCCAGCCATCTGTAAAAGCAGCAACACCCTTCACGCCTACCTCTGTCAGCAGTGGCACTGCCTTTCATGGTGGTGGTGGTGGCAGCTTTAACGTGCCTCCAAGCAAGAGCCATGCCCTGGTATCCACCATGGCACCCAAGCGGGGAAGGATTAGAAATGAACATGCACAAAATCAGTTCTTTCTCAAGATGTAAGTTATTGGGGGTGAGAAATCTTCAGCTGCTGTAAATCAGCAAAGCTTCACTGAAGGAGGTGGAGCAGTGCTGATTTACACCGCCTGGCAGCTTGGTCCAGCATTGGGAGCTTTGTCTGGGATTAGTGGGAGAAATTGTTGGGGAGGGGAACAGTCTCATTACCTTGTCCTGGCTAATGCCTTGCTTTTCTCTGGTGCATGTTGTTGTTAGGAGCTGGATCTAATTAGTCATTGCAGGAAATACCGCAGCTTCTCCTGTTCCCCACTGCTTGGGAGGGGAAGGGGGGAGTTAATCCTGGCCAACGTGGGAACAAACCCTCTTGTAAAAGCAGGTCCTGATCCCATAATTTACTCTGCAAAGAAGAACGTGCCCAGGCACACCAAACCTTCCAGCTCCAGGAAGACTTGGAAAACACGCCTGGGCTCTCCCACCAAAAACCAGCAGGGCCAGCAATGCCCTGACTGTCCCATCAATAACAGCCACCCATACTCGGGCTGAGCAGACAAAAAGTGTGCGGGGAAGGGGAAACCTTCCCTGCATCCCATCACTGCTCGTGGCAGGGCAAGAGGCTCGTCAGGGAGCGGCAAAGGGGAGCCGAGGGTGACCCCGTGCAGGGTGCTCGTAACACCATCCTACCACAGCCCCAGACAAGACAAGGAGATGAACCCAGGGTCAAGCCAGGGGGCCTGGTCAGGGGCAGGAGACCAGCTACTTACAGTGTAGGTCCGAGGTCCATCCAGGAGGCAGAGCAAAGACAGGCACACCTACAACATAGCCTGGAGAGGGGGCAAAGGCACAGGGCCGCCCTTAAATAGAGCTCCTGGGCCATGGGCAGAGGTGGGTGGGGCCTCAGGGAAGGCTGGTCAAGGCAATTAAGGGCAATCAAGGGCAATGAGTGCCCTCAGGGCTCTGACAAGGCTCATCTCTGCATCCCCATTCCCTCCCCTTGAGCTGGCTTTAGGTTTTTTCCATCAGGTATCAACCGCAATAAAGATGTGACCCCCCATGACATACTCTAATTTTAGGTACATGGCCTCATCCCCTGCTCTTTTCTTGTAGTGCAGCACCACATTTAAGGGTTTTGGTCTCTGAATGCAGAGGTGTTGGTTTGCAGATGGAGTTTAATGAGTGTTTTGTAGCCCATGGTGAGATGAACATGGGGAACTCACGTTCTGCAGATGCCTCTGGTCTCTTGTGTGGATAACACCAGAGGAAGAGGTGAAGAGGATCCCAACCTCACAGACTGTGGTGATCTCTTCCAGGTCTATTTATGCAGGCTCCTGGGTCTCACAGAAATTTGAGTTTACTAGCTGGGCTAATTAGCTGAAATGACCTGACTCCTTTCGGCGCTCATCTCTCCAGTCTGAGGAGCTACTGGCTCTTCAGCTGAGGTGACAACAGGCACGTGTGCTTTCAGCTCACACACTTGCTAGGTGCAGTCTGTTTAGCTCAAAATACCGTGATGGTGGTAAGAGCTAAAACAGCACAGAGGATCTTCTCACCATGAAGATGGCTTTGATTCAGTGCAATGTATTTAGCATTACAGGCAAGACCAAGGCTCTGATTTACACTGAAGTCAAAAGGTGGGACAGGAGGAGAGGAAGGAATTTACCACCTTCTGCAGCAGAACCAGCACTGGGAAATATCTCCCTGCGCTTCGTCAGCTGCAGTTCGCAATCGGCATGAAGGCACATCTCCCTTTCTGCTACCGGAGTAATAACCTCCAGGACTAGGGCAGGACAGACACGTTGTGGTAGCCTATCTAACATCTTTACAGGTCAGTCTGCTGTTCTTCCTCTCCCTGTGCCTTCTCCAGGCTTTTCTGAGGCTGAGGGGAGACCTCATCGTGCTCTACAACTACCTGAAGGGAGGTTGTAGCGAGGTGGGTGTTGGTCTCTTCTCCCAAGTAACTAGCGATAGGACGAGAGGAAATGGCCTCAAGTTGCGCCAGGGGAGGTTTAGATTGGATATTAGGAAAAATTTCTTTACTGAAAGAGTGGTCAGGCCTTGGAGCAGGCTGCCCAGGGAAGTGGTGGAGTCACCATCCCTGGGGGTATTTAAAAGACGTGTAGATGAGGCGCTTAGGGACATGGTGTAGTGGGCATGGTGTGTTGGGTTGACGGTTGGACTCGATGATCTTAGAGGTCTTTTCCAACCTTAATGATTCTATGATTCTATGATTCTACGATGCCGTATGTTGGCTCCATCACGCGGTTCCAGCTCCCCAGGCAGAGCTGGAAGCAGGGAGCAGTGACTAAAAGGTGAATAGGGACATCCCAGCACAGGCTGTGCTGGAGCTCAGAGAACTGCTTCACAAACACCAGGTTTGTCCAAATGTTTTTCCCGATGACTGGCTTGCTGTTTGCAGATCTAGTGCCAGTTTACAATGTTGGTTTTCATCAGACGCAAGTACAACTCAGAGAGAAACCAACTGGGAGCTTGGCGGTGGGTTGCACGTGCCATATATTCACTGTCCCTGGAAACCAGTGCAGAACCTCTTTCTCCCCATGGTGAGAGAGGTGGCAACTCACCCCACTGGTGGACAGTGCCAATCCCTTCCCCTTTGCTGGGCTTCCTATCTTCACGAGTGCCAGCTGGGCCTGGACTACAGCTGGCAGCAGGAGCATCCACAAACCCTTCCCAGAGCTGTACGCCAGCTTGCCTTGGCCAGGGTGGGAGATTGTTCTTTCTGTGGAGAGCTCAGCATGGCAACTTCTCTTATCAGTTAATGAGGGCTGATAACCAGTTACCTCAATCAGTTGTGAGTTCTTGGAGATCACACCCAAAGACTTCACATGGATAAACTCATTTCATGCCTATGGAGCGAACCACTGAACACCAGCAGATTCAATCTGTTTGTTGTTCTTGATTCCCCGTGGTTGAACCTTTGGCAAGAACAAGGGCAGCCTCCAAAATCCCCACTGCTTTTGGAAATTCTGGATGTTCAGTCATGACGTATTCCTTCCTGAAATCAGTGAGAGAGACTGTCCTGGCATTAGCATCGTCGTTTGGAGCTGAGCATCCCGTGGTCCTGCACAAGGCCATGCAGCTGAACAGCTGCCTGAGCTTCAGAGTCAAAATCATGGGCAAAGGAGCTACTTTTATCCCAGAGAGTCGGCGACTGAGAGCACAGGCAGGTATTCCCACCACCAAGCTGTCAGCACCTCCCCTGAGTGTCTGCAGAGGGTGATGCCGAGCCTGGTGCTCTGAGACATTCCCCCGTGGGCAAATCTCTTCTTGCTAAATGTGGGAGAAGACTAACCTCTCCCCCAGTGTCCAGCAGCTGGTGGGGATGCTGCTCTGCTGACCTTTCTACCGGTCCAGCTACACCCACCCCGGGTCTGTGGTGGGGTCTCCAGCCCATACCGACCTCCTGGCTTGTCCCTGGTGACACTTGCTAGCACCAGCTCCGGCAGCCCTCGGCCAGGGCATGGGTGTGAGATCCTTCTGCATCCCCCAACGCTGGCTGACTCCTCAGCCCTTCTCTCCTGAAGGGCTTTGCCATATGTCTTACACCTGGAGCTGAATAGACCATGAATAAAGCTTCCTGGGATCAGAACCCACATCAGAAAAGTCAGGGAGAGCCGAAAAACCCTCCAGCGCGGGGCAGGTGCGACACACGTAGAGAGGCACCTGTGTGCGCACACACGCTGCTCCCCATCTCCGCTGGCTCCTCCTGCTCCTCTCGCTTTCATCCTTCTGAAAGAAAACTTGACGGTTTCTGGGCTTTGTTGGTGGTTAGGAGGACACTGGATAAAGCGTCTGAGAAAGTGAAAGAGGGTGCGTGGGGCTGGAGGAGGAGAAGGAGGGGAGAGCAGGAGAAGGAGGGATTCTCGGTATCTACAAGGGAATTAAAGCGCTTTTACTGGAGTGAAGAAATCAGCTAAAGAATGGCAGGCGAACAAAAGCAGCAAGGCTATGGACAAGTCGCTCTGAATAGATCCAGATCCCCTTAAGTTTGTAACACCCCCTACACACTTCTTTTTTCCCCTTCCCCCCCTTAAGCCTTTGCTCCTCACTCCTTCCAAGAACAAATGCAGAGCAAGGGGGGGAAAAAAAAAAACACGAGGGAGGGGAGGAGTGGAAGAAAGCTAAAAAAAAATCAAATAAAATAAAAGGTAATCCTCAGCCACTTTGCCCCTCTGGGGGCTGCTCTGGGCCAGATTAAAGGTCCGGTGTGAAACCATTCTGCTATTCAGATGCGATAAGCAGGATTTACAAGCAAAGAGAAAGAGAGAAAAGAATGGGCGAGAGGAGAAAAGGAGAATTATTTGTGTCTCTTAATACTTGTTAAGCACTTCTCTTTTGCTAGACCAGACAAGACACAGCTATGCTCAAAGTCCATGCACAATCCTTGTCCAGCCCCCCCGCTCCCCTCCCTCCTGCCTTCCCCTTTGGTTTGCTTTCCCCCTGCCCCCATCCAGAGCAAGCAGGCAACACTTTGTTGCTACTGAGCTGAAATTGGTCTCCTCTCCGAGCGGCACACAAAGAGAATGGCAATTAACCTTCCTGTTCCCTGGTGACAGCGATCTAATCAGTGCTGCGCCCAGGCCTGTGCCAGCAGCTCAAAGGCAACAGCCTTTGTGCAGGGCTTGGGCGGCGCGGGGAGGGGGGCTTTCGGCCATGCCCTGGGGCGGGGATGGGGTGGGTGCTCCGCGGACAGCCAGCTTGGATTATTTCAGGCCAACCAGCTTAAGGTGGCAAGGAAGGCTCTTCAGCCAGCATGGTGAGGAGACCTTGGTGGCTGCTGCTGGTATGAATCGGGGCCACCACCCCCCGTAAGGAATAAGAGCTGGACCTGTTGGAGGGGTCCAGAGGAGGCCACAAAAGCGATGAGAGGGATGGAACACCTCTCCTATGAGGACGGGCTGAGAGAGTTGGGGTTCAGCCTGGAGAAGAGAAGGCTCCGAGGAGAACTTATTGCAGCCTTTCAATACTTAAAGGGGACTTATAAGAGGGATGGGGACATCTTCCTTATATGGAAGGCCTGTAGCGACAGGACGAGGGGGAATGGTTTTAACCCAAAAGAGGGTAGATTCAGACTAGATATAAGGAAGAAATTTTTTACAATGAGGGTAGTGAAACACTGGCACAGGTTGCCCAGAGAGGTGGCAGATGCTCCATCCCTGGACTCATGCAAGGTCAGGTTGGACGGGGCTCTGAGCAACCTGATCTAGTTGAAGATGTCCCTGCTCACTGCAGGGGGGTTGGACTAGATGACCTTTAGAGGTGCCTTCCAACCCAAACCATTCTGTGATTCTATGAAATTCTGGCCAAGTGCAGACCTGGAGCAGGTAGTCCTAATTGCTGGTGGCCCAGTAGCACATGCCCGCTGAAGCCAGAGGGCAGCAGCAGCATGATGCTACAAAGATGTTGCAAGAGGTGTCTGGGGGTGATGTGGTGGAGACCCCAGATAGACCCAGGCCCACCCTACGTTGGGCATCGTGCGGAGCTGATGGTCCAATGGTCCTTAGGCTTGCAGCCTAAGGAAACCTGAGTGTTTGGACTCTTCTCAGTGCTGCTGCTCATGGGAGGTTAATCAGTCCTCTCTGCTTCTTCATGTACTTCAGAACTGGATGACGGGAGAACGATTCTTGCGGGAGGCAGGAGGGAAAGGCCAGCTCAACCTCCCACCACCAGCACTCTTCTCTGGACGAGGAAGGCACTTGTGGTGTTTCATAGCCAAGAATTACACACTGAGACCTGCAAATATAGTCCTCAGTTTTAAAACTTCTCCATAAGCTTGTAAGCTTTTTTTTTTTTACGTGGAAAATAGGGTTGTTAGAAAAGCCTCAACCATCCTTTACAAAAGAACCAGTACTCACCAGTGACATTTTTCAGCAATCCTCCTCCACTCCATATTTTTCCATTTTTGCTAGGGCTGGGGGTGAGAAACAGCTAGTGCGTTGTTAAAAGACCAAGATGTAAGTGTTGGGTTTGTGCTACATTCAAGGGAGAAAATGTGAACCTCCTGGTGGTCAGTCAAAAATTGAGAAATGCTTTAATTTATTTTTTTAAACCTCTGAAAAATCCGTCCGTTGACCAATTCTCTGATCGTGACCATGGATCCAAGTAACCGAAGCAGAGGTCTCAGAATCAGCTTTTTGCTTTTTCATGAGCCTGATCTTAGGTCCCAGCAATGCAGGAAAATGACAGTGAAATGTCCCCTTGCAGGCAAAAAAACCCCAAAACCAAAACCCAACCCAAGTAAACACCACCACCACCACCCCAAAAAAACCCAACTCTCTTTTTTTCTTCTCTTGCTAGTTCTAAGAAAAAAATCATCTTAAAACTGTCTCTGGCGTTTTCTCAAGCAGTGAAAATTCACCTGTTCCTCATGTGTTAGAAGAAAACTTTCCTACTGCAGCCGAGCAGGAGACCTGTACCTACACCTTGAGGACATCCTGATGGGAGATGGGTGTTCCAGCTTGGAGGTTTGACATCATTGCCCATCCCATCCATATGGGAAGCATTGTCCATAATCACCTGCTTAAAAACGAATCCCTGATAGTGTTTGTATGGGATGGAGCTTCAAGTTTCCAGCCTTCTGGTGGTGAGGGCTCTTCTATCGGTCTTCTCCAGGGCCTGGCACATCTCAGGGCAGGTTAGCACGACCCAATTGCAGAGCTTTGTCATCCAAAAAGGTGCCAACACCTGTAGCTTCCTAACTTGCCTAGGGGTCTCGCTGCTCAGGATTAGCCCTGGTGTGCCCCGGGCAGGGGGAAAGGGGCTGGCCGAGGGAACCTCCTCCGGAGCTCACCTTAGGAAGGTGATCAAGTGGCCGCCCTCTGCCTCTCTGTTCTGCAGCGCTTCGGGGGATGATTGCGTCTCCCTCGGACAGATAGGCACAAACATCTCAATTACACCTAAGAAGGAGCATAATTGAGCCTAAATTGATTCAAACAGAGGCAATTAAAGCAAAACTCAGATCCCCGCTGGGAAGCGAAGGCACCGCTTATTTTTAACTCATAACCACAACAAAAATAATAATTAAAGGGCAGGATTACCCCCCTCCCCTTCAGCCGGAGCGGCAGGCTAAGCTCACCGGTCGAACCGCCCTTCGACGCCCACCCTCAGCCTCAGGCTTCTCGGCGGGGGGCGCGGGGGGCGCGGGGGGCGCGGGGGGCGTTCAGCACCACGGCCAGCGCCCGCAGCGCCCTCCCGAAGCCCCGCGGGCAGCTGCCCGCCCTCCTGCCCGCTGGCCCGCGGGCCACCGGCCTGACCCTCCGCCGCCTCCTCCCCTAGCCGCGCCGGAGCAGCCCAGGCAGGCAGCCTGCCGCGTTCCCTCGCCCTGCTGGGCCCGGGTCGCTGCCATCGGAAAGGGGGCGAGGAAGGGTTGCTTTGCAAGGGGGCTTCTCCCGCCCCGGGTTAGGTGGGGACCCGGAGCGGGGCTGGCTCGGCGTTGCTCTGTGCGGAGAGCAAACAAGAACCATCAATTAGAAGTAATTACCACCCCCTCCCCATAACTTAAGAGGCTAATATTAGGCTTCATTTTTAAGAAAGGTAATTTGACGACCATAAATTACAATTATAAAAACTTCATTAGAGTCGGTAGCAATCCATCCACCATTGTTCTAATTACACACTGTAGGAGTAATGAATGCTAATGGTTTAATGTACAATAATTACCACAATTGAAAAATAATAATAATACAGAACAACCTCAGTTATCCAAATGTCACGGGGGACATGGAATGGGTTGGGGTAATCGTGGTTTCAGATAATTGAGGGGCTCTTTACCATGATTAATAGGTGATGTGACCTCTGGGTGGGGAATGAGGCGTTTTAAACGAATGCAGTATGGTCAGGTGAAGTAAGGCACTGGGCAGAGAAAAAAAAATCAGGCATCTTCTGTCCTAGCTTTGGCTTTTACTGGACATTTTAGATCTGAAGTAAGTTTATTGGTTTTGCAACTGAACTGTGCCACCTCCTGATGATTTTCAGGTGTGGTTGGCAGGGTTTAAAGCAGAAATACAGGAACTGTGCTCTGAAATCTGTTCATATTCAGTCACATTCTGAGAAGCGTTGAGTCTGTGTTTGACATGCTGGGCAGAGCACAAGAGGCAATTTCAGCCCCTTGCAGCACAGCAACAACACGAAATCGTAGGATGTTTCAGGTGGGACAGGACATCAGGAGATCTCTAATCCAACCTCCTGCTCAAAGCAAGCCCAGCACTGAGTTCAGACTGGGTTTTTCAGGGATTTGACCATCCAGTTCTTGAACCTGCAGGGATAGGGATCCCATGATCTCCTTTGGCCCCTGTTGCACTGCTCGTTTATTCTCACAGTGAATTTTATTTCCTTATATCCATTCAGATCCTCTCCTGCTTCAGTTTATGCCCACCTCCTCTCCTGCCATGCACCTCAGCAAAGAGCCTGAACACCCCAAGTTTCCTCAGCCTGTCCTCCCCCCAGCCCCCTGAACATCTTGGCATTTCTCTGCTGAACTCATGCCTATTTATCTACATCTTTCTTTCACTTTTTTATTTATCAACATCTTAGTCCATCGCAGGGGCAGGGTTTTGCATTTGTCCTTGTTAAATTCCACATGTTTCCTGCCAGCCCGTTTCTCTAGGCATCCCAGATCCCCCTGAAGGGCTGCCCTGCCCTACAGCAGGATGAACCTCACAGTTTGCTGTCACCCAGCAACTTGATGAGGAGCATCCCACCTCATCCTCCAGGTCACATATTGCACAGGGTGAACATATGAAACAGGAGAGGTCTCGGGACAGATCCCAGAATAACTCCACTTGTAACATAAGATAAAGATGAAATAAAAGGATTGACCCCAGCAATCATTCCTTTGGATGAATTGCTCAGTTTGCTCCTGCATTTGATCCTTTTCAGAGGAACTTATCTTGTAAATAAAACGGTGGGATTTGCCATGTTATCCTCCAGCAGCAGGTTGAAATCTGTCAACTGGCTCAGTTACCTTGCCAGGTCTCTCTGCCACCCTGGCTTTGCGTAGGTTGGGACACAAAGCCAACCCAAAGCAGTTTCAACATCTGCCTTCCCACAAGCAGCGTACGAACAGGTCCCCTTACCAAGCTATTTCACAGTAGGAATGGGTTTATCACAGGAAATCAGCTTGCTGTCTCCCCTTCCTCGATACAGGGAATATGAAAAACATTACAGAGTACGGAACGTGACTAAAGAAGAAAGAAATCAAGTCTCCAGAAGAGAGAACGAAGCCAGTCTGTTGTGTCAGGAACCAGAAAGCAGAACCACGGATCGCCAAAAAGCGACTCAGAGCTCCTCGGGATCGGTACAGGCTGACCCCGATGATGCGTGCATAAAGGTGAGGCACGCCTTGAAGAGCCTGGCTAGCTCTACCCTTGACACCTTGCAGCACGCTCCCACGGCCGGGTGCTCCCTGCGTGCCTGGGCACTACCGGGACTTGTTGGTGCTTCTGAGCTTCCTTGGTTGGTGCGAGGGACCAAGAGACTTGGATGTCATTTTGAAAGGTCAGGTTTAGGCTTCTTCATTCTTGCCTTGATAAGAAGCCTGGTAGGAAGGGAAATGTTGGGACAACTCAGAATTTCCGATTCATTTGCTACAGGGTTTGGAAGGTGCCACCTAAGCACCCCAGAGCCTTTTCTAGCCTTGACCAAAGTCCTGTGACTAAAGCAACTTGATGAGAGCTTGTTGCTAAAACATCCCTAAGAACAACAAGCTGGGGTTGAGAAAGTATTGGGCTTTGGGCTCTTATCCCGGCATCCTTGCTGACATTACAAAATGGAGAAAAGCTCTCTCCCGCTGTGGTGACGTCTCTTGGGGCAGCCCAGGTTTAGGCATTCATTTCCCACAGACCTGCAACCAGCCCAGCTTCTGTAAGACATCTCTGAAGCCTGAAAGCAGATCCCGTCCACGTCCCGCAGTCTGATTAGGAACAATGAATTCTTGATACGCTTCCTCTTTAATAGGATCCTAATTTATAAGAATGCAGATAATATATCAATGGAAATTAACTTCGCACTTTCCTTACACTGGCAGGTTGAGCTGCAGGTGAGTGCAATGTAATTAAGAAATTAAAAGGTAATTTCCACATATGCTTTCTGCTAATCTAACTCAGCAATCATTTAATTTACAGCAGGGGACTGGCAAGGAGGCAAGCCAAAATAAATAAGATAATACTACGTTTAATCGCTCAGCGGAATGGTAATGGAATGAAGCGGGGTCTGCGCAGAGCCGGCAGGGAGAGGTGCGGTGACCCCTCCGGTGCTGTTGATTGAAAGCAAGGCTTGCTTTTAATTTCACTTCCACAAGAGTTTAAACTTTTAGCCACTGCCACCAAGTTTCCTCAAGTTCTGATTTTTAAAATAAAAAAAAGTTAGCTTTAAAAAATTCCCCTTACAATTATTGTTCTGTTTTCTGTAATTAATTGATTATATGGTACCTGACAGTTTTGACTTGATCTCCACAGGAGAGGGAGTAGTTTCTTCTGGGTCTTTGAATCATTCCCCATTCTCTGTTTAGCCAAGGACAGCAGCTGGGATGCACACCGCAGTTAACCAAGAAGTAGCATGGCACTGGGAAACCCCTGGGGAAACTGGGGCGCAGACTGGTCAAAAGCAGAACTTCTCAGTGGCTTCAGCCCACAGCCCTTACCACAGCCAGCCCCAAGGGAGGGGCAACTCATGGTCCCAGCTGGAGAGCACAGCTGTGCCGTGGGATGGCCTGGGCCAAGGAGAGCAGATAAACTGCAGAGATTTGCTGCTTGACCCCCACTGCCACCACAACGGCTGGACACCAAGGCTGCCCAGCCCCCCCTTAGGGGTGCTCAGCCCCAGGACTCCCATGTCACGCAGCAGCTGGGGCAGTGGTGGGATGAGGCTGAGCATCCCCCATGCCCCACCATACACCTTGTCCAACCTGGATGAGTGAGAGAGCGCGGATTTGTGCCAAGGACCCCCTTGGTGCTCCCCTTCCCCTGCCAGCAGTCCTGCTTGGGATGACATGCTGCCGGATTCGGTGTCCTTGCTCTGGGGGAGCGGGGTGAAACCAGCAGGTTTGGGCTTTCCAAGCAGATATGCTATCTCTCGAGCAGGGCCCAGGGCATTGAAGGGGAGAGAGTGGGCAGCCCCCCAGGAACTGCACACACCCGGCTTGTCCCGAGCAGCACTTTGCATCCCAGAGCCCTTGGCTCCTTCTCTTGAAAACTATGCACAGCACCAAACCTAGCGGGGACTGCGCCAGAGCAGCCCGGCATGCGGGAGCGGGCGATTCCCCTCCCTGGTCTCCTCCACACCGTACGTTTCTGAGCTTCAGGTGCCCCGGGCGAGGATGCAGGGGAGAGGATTTGGCTCCGCTGTGGGAACACCTGGAGCCATGCATGCCAGAGCCTGCCTCAATAGAGGCAGGAGCGCCAGCCCCAGGGCCTCAGCAGGGGATGCTCTTCATGTAACTCCGGCTTTTTGTTCCAAAACCTGAGCCGTGGGGAGGGGAATGCTTCCCACCTCCCAGCTGGAGCCCGTCCCCCCCTCCACCCCCTGTGTCCCCCCATGCAGAAGCTGAGATGCTTCCTCTCATTCCCTGGGGTCCCAGAAGCATTCATATGGGAGCTTAATCCTCCAGAGACCTGGGGACACGGGGATTACCAGCAGACCTGGAGAGATGGGGCCCAGCTCCCCTCTGAATAATTGGGCTGCCAAGGCAGCGATGCGGCCACCGTCCCACCCAGACCCTTCTGGACGCCCCATGGCCATCTGGGCCAAGCGGGATAGCAAGGACCAAAGCGTAGACCTGTGCCTCCGTGGCAAGAGGGGTTTGGTGACTGCTGTGACACCCCTACTCGGGGCGGCATTATCCCCTGCCATTAATTTATCTGATGAGTTGCAGCCTGCTTCTGTCAAATGAATTACTCCCGATGTATAGGGAGGTTATGTTTGTACTCTTCAAGCAGCTCTAGAAATGGTCAAATAATATCTGCCCAGCAAACTGTTAAATGGCAATTCTTCTGTCACTCTGAGTAAATTATTCACTGAGCACTTGTTTACTCGGTGCCGGTGCTCCCTGCCTGCTGCCTGCCCGTACCCGGGCCGCTGCCGCGCGGGCAGGCAGGGGCAGGAGGGCACCTGAGCAAACAGGCAAGGGGGTGCGTATCTGCCCGAGCCCCTGAAACCCGGCTGGGCTCTGTGCTTCGTTAGGGCTGGGGATGGGGAAGAGCTGCTGGGAAGCGTGTCCAGATCTGGGGTTCGGTGCCTGTCGTGGTAGAGGAGGGTTCATGGTCCAGACACTGATGTGAGGGGCTGCTGGGGGATGCTGCTGGAGCTTCCAGCAAGCTGGCAGCAGTGCCCACGGGGTGCCCATGTGTGCACACTACACCCACGCTTGTCCTGAGTCTGCTCCTGCTGCCACCGGTTTTCAGTAACTCGAGGGATGGACTTCTGGGGCAGACAGAGGAACGCGTCCCCGCGTGTGCAGAGCAGATGGGTGGGCAATGAGCTGGGAGGGGAGATGGGCTGTTTGGGGCAGAGGAGTGCACAGCTCTGAGCTTTGCTGGCAGAGGAGATCTTGCCAGAGCGATCCCTTGGCTTTCTGGCTCAAGCCTGGAAAAAAAGGTCAGCTGGAGGTTTAGAGGACAAAAATCCTCTGGGTTGTAGATCCTCGGCAGATCATCACATTTGTAAAACTAAATACAATCACCCACTTCCTTTTCTCCTCTTTCCTCCTCTCCTCCTCACCGAACCCCTCTGCTCCTGAGACGTGTCCCTGCTCGCCTGCCCCGGAGGGAAGGGAGGATTTCTCCGGGCTGGAATGCTGCAGCAGTAGAGAAGTGTGCGCTAAACCCCTCCGTGCTGGGCAAACGCTCGGGCACCAATTAAATGAGAGCCAGGGCTCAGACCGACTGACCCCAGGAGGGCTCCCCAGGGCTGAAGCGAGCTGCTTTCCTTTGGGGGATGAGAACCAACTGCACAGATAAAAATCGTGGACAGAGCGTACACATCCCCTTGAAATATTGCCCAAGAAGTGGGGGAATCATTGAAAGGAACTGTTTTTTTAATGAACAATTGTAAAACCATTCTTTTCAAAAAAAAAAGGTTTCTGTTTTCATTTTAACCACTTAAAAATACAGAGGGGGTGGATTGTAGGATTTTTTGCCCGGTCGGGTTTTTTGCCTGGTCTCTGATCTTTTTCTTGGCCTTCTGGGAGCATAAAAATACCGTTTTAAAACTGTAGCTTTCCCTGATACTCCAGCAGCAGCAGTGTCTCCCGTAGACCACATTTTGGTTTCTAGCTAAAAGTGCCCAGGTATTCCTGCTTACTCGAGGAAGCACCTTCTACCCAGCCGTTAAAAGTTTAGATGAAGAGACATTAACCCAACCCCAGCCATGAAAAACCTGCAAAAAATAATATCTACTCTGCCACGTTTGGGGGAACTTCTGGGCTGTCATAAACCTGCTACTAGGAGGTAATGCAAGAGGGCAGTGGGCTCCATGTCCCACTGTCCCCCCCTGCCCAGCGCTCACGAACCCCTCTCCCCATCCCTCTCCTCTACCTTCCTCCCTCCCTCCATCTCTCCTGCTTTTCCTGTCTTGCTGCGAGGTTTCTTTGCCTTCACCCTCCATTTATTTTGATTATTTTCCTCCTTTAATCTCCCTCCCACTCCTCCTCCCTTTCTAGGGATTGCCGCTTGCTTTATCTTTGCATTAATCTAATCCCCCCTTGCAGCTTTCCTCCGAAATAACCCAACCCACTGACTGTCCCACTTGCCGTTCCGCGACACGCGGCTGATCCTGCACTGCCCAGGGTCACCCACCCCGGGAACGCCGCAGTCCTGCCCCGTGCCCTATGCTAGAGTTAGCCCAGAGCATCTCCCTCCTGTCCAACAGGTCTCCACCTCCTTCCAGAGCCATCGTCCAGCCATGTGCCCACCTCGCTCCCGGATGGGGCCACCAGCCACATCCCCACACCTCAAGCCTTTAGACCTTCTGCCCGTCACGGTCTGTGCACCACCCGCTTTTCCAGGAGTAGCTGCCGGCATTCAACACAGTCCCCTTCGGAGCACCAGAATCCTTACCTTTCCCTTCCTCTTCCCTTCCCCTTCCCTTCCCTTCCCTTCCCCTTCCTCTCCCCTTCCCCTTCCTCTCCCCTTTCCCTTCCCCTTCCCCTTCTCTTTCGCTTCCCCTTCCCCTTCCCCTTCCCCTTCCCCTTCCCCTTCCCCTTCCCCTTCCCTTTCCCCTTCCCCTTCCCCTTCCCTTCCCTTCCCTTCCCTTCCCTTCCCCTCCCTTCCCTTCCCTTCCCCTCCCTTCCCTTCCCCTCCCTTCCCTATACACATGGACACGCATATACATGCACACCCACACATGCACACACATGCACACCCACACATGCACACACATGCACACCCACACATGCACACACGTGCACACACCTGCACACCCACACGTGTGCACACCCCCCCCGCCCTTCCAGCCCAGCCCCAGCGCAGCAGGGCTGCTGTGCGGGACGATGCATTTCATATGCATGGCCTGGGATGGTCTGGGCTCTCCAGCCAGTAATTCGCTGATTGGAAAACGTTCCAGGGAAGGGGCTGAGGACCGAGAGGCAGGAGGGGGGAGCCAAGGCGGGGGGGAGCCGGGAGGGATGAGATGGGAGTTCTCAAACTGCGAGTCCTAATACTAAGCATGTGGCCATATATTATTTTAATAAAGCCAGCACATCCTGCGCTCACGACAGCTGCTGTTCCCTTTCTCTCATCCTGTGAATCTCATTTATTCCTCATTAGCAAAATCACCTGTTTGTCAAATAGGGACAGAGCTGTAAGACATTAAATTGTGCGAAGGCTGGCGGGGGCCTGGGGAGCGCGGGGAAGAGCAGGAGGGAGGAGAGCCGGGCAGCCGGCTCCCGCTCAGAGACTGAAGCCAGAACTTGACGGAGATCTCTTGAAGGTTGAGATGGAAACGAGGATTTGGGGGAGCGGATTGTGCAGCGTCTTCAAGCGCTCTCATTTTTTTTCCCTGCCTGTTCTCAGCATCCTGGGCAATGGTGCTTTGGGCAGCAAAGGGGGTGGGGTGGGTGCTCAGCACCTATGTGCAGGGGGGTTCGGCTGCACCCAATCCATGGGTGTACCCATCACCTCCTGAGCAGCAAGCAATTTAAATCCATGGTCACCCATCAGCACACAATTTTCCCTTTCAGAACAGGACGGGTACAAAATTTCATCTGATTCACTTTTATAGGTTTAGGTTTTCTTTAAATTGAGCAGAGACATTGGTGGGACTGACCTGTTCCTTCAAAGAATCGGGCTTTTGATGAATCAGGATTTTCCACTAACATTAAAAAAAATCCCTGGACTGCACTAAATTAAGTGTCTGTCATCCCACCAGCCTGGCAATGGAGTCTTTTTCTGCTGGTTTTGCAGCTTACTCGCTGCTTTTCCTAGCGCCAGCCCTGGCTTTTCCCTTTATCAGTTGACTGACACGAGGGGAAACAGCTGGCTGAAAATCAAGCTTTCTGGTTTGCTGAAACTCTCCCTGTTTTGGGGAGATTTGGAGTTTTGGTTCAAATTGGATCCAGCCCAACCATGTGTGCGTGAAAGATACAGAGAGAAACTTGGGGAGGCCGGGGAGATCTCAGCCCCCAGCCCTCCCGTGTGGCTGGTGTTCCTGCCCACCTCCTTGCCAAAAGCCGGGGGGAAAGACCCGGAGGGCAGCTCCCGTGCCTCCAGCCTTTTCAGGAAAGCCTGAAAATCCACACTTTTTTCCCAGGAGGTTATTTTGCATTTTGGAAAACTCCAGCTAACGTGGGAGGGTTTGATCCCAGCGAGCCGGAGCTCAGGGATGTGTTGTGGGAACCTCTGACCTGCTCTGCAGCCGAGGTCCTTCCAGCGGGACGTCTGCCGACCCCAGCCCTCCGAGCCCCGTGGGGGTAAGCCAGTCTGGGGTCTGCAACAGGAGTCACCAGCTCTCGGGAAGGTCATTTTTGAACTTCAGGGAAATTAAGGATTAGGAGGTGAAGGAGAAGACCATGTCTACGCACACTTTTTCTACTTATTCTACTTTTTTTTCCTCTTTCCTCCTTCTTCTTCTTCATTTTTTGTCTTGGTCTGACCATCCCTCCATCTTCTCTTCATCATCTTGCTTTTTCTCATGTTTCACTTCCCCAGGATGCTTTCCTCTACCCCCTCCCCGTGCTTCCACCTGATTCCCCATCCAGTTCCTCTCCCCACCTCTCCATCTTCCCACTGCTGTTGAAGTCCTTCCTCCCCACCCTCTGTACATCTCTCTATCTCCACCTCACAGCCTGTTTCTGTCTTGGAGGACGTGTATGGGGACATCCAGTGTCCCAGCCTGCTGGCCCACAAATCCTGCAACACCAAGCCCAGCTCACTTCATAGCCTGGTCCTTTGGGAGACCCTTTGTTGCCCACCTCCGGGCTGGTGGCAGGGCTGGCTGGGGGGACAAGAGTGACACCCCCAAGCTTGCAGCTGCCTTTAATCCACCTGCCCGGCTCCGCTCCCCCTTGCAGAGCAGGAAAGGCAAAACCTGCCTGCGCAGGGGCCGGGGGCTCCTGGCGTGGATGAGCTGCACCCAATGCCCCATGTCCAGAGGGACGGACAGGGTCCCACCACCCCTCGCCCCTTCCTGGCCACCTCCCCCCGGGTGCCAGCCACGTCCCTGCTCCGCAGAGCAGCCCCACGTCCCCCTTCCCCACCCGCGCCACCGTCGCGTGTCGATGCCACCGTGTCCCCCCCGCCCTCGTCCCCCCCCTTCCCTCCTCTCTCTGAAAGTCATCAGGCCTAGCGAGGTCTTCTCCCACTTATGCAGCTCATGAATATTTAACAGCATCTGCTCTGGAGGCGATAAAGCCTACCAATCCTTGACAAATATGGCCTAATCTTTTCAATTTCGGGGTGCAAATATTCCTTCAGAGTCCTGTTTGTCACCTAGATTAATGACTCTGGCTCCCATAATCCTTTGGTGCTAATTCAAGTGGTGGCTACCAGGACGGCGCATGGCGGAGGGATGCTGGGACACATATGAAGGAGAGATTACTCACTTGAGGGCCCTTTGCTGCAGGGTTTTGTTCCTCCATCGGCAGTCGGGGACGAGGAGGGGGGTCTGGGTGTTTGTTTGTTTTTTCCTCTTCGTGGCTGCTAAATATCCATCCCGGAGCCGGTGCGGGCGAGGGGGGATGGCTCCCCCCTTCCCTCTGCTTTCCTCCCAGCAATGGGGTGCAACGGGGGACACGGGCTTGTCTCCAACACCGGATCCTCATTTTCTGGTGCCTGATGCAGGCAGCGGCTACAGGACCACCAAACTGGATTTCCAGCAGCCCTCCAAGCCTGGACATGCTGTGGGGCTCCGCTTCAAGTTAAGCCCCATCCCAGGGACCAGAGGCTGAGCCCTGGGATGCATCAGCCAGAGGAAAGCCTGGTCCAGCCCAGCGCCGCTGGTCCCATGCCAGGACCCTTCCTCGCATCGTGGCGCCTGCCTGGGGGAGATGCGGGGTGTGGGGCTGGGCGATGCTGGGCTCTCGGCATGGTCGGTAGGAGATGTGATGGTTTTGGCCGAGCTCTGGCCAGCGTTAGAGCTGATGGCACACTGTGAGAGCCACAGCAATCACCCGAGCCGATGCACAGCAGAAGCCCAGGCACCTCTGGGCATGTAGAGCCGGCTGCTCCTATTTATTTATTCCCTGATCAAGAGAGAAAAATACAGAGGGGAGCGAGCGGCAGCGGGTGGGAGGGCAGGGAGAAGGAGGGAAGGGGTGGAAATCAATGCCAGAGCTGATCAGCGGTATTGACAACTTCGCTAAGGGGCTGACGGCTCCCATCCATCGCCCCCGTGCCCGCAGGGGCCGACCCCGCTGCGGGGGGCTGCCGGAGGGACGCCCGCCGCCCGGCTAAACACAGCCGAGCATCAGCGAAGGCATTAGCGGCCAGCCAGAAATCGAAGATTTGTTATTATCCAGCGGTGGAACAATAGCCTGGCTGGGCATATTCATCACCGCTCCGGCCCTCGGGGGTGGAAATATGTTGAGATTTCAGATTATTTATTTATATTGGGGAGCTGGGGGATGCTGGCGGCGCGGAGGAAGGAGTTTCCTCCTCTCTGCATGCGCTGCTGCTCGACACTGACCCGGCCGAGGGCTCTGGGGCTGCCTGAGGCTGAGCACCACGCACTGATTTACAGCAAATCGAGGCCCTGGGTTTCGGAGCATCCTTTGGGTAAAGAGCAGAAGGAAACATTGAGATCTACTGGAGAATTTGGAAGTGAAGCTCTCAACATCATCAGTTCATGCCACTGTTTGTGTTGCCCGAGTGCAGCTGTATGCACGAGCAGGTTTGCAAGGAAGGCTCTTGAGATGCAAGGCTCTTGGAGAGAGGGTCCAGAGAAACCTTGGTCCTCTTGATCCAAAATTAGCCATGCAATTCTCTCTTATGGAAGCATCTGAAAGGCTCCAGTGTGGAGGATGTGAAACCATGAAGGTTCTCGTAAATAGGATTTTTTTTTTCCTCTGGCTAATAGGAGTTGCTAGGGGCAGGACAGCCCTAAAATAACAGGTCAGCTCTGCACCAGGGAGCTGGGTGCTCGCCTGAAAGATGAATTAACTTGGATGTAGGAATCCTCTGAGGTCAAGGGATTGAACCAAAAACCTTTCTCCAGTAGCGGTGGCAATCCTGCATGCACACGGGAAGCTGGTCCTGAGGAAAATGTCCTCTCTGTTTGATGGATGGGAAGAACCTCCACCTGAAACAGGGAACTGCAGAGCACAGTGAATATTTATGGCTCATGAGCAGGAAGAAGTTATTTTTAGTTTTGTTTTACATTTCTGTGGCAGAAAATGCATTCTCAGCCAGGCAAAAATAATATTGTGGATAAAATTAAAGTAGGAAAACATCTTTTTTTTTTGTAAGCGAAATCAGAAAAATGCTACTTTTCACTAGTCAGAAACAGAAGAAAACTTTTGAACAAAACCAAAGAAAATTTCTGGGTTTGTTTCCTCCTCAAAATACCTTGGGATGAAAAATTGCAAGCCCCGTTTCCCGACTCAGCGCTTCATTTTGGCTTCGCAGCTAACGGTCGCTGCAGTTCTTGTTTTCTCTTAGCTGATCCCCACAGCTGCTACCGGCTTTCACTGGATGATTCGCGCTGGGGGTTCAGGGCGGCGTTTGCAGCCCCAGCTCCTGGGGGTGCACGAGCTTCCCGAGCCCCCCGAGCCCCCCGGGGCACCCACCGCAAGGGCCGAGCGCTGCCGGGAGGGGAGCAATGCTGGTCCCAGCACAGCCAAGCCCACCGGGGACTCTAGGGGGGTTTAGGTGGAACTGAGAATTGAAGCCCAGGGGAAGAGAGGAGGAACAGGAGGGATGGGAGGTCCCTCCCTGGGGGGGATAACGGTGCAGGGTTAGTGCCAAAGCCCTGACTCCCCCACAGCCAGCACCAGCAGCTCCAAGCAAAGTTGAAAAGCCTGGCTCAGGAGAACAAAAGCCCGCTGCAATGCAAGAGGACGGTCCAAGCAGTCCCTCCATCTAATCTGCTTCCCTACCCCCATCACCCCGCCTTGTCCCGGGAAAAAACAAAAATATCAAGACCCCCAGCCCTGCACACCCCACCACCACCTTGGTCCCTGTGCAGGGGTGGGATCTGCACCACGGAAGCTGTGACCAAAGGGCAGTGTCAGCCCTGTTTCGTGCTCAGCCCCTCCGTGCCATGCTGCCCCACTGCCCAGCGTCGGTACTGGGGTATCTGGGTGCTGGGGAGCATCCCGTGTCTGCCTGTGCTGGCATGTGCGTGCCTGCTTCCCGCTGCTCCCTGCCCCCTCTCCTTCTATTTTTTTCCGCTGAGCAGGCTCAAAAAGCAAAGCTGGCGCCTTTGTAATACCGCAGCATCGTTAGGGCCCTCCTGGAACCGGGGCGGGGGGAGAGACCGGCTCATTAGCTGGACGCTTTGAAGTGGGCTCTGTTTGGGGTTCATTTGTATGCCGGCAGAAGGGAAACCTCTGTGTTTCAAGGATGTTTTTCTGGAGGGGCTTCCTGGAAACATAACAAACATGACCCCGAGGAGCGCTCCCCCAGCCCACATAGGCAGCCCAGCCGGGTGGGAGATGAAACGCCGTGCTCAGCGCGGCACAAAGGCAGCCCGGCCCCAGCGGCAGACCGGCCAAGTTCCCTTGGAGAAGACCAAAGCTGGCGCTGAGTGAGCCTATTTGTTGCAGAAGTGGTCCCTTTCCAAGGGATAGGAATCTCGCAGCTCAGCCCCGTGTCCTCCCGTCCCGCCTGTCCCCGAAGAGCAGCGGAGAAGCAGGAGATGGCTGTTCCTCCCCAGGTGTCAAACGGGCAGCCCAGAGATCATGGCAGGTCTGATGCCACCATGGGTTCACCAGGGTCTGCCCCACCGTCACCCCATTTGCTGTGGTTGGATGCCAGGAGACAGAAATCAAGCCATGACTCTCGATTCAAATCAACATAAAAAGGTGCAAAGTTGGGTTTCTGCTCTGTGCTGCAGCTCCCCGACCTACCGAGCAGACCCGATGCTGGTGGGCTGCACTCCTCAGGGAGCCATGACTCTTCCTGTGCCACTGCCTCAAAGTAAAAGAAATCCTGAGCTTTTTGGAGGGACCTCAAAACACATTCCTGAGATGCTCTGCCTGTTTGCCACCCTGCTGCTTCCCGCTTTGGGAGGAGGGATGGGCACCTCCATCCCTCCCTGGCCAGCAGCTGCCACTGGGATGTGGCTGGTGGGACTTCCCAGGAAAGGAAGAAGAAACCCTCGATAAATAGAGCCTGGACGGCTCTACCTCCCTCACCCTGTCTCTCTCCCCCTTCCCTTCAGCAGTCTCTCTTTCTCTGCCTGCCTCTCCCTGGCTCCGTCTGACTCTGCCTCCCCTTCTCCCCCCGCGTCTCCCGCAGCGCTGCCGGTGACAGGGAGCGCTCGGAGAAAGACGAATTGAAATGACACGCAAGCTCCAGCGTGACTGCTGGGGTGATGCATGGGGAGCCGTCACTTGGTGCTCGTCGTGAGCGGTACAGATGAGGGACTGACCTCCTCTGCCAAGGGGTCAAGGACTTTTGAAGGGCATAGTGGCTAGAGCCGGGGGGGGGGGCAGGGAGGAAAATAGTCTCTTCTCTTTTGTCCATGCTCCTGCCGGCAGACTGGAGCACCTCAACGGCGTTTTAAAGCAGGTGACTTCCCAGCGGTGTTTCTCCATGCTAAGTTTCTCGCTTTCTGCCAACGGGAGCAACAAAGAGTCAGCCCAAATCTCCTGCCTCCCGCGTTGACGTTCCCGAGGGAGCTCTGGAGACGTGATGGCGCTGCTAGCGTTCATGCCTCGTTCCAGGTGGATTTGCATTAGCGCTGAAGCAGAGATAGGACTTACGCAGCAGAGCTTTGCAAGCGCCAGACAAAACCCAGGGCTGACAGTGGTGAAGAGCTCTTCCATCATCTGCATCCCTTCTCCCCATCGCGGGCCTGAAGTCCCCCTCTGCGACCTCCACCAAGCTGAGGTGTCCCAGGCACAGCTTGGCAGCAGAGCAAGCCCTACCAGAGCTGGTAAACCCCCAGGTTGGAGCAAGTTTGCTGACCCCTACCCGGCTGGGAACCTGGACATGCTAGAGTCTCACAGAGGACCGTGCTGGGCTTGGCCACGTGGAGTCAACTGATCTCATGGGGAAATTATTTTATCAGCTCACAGAGAGGTGAGCTTTGAGAGACCTCTATGGATCACTTACTTTCACCTTCTCCAAGGCAAACCTGACTGAAGTCTTCAGCTCCTTTGGCTTACTCCGTAGCACTGTGTTTGCAGGATGAAAGCCAATACCCCTGGGACATTGTCCCATCCCTTCCGTTGAAGATCCAGTGGACTCCAGACTGGAAAAAATTTTAGACAAATCCATCATTCTTCAAAATGCTGTCTCAGAGTGACTGGGAAATTCAGCTCAAAGCTACAAATTCCTGTCAAATTTGGCAAACCAGCTTGCCTAAATAAATGTGTTTCTAACAGAGATATCACACTGGAAAAGTTGGATCATTTAATCTTGATTAACTGAAGTGAAACAAATTTGGATCTTTCATTTGCTTTGATAAAGGAGGAAAAAATATGTTAAAAAAATAGTATGAGGTATTTCATTTTTAACCAAACATTTCAGTTGGCTCAAGAGAAAAAGAAAAAACCCTTGTTGGTGTGAGGAGAAAATCGGTTTAGTTGCTTGAGTAAAAAAGAAATGAAAATCATCTCCCCAATGAGCCGCCCAAAATGAGCCAGGATCCGGGAATCCCTTGTGCTAGGTATCTCACAGATGGGGCTCAAAGTGACCCCAGGAGCTGGACTGGACCCTCAGCAGGATCACCACCGCAGAACTCGCTTTACTTCACCAAAATCCCGCTGACTTTGTTTATAATTTTGGCAAGAAGGATCAGCCGGGAAGGTCCCGTTGCTCCCAAAGGAGCGCAGGGAGCGGTATGGGAGCACAGCCCCGGCTGTGCCACCCCGGGGAGGGACTGCCCAGCCATGGCCATAAACCCGCGCCAGCGTGTCGAGAGAGCAGGTTGTCCGAGGTGTCTCTGCCTCCTCCCCGCTGTACGCTTGCCAAGAGAAGCGGTTGGAAAAGAGCAAGAAAGAAAAGGCTATCGCAAGGCTGGACAGATGCAGCCAGTTGGCACCAGCCGCTAAATTACCAGCCAATTTCCAGCATACAACCTGGGGACCTGGGCTTTCAGCTGAGCACAGTAAGGCTGGTGCCCCTTTTAATTGCTGTAGATCTTGACATGCGTCCCTCAACTTCGGTGTCTCCGACAGCCTGGCCAAAGCCAGCTTTCGAAGTGGGGAAAATGCTGTCACCTGGTTTATTTAGGGTGGCGTGCTCCGGACCTGGTGCAGTTGATAGGAGCAGATTCAGACTTTGGGGCTGATTTCTCTCTTACCCCAGCAGAGAGAGCAGGCAGGAGCACCATCCCTATGGTCTCCCCCTCCATGGATGCCGAAAGTTGAGTGACAAGTCAAGTGTTGACCAAGGCAGGAGGCTGGGGACCAGCGAGGAGGTGCAGGGATGCGATGACCCTGCGGACGTGCTGCTGGAGCTCGGTTGCTCCAAGAGGCAAGACAGGGAGCAGAGAAAGCTGTGAGACCCTTAGCAGGTCCTGTCAGCCTTATTCACACGTTATCAGATGGGGGAAGCCCAAAGGACTGCGAGGGAGGTAATTAATCTTGGTCTCCAGCAGAAAGGCTCTTGGAGAGGAGGGGGGGAGGTCAAAACGAGGCACTGTTTGAGGAGAGATGGGAACTTTGCAAATGCTTGAATGGTTTTTTGCCCTTAATGTGAAGTTCACCCCAGATCTGAAGACACCTTTGTACTTCCCCCCTGGTTTAATTTGGATTTTTATTTGGGATCATCAGTTTCTCCTCACCATAAAGCACATCATCATCACTGTAAAGCACTTTTATGACACCTTTATCTGATTATCTGAAAGCACTTAATCAGCATTAACTCATTAAGCTTCCCCATGGCCACAGCGGGGGGAGGCAGGGGTCGGTGCCGGCTTCGAGAGCGGTCCCGTGCACAGGGGCGGTTGGGGCTGCAGCTGGGGTCAGAGCCACGAGCGTCGCTTGGTCCCCGGCTCCGCAAGCGTTGCCATAGGGAACTCGCTGCTTTTCCTCCGCAGAGCAAGGCTGAACTGGACGGACATAAGGTTTTCCTGGTAGGTGGACCTGCACCATCTTTCAGGGATGAAAGCAAAAGCACTTCGCACAGACTCCCAGCATCTGCGAGGAGGTGCTAGGGCTGCATCGCTGGTCCTTGGGGTGGGACTGCTGTGTTTTACCTGCGTGCCACCTGTCCTAATGTAATACATAGGCTCTCATAGTATAACACACAGGGTCTTAGCCAGCTCTGACTGTTAAGCAAGGTTTAAACAACCTTCCTGACTCATGTCTTTTGTGGCAGAGAACAAGAAGTCCAAGTCTCAGAGCTCTCAGCAGAGGACGAGTCTCACTTACGGAGATGCGGTAACTTGCTGAGCCCTGTAACGCCCCACCTGCCTGTCCCAGAGTCGAGTCGCTGAATTTGGCCCCGAGAATAAAGCTCTAGAGCACCCCCACCCCAAGGGCCTTTGCTGTGTGTGGGTGTCCCAGCTGCATCCAGGGGATGGCTGTGCCAGGCGGAGGGAAGGGGGACATACCTGACCACCCCACAGGAGCAGTGGATGTGGGATGCAGGCGGGTCCCCCTCCACACGGACACCCCCGGGGTCTCCTGCAGCAGCATGCCAGGACAAGGCAACCCCCCGTCCGCAGCAGCGATGCTCGGTTATTCAGGGATGGTCGTTCTCCTGGCTTCGGTGGCAAATTAGACCCCTGGAAAGGGGTGGTGGGCAGGGTTGCCCATCTGCTCCTGTTTTTGTCCATCAATTAGGCCTCATTTCCAGCGTGCTCACTGTGGTTCATTGGTTTCCGCTTCACGTTCCTCGTGGTTTCCAGACACCATCGCAGAACAGCTCTGCACCGTCTCCGGAGAGCTCTTGCCTTTGGACTCAGGCCATTTTTTTTTTCCCCTTTTCTTTTTTTTCCCCATTTTTTTTCCCCCAGGCTTGTTTAAACAGCACTCCCCTGGGCCAGCTCAAAGAGTAGATGCTTGTCAGCCACGCCGGGGCACATGCCGGGTGCTGCAGGATGCCCAGGATGGCCACCAGCACCCACCCATCCTTTCATCTGCTGGTGTGTTCTCAGACGGCTCAAAACCTCCCTGCAGAACTTCCCCTGCCTGCCGTCTCGCCAGAGCAGCGGCTCTCCCCGGCATCTGCATCCCCCCAGCTGGCAAAGCCACATGTCCCCAGCAATATTTCCTCCTGATCCGAATCGTTTCTCACTTGGCCTGCTTATCTCCGTCAATCCTATCACCTGTGGACAGGGATTTTCATTGAAGAGCACGTGGAGCTGGTCCTGGCCTCCTCCTTGCCCGCGCACAGGGCTGGTGGCACGGCCGCATGGACCATCAGGGTGGTTGGGCTGCCCTGGGGTCCCCTCCCAGCTCCAACTCGCTGAAGTCCTTTTGGCCAGAAGAAACTTGATGGTCTGGGCTATGCAAACACCTCTCTTTGAAGCCAGGGCAGCAGGGCTGCAGGGCAACGCTGGCAGGAATGAGACAGGAGAAGAGACCCAGAGCCAAGCGAGGTTAGAGGGTTCGTGGTAAGGAGAAGGGATAAAGTCCAGCTATTTCTAACACTGCTTCAGCATCGTGAGCTTGAGGGGAAAAACCTTTGCCTCTGGGCTCAGAGAGGTGGCTGTTTCTTTGACTTTCAGCAAAAAACCCATACCTAACTGGATAGTGCAGGTGGTGTGGGTTTGGGGCTGGATTAGAGGTCTGGCTTTCGTGTCCTGGGCAACCCTGTCTGAGTTTAGGGGGCAAAAACCTGTAGCGAAATGGGGAAAAAACAGATGCTGATGTCGGTGCTGGTGGGACTTTGGGTGCATGGCTGGGACCCCTCCATCCCACCCAAGGGTGTGGGGTGCCAGGGACCCCCTTCTCCCAGGCAGCCTGTGCTGGGAACTGCCCCTGGGTGGGCTCAGGGACAAAACGTGGGGGTCTCCCACACAGCCCCAGCCAGCAAAACTGGAGTGGGGCACCCTGGGGCAGGGCTGGGGCTCAGGAAACTCACCTGGGGGCTCTGCCCTCCTCGGTTCACTGCCGCTGGGGCTCTCGGGTACCAGGCAGGGATTTGGTTACCCATCACACAAACCTCACACAGAATCAAAGCATCACTTTGTATCCCCAAATCAAATAATCGGTGATTCTGGCAAAGAGAGAAATATAAAATAAATGCACAACAGACCTTGGCATTTATGTGGGTTAAGTCTGTGTTAGTGTTGTCAGGTGACAGAAGCACACGGAGAATCCTCCTTCATATCTGAGCTCCTATCCTGACCTTTCCTTCGCTGTCTGGATGCTGGTGCTGCTGCACTTGATCCATCCATTTTTACCTCCAAAAGATATTATTATTTAATTCCCTTTGCAGCTGCCTGCAGCTCCTGATGGCCAAGCAGTTCTTCAGCTGATAAAAAAGTTGAGCATTAGTCAGTAAATCAGTGGCAACAGAAGTGCTGAATCATTAAATCTTATGCTGTAATCTGTTTTAGCTGGGTTTAGGAGGGAGTTGCTGGGAGAGCACACGTACACACACACTGCCTTTGGTATTGAAACAGGAATGCCCACAGGAGGAAGGCAGCATCTCTGCCTGGAGAGCCTGAACACCCTTTTCTCTCCTCCCTCCACCCAGTTTTGCAGGCTTTGGCTAGATTCACTTTCAAACTAAACAGAATTGGTAGTGCTACGGGGCTGTACCCCTCGGAGCAGCTCCCTGCCTGACCCCACGTCTGGGTTTGGGGCTTGGGTCTCGTTTCGGGGAGGTATTTGTGCTCGTGCTCCAGGACTGCCCGAGTCAGAGAGGCGGTCTGAGACTCTGGAGCAGTGAGAGGGCTGCCCGCCCTTCATCAGCTCTGCTGCACCGCTGCCTTATTCCTTCCCCGCCTGCCCAAGACAGAAAAACGCCTCCAAATCATCTCCCCAGCAGCTGGAGCTCAGGCTGGCCGGGGTGGCTCTGCCCACCCAAGCCCCTGCTGCTTGTAAAGAGGTAAAACCAGCTCCTAGCCTTGCAAGGCTGGCGTGTCCCACGGGAGCGCACGTACCTTTGCATGTCCATCCACGTATGTCCAGGATCATGGATGCAGTCAATGGGCTTTAGAGACAAAACCAAAATAAAACACCCAATCTAAAGCAGAGCAATCCCTGATTTTCCTCGTTGTGGCCAAGGTGGCTCCAGCCCATTTCAGTCCCTGTCTGAAGGGAAAAATCCTTTCCCCTGTGAAGAACTGTGTATTTTGACTTGGTCCTAAGTTAAGACTAAAAAAAGGAATTCTCACTTTTTTAAAAATGGGGATTTCTAAGTCAAGGGCCAGCTCGGATGGGAATAATGCAAATAATGCAGAGCTGCTTTCTGAGCCCTGGCTACATCTTAGGGTCAAGCAGGTCTGAGCATGAGCCACCACTTAGTGTAATCCTACTTTGCCAACGCAGGGAGGTGCAGCTGGGATGTCTGGACTGGGCACAGTGACTTCCTACAAGTCCTCCCCATCCCACCCCTCTCCCCACCTCATGTCCCATAAATCCCTTTATTTGGGGTGGGGGGGAGTGAGAGGGAAAGCTCAGCACTGGGACACAGCATCTGCTCTTTCACAAGTCACAGGCTGCCTTTTTTCTCCCTCCTTACTAGATGAAGGGAGAAATGAGGTTCTAAAAGATGCCGGGCAAAAGATGCCAGAGCCTTGCCAGAGCGATCATAGCCCAGGGAAGCTGCTGGGTCCAGGCGTCACTGTCAGCTGTTTGCGCTCTTCTTTTAGCATTTGCCAAGACCTTCTGCCCAGCACGGCCTCCACAAGCACGTCTGTGCCCCTGCAAGCAGGCAGCTTAGGGATAGGGTGAGACAAAAGTGGAGGCAACCCGTAGAGATCTGCAAGATGAAGATGCTCTCAGCACCTGAACACTCAGAGCTCTGTCCTGCCACATGGCCACGGCCAGAGGCTCTTGTCCCATAGACCGACCTTCAGGAAGAGTCCCTCAGAGTTGCCTTCTCCCCAGAGCAAACTGCCCAGCGTAGAGCTGACCGGCTCATCTCAGGGCTCTGACCTCTCCCACCCACTCGCCCTCCCCAGATTTTCCCTTCAGGCTGCCACCTCGTGTGCAGGGAGGCTAAACCCACCAAAACCTGCTGCTTGTTTCCAGACCAACCTCACCATGTGGTGGAGGGTCATCATCTCACCAGCTGCAACGTCAACTCCCCATCCAGCCGTTGGAAAGCAGCATCCCACACGGAAATGCTGCTCCAGCAGAGCCACTTTTATCCCAGACCGGCCTGTTTCTTGCCCTTCATGAATGCTTTTCTGCTTGCTCCCAAGTGAAGTGACCATTTGCTTCCCTCATTTTTCCTCTTCCTTGCGGGCAGCAGAGTAGAAGAGCAGAGTAGAGAACCTCCCTGAACACAAAGCCTGTGCAATCAGCCTCACCCTTGGGGTGGCCAGATCCTGCTGCGCACAGCAGCACAACCAACACATCTCCCCAGGTTCTGCAGGACCCTCTGCCCAGACATTTCCAGTGCCATCGCCTCGAGGAGCTGTTAACTGTGTTAACTGTGCGAGGGATCAGCGGTGAGCAAAGTCCCCTGCCCTGGTCCCTCCCAGGGGAGCTCAGTGATGTTCAGCCTCTTCCAGCTCAGAGCCAACCTCAAACTTGGATAAGGAGGTCTCACTCCTGCAGTAGTTTCCTCCCAGCAGTGGCTTTTTATTGACCGAGCCTAATTCTTGAAGAGTTTTCACATATTTCAGGGAGGGAAAGGGCTGGAGGCTCCACCAGCTCCTTTGGGGACCTTCCTCCAGTTCAGTACTGCAGATCCTCAGGGACCACACAACTGGGTGTTCGTATTAAACCTTAGAATCAGAGAGACAAATGGATGAGTGGATGGACAAATGGCTGTTAGATGACAGAGAGAAGATAAATAGAAGGATGAAGAGGTGGGGGGGGAAAGGCAAACGGATATAGACAGGGAGGGCTGGATGGAGGGGTGGCAGGCAGGGAAGGGTACCATGGGATGGCTGTGCAGGCGGACACTTGGCTGGTGGATTCAATAGCCAAGAAGAGGTGCATCAGTACATTACTTACTCCTCCCCGGAGCAGAGGAGAGGATGGCCAGCCCTGGGGACACGCAGCGCTGCCCGAGCGCAGCCCAGCAGCAACCAGGGGCATCAGGCAGCGGCAGGGCTCTGCCCGAGGACAGGCGGGCTGTCGGGGCACCGCCGCGCAGCGGGACGCCCGGCCGGCCCGAGCGTCTGTTCCCTTTGAAGCGGGAGACTTGCGGAGCTGCTGCTGCCACCGGAGAGGATTTGGCAGGACGGCACTTCTGCTCTGCGGCAGGCCTCATAACAAGAGGATTGGCTTCCCTCCCTCCAGCACATGGCTCTCCCTCCCCTCCGCGCTCCCCGTTGAACGGCAGCCCAGCCGGCAAGCCCCGACAATCTCCCGTCCCCCCCAGCCCAACCTCATTGTCCCCGGGAGATGCCTCCTTCCCCCTCCCCACCTCTCCCTTCTCTTCCTGGCAAATTCTCCCCCTCCTCCTGGATCCAGCCGCTCTCATAATAGCATCCTTTTCATGGAGACAAATTGTCCAGCCGGGGGCTGCACCTGAGGGCTTTCACCCTTTAACAAATAGCCTTTTAATTTTCTGCCAGAAGGGCATGGAAAGGGGGGGAGAGGGAAAGGGGGGGCTGGAGAGGGGGTTGCACAGAGGAGAGAGAATCAATCAGACATCCATCTTCATCATTGCTGCCAAGGGACCATTTGCACTGGCTGGATGCCCCTGGGGGAAGGTGGGGTGAAAAAGAGAAGAGGTTGGGGTGAGGGGGAGGCAGGAGGCAGTGAGGGGATGGGGAGGGAGGGGGGTCACAGAGCTACGCAGCTTCTGAAATCCATGTGGAACGGTTACCCTCCAGCAAGATAAACAGCAACCCTTGGAGCCCGGGGAAGGGAGCAGAGGGTCGTTTTCCTGCTCTTACTCTGCTCTCCAAAGAGGTTGGGTCAAATCCAGAAGGGTCAGTAGCCCTGGCACGGGGCAATGCAGCAGCCCAGCAGAGCCAGCCTGGCTGGGGAGGCCACAGGAGATCCCCATCCCCGTCCCTCTGGAAGCAGGGAACTCCCTGAGTGAGGCGAAGAACAAAGAAACATGGGGAGAAGCCCCACCAGCACCTTCTCCTCCCACAGCGAGGCCATCACGGACATCACGCACAGCTTCCACAACAAGAAGGGGCCAGAAGAGCTTGAAATTCTCCTCTCCCTGATGTCTGGACAGCAAGGAGGGAGCCGGCAGGTGAAAGCACCGAATCACTTTCCTCCCCTCTCCTCCAGATCCTCTCCTGCAAGGGGAGCCCAAGTCACGGTGCTGGCTTTGGCTAGAATCTGTCACCTTTCCCAACAAAAAATAAGCGAAGAGGTTAATTAGATGTTTGCAATCCAATTTATGTCTTGTTTGTGAAACCAGCATTTCAGCTGTAACCCAGCCTGGGAGCCCCCGTGCCCTCGCTCTTTTGCTAAATTTATTTCACAGCTTTGCAGAACTGGCTCGGCCGGGTCAGAACTCTTCCATTATCATTTTATCACTGCCTCTTACTCTGTAATTACAAGCTGCTTCCCTCACCCCCTCCTCCTCCTCTTCTTCCCCAGCCCCCTCCAAGCACAAGGTGGGAGATGCTGGTCTTGCTTTAAGCTTCTTCTATAATTTGTCTCACCCACTGAGGCCGGGAACGGTTTGACCCTGGTTTCAGCAGATAAGCAAGGAAAGGTGGCCAGGAAAGCGGGGGCATGCCGTTCTCCAGCTGCCCCTCCCCAAGGATTAAAATATTCAGATGCACTGATGAATAGCAACGAGCACTGGAAATTAAGACCTAGAAACCCACTGTTGGAGAGGTTGGAGTCAGTCTGGCAGGAAGGAGAGGAGCAGTAGAGCCGTGGAGGTCTATGGCACGTCCCCTCACGTGTCCTGTGCCCAGACCCTCATTTGTTCCCAGGCACTGACTGGGAGGGTACCGGTTGGCATAAGCCAAAACTGTGCCAGGATACATGCACAGAGGTGGCCAGCACTCCTACCTGTACCTATGGAAGCGTACCGGAGGGCTTTGTGAGCCCTGTTGGCCAACACCCCCAGCAAACTCCAGTGGAAGGGAAGGGTCCTGGGGGAGCACCTCAGATGCACACCACGCAGAGCCAGGGACCAGCACCTCCCTGGGCTACCAGCACCTCCTCTGTGCACACAGGGCAGAGACAGTGACGGGGACTCGGGTCCCAGGCTGGCATGGCAGCCGGAGGACAGTCCCCAGCCAGCACGGTGGCTCACTGCTGGGCTCCACTTGCAGACCCAGGACACGTGGAGCAGCACACGCTCTTCTCCAGACCGCCTTGACATTATAACCCATCTCCTCTCCACAAAACACCGGTGTCCTCCACCTCCAGCAAGGGGAAGGGGCCACATCCTCACCTGGCCCACGCACCAGGGAAGGAGCACGTGGCTCTGCCCAAGCTCAGCCTGAAGGACCTTTCCTGGGAAAGCGGAGGGAGGGGAGGTAACAGGCAGAGGGATGCCCACCCCTCTGGGGCTCTGTAACACCTTAGCAATGGGGACAAGTCATCACAGGACTCAAAAACTGAGTTTGGGATGGGGGTGGCCACTGTTTTTGCCCTGGGAGAAAGAGATGCTGCCTCGCTGCGTGGACAGGGCCTGGATGCAGCTGGACACAGCCAGCAGCGCCCTGCTTTGTTGCAAAATTTGGCTTCATTTCAGTCACCTGTGAGCATGAATCAGACAAGAACTTGCAGACAGCATGAATACGCACACACACGGCCAGCTCAATTGCCCATGAGAAGGTTCATGTAATTAACAGGCAGACGGCTTTTCTTTCATGTGGCAAAGAAAGGATGGGGAGTGGGGGGAGGATTTTCCTGGGCCCGTCCCCTGCGAGCAGATTTCTGCAGGACTGCTCACAGGAGTGGGGACCACAACGCAGTCTGTGAACAGGACCCCAGGGGCAAGGAGGGATGGACCACTGACCCCTTTGCCCAGCCCTGCTGCTCCTCCATGTGCAGTCTGGGACCCTTCCCATCCTTGGGGAGAGGAAAGAAAGCCTTTTCCCTGCTAAACCCACGGTGCAGGGAGCCCCTCTTTGCTGGAAATGGCAGAAGGGGGGATCTTGCTGCTCCTTGGGCTGAGCAGCCTGATGAGGACCTGTGCCATGCTCGTACCCCCTGCTCTGCGTAATCCCCCACCATGTGCTGAGGATCCCCATAATATCACTGGGGACAGTATTTAATGCTTGTGTCCACCATGCACCATGCTATGATCACTCGAGCATGATTCCCAAGCCCAGAGCCCATCTGGCTCTCTGCCGGTCAACGCACACACGCCGTGGTTGTCCACAGACACACGTACAGCACCAAGCACAAAGACACCTCGATTCCTCCCCAAAACAAAGATCAAAGCCTCTGCTCTGCACCACGCCACTCAGAGCTGAGGATAACACCCCCTCTCCCCGCTGCTGGAGGAACATTAAAACCCCATTAACCTGGGGTTGTTATTAATCATGCAACATTACCCAGTGGGGACAGCCCTGACGTCTGAGTGCCCGGGCTCCCGCCAGCTCCCCCGGCCCAGCTCCAGGTGACACAGGCGTGGAGAAGGTAGGATCCGCTTATAACCGTGCAAGCGCGCCAGCTCCAGATAATGAATTTCCTCCACAAGGCAAAGGAGGAAAGCATTGCCGAGATTGGAAATAATCACCCCGAGGCAAGGCAGGCACCGGACTCCGGACACCTCTCACCCCTGCGGACGATAATCCCCTTTGTGACTGGGTTAAGGGCAAGGTGAGGAAACCACGATTTATCATCTGCTTGAACCATATCCATCCTCTGGAAGGAGATTTCCAGCTGTGCCGCGGAGCACACCCAACGAGAGGCAGATCCCAGGCTGAAATCAAACCAGGAGCCCAGGAGATGTTCACTTTGGAGCCCTCCTAAGGACAGAGAGGGGACATCTTCGGCACGCACCGAACAGGTTAATGCACGAGAGCGAAGCCTCTGCCTGCATGTATGTATGTAGGCTGAAGCCCCATCAAGCCCTCACAGTTCCGTGATATTAAAGCTTTCCCCTCATGCATAGAAGCAAGCAGGGGGGCTAATTGCTTCTTATGACACTATAATGGTAGGACTATTTACAGTAGATTAAAATCCAATTCATAATGAGGTATAATAACTTTGCAAATGCCAGGATTCGTCAAAGGGTGAGGAGTGCCGCTGGGACACAGAGCCGAGCAGCCTTGGACTTGGGGTCTGAGCCTCAGCATGGGCGGAAAGGGCTCTTGCCCGAGCGAGGGTGGGTTTTTCGTTGGATTCTCCCTCTTTGGTTGCTTCTCCCATAGGTTAAGCACAGGGGATGGAGAAAGGGATGGACTAGCACAGCCCTGGAATAGCTTTATACCCAGGAGGGTGAGGGGACTGCCCTGGGAGGAACAGTGCATAAGGAGGTCTGCAAAGAGCCTCGAAGGGGTGAGCTGTGTGCGGCCAGGCAGGTGGACACGTCCCCAGAACTGCCTGGTTTTACCTGCCGTGCCAGAAACGGAGCTCCTTCCCCAGGGAAGTTTTGCCCCAGATGCAGACACTCAGAAATCCTCCGGTCGCGTTGAAGCCCGCTGGGTACCAAGGGTGCTGAGGCAGCCTCCGGACCAGGATCCAGCACTAGAAAATTCTCCCGTGCGGGCTGCCACACAACATGCTACAACATCAGACCACCCAGAAACCCATCCTCTCTGCCCAGTGACACGGTGGCCCTTTCTGCACACCCCCAGACAGTCCCATTCAGCCAGCCATCGAGGACATGAGCAGAGACACCCAGCACCGCCGTCCCCCCGGGCTCTGGCCCATGTTTGCCGGGTACTCCTGCAGCAGGGGGCAATTTTTGTCCTGCAGGAAAGCAAGGGCTGAGATTGGATCCAGTTTGGACTTGCTTCCTGCCTCCATCACAGGTTTACGGGTGTGACCTTGAATGAGCCCAGCAACACATCACTCCTGACTCGTTCAAAGGAGGTATTTATTTATTCCCTGCCAATGACTTGGGCTGATGGTGCCCTCTGAATTTCAAATAGGACTCGGCTCTATTTTGATAGTCTGAGTGGCTCTGCTAGCAAACAGACAGAGAGGAAAGAGCTCAAAAAGCTGAGACCCGATTTCTTCATTTGGAAAGGGAACATTGCTCCCCAGATCCAAGGGCTCTGTGCAATTTCTGGCCCCCACTGAGAGGGCTCAGCGTGGTGCTGACACCTTGCAGAGGGGCTTAAGCAATGTACCTCAGGTCTCCAGCGGTCACCAAGGTCCTCTGCTAAATACCAGCACTAGGGACTGCTCCAAAGGACTTGGCATCACCGGAGGTGGAACTGCGGAAGACACACAGGCATCAGGCCAGGAGGAGACGTAGGGGATGCTCCGGTTAGTGTGAGCCCCGCTGCGCTGACATGGCTCGCTCGCCCAGGCTCTCCAAGCACCACCCCACTGTCTTCCCACATCTCCACACCTGCTTGTGTTCAAAACCAGATGTCTGCGAAAAAAAAAGCTGATAGCAAACCCTCCAGAAAACTAATTCTTCAGTACTTAATGCTGTGAATTTGTCACTCATCCTGCTGGATACTCAGTACTCCCAGCTTGTGACTGCTGAGTCGCACGCACCGAGGATGAGGAGCTAGAAGTAATATTTGATTTCCTAAAGGGTGAAACCCTCTCCTCTATACAAACTCTTCCTCAATGGGATCACTTAAACAGCTACCCCGTGCATGGGAACATAAGGGAAGCGTTGAATTGTAAAAGCAGCAATAACCTTAATAATCTTTGTGCTTAGAAGAAAATCAGCTGAGCCTCAAATACAGCAAAGATAAAGTCAATTGTGCTAAACTCACATTCACGTCAGCAAAGGGGTCTTCCTGACAAAGGCCCGTGGAGCACTCTCCCTGGTGTCTGAGCTGAGGATGTCCCATTAGCAGGGCACAGCAAGCCCCATCCCATCCTCTCCAAGCAAGGTGAGCCCGGGGATGGCAGCTGGGGTCAGCCGTGAGTCCGTGTCAGCAGCAAGTCTATGGTAACGAGGCAGGTTTGGTGTCAGGCTGGAAACACAAGTAGGGTCAGGTCCAGTGGCACAGGCTAGTGACCACCAGACAGGACTGTGGTGACAAGACAGGTCCAAGCTGGAAAGTCATCTCATGGGATGGGGTCCACATCAAGAGGGTCCATAGCCAGGCATGAACAAGGCTGGAGTAGGCACACCTACAGCAAAGCTCAAGAAGAGATCAAAGACCCAGGCCTGATCTTAAATAGACCTCCCACCCGTGGGCAGAGGGTGTGGGTGGAGGCCCCAGGTGAGGCTGGTCAGGGCCATTAAGGCCCACAGAGCCCTGACACCCATTGCCTTCAGGGCTGAGCGTCTTGTCTCAATGGTATGGGTGCACCAAAACAGAAACTTCCTTACTCCTTGGGCTGGGCGTTTGCCCAGCATCCTGGTGAAATTAAGAGGTGTTATTTGGTGTGAATAAAGATAGTGGGTCTCAGGTGGGCTTTGACCCTTTTGGTTGGATTGAAGCCCGGACAATTTGTCCGTGGCCGCTCCTGGCGGTGGCAGAGCCAAGTGAGTTTCAGTAGCCAGAGGACCAGCCAAGGTACCTCTCTCTGTGGAGGGCGTGAACCGGTTGCAAGACCCAGGGCTCTGCAGGGTTACAAGGTGTGCGGGGAGAGGGTAGAGGGGTATCCATCGGATAGGGACACATCTGCCCAGTCACCACCACCGCGTTACACAATGCTCCCCAACAGGTACCCCAACAGCCCCTGCCTAGCGATGGGGCTGTCAGGTTTCAAGGAGAGCACAGTGCCTCCTCGAAGCAGAGCTGTGAGGAGCAGCCACGGGCGTGTACGTGGCTTGCAGAGTTTCCTTCTGGCACCCCCGGAGCGGAGGCTGGCATGGCAGCACGCCGCAGCCGCCGCACCGCAGGACTCCGCACACACTTTTACAGGCAGAACCTTCCTGGTGGGAGACAGAAGAGGCTCATAAAGTCAACCTTAAGCAGAACACGTGTATGTTGGATGAATCAATATGTTCAAGCTGTAAAGGAGGAGACATCCAGGAGCCCAGCATCTCCAGCACAACAGATGGAACGGGGCCCAGGAACACCTCCGACCGCACAGCACCTCCTAGCATCGCTCCGGGAGGGGACGAGGCTTCTTGGCCAGAGCCTGAACCAATTATCTTCTGGCAAACGTGATGCTCTTTGATTCACCAGCACTGAGAAGAAAAACACAATTTTCCCCCATTCTGTTTTTGTTTGAATGTGAGAGGGAGAGCGAGCTGGAGCAGGTGAGGGAGCAGAAACGGCTTGAGAGGATGGCATTGCATCCCGATTGGAAAGAGCCAGTGGCCACTGCCCAAGTGAAATTCCAACTTTATGACATAATGGGCTTTTTCTAACCAGCGCTTGCTATTAACTTCGGCACTGGCTTAAACCCCCTGGCCTCAGGCACCAGCAAAGCAGAGCTCATATACTGTAAATGTTAATACTGCTTTAGCACTGTAATAAGCTAAAAGGTGGATGCAAGATCTGGCACATTAATTCCTTTTTTCTTCTTTTTAGCACATTTCAGGGTAATATGAATAATAAATATTTGAGCTCATGAAGGTTAACGGATGGATAGCCCTGGAGACTGGCACTCCCCGGGTAGGAAGGCAGCAGCTCCCTTCCGCATATCGGTGTCTCCAGCAGTGATCCAGGGAATTGGCCTCCTCCAGAGAAGCCAGAGGTGCTTCTTGGCAGGGAAACGTCTGACACAAAAACTTGTCGCCTGGCATACTTGTTCACATTTGTTCGAATAAGAGCATTTGGGCTGGTGAATGAGTAGAGGTAGGAGTTTCCAAGCATCACAGGGCAAAGCTGTGGAGAGAGGAGAGCCTCCTCCATCCCAGCACGAGCTCTCAGTCTCCGTTGAACAAGAGCCAGGTTTGCTCAGCAAAGGGCCCCCAGCCTCAAGGCTGTTCAGGCAGCTGATTCCTACTGCAACTAGGTCTAGATTCATCTGGACTGAGAAGCTCGGTGGTGGAGCAAGGGAGCTGAGCATACACCCCCAGAGTTTGAACCCTGTGCTGGGAGAGCAGGGACCGCAGCACGTGAATTCCCATTGCTCGCCTATCACGGAGAGCTGGCCGGCGGGAGCGCTGGCTGGGAGCAAAGGGCTCAGGGAACACACGAGTACAGCCCCCTGGGATGGAGGGTGTAGGGCTTGCCCAGGTTTGATCTGCTGCTACGGCTTCACAGTGGGCACTTTGTCTTCTTGACCCGCATGGTACAGATGCCCCCCTGCGACTGCTGCTTCTGACAAGCAAGACCTCTTGCTGGGAAAGCCCCGGTATTGCGGCAGAAGCTGTACTGCTGCTTTTCTCTGTGGTCCAAGGCTGGTGGACACCAGCACTGTGGGACACTGGGACACCCAGGGCATGGCCCTTCCCCTGGTAGGCGGTGATGGGATGGGTGAAGGAGGCATGCTCTGCTCTCGTGATGTGTCACTGGAGGTTAAGGTGCAGGAGGAAGGTCTTGACTGTGCAACCAACCTGGGGCAGAGACACAGTCCCCTTCCTGCCCCGACGGGGTGGTCCAGGAGCTGCAGGGGCTGGTGGGGGCAGAGATGCTGCATTCCCCCTGCAGATGCCTGATGCTCCCATCCTGACCAGTGCTGCAGGAAGCTAGGATAGACAAGGAGCACTGGGCTTCTGCCACTCCAGGAGGACAGTCAAGGAGACGGGGCAACAGTGGGCCTGCCAGGGGACACGGGAGGGGCACCAGTTGGTGGAGAGGGGTGCTCAGCAGGGCGCTGCGAGCCCAGGGCTGGGTATGAGGGGCCGAGGGGCAACCGCCGTGGGTCTCTGGGACCCTCAGCAGGGAGCAGCCCGTGCCAACGCACGGCTGGGGAGCACTGGTGGCCAGGAGATTGGGTGCCCAGGGGCTGCGAGCGCGCCTCACCCGGCGACCGTGCCCACCTATGTGCACGCACGCATGTTGCACGCACGCATGTTGCACGCAGCGCATTTGCTGACAACTGCGCATCTGCAACGATTGCCTCCGTACCCTGATTTGGGGAGGGGGGGGAGCTGCCCGCCGCTCTCTGGGGGTGCGTGCCTGGATGCGGTGCAAGGGGAACGAGGCACCCCTGCGCTCCAGCCCCCCGTGTTTGCCTTTCACTTTGCTCACTCTTGCGTGACAGCAGAGCCCCCCTCCTTCCCTGGCAATCCTTGGGGGATATCAAGGGCAAGCAAGAGAAGGGTTACCTGGAGGAAAGGGTTGCTAAGCAACGCCCCCCCCGACCCCCCCCCAAGCACCGCAAACCCAAAACTCGTTCCAGGCCTGCAACCAGATTAGCATATTAATGAGGCTGTAATTTCCCCGGAATTGTCTGCACGTCTATGCCCGCTCACAGCACACTGGCCCAGGAGTTTGCTATGCAAATAAACTGGTTTTACAGGCTGTGGCTTAATTAACTCATCAAGTTCATCTTCCTAACAAAAAAGGCAGACTAACTGCGGATTAATGGACCTGTGTTTGCTCTTCTCTCTCTCTCCCTCTCACCGCTCCCCAAGGCAATGCCTCCCTCCAGACCCTTCCATCCCCGGCCAGGCCAGCCTCGGCGCTGGGTGGATCCTACATCCTCGCAAGGAGATAAATCCTGGGAAAAGAGATGGGGGGGACCTTAATACTGCTTCCAGCAGAGTCTGGGAGGTTTCCTCATCGACTTCAAGGGGAATAAGATGGATCAGGCCTCAAGGATGGTAATTACGCCTCCGGTTGAAGCTGGCAGGTGACCACTTATGAGAAGGAGGTGGCACATGGTGACACTGCCTCTTTAAAATGGTTGTCTCTGTGCGGATCAGGGGTCGGGGGTTTTGGGGAGGGGGATTAAGGCACCGTTCCTAGGTGAGCTCCGGCAATCCTGCTCCATCCCTAACGGCACAGGGTCAGAGCAGGCAAGAGGGATGCTCTCTCTCCAGGGTTAATTAGAAAAGCCCTTCTCGCCTGCATCCCATGCTCGGACACATCATGTCTTTTGAAAATGACCCCCCAAAAAGTAAATATAAGGATTTGCAGAGCCACTGGGGGAAAGTTCACACAGCTAAAAGTCTGTATTCAACAGCAAATCACACAGAGCTTTCTTTGAACATTCACATCGTTATGAGTTTATCTCTCTTTCCCTTCCCTACTTTTTCTGTTCCTTCCTTCCCTGGGAAGAGGGAAGCAGTTTTCTGTAGGACCTGGAGAGCTCTTTGCTGTATTTGGGTACCGATGTCCCCCCCATTGCTCACACATCGGTGCGGGGTTGGAAGCACACGGAGCTGGGCTGAGAGCGCCTCAGCCCCGAGGCTGCGTGTGAAGTGACTCCACTTGGAGATGAAATGTCTGAGCATATCTGTTTCTTTTTTCTTTTTTTCTTCCAGTGTATTGTTAGTTAACTGTAGCTTCACCTCCAGGAAGGTTTTCCATGGCTGGGACGGTGGCCTAGGATACTGAATTCAGAACCTAGGGTGGGAATGGTTTATTTGGCATTCATAGCATGAATTGTGCCGGCCCGACGACCAGAACCCCAAGGAGCTGAGAGCCCGGCCAGCCAAAAAGGCAAAGGGAAACTGAGGAACAGAGCTGCTGAGAAGCGCCCAAGGTGGCCCCATGGCCATTCAGCTTGGGCCCTTGGCTTCCAACCCATGCAAACCCCAGCAGATCTGCTGTCCATGACCCCACAGCAACACTACCACAGCCCCATGCTCCCACACCCCTGGGATCTGCGCCATGCAATCACCCGTGGCTTTGCTGTTGGGGTGGGGAAGGGGCCAGCTCCCCAGCCAGCTGAGCTGGCAAAGACCACCTGGCTGCTCCATGCGCTCAGCTCTGCAACATCTCCTCAGGAAACCTCAGCAGAGGTCCACACCTCCCTTGGAAGAAAGTTTAGGAGCATTCAGATCACACTCAGCTGAAAACCACCCCTCTTCCAGCTACAGCCATCTTGGAATGGACTTAAGTTGAAGCTTTCTTGCTAAAGTTGGTTTAGACTGGACAAAGTCCTTGAAAAATCTAACTGTACGGGGAAGCTTTTCTGCATTCACGGGGAAATGGACTGGCTGACCTAAAAGGTCTTTTCCATCTCTAATTTCTGTGGTTGTGTGATTCATCCCTCTTCTTTGGAAGTGTTTCCTACATGAAAGGTCTAGTAGAAGGGAAAAAAAATGATACTAAATAATCTGTTTTCATTTCCTCTCGTCATTGTCAGAGATTATGAGAGGTGAGGGATATGTCTGCTGTGACATTAGCCGAGCAATGGAACAGGAAAGGCAAACCAGGATTCAGCCAAGAAAGAAGCTATTCATGCAAGGTGGGATAGGAGTCATCATGCTGGAGACATCCTTTCAGGAACACAATTGTTCCTTGCTTTCTCAGATCTTGAGAAAATACCGAGCTGGAGGAAAAGAAACATCTTATAAGAACAGAGGAGTGGCCACATCCTGACCAAGGAAAGGACCTCTCTCAGACTGCTGTCCCCAGGAGGGACAAGGAGCCATCATCTGGGGAAGAGCAGCAGAGCAGGGCAAGCATATGTAACAGTTCCCTGGGATGCTCTTGGGATCGCCAGAGCCAGCTGTGGGTTCAATGTTCTTAACATCCTTCAAGGAATTTCTCTCCTATGAGCTTGTCCAGCTTCCTCTTAATCCATTAAGCTCCTGCAGCAAGGAGTTCCACAGATAACTCATTGCAAGAAGTAATTTATCTTAATTTTGCTTCTACCACCTTCACCTGAGGATATGAAAGGGCTTTTAGTCTCCTACTAGCTGTTTCATGTAGGAAATGCTATCAAAGGCATCACATAATTTCAGAAAGGAGACAAAAAACTCCTGGGCTCAGCCAAGTCGTTCCCCTGGGAATGCAGAAGTGCATCTTTCCGTCTTGAAGCAGCCCTGCATGGGGAGGGACTGGGAGTTACCCCAACGAGGCCACAGGCGAGGTCCCTTGGCTTGTAGCCACCAGTCCAGTGCTCAGTTCCCCACCCCTGCTCCCCACCCCAGCCCCCGAGCCACCCCCCCGTCCCGTACAACCACATGAAAGTCGCCCCATCCCTGCAGGCTCTGTGTCCGCCACTGCATCCCTAAAACCTCAGCGGTGAGGCTGTCTCTTCTCCCATGGCTATCGGGTGACTTCGGCTCCTAGTGTTGCATCAACTAAGACTGCTTATGAGGGACAAACTGAAGATCATCAAATTGTGCCTTTTTCCTGTTGGTTAATGCCTTGCAAACCATCCCATTTGCCTATCCTTCCTCTCCCACATGCTCAGCAGCAAACGCGGGGTGACGTTGCTGGAAAACAGCTCCTTTCAACTAGTTTCTGCTTTAAAAGTTGAGTCTGAGGTTGGACGCATGCTCACATCAGATAATTTCCAGAAAGGCTGGGGAGCTGACGTGTTTCAGGGGGAGTTGATGCGGACAGCCTGGCACCGCGCTTGCAGCCACTAATCTGACGGCGTCAGGACGGGAAGGCAACGGGGGACGGAGCTGCTGTCCCCAAAATGAAGGGGAAAAGGCGGGGACTGAAGGGACAAACCCTCTGCATTTGATCCCGTCATTTGTCAGAGAGTTTTGTCAGTGATTTGGGGATCAGAGGTGGTTTGAATGATAATTACCCACCTTCAGCTGTCACCCAGGAGGTGTTTATTTGAAGAATTTTTGTGACCATAATATAGGACTTTCAGCTCTTTTTATTTCATTGATTTAGTGGATTTTCATTCTCTTTTTTTCTTCATTTTCTGGGAGCAAGAGAAGTAATATCAAACAAAGCCCTCCTGCAGCATTACCCCTTTGCTGCAAAATGCATTTATACAGATTTTTATTTTTTTTAAACAAAGATTAAAGACTAAATGCTTACAGTCAGGGAATCACCCAAAATTTGAACATACCGTTTCCACCCATAAGAGGTACCAATCCTTTTTCAGATGACATTCCAGGACACTGAAATTTTTCTTTTCTCCTACATAGCTACTACATCCACAAAAAGGGGAAAGCATTTTTCTGGTACAGGAGAAGTGGGAGAAGAGGGAACCCAAGAGGACCAAGTGGTGGGAAGCTGGATCTACACAAGCTGAGCCTTGAAATTAAAAATTGCCCTTTTATGATTAACGAGGAGAGTGATAAAACGAGGGAAGACGTTTACGGAGGAGACATCAGCTCCTCCATCACTAGCGATCCCTGAGCTGGCTGCTTCCTCAGGGGAGGCTGCTGCTGAACCACGAGTTGCGGGGCAGGATGCAGAAATTACCGGGCGAGTCTCTGCGGCTCGTGCTCCGTGGGAGGTCAGACTACATGATCGTCGGGGTCCCTTCTGGCCCTAAAATCTATGAATCTATTGATGCTCTGAGGCTTAAAAAGCAGCAGCTGCTCCTATGCAGCACCTAGTTCTCATAAGCATTTGGAATAATGGATCCATATTGTGCCAATGCATACTAATGTTAATATACATTTGCAGCACACAATGTGATGGCTTTGGAGACACCCAGGTGTCAGATTGAATCAGTGTCAGTGACACACCGTACCAGGACTTCGCGGCAGGTCCCTGTTGGCTTCTCCAGCGGGAAGCTTGCGGTTCTTTGAAACTATTGTGTTTATCCCTTATGTTTCTGGAGGGGAAAAAAAATACCGAAATTGTACCAGGCCCACCGCAGGACTGGTGTCCGCAGTTTGCAGCCAGCCAGAGCCTGGTTTCCACAGGGTTAGAGATGTGGATGCGAGTGAAAACAAAGAAAGGTGCTGTATGAGGAGTGACCAAAGAGTTCAGAGGTGCAGCCTTCTGCTCTCTCCGCTAATCTCCTCTCATGCACCAGTGCAAAGAAATTAAGAGCTGGGGCCAGGGGCTGCTCTCAGCTCTGTACATGCTGTCCCTGCTGAAGTCCAGAGAAGTTGCACAAAGCGTTGGCAAGCCAAAGACCTGAGCCTGCCTCTGCCGGTTTAATCCCCCCTGCCTTTCAAGTGCAGAATCGGGTTCAGATTCTGCAAAGAGAAAATGACCTCTTGAATTGCTGCCTTGGGTTGGGATTGCAGGGGCACAGGAGGAACACGCTCACACCCCAGCCCCACTCCCTCTGCACCCCCGAGCCACGCGTGTGAGTGTGTGTGGGTGTGCATGCGGACCGAAGCACCCTGGGCTGCGTGAGCAGGGCGTGGGGTGCCAGGGGAAGGTTTGCACCGCAGGCTTGACCTGTATAGTTTGTGAGGGAGGGGATATGTGTGCATACATGTGCAATACCTTCGTATTTATATCTACACATGCAGATACCTCGTCTTTTCACAATAAGCAAGCCTGCATCAGCCTCATCTATGTTCCCTGCCCAAATTCACTTGTCAAGCTACAAGAGCCCGCATGGGAAGATGCCCCAGATGTCATTTGCTTACAGTAACACAATAAAGCAGCACACCGCCCAGCAAGTCCTCACTTGTCTGAATGCTCATTATTGCCCTAGCTAACCTGACGAGTCAGCCCCAGTGCTGGGGACAGGGGACTTTGTCACCACCCAGGTGCTGCAAGGGTTAAGGCCGTCCCTGCCCACAGGGTGCCTGCCCCCGCTTCGGGACTCACCTGCAGCAAGGCCTGGGTGGATGGAGGTCTCCTTGGGAGCGCCTCTGCCCCGCTGTGCCTTTCAGGGCTCGAGCCCACACGCTGGCTGAGGTGAGGAGCCCTTCCGAGGCTGGCCCTTGTCCATCCCCACCTCCAGCTGCGAGAAGTCGCTTCCAATGGACATGCTAAACCTGTGTTCCCCCACGCTGGCTTTTGCCCTGCTCCAAAAAAAAAAAAAAAAAGGATCAGAAGCATTTAAAGGAAAATAGAAAGAAACCAACAGCTTCCCAAGCCCGCAGGGACTCCTCTCCCCTTTCAATCCTCCACCCCACTTCACGGCCCCACATGGCTCCTACCGCCAGATCTTCTCTCCTGGCTCTTGGGCACCTTGGGAAGCCCAAGATACCCAGGTACCAATGGGACACCCCTTGACCAGAGCAGGGGGGCTGCTTTTGTGGTCCTGATCATGGTTAAGAGAGGCAGGTTGTGTATTTCTAGTAGGGGCGGAGGAGAGGGGAAGGCAGAAGAAAGCAAGCAACATGGCCATGTGCCCAGGTGACAGTGACAGTCCCAGCACACTCACCAGAACTGCCTGTTAGGCAGCTGATGAGGTTGGAGAGGTCCCACGTGCAGTCTCCCCCTTCCCTGAGGCGATGGAGGTGTTTTCAGATCCCTGCCCAGCGTAAGGTGCTTCTGCCCCGGCTTCTCACCCAGGTTGTGAAACGGGCGTTGGAGCGCTCTAGGCCAAGCACTCAGCCCCACTCCTGGCCCCAAGGCAACCCCAGGAAGGGCTCTCTCCTCTGGCCTCCACAGAAAGAAAAACCTCATCTCCTGGTATAAAAAGATGGGGCTGAGGGGTAGTGTCAGCTCCCACAGAGCCTGGGCACGTCAGAGAAGGCAGGGCCACCGAGATGGGTGTTGCAGGGGGAATGTGCTCCTGGTTTTGTGTGCGCGCTTGTGAACGTGTTAAGGTTGGCTGGTGTGTGCATGTAACGTGTCGGAGGGGTGTGTTTCTGAGCCGTGGATGTGTAGGGGAAGAGGGCTTGGGTGTGTGCAGGGAAGTGCGCGTGCGTGTGAGTAGGGTACGTGCACATACGTGGACACGCGTGAAGGAACGGGAGGGAACGGGCAGGTTGGAGGGTGTACACAGGGAAAGGGTGCGCGCGTGTGTGCAGGAGAGGACGAGGCAGACAAAGAGCCATGCAGGGACAGACCCCGGGCCCCTCACCGGGGTGTTGGGGCTGGGGGAAGCCAGGCAAGCCCCTGTCCGGGACTCCACGCAGGTGGTCCCGGGGAGGAGCCGGTGGCCGGCCGGTTCGCTGTCCCGGGGGGGGGATGCGGGGTGGGTGCGTGTGCCTGTAGGGGCAGGAGCGGTTGTGCAAGAGGAGAGGTGGAACCCTCGGGGCTCGCCACTTCTTTTTCTCGGCCGCCTGGGTCCCCCTGCGGGCATGGGGCCGACCCAGGGGCTTCCCCCCGTGCTGCCTCCTCCGGGGCGGGCCCGCACCGGCACTCGGGGGCTCGGTTTTAATCGCAGCCGCTGTAAGAGTAAAAAACACGGCGCTGAGATCCCGCCGGTCCCTACCCCCGCGGCAGGGCCGGTGTCGGCTCCCCTCGGAATTAAGCAGTTAATGTTTGCACAGCGCTGGGGGCGGGGGGGCTCCGGTGAGTGTCTGCTAATTATATCGTTGTGTTTGTAAAATTTCCAGTCTTTCTGGCAAACGCAGCTTTCTCTGGGAGGAGGGAGAGAAACAGGAAAGGAGAGAAAAAGAGAGAGAGACAGAGAGATCGGTATTGAATGTGTGTGAAATGAGAGGGGAAAACGAGAAACAGAGCAGCAAGGGGGGGAGAGGGGGGCAGAGAGAAAGAGGGAGAGAGAGAGGGAGAAAGAAAGAATCTCGAGACAAAAAAGGAAAACAGGAAAAAAAGAAAAGGAGAAAAACAGAAAAAAAGAAAAAGAGAAAAAACAGAAAAAAAGAAAAAGAGAAAAACAGAAAAAAAGAAAAAGAGAAAAACAGAAAAAAAGAAAAAGAGAAAAACAGAAAAAAAGAAAAAGAGAAAAACAGAAAAAAAGAAAAAGAGAAAAACAGAAAAAAAAAACAGAAAAAAAGAAAAAGAAAAAGGAAAAAAAGGGGAGAAAACCACAAGGAAAAAAAAAGGAGAAAAACGGGGGGGGGGGGGGGAAGAAAAGGAGGAAAAAAAAAAAAGAAAATGAGAAAAACGGTGGGGGGAAAAAAAAAGGAAAAAAACAGAGCGGGGAAGAGCGAGCGAGAGAGAACGAACGAAATAAAGCAGGCGGGGAAGGGCGGAGGGGGGCTGCCGTGCCCGGTGCCCCGGTGCCCGCAGGGCGAGGCGGGGGCGGCGGGACGGGGCCGGGGGCGGCCGGGGCCGCGCCGTTCAGCACCCTGGAGAGCTCCGCGCCGCCGGCTGGCGCGACACGGGGGACCGGGGAACACGAGGGGGACACGGAGGGGGACACCGCGGTACCAGGGCCAGGCAGGCTCGGGGGGCCCGGCGGGACCCGGCTGGGGGCTGGGATCCCGGCAGGGCTCCTCCACCCCGGGGCTCAGCCCTGCCGAAGGCATCAGTGTCGGACCCGTCCCGGAGCGGGACTCCGCGCCCACGCGGGACGTGGGAGGGAGAGAGCGGCGGCCCTGCTCCGCTTTCCGCCGCTACCAGCCCCGGCCAACCGCCCTCCCCGCCGGAGCTGCCCCCGCCGCCCTTACTTGTCCCTTGGCTCCGGGGCACGCGTGGCTTTGGGGGGCTCTCAGCCCACCCCTGCGGGGCCCCCACCCGGGTCGCCCCACGGTGCCCATTAGCAGGAAGGGGGGGAGCGCTGTGACCCGGCCCCCTCCTCCCGCCCGCAGGCGCGGGCCGCGTGCTCCCCGCTCCCTATTTCCCAAGAAAACCCAAGGGAGGGAGAAGGAGCCGAGGGGCACAGACCGGCGGGGACCCGCCAGCTTTGGGGCTCCCGTGTTCGGGGAGTGAGAGGGGTAAAACCCCTGCCAGCGCCCGGCTCAGCCCCGACCCCCGACGGGAGCACCGGGGCGAGCTCCCTTCCCCTCTCCGGCTTGCAAAAAGCACCACGACCCCCAGCTTCAGCCCTGCCCCCCCGCGTGTTCCCCCCGCTCCCCCGCTCCGGGGGCTTCTGCCCCGCCAGGGCGGACTCCCCACGCACCGGCTCGCTCCGTCCCGCCGCTGCCACGCGGAGCTCCGCGGTTGCCGCCGGCTTTTCTCATGCAGATTCCCTCTTTCACACCTCCCAAACAAAGGCAAACGGGGGCATCGCCTCGCCGTGTCAACACACACGCTCATTAGCGGGCAGGCGGCGGGGGGAGCGGGTGGGAACGGCTCGAGCAGCCCCTCCGGGGGGGCGGTGGCATCGACGGGAGGTTGTAGCGGGCCGGGGATCACCCGGGGAAATTTGGAGCGAGTTCTTCGCCGCATCCCCCTCAAGTCAATAAGTTCCCGAAGCTCCGGGTTCGGCTGGCTGCAGTTCGTTTATTGCAGCACACGCTGCTCACAGCCAGGCTTTGCCCACCCGCGATTCGGCAGCCACGGGGCTCCGGGCCGGCTCGGCGCAGAGCGGGGCCCCCAGCCCGGGGAGGAAGAGCCGGGGGCGGATTAGCGCCAGGGAACCGTCGGGGCGATGGGAACGGGGCCGCGGGACCGTGCTGGAGCTAGGAGGGGCTGGGGGGGGGCAATTAAAGCTTCGCCAATTACCACGGAACAACAACAAAAAAACCTGATTAAAACGGCTGTGGGGAGGGCGGGGGGGCGGCCGGGGAAGTGCCGGGAGATCACGGCCGGGAAAGGGCGAGGGGAGCGGGGCGGCGGGAGAAGCGGCACCTCGGTCGGCGCCGGCTGCCCCCAAATCCAGGAGCGGCGAGCTCCAGCCCCCCGCAGCCCCAGCCCGGCCCCCCCCCCCCGCTCCGCCGCGGTCCCGCGGGGACTCGGGGCGCTCCGCGGGGCCACTCTCCGCACCGGCCCCGCTGCCCCTCGCCTGATTTTTTTTGTGTTTTCATTTTGATTTGGCATTCCCCCCCCCTTTTTTTTTTTTGGTGGTTTTGTTTTGTTTTTTTCCTTTAAACCGCCTCCACCGAGCCCGATCCCGCAGCCGTTCCTCTTCTCCCGGGCCTCATCCTGCCGCGGCATCGCCTTTCGTTTTGTGCCGTTTCTTCCTCCGAAACCCCGGGCTGGAGCTCGGAGGGAAGGAAACAATAAATTCGTTAAAAATCAGAAAAGGGGGATAAACAAAAATAAAAATCCCCCGGTTCTTCGTTTGCGTTTGGGCCGCGGTGGGGTTGGGGGTTTTTGTTTGGTTTTTTTGTTTGTTTTTTTCAACGCCCCCCGTTTACAGAAACACCCGTGGGGAGCGAAGAGCCACCCCGGACCGGGGTATCCTCTCTCCCCAGCGCCGGGCGGGACCGGGACCCCGGCCCTTCCTCGGACCCCCTTTGCGGGGGGGAGCCAGAGAAGGAGCGGTGTTTCGGGGGGGGCCGGGTGGCACCGTGGCGGCTGCGTGGGGCTGCGGGGGTGGGGGTGCCGCATTGTCTGCCGGCGGTGTGAACACGCACCTCGCACCCCCCCCATAATACGGAAATTTCCATGTCCCAGCTGCCTTCCCCTTTTAACCTTGGTATTAATTTAGGACGGATCTTTTCAAACGGCCCTGCAATGCATTCGGGCGCTGCTGGAGGTTTATCTTTTTTTTTTTCTTTTTTTTTTTTTTTTTTGTATCGTGGGTTATATTTACACCCAAAACAAAATAATTACACTTTTGTTGGAGAGAGAAAGCTGGTGATTAGACTGTGGCTCTTTGCAGCAAACCCTTTCTCAGTGGTACACCAGGACAATTTTTCACGGCTGGGTGAAATCAGACGCGGGAGGTAATGAATCCTGTGAGCTATTTAAATTTACAATTTGTAACGCAGTCACTCAGAAACGCCTATGGCCCGGCGAGGAGATGCTTGCTGGGTTTGTTTAATGTTAAAACCTGCACCGTCCCCCTCTTATCAGGGGGAAGGAGGGGAACGCAGGGAGGAGAAGCCTCCCCCGCCCCAAACGCGCTCCCGCCGGCAGCAGCCCCGCGGAGGAGCGCGGAGCGGCGCGGAACCGCCGCCTCCCACCGCGCCCGGGCTCGGCTTCCGCGGGCCGGGCAGAGCCGCGGAGCCCGGCCCCGCTCCGCGCTCTTCCGCGCTCCTCCGCGCTTCCCGGCGTGACCGCCGCCTACAACTAAAAATAGTTGGAAATACCAACAAAGTCGTCGGCGGAGCATCCTAACAGATAGATAATTAATTACAAAACACAGGGGGAATATGCAAACCGCGTATTACAAATTCTACAGGGCTTAACTGATTGGAAACAGATTATTATCTTGTTTGTCTTTTGTCTGTTTCACTTATCCCTCTGCCGTCTGTTGTGTGTAAGTTGATACACTTTATTCTTGAAAGGGGATTTTTATATATATATATATATATAGTAAATTCCATCAACATCTCGTATAAGCGACGCTGCTTCTCCGTGCATTACGCTGTTAAAACACAATAGGTTTATTAGTTACATACAGGCGGGTATTACGGCGCCTGAATTACCACAGGGGAACGCGGCTGATGGGGTGGGCTGGGGGGGTGTTTGCTTGGGGATTGGGTTTTTCCCCTTCCCTTGCCTTTATTTATTCCTTTACTTTCAAACGAAAAAGGGAGCCGAGTCCGGCGGCGGGGAGCGGGACCCCCCGGCACCGCCTGCCCGCCCCTGCGCCGCCGCGGCCGGGCCCGCCGGAGACAGCGGGGGGTCCCGGCTGCCGGTCCCGGCTGCAGAGCGGCATGGCGGCGGGGGACCGGCCCGGCAGGCTGGGGAAGCACCGGCCGGCCGGCGGCGGGGGGCACGGGCGTGTGCAAGGCCGTGGGACCGGGCTGTGCGTGGGCACAAGCAAACGCGTGAGTGCCGCTCGAACACCCTTTGCCGGCGCGTTACGGATTATCCGTACGAAGCAGATTATCCATATAATTATCCATATGAGCCCGTTACGGCGTGGGACGGGCGCTGGCACGCGCCCAGGCTCGCCGCGTCCCCCCACGCAGCCCCACGCCGCTCCCTGCCCCGCCGGGCCGGGCCCCGCCGTTGGGGCGCAGCGGGGCTGCCCGAACTGCCACCCGCTCCCGCGTTTCTCTGCGGGAATGAAAAGCCTGCCGTGTCTGCAAGCGGGGCTCCACGGCCGGGCCGGGCGGGCAGCGCCGCGGGGCACACGGACACGCGTGTGCGTGCATAGATGGACTCGTATAGGCGTGTGCGTACGTATTTCTACCTACACACACGCGTACAGCCGTGGATGTACACACACGGAGCTCCCTAAATATATCGTTGGGTGTGCGTTTACGCCGCGGCGGTTTCCTCCGCAGTGCGGGGCCGTGGGAGATCCGCGGCCGCGGCAGCGGGGCCGGGAGCCCGGCCAGCCCCGCCGCTCCCGAACCGGGCCCACGGCCCCGGCATCCAGCCTCCCCCGGACCCTTCCCGGAAATTTCCCCCCTTCCCCGAGCACCGCTGCCCCGCACCGCTCCGCGGCTCCAAAATCCCCCAGCAAAGCTCACGGAGCCCCCGGCCAACTCGGACAGAGCCGCGGCGTGAGCGCGGCCGGGGCCGGGCCCTCGTCCTCGCTCTTCCCTCGCCTGCGCCTTCCTTCCCCGCTTCCTCCCTTTTTAACCGACTGCCTCTTTTATTGCTTTCCTTCTCTCTTCCCTTTCTTTTTTCCTTCTCTCTTTGTTTTCTTTCTTTTCCCTCCGCTTTCTTGCCAGCTCGCTCTGGCGCTTGTCTTTCACGCTTTCCTTTTCGTTTCCTTTCTTTTCCATCCTCGCCGTTATTTCTTCCTTTTTATTTCTTTTCTCCGTTCGTTTTTCCTCTTCCCTTCTTTTTTCCTTAATTTTTTTTCCGTCTTCTTCCTTGCCTTCTTTATTTATATTTATTTTTTCTGTCCTTCATTTACTCCTTCTTTCTTTCCTTCTTTTTCTTCTCTTATTTTTTTCTTCGTTTTTCTTTCGTTTTTCCTCTGTCTCTCCTTCTTTCCTTTCTTTTTTTCGATTTCGTTAATTTATTTTTCTTCACTCTTTCTCTCTTTCTCTTTTCCTTTCTCCTTCTCGGTCTCTTTTTTCCGGACACGTTTTCTCTCTTTCCTTCTGTGTTTTTTCTCTCTTTCTTTCTGTGTTTTTTCTCTCTTTCTTTCTCTTTTCTTTCTCTCTCCTTTTCCCTACTCTCTTCTCTCTGTATTTTCTTATTTCGATACTCGCTCTCTCCACAAACACCCCCGCCCAAGGGCACGCACAAAACCACCTCCACTTCCCCGCCGATGTCCTTGTGCCGCGGCGGTTTGGGGTTTTTTTTGCCCCTACCGGGAGCGTTTCCGCGCCCCGGTGCGGAGCCGGCAGCGGGATGCTCCGCGGCGGCGGGATGCTCCGCAGCTTCCGGGCCGGAGCGGGCTTTGGCCGACCCCTGCTTTCCCGGAGAAAAAATAGAAATAATTATAAATTTAGAGATTTTGGCTGGAGAAACAGCAGGGGAAGGGGAGGGGAGGGGAGGGCAGGCCTTCACCTGCCCTGCTGCCTTCCTCCTCCTCCCCGCGCGGCCGGACCCCAGGGCCGCCACGTCCCCTCCCCAAATCCCGAGGAAACGGAGGGAGAGGCCCGACACACCGACCCCGCCGCTCGAGCTGGGGCAGCGGCCCCCGGCCCCAGACAGAACCCCCCCCACTCCCCCGAGCGCCGGGTCCAGTCCCGCAGCCCGTCCCTCCCGCACGGCCGGCGATGTCCAGCTCCGCCGCACCTGGAATTAAAGAGAAAAACCAGTGTCCGAGGGGGCAGCGCCCAGCCCCCCGCCCCCTTCCCCCGGGGGGCTGCCAGTGAGTTACGCGGGGCGCGGAGCGGGTCAGGGGCAGGCCCGCGGGACAAAGGCCGGGGGTGGCGGGGGGCCGGGGGGGCCGCATGCCTCCGCGCAGCGCGCTGCCGGGGGAACTTTTCATCCCGCCACGCTGCGCAGAGGAGCCGGCCCTCCCCGCGCCCCCTCCCCCTCCCCGCCCCCCCCCCCCAAATCCACCCCCTCTTCTCCCGCTTGTTGCTCTTCCAGACAAAAGCATCTCTCCCCCTCGTGCAAAACAAATAGAACAACCCCAAAAGCGGGTGATGCTCCCCCCCGGCCCACGCCGGGACCCCCCAGGCCCCTCCGACACCCCTGGAAGAGAAAGCGGTAAAAGCAAACGCCGACCCGGCGGGGCGGCGGGGTCTTGGCGGCGTGCCCCCCCGGCCCAGCCAGGTGCCCGTACTCACTCGGCGGCACAGGTACAAGCCACCCTCAACAATAGAGGCGCGTTGTTTTTTTCCCTCTGTGCCAAGCACAAGGCTGGAGCCAATTTAGATATGCTATAAATTAAGAGGTTGCCATGGTTACCGCCCTCCCATTGGTGGCAGCCGGGGCGACGCGGGCCTCTACGTCACTAAATCTGAATAAGGATGCGCGAATTACTAAGGCGGGGGACAAAGCTGGCGATGGGGACAGCATGAGAGTGGCGGCGCGGCGGCGGAGCACAGCGAGGCACCGGGGCTGCCGGCTGCAGGGGGGGGTTCATGCACCCCTCCCGCCGCGCCCGCTGCCGCAGAGCCCGCCAGCAGCGCGGCCGCCGCTCCGCCGGCTCCCGGGGCGCTCCGGAGGGACCGGCGGGGGATCTGGGGTTTTTTTTTATTATTATTATTATTTCTCGGGGGTGGTTTGGATATTTTTTTTTTTGCTTTTTTTGGGCATCGTTTTTTCCCTCCCGCCGCCGAGGCTCCGGAGAGAAGAGGGGGAAGAACTTGACAGCCGCTCCGCTCCCCTCCCCTGATTTTTTCGTTATTCCCTCTTGTTTTTTTTTTTTTAATTTTTAATTTAATTTTATTATTATTATTTTTCTTCCCCCTGCATTTTTGAGCCGCCGCCGTGTGCCGGCGCGGGGCTGACTTCTCGTCTGCGCGTCTCCATCGCCCGGCGGAGGTTATGATGGTGCATTGTGCGGGCTGCGAGAGGCCGATTTTGGACCGGTTCCTGCTGAACGTCTTGGACAGGGCTTGGCACATCAAATGCGTCCAGTGCTGCGAGTGCAAGTGCAACCTGACCGAGAAATGCTTCTCCAGGGAAGGCAAACTCTACTGCAAAAATGACTTTTTCAGGTGAGTTCCCCCCCACCCCGCCAACGGCGACGAGAGGGTGCGGAGGCTCACACCGCGCCCGGCCCCCGCTGCCTCCCTGGGGTCTCCCCCGGAGCTTTGGGGGGAGCCTGGAGGACTCCCCGCTTCCCCGCCCATCCCTCTCTGCCGGGGATCCGCACCGAGCCTGCCCACCGCTCCGGCGGGGAAGCAGCCCCCCGGGCCGGGGGAGCCCCGGGGGGGGGCCGGCGGCTGCGCTACAGCCGCGGCTGCAGCCCGAGGTGGGGGCGGCGAGGCTGTGCTCCCCCGGGTCTCCCCGTGACCTTGCCTCCACCGGGCCCCGCTCCGCCGGTGCCGCCGCCCGCCCCGTCGCGGCAGGCCCGGGTGGGCATCGCGGCGGCAGCCGTGTCCCTCCCTCCCCCGGCCCGGCCTGGCGGTCCTCGCCCCCCTCCCGGGACCGCAGGCCCCGGTGAAGACGGTAGCCAAAACCTCGCCCCCCGCCCCCGGCGGGGCCCCGCTCCTTAAACGCCCCTAATGACCGCGATAAGGTGCCGATGAGGAAATTAGGGGCCGGGACGGGAAGGGGGGGCGATGACTTATGACTCCTAATGCTCGCACTACATCAACGTCACGGGGAGCAGCGAGGGAGGCAGAAGTTGTGCCGCGACCGTAGGGGAAAAAGGGGGGACCCTGCATGGGCACGCCGGGGCCTGGCAGCCCCCGGGGACCCGGCAGTGGCAGCCCCCGCTCCCGGGTTTTGGGGGCATTTTTTTTTGTGTGTGGGCGTTTTTTTGTTTGTTTTGGGGTTTCAGGGGGTTTGGGGGTTTTTGTTTGGTTGGGTTTTGGGGGCTTTTGGTGGGCTTTTTGTTTTGTTTTTTGGTTTTTTTCCTTGGGGAGATCGTTTCCAGCCGATTCGGATTCCCTGGAATTTTTTTTTTTTTTAAAAAAGCGCATCTCCTGGGGAGAAAAAAAAAAACCGCTCTGCCTCCAGCGAAGGAAAGGAAAATCGGAGATTTCCAAAGCGCCGTTCCCGACCAGGAAAAATCCCCCCGGGAGCGCGGGACAGTGCCGGCGCCGGGCTGGGGATCCCGGGATGCTCCGGGGAGCGGAGCTCCCTGCTCCGCCGCCCCTGCCGTTCTCCCCCGCACCCGCCGCTCCCTTTTTCCGTCGCTCTGGCCGTAATTAGCCCCGTTTTCTCCCCAGGATTTTCAGGCCGGCGCCGGGCGGAGACGAGCCCCCCGCTCCCCGCCCGGGAGGCTCCGGCTGAAACGAAATCCCCCTCCCGCGGAGCGCGGAGGGGAACCCCCGCCGCCCTCCCCTCCGCTCCGGCCCTTCTGGGGCCAAATCCGGTCGAGGATGCTCGTGTGTGTGTGTCCCCAGGGGGGGGACACCCCAAACCCGAGCTCCGTCCGCAGCCCATCCTGCGCCTGCGAGCGGGGCTGCGCGGGGATGAAGGCTCTCCTCCCCCTCGCCCCAAAGGGGCAGGAGGTGCGAATCGCCTGCTCCCCCGAATCTCCCGGCGAGAGATGCTGGAGGATCGAGCTCCCGCGGTGGGATTTTGGGAAGGGGGGATCGGTATAAGGGCCGCCCCGCAGCCCGCCGCCGCCGGGGCTCCCAGCTCTCGCCTCTCTCCCCCTCTCCAGGAGGTTTGGTACCAAATGCGCCGGCTGCTCCCAAGGCATCTCCCCCAGCGACCTCGTCCGGAAAGCCCGGAACAAAGTCTTTCACCTGAACTGTTTCACCTGCATGGTCTGCAACAAGCAGCTCTCCACGGGCGAGGAACTCTATATCATAGACGAAAACAAATTTGTTTGCAAAGAGGATTATTTGAACTCTCCCAGTTTGAAGGAAGGCAGCCTCAACTCAGGTACGAGCGGCTCAGCCCGCCGCACCGCCCGGGGACGCATCCCTGCCGCTGGTATAGGCAGGGACAGGCAGCGCCCGACGCTGCGGGCAGCCGCCGCGCTGCTGCTGGGACCCGCCGGGAAGGAGGTTTCGCTTTACGGGGTGAGGGGCTGCACCCCGCGGCCAGCTCGGCTCCCCGTTAACCCGCGGGGGGAGGGAGGCATTTGGGGTGAAAGCCTTCGAACCGGGCGGAAGCCTCTGTGACACCCCCCCGTCCACGCGGGACACGGACACGCGTGGGACGAGCGGTGGCCGAGGTGCAGCCCCGCAGCATCGCTCCCTGCCTCCTCCCCACGGCTCCTGCCCCGCGCACGGCCCCTACGGCAGCGGGGATGCAGGGTGGTGGGGAGCCGGGACCCCCCCCCGGGCCTGGCCCCGGAGCCCCCCACGCCCCGGAGCCCCCCCTGCGAGTCTGCCCGGTCCCCCCGCGCCGCGGGCCTGATCCTTCGCCTCCTTTCACCCAGAGGCAAAGCTCCCATTTGACTTCCTTGGAAGCTGTCTCTGCGTCAGGACAGCAGGATCAGGCCCACTCCTGCTGTCCCAGCCATGCCAGGCGCCTGTGCTCACCCCCTTCCGTGGGCTCTCTCTCCGTCCAGCACCCGGGGCCGGATCCTGCCACGCCAGTCAGTGGGGCCGCTGCTGTGAGCGAGGCGAGTAGAGCTTGGCCTTGGGGAGGGTGCTGGCATCAGGGTCCCGAGGGGGGGGTGGCTGGGGCGGGGGCGAGCCAGGCTCAAGGCAGTGACTGGACACCCCCCAAACCCTGACAGGGACCGGTTGTGTTTTTCCCAGCGGCGCATCCTGCTTCCCGGTGTGAAAGGCGCAGGGGGGAGAGGGGGAGCGCTGGGGGCTGCGGTGGGCCTGGGGGATCGCCCCCTCCCCAGCTCCCCCCGGCCGGCACGACACGGTGCACGGGGCCGGCTCAGGCGGTGCTTGCCTGGAACTCTGCGTGATGTTGGGGGGACGATGTTTTAGGGGTACCGGGGAGGCAGAGGCAATCTGCACCCCTTGCCGCTCTCCAGCACCCCCCAACCCCTCTCCTGGAAAGCAGCTGGGCCGGGTGGGCCGGGGAGGGCAGAGGAGAGGGGGGTTGATCTCTCCCCTAAGTCACCTGCCCCCCCCTTTCCTCTCTGGGTCTCCTTTACAGTGTCCTCATGTACAGACAGGAGTTTGTCCCCGGATCTCCAGGACCCCATGCAGGACGACACCAAGGAGACGGACAACTCGACCTCCTCGGACAAGGAGACCACCAACAACGAGAACGAGGAGCAGAACTCGGGCACCAAGCGGAGGGGACCCCGCACCACCATTAAAGCCAAGCAGCTGGAGACCCTCAAAGCTGCCTTCGCTGCCACCCCCAAACCCACCCGCCACATCCGAGAGCAGCTGGCCCAGGAGACCGGCCTCAACATGAGAGTCATCCAGGTAGGGCACCCCAGCCCACCGCCCCGGCTCGCCCCCCTGCCCCGCCGCAGCCCTCCCTGCCCGGCAGCGTGATGTCATGGAGCTGGCCAGCGACATCTTGCCCGCCGCAGACTGAGGATCCTGTGACATTAGAGCTTCAAGGGGCGATTTTCTCTCTGGAAGGGGTTTCCTCCCCTCTTCGGAGCAGGGACAGGGAAAGGACCCCCCTGGGGAGGGAAGGAGAAGGGGTGTTGGTAGGAGCCCCGATAGTTCAAGGCCATGACGGCCTCCCCCACGTGCCGGAGAGGCTTTGGGACAAGCTGGGGAACTGAGGACAGGCACACCCCATCCGTCCCCTGCCAGCATCACCCCAGGCCCAGCCCTGCACCCACCCCATGCTCCCGTGGGTTAGCGGGGATCCCCCACCCTGTGCTTTAATGCACCAGCCCCATGGGAAGAGATGAAAACCAGCCCCAAAATGTGAGCCACCCGGGCTCCTCCGCTGCCTCACTGGCTTGGCTTCCCCCGGGGCCGAGCAAGATCCCCTGGCGTGCCCCGGAGGTGGATGTTCCGGCCCTGTGAAAGCAAGGAGAAGCCATTGCGCTCTGCAGGCAGCCTGGCACTTTCTTACTGCACTGCCCCCATGAAGAAAATCCCTGCGGAAATATAGGGATTAATGGGCTTCAATAGAGGCATTAATAGGGGAGGGCTCGCCGGCTTTGCCGATAGCGGAGCTGCGAGCGTCCCGGCTCCCAGCAGAGGGGAGCAGGAGAAGTCCCCGGAGGAGTGTGAGGTGCTCCGTCCCTGGGGGACATGGGGGGCAGTGGGGCAATAATCCAGACACCCCACCAGGCCGGGGGAAAGGTGTGCGTGGGCTGAGGCTGTGCGGTTCGGACGAGGCGATGCCCCATAGCATCTTCCCCTTCCTTTTTATCTCCATCCTCACCGGCCGGTTTTTCTTCTGACTCCCTGCCCACCGCAGGTGCCCATCTCCCTTGCTCCCCACTTTCCACCTACTTCTGCCATGATCTGGAGTTCCTCCCCCCTTTTCCTTCCCTCTTTTCCTCCCTTCTTTCCCCCCCTACAAGGGAAAATTCTTCTTCCCATACCATCTGGCTGCCCTCTCCCTCGTAGGGACGGATAGGCACAGGGGGCCAGAAGTTTGATAAACCTTGTTATTCCACGTGCGTGTCCCCCCGCCGTGCACCTTTTGGGGCTATTGGCAGCAGGAGGAGGGGGTGTCATTAAAAACCACCCAGAAGGGGGAAAACCCACCCCTCCCAGGCGGGCGCAAGATTTCCATCCCTTTCCCCAGCCGCCCCCGGCCAAGTTTGGGGGGGTGGGAGGGGGTTCCCCGGTACCCGCATCCCCGGTGGGCGCTGACGGCGGCCCGGCCGCAGGTCTGGTTCCAGAACCGCCGGTCCAAGGAGCGGCGGATGAAGCAGCTGAGCGCGCTGGGCGCCCGCCGGCACGCCTTCTTCCGCAGCCCGCGCAGGATGCGGCCCCTCGGCGGCCGCCTCGACGAGTCCGAGATGCTCGGCTCGACGCCCTACACGTACTACGGAGGTGAGGCACCGTCCGCGGGGGCCCGGCCCCGTCCGCCCCCGCTCCTTCCCTCCCTCTTCCCCTTTCCCTTTGTTCCTCCCGCTTCTCCCCGGGTTTTGCCTTCCCCCGCCGCCCCCCCGCTCCTCTCCGCCTTTCCCCCCTCCGCGGGGCGCGGAGCCGCCCGGGGCCCCGAGGGGACGGTGAGGGGCCGTGCCCGCGGCCGCCGCAGCATCCCGGCCCGCCCCACGCACGCCAAGGCGTCTGTGCACGCACACCTCCGACTGTGCGCACCCACGCGTGTGCACACCCACGCAGAGACAGCCGCGTGCACGCCCACGGCTGTGCGATGCACGCACCAGCGCACGGATGCATATCCCCATGCACACACTCGTGCTCACATCCGCGCACACGCACACCACCGTGTGCATACACGTCCACGCACACGCAGGCTCACACCCACGCCCCCCCCCCCGCCCCGGGCCGGGCATTGTGGCGGCGGTGGCGGGGCGGCGGCGGCCCCTCTCCCGCGAACAAAGCCCCAGCTGCGGGGCTTTTGTGCCCCTTTCAGGCCGCATTTGTTCCAATTACCTCCCGGGCCCGCAGCATATGGAGGGTCACTGCCGCGGGGCCGGCCCCTCGCCGCCCCGACGGGCCGGGATGGGCGCAGCGGGGCGGCCCCGCCGCCGCCCCTCTCCCCCGCTCCGTGCAAAGCCCCCCCGCTGACGAGGGGCTTCCCAGGCACCCCTTGCTGCCCTGCCCTTAGTCTCTAGATCCCTTCCAGGCTACTAAACACGTATATAACTTCCCCATTTTACATATATATATTTTTCCCCCATATTATATATATTTTTTCCCCCATTATATATTTTTTCCCCCATTATATATTTTTTCCCCCATTATATATTTTCCCCCCATTATATATATTTTCCCCATTTTATATATGTATACACTTTTCCCCATTCCCTTTATACATATACTTTTTCCCCATTCCCTTTATATATATTTTTTTTTCCCCCATTAACTAAGAATAAAACTGAGCCCATCCGCCCCACCCCAGCTGCCCCCGCCCCAGGCTCCGTGCCCTCTTGTATCCCTCCCCTCCCTCCAGGTCAGCGCTGCAGCCCTTAGGACGGGCTTATTTCTCTCTCGGGTTGGGCTCAAATTTGCAGCCGGCTCTTTGGGCCCCGCACCCCAGGAGCCAGCAGAGCGTTTCGGAGGGGACAGCCACACTGGTCCGGGTCACGCTTGTGCCCAGGGAGGAAGATAGGGCTGGGTATGGGGAGCGGTGGGATTTTGGAAGGTTTTCGGCCCCGGGAGACCAGCTCCATCCTTCTCTCCCCGCTCCCGCAGATTACCAAGGTGACTACTATGGACCGGGAGGCAACTATGACTTTTTCCCCCATGGGCCGCCCTCCCAAGCCCAGTCCCCGGCCGACTCCAGCTACCTTCAGAACTCAGGACCCGGCTCCACGCCCCTGGGACCCTTGGAGCCCCCCCTAAGCGGACACCACTCCTCAGAAAACCAAAGGTACACGGATATGATCTCGCATCCCGACACCCCCAGCCCCGAGCCGGGGATGACCGGTTCGCTGCACCCCATCCCGGGGGAGGTCTTCAGCGGGGGGCCCAGCCCGCCCTTCTCCATGTCCAGCAATAGCGGCTACAGCGGGGCTCTCTCGCACCCCAACCCGGAGCTCAGCGAGGCGGCGGTGTGGTAGGCCTGGCGCGGGCACGCGTGCGCGTGTGGAGGGGGAAAACACCCCCGCGTTCCCCCAGCCCACGCGTGTCCCCCCCCGCCCCGGACCAGGGCGCATCACGTCACCATCGCCGGATAAAGACTCCCCTCCGATGCCAAAACGCATCCCCGCATCCCCCCCCCCCCCCCCTCCCATCACTGCAGAACCCCGCCGGGACCTTGGGGCCACCCCGCTACCTCCCCCTCCCGGCACCTTCCCCCCAACACTTGGGGGGGGCAATGAATGGTGCCCAGCCCCCAAGACCCCCCCCGCCGGCGTCGGGACCACCGCCTCTCGGACCAAAGCTGAACTCGCCTGGACACAGGTCCCGCTGGGGAGGGGGGCTGGGACAGGGTTTCCCCCTGCTAATTAGCATCCTTTTTAATTATCCCTTGCCACATTGGGGTGGGGGGGGGAATGGGGAATAGCAGGAATAACCCCCCCAGCCCCTCCCCTGCCCTTGTTTCTGTTGTTCCCATTTTATCCCCAAGGAGAAGGTGGGTTTGGACCCTGGTTTTGGTGATGGGTAGTGGGGGGGTGGGGGGGCGGGCCCAGGGCTGCCCCACTGACTGGCTGAGATTGGGCTCCCACGCAGCGGAAAAGACACCAGAAAGAGGCAGAAACAGGAAAAATACAACAAAAAAAACCAAACCACAACCCAATAAACAAAGAAAAAAACCCAGGACAAAACCAACCCAACCGCCACAACAGCAGAAATTAAAGCCGAGCCTCGACGCCGAGTCCCACCCCAACGTTTCCCGGAGGCTCCACCAATTTAAGGATGTATTATAGTTTTTGCTTCTAGTTTCTTTATTTTGTATAAAGGAGAAACAAATAAAGTATGTTTTTGTGTTTACTGATTATTTATTGTACTTTAGTCATCGGAGGCTCCGAATTTTTCTATTTTGAAGGCGGGGAGGGGGTGGCGCTGGGAAGGGGGGCGAGAGGATGGGGGGGGGGAGGGAAGGAAGGAGAATGGAAAAGGAAAGAAAAAAAGTTGTTTTCTGAAAGCGTTGTGGGTTTCCTGTCCCCGCTGCCTCTTGCGGAGGCTGTTAGTGTGAATGGCTCTTGTTGTTCAATGTGAATAAAAAACCTTTTAGTTACCTACTGTTCGGTCACCTGGTCCCTTTCATTTTATTTGTTTTTTATTTTTTTTTTAAGACAAGACCATGAGAGTTGCTGGCAGGGCTGCCCTGCTCCCCCCCTGCCCTCCACCCTGCACGGGGTCTGGGGGACCAGTCCCCGTCGGTCCCCTGGGTGGGACGGGTGCCACGGCCCCTGCACCAGGTGATGCTGCTGCATCTGGGGCTGCATCACCCAGCCGGTACCCCAGGCCCCCCCGACACCCATCACCCCAGCTCCCAGCACTGGGGGGGCACATTACCCGGCTCAGCACCTTCCCCCGCAGCAGACAGGCCGGTGCATCATTCCTTCCTGGGGGGGAGGTATTGTGTGTACCCCCCAAGACCCCCTGGGGCACCCGCAGCCCTGCTGGCAGAGCACCCCTGAGGGGGAGCCATGGGAGCGCCGGGGGGTCAGCAGGGCTGCCAGGGGGGGACACCAAGGCGGGGGTCCATCAGCAGCACTGAGGGCAGGCAGGAGGGGGGTGTCCTCCCCCAGCACCCCAAGTCTGCCCCCCCCCTTCTTTCCCTCTCTTGTTTTCTAAGACACAAAAATAAACAAAATCCAAGGCGGGCTGCAGCTCTGAACTAATATTTAAAATGCAAAATCATGGCAGAGTTTTCCCCCCCCTTGTCTTGCAGTAAAAAGATATAAACAGAATAAATTACCTTCCCTCGCTGCCTTACGAGTCCCTCTCTCCTGACCTGAATTTTAAGTCCTGGCTCGGTTGTAGCACGGAGCACTGATGATTTATGAAAAGCCAGCCACTTCTCTGCATATTTTCTCTGTTCAGCCAAGTGGTGGAATTTATCCTTCCTATACCATTACCGGCATTAATAACGGGGTGGCAAACGAGCCAGGCCGAGTCCCAAGGGATCCCTCAGCCAGGAGCTAGAGCCATCACAAAGACACTGGGCTCTCACCACCCACAAAGCAAAGCACCTTCTCCCCTTTTAACAGGTGGGGAAACTGAGGCAGGAGTGCAGCCGGCTGCTGCCTTCTGCTCCACCCTTCCAGGCTGTAACGGGTGCTTCTTATAAGGACAGGGCAACATGTTGTTAAATAACTCCCTCCCAGCATCATTTTGAGCGTTATAAAATGGAGCACAAGGTCGTTTACTGGGTGAACACTGGCTGCTATTATTATTATTATTATTGTTGTTGTTGTTGTTGTTGTTGTTATCATTAATAAAGTGAACCCAAGGCACCCACCTGAGGGCTGTTTGCAGGCTGCTGGGGCAGCCTGTCCCAGGGTGGGAGAGGCTGCAGGAGGGATCTGGGATGGTGCTGGCGTGCTCCAAGCTGCCGCCTCCCGCGCGGGGCCCGGGGGCTCTGTGCAGAGGACGGGGCTCGGCGGGAGCAGCCACCCTTAACCACAGCCAGGTTTGGGGTCCCCATTGCAACCAGGGTGGGGGTACAGCATCACAACTGAGATTGGGGTCCCCATCGCAGCCAAGGTCGAGGTTCCCGGTCCCCATCACCCCAGAAGTCCCAAGAAGGCACCAGCACCCGGGGTTCACGCCTGCCTCCAACTGCAGGGTGGCCACGGGTGCCCCCCCACCAGCTGGGGCCACGCCCAGCCCCGGCGGGGTGTCCCCCTGCACCCCCGTGTCCCTGCCGGGGACATCCAAAGCCCAATGCCCCTCACCTGGCACCCAAAGCCCGAGTGCTCCCTTGTCAAGGCAAGGAGGGGGCAAAGCTCCCTGTTGGGGTGCTCGGGGAGTCACCTCAAGCCCCACGGTCGTGCCCGTGTCACCACCAGCAATAACCCCCGTGGGACCGTGCCAGGAAACACCACCGCGGGCTCCCGGCTCCCCCGAGCCCCGGCAGAGCAGCATCAGTCTGGGAATAAACTTCTTTTCAAAAGCTGTTGGGCAAACCTCAGTGCTATTTTTTTTTCTGACCTTTTTCCCTTTTTTTTTCAGAAGGGGAAGGTCTGCAGAAGGTGGAAAGTAATCAGGTTTTGGACCTGGGATAAAAAATTGCTGGAGTAGGTTGGGCTGACTCCTTATAATTAATAGTGTGCCTCGTAATAGGATTCTCCAGCCTTCGGTGCTCCCTGGAAACACCTTTTTACATAAGATATTGCCCACGACGGAGCGGCAGAGTTTTGATTTATGGGGTTTTGGCCTCCAAGAAGCATCTGGGGGGGCTGGCCTGGCCGGTGGGACGTACTGGGGGAGCGGGGAAAAGGGCCAAAGGCAGGGAGGGCGTTTGCGGGGTTGGCAGCCGGGTCCCGGGGCAGGCGCCTGGCCGGGGGAAAGGGCTCCGTGGGGGCTGCCTGTGATCCGGGGGGCTGAGCTGCTCCTGGGGAGAGGCCCCTCTGCTCCCAGTGGGAGGAGGAGGAGGCTGAGAAGGGTTTTGGGGCAGGAAGGGGCTTGTCTCCCAGCCCACCATCCCAGGTGACGCTGGGGGCATGGGCTCAGCTGGGGACTGGGGAGCAGTCGGGGCTGGGGAGCCCCAGCGGGAGCGAGACCCCACATTGCCCGGGGATGGGAGGAAGGAGGGGGGAGAAGTGTCATGGGGGGACATGGGAGGTGCAACAGCAAAGGGCTAAAAGCAAATGCAGCCCTAGAGAGTGGGAACGGGGGTGAGCAGGAAAGCCTGGAGGAAAGGGGGGAATGGGGAAAAGAATGGGATGAGGGAAAAAGGGGGATCTCGGGAGCTCTGGGATGGGGCACACACACACACACATGTGTCGGTGCACCTCGGAGCCCGCGGGTGTTAAACACGGCCGGGGAGCTCCGCCAATAAATCACCGTAACAAGCGGGTCCGTGTGTGTTGTTCTTTTCTGACCGCAGACAGCGCGGCAGGAATGGGAGAAGATTGTAATAATTAATAATCATTAGAATAATAATGCATAAAGACAGTAGCAAAGTAATTAGTCAGAGAGGGAGAGCTTGCTAATTGAGGTGGGGAGCTGCAGTCCAAACAGCCTGGAGAGGAGCAGGGGAGGGGGGACCGAGGGCGGGGGGACGCGGAGGAGGATGCCCGGCACGTCCACGGGGCAGAGCGGGATGTGTGTCCCCCAGCCCTGCCATCGGACAGGCAGGGGAGGCGCAGGCAGGGCCCCGGCTCCATCCCTGCCTGCAGCGTGAGCCCCGGTCTCGTCCGCCCTGTGTGCCTCAGTTTCCCCATCCCTACATGGATGCCGTGTGCTGGGGCAGAGGCTGTGAGAGGAGTCCGGCCCCGTGTCCGCCAGGCAGCAGGCTTTATTTCGGTTATTTGGAAGGAAAGCAAGCAGAGGGTGCCGGCAGAGCTCCGTCGCGTCCCCCTCCTCGGGGTGGGTGTCACTCCAGCCCCAGCTGGCTCTTCAGGGCCCGCAGCTGGGCCGCCTGGATGCTGCTGCCCCCGCACACCACCACCACCACGGAGGCCAGCGGGGTCCGCAGCCGCCCCTCGCGCTGCAGCCGCTGCAGCCGCCCCGTGTAGAGCAGGGCCAGGGCGGCCCCGCACCCCGGCTGCACCAGCATCCTCTCGTCGTCTGCGGGGACGAGAGCGGGGGGACACGCTGAGCTGCCCACCCACCCCGTCCCCATCAGCCCCCTGACTCCGGCGCGTCCCAGGCCAGCCCCAAGACCCGGCGCTGTCCCTGTCACCCCTGCCATGCCCCGCTGGACCCTGCTCACCCAGGAATTGCTCCACGGCTCGCACAGCCTCCGTGTCCTCCACCACCTGGGAGATGACCTGGCACTCCTGGGCGCACTCCAGCGCCCGCGCCGCCACCATCTTGGCTCCCAGGCACTTGGCCACGCTGGGACAGGAGTGGGGGAAGGCGGTCAGGGTGGTCCTGGGACCCTTCGGTGAGCTGGGCTGAGACCCACCAACTCGTTGCACACATGGCCGCTCCCGCAAAGCCCGGCTCACCTGGTGATGTCGGGCAGGGAGACGAGCCGGCCGGCCGCCAGCGCCGCGTGGAAGCTGTGAGCCCCCCGGGTCTCGGCGGCGACGATGGGGACATCCTGCCAGCCCACTTGGTGCAGGCCGGCCACGACATCCGCCAGCAGCCCCCCGCCGCCCACTGCCAGCAGGATGGCGTCCGGTTTGGTCTCCAGCGAGTCCTTCAGCTCCCGGACCAGGCTGGCGTGACCCTGCCTGCAGGGCGAGGGGCGGTGGGAGGATGCAGCCCGGGGGCACCCCGAGCCAGCCCGGACCCCGGGGGTGGGGACCAGGGCAGGAGCTGAGCCCTGGCAGCACTCACCACACCGAGGGGTGGTCGAAGGGGTGGACGCTGACCCAGCCCTCGGTCTGTGCCAGCTCCAGGGCTCTCCTGTTGGCTTCATCCCACACCTGGGGGGGGCAATGGGGGCTCAGCGGGGCCACATCCAGCCAGCGGTCCCTTGTCACCACGGGCCGGGGGACACCAGAAACCCACGCGGGGCACTGGGTGGAGGTGGGGGTCCCCGGGGTGACCCTGCCGCAGTGCTGGGTGCAGGTGATGCAGGACGGGGACATTTCGGGGTGGGGGTTGCCATGCACATCCCACCATCGCGGAGCAGGCTGAGGTCAGGCTCAGCCCCCTCTGGTCCCCCCCAGACCCCAGTTTTCGGGGCTGCTGCAGGGGTACCTGGCCGGAGACCTCCACCTCCGCCCCCAGCTCCTCCAGCTTGCGCACGGTGGCGGGGCCGGTGCTGCTGGGGACCACGACGGTGACCGGCAACCCCAGCTTCTTGGCTGCGTACGCCGCCGCCAGACCCGCGTTCCCTCCTGCGGAAAGTGGGGCTCAGGCAGGGCTCGGCCCCCCCCGCACCCCCAATATTACTCAGGAGCATCCCCCAGAGCTCCCCCCGCCTCAGCTCGGGGCCCAATTACCTGAGGAGCAAACGAAGCGGCGGCAGCCCTTCTTGGCAGCCTGAAAGGCAGGAGGGAAGGAGGGAAGGGGACGGCTGTGTCCCCCCGCCGTGCCCCCGCGAGGGCAGGGGCAGCGCCCTGCCCGCGCCGTGCCCACGCTCACCTCCTGGCAGAGGTGGCCGATGCCCCGGATCTTGAAGGAGCCCGTGGGCTGGACGTTTTCCAGCTTCATGTAGACCTTGGTGCCCGCCGCCTGGGACAGGGACAGGCTCTCCAGGACGGGGGAGACGATGTGGAAGGGCTTCTCGCCCCCGCTGGGCTGCGCTGCCATGGCCCCGGCGATGGGTGCTCTGCCAGGGAGAGGTGGGGGAAGGCTCCGGCTGCTCCCCGCAGGGACCCCCCTGCAGCCCCACTGCCCACCCCGGGCTCGGTACAGGGCACAGGAGCCCCTCGGGAGGGACAAGGCTGTCCCCAGTGTCCCCTCCCAGCTCCGGGATGCAGCAGCACCTCCCTGCCAGAACCCCAGGACAAGCTGGGCCACCCCCTCCTCCATCCTCTGGTCCCCAAGCCTCCGGTGTCCCCAAGTTCCCCCCGCACGCCCTGTCCCCTAACAGCCAGGGCCACCCCACGGGGATTACCTGGTGTCCCGTGGGGCCTCGCTGCGTGTCCCCAGCTCCTCGCCCGCAGACGCAGCAGAGTTTGGGGGATGGAGGAGGAAGAGGTGACGTCGGAGGGGCCGTGCCAGTGTCCCCAGGTCCCCGTGTCCAGTGGCGCAGCGGGACGAGGGGCAGGAGTTAAACATTGCCCTGGTCCCGGCCGTTTGCTCAGCGCCAGGCGAGTTTTTCCAAGCGCGGGGCTGGATCTGTGCCGAAAGCGCCCAGCGCGGTGCCGGGCGCGCCAGCGGGACAGCCATGTGCGGTCCCGGCAGCCAAATCCCAGTGGCCTTCGCATGCCCAGGAGCCGGGATGTGGGTGCCCAGGAGACGGGGGAAAAGGAGAGGCAGCTCCCAAATGACTTTGGGGGTCCCCAAGGGTTTGCCCCCGCCAGCTGGGCACAAGCACCGGCTCTTCTCGGGTCCAGCCAGAAACATTTGAGGACTTCGCCTGTTTGACCCGGACCCCTGGTGCAGCGAGGGCAGCCTGCGCACCCCAAATCCCTGGCGAGCACCCGAGACACCCCCCATCGCCTCCAAATGAGCCATCACCCCCCTATGCCCGCCTTGCCAACCCCACCCAGGCCCCGCTCTGAGCCGCATGTCCCCAGGGGGGCTCAGCCCTGCCAGCTGAGTGAGCCCCCCGGGATAAGCCCCCCCCAAGCCCCAGCTGGGCAAGCCAGGCACCCCGCAGGCAGGAGGGGCCGGGGGGGGGGACGGTCCCCACACAGCTTGCGCAGGTGCCCCATGGAGGCGCGGGGACCCAGCCAGAGCCCGGCCGAGCCCCGAGGTCCAGCAGCACCCAGAGGCCCTCAGGCAAAGCAGGCAGAGCCCCCGCTTTCCTCCAGGACACCCCGGGGCTCCTTCTTGTACCCAGCCCTGGTGACACCTCCCAGGGTAAGGGTCCCTACCTCTGCACAGGCGAGGAGGAGGAGGGTGGGATCTGGAGGAAGGTCTGTCCCTGGCTCCTTGCCCCGCAGCCGCAGAGGATTTCTCCCTGGCAGTGTCTGAAGGCGGAGGTGCTTTGGCACAAGGTTAGTCCTGTGCGTGGTGGCTCCGTGGGGGTCCCGAGGGGGGGCCGCTGCACACGAGCTGGCGCAGACACAAGACACAGCTGCAACACCACCAAAAGGGGTGCGCTGGGAACCCCCCCGCCCCCCCCGGCTCTGCCCCACTGCCGGACGAAGTGGACCAGGTCCCGGAATACCAGATTTCAGTCCCCCGACCCAAACGGTGCTGCAAAGCCCCCCTGAGAGCACCACTGGTGACAGGCACCAAGCAGGGCACGAGCTCCAGGACAGCCCTGTCCCTGATGGAGCTGGATTTTGGTGGCAATGAATTAACTGACCCCCTCATGCTCACACCATCATTAGGCTTCAGAGTGAACAGCACACAGCACGGGCGGGGTCAGCACAGAGGCTCAGTGCTGCCTGCAGAGAGCGGGTGCCTCTGCACTGAGCCACGCTGCTTTTGGGACATTGGGGACTGGAAATGTGGGGGATGATGAGGATTTCTTGAACAGGGGCACCAAGGGGGGAGGCACACAAGCTCCAGCTCCCCTGGGGGCCCATGGAGCGACCCCCATCCCGCAGTGGGCAGGGGGGCTGCAAGTGCTTCCCTGGGGATGGGACAGGGATGGGCCCTGGGGACAGGGTGCGAGGAGGCCCCCCCCACCCACAGGGAAGAGGCCGGGGACCCCCTTGGCAAGCCCTGGGGTGCTCCGGGGTCCTTTCCCCCCCACCCCCCCTTCCCCTTTGGCTCCATCCCCACCCCGGGGAAAGCGATACCAGGCTGTCACCCAGTCACGTCCCCTGGCCAGGGTCCCTGGGCGACCGGGCCTCAGCCACTGGCCACTGCACCACTTCCATTTGTTTTTCTGCTTTTAAGAAAATAAAAAAAGGAAGGGAAGCAGCAACGCAGCTGCCGCTGCATTTCCAGCATGCCCCATCCTTGGCATCGATGTGCCTGTCCCTCCTCACTGCCCCATCGCTCGGTGGCGGTGACCTCTTCCTAACCAGGGAAACTGAGGCACGGGATCCCCCTGCCCCAGGAGCCCCCACACCATGGGGACACCAGGGGACATGGGCACAGGCTGTGCCACCTGCCCACCTCACCTGCAACCCCCTCATCCCCCCAGCACCCACTACAGCCAGTTTTGGACACCCCACCTTGTCCAGGGCACCCATCCCAGCTTTTGGGGTGCCAGCACCCCAACAGCCCAGACCTGCTGCAATGCAGCCCCGTGCAGCCCCTGGGGAGCTGCAGGGGCCCCACTGGCCCCCAGCCCTGGTGGGAACCTGGCGCCTTCAAAGCGCTGCCGAGACCAGCTCATTAATCCCCCAGTAATGACCTCGTTATTCCTAACGAGGTGGAGCGGATCAAGGGAGCTGCAGTAAGAGGATTTTGCAACGGGGGTTTCGGGGCTGGGGGGACACAGGTGGCAGAGGAGGGGAAGACAAAAGGGATGAGGATGCCCACCCCATCCTGGGGGGCGAGCGGTGGGACCTCCCCCCTCCAGCCCACACCCCGGGCTCCCCCATTGCAGCAGCTCTGCCCCACACCGGGCACCCAGCCTGATGCAGCAGCGAAGAAACCTTAGCAGCCTGCACCCCAAAAAAGCCTGGCCTGGCTGGCTGCACACCCTCCCAGGGGCCGGGAGGCAGCGGAGGGGCAGGGAGCACCCCGTTAATTTGAGGGGAGAAGACTGCTGCGTGAGCCCAACCCTTACACAAGACACCAGAGAATCTCGGCAGAGCGCAAAGCGCACCGCCGCCGCCGCTGCACGCAGACCGCTTTATTTGTCACAGCCAGACCAGCTCTCTCCCCTCCTCCCTGCCCCGCGGGCGAGCCCCAGCCTCCCAGGACCCCCCCTTTTCTGGGAAGAGCCCCCCCAACCCAGGCTCAGACCCGGGGCCGGAGCCCTCGGCGGGGAGGGGCAGGGCCCCTGCGCAGCACAGCCGGCACCGCGGGGACGCGGCAGCGAGAGGCAGAAGCAGAAAGAGGCAGGGGGGCAGGGGACCCCCCGTGCACCCAAAGCCAGTCCCCTGGGAAGAGGGGAGAGCCAGCAGCGCTGCCCCCCAAAGGGGTCCCCAGGCAGGACAGACGCCCGCGGACGGACAGACGGAGGGGTTCAGCCCGGCGGCGCCCGCTCAGTCCCAGCGGACCTTGATGGGGGGGAAGGTCCAGAGGTCGGGGTGGCCCATGTGCAGCAGGGTGCTGCAGGGGGACGCGCTCCAGCGGAAGGGGGGCACGTCGTCCCAGGCGGGACCGCTGGCGGCCACCAGCCCGAAGGTGGGGGCCATGCCCGAGGAGGTGACCTGGGGGGGGGGAGAAAAAACAGGGGTGCAAGTCAACACGGGGAAGGGGCAACGCAGCCCGGGGGGAGCTGTCGGAGGGGGGTGCACCCCCAAAGAGGGGACCTCCAGCTCCCCCCCGGGGCTTCCCCGCCTCCCCCACCTTCATGTCGGTGCCGCCGTGGCAGCGCTGGCGCAGGGCGGGGAAGGGGTAGGTGCCGTTGGCGGGGTTGAGGTCGGAGCGGGCGGAGATGGCGTTCTCCGCGTTCTGGGGGGGGTCGCAGCCCCTGCACCGCGACAGCGGGTCCCGCAGGTAGTTGTTGGACCTGCGAAGCGGCCAAGGGAGAGTCGTGGTGAAGGTGGGGGAAAAAAATGTATATACATTTATAATGATGAAAAAATCACCCCCAAGGGCTGCAAATCCCTGCGGGGCGTGTGGGGTTCACCCAGGTTTGGGGTGTCCCCAGCACCCACCTCATCAGGCGGACCATGGAGTCCAGGTCGCGGACCAGTGTCTGGTTCCGGCGGAAGATCTGGGCGCGCGGGTTCTTGTCGTAGGTGAACCAGTCGCCGTATTTCTTCACCAGCTCCGGGATCCCGCTGGCGTTGAAGATCTCCTCAAAGTACCTGGGGTGAGGGGGAACCCAGTGAGTCAGCACCCAATGGTGGGGGGCAAGGCCAGCGTTGGCTGCCCCCCTTTATGGGGCATCAGTGGGTGGGATCAGGCTGGAGGGAGCTCACGGCAGGTTGTAGCTGGCCCAGTAGCCCTGCTGGTACAGCAGCTCCGTCTGATCGGCCACCACCACCAGGCCCCTGCGCTGGGGGAAGAGCATCCGTCAGAGCGGATGGTGAGATCCCGCAGGGATGGGGGGGGACGTGCTGGGAAGGTGCTGGGGGTCCCCGCCGCTGGGTTCCCACCCCAGCCAGGGGTGCTGGGCGCCCACCACCTGCATACAAGCACCCCCGGAGAGTCTTTAGCTGCTGCCTGCGTTTGCATCCCCATCACCCAACACCCACCCGTTGGGACCCTTAGGGCTTTCCCAAATCTGTGGGGATGGGGCTCCAGGAAGAAACGCTTCCACCACGGCTCAGCGCAGGAGCGGGCGCTCGGGGAGGAACGGGGGCACTCACGGGATCTGCTCCAGCACGGTCAGCACGCCCTGCGGCGGGCTCGCTCTCCCCGGCGTGAAGGCGTTATAGTCCACCACCATCCACTGGTTGTTGTACCTGGCACGGAGAAGGGGGAAAGCATCCCTCCGGCCGCCGGCCTCGCCCCGGGGACATCCCCGCTGCCCGGGGGGAGCATCCCTCCATCCGATCCCCCCTTCCCACGACAGCCGGGGGGATTCCCACACCCCATCCTGCCCCGCTCACGTGCCGCTGTTGAACCGTCGGAAGACGGCGGCCCACTCGGGACCGCTGCGGGCCAGGCGGTTGGCCACGATGTTCCTCAGCCACTCCAGGACGCTGCCCCGTGGGTCCAGGTACTTCCACCGCGCCGGGTTGCTGTTCCCGATGGTGGTTTCCAGCGCTACCTGTGGGGAGGGGAGCGATGGGGAGGGCAGCGGGGCCGGGGAGGGGTCCCCCAGGACCAGACCCCCACTCACCAACCCGCTGCTGAGGATGTAGAAGTCATCCCCGGAGAAGATGGTGCCGGGGTAGGAGGAAAACACCTGGATGCTCCCAGGGATCTGAGAATTGCCTGGAGGGGGGGATGCAAAAGCAGGGGAGAATCAGAAGGGGGGTGTCAGATGCAGCCCCCCCAGCCCAGCCCACGCACCGCCGGCCGAGGTGCGGAAGGGCAGCGTGTACTTCTTGATGATGCGCAGCATGGACTGGTAGGAGGTCCAGGTGTCGTGGGCGACCAGGAGATCCTGACGGCCCGGCAACAGCTTGAGGAGGGCAGAGCAGGAGCCCGAGCCCAGGACGCGCCGTGGGGAGGAGCGGTTCAGGGCAGATTCCAGGTCCTCCAGGTCGCCCCCCAACTGCAGCAGGCTGGGGGCAAGCGAGACACGGGGTATCAGGAGGGGCATAGCCCGGCCCAGGAGCCGAGCTGGCTCAGAGCTCTCTATCCGTCTGCCTGGGCTGGAGGGTGTTTCTCCATCCCATCCTGGCGCAGACGCAAGCACCCCAGCAGCCTGAGCAGGGAGGGAAGGGTGAGCACAGCAGTGGGCTGCAGCGGGCCTGGGGGGGCACCCACCACCCAGCTCATGCTGCCGGGGAGGAGGAGAACCTGCCTTGGCTCCATCCCGCCCCAGCAGCAGAGGACAAACGCCCAGAGAAGGTGGGTGAGGGGGACCGGGAGCAGAACTGGGTGTCCCTGGACATCCAGGAATCGTCCCCACGAACCCCCCCCAGCAGCACCCCAACCCCTGGGGCAACCACTCCCCACCCTCCATCACCTCCGAGAAGGCGCTTACAGGAAGCCGAAGGGCGCCAGGGTGAACCTGCCCCGGGGGAAGTCCAGGCGCCCGCTGTAGCTGTCCTCCAGCCCCTTCAGCTGCAGCAGGGCCAGGCGCACCTGCGGGGACGGGGACAGAGCTGGCACTCGCTCCCGCAGGGAAGAGGCGCAAGGGATTTCGGGGGATGGGCTCCCCCCTTTCCCCGGGGGACGCAGCAGGGCCGGTGGGTGCCGCAGAGGCAGGAGGAGGCGTGGGGGGAAGCGGTGCCGTCAGCAGGGCCGTGACTCAGCACCGGTGGCCGGGGCGGGCTGAGCCACCCCCTGTGCACCCCAACGGCGGCACGTGAGGCTCTGGCAGGGACAAGGTCACGAGTCACCCCTGCTCGCCCAGGGGAAGAGGATCCACGGCGGCCAGATCCCCGTCATCCCGCCTGGAGCCCGGCCAGGACCCCGGGCAGCCCTCGCCACCCCGTCCCCTCCTCTTGATTAGAGCCCCAGTTAGCCCAGGGGGGCTCACCCTGGGTGGGGGTACCCCGTCCTCACCTGGTGCCAATACTCGGGGTCCTCCCCCTTCCCCATCTGCTCCTCCATCCAGCCCAGGTTGGCCTCCAGGTAGCTCCGCAGCTTCTCGCAGTACTCGCTCTCGTACTTGAAGGGGCCGCAGTAGCCCACCACGGTGTTCATCCAGTGCATGTACATCAGCTGGGGACACGGCGGTGGCGTCGCCGGCGGGGTCAGCCGGGGGAGAGGGGAGGGACCGCGTCGCGCCCCCCGGCACCCCGATTTCGGAGGGGTCACCCCTTTACCTGCTCGGAGACGGCGGCCTCGGCCAGCCCGGCGGCGTAGGCCTGCAGGCTGTCGCTGTACGAGGCGTTGGTGGCCACCTCCAGGAAGGCCCAGCTGGGGGGACACGGACACGGGTGGGACGCGGACACGGGCGGGACGCCCCACCCGCGACGGCTCCCCCGAGGCCGGCCCTGGCGCCCCATCCCCGCTCGGCTCCATGCGAGCCCCCGTCCCGTCCCGTCCCGCCCCGTCCCGTCCCGTCCCGTCCCCCGCCCGGGGCAGCCCGGCCCTACCCGACGGCGGGGATGCGATCGTCAAGGCTGGCCCAGGCGACGGCGGCGGAGCGGCGCCCGGGCAGGACGCGGAGCCGCCCCGAGCCGGGCTCCAGCAGCACGGAGACGTTGCGGGGCGGCGGGGCGGGGGCAGCCCCGGCCAGGGCTGCGGCCAGCGCGGCCCCCAGCAGCGCCCGCAGCGCCGCCATGGCGGGGACGGCGGCGGCGGGGCGGGGCGGGGCCGGGGCGGGGCCGGCGGCGGGGCGGGGCGGGGCCAGGGCGGGGCCGGCGATGGGCGGGGGCGGAGCTAGGGGCGGAGCGGGGAGACGGCCACGCCCCCGGCAGCGCCCGCCTGCGCGGCGGGGGGGGGGGGCCGCAGCCCCCCTCCCGCCCACCTATTCCAACCCCCCACGCACATATTCATGCCCCCCCCCCACGCCCCCATCTCCCCCCCATACCCTCCCCGCACACCCAGCCCCCAGCCCCACGCCCACGGGAGATGTGCGCAGGTTCATGCCCCCCCCCCCCAGCCGTGCCCCACCATTGGGGAGCACACGTGGGGCCCCTCGCCGTGGGGAACCCGGCCCCCGGCGTGTCCCCCGTGGGGTCCAACCCCAGCCGGTGCAGCCCGTGGGGAGCGGCTCAGTGAAAGCCTGACAGCGTGGGGGGGCTGGGCCCCACGGGGGTTTCGGGCCGGGGGTGACACGCGAGGTGTGGGTGCCTGGCCCACGGTCCCGGCGCTGCCGCGGCCCCGGCCTTGTGCAATCCCGGCCGGCGCCTGTTTACTGCCTTCCCCGCTCCCCGGGCGGGCAAAGTCCCCCTGAGGCGCGGGGTGTCCCAGCGGGATGGGGGCAGGGGGCTCGGAGCCCCCTGCCCGCGGTGGCAAGATCACGGTGGGGTGCATAAAGCCCCCATGGCCCGGCCCTGTATCACCCCCCGGTTGGTGTTACCCCAAGCACCACCGCAGCCGCCTGCCTGAGGCCTGGCGCACTCGTGCCATGCCCCGGCAGGGTGCCAGGCAGCGCTGCGGAGGGACGGAGCTTTACCCCAAGGCTCCGGAGCCCACGCTGAACCGGTGGGTGCAGAAACCAAGGTGGGAGCACAGCGCACCCACCGCCTGCATGAGCAGGGACCCAAGCCATGCGGCAAGCACCAAAATTTGGCCTAAAACCAGGAAAACCAGTTGAGCAGAAAGCAGCGCTGGCCCGCAGGGGCTGGGGGCAATGCCCAGGGCAAAGCGGGGCTCTGCCCCACGCACCGGGCCAGCTCCTGGCAGCGCTCGGCAGGGCCAGGGCTTGCACTCAGTGGGTGCTGCTGGCCTTTGGGTGCCAGGCTGGACTCGGGCTCCTGTTAGAGACCCTCCGAGCCGGGCCTTGCCTGTGGGTCTTTATTTTTCTTCCTTTCCCCTCTCCCTGGCCGTCCCGCGGGACGTGCAGCATGTGACTTTGGTGAGAAACCGGCCAGGGTGGGAAACGGACCCTTTAATCCCGTGAGGCTCTTAGAGCCGCGCTGACCCTCACCTCGTCTTCCCTAAAAACCCGGCACAGGGGCTTGCATGGGGCAGGGGCACGGCCGGGGCTGGGGGCAGCAGGGTCTACTGGAGCAGGGTACGTGGGCCATGCAATAGCTCGGTGCGGAGAGGGACGGCGGCAGTAGCAAAGGCCCCTCTGTGGGGTCGCAGGGCCACCGGCACGGGGGTTTGTGCAGCTCCGTGCACCGCGGCCCAGGTGCTCGATGCTGGCGTAGCTGCCCTGGCACGGGGCACAGCGTGCTGCTCCCTCCGGGACAATGTCCTCGGCCGTGCCTGTGATGAGCTTGCCCGGTCTCAGAGGGTGACCCCAAACAGGGGCTAGGTGGGCGCAGCACCCAGGGTTGGTGTCCAGCCTGTGCCCTCCTGCAGTCCGCGGGACCGGGATGCGGAGGTTCGGGGCAGAGAGCGGGGATGGTGCGGGGGGACGGGGCAGGGACTCCCCCCCGCCCGCGGCAAACCCTCTGCCAGCCACGTGTAAAAAAGTGGCGCTGTCCCTTTAAGAGCGGAGGGTGGCGGCTCCTTTAAGAGGCGGGGGGGCGGGGGGGATCAGCTGCCCGCGCACAACAGCGGGGCCGCGCCGCCACGGTGGGTTCGCGCGGCGGGTGGGGTCCCCCGGGTACCCCCAGCATCCCCCGAGCATCCCCCGACCCGGGACCCCCCACGCCCTCCCGGGGTCCCCACCCGCATCGGGGTCTCCCCCTCCCCTCCCTGGCTTGGGGGTGCCCCGCGAGTCCCCTGGTCCTGCGTGGGGTGCCGGCCCCGCTCCCCCCCACTTTGCTCCGCCGGCTGAGCCCCGGCGCTGCGGGCTGCTGCGCCTCCGTCGTTCTCTCTGTTATTATTGTTATTTTTAATCCTTTCTTTTTAATTCCCCCGCCCTGCCCGGGGAGCTGCGGGATGGGGGCCCGGGAGCTGCCCCCGCTCCCCCTCCCCGGGGGCCGCTGCCAGCCGTAGGTGCCCCCCGGGGCTGCCCCCCGCCATGGGGCCGGGTGCCGTGGGGCCGGCCGGGGCGCTCAGCCTGGCCGGGGTGCTGGCGGGGGACAGCGGGGCGCAGCCGGCCGGGACCCCGCTGCCGCTGGACCTGGGGCGCACGGTCCCTCCCGGGGGGGATGCCCTGAGCCACGGCCGGGGCCTGGACGTGAGTGCGGGGACTGTGGTGGGGTTTGGGGGGCAGCGGGAGGGATGTGGGTGCTGCTGGCGTGGTGGGGTCCCGTCCCGTCCCGGCGTCCCCTGTCCCCGCCATCGCAGCTGGGATCTCACCAGGATTTCCTCCGCTGCTGGTTTTCTCCTTCAAAAACCTCACCGCTTGCCAGGCCGGCACCTTCCCACGGCCTGGGTTGGGTGGGGGGTGACGTGGGGTCCTGTGCTGCTGGGGGCAGGGACGGGGACGGGGACAAGGGCTTGCACCCCCGCTGGCCCTGGCACAGCCCTTGACCCATGCACGCATAGCACAGATGGGGAAACTGAGGCAGGGATGACAGTGACCTACCGAAAGCAGCCCAGCAGAGGGGCAGCGTCGCCCGCAGGGTGCCCGATGGCAGCCCTCGCTGGAGGGCGGTGGGCGCTCAGGGGGGATGGGACTTGGGGTGCCCGGCTGAGCACCCCACGCTCTGCCCCGCAGTGCTGGGAAGTGCGGAAACACAACAGCTCCGAGTGGTGCCGCTTCGTCCGGAGCAACCCCGACTGCCGGCTGGAGGGCGGCTTCCTCGACTACCTCGAGGGGGTCTTCTGCGTCTTCCCCCCCCGCCTGCTCCCCCTGGCCGTCACCCTCTACGTAAGGACGGATGCTGCTGCTGGGGAATGCTCGGATTTGGGGGCGCGGGGTGGGGACCCCACCGACCCCTCTCTCTGCCATCCCTGACCCCGCAGGCTCTCTGGCTCCTGTACCTGTTCATCATCCTCGGCGTGACGGCGGAGAAGTTGTGAGTAGCCCCGTGGAGGAGGGGACGGTCCCCGGGGTGAGTGGGAGCTGGAGCAGCCCCGTCACCCCTCTCCACCTCCTCTGCCCTTCCAGCTTCTGCCCCAACTTATCGGCCATCTCCACCAACCTGAAGCTGTCTCACAACGTGGCAGTATCCTTGCGGGGAGGGGGGATGCAGGGACGGGACAGGGGGAGGTGGCGTGATGGGGGCACTTCTGCAAGCCCTCGGCGCCGTGCCAGGGGAAACCGCTTTGGAGCGTGAGCCGGAGACGGTGGTGGGGTGAGTGGCGGTGTGCCAGCACCGGAGGGAGTCCTGCGGTGGCCGGAGTGGGCAGGTGTCCTGTGTCCCTGCGGGGAGGAGGCCACCAGGTCTTTTCCTTGACGTCCCCTCTCCATGGTGTCACCTTCCTGGCCTTTGGCAATGGGGCACCAGATGTCTTCAGCGCCGTGGTGGCCTTCTCTGACCCACGGACGGCGGGGCTGGCCATCGGGGCCGTCTTCGGTAAGGAGACCCCCACTGGGGGCTGCGGGCTCAGGGGGGTGGTGGGTGGGGGGGACATTGCGGGGCCATGGGATGTTCCTCCCTGAGAAGGACCCGTTGCGTCGGCAGGCGCCGGCGTGTTCGTGACCACGGTGGTGGCCGGGGGCATCGCCCTGGTCAAGCCCTTCACAGCCGCCTCCAGGCCCTTCCTCAGGGATGTCATCTTCTACATGGTCGCCGTCTTCCTCACCTTCATGGTCCTCTACTTCGGCAGGATCACGCTGGGAGAGGCTCTGGGTGAGCGCCATGGGGGGCTGGGGCTGGGGAGGTGGCGGGAGCAGCCCGGGGGTGCTGTAACCCCCCATCGCTCCCCCCGTCCCAGGTTACCTGGGGCTGTACGTCTTCTATGTCTTCACCGTGGTGCTCTGCACCTGCATTCACCGGCGGCAGCGGGAGGAAGGGCTGGCCCCCCCCGGACCCTGGGAGCCAGGTAAGGGCTGCCCGGCTGTGCCGATGGGACCCCCGGCGTGCTGGGGTCTCCCTTCACCTCCCCCCTCCTCTCCTCTTCCCCCCAGAGATGCCGACGGATGCTGAAGAGCAGGAGTCCTCGGGCACAAACAGCGGGGACTACAGTACGTCGTTCCCGGTGGGCTCGGGGCCGGCTCCGCTCTGTCCTCGGGGGTGGTCGGGGGTCCCAGGGACCCCCGGGCTGCTGCATGCGTGACTGAGCCCACGGGGTGGCCGTGGCCGGGTGCTACCCTGGGGCAGGGGGATCTCCCTGGGGGCGCGCAGGCAACCGCAGCCCCACGCTGGAAGGCCTGGGGGGGGCCGGGAGCCCCCCGCCCCGCTCAGCCACTGCGGCCCCTCTCAGGCGAGGAGTACCGGCCCCTGCTCCCCTCCCAGGAGACCTCCCTGCGCATCCTCACCACTGCCCTCAGCCCCTGGGACCACCACAAGTGGAGGAGGAAGCCCTGGTACTGGCGGCTCTTCAAGGTCTTCAAGGTGAGTAGGGGGGGACGCGAGCCGGGAGGAGCCCCCGCACGGGGCGTCCCTCTCCCTGGTGGCCCCTGGGGCTGCGTCACCCCCGGGCTTTGCAATGGGGACGGTGGGAACGGTGGGACGAGGGCAGGCAGGTGGGGGACAGGTCATGGGGCACCTCCTGGGGTGTCCTGTCTTGGGGGTCCCCCCTCCCTGCCCACGGCCGCTCCTCTCAGGTGCCCGTGGAGCTGGTGCTGCTGCTCACTGTTCCCGTCGTGGACCCCGACAAGGATGACCTGAACTGGAAGAGACCCCTCAACTGCCTGCACGTCCTCACCAGCCCCCTGCTCTGCGTCCTCACCCTGAAGTCGGGCGCCTGTAAGAGCCCTGGCAGCCCTGGACAGCCAGAGGGGACAGGACCGAGGTGGCCACCAAAGCCCTGGGGACCGCAGGAGCCCTTTGGAGCTGGCACCCCATCTGGGGAGGGGAGGACGGGCCAGCAGAGAGCCAAGCTGGGGGGCCTGGTTTGCAGCTGGATGGTTCGTCCTCCCCCCAGGGGTGGGGGTTTGGGCCTCCCAGCATCGAGGTCCTGGGGGAAAAGGGGCAGACCTGGCCTGCCTGGGGAAACTGAGGCACAGAGGGCTTAGGGTAGAGGTGGCTTTAGGGGACAAGGCTTTACCTCATACCAGAGCCTGGTCGGATCCTGCCCCAGCCCATGTGGTGTCTGCGGGGCCGCTCTGATGCCCCCTCTCTCCACCACGTGCAGATGGGCTGTACCAGATCCAGGGCATCTTCCCAGTCTGGGGACTGGTCACACTGGTTGGCTCTGTCCTGGCCATCATCACCTTCATCACCACAAGCAACGAGGAGCCGCCCAAGTACCACTGGGTAAGGTGCCCCCCAGCCCTGAACGCCCGCCGGGGACCAGCCCAGCCCACTGAGGGTCCTGGGGGCAGAGCAGGAGCCAGGACCTGCTCCCCGCTCCCCAGTGTCCCCAGGAGGGACACGGCTGGCTGGAGGTGTGCAGGGCCCTGCGGGACGCACCCAGGGACCAGCTTACCCCTCTGCCCCGCAGGTATTTGCCTTCCTCGGGTTTTTGGCTAGTGCCATGTGGATCAACGCCGCGGCCACGGAGCTGGTGAACGTTCTGCAGACGCTGGGCATCATCTTCCAGCTGAGCAACACCGTGCTGGGCTTGACGCTGCTGGCCTGGGGCAACAGCGTCGGCGGTAAGGGCTCTGCTGCGCCCCAGTGCCAGCCCAGGTGCACCCCTCCTCCTGGCACCCCCCAAGGTCTCCCCTTCTCCCTCTGCAGACACCTTCTCTGACCTCACCATGGCACGGCAGGGCTATCCCCGCATGGCCTTCTCCGCCTGCTTCGGGGGCATCATCTTCAGTATCCTTTGGGTGCCGGGGGAGGTGGTGGTGGTACTTGGGGCAGGGGCTGCCTCAGTTTCCCCGCCTGCAGCCCAGGGAGAGCCCCTGCTCCTGAGGGACCCCCGGGAAGGAGTGGGGCAGGATCCATCCCAGAGTCCCTGGGATGCGGGCAGCCTCCCCGGTGCCCACACAGTGCGGGGGGACTGGCGTGGTATTTGTGAACATCAGGAGCTGCAGGGATGGAGCCAGCAGCATCCCCCCGCCCCCCCTGTTGTCCCAGCCCCAGCGGGGCAGGGGTTTGGGCTGGAATCTGGCAGATTTGGAATCTGCCTCAGGGAAGGAGGGGAAGAGGCTGTGCCACCCTCCGGGAGGCTTTCTGGGGAAGCCTCTCCTCCTCGAGTGCTCCAGGCTCCGGGCAACGCTGTGGGCTAGGCAACAGCCACGGGGCGCAGGCAGGGAGGAGGAGGGCCGGTGCTGTCCCCCTCCCCGGGGCGGGAGGGACGCGGCCAGCTCCGTTGCTCCCCCGAGGTCCCCTGCGCTGCGTCTCCATCCTGAACGTGCCCCAGACATCCTCGTCGGCGTGGGACTCGGCTGCCTGCTGCAGATGACCAGCAGCCAGCTGGTGGTGAAGGTAAGGCTGCAGCGACATGGTGGCACGGGTCAGGCTGGCAGCAGGACCCCGGTGTCACCCCACATCGCTCCCCATCTCTCCGGCAGCTGGAGCCCGACAGCCTCCTGGTCTGGATCCTCGCCGGGGCCCTGGGGCTGAGCTTGGTCTTCTCCTTCGTGTCGGTGCCAGCGCAGTGCTTCCAGCTGGGCAAGGCGTATGGCGTCTGCCTCATCCTCTACTACCTGGCCTTCCTCTGCGTGGCCCTGCTGACCGAGTTCAGGGTGATCCGTCTCCCCGCCATCTGACCGGCCCCGCCGCCGGCAGGAGATGCACGTCCGTCCCTGCCTCCCCGCCGCATCGGGGCCTCGCTGTCCCCTCTCCCTGTCCCTGCCAGGGGACATCACGTGCTAGCCCAGCCCTTGGTCTTCGCTTTCGGGGAGGGGGTGGTGGGTTGTGCTTTGGGAAAGGAAAAGGAGCTGTTAGTCATTAGCTACGTCCTCTCCCCGCTTTGTTTAATCTTGTTTAACTCAAGGCGGCTCTGAGCTGGAGGGAGGTTGAGACCCTGGCAGGGGCAGAGGAGAGGGCAGCTCCGGCCCAGGGCCACAACAGGAGAGGTTTTACCTCTGCAGCCACTTTACTTTCCCCTCCCCGTCTCCACCCCGGCTGCTCTGGGACAGGGCTGGGGCAGCCGTGCTACACGGCGTAACTCTGTGAAGGTCTGAGCACAAGTTCGTTGTTGCAAAGGACATGACGTGTCCCTGCTGCGGCTTTGAAATAGCAGCCGAGGCAAAGCGAGATGGGGTTAAGGTGCGACAAAGCTCCAGGGCAGTGCTTGGTTTTTATGCAAGCAAAGCTGGAGGGGGAAAAAAAACCAAACACAAATCAAGGGAGGCTGGTTTCCCCTGCTTTTTTAAGCTGTGTTTTTCAACCTGAGTTTCAGATCCTACTTTTCTCCTCCTCCTAGAGTGGACAGAGCTGTAGGAAAGGACTTGGAGGTTTCCACACACAGTGTTAGCCTCTGGCAAGACTAGGTTTAGGCACTGTAAAAAAAGTTGCAATAAAAAAACCCAACCACGAAGCCACCCTTGACTTGTGTTGTTTGTCGTGAGGGCGTTTTCTCCTGCTCTGCGCTAGCGTACGCAACCCTGACCCAGCACGGCGCCTTTGGAGGGGGGCGGGACGCCTGCAGCTCCGCCGGAGCTGAGCCAGCAGCAGCAGAGGGGCCGGGGTGATGCCCCCGGCCGCACAGGGCGGTTTTCCCCAGCGGCTCGGGGAAGTGGTTCCCCAGCAGTTGATTTCCCAACAGCAGTCACATGCGGCTGACTCGGCCGTTTAGTTGCAGGCTGGGAACTGCAGCGTCACGGCGGTGCGGGCCCGGGCCAGCACGGGCTGCGAGGGGCATTACTGCGCTCCCCGGCGATGGGGACACCGGCCGGGCAGCCCACGGTCCCAGGGGAGCAGCGCGGGTGGGCTGGTGCTTCTGCTCCCTCTCCGAGGGGCCGCAGGCTGGAAAGCAAACTGCCGTTACGGACGCACAACCACATTTCTGCTCCGCGGGGAGAGAGGGGCTGTTTTGCAAGAAGCACAACCGCCGGACCGGGTTCCTGCTCCCTTCTAGGGGTGCCAGCAGCCTCCTGGGCCTGGATAATTTCTCCTTTTTCTAACCAGATACGGGCTTGCACAAAAAATAATGCTCCCTGTGCCTGCAGCTATTGGCTCTGCCCTGAACGTGCTCACAACTTACCAGCAGCTGCCAGAATTATCCGGGGAGACAAGCCCCACTTCCTTAGGCGCAGCAGGGCTAAAGCAATCGAAACCGCAGCTAATGTACCAATACAGAGGTTCAGGGTCAAAAAACCCCTTCTAACCTTAAACATTGCATTGGGGTAGCTTTAAAAAGCATACATTTGAAAGCATTATTTTGACGTTTAGGAAAAAAACTGGCAGAGGGGAGGGCAGAAGGGAAGCTGGGCTTTGCAATGTCCAGGACCCAGGATGCAGAGCAGCTCGGCCTGGCATGCATGCAAAATATGCCCACGCAAGCAGTTGCCACCGGAGAGGGAGGCGGGCACCGCTCCTCTTCAAACACTGTGGAAATGCTTCAGCTGCGGCCAAGCCCTGCTGCTGGAATAACACGGGAAGGAGGAGAGAAAGCCACTGCCTTTACAAAGCCGAGGATGCTTTTTATTAGTGTGCTTGAAAAAAATCTAGAGAACATTTTACAGACGTGTCCATAAAATCATTTTATAAACAAAACGCCAGCATACAAAATCCCACAGTGCTTCCTCCCTTGCTCCCTACAAAATGATTGTCTCTGTCGTTAGTCTGTGTGTCAGGTGGGGGAGAGGAGGATAAATAGAAGGGAATTGTTTCCTTCCAAAGTCGTATGGAAGAAGTAAACTTCTGCAACCCTCCCTGGTTTGCAAAAATAATTAATAGAGTGTGTCCACGGGGGCAGATCAACACCTCAGCACGAAACCACGGAAGCAGCACCTGAGCCCCAAACCCCAGTCCAAGCATTCCCGCTCTGTGACACAAGAGCCCCATTACTGCGTGTTAAGCAGGTTAGTGCCCCCCTCACTATAGCTTAAAGCTGCACTGCCTTTCACACCCAGAAAACACCCAAAAAAAAGTCCCTGACAGCCCTGCAGGGAGAAATAGGCTGCAGGGGAATGCAGAGTCTAAACACAGCCACATTTTTTTTCCCCCTAACCTTCACAATGCTCATTCATCCTGCCCACAACTTAAAACAGAATAAACAACGTCTCCTGCAGCCCCAGGACTAATCTGGATAAATCTCCCAGGCTGCGACTCCATGCAGAGCAACTGCAAGAGCAACAACTGCACTGCTCATTAATTTGTGGTCGAATTTATGGTTTGGAAAACAGTCCTTTAAGGTCCTTCACGGTTCAGCTCAGAAGTAGTTTCATACCTGCAGTACCCAGAAAGGAAACAAAGAGTTGCCCTGAGGCACCCAGGGAATTTGGCAAGGGTTGAGAGCAGACGCTGGTGTGCGTGCTGCCCGGAAAGCAGCTCACCCGCTCTTTCCATCCCATAGCCCAAATGCTCCCACCATGCTGTGTGCAGGGAGAGATTTTCAGAAGCAGCTCTGTCTTGCCTACTTTTGAGAGTCTCATCCACCCAGGAAACGCTGCTGAGCTGCCCGGGTAGGATCAGTCTTCTCCCGCTGTCCTTGTGCCACGTGGTGAGGCTACCAAGGAAAAAACAGGTATGTGGGACAAAGGGAACGGGCACACAGATCTCCCGCTGCCTGATCTATCTGGAGGAAGGAGAAAGCCTCCCCAGCAAGCTCTGCTGTTAGTCTGAACCTGAGGGAAGATCAAACAGCAAGAGGCGAGGGGAGCCTCCCAGCTGACAGATACTTCTAGCCCTCAGCACTTTCTGTGCTGACAGGGAAAAAAAAGGGACTTAGAGAGACAGGTTCTCATCATGTTGCGGGCAATGAAACACGAGCGATGACGTAACCTGCCATGATCACAGAATAAACGTGGCAGAGCTGGGAAGGGATCCCTTTCCCCCCCTCCCCTCCCATCCCTCATCTACCAGGTCTCGCAGCCTCCTTGCCAACTGCAGAAAAGCAGATGGGTGAGAAGAATCATCGTCTTCCACGTTCCTCCTGCATCCAAAATTCAGGGGAACGGTAAAGCTCTTCAGTGGATCTTCCTAAGATACGACTCAGTCAGCATTTGCCAGCCTAAGGAACATTTCTGCAAGGGTGAGAGCAAGGGAGGAGCCGTGCTGCTGCGCTGGGACTCACTCACCTGTATAAACAAAGCGATGACCTGGCTGAGGACTAACCAGCAGTACCGTCTGATGCCCATAAGCTCTCCTTAACCCAGAGCCAGGCAGAAATCAGTCAGACTTGGAGCTGCAAAACCTCCCGTTTCTTCCTCCGAGTCATCTGTCTGAGTAAGGACCAGCCAGAGATTTGCCCTTTACAGAGCAGGTGGCCAAGTGACAGGGGCCAACAGCCACCGTCACCCTGCGAATCCCCCCTCTCACTGAACAGAGACAGGAGCTTTGGGGTTCACAGAGGTGATCCCACTCCCGGGCAGTGCCACGGGCAGCACTGACCAGCAGCGATGCTGGATAGCTACAGCAGAGACACAGTTCGCCTCCCCAGACTCCTGTCCCACCTACAGCCCTAACACGATGAGGTGCTGGCCCTCAGTTCTGTCTCCAGCTGCCACAGAACTGCTCAGGGACAGCTAAATGCAGTGATCAGAGCTGGATTTACTACGGGGAGTGCATCTAGGTGTGCCAAAAAGAAGGGGAAAGGCAGACTGCTCTTCCAAAAGTGCTGAAATTTCACATCACCTCCCTTTTCTTTGCATAAGGAAGGGGGAGAAGAAACAAAAACTCACTCCCTGATCTTTTATTCCTAGATTAATGGTACCCTTTAAGCAAAAGGGCAAAAGTTTTACTATTAAGCAGGTGGCTTCAGCGCATTTCCTGCTGTTAATGGATTACACATCCCTTTCCCCAAGGTCCGTTAGTGCTAAGACAAACAGCAGGCTTGAGCCTGGGAAGCGGCTCGAGGGAGAAGGTCTCTGTTCTGTCCGAGGTGTTCACTCTGTGCTGAGCACGGGCATCACGCTCAATCTGTGTGTAGCAGCCTCACACAGAGTCCCCTGGGCCTCTGCTTTTTCAGCAATTCACTGCCTAGGGGAAGAGACTTAAACCCTAAAGCCGAACAGTACACTGAACAGATCTATATACATCATCCCAATATATACGCTGTGAAGTAATACTCTAGGTTATTGCATAGAAGGCGGCTTGCGTTAGCTAGGCCTAAATGACAGTCTGGGAGCGTTGTCGGCGGCTCAGGGGCTTCAGAGAGCTGTTGGAAGCAGATGCAGGCTCTTGCAACGGTGTCGGAGATTCCTCTTTTCTGGAATGCTCCTCATACCATTCCTGCAACAGGAAATCAAACACACCGAGATCAGGCTCTTGCCCCACACTGGCCTCGCAGCCCCCCAGCAGGACCCCAACGGGCAGAGCCTTCGGCTGCTCTGCCATGTGAAGGCGCATTTGCTCCGGCACAGAGGGGCTCTTCCCAAAGCCCTGGGTATGGCCTAACCTCCTGGAACAACCTGGTTAACTGCAGCATGGCTGTGACGGACACCGAGACCTTGCCATCCACAGTCCAAGCAAGTACCAGCCACGGCTCAGCTACAGCCAGCTGAGCTGACACCGGGGCAAGGAAACATCCCTCTCTCAGGGGGTCCCTCTGAACGTCTAGGACTTTAGTATTGCTATCCCCATGATTTTGGGATACGCAAAGGTGCTCCCAATCCCAGGCAGCGCCCAGGGTGTTAGAAAATGTTACATCCCTGAATCAGAGACCAAGCAGGACAGGCCGGGAGCTTCTCTGCAGATTTCCACGCAGCTCCATGGCAAATAACATGTTTATTTTTGTTAGGGGGACTGAAGACTCATCCCCAAGCTGGCTGCCCAAGGGACAAAGGACAGATTCAGATGGTTACGAGATTAATTCTTTCAGTACTAATCATTACATTAGCCCATGACCTTCAACCTGGAGGTGAATGTCTGGCAGGCACTACAGTGACCAAATCCATGGCATAAAGCTCCCGACCACGAAGGGCACTAGCAGAAATGTCCTAAACAATCCAGAAAATCGGTTGATTTAAGTGTTTCCCATCTTAGTTAGCCGGCTATTCTGAAGGAAAACCAGGCAAGCGCTGCTCGCACCACGCAGCACTCTGCCTGGGAGAACACTCGCTTTCTGCGTCAGACAGACACGCCCAAGCTCAAGCACAATCACATTCCAGTGGCTTAACAAATTAGCGTTCGGCAGCCAAGCCCCAGAACGCACTCGCATGCGCTCGTAGCCCCAGCAAACGCGTCCACCTCGTGAGTCTGGGTAAGCTCAGCCAAGCCGGGCGCCTCGGCTCGGTTTCTGTGGCTCGGCGGAGGCACACCTGCGCAGCCGGGCCCCCGAGGAGGCTCTGACGCGCTCTGTGGCTTAAGGACGTCCCTGAGCGCAAGAACGGATCACTCTAAAGTACACTTCATCCACTGCCCGCCCTTCTCACACAGCACATGGCTGCCTGCGTCTCGGAGGAGGAAGGCCTCCAGTGTCTACAAGGATGGTTTGTTATTCTAGGCAATGTTCTGCTCACCACAGAGACTGGCTGATATTTCCAACTCAGGCCCACATACCTGTATCTCTTCCTCATACATCTTCATACTCAAATCACTCTTGGTCCTTGATCTGCGTCCCAGAAACAGTGTTGACATTTGCTAAAGAGTTGGGGGAAGCAGGAAGAAAAAACAAAGACGACATTAATTGGTCACTGAGCAGGTCACAGGATCAGCCCCCGGCACTTCAGGCATCCTTCCTGCAGACACCCGTCATCCACTGATGAGCTCGGGCTATCCTGGGCTCCTTCTATCGCCACAGGAAAAAGGCATTTTAGGGTGCACATCACCTGAACAAATGCAGGCATCTACTGCAGGCTGAGATGAGTCACACTGAGCAGATCCCCAAAGACTACAAAGGGAGCTGTAGTTCGGATGGATGCGTCTGTCAGGGGTGCTTAATTTAGTCAGATGAACATAACATCAGTGCCGGGAACAAGGCTCAAGCCCAAGCTTCCAAATAAGATCTCGTTTAAGAACAATTGCAGGTCCCACTTGTCTAGACCACACCATTTACTCCATGGGCCTGGACTTCTTAAATCATGTAAGCAGAGAGCTGATGTCTGAATTACTCTCTGACCACATGAGTTATACGAACAGGATTGACAAACAAAAGAAGCCTCAGGTCTGGCATCATCATTCTGGACTCCATTGCAAGGCTGAGGACAGCATCCTCCTTTGGTTTATTGTCTTGAAAACTGCTTCTGATCAGAATCATCATCGCTATTCCAAATTCTGTCTGTGTGAACAAGAGCTCAGCCTTTACTACCAAGCCAACCAAAGCAAATAAGGGTCACCTAAGAGACTGTAGCACCTGCACTTTGTAGTGGTGATACAAGAATATAATGGCTATTATTAGAACAACCACTTAAGCTCTTCCCAGATGCATGAGACAACAGTTCTGAGACAAGAGCAGTTACCCAGGTCAGCTCATTTTTCCAATTGTCCATCCTGTTTTGGAATGAAAATGTAAGCAGTGCCGTGGAGAAAGGAAGCCTGGTGTTTGGAATCGATACCATCATATTGCTGCATAATGTTTCAGGACTGTCCGGGCCTAAGTGTACGATGGCACAGATTGAGAGGCAGGAGAAGTACAAGACAGTGGCTTCCTTAGAGGAAAATAAATATACTTTTTTCCAGACGGTACCGGGCCAGGACAGCTCTAAGTGAAGTTAGAGGTAAGCAATAGCAACGAGCCTTTGTCAAGGCTATTCAGAGTGCAGGGGAAATTCAGCTGCTACTTTTCTAGAGCAGCAAAACTTTGTGCCAGTGCTGCAGAGCTCCTCCAGTAGCTCGGCTCTCAACACTACAAAGACACATGCAGCTTTTCTCTAGAAGACAGCAAAAAGACATTTGTGGCCCTGGCACGCCTCCCTCCCCTGAAGCCGGGAATTTGCAGTAAGCACTTCCTCTTACCCCGTATTTGTCCATCTGCAAAACGATCTTCTGCAGCTGAGCGGTTTCACTGGCAGCTGAAGTCCGCTTGTACAGCTCGATTATGCCAACCACTTCCTCCTTGGAGATCTCCTTCTCCAGCACAATGCCGTTGTCTTCTGGAGAGGCAAGAAAAAGAAAGAGGGAAAAAAAAGTCACTGAGATGGACATTGCTTTCATCAGCCGCTACGATAATCCTGGAAGGCAAAGCTTAACAGCACACCGGACCAAGCCAGATGTCAGGCACACTCTGTACCTGCTTTTGTGACTAGAACGTGTAATTCCTTGTCGCCCAGCAAGGCAGGAAGAAGTTAACTAGTGTGTAGGGCCACCAAGCATCTCAGCTTTTTAAAATACCAGACTCCTCAGTATCTTAAAAAAAAATCTTGTAGCTTTTTGCTTGCCTGTAAATTAACAAGCAAAGCAACTAATCACACAGGAATTGCTGCCTTTTGACCTTCAACTGGCTAACACAGCTTGGGAGTTAAGTGCTAACAAACGTCTTCCACTGCACCGTTCAAACTGGGTGCAGGAAGGATCACGATGAAAAGTGTTTCTGTAACTAACAACGCCTGGCTCCTGTGAGCCTGCACCACACATTTGGATCTTCTGGCACCTAAGAAAGATGAGGGGCTGATCAAAGCTACTCCCCTGGCTGGGGCCTTCACCATGTTTCTGCGGGGAAGACTGGCATTAAATGTATACTTGCAGTGACTGTATCTCCTTCCTGCAGAAAAGTGTAAAGAATTATTAAGATTAGTCTGCTCAGAGAATGAATAGAAAAGTCTGGGTGTAGATCACCTGAAGGAATAGCAGGAGAAGGGCTACAAGAGATTAATGTGTTTATGGCACCTAAATTAGCAGGTCATGAAGTTACAGGCAGTTTCAGATGCCCAGCTCAGGAGACAAAGGACAGTGAGCAAAACTGATGACTCACAGGGGTGAGGGGATGGAGAGACAAGCCACTGTCAGTTCCTAAAGGGTACAGAAAGGTATGTCCAAAACCAGCACGTGGTCACCAGTCTAAGTACAACTCGGAGATGTAGGAAGAACTGGATGGGCAGGGTCCCTTGTCCTCCATGTCATGGCGCAGAGTGCTGGCAAACCACTTGGATCCAGCGTCTTGGTGCCTGAATGCTGGACAAGCCGCTTGGAGACATGTTCTGGTGCCGGTGAGTGTATTAGTGAGGGAGGGAAATTGGTTTTAAAAGAAAGATCACCTTCCCTTCCTGTAAGGTCTCTTGTTGAATTTTGCTACCTCATTGCTGTAATGTTCCCTAGATTTCTTTCATGAAATGCGTGCAGACTTCCTATCTTTAAATAATTTGGTTGAAATGGCTCAAGAAGTTGAAGTTTACATGTGCGTGCACACACAGACATACACACACAGATAAACACACACATACACACACACTTTAGGGGGAGTGGTGGGGGAGAGATGAGGCGCAGAGCAGGAAGGCTGGATAGAAATATCACACAAAAGTGTAAGAATGAGCTTAGGAAGTCAGGCTAAAACAAAAATCTGGTCTTTGCTGGCCAATCCCATTCTCTCCTACAGACATAAGACACCAGGGAGAGAGGACACAATGTTTTAGGTCAGCCAGTCCTCAGTTCTGACCTTCTGAATCTTGGTTCTTCCGAGTGTAGTTCATGCGGAAGACGAAAGCATCCAGAATAAAAGCCACAATGATTGTCATCACCACCTGGGAGAGGACATGAAGAGAAGAGATCAGGAGGCTGCTGCTGGGAGATTCTTCCAGCCCAATTCAACATGAAGCTGAGCATTTGGTCTGTGGTTCAACTCCACGCTCCCCAGCTTCTCCCTGACAGAGGAGATGCACGTGTCACACATCTACCTGTGAGTAAACTGCTAACAGTCAACCACAATGGGGACAGAACAAAACTCCGTGCTGCCCTAGTCCTTACCCCAGGCCCAGATTTGTGCAGCATCAGCTTTGTCAACGCCCTTAAATTCAACTTTCTGCAAGTGATGTGGACTCACACCTCTTTCTGGAAGGTGTTTATATAGAAGAGCAAAGTTGTCCTCATTTAGAGATGGAAGCGCCCTCTGGAACACAGTAAAAGCTGTCTCCCCTCTTCATCCCCACTATTTGATGCATGAAGCATGTCCAGAAACCTACCATAGTCACAATGTAGAAGATCATGAAGTAAAGACGGCTCCAGTGAGTGGTTTGGGATGTCACCCCTTCCTAAAGAAGAGAGGGAAGAAGTCAGTAGTGCACAAAAGAAGGGAGAGTCTGCTGTTAACTGCTTGCCAACAGACATAAAGCAGCATCAACACTATCTGTCTCTCATTCATGGCTCCACAGTTAGCCCCAGGGACTGCCTGGGCAATGCTCAATGCCCCAACTGGTCCTTGCAGCTAATCTGCCTCTCAAGCTAAAAAGAGAGGTTCCTATATGCAAGCATACAGAACATGTAAAGCCCGTGGCTGTATGAACCATTGCTGCTATGAGAACACAGCTTGGACAGCAGGGTGACAAGCTGGAATACAGAGTGACTTTATTTGTCCAGGTTGCAAAACCTGGCCCGAAGGCTGGTCAAGATTCACAAGAAAACATGCCCAGCAGCATGCCAGAGGTCAAATGTCACCCAACGATCTGGAGCAAAAGCTGTCTGGCAACAAGAAGTGACAATGTTGGGCCCATCTCCCATCACCAGGGGAAGAAAGCAGTGGTGGCGTGGAAGATCTAGCTCAACTGGCAAAGAGTCTGTGCTGTCTATACACACAAGGTAGCTGAGGTTTACGTACCATGATGATGTACCAGTCATTGACGACTGTCAGCTCAAACAGCGTGACTGTATACAAGTGGGAGAAAAAATACAGACAATTGCTTTATCCATGCTGACCTACTTTACAGTGATTCTTAGACAAAGTATTTGACAGGGGAGACTGACGCAAGACACCAAAGTTTCAATACAGCCAGCAAATCCGGAGACAGAATGCAGACCCTCATCACTGCAATTACTTCAGACAAAAGGGGGTTAGACCCACAGAACGAGGAGCCGGGCTTAATCTATATTTCTTAAAAAAAATCAGAAACAGACCTAACTCTTTCCACCAGAGAGCATGGAGACCTCTGAAATCTCCAGGAGATAAGCATCTCTGCTCACACATTAAGAAAAATCATGGAGAGTAATCAACACATTCAAATTATTCTTCATCAGTGCATTTAAAGAAATGTACTAGCATCACTATTGATTCTTCAGAAGGGTAGTGACTTAAACATCTCTGTAAGTCTGGTCTGATCACCAGTTAGAACAGATCTGCTGGCTTCACGCTGGCTTCTAAGAGATGTCTGCTTACCTTGCAAAACAGGCACAATTAGTCAGCTGGAGTCCTCCAGACAGAAAGAGCAGGATGCTGAGTGTTTGAGGTGCATTAGTAGGACTTTCTGGGAGAGTCCCAGGCTTACATGAGCATTACAGTCCTGCCACCCAGCTCTGCAGGAACACAGATGCACTAAGGAATTTGCTACAGACAAAACTGCCCTTACCAAAGCTGTTCAAAATGTTGTCAAAGTTGTTGAGATAGTAATAACCTTCTTCCACAACTGTCTTGTTGCCAACTGTATGATTCACCCAGCGGTAGGAATCTGCGACTGTGCTTGTGCTGATTGGGGAAACCAGGTCAAAGAACAAGAAGAGAAGTGGAAAAGCAAGAAAAATCTCAAGGGTTATAAATACCAAAACACTTAGAAGGTGGTGAGCAGGGTGGTAGTTTCTACTTCTTGCTTTTTCTCTAAAAGAAAGCCTCTGTTCTTCACAGCTCAGCACAAGCCCAGGGACTACATGGAGTCTTTCTAATCATTCAGCAAATATTATACCACAGAAACTGAGTGTTTGAGTTAGATTCCTTGGCTCACACCCTTAAAGCTTGGCATTTCCAAGTGGCCTGCCATCATTTAAGATAAAAAGGGCACAGGACTGCTTAGCGTCCAAGACCAGGTGAATTTATCTCGTACAAAGTGAGGCCTAAATATGTAACAGTCTAGCAGAGCAACTCTGGTGTCACCAAGGTAAAAATCTCAACTTTGCTCTAGAGTAGCTGTTACAAGAGTTTCCAGCCACACTATGAGTCAGTCCTCCCAGTGCAGCTACCTGAGGCGAGTTACAGAGCTTATTAAAACCAGCCAACCCCGCCACAGAAGCCTCTCCCTTTCCAAATGCAATGCAAAAGCCATTTCATCCAATCTTACCTAGAGAAGTGGAGTGTCTCCCCTAGCTTTTCCCAGCATGTTGCCTTAGCTGCAAAACCCCATTTAGACCCATCCTCTGGCCCCTTCTCCACAGGGAGACAGAGCTGCCAGAGGCTCTGCTCCTGGCTGTGCACCAAACCCACTGCAGGGGGGGATGGATTCGCAGTACTCACTTGCAGCAGTTCGGGTAGACCACGCCAGCAAAGAACTCCATGCCAACAATGGCAAAGCAGTAGTAGAAGATCAGCAGGGTTAAACCCAGGCTGGAAGCAAAAACAGAAGGAGTACTGTGCTACTCAAGAGTTGCTAAGGCAGGGAAACACAAAGTCACAGGCTGGTTTCTCTGGAAGGAATTTCTAACTGATGGGAAGCAGCACTGAAAACCCCAGACCACCCTCCCTGCCACTGTGGCTCTGCAGTTCTTTGCCTGCCGTCATTCAAGAAGTCCTTGGACAAGGAGCTTGCCACTTGCTGAAGAGAGAAACTAAAGAGCAGCCTGGATTCCCTCCCAGTCTGTCTTTTTCTGGTAAACAAACATCTCGCCAGTTTCTTTAATAAAGAACACCACACACTGGTTCTGCCCCCTCCACATCCTTGGAGCAGGGACTATGCCAAGAACAGGGTTCTCTAGCTAACACGCTCTCTTCAGACCTCCTTCAAGGGAATAAGGTCTGAGAATGCCCCACTCAAAACCCAAGCTCCTTCTGACCCACCGTTTCCCAGTAACGCTCTCGAATGGCTGTACTAAGGACAGGGAAGCATCTGAGGCTGAGCATATTCACGCCAATGCTCCTCCCAAATGGGCCTCCACTCTCACCAAAAGCTGGGATGGGGAGAAAAATTAAAAAAGCATCGACTCTTAGTTATCCTCCTAACACAAAAGCAGGAGGAGGCCTAGGGTGCTAGAGTGTTGCTTATCGCATACTGCTCCGAGAAGTTGGAAGATTAACACTCCACTGCAGCACACTGAAGAATCAGTAACAATCAATTGACAGATCAGAGCATAAACACGGTTAGCAGATTTGACAGGTCCCTGTCCTGACCCCAGTCCTAGACACTAAACCTTTACTCCCCTCTCCCCGCCATCACCCAAAGGGAAGAAGTTAGTACCTGGCCATCCGGGGGAACAACTCAAACATAGTGTCCAGGACATTTCTGTAGCGTTTCTTCAATTTAAATAGCCTGAAAGGAGAAGCCAGTAGTTACCCATGCACAGCACCTTTCCTGGTGTTGTTGGGAATATGTAAAGAGAGTATCACAGTTCTCTGTACCTCCCAGGTCAATGAACAGTAAGGTTTCCTGACACCAAACTCACAAGCTCTTGCTCAAGTGGTCTCCACTCACCTAACAATGTCCCGTTGTCCCATCTCAATGTTTATGACACATTCAACTAGGTGTTTACAGGATTGAGGAATCTCAAGGAAAAGTCTACATCTTTTTACACAGCATGATGCATAAATAGCTATTTTTAAAAAAAACAAAAATCATAAGAACTTAAACTAGTCCTATGTACAGGGTCAGGATTCATTACTCCTTTCCTCAGACACAAGCTTTTCTGTGTTTCCCTCATGACCAAATAAAAATTGATGAAAGAAAACTACATTGTGCCTGCTAATTTAAGATTTGGCAACTCCATCAGCCTTTACAGAGAAACACAGCTGCCAAACACAGGCTTTGGCAGGGGAGCAACAGAGAAAACATTATTTTTTCCCCCCCCTGAGTGTCATAAAGTGTTCTTTAAATCCTCACTGAAGAGCTAAATTACATTAGTTTGTTTTTAATGAAACAACATTTTGCCTCTCAAATGCCTTCCACCTATGGCTCTCAAAGTGTTCTGCAAAGGTGAATGTACCTCCGTAACAGCCTCGAAATGAGAGGGTTAATCAGACCCATCTTACTGAGCTGCAGAGAGGCTACAGGCCGCTTAAAGTGTGAGACGCAGTTAGAGCAGGGTTGTACTTGCCCTAGAAAGCAGCATCCTTTGAAAACTGTAATTTCTGGTAATTCAATGGAAATTATTAAACTGGCTCAAACTGTCTCACCCTGACAGAAGAGCTTTTCTCTGAACAGCATCAGACAATTTAGAGGAGGTGTAAGAACCCCACGAAGTCAGACACAGGATAATCTGCCCCCGGTAAATCCCTTGATCTCTATTAGAGATCAGCTTAAGCTCCAAAGCACGGGGTTTCATATCCCATCCCAAGTTTTTGTTATCGTTCATTTTGATACCTCTGGCTAATCTCATTACCCCACGCGATTCCTGTTTGCCATGGTCACGCACCCACAGAGCAATCCTTGCCCTCTCCCGGTAAGGAGCTCGGTCCCCAACCGGACTGATGGAAAACCAGCCTGGCTGTTTTCTTCCCCACCTGCTCTCTGTGCCCCTCACCCAGCCTTCCCGTCTCACCTCAGCAGCTGAAGGGGTCGCAAGACCACAATGAAGTAAAACGGCTCCATGTTAAATGCCAGTGCCATGAGCCCCAAAAATGCAAACAGCGTGACTGAGAAGTCAAAGCTAGAAAGAAAAAAAATATAAAATAAGAGCAATGATTTATCAGTAATATTTCAGCAGAGAGGAGGTACTTAGTGCTGCTCCAGCCTAACAAGATGCACAAGGCCAAGGGCAGAAGGATTATAATAGCCTGCTGATTAGGTCTACAGACTTAAAAACTCATCTCAGAAATCAATCTTTCTAACCCAACAATTTTTGCCATCTCTCCCTCAAAACGTCTGTGTGCACTTACAGATTCCAACCCGAGGACAGGTACTCGACAGGCCCCAGTCCGGTGGTCTTCAGGAGCAGCTCCACGCCATAGACTGTAAAACAAGACAACAGCCATGGACAGAAATAAGCAGCATCACATGGAGGGCTCATGCAAAGGCTTGCCTTCAAAGATGTGTGGTGCTTTAAGTACAGGACGGCTGAACATAGGTTTAACAGACTCCCACCCATCCTCCTTACTCTTGGTGAGATGCCAAAGAGACATTTTTCCTCCAAATCAACACATATTCCTGTATTCATGGTTATTTCTCTCGAGCAGTCTACAACGCAGTTAGTTGGCTAACACGCTATAAATGTTGAGGCACAAGCTCCTGTAGCAAAGGGCAGAAAGTGGTGTAGGGAATTCAGTCCTGCCTGTTTATTTCCTTCTATCTCAGTGGAACGCATCCACATCCCATAGCCTAGCCTTGACCTGCAGGGAGAGATCCTTTCAAAGAGGAGCCATCTGAATACTTCACCCCCTGTCCTGGCAGCACCTTGTGAGCCTGTAGGTTAAAGAATGCCACAATCACATGATGATGCCCTGTTTCAGTCATCCCAAAGTCTTTCTTTCCAGGTTCCAAGGTGGGAGAGAAGTGAAGAGCTGGATCACAACATCCTTGTGAAAAGGAGTGTTGCAAAGTGCCTCTGCCTTCAAACTTTCATAACAAGTGTTTGGAAGACTAATGGCCAGGGAAGCACTAGAGCTACCCAGCAGTTAAATAAGAAGTTAACAACCTCTCCTAGATTCTCCAGAGAACCTTCTGCTGCAGTTTTACACACTATTTTGATTCATCGGAGCTATACTTTTCTTCTCCGCTTGAGCAAGAGACACTGGCAGGAGAAGGGAAGTGAATTCACACCCCTGAAGAGTTCCATGGCAGTGCAATGAACCAGCACATGAAGTTGCAATTGCTTATACTTGGGCTGAAAAGGAAGGCTAAGGTACACATTTACGGAGGGGATGATGTTCAATTAGAAAACTCAGCTTGTCAACCAGTTCATCTAGTCCTTTCAGACTTCTCCTCAGCGTGCCCCTGCACTCCGTACTCCAACAGGACTGCCTTGCTCTGCGTGGCAGAGAGCCAGCTCACAGCTAAAATCAGATCAGAGCTGGTAATGCCTGCTGAAACAGTCAGTGCAGCACAGAGCAGCGTGAGCAACTCCACACAGAGCCATCACAAGTCTGGAGGAGCTTATCACTTTGCACGCTGTGCCTACAAAACAAGGCTATTCTGCTGTCAGGGCTGAAGCAAGCTTTAAGAGTACTACAGCAGCTTTTGCAGGGAGTTGCACCAGAAGTACGAGGCTCCCCAGACTGCAGTGGCGCAGGGAGCTGCGTAACAGTGCAGCAGTGTCCACGTGGGTCTGTGTGGATGCTGACGATCCCTGCCAGGCACAGCATTGTTCTAGATGGAGTCTGTACACCTGTGGCTAAGTTAAAACTGAATAATCTTCTGGGAACAGAGCTGTCTATTCCCCACCTTGTGAAATGACACAGCTCTGTTTGGAGGCATCAGCTTACTTGTGAGGAAGACTATGTAGCTCCATGGGACGTTTCTGGAGAAGAAGTTCCCTCCTGCAAGACACAAGAAGAACTTTTTCTAGCCTTCCCTTTATTCAATCCCCCAGCATCATAGTCAAGAAACAAGCTGTGTTGTTTCCTACCTTGCAGCATAAAGGTTTCAACAAGAATCCAAATTCCATTCACAGCCACCACCGTATCTGGAAAACAAAGTAAAAACCCATAGCAAAAACACTCCTGGACCAGCGGACATCCATTTTGTAGGCTAACAAAAAGAGTACAATATAGGACAAGCGGCAGGGTCAGTGTTTCCAATTCAACTAACAAATTGAACTCATAACTTGGGAGAGTTGCAAAACTTCTACCCTGACTTTTCCCAGGCTTTTAACAGATGCAGTACCTTTATCTGCAGAAGAAAACAAAACTAAAACAAAACACTAAACCAAAACAATGGTCTGAATCATGCTCAATCATTTTTACTCATAATGATCTCACATTCTGCCATGTTAATACCTGCTTATTTCAGCTTCCTCCTAGTTCTGGAATGAGATCTTGAGAACCACTAGGTCCCCAGCAGTGCAAGACAAAGGAAGAGTCCCCAACAGTGCAGGACAAAGCCCTGTCAGCTTGGATCTGTTGCTGCTCCCCAACATTCAAATCCTGAGAACTGAAGGTGCAGGACTTCTCCTTTTCACTCAGGTCTCCTCACCCCACCCCACTCTCTTTAGTTTAGCATCCCAATTTACAAAAAACATCTCCTCCAACATTCAAAAAAACCCCAAATTACCGGGTAGGAACAGATCGTTTAGAACATAGCGAGTAGCACACAAGTAAGCACTCTTTCTCCTCTAAAGAACAGGAGCACAGAATCGTTCTTGCAGGCAGTACAGTTACCACGCAATCCCTCCAGCAACAAGGATGCTTGCACCTTCTCAAGTGCAAACAGAAAAAGGCGATTGACTGGCAAGGCAGTTCCTTACCCAGCATCCTTCAACTGCAAGATAAAAACCTCAAGGCTTGTGAAAGCTAACCACCAACCTACCCAAATGCAACAAGCTGACTCCTACAGAATCAGACGCACAAGCGCGTTACAAAGCAGTGAACCAACGAGCCTCTCCAGAGGACTCAACACAGCGAGAGCTGAGATTCCAGGCTGCAGCAGCGGTCAGTACGAGCATGCAGCTCCCTCCCTCTCCATCAAAACTCCAGAATTTGCACACAAGCCATGGCTCAAACCAAAGACCAGGCCCCACCACGCTGAGTCCTTGGAGGGGCTGGCAGAGGCAGAGCATCCCAGATCCACACGATGAAGGGAGCCTAGCAGAGAGACAGCTTGTTACTTCTACTTACACATGGTGTATTGGAACACACGGGACTTCACAAGGATGTTGATGCCTGCGTGAAGGAAAGTATGACAAAACAAATGTTTATGCGATCCTCCATACCTCACATGCAGCTTCCTCTATCTTCTCCTTAGAGACATTTTTCATACCAATCCTCAGCACAGAAACTAAGGAGATTAGCAGATTATTAACTTTTACTTCTTGGGACCAAGTTCAAATTTCCTCTAGAATTTTAGCAGCCATGAACTCTCAATCCTTAACCCCCAAGATGCCTTTTTTTTCCTCTGTGCACTAGTTCTGTGGTGTGGACAGAGGTAAATGCAGCTGCTGAAGCACTGCCCGTGTTTGGAACAACACATACACTGTCAAGGAGGGTTGAGTGCATCAGCAGAGATATGTAGGACTCCTATGGCAGCTGTGTGTTTGGATCAAGATGGTGTTAACTGTTTCCCACTAGCATACAACACTGAAAAAAAATTGCAGCTAAGTTCTTATTTCTGAATGGCTACATTCAGTCAGGAAACTTGGGACATGGGAGATAAATTACATTTGCAAGACAGATTACACTGATGGTTATTTCAGACCTCTTTCCCCTTCCCGAGCAGCTGCACTTGACCTCTACGAGCACTGCAACCACATCTTGGGACTAGGAAGCCTAGCAGCTTTTGTGAAAACACAAATCCCACTCCACAGTCACTGCTGTGAGTTGCTGCCTAGGATATGGACAAACTCTATAAACTCTACTAGATTCAGCAATCATAAACCCCCACCTAACTTCTGGGCTGAAAAAGGAATACAGCTCTCCGTGACCTCAGGGTCTGGTTCACTACAGAGCTTCTGCCAGGACGTGTCTTATTTTAAGGAAGTTGAGATTTGGGTCAGAACACAGGGAATATTTACATGACAGAAATCTTCCTTGGAGACTCTGAATACAAGGCTCTGGCCTTGGAGGCTCTGAATACGCAGAGCATTGGTTACTAGGTCTTCCCTCAGCTGTTTACCAGGGACATAAGAGAAGGTCCCTTCAGAGGTCTTTGTAAAGAAATGCTTTTCCTGTTAGTTGAACACTGCTGTCATGAAAACACAGCCTGTTACCTTTAAAAATAAGGAATGCTGTCCGTGGAAGGTCATCAAACCAGTGCTCGCGATTTCGTTTTGCCTGGAAGCGGAACAGCCATGATCAGAAGTCAATGCTACAAAAAATGTGCAGTGATGGAGACCCACCTTATCATCTGCTTCTTTTAGATTGCCTTTATGTCTCACCCACCTTCTCTTTAATCACTGGCCTCCTTTGCTCTCCCTCCCCCACGCACTTCCCCTCTTCTCCACCCAATAAATACTTACCTTCCATTTTAAGCCAACAACTTCATAGAAATTGTAAAAATCCTTTAGACTGCAAAACAGAAAGAAGCATCCGATCAGAGCCTTGGATTTGATTATATCCTTAATTGTCCCTGACAGGCATCAACAGTAGAGAGTCCCTGGAAGTTATTAACTCCTTATTAGAACTGCAACCACAGCTGATATAACTCAGCACTGACCTCCTCCCCATCTGGCCAAAGGTTACTGGCTGACAAGAGCCAGAACAGGGTGCAAAGCCTACCTTCTTTCTGTAATGCTACAGCCCTTAGAGGAAACCCCGAGTCTACTGAACTCCAGAATTTTACCACTGAGAGGAAAGACCTGAGGCTTAGATAGCAAACTCCAAGGGATAGAGATTGTACTACGAAGTCTTGGACTGTCTTAATTACTCGTACAGTCCTTTTCTATTGTCTTTGCACATTTTCTTTTCAAGGTAACAATGAAATTTGAAAAAGGACATGAAAGCAAAGAAACTCATAAAACATGAGTGTCTGTCTAGGTGCTCAGGGTCAGGCCTATAACAGCTTTTAGGTGTCTGAAAGTGAGGATGCTGAACTTCTCAGACTCTTCCTGGCGTCATTAGGTGCCTAAATTTAAGAACTCAGCCTTTCTCCCTATGCCATTTTCAACACTTCTCTGTGGCACTTGACTTTAAGGAGAACCATCGGCACCAGTTTCATGGGAGACTCACTCCAAGCCTGTCTGTGGCCAGAACAAAGGAAAAGGAAGAGAAGGTCTCCTGCTCTAATTCCCTCTACTTCCATGCTGGCTGGAGTTAGCTGCACCCACCCACCAGAATGGTAATTCTCAGCCTCATAACAGAGAGGATGACAGTCCTGAAAGCACCAGCAGAACCCGATTTTAATTAACAAAACCCTGGGGGACACAGCCAGCTGCTGGAAAAAAACAAAAACTTGTTAAGCTGCGAGGCTGCACTGTGTGAAGAAATGCTCCTTGCAGGCTCTAATGCTGTTCCTCAATTTCTCGCTCCTCTGTTCTGGCAGGGGAGGTGGGAAACAGAGGCTGCCTGGTGACTGCCAGCAGAGCGCTGTATCCACAAGAGGGCACGCAGGAACTCCATCACCTCCGTAGAAAAACCTCAACTCTCAGGGTACCCACCCCTCCAGGCTCCCTGCTTCCCAGGCAAATCCTCTCAATCACATAACTCTGTTCCCACATCCCAGACAAGTTTCCTTCCATAAACCCAGCCATCCTCTCTGAAGTACAGCCTAGCTTCAGAGAGTGAAGCAACTTCCTTGCTCTGGGTGCAGCAGTAAGACCATCCTACCTGACTAAAGGAGTATTGCTTTGATTCAGTGCTTTGAAAGTGAGATATCGCTCTCTGGCACACATCCGAGGCTTGTAAAACCGCAACAGCCCTTCAAAGTGCTTGAAGGAAATTCCAGACGGCCTCTAGAAACAAGGGAATGTTGTCATAAGCAGCGACATCAGGCAGAAGCACATAGAGGCTAGCGTATTTAATTCTCACTCTGGATTTGTTTTAAGCAGGATTTCTACATTATCGTAAGATGCCATTATAACTAAGCCCCAGAAGTACCCTAAGCTATTACTTTAACGTTCTGAGCTTATCCCAGAGCACAGCGATCAGAAAGCTCTCCTGGCAGTCGGTCCCTCCAGCAAATGCAGAGCTGTTCCCCGTTGCCCTATCGTGTGAAAATTGTCCAACCAGACACCCCAAGCGACAGAGTTCAACCACTCTTCTTGGGAAATTAGTAGACAGCCTAACAGATCCCATTACTGGCACTTTTTTAAGACTATCAGCTATTCCTCAGGAACTGTTCATATAATGAATGTGCCCTAAACACGAACTAATCTACTAGAACTGGTTAGTTATTTTGGGGCCTTATTTCTCTTCCTGCTCCACAAGTTAAGCAAGAAATCAACCCTCTCCCCCAGTGCTCTGTCCGCGTAAAGAGTTGTTTGTAGGTGAACTACTTCTGTTTCTGCACCATTTACCCATGCAGTATCTAGCAATTGTACTGTACCTTCACATGTATAACCACCCCTCCCCTACGTACTGGCGCTTGAGAGGCAAGTCCTCAAGTGACCCACACTGAATCAGAGAGAAATCAATGATTGCATGCTCTTCAGAGCAAACCTCACTCATTTTATCAAGACACTTCCATAACCTCACATGGGGCTGAAACTCAGACTACTTTGTTTTTTCTCCAGAAAGAGATATAAACAAGTTACACAAATGAAAAAACAGTAGCCCTTGGTGAGTATGATTACAGTCAGCAGACAAAAATCATCTTTTCTGGAACATACTCTTTAAATACTCCAGACCACTGGTGTTCTTAAAACATTGCTGACCTCCCCTCCTGCCGCACCCCAGGCTGTTCTCAGCCTCCCTGCAGGTACCTGTTTGGTGATCAGCAAGCGGTAGGCATGTTGTATGGCCGTGCGCTTGTGCAGCAGCAAGGACTTAAACTTCCTCTTCTCGATGTCATTGAAAGTGTCGAACACAACAGCGAGAAGCTGCAGAGAGAAGACAGGAGAGATCCTTATATTCTGGGGCTACCTGAGCCAGTGCTTCTCAAACAGGCAGGAACATCCAGAGGCAAGGAGAGGCACTGCCTGCAGGTGGAATTTACTAAGCGCTACGCTGACTGAGGCAGAATGGAGTCAGCGAAGGCCCGTTGGCCATAAGGGATCCACGAAAGGATCACCAAGCACACTGCACACACACTGATCCACTTTTTGGAAAAGGTCCAGATGTTTTTGGCCTCCTAACACTTGCCAGTGGTTTTAAGAGCTAAGGCTAAACCCCACACATGCCAACAGAAAACAGGTTTGTTAAAATGCCCTGATCTCTTCCTGGAAAGTGGGGTTTGAGGGCTGCTTTCTGGACTCACCCTTCCAGGGGGCTTTGGCAAACACATGTGAAAGCTAACCCTCCATCTAGGACAGCAGCAGCGAAATCCACGCCCACTACAAGCATCAAATCACTCACCTTGGGCTGCAGAATTCCTTAACTCCTTTGACAACCCCTTTTCCACTGCTCACTCCTCACTTGAGCTGGTCTTGGCCCTGCCCTAGATGCTGCAAGAAGCAGAGCCAGCACAGCAGCCATGCTCTCACACTGCAGTTATCAGCACTCTTCAAGTCCTGCCATACTTAGTAATTTCATCCCCTTCAAACTGATTTACAAAGTATTTCAGGCAAGCCCAGATAATAAAATGCCATTTTATGATAAATAATTAAGACAGAAAAGGACAATAAATTTCATGCAACTGAGTATGTCACTCCAAGCATGATATTAATGTGAGAGAAGTTAAAAGATACTTGTATCATTCTGTTTTCTGTGATTTAGTTCAACTCCTTGTGGTTAAACATTAAAAGATTCCTACGTGTAGCAAAGCTGCCATTTCTAGAAGAATCCTGCCAAAGGGTCTCAGATTACTACAGAGCACTCTTGGGAATGGGGAAGATTCTGCTGGGGAATGAGTTCCAAAGTCAGGCAGAGAGAAGTCAAGTGCTTCAACAAGAGACTCACCAAGTTCATGATGAAGTACAGCTCAATGGAGAGATACACTATGAAGAAGACACAGGACCAGGGGTTCCGGGCATAAGATGGCATCATCACATCAGGGAAACTGCATCCGAAAAAGACACAAGTTTAACCACCAAATAGCTCACGCTACACTTCCCACTACAAAAGCAAGAGGCACAGGACAAGGTGTGTGTGTAAACTCACATCAAAAGATCTGCATTTTGGTTGCTCATGACACAGAGGTTTGTGCCTAGCAATGAGCAGCAAGAACATGGAGGCATGATGAAAAAAATAAATATGAAAAGCACATTCCTTGCACATCCCGAAAACCAAATGGGCAAAGGGGATTTGTAACATGGCTAAGGGTTGTGCTTTGATACTTGGCAACAACAGCAATACAGTCTTGGTGTAAGAGTGATACAACCTAAGATTTATTCCATCCTTTGCTAATTTCCTAATCCTCAGAGCTCTCCCTGACAGCAGATCAATATTTACCCACTGTTGTTATCCCCCTTTCCTAGCAGATAGGTGAACTGAAGCAGAGGAATAGCAGAGCAAACTGTCGGCTGACAAAGGAGCACAAATGGAAACTTTCCTTTCTTGGACCAAGACTTAATAAAGCTGTTTCCCCCCTTATTGCCCTCACAGTGATGAAGTGGCCTGAGTCGCTTAGAGATAACTCTGCATCTGAGGTCACAGTGTCCTAAAACAAAATTAAATACTAGTTCTTCCCATGCAGGCTGACCCAGGAAATCTCTCTCTCATGCAGAGGAAAGGGGTCACATTTGGAGACAGAGCATTTCTGCAAATAAACTCTTGGCTCTGCTGTACTTCTTTGGGGACAAAGGGAAAGACTGAGCTAGAAAGCATGAACTTACTTTGAAGTGGTCAAAAGCACGAAGAGATTCACGAGGCTGTTCTCTAAAGTATTGAAGTACTGAAAGAAGAAACTCCCATGACAAAACGCAAGCAGAATTTCATAGTGACATTTAATTCAAAAAACAAACAACCAATCCACCCACCCACTTGAATACAGGTACTTCTACAATTCTCTGATGCCTCCCCTAAGGAAAGTGTACTTCAGCATTGGTCCTTTTCAAAGGTCCCTGAGAGGTGGCATGTGAAGAGTTAAAATAATTAAAAGCTCATCTGCACATTTTTGTAGGAGTTACTCCCACCAAGCTACAGGCTGGGCAGCAGCAGGATCTAGTGGCTGCTGGACTCTGACAGGCACGGTCTGAGGCGGCCGCGCTTTCACCCAGATACCTTCCTCCCCTGGGGACAGCGGCAGGTGGCTCGTTTGACTGCATTAAGACACCAAGAACAAGGAACAACTCTGTGAACGTTCCCTTTGGGACATCCTGTCTCTGAGGAAGTTCTCTGCACCGTCTTCCTTCCCAGCCCTTAAGGGGTAAACCAGCAGCCTCTGACCAGCTAGCATCTGGCCTCCCAGGCCACCGCACAGGAATAAGCTACGTCTACACAGTAATGTTTGATTCTTAAGCATGTCAAAATGGGACTCAAGCTTCAGTTGAAAGAATCAGTGATACTCACCGGATCTGAGTGGTTAGGAGAAAACAAGTAAAAACCTAGAGAAGCAGCAGAGAAGGTAACGGAGGAGGGAAGAAAGGGGGAAAGAACAAACAAAAATAAAGTCTGTTTAATGTCAGGCAGCAGAGTGGTGAGTCTCTGTTCCCAAAGAGAAGGTGACACTAAGAGTAAGCCCTCTCTGACACCATGAAGAGGAGAGTATCTGGAAGGCCTTCTCCATACAGATTTGCCAATACATGTCATTGGCATTTCACTGATCCTTTCGGAAAACAAACTTTCTGGGGATAGTTTGAGTATAGGACTGTAGCAGGTACATGCATTCATGGGAATGTAGACTAAACTTACAAGATTGAGGAACAGTTGATGGAAACAGAACTTGGAAACCACAAACACACACACCACAGACTACCCTCTGGAAGAGGTCAAAAGGACCTTTGTCTCAAAATCAAATACCCAGCTTCTAGATTTTTTGGATCTTTAATTCTGCCTTGCTGATGACTGCGCATGAAATGGGATAAATGGAAGATCCTGGCAGGACTCTAAATCTGATCAGCTTTATATTCATCTGGGCTGTTTGTGTTGCTTTTGGACAATAACCGGTGAAGAGCATCACTTCACCTTCCATAAATACAACTCACCCAGGATGGCAAAAATCACCATGAAGAAAAGCAGGAGGAGAAGAATGTCAATAAATGGTGGGAGAGACTGGAAAATCTGTCGCAGATTTCTGAAAAATAAGAAAACATTAATAAACTAAAACTTGTGTGTTTTCTCCTCCGGGTTGGCAGGGAAAAAAAAAAAACAACAACACACCATACTTGAGGACTTTCTTCCCACTCCCTCCAGGGATTAAAAGTAGAAAGCTAGGTAAATTAAGATCGTTTCCAGGCTACCTATCTGTCCTTTGCAGTCAGCTCTCAGGTATTGCAAACAATAATGTCACCCTGTCAACTTTCCTTCTCCAGATTAAAGACCAGCTCTGTGATTCGTTGTGCAGTTTACAGGCAAATCTAGGAGCCAGAAACAACACAGCCACGTTCGCGTGTTGTGCTCTCTGAGGTAGTTTATACAGCTGAGGACAGTACACATAAGCACTGTGTACCGTGAGCACAGCCAAAGCTACTACCTATGAAATTTCCCTACATAGGCAAGACACTAGGTACACTTCAGTTGCAATTACAAAAGATCTCTGAGATCTGAAATGCTCATGAAAGACATTTATTTTCCTGAGATGCCTACAGGATCAGAGTGCTTTTCCTCCACCCCAGCCCCAGGCATGACAGCAGAAAACCCAGCCAGCTGACCACTCACCTCCTGACGCCACCACAGTAACGGCAGTCCACCAAGAAGATACAGCGCAGAGCTCTTGTTATCCGGACGTGCGAGGTTTGCCGCACCAACACCACGATGGCCTCTATGAACTGTACAAACAGCACGCAAGTCTGCAAAAAAGGAGTTTAATGAGAGGCAGTCTCCTTTTGGGAAAGGCAAAGCTCTCACCGACCCATTTATTTGGACACTTTAAGGATGGGAGGTGTCTCCGAGAGCTTAGAGATCTCACACGAATCATTCGGCAGCTGGGACACATGGCTAAGTCATCCCTGCTACAGAACAGGCCAATATTTAATCCAGTTCTTTGGTTCCCGAAGATGCTGAAGGAGAAACACTGACAATCGGACAGACAACTTACCTTCACCATAGTCCTTTTGTGCCTGATAAAAGTTTGGAAGCCCAGCCACCTCATCTTCATCGAGAGTTCAAAGACTACCACAATTAACGCAAACAGCTCCAGGGTTGCATGGACCTGTTACAATACAGCAAAGCTTAAACCAATGCTTCTGATTACAAACAGCAGCACATCAGAGGCCACATTTCTTCCTTTTTCAAGAAGCACGTGGGTTTGACAACAGTCTGAGCACAGCTCTGTGACATGCAGGAAACCCCAGGTCCACTCTTAAAGCTAGCACAGCACTCTGTTTTTCAAAGTTTCTGTATTTATTGCTCTGTGCTTTTATTAACACCCATAGAATTTTCCTCTGTTCAGTATCAGCCCAGAATTTCCTGGAAATCCACATCCCTTTTGGACTTGAATAACATATCCAAAAAATGTATTGATACATTTGAAACAAAAGGGCAAGACACCAGCAGCTTGAGCAAAAACCTTCTAAAAAAATTTGAGACTGCAATTTTTTTAGTGAAATGCAGGAAGAAAAGCTGCTGGGTAGAGAGAATTTACATAGAGAAGGGTTTTCTCTTGCAATAGATGTTCTGGACAACCACAGACAGGGTCCTGATCAAGTTCTGGAACAGAACGCAGCTTTTGGCAGTGCTGATGGACCCCTTCTCCGTTGGAAGATGCAAAATGCACTACAAAGATGATGACAGCATTTTCTTACAACCTCAGCTTTAGTCATAGCTCAAAACCCAAACTGAGTTACGCAGTCGTGACTCATTTTGAGGAACACTTTAACCCCAAGGTTGCCAGGACTCTCCTACACCCCTGGCATGGTCCTAGGGTTCCATTAACAGCTCCAAAAGCAGATGTAGAGTCTCCCACCAGCAACAGCAGCTCCTAGCACTGCGCCTGACAGTGGTACCTCATGGAGCGGTTGAGGACTGACAACAGTACACACCAGTTTGTGTGCCCCTTCTCTCAACCTGCATTTTGTGAAGGTTAGACATAAAACTTAAGTCCCTCAAACACATACACACATTAAAAAGAATCCTCACAACACTGGGAGGAGAGGACAGGTGAAGGTTTAGCAACCTGCCCCAGGCTGAGATCTGTTTTGTGTTCTAGGAACCAGCGGTGGTGCTGGGGTAATGGCACCAACCCTGACAATGACTTTAAAACCACCCCATCAGCACACAGACTCTTGAGTTACCTCAAGAAAAAGCAAAAACCACACACTTCTCTAACAGTTACAAAATTTAAGAACTGCAGAAAGTGTCAATATGAAATAAGTGTCACTTTCATCGTGGTCTATGCAAATCAAATGAAAAAAGGATGTTTTGCTGGTTGACATATCTGCTGTCAACCAATTTACAGAACAAGCCAGGTGTTTTTTTCTTCCTATTGCTACCTTCTTCCTCTACATTTAGCCTTCTTTTTCCTCTTACCCACCCATGCAAAACAGGCAGACTTCTTCATTTTGCCCCAAAGTACTTACAAAGATGCCAAGACGGAGCATAGGAACAGCTGGTGCCTCGCAGAGAGATAGCAACAGGAGAAGCAGTGCTGTGCTCAGCTCCATTAGGTAGAAAAGGTGATTGTGTGCAAAGAGGTAGGCAGCAAGTGCTTTGGCATTTTTGGGGTGAGTGAAGAATTTGTCATTATTTTCTCCTTCCTAAGGCAGCAGGAATAAAGAAGAGAACAGCATTAGTGACTCTCGGTACTATAATAGAGCTTTCCACATGAAGAACACAGACTTTTATAAGGATTAGCTACAATTCCCAACAGACTATTCCCACTTTACAGCCTGACAAGGATCTGGTTATTGAGGAATGAACTCTACACACATGGGACATCCCCTTCTGTTCATAAGCATATTTCAGAAACGAAACTCCAAATATCCACAAACTCCTGCTTCAGAAACCCTTGAGCCTTTTAAAATGAGGAAGAGTACTGAAAGAGTTTATAAAGGTAGGCAAAGAAACTTTAGTCAACATCCCAACACACACAGAGAACTTCATTTATTTGCAACCACTTCCACACGTTTACAGACTACTTTGATTAAATTTCTGCGGGACAGAACACGAAAACACACAGATAAGCTCCAGGGCACCTGGCTGACAGTTGCTCCTCCTTATCTTGGCCTTGCAAAATGTCTGGGAGAAAACACTACGCCGTGTTTTCTGCTTCAGGAACGTGAGAAGACAGACTCCATAAAAAATTAACATGTCTCTATGCTGATTTGTCATTCCCTCTTAACTAGAAAGCTTAATTAACATTAAAAGGTCAGATACTCCATCTTAACAGTTTGCCTACAACTGGTTTTTAAACAGCTACATCATTACTATTTTTACCTCTAGGACAAAACTTAGTTTGGGGAAAATTTAGAGGTTTTTCATGCAGAACCATCCAACAACAACTTCTCTTTCTTGAGTCAATGGTTTAAGCAAAGGAGCTTTAGTCACTCACAGGAAATTTGCTGCCTCTTGGAAACTGTCATAAGAGATCATTTTTCCCTAGCTGGGACACTCAGATACACGAGAAGATGTTTGTTGGTGTGGGTTTTTTTAAATTAACGTCTTTCCAGGTAAGCAATTACTGTAAGGACAGTAAGCTATTACTATTGAAGCAGAATAACTGTGATTGCAAATGGATAACAAGGTCAGGAAACAGGATCTCCTTTAGGAAGTGAAGCATTCTCAAGACTAATTCAGAAGAGGGTTTCAAATGTTTCTTATTTACTCATCTCACAGGCAAGCTCACTTTCTGTTTAAGAACAAACACACACACACTGCCGGGTCAGCGAGCCAGATTGTGAGCAAAACCCAGCAGCCAGCTCCATAAAACAGAAGCCCCCCCACTCAAAGAGAGCGCTAGCTTAGATCAGCAGGGCATTCTTATTCACGCCTGACAAAACACACTTGCAGAATGAAAAATAGTCTAAATTCTGCCTCTTGGTAGCCAAGCAATTCAAAACGTTGCTGGACAGCAAAGCCCTCTTATTCAGATAAGACACTCTTGCCTGCAGCTACTCATTCAAATAAACAATCTGCATGCTCTTTAAGTTATGTCTAGTTCATTTCAAGGACATTGTCATTATGACCATTGGTCAAGGCAGCAGCAAGAATAATCTGCATCTGAAGGGCCAAGCCTGCTGTGTACATTACCATCAGACACTGCAGCAACTCAATGACCCTTTGCAGAGCATCTCCAATAATCATGAGTTTAAACAAAAGCCCGGGAGGGGCTGGAGCTACCATTATATTGTCAGTGCTGCTCTAGCATACGACGAAGCTGAAGTATTACCAAGATCCAAGCCTACCCGGTTTTAAAACGTCAGAGAAGCAATACTTTTCAGTCCTGTGGGGTAGGAGCAGGGAGGAACAAATCGTTTCAATCACCTTGCAGTGACTTAAGCAAAAAGCCTACCTAGGTCCAAAGCATCTCAAGCTGCAATGCAGAGCCTTTGAAAGGGAACAAAGAGAAGGAGGATGGAAGGACAGTAAGGGAGCCAGCAACAATTTCAGAATGGCCAGCTCTGCGAGAAGCTCAGTTTTGGTACCTAATTCATCACAACAGACTGTACAGCAATCTTAAAAATATTATACCTCTGTTGAAGTAATAATGGTGTTTCCTGTAACTGGAGCATGGGTGGGTTTGTTTGTTTGTTTGTTTTTTCTTTTTAAATAGGATAAATTTCATTCCTGGGCTGATCCTAACCTCAGCATGCTTTCTTCCTGTAGAAACCAAGACCTCTATCTTCTCTTGTGTCTTAAGTGACCTGCAGGGCTTGACTGATGCTGAACATCCCACCAAATCTGTGGCCAAGGCAGGATTAGGACCTGCAGCTCCGGAACATGAGATGTCTCCAGGAGAGCACTGACTATTCACCCCAGAACGACTGAAGAGATAAAATGACGATCTATGACAAGTTACAGAAATGTCCCTGCTAAGGTGGCAGAACTGAACATGTGCTGAATCCCTCAACTACTCCCGTCCTTGGCACTGGGAGAGATGGGAGAGGATGGGTAGCTTGTTCAGTTGCTCCCAAATGACTTGCTAGAGCCCATCTGGAGGCACTTCTAGCATCTCCCCACTCTGTGAGCGGATTCCTTTGCAAGGCTCCAATTTTTTAACCTCAAAATTGAAGCTCTTTGTTTCTTATAATTGAGAACTACCATAGTTTCAGAAGTCCATTTCTCACGCAATACACCAAACAGCAGGGCTCACCTGGAGGTAGATTGCTGCCTCTTGGTAGTTCATTTCCCAGTTGTGTCGGGCAGAGCTTTGCTGTGCACAGCAGTCCCCCGCAGCAGGGCTGGATGCATCGTTAATAACGTCATAGCTACCTCCATCTGCATCAGTACAATAAGAGAAAAATTGATTTACAATTAAGCAAGCTGGGATTGATCAGGAGGCATGCAAAAAAGCCAGGCACTGGGACCGAGACCAGCATCAAGAGGTGGCAGAGTACCCAGGAAACTGGCAGCTTGTACACAGACAAATTGACTCTTCCCATGTAGGAGCTTTTAAGAGACACACTCAAACTCAGCACTTCAACATGGGAATGCTCCCAGAAGATCATCAAAAAAGACAGCATCCTATTTAATATAATAAGCAGGTCTCCTGGCTCAGGAGATCTGTGCTGTCATGTCTGTAGCATACTACCAGCAGTCATAAACTATAAACAGGCAGCTAACAGCTACAAGTCTCTGAGGATATCCAACCCACAAAATAAAAACAGGCTTGCTAAAGGAACACTGCCTTTTCGCATTTAATGGTAGGAGAGACCGCGGAAGAATGGAGTACAGGACTACCACAGGCAATGGAAACCAGTCTCAGTATAGAAGCTGTATAGTACACTAACAGCAGTAGTCAGTATTTTTAGTAGAAAGCCTCATTTTTCATAACTCTACGGAGTCATTAAACAATGTATCTTTGCAACACTCTTTTTGGTGCAGGTAAGTACCAATACTCCTCTGATGAAAACAAACAGCAAGATTAATTTTCTGTTCATATCCCATAGATTAATTTTGAAACTTCTAAAAGCATGTCTGTCTCATCAGGAAAGCACTATAAAACAATGAACATTTGCACCAGATTTCATAACTAAAAATTTCATTAAAAAAATACAATTCTATTGCCAAAAGCAACTCCCAAGCACAGCTACACATACACAGTGCCCTTCCCATGGGAGAGTTACGCAGGGCATGTATATAAACTCCAGAATACTTGCCATTTTTTGCATTCTACAGCTTCAGTAGTAACAAAACACATGAAAAACATGCATGAAGACAATTATTGTTCAAAAAGGGACTGTCACTTGGCTGCTTCTTCTGGGACTGGGATTTTTATTTTGCACCTTTGACAAAGAATACTGAGCAGAGACCCCACGGAAGCGAGACCTGCTTAGGGCCATGCATGAAACCTGTGGTGGAGCTGTCCATGCACTCAGAGCTTCAATCATTACCCAAACCGCATGGTTCTTCTTGCTCTCAGTAGAGACTTCCTCCTCCAGTCCCTCATGTTCCCAAAGAGGGTACATGTAAAATTGATCTTGCCAGTGCAAAAGTGATGATTTCCCCCTTGTTATGAGCACAGAAGCTGTGATGCGGTAGCTTGTTCCTTCTGGCTTACAAGAAGTTATTTGAGAGTGGGAAAAAATTACAATGAGGTTCTTTTCCTCTCTCACGATAGCATGCAGAAGATTTGCTGCATCTCTTTGCTATGACAAAATAATTCTCATTGAATTACTGCTTCAGTCTTTCTAGAACACCCTCAGGAGTGGGGGGGAGAGCCCATGCCAAAAACTGCACCCATCGAGAGAAACGGCACTGCATGCTGTCGACAGAGGCAGAAACCCCTTCACCAATGCAGAGCCACAGCTGCCTTTTCCACTCTCAAATCAAATTAAGATAACATTTATCTGGGATTTGTGAAGATTTTCCAGATTGTGTACTCAGATTGCTGAGAATCCTGCAGCATTTAAGCCTATTTCTCTTCCTTGCTTCCCCCATACCCTTAAAATACCACTCAAAATCTGGACGGATGTTCAAATGAGGCTGATTCCTCCCCCACACCCCTTTTACACCTTGAATGAGCACAGTTCTTGAAAAAACTGAATTATAGGGATTTTATTTATCCACAGAACTGGAATGGCAGTCTTGTGGGTTTGCTTGTCTTTTAACTAAAAGATGACAGCAATATGCAAAAATCAGAAGCTTTACATTGCGAGCTCTAAAAAGTTCTTAAATGTTATTATTTATGAAGCTTTTACTGTATATGTGTTTCAAAGAGACAGACTCGCACAGACTGCAGCCTGAGAGCAATTCAATGCTTAACAGAATTGCAGAAGGGGCACTTCTTCATCAGACCTGGACTCACCACTGAAGATCTTTACTGCCCAGAAGACAGGTATTCTCCAATCCTCATTCCCATCCTAACAGATCGTTTGCAGCCCCGTCCTGCCTGCCTTCCCCTCCGTGGGGCACTAAGCTGGGTCAGAGTAGCGGAGAGCACGAAGTGGCCTCCAGCCCCCAGCCTCAAAGACCTCAAGTGTTACCATAGACAGGCGCAGAGCTGTCAAACACCCCCAAACTTTGCTGAGGTGCACAAGCGACTGGTATATCGGAGCAGAGAGTGCCACCTCTTCCACATAACCTGCTGTCCAAGGACACTCAGAGCCATATGTGCCATCCACGACGTCACCTGGACAGCTCTGCAGCACGTTGCCACAGCTCCTTCATTATCTGGCTGGGGCGAGGCTGCAGGATGCCTTGCTCAAACCAGCAACAACTGTGAAGGCACTAACGGGAGCCGGAGTTTCAGGCCTTTCCTTAACTCACCTTCAAAACACAGCAAGTGTTCAGAGAAAATCTGAGTGTGATTCATCTCACACAGTTCAGGGGATATCGAAAAAGCACAGAATCAACACCTGGGCTACACTAGCTCTTTTGGGGAAGAGGGACTTAAGCAGTTTGCTTACAATATTGCCATGTTATTGAAGCATTACAGTATACACAAAATTTAAGAACATCAAAACATACTGTGGTCAAATCAGCAAAGGCTTATAGCAATAAACAAAACACCAAAACACTGTACCCTACCAAAAGATGCCAAAACTACCTTTAACCCTGAAGTTGTTCTTTCACAAAGACCAACCTCTCTTTGAAAAGGATCAACACTAGGAAAAGATACACCACAGTAAAAACCCAGGACCCCTCTCTGCATTTCACACAGAGGACTCGCAGCTGAAACAGAAGAGATGTCCCAGTGAGATCAAGGTTCTGAATACAAAACAGCACTCAAAGATGCAAATCAGAAACAAAAATCAACCCTAGAAACCAAGATGTTTTCCTCCTGTCTAAACCAGACATCATCTTTCCAGGCACAGACAACAGAAAATGTACTGGTGAAGGGTTCCGGTGGGGAACTGCATTTTGTGGATCAGCTCCTTCCCCAGCAGGTACCAGAAGGTTGATCTAGCATCCCTGAGGCAACAGCATCATCTGGGTAATAAATAATAATAAAAATAATAATAAATTTGAAAAGCAACCCTCTGACTGTTTGTTTGGCAGCCCTCCAGCTAGCTAATTTCCTCAGCTGCTCCCAAGATAACAATGACACAGACTAATGCAACCTCCGCTCCGCTCAGCTCGTGCTGCAGAACATCCCCGACGGCATTTACCATTAGTATCGAGCTCAATGAGATAGGAGGATGTCTCCACAGGACTCCCGTAATCCTCGAAGTAGATGGCAGGCGGCTCTCTCCACCGCATGGCAGCCGCCGCGTCGGGAAGCGGGCACGCTTGTGTTCAGAGTTGGGGAGAGGGAGACAAGTCAGATCTGAAGTTCCTCCCTCCCTCCCCTCCGAAAGCCGATCCTCAATTTCGCAGCTTCCTCAAGGGAAAGCTACGCACAAAAGATTTTCCTCTGCTCTCTGCAGAACTAAACATTTTCTCCCCTCCCCTCTGAGGAAGGTGGCTCAGACTTCAGTTAAATTGCTTCCCTATCGCTGTCTTAGCGGCAGGATGTTTCTAAGTGCAAGTTGTTGGGAGGCTTAGCTGCGGGACAAAGAGCTTTTAAGCATGAGCACGGTGGTAAAGCAAGGCTTCATGTGCCATGCTCTCTTATTTTGGCACATAGCAGAATTTGCTCACCAGTGAACACGAACAACTAAAGGGAAAGGAGTCAAAGTGCTGACTAGTCACAGCAAGGAGTCTTCCCCCCCCCAGCAAAAAAAGAAAATAGATATTTGTGAAGTTCATGGTACAAGGGTCACGACAAAGTAAACGAACTGAGCTGTTCACAGATGGCAAAGCTTCCTTCCACACTTGTGTAACTTATTCCAGACGTTCCCTGAAAAGGGAGAGAGGGAGGGGAAAAAAAGAAAAGAGAAAAAAAGAAAAAGCAAAACCAGCTGGCTGCTTACACAAGGCATCCGGAACGATACTGCCGGGACTCCAACATTTCCATTCAGTGCAGCAGAGCATGCTCCTGTGTAAATAGTTTCCATATGTCATCATTACAATAAAAAACAAAAAAAAAAAAACAAAAAAGAAAGAAAGAGAAGGAGAATAAACTTTCCTGAGCCCAAACCTCTCCCTTTGCAAAACAAATTCCCTACTTCGGGGAAGGGAAAAACTGTCCATTGGCTGAGAGAGCAAACAAACTCCTCTCATTCGGAGGAGCTCACGCGGCCACGGGGGATCTCGAGGGCAGGGCTGAGAGGGGAATAAGGGACATAAAACATTCACAGGAACCAGGGAGAAATCACCCTTCCCAGCCAGGCTATTTTATGTCAAACTGAAGTAAATTTGGACTTTCATTGTTTGATCTTTGGTGTCTGCATTTGTTTCAATAAATAATAATAATTTAAAAAATCCAACAAACTAGTAACCTCCTACAAAGAGTTATAAGCAAACTCTACAGGGTAGCTCTTACATTTGCCTCAGAGCTCCCCCAGTCTGGCTCTCATTAGCCTGTTTGCCAGATGTTCTGCTTTCTAGATAGCACACACTTTTTATGGCATTACACTGAGATGCCTCTAATTAGCTCCTCAACTGACTCCAAAGCCATGTGCCTTCACTGGACTTACCAGGGCTTTCTCCTAAAAGGTTGAGGAAGGTCTTGATGGAGCTGCTAGTTGCCATCCTGTCCAGATAATGCTATTTTAGTAAGTATGTCTGTGATGACAGAACTCTGCAAACTGTGTGGAAGGCAGGGCAAGTGACATAATTCAGCAAAAATATTCTTACAGTTAAATCTGTCGTTCATACTGCTTACGTATCATGTGTGTAGTCAATGTAAGACAGCAATATGTAAGTTACTCGTCTAATGAGTTGCATGTGCAAGTAATATTTCTCTTGACAGGCGAAAAAAGAAATGCCAAGGACACATGCCTTTGGAGACAGGACACATCTTCATTCACATTGCCTTACAAGGTTCCTGCAAGTGGATGCACCAAATAGAGCAGCAAGAGAGAAAAGTAAGCAAGGCGCTACCTCCCGCAGTCAGGAAAGGCCAGGCTGTCCAGGGCACGTGCTCCGGGCAGCTCCAGCAACCGCCTCAGACAGCCGGAGATGTGCCAGCTGATAAAACACTCCACAGTGCACCAGCCACCGGCCCACAGAGGAGGAGGACAGGGAAAGAGAAGGCCAAATTGTCCGTTAACCATCAGATTCCGTCTTAATTAAAATTAATCTGGTACCAACTTTGTCCTTTCTTTCCTTCTTGCAACCTTGTTTGTAAGAACTGCTGTCTTGCATTTACCCCTACCCTTATAGTCACTATGTCTTCTTTGGAAAGAGGTGCGAACCCTGTTAGGGAACACACTTGCCAGCTATGTTTTTTCACGGGAGCAGTGTCTTTTTCTATTGGAGCTGGACACGCTTCCAGGAGTGCGGGCCGTCCAAGGCAAATGTGACTTCCTGGAGTTGAGCAAAGACTTTACAAGTTTGCTGCAGGAGTCCACACAGACATGCCACATGCACGAGGGTCTCCTGGCAGGCTCCAATCCCTTCGCAAGCAGGGAAAAGGGCACGAGGCAGTCTGTGATTCACTCAGTTGCAGTCCCTTATCGCAATGACTGCTGCACCATTTAACTGGAGCCATTTCTTTTCAGGCTTTGCTGCATTCTTTACTGCCACACCACCTCCGTTTCTTATCCATCTTGACTGTATTCATGTCTAATTACCCCAACTCAGCTAGTCAGACCTCATGCTTTCAGTTTAGAAGAAACGTAACCAGGCACCCAGCAATACTGAACAACATGTGCCCATGGAAGACGGCAGATCCCAGGAGCACCAGAGCTGCCCATGGGGTTCCTGGACCTCCTGACCTCACATACAAGACCCGTCCCAGTGCAGGATCCCCGTGCTGGCTAAAGCTGCCGGCTCCCTCAGTGACTCTGCTCCCTGAGGCTGCAGTGAGGATGAACAAGGCTGCAAAAGGAGGATAGCATTTGCTTTTCAAAAACCACCAGAAACACTTCTCTCTCCTGGAAAGCCCTAATCAGCTGAACTGCATGGAGTGCCCACTATGGAAGATGCAACTCCATGGGAAAAAAAAAAAGGAAACGAAGCAGGCAGCTACCCTTCTCCAACACAAGCTGTACAGGCACCTTCAGTCCCAAAGCCAAGATTTTAGCAGTACTACAACACAGTCCAGGCAAAGCCCAGAAGCAGCTCTGGCCAGGAAACAGCAGGATCCTGAAGTGTCAAGTATGTTGGAGTTGTACCAGCACCAACGATGGTGTTTTCCCTTCCAAGTGCTTACATGCCATGTAGCTTCACCTCCAGAGGATTTATCTTCTCTCCCTGCTCCAATGTGGTTGATAAGAAACTGCTCCTTTTCCTTCCAAGCGCTGAGGCATGAACATGCGTGCATTTGTCTCTTCAAGGCCAGACTCACCTACCCGGGAGAAAAAAAGCTGGAAGCTGCCTGGAAAGCACAGCTGGTTTGGCACTTGGCCGCACATCTCAGAGGTGAGAGAGACAAGAGAGTGAAATCACTGCCTTTAGTGCCTGACTGCCAGTTCAGTGCTGTGCCAACAGCAGCGTCGCAGGACTGATCTTTGCAGCCCAAAATATCCTAGCACCCGTCCTGTTTTCAGGGGGTGTTATGGGAAGGAATTTAACAGCCGTGAGGAAGTCTGAACAATTTACTATCAGTTTGTTGCTACTATCAGTAGGAAAAACAGGGCATCTCCAACGGAGTGCAATGCCAAGCCCTTCTGTTGCAAGAGAAATAATATACTTCTGAATATTTCAAGTCAGCGTAACTGAGTCATGCTCTCCCTTAGAGACGACAGCGCAGCAGAAACATATGCAAAGGCCTCAGGGCTCTTTGTCTTACTATATTCTCACAGCACTCGCTTGCTGTGAAGCTCAACAAATAAAGTCACTTCAGCTTCCTATTTAACACAGAAATGTTTTTTAAAAAATATGGATGTTGCCACTTCCTGTTAGTGGTACGAGGCGACTGAAGTCTACTGTCCTCGCCTCTATTCGAGAATCCAGTGAGTTCCTACGGCATCAACACGAGCTCACTTCATGCTATCATCCACCACACTACAGGGAGCTGAATCCACATGAAGTATGAGCAGATGTCCCTCAGCATGGTAAGCCACTTTTTATATATTATTGCCTCTTATCAATTGTGCTGCCTATCTTCTTACATTGAAGACAACTTAAGCCCTGCATTGTTTAATTAGAGGACCACTGTATTCTTGCTAACATCTGCATGGCACACATGTAAAAACCCTGATGCACAAGCTAAACACAACGACAGAAGAGCTGAAGCATGGTAGGAAATTGTTTTGTCTCAGCAGAAGCCGTGCCTCCAGCTAGCTCTTCCTCTGAGTGGGTCAGAGGCAGTATTTAGTTAACCGTTTGCTCTGCGGCTCGCTAACCATTGGAAACAGGGGATGAGCTATTACGATTCACTCGGACATTTCCTTCCTGCACCACACTGCTGGGGACAAAGAGAGACAGATGTAAGGAAAAAGGAAAAAAAAAGTAAAAGGCTTCTCAGAAAATAAGGATGAGAATAATTTTACCTATCTACACCAGCCAAGATGGGTTGGTTGGAGATCCCTGCCTGTGCAGTTTACTGCCTCGTCTCTTCAGGGCACCTGCTCTCCTTTGGTCTCAACCCTGAGTTACTCTGGGACTTGATTTTTGTCTCTTGCAATGTTATGTGGAAAGTTCTGACCAGAAAATACTTGATCGCTGGACAATTTTCACTCCTGAATCTGTAACAGCAAAAGGCAGAGGGACAGATCCCTCCCCTTCGGGATGTTTGGGATCCACACTTAGGTTAGCGAGAGGCTTCAGCGGCTGAAGACAGACTGATGGATGCTTTGTCACCCGCAGAGAGGCCACTTCACCCTGACCCCTAAAAGCCTCCCATAGCTCACTAGTACGCCAGACCACACAGCTCAAAAGCCGCTGCAGCAGTCAACGGTGAAACAGAGGAGGATCACTCCTTGATATATAGAGCTGCATCCTTAGAATAATGTTACCTACCCCACTAGTCTTGCTCCTCAGCTGCATTGCCTTCCAGCAGCTCATGCAAACCACCACATGCCTAAGCCCTCTTCCACAAAGCTGCTTTCTGACAGATAGGTGACTAAATCCTCCTGCATGAGAAAGTCCATGAAATACTGTAAGGAGAGCCGGAACCAGGCACTCGCACAATCTGAGACCATGTAACACAGGAGGACCTGCTTCTTAACATAGCTACAAAGTCAAAACCAAAGCATTTTTAATCAGTAAAACTCATACAAAAGGAAAGGTTGTGCTAGGAAAATAGAATTAAGAATCTCGCTTGTGTGTTAAGCCAAGTTGCTGACGGTTTCATATCCTTCATTTCTGATCTTAACAAATGAACCTCCATACCACAAAAAGGAGAAGTCAAAGCCACAACAGAAGGATCATCTACAACCTCACATTACTCATCCTTTTAGCAATTAATATGCTCTATAATCTTGTCAGTCTAATCATATCACAGCAACAAAGGCTTTACAGACACAGAGATAAAATTATTCTGTAACTGGAATTAAATACCCAAGCCATTGAGGGGCTCTATGAAACAACTAATTTTGAATGGAAAAAACAATTGGAAATAATAAAGTTTTTGCTGAACCCAAAAACAACAAAAAGAAGACAAGCTCTGCCTAAGGGTATGGCTCATGAGAGAGGCCAGACATGAAATACACACACATACACATTTATAATTCATAATTTTTGAGGAAGTAACAGAAAGGGGAAAAGACAATTATCAGAATCCCTCAGATATAGCATTTCTTTAACACATCCTGTTACACGAAGGAATTTCCTCTTTTTGTTCCAAAAAGGGAAACCAATGCCTCATGGTTTTAACATGTTAAAGATCTGCTTTAGCGTCAGTAACAACACGATGTCAGCATTTTAAGAGCACGTTCCTCATTTCAATTCTCCAAAGCAGAGCCTTTGGATTTTCCTGATGCAGTTTGGAAAGATGTTTGATTAAGTTGCAATCTGGCCTTTTTAAAGAGAGCAGTGTGCTGCCAGGTCTGACTGCCAGTTCCAGCCACCAGCAGCTCTCCAAGGAAGTCGCAAAGTTAGCGGTGGGAAGCAGAGAGGAAGCGCTTCCCTTATGTGAGAAACCAGTATTAGTTTGGGCAATGACCCTCCCGCATGGCCACCCAGTGCTGGCGCAGGACTGGAACGCAGTAGACAGTAATAAGGTATGTGCCATACTGACCTTTCTGCCCTAAAGAGAGAGGGATAGCAAAATGAGATAAATTAAGTTAAATAACAATATCATGGCAAAACTCTTATGTCTTACCACGACAGACTGAGACCAATGAAAGTTATTTATTGTAGTACAGTAGTAAGAAGTAGGTAATTGCGTTTTGTGGTGTCAGAACAAGGCTCCACCGCACCGGTTCTTTTGAAATACTACACTGCCACATGTCCTCTGCCTCGTCATTGTGTCTCAGCCATGAAAGAGCAGCTGCCAACTTCAGCGGAAGACGCATGTAAAGGAATGGGGAAAACCCCACCCTCTAGTGCCGCGTAACCGCTCTCCATTAAGAAAAAAAAGACTTCTGCACATTTGGTAGAAACCGCTGCTGGCAGGAACTGAAGAGGTTACATGTAACGGCTGGAGAGGAAGGAAGGAGTTAAACCATTAGTGTGACATCTGCAAACCAGCTGCCAGAGGGCTTTCCCTCAACTGGTCCTTACTTCAAGTCCTACAGTCCTCATACAGAACCGTACCTTCAGGAAATGGACAATTTTGACTTCAAAAGTCTTCCAGCCCTGCAGAATCCTCTCCAACTCTTACAAAGTGGTTCCAAACAATAACCACGCTGTCAAATACGTGCCTTATTCCTCGTCTGAATTTCCCCAGCTTCAACCAACAGACGCAATTCCACTGTTACCCAGTTACTGAAGCTACCTTCAAGCCTCTTGGATCTTGGATGAGCTGGAGCAAGGGCACTAGAAACACGCCAAGCATGAACAGATTGACTACGCTAGAGCGAGCACGGATGGCAACATCACCTACCTACCTACCCTAATCATGATTCTTGTCGGAAGGACCAAGGGATACCCTCACCGTCCCACTGGACAAGTGTCCCACACGCTCACTTTCAGCTCAGTTGCTCAAGAGATCAGACTCAGCTCAGCCTCTCCGCTCGCCACGGCAGCCCCCTCCGCCCCTGCAGATGCACGACCCTACAGCTGGTCACAGCGATACGCCCGCGGCTTGCCTGCATCCACCTTACTAAGCAGTTCTAACCACGAAGCTCCACTCCTCACTCTTACTATGCCCGCAACCCACGGCATCTCCTAACTTGATCAGAAATTGCTTCTTTTTTTTTTTCTTCCTTCCAGATCAGGAAGAAACGTTGCAGTTGGCACAGGGACAAAACCTAACCCCTGTGACAGTCTCTGCTAATAACGTACCTATTCACTAACCAGTCCCAATAACCAGTTGGATTTTGAGACCCGTCCATCAGCCAGTTTGCAGAGCCATTAGCTACACAGTGTTGATTCGTACTATTCACTTCCTCAATCAAAATGCCGCACAGGTGCCAAAACAAATATCTTCTCAAAACTCTGTCAGTCTATCTTGTAACCTCACAAAATAAGTCAATGCATGACTTCAGGTTCAAATGACACTCACTTTTTCATAAGCCCACACTGCTTGACATGAAAAACTGTCCTTTAAATCCAGAGTTCAGAAGAGCTATTGCTGGTTTCCCATTATTTTGCCTGGAAACCTTGTTTGGCTGGCTGGCCTGCAATCTCCCGCCTGGTGCAAAATAACTTTTGGGGCTGGAAGAAAGTCACTATTCAGACTGCCTCTGCTGCAGCCTTAAGGAAGAATAAAAAGTCATCTGCTGATTTTTAAATGCCTACCTTTAGAATCACCTGTTTAATCTCTACTTTATTTACTGTGGGAATGGAAGAATAGATCATACGATGACCATGTCATCTGGCTTTTCAACAAATACAGAATACATACAGTATTTCTTGAGCTTCCCCGTAGCGTTACTGACCAGTGTCCAACCTTGAATTCCTAACAGGCCGGTATCACTTAACATGTCTTTTTATTTCTCAAGTCCTTTAGAGTACCATTAACTCTGCTGACCACATTTCTCTTTGTGATTTTCCTCCGCTCCCAGTTTCTATTTCTTTGTTTGCTATATAGCGGTGCAGCTGCTTTCACATTAGCCAGCACAGGCATGTCTGTACTGTGACTTTTTGCTGCCTCTCCAACAGCTTTAAAGCTGCCATTAACATTCTCGTTTTGTATGCATTTGTGCTCTCTCAAAGTATATGAAGTTTTCAACGTTTTGAGTTCTTTCCCTTTGCAACCACCAGAGATAAGGTCCTGCCACCAGCCTCGTATTTGAAAGGAAGGGGCTTTGCCTTGGTCACTTCCCCCCCACCCCAATGCCAAAATTCTCCTTAGTAAGTTGCTTGTGAGCATTTACTTAATACAGGCAGGACCAAAGCGGTCGCTTGCTTGCACTTGCCAGCACTTCAGAAAAAGCAGAACATTTAATACTACTTGCAGGTAGCAAGGCAGAGCCACAGAGCAAACCAGTCTCAGCAAGCATTCCTCTCTTCAATCACATTTCCAGTACTTCTGGTCTGCTCAGCACCCTGGAGAAACAATGTTCCCCTCTGCACCATGAAAAACAAGCAACTGCGCAACAAGCAGCAGCATTTTCCTATTTCTGCAGTGACTCACCACTACCAAGCTAACTAAATAACCAGCTGGACATCGCTGTTTTGTGTTGCAGGAACACTGCGTTTGCAAGATGGATTACACCACAGCTCTCGTGCCTCTCATCAGGCACGGATCCCCTCCAGCCGGGGTGACAGTGCCACAGGAAAAAGAGGACAGTACTAGTCCAAACTTCTGCCCTTACGCTCTTCCTTCGGAGCCCCACGCCTACAGCCAGCGGCCACAAAAGCCCAAGGCAGAGGCTTGGCCCAGGTAGAGGATGGCATCCCTTCCTTCCTCCTCCCACGTCTGATTATACTGTAAATGACATCGCCGACTCACCAGTACAATTTGACCCTGGGGAGTTTTTAGTGCTCCCACTTGCAGGATTGATCACTTAGTCTTAATTCTACAGGCATTTCTTCATTCAGTTAACAAAGGGCAGGAACATATTTGTGCATTCTAGTGAAATCCTTTACCAGGCTATGTTACTTTTGCACAATAAACTTTCCCAAATCCATTGAGGATAGTGAAAGTGTTCTCAGAAAAACAGTTATAGTTGGAATAAAATACAGGTGATCAGACATTCCCAGATGACAATATATACACACATGCATGCGCTAGGCAGTCATATAGAAAACACAAGAGAGTAGCTAAGGTGTCCAGCCCCATAGAATCAGGTTTAAGACGGCGGTGCAGAGATACATCCTAAATTTTATTCCCCCCTGTAAGCAGGAAAAGAAAAGCCTTTTGTTCCAAACAGACACTGCCAGATCATGATTATAAAAGCAGCACTGGATACAAGCTTCAAACCCCCACGCTATGATTCAAATCACAGCAGCCTCCTCTTGTCATCCCCGGGATCTTTCATCAACGATACTGTGCTGCGGTGGATCAACACAAACACCTTTCTGCCTCCCTCCCTCCCAGATGAAAAGACCAGCAGTACAGGTGCACGAGCTTCCTGCTGAACTGCTCACTAGCAGCAGATGGATGAAATCCTAAAGCTGCTCCTACAGCTCTCCATAAAGGCAGCAGTCATGTAAAAATCAGGCATCTTCTCAACATGCAAAAAGCAATTATGCTGAAGACAGGGGAGAGCCCTGCAAGGTCCAGATCAAAAGCCAGAGACATTGGAGGCAAGAGAAAGGCCTATGAAATTCACCGTACTTTTCCCAGCTTAAGGATCAGAAATGGAGCGTTCTGGCTCATAAATTCTACTTCCAGCAAATTCAAGCTTAAATCCCCTGAAGGCAATAAGGAAAAGGCAATCAACAACAACTCTAACCACTTCACAGATGCTCCTGTTTAGTTTATACAGCACTTCTTACAGCATTCAAATGGGTAAAATGGGATTTCAACGCAGGGGGGCTGACGGCAGCAGGCAGGATTCCTCGGTGAAGATACCAAGGGCAAAGGAAGTTCTGAGAAGCATCATATTGGTTATGATGAGTGAACTCAGCGTGCTCAGCCTTTGCTCATTTTAATCTGCCAGTAAGCAAGCTTGGCTAAACTGAACATCCTGCATCTACAGTGCCTTAAAAATCCACAGGAATCACAAAAATGAGGGGAAAAACGAACAAACTGATGCATTCCCTGGGAAGCCATGAAAAACTAATCGCTATTTGTTTCCAACTGTTGTTCCGCTTCCTGAGCCAAATGTTCCCAAGTCAGCTGTGGTGGCTGAGGAGTGACCGGTTAGAGCTGGAAAGTTGTCGATTTAAAATTGCAGCTTGAACACTTTCAAAGTCCTTAACATCTTTTATAGTTCCAGGACCACCTGTTCGAAAAGCAGAGCCCTCTGATGCCATAGCACGTGCCCTTACCCCCACATCTTCCAACTACAGCCATCAGCATGGGGAGAAAACACTAGCCTAGCCCGATACGCTGCTCTCACACCAAAAAGATGCCAGCTGTGTACTAAAGGAGAAACACATGAAGGGAACGGGCTGCCTCCCTCAAAGCATCAAGGTCATTACTCCCGTCTTCACGAAAGGAGTGAGAAGAAGCTTCCAGACTCCTCAACCCCCTCTGCAGCATCTTCCCTAATTTACAGTGAGCATGCATGAAAGATGATATCCATCGCTAGTGCTCCGGGAGATGACAAAGGAGAAAGAACCATTTGACTCCAGGATAATGGAACACTAACCCAAGTCTTCTTTACCTTGTATACGCTTTTACTAGCTCAGATTTGAACAGCATGGGGCATTCAAGACAAAATCACTAGGATTTTTTTTTTACTGCGCGAAAGAGTCAACAGTGCAGAGATTCTGTTTGACAAAGCATCCTACTGTGAAACACACAATGTGTGCATTGTGCAAACTGATCTCCTGCAGGGCTAAGAAAACAAGACAGGCTCGGAAAAAAATACACAAGATAACTGCAGCCCGCAATACCTCCTGGTACTTTACTCTGCTCATGGTTTTTCTTCTATAGGTACATTTACAAAGTCACGTTGAGAATGTCTCGACACAAATGCTTTTGTGAGTTCTGGAGAACACGGTGCTGTTTCTCTTGAATCAAAGGTACCAGCTCTACCCTCTCATTACGGCAAGTATTTAAGCACAGCCAAGGCGGTCAGTCCTGCCTTACAACCTGAATTCTCAGGATAAATGAGATTCCAGGGGATGATGCATTTGGAACTTAAGAACCGAAACACATTTTCCACTATTTCTAACATCGTATCAAAAGATACCCAACATCTCCTAAAAAGCAGCATTTACCTCCTTCCTCTGAGTTTACAGAGCTCATCACCCAGGGAAACGAATTGTACTGAGGGAGAAAACAATAATCTCCTTATGTTTTGGGTGTTCATTTCCCTTTCCAGGATTTTCACCCCTCACTCATCTCGGAGGCAGTTTTGTTTCGCTTTGCTTGCTTAAAACATTCATTATAAGTCATCTAGGCCAGGAAAGGATTAGAGAAGCACTGGCAGAAGTTGCAAAATGCAAGGCTATTAGGTCGGAGAAATGAGACTTTCAGAGGCATAAACAACAATCCAGCAACGAACTACCACTTGTGCTTCAGAAAAAATCCCTCTCTATATAAATTTTAAGCAGGTACATACTAAGAAAAACAAATCATGCGCAGCAATGCAAAACAGCACCTCTTCATAACAAAGTAATGAAGCCTACCTGTCCATTTCCACGAAAGGTGTAATCTGCACTTTACAGATGAGATGTGTTAACCACAGTGACGTTAACTGACTTACCCTAGGTACAAGGAGGAGCAGCATCAACAGCAGAACTAGATTGCTTCCAAAAATGAGATCCCAGTCCTGTGCTCTGGCCATGCTTCACCTCTAAATGCGGCAGCGGAAGCACTGCTACTGGAACTAATTAAAGGCAAATCGGTAGAACTAGGAGCCACGACGCGACAAAATATCCTGCGTAGCATCCAAGAAAGCCACCAGATAATCCAAAAGGCTGTTTAAGAGCCTGGCTGTCAGAGATCTCGGGATCTGCCAGGTCCATTGCAAGCGTTTGCTTGTTCCCTCGTCCCCTATTTCTTCACGCCAATTAGCTACAGCATTTCATAACTAGTACCCAAGTTGAAATAACCATCTTGGAAATCCTTACTTTCACACAAGGATCAAAACTACAGATCCTGAAGGATTTATTAAATCTACTAGATGGCTGACATTTCAAACGCCTATTTTCCTTCAAAGTAGCAAAGCCAGAATGTTTTCACAGCAATTAAAGTGGTTCCTCAAGAAGCACAGCTACTAAGAGACTATGTGGTCACAGCATTTCCCCAAAGGCCAGGTATTTATTCTTTGTTCGTTCCCTCAGCCCATCAGAAAACGTACGCTTGTTTTATACCTGCAAATCTCTTTCATCCACGGACGGCACTAAAGGAAGCGGCAGCAGGAGGAAGGCCACAGAGATGTTTGAAGAGCAGGGACTCACTGACCAGATGAGCTGAAGCTGTGGACTACGTGGACAGACTTACTTTCTCTCACTGCTGATATAAACGTGTTCTGGAACCAGGTCCAACACAGAAGAGAGTTATATCACTTCAGGTTGCATTGATTACGGAACACATCAAAATGCAGGCAGCTCATGTGTCTCAAACGAACAACGTTAACTGCTCCCAATCCTGGGCCACCCCCAAAAGCATGTGTCTACCTGTGGATTAGTTTTGTTGTATACAACATCCATTAATACCGTAATTTCTGTGTCCAGAAACATCACATGAGTTTCTATCGGCCAATTACAAAAAGACCAGCTTTGCTGAAAGCCTCTTTATGCATTTCATCAAGGAACCGGGCTGACGTGCAGAAGCAAGGCAAGGGAGGAGGCCCTCCTTCCAGCAGCTCCGGGAAGCACAGCACACACCTCGCTCCGTTTTAGAGGCACAACCAACTGTCTCGGAGGCAGCCACTGCTTTCCTTGGCCAAAGTCACTTCCTCACCAAGCACACCTTGGGCAGCCCCTCCAACTTCACCAACAGTGAAATGTCATTTTCTTTACAGACTTTGGGCCACCTTCTCCTTCACAGCAGTGCACAGGCACGCGGGCACATTCGTCAACAATTCTCTTTCTACCCAAAAGGTCAGGCTAGCTCTAGTTTTCCTGATAATTTACTCTTCAGGCAGCAGAAACCCAGATTGCAAAGACTCAGCTGAAACCTCAACATTCAAAGTTATAACTTCCCATCTTCCAACAATCCTTCTAGAAAACATCGCACTTCGCTGTTGCAGTTGCTCCCCCCACCTCCCCACACATACACAATAATTCATTTTTACCTCAATAGCAGATGCAGTTGCTTTCTTGTAAAAACCCAGAGTTTAAAGATGACTTCTTCCACTTGCCATAATCCATTGTGTGGGAGAAACAGACATACAATATCATATTGTTCCCTGTACGACACTTTGAGCTGTACTTTCTGCTCTGAATACACTGAAACTCCACTTGAGGCTACAGCAATTTCCATGCAGGAGGCAAAGGAGAATCTTGTATCTGATCTAATACAGGATAAATCAATGTGCACTCATTTATGGCTTATAGTTCCCATCAGCTCAAGGAGAGACACTGTCCTAGAGTTTCAAGGCTATCCATGCTGCCTTTGTATATAGAAAACATACCTCGCACTTTGAGATATTTTGAGAACCCCATTCGAACACTTCCCAGGAGTTCGGGTGAGGGACTGGAAATCACCAAACCCCTGCTGATTCTCACTGTTTTCAGTATGCGATTTTGGGAAAGGTCATGCAAGGATTGCATCCCCATTTTCGCCTTCTACAGAAATTCAGTTAATATTAGTCATTCACCTCGGATAGGTGCTGAGAAGCTTAATTAGAGTGTGTACAGCACTCAGAGATTCTCAGATAAGATGTACTAGGGAAGGGCAGCATCATATTAATTAGCGTGGATTCAAGTGACAAAAGTGCTTCTCTCTCCCTCTTTCAGCTGTTGGAGCTTGAAAAATTACCCAGCACTACAGTCCTACACGTTGTAGTCAGAAAACCATCGGCACCACAGGGACCACGTTTTTCTGAATGTGGTCTGAATTCCCGTCAACTTTGCAGGACTCTGACCTCTCGCTGTGGCTGTAAACGGGAGCTCCCTGGAAGACGTGTATCCCAGCACAAGCCAAGGAAGGCAGAGTTTTAATATTCCTCCCCATGCAAGTATTTTCTCCCATTAAGTGCTTAAGAGCTGTATGAGTAGGGAGATTAATTTTTGCAGCTGGACGTTTTCTTTAAGAATGTAATTTTCCGCACAGTTTTCTCATTTACCTGTCTGTTATTCTAACCCCAAGACATTCACTTACCCAGAAGAGGACTCTTCTGCAGCGTTCGGAAAGGAATACACTCTTGCACTTTAGTCCTTTCTTTTTACACCTGCAACAGGCTTGCTTTCAGAAAACCCTAATACTACTTATTTCAACCCAGTAACTTGTCTGCATTTCCAGACAAACACCAAGAGTCCAAAACTACAAATTCATTTATCCAAGAACCTGATTGTAACAAAGCTATATCAGGGATCAAGTTTTTTTTTAAAAAAAGCACAAGAAGCTCCTTAAAAAACATGAGAGTTGATATACAGAAATCACACATACACAGCACTTAGCGAGACGGTTGTGACAGGCTGGAATATGGATTAAAATTTAGAGAGGTTCACTGACATAGCAACACAAAACAAGAGTGCAACTTAATTACTATCAACCTCGGATGCATGATTTAACACAAGGGCGGTTACACCCACTTTGTCTTTCCCTTGATGTCACCTGGGAAGAGGATGATGGGTCCTTCACTGCAAACACTCCCAGCTGGTATCTGGGGACAGACTTAAATAAAAGCTTTGCATTTAACCTGCCGCCAAATCCCTCAGAGTCGATGGTCAGGCACAGTAACAAGTGAGCTACTCCTCCAAATTCTGGCTGAATATTCTATTATACGAGATTTTAGGCATAAAGAAGACAAAATCAGAAGGAAACAGCCTCTTGACTTTCCCTGTCCCCATGCCCTCATCATCATCCCAGCAGGCTCTCCCTCTCCTGAGAAGTACTTCTCACATACTCTTTTTCCCTGAAAAAGACAAGCCTCTGAATAAAAACATGAAGTTACACAGTGCTGTTAATGTCATTTCAGTCCTCAGCAGAGAAGTGGAGGCAGAGCAGAGGGGAAACATTTGAATTCCTCACAGACTCCGTGAGACACAACTTTGTTGCATTTCACAGTAGATTTTCTTCGCAGGCGAAGAGGAAAGTTGGACTACATGTTCTGTTTTTTAAACAACCTTACTTTTGCAAGTAATGGCGTTAGTCTGCTCACTCACTAATTTAAGCTTCCCACTTCTCAGAGATAAACGTGCCTTTCAAGTTGTTTATGCCAGACTTCCGCTCTAATCTTTCATCCCACTCCTGCAGTACCCACTGACTTCAGAAGGCTCCGTATCATTCAGTATCACTTGCATAGAATAAGCTTTATATTTTTTCAGCAAATTCAACTTTAACAGTGATTAAAACATATAGCAAAATAACGGTTCTTCTATACCAAGAGACACTCAATTTGAAGAATTCCAGGAAATGAATTCTCAAAAACCACACAGTGATTTTTTAAGAAGCACAAAATTGGTCCCTAAACAATTTCCCTGTATTTCAACAGAAGCAGATTGTGGAATATTTTTATTTATTAATATGGTCATTCTCATGCTTGTGCTTTAACACAGTCATGTTGGTTTTAACCAAATGATAAACCTCACATAACTACTTCTTTAAAGGGATGGGAGGCAGATGGAAGAAAAAGATGAGAGAAGAGTGATTAAAATGAGTCACAAGAATGCCTATAAATACACTAGTGGACAGAGGAAGCATTCTCTCCTCTATGTAACTTAAAAAGAGAGAGCTACATTTTAAAAGACAAACAGATGCAAGAGAGCAGATGCAACGGAGCAACGATGCAGCAGCGCTTAAAAGAAAGTCAACTGGGCAATTTAGCCAGGGATGTGTATGGCAGGGGTGGGAGAGGAGGAGGGAGGAGGAATATTGATTGTCAGAAACTAGCTACTGGCTCAGGAAGTCACAGAAGGAGAAAATTAAGGGAACCCCTATGATTGCAAGACAGAAATCAAATCACAGAGTCACAGAGGCAGTAGGAATAGAGGTATAATGTAGAAAAAAGGGATGCCAGGCCAGGAAACGATTTGTTACAAATGCTAAGCTTGTGGCAGCAAGGGCTTGAAGAGGATCGCAAGACCTGTGCATACACCTGCAATGTCAATTGGAAGTCAAGGGATGTGTTGGACAAAACTGCTCGAATACATTCAGTGAGCTGTAACATAAAACAGAAACTCACTGAACACGCTCAAACACATCTGCTGTTCCCATCTCACCTAGCGTGGGGCGATGGCTTTAACAAAGATATACAGAGGAGAAAGCAATGCTTCTAAGAGATGGTGGCTTTTGTTTCCCCCCCTCCCAACGCTCATAGGCTGGCTCTGTCTCACTAAACACCTGGGGCTAACAGGAGTATGAATATATTGTCTACAAGTACTCCAGGTTCTTTGACAACAATACGCTAAAGATGTTAAAGGGATTTATCAACACGCATCACTTATTGCAAAAATCAGAATGTAAACTAGAAATAGGCAAAACAACAGTTGCAAAGGACAGATGCTTTATGGCGCTAGGAAAATACGACATGATGTCATTGCAGCTGCTGCACCTGACAGCTCGGGCCGGTGGCAGGGCACGGCGGGTCAGTGCCAAGGAAAGGAGACGCTCTGGGCCAATGTGGAGGAAAGGAGAGTTGAGCTTAAGGACAGTGAGGTCACAGGTTATTACACGGAAACCACAAAAAAATGTGTGTTAGAAGTGGCATTGGTAGGACCCGTCCACCCAGCGTCCTCCACCCCCTCGGGTGGGTGCTGTGGGTAAACAAGCAACACAATAAGCAACTTCCTGATCTGATTTTCTCAGGCAGCCGCCGGGACGCTGAATGACATCTCTGAGAGTTTCAGGTCCTGGCAAGCGCACGGAAGAGCAGCCACCACAGAGCGAAAAACAAGCGAGGCCATTGCAGCGGGCAGGAAACAACGACAAAGCAATCTTACTTTCGTTAGGCAGCTCCTCCCGATCCAGGTCATCAAGAGGGGCTGAGGCACTGCTTCCACTGTCGTCCAGGGTGAGGATGAGGGGAACGTCATCATCCATGCTCACAGCCATCCTGTCCCTTCAGAGGCTCCTACTCCAAGAACTTTAAATAACGCCTTTTTCAGTTACAGTTGTAAAACGCTTATATCAAAAACTCTCCCCAGAAAGTCTTCCATCAGGGGCGTCTTCTAGACATAAGAATATAAAGGTATGTGTACCCATCTCTGGAGACCACAGTTCAAAAAAGGATCTAGTTATTTGCTTTTGAAAAGCAGCGCAGGATGCTAGACTCAATGGCAGTATTTATGCAAAAGCTAAATTCAAAAAGTCAAGTCTGGGCTGCCTATTTCAGTCAGTGCACGGCTCGCAGTACGGCACGGAAGCAAAAGAAGGTGCTTCTTGACAAACTCCTGACCGCTCAGCACAAGAAGCAGGCAGGCGTGACGCATCTGGAGCCAGCATGATGCTAAGTGTCACCGTCACACATGGCTCTTTCCCCTGCCATGCCAAAATGCCTCGATTTCAGGTGGGGAGGGCAAAGAGGGAGAAAAAGAGGCCAGTTTGGGTCTGCACACATCAAGTTCCTGTAGGCTTTTTGATGTCACTGTCACAAAGTCACGGATTTCCTTAAAAGGTGGAGGGAAAGAAGAATCACGCAGGCCCTGGACAGCGTTACAGGGACGCTCCGCGACCGGTGCCGCCACGCAGCGGTGACTCTCCCCGTCTCCTTCCTTGCAGGCCGTGGCGAGGGCAGGAAGAAGTCACGGCGGAGGCCGCATCTCCCGCAGCAACAGGCCGACCGCGCCGCTGCTGAGCGCGGGCCCCGCGCCGAGCTGCCCCGCGCCCGCAGGGGTGCACCGAGGGCCGGGACGTGAGCCTTCGCGGCGGACACTCAGGCAGAGCGGCCCGGACCGGGCTCCTCCCGCGGCCTAGGAGAGAGGGACACCGAAACGGGGCTGTCACCGCGCTGTGGAGGCCCCGGCCCGGCCCCCCCCTGGCCCCGCCGCCCCCAGCCCGCGCAAACCGGCCCCGCCGCCCTCCCCGCCCGGCTTCTGGCGAGCCCTCGGGCAGCCCGCAGGTGCGCCTGCCCCCCGCCAGCCCCTCATGCCTGCGGCCCCCGGGGACCCCCCGCCGCCGGCACCCGGACACGGCCCGGCCCCGCCGAACCGGCGTCCGCGGCCGCTGCGACACCGCTCCTCAGCGCCCGGCGCGCACGGCCCCGCCCCGCCGCCTCTCATTGGCCGCGGCGGCGCGGGTCTCTCCCGGAGAGGCCGAGCCTCCCTCCCTCCCGCCAATCCACGCTCCGTGCTGGCTCCGCCCCGCCCCCCGCCGGCCCTCGGCCCCTGCGAGAGGATCCGGATTATTCCCGCCTCTCCTCCTCCTCCCGCCCGCACTTGGTCTCGTCATTGGGTAGCGGCGCTGCCTCTCCGGCCAGACGGAGATGCTGATTGGCCCGAGGTGGCGGTGGGATAAAAACATCACGCCTCAGCCACGGGAAGGAAGGGGCGGGCTCTCGGGGAGCGGAGTGCGGGCTGCCATTGGCTGTGCTGAGGCCCCGCCCTTGGGGTCAGAGGTGAGCGGAGCGGTCACCTAGCAACGGCGGACGCAGGCGGAGCGCGGGAGCGCCGAGGCCCTCCCCGAGGGGAGCCCCCGGCCCGGGACCCCCACGGCCCCGTGCCGGGCCGCTGCCCCCGGCCTCGCCTCAAGGAGATGTTTCTGTTTCCAGGCCCCGGTCCGGGGGAGTCGGTGGCTGCAGGGAAGAGATGGGCCCTGAGGAAGGGCAGCCCAGCCCAGCGCAGCCCACGAGGCAGCGGGTGCCGCAGCTGCCGTGAAGGGCCAAGGGCCCCGTCGGTGAAACACGACGCTCCCAAGACCCCAGGATTACCTCCGTTCCTGATGAGGTGAGGATTCTCAAGCCGGAAGCGAGCAGCCCGGTGCGTAATGCATAAACGTGTTCCATTGGCCCAGGCTGAGCATTTCTCTCGCAGGAACCCACTGAGCCAGCTCCCCAGGACAGTCCCTCTGAGCCTAATCCAGCCTGATAAATTTGATTTTGCACCAGCAGGCTCCCGTCAGCATTACAAATGGGTAGATAAGGCCTCTGTCCCGCTGGAGCATCCCCCTTGCTACCAGAGCAGGGGTGTCCAGTCTCAAATTACCAACATCTTTGCAAACGAGCCTTTCTTCTGCCCACCTGATGCCTCACCGTGTCCTCCCCTTCTCAAAGGTATTTCTTTCTTTGTGTGATCCTCCAAGGCTGGGTTTACAAGGAGAACAATGTGATGAGAGATCTCAAAAATAGCTTTCAAGAGCTGGCTAAAAGACTTACAAGACCTGCATCCCGCAGACCAAGCGGGAAGCAGTGAAACAGCAGAAACAGGAGCTGCAGGCTTCCCTGAATAAGCGTGCTGAGCTACAGCAGGACACTTGGCACCTAAGGGCACAACTCAATACACTCGTATTAGAGCACTGAGAATCAGCGCTGGTGCTCAGAAAGGTAGTGCAGGAGGAGACTAAACCTGTCGTAGTGCCGTCAGGTCAGGCTGCTGCCTGGTCATTACCTGGCAGGACGCATATGACGTTTTTCAGAGCGTACCTGCTCCATCCCAGTGCTCTGCTGATTTCAGTGGGAAGCAGCCCTGTAGCAACACAATTGCAACCACCAAGCAAGGAGCTTACTCACAGGACCGCCTTTTCTCCCTCTCCCCACTGACTCAGCTCTGAAACCACCTCTGCAAAGTGCTGTGCCGGTCTGGAGAGGCTGCATGCTAGCCAGAATGCAGAGCAGCGAGGCTACCGCAGACTGAGCAAGGCATGTGCTGAAAAACAAGTGAGCTGGTATGGGCTAAGCAGAGCAAACGTAATACTGCCTGCACATAAAATCGTCTTTTATAGTTGTTTGTAGCACCGAGGGCTGGGCACAGCTGACTTTGGAAGCTAAGCAGTTCCCAGATTGTCTGGTGCTTTGCTGAGAGACACAAGACAAGGAGTCAGGGTTGAGTCAGAGGTGGAGACTATGATTTATCACAATGCTGAGCAGATAGAAAACCAAGATATAAAGCAGCGGCAGGCAGGAGTCCCAGCTGTGATTCAGGCCTCTGTATCAACAACTCTTGCCTGAGCTGAGCATCGGTGACACTGGACAGGGTGAATCTGGAGCTAGGAAACAACTGAACGTTTCCCCCATCTCATTTTATTCAGACTTGGTGTTTGCTCCACACAAGCACCAGCCTCCTACAGGCAGGGCAGCCCACAGCAGTAACAGAGCATCTTTTGCTCCCGTGCTGGACTGCACAGCTTTGGTGGAACAAAAGGACTGGGCAGTAGTAAAGCGTCAAATGCAAGTGAGAACCGCAGTACAAAATCCAAGCAACCCATTTACATTTTAACCAACATTGTCCTTGTGGTGTAAATAGCGAGGAAGTGCCAGTTCTGACCTCCTGATGGCCTGGAAGCCCTCAGTGACAACCTGGGCCAGTGTGGGACAGGAAAGCGTGTGGCTGATGCGATGGGCTCCAGCTTACCCCACTGATTCGTTGGAGCCTGAACACAGCAGTGGGGGTAAACTGGCCACCCCTGACCATACAAGCCACTGTCAACTTGTTTTTCAGATAAAATCTCTCTTCATTTTAAGAAGCTTCATCTTCTGGAGTACTCCAGCACTCCAATATTGCACTTTGTGTCCTGCTTACGGGTTCAGCGGTTCTCTGCTGCTTAGATTTTGGGGCAGTTACCCCAGTTTGCTGACGACTCACCTCACTGGATCTGACTCATCCACCTGCTGCTAGGGAACAGGGCTCTCGCTTTTGTGTCAATCCTTAACCCTCTTGTCTCCATCTAGTGTCCAAATCACACTTCGGTTTCTCGCCCAGCCCACTTGAGAGACCTGCAGGCTTAACAGCTTGCATGTCACTGTGCCGACGTGCAAATTAAGCTGAACAGGCTCAGATTCACGTCAGCACCCCCAACGCCCCCTCTGAGAATCATAGAATCACAGAACCATTGAGGTTGGAAAAGACCTCTAAGATCATCGAGTCCAACCGTCAACCCAACACACCATGCCCTCTACACCATGTCCCTAAGCACCTCATCTACACGTCTTTTAAATACTTCCAGGGATGGTGGCTCGACCACTTCCCTGGGCAGCCTGTTCCAAGGCCTGACCACTCTTTCAGTAAAGAAATTTTTCCTAATATCCAATCTAAACAACTTGAGCGCAACTTGAGGCCATTTCCTCTCGTCCTATCACTGGTTACTTGGGAGAAAAGACCGACCCCCACCTCGCTACAACCTCCTTCAGGTAGTTGTAGAGGTCTCCCCTCAGCCTCCTCCAGGCTGAACACCCCCAGTTCCCTCAGCCGCTCCTCATCAGACTTGTGCTCCAGGCCCTTCACCAGCTTCGTTGCCCTCCTCTGGACACGCTCCAGCACCTCCATGTCCTTCTTGTAGTGAGGGGCCCAAAACTGAACACAGGATTCGAGGTGCGGCCTCACCAGTGCCCAGTACAGGGGCACGATCACCTCCCTGCTCCTGCTGGCCACACCAGTTCTGATACAGGCCAGGATGCCATTGGCCTTCTTGGCCACCTGGGCACACTGTCGGCTCATGTTCAGCCGGTTGTCAAGCAGCACCCCCAGGTCCTTTTCTACCACGCAGCTTTCCAGCCGCTCTTCCCCAAGCCTGTAGCGTTGCATGCAGAGAAGGCCCTAATTGTTTTCACGTCCCTACAGTTTTTACCGAGGTGGAGAAAAGCTGCTGGATTGCCGCAACGCAAAGCATAGAAAGGGGCCAGAACACTCGATGCTAATCATAAGGATCCCCACCTTCTCAGGTGTTTAATAACGTCAGTTATTCTTGCTTCCTCTCTGCCAGGGTGGCTGGAGCACCGAGCCCCAGAACTGCTGGCTCCCCCTCACCCTCCTCCTCTGCGTGGCTCACTAGTGCGCTGCGCAAGGAATAAACCTCTGCTGAGTGCCACCAAAACTACCTGTCCCTGGCCTTCTGCAGGCGGACACGGCCTGGCTCACAGCGTATTAGCTGGGTTACCGCACCACTGATATAACCTGCTTCTCAGCAAAGCTCTCGGCTCAGGCTCAGCCCCGTCCAAACCACAGAGTTGTGGCCTTTTCCTAAGAGCGGTGGCCCTGACCTGCCCGTGCCTTACTCGGCCAGAGTCCCCACCAAAGGACAGAGGCTGTCTGCAATGTAGGCAAGCTGGAGGGCAGGTTCAAAGGAGCCCGAAGGTATTTGGACCTGGCACCTCTTGAAAAGCCCCATTCAGGCACATTTCCTTTTTTGGTCTCTTTGGGAAGGCTCAGTTCAGCAGCCGGGGGCAATTCTACCCGGATCTGGGATGAGTAAAAGGATCCCTCCATAGGGATGTGCAGGGAAAACCTGCTGAAGGTCCTCAAGCCTGCAGTAACTGGCGTCTGCTGTCTTGCCAGGCTGAGCAAGAGGCACTTCATGCTGTCTGCACCGAGGAAAAGGCTTGGCCCCGACGGAGAAACACACTGTGCTTACCTACTGTTCCTGACTGAGGAGGAGCGCTGAGTGCGCAGGAGAAGAATGAGCGGGACGTGAGGGAGACGGCCATGACCTGTGCTGCCACCCGCTTCCAGAAAAGCTGCTTGTTCCAGACACTCCTCACGTCGAAGACGAAGAAAAAGGGAGAGGCAAGAAGGCCAAGAACTAAGCACAAAATCCATCCTCTGTCTTCCATTCTTTCCTCCCAGCATGGCTGCTCGCTCCCCTGGGGCTCAGCTCTCCCAGATTACAAGCACTAACTGAGATAGCACTTGCACTAAGGCCTGAGCCTGCCAGGGCTGGCTGTCACAGACAGAAGACATCAGAGCAGTGGCACGACGACATGTCTCACTATTTTAGGTTGAGCTCTGTTGCCTTTTAAAAGCAAGAATAACCTTTCTTGCCAACAGGACTGGACCAGGAGTGTCCCTCCTGGCTGGCTTTCCTAGCTTCAGTGCCCTTCATGCGCTGGAGTGGGTCAAGGCCCAATCCAGCTGCTGCTCAATGTGGCAATAAAATAATTTCTGGGGGCAGAATGATGCCCTTAACCTGGCTCGGTTTGTCCTTGGGTGAATTTGAGAGAACATTTCCCTTTGCGTGGGGGGCAGTTACCAGACTCCCTGCGTTCCCTGACCTCAGCAGCTCGTCACTGCAGCCTCCCTTCCCAGGGCAGCAGTGACACTGCCTGCAAACCCCGAGTCACCCGGCTTGCGTCCTTTGTCTGCCTCCCTACTTGTATTCCTAAAGACCGAGTTGCTCTTTCCCACCTCGGGAATGGAAATCGAGGAGGAGCTGCTTTGCTCAGACAGTCTTTGGAGACGCTAGCTGTGCCCAGATCGCACAGCAGCATCCTGCAGAGCAAACACAAGGCCCCAGCAGATTTGCCTTGGATCGTTTATTTGGTGACGAGCACGGCGTTGCTGTGAGCGCACCTCACAACCCTCAGTACAAACCACAGCATTGTGTGTCCACTCGGCATGTCCTCATCACCAGAAGCTGCTGAAATCCCTCTGGCAGATCCTTCTCTGTCACAAAACCCCATCCAGCTCGGGGCATCCCACTGCCAGCAGGACGCAGGGTGATGCCATTCCTCACCTCTCTGCTCGTCCTCCCTTCTCCTTCCTTGCCAAAAGGAGACCATTAAAGCACTGATGAAATGGAGCAAGGCCAGCAGAGAGCCACCAGGACGGTCAGGGCTGGAGCACATGTCCCATGCGCAGAGGCTGAGGGAACGGGGCTCGTTCAGCCTGGAGAAGGGAAGGTTTCAGGAGGACTCAGAGCAGCCTCCCAGTACCTGTGAAGAGGAGGCGACTGTGAGGTCTGAGCCAAGCGCTGTGCTCAGACGCACAGCAGAATGAGAGAACAGGCACAAACCAGAACAAGCAAGGCTCTGACTGCATATAAAGGGAAACTCTCCACCCCAAGGACAGTCAAGCAGCGGGAGGGGGTGCCAGAGCGGTTGAGCAGCCTCTGTCCTTGAGGGTTTCCACCACCCGGCTGGATAAAGCCCTGAGCAGCCTTGCTTGAGCCCATAGCTCACCTGCCTGAGCAGGAGGTTGGGCTACAGACCTCCCGCAGGCCCGTCAAGCCCAAGCGATCCTGCGATTGTACACGACAGGCAGGACGAAGCAGGACTCCTCTGTCCCCAGGACTGGTCGGCGGGGGTCCCCGTCAGGGCCCTCGGACTTTAACTGCCCTAGCCAGCCTCGCCTGGGACCTCCACCCCAGTGGCACCCTCTGCTCCCCGGTCTGGGAGCTCCACCTGAGCTCAGGCCCTGCCTGTCCCCCCCCGAGCTTCGCTGCAGGTGTACCTGTGCCTGGCCCTTCTCCTGCTGCAGGCAGTCCCGTCTCCTGCTGTTCTGACTTCCCGGCTGGACTTCCTGGACAGAAGGAACCTGACTCCTTACCATTCCTCATCTGATGACCACTGGACAGTCAACGGAAGCTGCTGTTACCACCAAGGCTGTCCCGCTCCGGTGCTGCGGTCACCCTCAGCTCCTGGCTCATCCTCCCACGCGGAGCGGCCCCATCCTTCATTCGCAGCCACGAGAGGCCCCAGGGTCCTCGCAGACTCGCTCACGAGGTCAGGCCCCACCTCGGGTAGGTTAAGGCCGTATTTACGTCCAGAGGGATGTTTGGCTTCACTTCCAGGGAGGCCTGGGTTTGCAACCACCCACTGCCTTGGAGTTCATGGCCGAAGAAGGTCCGGACATGCTTTTTGATCGACCCCTCATCAGAGGGCCTCGGGGGGTCGCAGGGGCTGTCAGAGGGCTCTGGTTTTTACACCTTTCAGTCTTGGGGTTGTCCGAAGCCAGGCGGAGCCCATCTGAGGAGGTGTGCAGCCGGCTGAGAGACTGGGAACGTCCTCTGCAGGGAGCACCCCGGCCTTCGGAGCCCAAATCGCTCTCGGGACGCTTCCAGACGCAGGACTTGTCCTTACGGCCCGCCTCAAAGCCTGCTGTTGCCGGAGACGCAGGGGCTCGCGGGTGGACGGCTCTCAGGGGGGTCTCCCTGGAGCGGGGGGAAAGGCCGGGCTGGTTTCGGGGGGCGGGCGGAGGGCTCCAGAGCAGCGGGTGGAGCTTGGCTACGTCTTCCTTCCTCATCCGAGGCGCTGCCCAGGCCGGACCCTCGGGCTTGGCACCAAAGAGGGACTCGTCGCAGTAGGACGGAGTGTGACTTCTCAACCTTCACGGGGCAGCAAGGAGACAGAGCCGTGTTTGTTAAGGCGGGCAACGACAGCACGGAGACCCGGCCGCTGCGCGGGGGCGCTCACGGGGGACAAACCCTCGCGGGTCCGTGGAGGGAGGCTGAGCTTCGCCCCAGACCCTCCCGAGGACCCCCCGGGGCCAGCCCAGCCCCCGCCCCGGGGCCACCGACACTTAGTGAGCCCCGAAAACCCGGGGCTGCGCGCCGGGCTGGCGGGAGCGCCCCGTGCCGCCGCTCACCTGCACTTACTGCTCGGCCGGGGGCCGCCGCCACCGGGAGGAGCCGCCGCCGCTGCCCAGGGAGGCGCGAAGCCGGGCGGCGCCGGGCGGGCCCCCGCGGGGCTGCCGAAGAGCGACTCGTCCACGAAGGACGCCCGCGCCCGGCGGAGGCCCCGGCCCCGGCCCCGGCCCCGGGCCCGGCCCCCCCGCGGCAGCGCGGCAGCGGCAGCGGAGCCGCCTCCCGCGACCGGCCCCGCCGCACGCATGGCCGCGCGCCGCCCGGGGCGGGGATGGGACCGGCCCCGCCCCTTCCGGGCCCGCCCCTTCCGGGCCCGCCCACCACACGTGCTTCCGCCGCCGCCGCTAGCGACATGGCGCCGCCGCGGGCCCGCCGCCAGCTCCCGGGAGCGCCGGTAGGGGCGGGGGGGCGGGACCGGGGAGGGTCTCGAGGGCGGCGGTGCCGGTGTCCCCTGTGCCGGTGTCCCCTGTGCCGGTGTGCCCGGTCCCGGTGTGCCCGGTCCCCACGTGCCGGTGTCCCCTGTGCCCGGTACCGGTGTGCCCGGTCCCTATGTGCCGGTGTGCCTGGTCCCCGTGTGCCGGCGTCCCCTCTGCCCGGTGCTGGCGTCCTTGGTACCAGTGTCCCCAGTGCCCATGTCCCCGGTACCGGTATCCCCAGTCCCCGTGTGCTGCTGTCCCCAGTACCGGTGTCACTGGAACCAGTGTCCCCAGTACCAGTGTCCCCAGTGCCAGGTGCCAGTACCGGTGTCCCTGCCCGCCAGGCCGGCAGTGCAGAGCTGCAGTGCCCTGGCACTGCCGGGTCACCCATCGCCGCAGCCGTGTCCCCGCTGTCCCCAGGTCCCCGCGCCCCCGCTGCCCGCCTTCCCCGCCGCCGAGGAGGACGACGGTGCCGACGCCGAGCCGGACACGCGGGCCATGGTGCGGGCCCGGAACCAGAAGAAGAAATCCGGGGGCTTCCAGTCCATGGGTGCGTGCGGGGCGGGGGGCAGCCGTCCCCAGGATGGGGACCCTCCCCTCCTGCCCGCGCCCCCTCACCTGTCCCCGTCCCCGCAGGCCTCAGCTACCCCGTCTTCAAGGGCATCATGAAGAAGGGCTACAAGGTGCCCACCCCCATCCAGAGGAAGGTGAGCGCGGGGGCGGCGGGACCCCTGCCCTGGGCTGGTGGCGGTGGGACAGTGACAGTGACGGCGGGGCGGTGTCTCGCAGACCATCCCCGCCATCCTGCGCGGCCGGGACGTGGTGGCGATGGCGCGGACGGGCAGCGGGAAGACGGCCTGCTTCCTCATCCCCATGTTCGAGCGGCTGAAGGCGCCCAGCCAGGCCGGGGCACGCGCCCTCGTCCTCTCGCCCACCCGTGAGCTGGCCCTGCAGACCCTGAAGTTCACCAAGGAGGTACGGGGGACAACGGGGACGACAGGGACGAGTGGGGACAACGGGGGCGAGTGGGGACAACGGGGGCAAGGGGTTTGGTTCAACGCCCCCCTGACGTGTTTCTTTCTCACCCCACAGCTGGGCAAGTTCACAGGCTTGAAGACAGCCCTGATCCTGGGAGGAGACAAGTAAGCTGTCCCCGTGTCCCCACCGGTCCCCGCTTCCCTAAAGCCTCCCCAAAACCTGGTGAGGGGCTGAGCTGCCCTGTGCTGCCTGGTGCCGCCCCAGCCTCTCCCCGCTCTCGCAGGATGGAGGACCAGTTCGCCGCCCTGCACGAGAACCCCGACATGTGAGTGGGGTGCGGGGAGGGGACCTGGTGCGGAAATGGCCCCCAAGAGCTACCCGCCGTCTGGGGACAGCGCTGGTGTTTACAGCCAGTGTGTCTTACGGACGTGTCCCGGTGTTCCCCTGGAGCACCTTCCCGTGCTCCCCATGGGGTCAAGGGGGTCTCTACTGGGTCTTCCTTGGGTCGGATTTGGGAGCTGCACCCAGGATAGTGTGGGGACGCCGTCCCCCCACACCTGGTCCTGTCACCAGCTCTGTCCCCGCAGAATCATCGCCACCCCCGGGCGCCTGGTGCACGTGGTGGTGGAGATGAAACTGAAGCTGCACACCGTGGAGTACGTGGTGTTCGACGAGGCTGACAGGTCAGCGGGGTGCAGGGGGGTCCCCAGGGGTCCCCAGGGCTGGCAGTGTCCCCGCCTGTGGGCTGAGCGACGGCGGGAGTGAGGTGCCCTGGGGGGTGGCAGGGCTGGGCACGGAGGGACCGAAGAGGCGCTGCCATGTCCCGTGTCCCCTCCCCGGCAGGCTCTTCGAGATGGGCTTCGCCGAGCAGCTCCAGGAGATCATCGCCCGGCTCCCGGACTGCCACCAGACCGTCCTCTTCTCCGCCACGCTGCCCAAGCTGCTCGTCGAGTTTGCTCGGGCCGGTGAGGGGCGCGGGGCAGACGGCAGCAGGGGGGCTGGGCCTGGGGGGAGCCGGGGGATGGGGGCACGGCACGGTCCCACAGCTGGGCTGGGCCCAGGGCTGGCGACACTGAGCTGGGTGTCCCCAGGGGCTGGTCCCAGTAGCCTCCCCCGTGCGACCCACGTCCTGCGTGTCACCACATCCCACAGGCCTCACCGAGCCGATGCTGATCCGTCTGGATGTGGAGTCCAAACTCAGCGAGCAGCTCAAGGTGAGAGGGGCCGGGGGGGCTCGAGATGGGCTTTGTGCCCCCCACTCCCCGCAAGTCACCCCGCGGTGGCTCCAGGCTCTCCAGGAGGGGACAGGAGGGGTGGCGATGTCTGGTGTGGGGCCGCAGAGGGCTGAGCTCTGCCCTCCCTTTGCAGCTGGCTTTCTTCCACGTGCGCGGGGACGACAAACCGGCTGTGCTGCTCCACCTGCTCCGGAGCGTGGTGAAGCCCCAGGACCAGACGGTTGTCTTTGTGGCCACCAAGCACCACACGGAGTATCTCAAGGAGGCAAGTGGCATTTGGGGGTGCCCAGCATATACCCCTGTCAAAGGGCAGGCTGCCGGGGGCGCCTAGGACCCCTTTCCGGACCCACGTGGGGTCTGCATCTACGGGCACATCCCTGCTGAAGCCTCTGTTTCGCTGGTTTGAAGGAGAAATCCCAGCATATGTGATCGTGGAGGTGCTGCATCCACCTGCTCATCGGAGAGAGGGGGGAGCGCAGTGGGATTTGGGGGTCCGGGTGGGCACCCTGGGATCTCAGGGCCCTGGGAGCTGGGGGGCCCTGTCCCTTGGCTGAGGGTGCATGCCCGGGTGGGGTCTGATCTCTCTTCCCCCCTCCCCAGCTGCTGGCGGCGCAGGGCATCCGCTGCACACACATCTACAGCTCGCTGGACCAGACCGCCCGCAAGATCAACATCGCCAAGTTCGCCCAGGGCAAGTGCCCGGTGCTGCTGGTCACCGACGTGGCCGCCCGCGGGCTCGACATCCCCATGCTGGACAACGTCATCAACTACAGCTTCCCCGCCAAGGCCAAGCTGTTCCTGCACCGTGTCGGTGGGTGCCGGTGCCCCGCGCAGGGGTCCTTGCAACCTGGGGGTCCCTCAGGGTGACAGGGAGGGTGCGAGTGGGCTGTCCCTTGTCCCCTGTTTTTCCCATCCCTGTGCCCTGCTGGGCTGGCAGTGATGTCCCTGACTTGGTGGGGATATCTTTGGGGCAGGAGGTCGCCGTGTTGTGACATCAGGAGACAGGCTGGGGACAAAGCAGGGGCAGGAATATCCCTGATTTCCCAGCTGGACTGCAGGGGCTCTTGGGGGTAGGGCTGATGCCTTCCGTTTAGGATGGCACCACGGTGGGCTCCCCTTTGCCCCCTTCCCCAGCGACCCACAGCCCCTTGCCAGCCATGCCCGCCTGGTAAATGTCACGTGCGTGGGCTCCCGGGGCACCAGTGGGTCCCTGCCCGGGTGGGGGCAGGCTGGGCTGGCACCAGGTCTGGTTTCCCACTCTCCTCCTCCCCTTGCCAGGCCGCGTGGCCCGAGCTGGCCGGAGCGGCACTGCCTACTCGCTGGTGGCTCCTGATGAGATGCCCTACGTCTTTGACCTCCACCTCTTCCTGGGGCGCCCGCTCCTCCTCGCCGGTGCCCAGGAGATGCCCGCTGGTAAGGCAGACCTGGGTGCAGGCATCGGGGTGGCCGTATGTCCAAGCTGGGACGCTGGCCACGTGGCCGCTGTGGTTTTATCCTTGGCCCGTGCTGGAGGTGGTGATCTTGTGGTTGGCTTTCGTGCAGAAGGGCAGTATGCTCTCATTACTGGGGTGCAGCTGGGGAAGATGGGGTGCTGGGGGCTCTGACACACCCCGTGTGTCAGGGATGCTGATTTAACACCACCGAGCTCCTCGTGGCTGTTAGCTCTGCTCTGTTAAATCCTGGATTGCTGCCGTGCCCGCTGCAGCAATCCCAGGGTGGGTGCCAGCGAGGTGACACAGTGTCCCGCGGGCCGCAGATGCCAGCGGGGTCCTGGGCCGTGTCCCCCAGAGCTTGGTGGACGACGAGGAGTGCCTGCTGCTGACAGACCACGAGGGCTCGCTGGAGCTGCGGAGCCTGCGCCGCGTCGCCGACAACGCCCACAAGCAATACCTGCGGTCCCGGCCCGGCCCCTCGCCCGAGTCCATCAAGAGGGCGAAGGACCTGGACGTGTCCCAGCTGGGCATCCACCCGCTCTTCAGTGAGTGCCTCGGGGACGCCGAGGGGGGGGACCCCGTTCCTCTTGCCAGGGAGCTAATCTGTGCCCCGCTCCGTGCCCACATTCCCCAGGCGCTCGCTTCGAAGACACCGAGCTGGAGAGGCTGAAGTTCGTGGACAGCATCAAAACCTACAAGTCCAAGGCGGTGAGTTGAGACCCATCCTCGCCGGGGTGGGGTGGGGGGCAGGTCCGTGCGGCCGGCCGTGCAGCTCACCGGGGCTCGCGCTCCGCCCGGGAGCAGACCATCTTCGAGATCAACGCCACGTCCCGGACGCTGGCCAGCACCGTGATGCGGTCGAAGCGGCGCCACGACCATGCCCTCATCGAGAAGTACCAGCGCGGGCAGCAGGAGAAGCGGGCAGCGGCTCTCAAAGGGCAGGGGCTGTGCCCGGCTCCCCCCGGGCCCGAGGAGGGAGAAGAAGGAGAGGAGGAAGACCTCCAGGTAACAGGGCAGGGATGGGGGGTTTGCCGTGGATGTGGGAGCTGCTGCAAGGCAGCCTCGGCTGGGGCCCCCGGGCTGTGCCAGGGCTCGGGGGCTGGTGCAGTGACTGGTGGGGGGGACACGGCTTCTCCATCCCATCCACCATCCCCTCCCAGGACGTGTTCTCCACCGTGGTGGGCCAAAAGCGAAAACGGGGCCGAAGGGGAGAAGATGGTGCCAGGAAAAAGCTGCAGCAGCCAGCGCAGCGGGACGAGGACTTCTACGTCCCGTACCGGCCCAAGGACTTTGAGAGCGAGAGGGGGTGAGTCCGAGAGGGCTCCCGCTGCCGTCCTGCCCCGTCCTGCCCCGGGGGCTGCTCTCATCACCTGCCCTTTGCAGGCTGAGCGTGGGCGGCGAGGGCAGCCCCTTCGAGCAGCAGGCGGCCGGAGCCGTCCTGGATCTCATGGGTGACGAAAACCACAACCTCAACAAGAGCAAGCAGCTGCTGAAGTGGTGAGTGGGGTCTGCCCATGGGGTGGGGCGGGGAGATCAGGGCTGGGGTCCCACTGCCCTCCCCTCTCTCACAGGGACCGCAAGAAGAAGCGGTTCGTGGGGCAGACGGGCCAGCAGGACAAGAAGAAGGTGCGGACGGAGAGCGGGCGCTACATCAGCAGCTCCTACAAGAACAACCTGTATCCTGCCTGCCTGTGCCAAGGCGAGGGCTGGGGATGAGGGGGAGCGGGGCTGGACCCGCCGGCAGCCGCACGGCATCGTGCCCTGCTCCCGGGGAGCGATCCTGCGCCAGGGCAGTGGCCTGGGGAGGGAGGCTGGTCAACGCTGTGGTGGGTCGAGCGATGGGGAGTCGGGCGCTGGGGAGTCACCGCACGTTCCCTTAACCCACCCCGGCCCAGCTATGAAAAGTGGAAGCAGAAATACAAGGTTGATGAGCGCGACGAGGATGAGGAAGGTGAACGAGGCAGGGAGCAATTCAGAGGGAAGCACAGGCGCGGGCACGGTGAGTACCTGGAGCAAGCGATGGAGCCCCGCATCGCGTCCCCGCCACCTGGCTTTGGCCTCCGAGCTGAGCTTGGCTGTGTCCCCCCCGCAGGACCCGGGCAGCCCCCCGCCCAGGGCAGGGTGCGCTCAGAGCTGAAGAACAAGCAGCAGATTCTGAAGCAGCGCAAGAAGGCGGCCAAGCAGCGCTTCCTGCAGAGCGGGGGGCTGAAGCGCCTGAAGGCCAGGAACCGGCAGCGGGTGCAGGAGCTGCGGCAGATGGCCTTCGGGCGCCGGGTGGGGGCCGCCAAGAAGGGCAAGCTGCGGAAGAAGATGTAGGGGAGGGGGCCGTGCCCCAGCAGCTTCGCCCCATGCCCAGGCTGGGGGCGGGGAAGGAGACATTAAATACTTGGCTGGTTTTGCATCCTGACTCCTCTTTGTCCTTGCCATGGGCATCGTGCCTGGGATAATTCCTCCCCCCTTGGGCCACCCCCACGCGCAGTCCTGAAACAGCCGGGTGCTGCGGGTGCACAGCTGGGTTATATTTTGACAGGAGACGCCTTCGGAGATACCAACAGCCTGAACACGAGCAGCAGCTCCCCCTTCCTCCATGGCAGCCGGGTCCCGCTGCCCAGGGTGCCCCTTGCAGGAGGGTCCCCCGGGAGGTCGGGCTCTGCCCTGGGGTGCCCTGGCCCCTGCCCTGATGCGGTGTCATCCCAGTGTGCCTGTGCCGCTGCCATCCGTGTTGCCTTTTGTTGTGGGGGTTCCCAGGCTTGTCAGGGAGCGACCTCCATCCCCGGGGGATGCGGGGGGTCCTGTGGCTCCATGCTGGCCGTGGCAGCCTCTCCCCAGCCCCGGGAGCGAGTGGTTGTCCCCAGGGGCTATTCCCAGCTCGGAGGCACCCTGGCAGCCCCGTGGCGCAGTGGGTGCGTGCTGGTGGCTGCAGGCAAGCGTGGGGCACGCAGCCCCGGCTGCCTGGGGCGCAGCTCAGCACCGATGGCAGCCAGGTCCTGCATGCAGAGCAGCACCTGCAGAGATGGGACCTGATGCCACAGCCGGCCGGGGACATGGATGTCCCTGTGTTGTTCCCCCCCCCAGCTCCGCTGCCCAGGGGAGAGGGCTGCGCTGACCATGTCCAGCTGGGCCTCGGTGTCCTCCAGGGCCACATCCGTGGCGACCTTGAGCCGTGCAGTGGCGAGCTGGAAGAGGTTCAGCACTGCCAGCTTGATCTGCCCCAGCAGCAGGGTCTTCTGGGCGGCCGTGCTCTGGACGTGGGCCCAGCAGGACTCCTGAGGGACAGAGCGACAGACAGCCCTAGGCTCTCCCCCCAGCCGCGTGTCCCCTGCACCCCCCGGCTGGGACAGGGGGACCCGGGAGCCCTGGCTGTGTACCCCACCATGCACAGTTCTTGATGATGCTTTCTGGGCACGTGGGGACCCCCAGCTCAGCCCAGGGGGTGCTGCCCGGCTTCCCAGCACCACCACATTGGGCATCTCCCCTCTGCAGCATGCTTGGGGTCCATGCTGCTGCCCCTCTCCCCGGGGGGGTCCTTGGGCATTCTGTGTCCCCCCTTACCCTCTGGAGCACATCATGGCGGGCGGCCTCCAGGTGTGCACGGAGCTGGGTCAGCTCATCGTTGGTGCGCAGGAGCTCGCTGCTGGCCTCCTGCTGGTACTGCCGGAGCCGTGCCCAGCCCCGGGCCAGCCGCTCCTGCCCGGCTTCTGCCTGTTGCGCCAGGGCTGCGTGGACCCCCGCCAGCGCCCCGAAATGGGCCAGCGTTGCCGGGACGTCCTGGAACTGGGCAGCGGGAGGGGGCTGAGAGGCTGCAGGGGCTGCTGCCCTGGATGTGGTTGGGCCCCCGCAAGGGGCTTGCGGACGTGCAGGGTGACACCGCAGGATGGGGACCCGCACTCACCTGGCCCGTCCTGGCCAGCACGCCCCGCAGATAGTCGCCAAAGCTGCGGAGGCTCCGCAGGCGCCGGGCCAGGCGCTCCCTGTGGTGTAGCAGCTCTGCGAGCTCCTGGCGCAGGCGGGCAGCCTCAGCACCCTGCTCTGCCGCCCGCGCCCGCTCCTTGTCTGCCCGCCGCAGTGCCCGCTCCTGCCTCGCCGTCGAAGCCTGCGGTGTGGGGATGGGGTCAGTGAGGCCCCGACGGCCAGCCCAGCCCCGGCCCCCGCCCTGGCACCTTAAGGAAGGCATGGAATTTGAGGACAACGTCCCGGAGCTGGTCTTTCCGCTGGCCCAGCTGCTGCCGGCGCTGCTCCAGGCACTCCATCCTCTGCCGAAACTCCTGAGGGACCACCGGGTGCTGAGAGCATCGCCCCATGCCAGAGTGCCGGGCGGGGGGGACGGGCACCAGCCCATGAATTGTGCCTGGCTGGGGATGTGCCCGCCGGCTGCTTGTATCCCGTGGCATGCCACAGCCTGGGGGCTGCAGCCCCCAGGGCACATGGAGGGGCTGGGGGCCGCCCTTACCTCCCGCTGGCTCTGCAGCGCCCGTTCCACCTCCACCACCTCCCGCCTCTTCTGCAGCAAGCGTGTGGAGGGCAGCAGCGCGGCAGCATCCCACGCCGGCACCGTCCTGCCGCGGGTCGCGTGGAGCTCATGGTGGCCGGGTGGGGAGAGCCCAGGCAGGGTCACCCACCACTGTGGCACGACCAGGAGCCCCCCAGGGACCACCACTGCCTGCCAGGGCTCAGCGCGGGGAGCTTGGCCTGCTCTCCTGTCACCCACCCTCACCCCTGCCCATCCCTCCCGCTTCAGCCTCCTCCCCCTCGGAGACCCCCAGCACCACCGCAGTGTCCCAAGGAAAGGACGAGTCATGGCACAACCTCAGCTTTCTGGTTAGACCCCAGGGAATCCGCTGCCTCCCCGCAGGCCACAGCAGGGCAGAGGTGTCTGCAGCTCCCCGTTTCCGAGGGTGGCAGCAGGAGCTCTGCTCCCGGGGGGACCCCTGTGAAAGCCACCCAGGAGTGTGTCGGGCAGCACGTGGGCACGCCGGTGACCTGGCACCTCTGGATGGGGTGCAGGCGGAGATGGAGCCCTGACACTTACCAGGGTGCCCTTTCCTTCCTGGGTGCCCCAGCTGGGACACACCACAGCCCCCTGCCTGGGGACCCAGCACCCACCCAGCGACACCCACCCTGGCAGTGGCACCCTGGGGACCCAGCGATGGGAACATAAACTGACAGACCACCGGGGATGCGGGATGCGCTGGCCCCGTTGCCGAGCCCTGCTCGCCTCCAGCCAGCAGCATCTGTGTGGGAGCCGGGTGGGCAGCTGCCCGTCCCGCGGGGGGCATGGGGGGATCTCACTCACTGCAGCCGCAGCTCGTCCCGGAAAGCCGTGCGCAAATGCTCCTCCAGGTCGAAGGCCATCTCACCCGGTGCCTCCTCCTCGCCGAGGGGCCGGCATAGAGGAGCTGGGACGCGGGGCAGCCGAAATGGCGGCAGCACAACACCGTTGCCAGGGGCAGCCGGAGGCTCCCGCAGCTCCTGGGATTTTCCCGGCATGGCTCTGAGCATCGCCCGCGAGGGCGGGGTGCTGGGGACTGCCCCGCTCCCCCGGGGCCCAAGCAGAGGCTCCTCGGGGACAGCTTCCAGGTCGGTCCCCTGGGGCTCTACGGCCTCCCACCTGCACTCCAGTCCCCCCCAGCCCTCGGACCCGGCTCCAGCCCCTCAGAAACCTCCGTTCAGGCTCCATACCCCTTCAGAGACCACCGCGCACAACCGGACCCCAGCACTGCCCCGCCAAGCGCTCAGGTCCCCCCCACCCCTACCCCCTCAGCTCTCCTCCACCTCACATTGTTCTAACCCTCATCCCAGGGACGGCTCAGACCCCGCCGATTCACCCCCGGTGCATACGCTGCTCCTGTGTGCCCCAGGAGTGCCTCCCTTCCGCTCCACGTGCCGTCAGGTCCCCTTCGTTCCCCCTGCGCGTGTGCTCACGTCCCCCCATTACTCTCCAGACACATGCAGATCCCGTGTGCACTCACTTCTCCATCACCCTCGACGCACTCTCTCATACCACTCCCCACTTTACGCAGTTTGTTCCTCTGTTGCCCTCCTGCAGAGCCCTCCGCCCCCCTCCAACCTCCCTTCCGCCCCATCCTGCTCTGTTTGGCCATTCCCATGCGTGCGTGTCGATCCCCTCCCTCCCCCTCCATGCAAGCGCAGATCCCTCCCTGCTCTCCTCCTCCTCCCCCTTGCCCATGCTGTGCCTTTTCAATCTCCCCACTTACCCCTGCAGGGTGCTCAGACTTGATCTGTCCCTCCATCCCTTCCTGCACGCTCTGGCCCTTCTGACACCCACCCTACAGCTCCCCTCCACGCCTGCCCTGATCCTCGCGTGCGGATCCTGCTCCCCTCGTCCCCCCCCCGTACAAGCTCCCTCCGCGCTTTCCATCACGGCCAGGCATCCCCCTCAAAACCACACCGCAAGGTACAGATTAACTCCCGACTTAGATACGGAGCAACATTTCAGATGGACTTGGGGAAAAAATATTTATAACAAAAAAACCAATTAAGCCTCCCTAGACTCAGCATCACCCACGTCCTGCCCGTGCACCAGTTTCTTCCGTCATCCTGGCACTACTGCGGCCCCGCAGCGACTTTCTCCACCACGCTTCCCGCAACGCCAGCACCGCTCACGGTGACTAGGCCTGGATCCCGTACTGGTATTCGAGTCCCTCACAGGCATCAAGATGAGCGGGCTACTGGGACCCACTTCCCGAGCTCTGCCTGCGCTGGGTGCCACCTTGTTAAAAAGGACACCTGAGACAAAGAGCAAGGTGAAAAGAGGAGAGAAGAAACGGAAAAACATGGCTGGGGAAGGACGGAGTGAAAGCTGGGGAAGGGGCGAGTGGAGAAGGAAGTGGGGGTGCTCTGACCAAACCAGCCCGCGTGGCCTGCGCTCAGCCACACGGCAGCAAGGACGTGCTTGACGCCGGGTGTCCAGGCGGAGCTCTGCGTGCTTCTGCAAGAAGGGGTGGAAACTATGTGCCTCGTGCCTCTTCATCCCTCGTTTCCTGCGGAGAGACCCCGCTGTGCTGCTCGCCATCGTCACCTACGCAGGGCACAGAGCAGCAGCATCTCAGCAAGAGCCAACAAGCCAGACAACAGGAATTCCTCCCTCCCCAGCAGCTGCTGCTGGGAGACCCACAGCTTTGCTGGAGAGCAGGCGGCTCCTGCCCCAAAACTCGGCCAGCAGGCAGGCACCGGGGCTCACCTTCCGTAAGGCAGTTGAGGTAAGCAGCCTGGACGCTGTTCCCATTGACCAGCGCCATCGCCTCGTGCTTGGTGGAGCTGTTCATGGACTCCTCTTCCCCCTTCCCCTCATCGTCATCTTCTGAGTCCACCAGCACTAAGACATCACCTGAGTCCTGATTCCTGTGAACAGCAGAGCGAGCAGAAGTAGGCGGAAAGGCTGAGGACAGCCTGTCCTGACTGCTCCTCCCAGCCTGTGCCTCCCCTGCCTGTGACAACCTCTACACCAAAACGACCAGTTTTGATGGACTCTCCCAATCCTGTGTTAATCATGTTTGAAAAACAGCTGGTTTCAGACCCTGCTGGCAGCAACACCAACGGCATCCTGCACTGCTTCCCATTCGTCTTCCAAAGTCCTCCAACCATTTCACAAATACTCATGTACTAAACTGCACGAGCCCCCCCCAGTGGAGTTATTCTCCCCTCCCGTATAGATGGGGAACTGGAGGGGAACTGCCCATGCCACAGCACCGCAGCTGTGGGAACAGAACCACCAGGGGCAAGGGAAGGGAGCAGGGCCTGGAGGGGTGCGAGCAGGAAGCGGAGAAGAATTCTGGTGCACCTGAACCCCAGGAAGGCACCTGTTCGTGCACAGCTATCAGCCAGGCTTCCTGAGGGGGGAAGGACATGGGCACACACCGCACGGAGCGGCACAAGATCGCCGTTTCTATTTACTCTCCAGGTCCTCGGGCTCACCTGCGCCGATGGGCAGCTCTCCTGCACAGCCTCCTCCCGCACTAACGGGTGCCTCGCCAGCACCGTCCCTGCGCACCCCAAAGCGATGCCACTCCTGCTCTGATGCCAAGGGCTCCCCTCTCTCCCCACCCTCCGGCTCCCTCACCCATCCCCCCCGCCCCCTTCCCGCGGGAGGCACAGCTCCCACCTAAGAACAGCTTTGCTCTGGGGACAGCTCCTGCCCCCGAGGTGGATTCCCTACCCTACGGGGAGATCGCCTCTGCCAGGAGGGCACACAGGACCGGGCTGAGGAAAATCAACACTCACCTGAATGCAGCACCTGAATGGGAGAGAAGGGAAGGGGAAAGACAGTGTTAGAAACAGTCCCCAGAGCAGGCCTTGGGCAGCGCTGCTGGTTTGACTGTACGACCCTGCCAGTTCTGGCTGCAGCAGGATGGTCCCTGGCAGCCACATGCAGGGGCACGGACGTGAAGGTGACCTGTCCACGTATGCGACGAGAGCACCAGAAAGGTCACAAGGAAAGGGGAGAAGGCCCACCACAGTACAGCTCCCTGGAGAAGGCAAGGGGAGGGTGCCTGAAGCACTCAGCTGGGGAAGGGCCTTGTGCTTCCAACCCATCTGCCTCCAGGGCTGACAGAGTTTTGACCAGGAGCAGGATGAGGCCCAAGGGCTGGGGTGACCGCCACAGCACATCGGAAGGGACAAGCAGGTCAGGGATAAAACCAGGCCACCCCAGGAAGGAGTAACCCCCTCCCTGGCTTGTGCAGAGGAGAGCTCCTACCTCTCAGGCACAGGAGGGGACTGTAGTACAAGACAACCCCGGTGACGGTGAGAACAGCCAGCAGGGACAGCACCACCACTGCACCCACGACCCCAACAATGTTCACCGGCTCTGTGGAGAGAAGAGGAGACACAGGAGGCCAGTTTGTCACTGGGACATGGATGGATGAGGAAATCTCAGTGCAAGCAATACAGCAGTGCCATCTCAGCTCCCGTTTCCCATCACTGCAACAGTCCCACCAGCACAAGGGGTGAGAGTTTCAGGCACTCGTGCTTCATTGATATGGAAAACACCACAGCAAGGCCATTTTTGTGCCCACATTCATTTAGTGAAAGCAAATCAACCCCTGCCCGTTGCACCTTGAGCAGCTTGAGCCTTGGAGGCACCCCTCTGTGCCCACAACCTCAGCAGGGACCAAGGATGCTCCTCTCGCAGGCCCATGCTGAGGCGAGGGAATCAGGCCTTTTTACCCTGGGATGAAGGAGCCAGTCCTCCATCTACACTTGCTGCAAGAGTATGGAAAGCGTCAACAGGCAAAGAGGGCTCTTAATGGCAAATGGAGCCCCTTGGGGGCTCGCCAGTGGCTCCCACGAACTGGGTCCCTGACTCCTCCTCACTCCCCGCCGCAGCAACCCCAGGCAGCTGCACTCACGCTTCACTGTCAGGCAGACGAACAACTCCCTCAGCCCCACGGGGTTCTGTGCCTTGCAGACGTAACAGCCCCCGTCGGTGCCCTGGGAGCAGTTCCGGATGGTGAGCCGGGACACGTTGCCCTCCTGGGCGATGAGGTACCTCCCTCCAGGTTGGATCTCCACCTCTGGCTGGGCGATGCCCCGCAGCCAGCTGAGCCTCGCTGCCGGGGTGCTCTCTGTCACACGGCACGTCAACGTGACGTTGTCACCCACAAAGCAGGTCTTCGGGGGCTCTGGTTCCAGTGAAGGGATTTCTGAACAGCCCAAGGAGTTAAAAAAAAGAAAAAGAAGAGAGTCAAGGAGGGAATGGAGGAGTTTAACATAACAAGCAATCAGCCATCTGACTGATTAATAATCATGAACAGAAGGAAGTCAGACAGGAGTCTGGGACTTGGGCACTGTGGGTTTGGCATTCAGCTCACTCACAAGACTTCAGCAGCCTTCCAAGGAGCGATCTGAGCAACTTTCATGTTGCTCAGTCCTTTTTTTAACACGTGTCTTTATATCCCCAGGGAAGAATGGTCAGAGGGTAGCCAGCAGGAAGATGGCAGAGAGGAGAAAGGCAACCCAGGAATTTCCCTTGGGATCAGCAGAGTTCTTTTGTAGCCCTCACAACCCTTGGAGGATAAATACAGCTCAGGTTTTCAAAAGCCACTTCAGTCAGACCCCTTAGATGCTTGAAGGGGACCTGGGGGCACGCACGACCCTTCTGCCCTAAACCCAGACCTGCCAAACTTGATCTCAAGATGAGCAAGGCACTAAAAGCACCTCTCACTTTCACACAGGCACGAGTGCTTGCATAGGTGAAAAGCTTGGTGCAGGGAGATTTGTCAGCCCCTGAAGATGTACCTAAAACACAACTCACCTGCAACTACGCCATGATGGATCTCAGCTGCAGGACTTCTGTGCCTTGTGCAGTCACCTCTGCGCAAGCCAAGCCCTGCCACGCGGCCTCGTTAGCATCTCCCCCTGCGGCAAGCGCCCGCAAGCCTGGCTTGCCTGACCACTGCCTTAGTGCCCGGTCTAGAGAATAACCGGGGTTCCTGTCTGCCCCACCATTAGCAGGCTCATTAATAGTTAATAAGATAGGCAAGTCAACTCACTTATCTCCACAGTGCACGCAGGCTCCTCCTGCTTGACGACATGGCTCCCAACACACTTGAACACTTTGCGGTGGGAGAGGTGGGAGCTGTTCAGCGTTTCCACGTGGGTGTCCGAGGAGCTCGTGGAGCTGATGACCCAGCTTGAGTTCTCCAGATCGCGTCCCTCTTCTCTCCAGTGCAGGGTGGGGTGGGGATACCCCCCAGGCCAGCTGCAAAACAGCTGCAGCATCAGCCCTGACGAGGAGGTCTCAGCCCAGCACTTTGGGGTTGAATGTGGTGGATCTATCAGCAAGAACAGTACGTGGTCAGAAACACTTCCAGGTCACAGCTCTCGGCATCTCAGGGCTGGAACCCCTGCAAGTGCTCATGTTTGCCATCATTCCCCTTGAAAATCTTCCTGGTTTCCCTGCCTATCTTGCTCCCTGACCTGCGTCCCACAGCCCCAGGGGAGCACAACTCTGAATGACAGCCAACAGGGACGAAGCAGGCGGCTGTCACAGCCACCACAGCCAAGCCTTGAGGGACTAACGCACAGGGAGGAAAAAAATTATTGCCACAGCTTTATCCAATGGAGACGAGATAAGCATCTAAAAATGCAGCAGGAGAACAAAATCTCCACACTGCCCTTGGACCTCAAGCCACAGCTATAAGGGGGTGACACCGATTCACACTACTTGAGAACAAGGCTCTGCCTCTCCCTGTCACTGATACAAGCGCTTGGATTTCCCAAGGGAATGTGGAAAGCATCAGGGCTCTGATGACAAGTAACCAGCTTCTCAGAGCCGCCAGCTCAAAGCTGGAGCACTTGCCCAGCAAGCCCAGCACGCTGTTGAAGGGGGCGGCTGTTCCTAGCGTACAGGATGCTCTGCCCACAGGGAGTCCTGGTGACTCCAGCTCGCCGGGTCAGGGCCACGGACACATGCCACTGAATCCAAACCAGGAGTGCTCCGCTGCTTCCCGGCACCGCTGTCACTGCCATGTGGGGCCCGACAGTATTACTCAGCCACGCACCACACTCTGTGTCCACACCACACGGCAGCCGTGGGGACAAACTCCAGCAAAGAACAGAGGTAGGGTAAGTCACCACTGGCCCCATGCCAGGGCCGCTTTGTAACCACCACGACTGTGTTTGTTATTTAAATACAGAAACAACTGCATGATGGCAGGAGCGGGTGAGAAGCCAACAGACACCCAAGAGCAATCCCTTCGGCAGAGCAGGGCTCGCGTTTCATGCAGTATGAGTTCCTGCCTCTCTCCCATCAGCTGGTTTCACACCCCCCCATGCACAGATACACACACGTGTTCGTTTAACAGCCATAGGGATTCCGGACTCTGATCCAGGCAGAATTAACACACTGTGCCCCTGTGGCTGGCTTGCCTAATCCAATGCTGAACAAGACCCCACCGAGAGATCAGACGCTGCCAAAGCAAGCCCCACACAAGAGGTGTCAGAGGGATGCCTGATGTTTATTTTGCAGAGCATTTATTCAAGTGACTTTCAAATGACATGAGGTAAAAAAGAAAAAACATCATGGCAGAACCCCATGTGAGCTACAAGAACATACTTTCTTGGGGCTTGACTTTCCAGGAACTATATGCACGCATCTCGTATGATCTTTGAAATGACCTGGCTCTGGCAAGAAAGTTCTCTACAACACGTCCTCTGTCCCAGCTCTGGGGAGGCCTCGTAACTGATCCCGAATCCTGGCTGTGGTTGAATCACCAGAAACTGCCCTGCGTCGAGAGGCGGACACAGCCTTTCCAGACGTGCAGCCAGAGAGCTGTGCTTTTTGTGCTGGTTCCAGGAACCTGTCTCCTGAAGCCATCAGCTTTACATCCTGAACTCCCAGGCTCTCCCAGTACAACTCTGCTCTTCCGTCAAAATGCTAATGGGAGATCTGTTCCCAAAATGTTAAAAACCCCAAAACCTAAAAACCTCCCACCCTCTGCAACCAAAAAAACCTCACAAAACACCAGCAAAAAGGACCTCATGCCTACAGCAGAGCCAACAGCGGCTTATATCAAATTGCACACAAACGTACCAAGGAATCCCAAGGAATGCAATCACACGTTTCCTTCACACCATGTGCTTCCTATCCAAAACAAACACAGAACAGCAGCTCGAGGCAGGGCTGCACCTGTGTCGTGTTGCTAGAATGTTTCCTCTACCGCTTGTGGTTTTTTAAATGGAGTTTTAAGCAAAAAGAGAACTTTTTGGTACAACCCACGAGATGGGTTGAAGACTGTCAACTGGCATCTCCCACATGAAGCCCACAGATCCTGGGTGGCTCTTTTACAGCGGTGCCAACTCTGTGTCTGAGGGGTTCACTCCAGCCAGGCTAAGTTGCTCCAGTAACAGCGACTGAAAAATCAGAGCCCATGCTTCCAGCCTGAGGTTGAGAAGCTGCAACTTCTGGCTTCTGCTGATGCTGCTCTCGCCTATTTAAGAGCACACCACTGTCCCATATCACCTTTGTAACCTTTGGAAGTTAATTGACACATTAATTCCACGCTAATAAATGAAGTTCAGAGTGCAGTACCAACTCTTGGCATGCCATAGATATCTTTTGCTCATGAGTGTTTTGCGCCAATGGTCCGGATTTAGGGCTCCCCCCTCCTAAGCCCCACACCTACGTATATATTCTCTGAAGCAGCCTGGGGTTCAATTCCTTCGCTCCAGCCCTCCGTGACCCTCCAAATGCCATCTACAGGTTCCTTGCCCCAGGAAGGGAATTTTTACTTGTGTGAACTTACAGAGATTTAATCTGTACAAAACAGGTACAGCTTTTACAACACGTACCCTTCACCAAACACCGAGAAGGAAGGAACACCCTGAATGCAAACAGAAAAGGTCTCAAGCACAGCAGGTGTTGACGGAAAGACCAGCAAGAAAGGAAGGGGCCAATAGAGCACAGACTGCCACCTAAAAAGGCAAACTGGCAGCAGTCTTTCCTTCTTCTTAACCCTATAATATGGGCTTGGCATAAAGGACAGCAGGTCAGTGCCCAGGTCTGAGGGGCCAGAGCCTGTGTCACATCTGATTAGACGTGGCGAAGGGGCCAAGAGCGGTACCAGCCACAGGACCTGCGCTCCCTGCTCATCTGGAGGGGGCTGTTCCCACAGAAGAGATGGGACACCTGGGCAAGATAACGATTCCCGGCAGAAGCAGGAAGGACCTGCACCAGCAGTGTGCAAAGTCATCGACTTGAACGCTCTCCAGCCTAATCTTCCACCTGTGCTGCGAAGATCTCTAAGAGAATGAATGAATAAAATAGGGATGGAAATGGGAGTAAACACCAGAAGACACAACAGGAAAAAAAGGCTGAAAGAATGGCCTGTGCTGGTACAACAGGCACGCTCCCAGGACAGTGCTCCCAGCAGTAAATTTGAGGAACTATTTGAGCTTCTATCAAAATTGGAAGGCTGCACTCTAAGACTCAGCACAGACAACTCATCAGCTGAGGACCCTCCATCCTCACAGCAAAAGGATGGTAACAAGGAATGGCACAGCACATCTATTTCAAACACGTATTTCAACCAAGGGAAAAAAGACAGGGAGCAGCAACCCACACCTGAAGATTTAGAAAGGCTCAAGTCAGCCGGATTCTGAGGCAAAGGGCCACTCTGGAACAGCTACAGGATATGAAAGACCTGTTCAAAAACTGGTTTATCATCACCAATGAAGAAGGAAGTGACATAGTGAGGACTTAACAGCTGGCATCCCATCCTCTGCATCACACACAACTGATCCTTGCCAGACCATTTGGACAGACATCGCTCTGCTTGTGAGCGAATGTGTAATCGAGTAGTATCAGCCTGCTCACAGATTTTGCACAGTAAGGCCACCTTGCCTTTTTTTACATTATTTTTCCATGAGTGCCAGATGAGTACCTGTGAGACTCAGGGGAGGAAATTCATAGATGCAGGACAGACTTACTGGCTACCAGGAGCTGGACCCTGTGCTCATGGTCCGTCTTGTTCAGCACTTCCTTGCAAGTGTAGTTGCCTTCGTCCTGCACACGCAGCTCTGTGATGCGCAGAGAGCTGTTGTCAACCAGGGAGAAACGGACGTCCGGCGGGAAGGCGACCCTTGAGGAGAAGAGTGGGGGGAAAGAGTGCGGATCCCCTTGAAACCAGACCACCTCGGTTGCTTCTTTGGAGACATTTCGGCATAAAAGGAGGATGCTTCCTCCAACCTTCCCAAAGACCACTTCCTCTGTTCCTGCAAAACAGAAGGGACAGCGTTAGCGACCTAGGGAACCGGCAAAGTCCCCTTCCGCCAGCAAAGACCTGGACATCTGATATATATCAGCCTTCTGGGGTGCTTGTAGGGGGCTCTTGTCAAAGGATCTCCGAGATGCATTTGGCAGCTAACGATGCTTAGCGCAGACGCACGATTAGGAAGAGGGACACAGCTTAAAAGGCTCCACAGGAAAGCTATTCCCGCCCGAGAGAGGAGGGCCACAAACAAGTGACCAGAGAAAGGTCAGTGTTAGAGCACTAATGATGCTGGGTCACAGCAATGTCCATGCTCACCCAACATTTTGCTGGACCACTTGCCCAAGTAGCCTCATCCCTGCACCGCTCGGGGGGAGCGCATGGTACCGAAAAAGGAGACAAACCCCACCCCAATACAGGCAGCCATTGAGGAAGACAACACAACCGTCGATATCCCCCTTTCGCTTTTCCTACTCTCCCTTCCCCTGCCAAATGGCACCTGGACCCCGCAGCCAACTCGAGGGTCTGCACAGTCCCCCCTTCTACCAGCCCCCTCAGCGTCTGCCCGGCTTGTTTTCAAAGGGGAATCTTGTTACTTTCAGCACAAAAAAAATTACTTTTTTAAAAAAGAAATCAGCATTAGGGCCGGCTGGGGAGCTCCCCTCAGGAGCGCAGCAGGCTGAGGTAACGGCGGCAGGGCTCTAATGGTCACCCACCAACGCTCACTGCTCCCCTCCCCTCAGCCCCCGCTACCTGCGGCGTCCCGGCGCGGCACCAGCCTCCAGACGCAAAGGGCGAGGAAGAACCGGGCTGGCGGGGTCCCGCCGGGGAGCTGCATCGCCGTGTGCCGCCGCTAGAGCCTCCCGCCTCGGGGAGGCGGCGCTGCCTGGCCTCCGCCCCGCCGAGCGGGCAGGGAGGGCGGGCGAGCCCCTGCGGGTCCGCCCGCTCGCCGGGGCCCGTGAAGGAGTCGTGTATCAGCCCCCGCCGCCTGAGCCCCGCCATCTTCGCTGCCCGCCATCTTGGGCGCCCCCCACCCCGCCCGCCATCTTGGGGGCGCCCCCCATCCCCGGGTCCCGCCCGCCATCTTGGGCAGCCCCCTCAGAGCGGCCCGAAGCCCGTTTCCCTGCCCGGGGAGGCAGGTGCTGACCTCGGGTGCAGTCCAAGGATCGGGAACGTTTAATGCAAGGAAGATGGCGTTTCCTGAGGGCAAAACTAAGCGAAGGTAGTAAGCGAAACCCTCCGCCTAGAGGATCTTCCATAATTCAACCCCTTAGAGACACCCCAAAAGCAGCGGGAGTGGGAAGAAGAGTGATAAAAGGCTATGAAGCGTGCCACAAGCTATATGATTCTTGGGTATGGGGGGAAAAAAAAAAAAAGCAGGCAGCATCTTAAACCAAAGCTGGAGAGGAAAGAAGCAGAGCACAGACCAAAGAGGGACTGGGAGGAGGCAGCAGGTGAAAAGGGTAAAGGATGAGCTTCCCCACAGCTGGAGGGGCCCCAAGGAAACCGGCAACAAGGAAAGGGAAAGGTACGAATGTTTTCAGTTTCTTTAAAGCTGTCCCTCAGATTCCCATGGGTAAGTGTAACAAAGCACAGCCAGCATGCTGTTGGATTTCAGCAGTGGATGTGTTAGAAGAAATTGTCCCAATGACAGGTTTTTCTGCTGACTGATGTCAAGTGACCCGATGGCCCTGCATTGTCTACCATTGCAGACAGCAACTTCCAAGCTCTTTTGTTATATGTAGTAATACGTAGATTGCTTCCCTGCATAATCCTGCAACAAGGGCTGTAAAGCATGTAGGTATCCTCAGGTTCCTCCAGGACATCTTACCACTTGGGGAAGGCACAACATGGCCAGCTTTCCAGCAGCTATCACACACTGGACTGGGCTGAGGCGTGCATGGAGCAGAGTACTGAGACAGCACGCTGGACCCATGGGGCTGCCCCCACTGTGCCCTAGCACATAAATCATAACCTAATTAACGGCAGGGCCAAGGCCGTTAAGCAAGGGCAGCAGTGCTGCTTGAAGTAATCGCTCTGCCAGCGCTCGGCCTCTCCCGCCCTGGGCGAAGACCGGCGCCGCACAGCCGCCCGGGGAAGCCCGACCCAGCACCGGTGCCGCGGCCGCCCGGTGGGGGGCGCCCCAACAGCTGGAGCGGGGGAAAGGCTAGCGGCGCGCTGCCGCCAATGGGAGCGGAGCGTGGCGGCGCCTCTGCCAATGGGAGCGGGGGGCGGGCCGAGCGGGGCGGTGACTGGGCGGCGCAGTCGCGGAGCGGAGCGCAGCAGCAGCCATGCCGGTGGACCTGGGTCTGTGGAGCGGGCCGCTGAGCCTCACCGAGGTGGAGCAGAAGCCGGCGCACCCGCTGCGGGTCAAGTATGGCTCCGTGGAGATAGACGAGCTGGGCAAGGTGCTCACACCCACTCAGGTGAGCAGGGCCCGGCCCCGCGCTCGGGGGTGTGGCAAAATGGCGGGAGGCGGACGGGTCTCTTGCGTTTTCCTTCTGGCAGCCCCCATCGGAGCCTCAGCGGCTGCGGGGGGAAGAGGGAGGTGCCCTGCTTTGCTGTCGACTCTTGTACGGGGGCGGCGCGGTCAGGTCTGGCTCTGTGCTGCAGGAGAAATCCCGGCGGCTCTCACAGGCTGGGTGCGAGCTGGCACGAATGGCCTTGAACTGCTTGGGTGTTGCTGCCCGCGCTGGTCACACGTGGCCTCCGTGTGCAATGCAGCTGGCTGGCGCAGGCTGCGTGGTGCAGGCAGCAGCCTGGCTGCTCGTGCTAACGCTGTCATCCCTCCAGGTCCAGCATCGCCCCACCAGCATTGAGTGGGATGGCTGTGATCCCCAGAAGCTTTACACCCTGGTTCTCACAGACCCAGATGCGCCCAGTAGGAAGGACCCAAAGTTCAGGTAATGGGGGTGGGCATCTCCCTATCTTGCCTGAGAAAATGGAGCATCCCTCTTGGTCTGAGCAGAGGCTTAGAAGGGGATCGGGAGCGTGCTCCGCCTAAGGTGTAGCAGTGAGTCTGTGGCTTGGGATAGAAACAGTGCCCTTGGATCTCTCCTTGAGACAGGGACAGCAGCTGCTTTTGCCAGGGGTGTTTGGAGGTCTGTTGCAGATTGGAGAAGCACAGCATCTGCTGCTTGCTCTAATTTGGCACATGTGTGAGTTGGAATTAGGTCTGTCTGTGCTAGCAGTGGAGTCTTACACCTGGGACCAGCTCACCTGTCTCAGATTGGGCTCAGAAGCGTGTGGAATACCCACTCTTGGGGGTCAGGCTCTGGGCTTCCCAGAGCCACAAGGCAGGATGACAGAGCTGGTTTTGACAGGCTCTGCACCCTGAAGGAGGCAGTACCTGCTCTAGGACTGCTGCTCTTTGGGTTTGGCAAACCAGGGGTGGCAGCTGTTAGCTGCAGTTACCCTACACTGACAGCCTACGGAAAAGCAGCAGCTTGGAATAATGAAGGGTCTTAGCTGGGGCTGTGATGCAGTCTGATTGTTTTTTGCCTTCTCCTTTCAGGGAATGGCATCACTTCCTGGTGACCAACATGAAAGGCAACAATGTGGGGAGCGGGACCGTGCTGTCGGATTATGTCGGCTCTGGACCTCCCAAAGGAACAGGTCGGTACCCGGCTGCAGCAGTTCCCGTGCTCTGAGCACAGCGGTGCCGTGTGGATCACATGCGGTGCGCAGGGGAGGGCGGGGGGCTGCAGAAAACTGTCTGTATGCTTGGCGTGTGCTGCACTGTGGAAATGACCCACGCAGGACTGCTTGCGGCTGCACGTAGCCATGGCCAGCACGAGCACATGTCACCGCTGTCCCCATGCTGTCCTGTGGTGGGCTGGTGCTGTTCTGCCTGCAGCTGGTAGGCAGCGTGGCCTGGTGGGGAGAGCACAAGCCTAGGCAGGACACGAGCCATTCGAGCATATCTAGTGCATCTTCTCTAAGCTCCTTTAGCTCCATCATGCTTAGTCTTCTTATCCTGGAGAACGATGGTGGGAAGCACCAGCGTGTCCCAGGTGAGCACAGGCTTCTGTTTCCCTGCGCTCCTGGGCTCACTTCAGAACAAACCTTAAACCCGGGAACCGCAGGTGACTGGCACTTGTAACGCTGTCTCCTCCCCGCAGGGCTGCACCGCTACGTGTGGCTGGTGTATGAGCAGCCGAAGCAGCTGTCCTGCAATGAGCCCGTCCTCTCTAATCGCTCTGGTGACAAACGAGGGAAGTTCAAGGTGGCTTCTTTCCGCAGCAAGTATGAGCTGGGGGTGCCGGTGGCTGGCACTTGCTACCAGGCGGAGTGGGATGACTATGTGCCGAAGCTCTACGAGCAGCTGTCGGGGAAGTAGGGCGAGGGGACCTGAAGCAGCACTGTGCAGCACCCCCTGCGCCCCTGGAGACCAGGCTGGTCAGAGCATGTCGCTGTAGTTTTGTTTGATTAGTGAGTTGAACCCAACTGCTCCCGCACTGACCACTGCACCTGTAACCCTGTCGCTGTCCCTGGCCTGACCCTGCTCCGTGTTGGTGTGGTCCAGGCGTGCGCTGTGCTGCAACTGTTCATCCCGTAGGTACAGGCGATTGCTAGCTAGACAAGCTTCTGACAAGGCGTCCCTGTAAGGGCCACCCCCTCCAGACTGACCTGCTTAAGGGAGACCAAAGTCTTTGTGAATTAGCGTCACTTCACAGTGTTTCTGCTGTACTGAAATGGTATTATGTGGCAGCGGTGTGGGTACAGAACCACTTCTGCGTTGGTGCTGGCTGCGCGGTCTCCCCTTCCCAGGAAAGGAGATGGCAGGCTAAGGGAAACTCCCCTTTTTTTTTTATTTTTACCCTCAAGTATTTGGCCAGTGCCTCCGCTTCACTGTCAAGAACCACTGAAGGGATAGCTGGTAGGAGGAGGCAGGGAAGCTGGTCTATAGCACTACCTTCTCTTCTCTGTTGCCACTCAAAGCTGAGAAACCACTTCATTTTGTTCAAGTCTTCTTGTGACCTGATGTTAATGTGCTGTTTGCTCACAGTGCAATTAAAAACTTACCAAGGTGGATGGTGCGGTTGTCTTCTTGGGGGATGAGGGGAGTACTTACAGGAGCAGCTTGGTGGTGTTGGGTTCCTTTCCTCCTCCTGGTGTAAAGAGGCTGGACCCTCTGACAGGAGCTCCCCCCTCCTGGCAGCGCTGCCCAAGGCGAGTGCTGATGCTGGAGGAACGCAGCTCGGAGCGGTCGTGTCTTCCTATGCATGACCTACCCTGAACAAATTCTAATCTACTTGCTTCAGGGTGCAGCTTGCTGTCACGGTAAAGGCTCATGGCAAAGGGAGTGGTGGCAGGCTGGCTTTAGAAATTCAGAGGGGACATTTACTTTCCCAGGGTGTTTCTGAAGCCACTCACTGATCATCATCAGGGTAATTTATCCCCTGGAAACCTCCTGTCACTGACCTTGACATTCCTTGCAGCTGATGGGGCAGCCTGTGCTCACAGGTCTGGCCTGTGCCTTGGCTAGCTGCGGGGCAGCAGCACCAGCTGTTAACGAGCCCTTCCACCCCTCTGACAGCCTCCCAGTGGCTGAGAGAACCCAGAGCCCTTAGCCCACGCTTGGCAGCTGCCTGTCCCGTGGGATCTGCCCATGCCCCAGGGCTCAGGCGTGGTGCTCCCTGGAGGCCTCTGTCCCTCCACCCAGCAGGTGCTGCTCTGCCGGTGCCCACGGCACTGCAGCCGAACCCCGACTGCAGGTGTTGGCTCCCTGGAGAAGCACCACCAGCTTTACTGACCTGAAGCCACTTCCCAGCCAAGCTGCAGGGTCCCAGTTGTTTTCCTGGTCCTCCAACACTTGCAGTGAGGCTTGGTGGTGTCTCCTAAGCGCTTAAAGCAGAAAACGAACCTTTGGTCCAGTCGGACATCTTTAAAAGGTTAAAAAAGACGAAGCCAATGTCATTCTACTTCATGGAACTAGAAGCATTCCCCCTTTTTTAAACAGCTTCCTTTCTCAAAGGTCTGCACCCAAGTGGTCTGAGAAACAGTATCAAAACCTCGAGGTGCTGCAGCAAGGCCCTATAAAAATCCGAGTGACTCTGTAACTAAGGAAGTGCTTGGTTTCTGCCTCAAGGTAGTTTTTCAACCCAGCCACTAAAACATTAAAACAGGATTGATGGTTTTTCCAGAAAACATCCCCAACTACTCAAGGCCAAGATCCACAAGGCTAGACTTGAACAGCAAGGGCTGGTCCATCTCGGGCCTTCTCAGCCTGGAAGCAGGACATAAAAAATAAGCCACAACCCATTAGCCCAAAAACCTCCGCAGTCCAGAAAACCGGGTTTGTAACAAAGCCCCAGAGGTCCCTCCAGCCCGGCCAGCACAGCCCGGGGCCGGAGCAGGGGGACGTCGTGGCCCTTCGCGCCCCCACGAGGCGTGTGGGGGAGGTGGGATGGGTCACCGCCCCGCTTCCCACCGCTGGACTGTGCTGGGGATGGGCCACCAGCCGCTCTTCCCACAATGAGACAGCGAGGCGTTGTGATGAACACTTTTATTTACAAATATAATTAAAAGCTCTGACAGTTATTCATGCTCTTCCTTGGAACCTGAAAAATGTTTTTGTTGTTTTGTTGTTTTTTTTTTTTTTTTTTAAAGTGCATGCAAAAGAAGTAAAGCCTTTTTTTTTTATCTTTTTATTGTAAGAAAATACACAGTTTGAAAGTGTGAATAATGCAGTATTTATGACCAAGATCATGGGGTTGGGGGTGGACTTGGGGGAGGAACAAAAGAAAAAAAAAAAGAAGAAATAAAGGGCTGGGGATGATCTGACAGACAGTGCTGAACTCCAAGTACTGAACCGGAGAGTGGGCGGGGTGGCGGGGAGCAGGAGGGAAGGGGGAAAGAAGTAAAAAAATTTTTGATCAGAGAAACAGTTAAAATACAATATGAAAATAAGTAAAAGCTCTCCTTAAATTCCTTCTATACACAAAATACACGATTTGACAAAGCCCAATTTGTGCTACTGGGATCCTGTGGGCTCATTTAAGTGTATTCACATTCTCTGCGACAGCAGAAAATGATTATGATACAATCAAGAATATGCCGAGGAGCGAGGTCTCACCCCGCCTCGCCTGGCATGGTTCTTCTAAAAATCACCAGATCTTCGCCCCGCCCCTCCCCACCCCCAAAAAAGTAATAATATGTCACCACTGATATGTACATCACGATTAAGTTTTTTTCTGTAAAATGTATCAAATTTTTCAATCTTTAATAAAATTTTTTATTATTTAATTATTCCTGATGAATAAATACCAAAAAAATAAAAACAAAATAAAATTATGCAGCAGCTAGTTAAGGTAAGGCTGCGGATTTAGTCTCTCTCCCCCTGGGCTTGTAGAGATCATTTGATTATTATTTTTTTTGCTTGTACTTTCATTGATTGGTGGTAAAATGAGTGATTGCTCAAAAGCAACATACATCCACTTTTTTTTTTTCCATTAAAATTGTCTCCAAAGTTTTCACTGAAACATTTTTAATCATTGCACAGAGACATCGATACTGTGACATACTATGGAAAAGACCGCCAGGAGCTGTCCTGCACCGGGACTTGACACAGGGGGAAAGGGGGCCCCTGATGGAGTAAGAATATACAGGCACTAGTCCGACACGATGTCAGTAAGAGAGACAGAAAGAGAGAGAGCACGCCCGTTAACATGGGGAATGTTGGTTTTGCAAGTTTTATCGTTATTTTGTTTGCTTTTTGTTTTTAAATGGCAAAGAAATTTAATCTCATCTATAGTCCTCCTTGGGATATTCTAATGTGACCAAATTCCCAAAGCCCATTCGCAAGCTCTCCATGTCAAACGTTTCAATCTCTCGCTCCTGCCTTTCCAACAGAAACTTTATCCTCTCGCTGCGTTCCTTCTGGAGGGCGGCTAGCTCCTCTTCGATCTGAAAGAAGCACAGTCAGCAGCCCCTTAGCAGAGCACGACCGCCCGGGGTACGGCAGCTCCCGGTCGGGTGGCAGCGGCTGCGCCGTGCCGACCCCGCGTCCGAGGCGAGATCGACACGTGAACCGGGTACCTGCTGGCAGCCCACCCAAAACGTACCTTTTGTTCAAGGTGTGCCCTGCGCAGTGACACCCGTTGCTCCAGCTTCTGGAGTTCTCTTTCGTGCTGTGCTTCTGTCTGCATCTTAATTTTGCTCTGGTACGCGTTGAGCAGCTCCATCTCCTGCTGGAGTTGCAGTCTCAGGGCTTGGCATTCTGCTTCTTGGGCCTCATCCAGCCGTAGCTGTAAGATCATTGGGAAAACAACATTCAAACCTCCACCAGCAACTCCTCTGCTCCGACGCTAGCGACACACCGCTTTCCTGCTCAAAGCCGGGGAGCCTCGGGTGCGGGTGGCAGAACGAGAAAGCAGGAAGGGCTTCATAAACAGCTGCTTCCACGCTCACACGGAGGCAGGAGCTTCAGAAAAGATCCAATTCTAAAACCCCAGCACACGAGGGGCAGCAGGGAAAGGACACGTGTCCCATGGGATGCTTATCACAAGAGGATGCTCATCACAATGCCGCCTGATGCATTATTTAAAACAGTTGTTATAAACACAACCGCATCGCTCACCATCCAGCGGCTAGGACAGGAAGGACTGACGGCTCGACTGTACCCCACTCCACGCACCTCGGTCAGGGACCCCGTGCCCAGGGACAGGGGGTGCCGGACGCCGCACCTACCGCTTGTGAGGCCATCATCTCGTTGATGCTCTGCTCATACTGCTCTGCCAGGATGGCGAGCTTCCTCGTCTGCTCGTCCTTCAGACTCTTCAAAATTGTCTTGTGCTCACTCTTTGGAGTTACTTCCAGCTGGTGATTCTTCAGTGCTTTGTACTGCTTAGTTTGCACTTTGCATGTGTCCTGGAACTGCTTTTTGATCTGCATTTCCATAGCCTGCCAAGGAAGGAACGACGTGAAGAGCACAAAGAGCTTTGGGAATGGAGAGGTTATAGTACATCCAAATGGGCAGGTTGGTGAGAGACCACCACAGTTCCCCTGTGCTCTGCGCTGCCTCCTGCCCCTGTACCCAGGTGAGCAGGATGTGCTCCACACACAGAGCGATCTAACGAGCAGCATCAGCTCAGGCCCTGCTTCCGCACTGACCACGGGCCTGAGCCAGGAACGGGATCCACTAAGCCCTCCTCAGCCCAGGGCGCTTCCATCTTCTACCCCTGGTTCCTGCAGGTCGCCCAGCCCATCACCCTGCCGCCTGCCTCCCCAAAAGTGTTTGCTTTTTGAAGGCCTCCGCAAGCTGCCTCCCCCACCACGTGTAGACCATGTGCTACACAGCGACTGCAGATCTGAGAACTAGCGAGGGTGTGGCAAAGTGAATACAAGCAACGTGCCTTTTTGGACGTTCAGAGAAGGAACAGAAACCTCCCACAGCAAGCAGCTCAGAGGTTTCTAATCAACCTGCAGCCAAAGTGGGACTGAGCACAGTGCTCAGCACACCCGTGTTCTCTCTTTTGTTGACCTTGAAAGCGAGGAAGCATCACCCAACCCCTTTCCCCATCAAGGTTTATAGGCTGACATCAGCACGGGCCTGAAGAACGCACAGCTCATCAGAAGCAAATTCTGTAATACTTTGCTAAGGACTAGCCTATTTTCACCCAGCAGCCTCAATTAGCACGGCACTTAAAAAATCCTCAGTGAGCTCTTTGCTATAGTAGCCCGCAACTTTCTTCTACCAGAGCAGCCCTGCACAAAGGAAAGGGATGCAAGGGAGAGCACTTAGTGCTGGTGGAGAACGGTGGTTCCGCAGCATGGATGCTGCACGGAGGAGGCAGCAAGCACACAGACCAGCCTGCCCGGCAGGACAGAGGTTGGAAGAGGAGGAAGGAAAGCTTCCAGCACCTTCAGGTTCTTTGGTTGCTGCCGGAGCTCCATGAAATGCTTCCTGTGCAGCTCCCGCTCTCGCCGCTTGTTGTATTCCAGCTGGTTCTCGAGCTCAGTCTGGTGCTGCAGTCGGATCAGGTCCATTCGCAGCTTCTGCAGCGTGTGCAGCTGCCTGTACTCCAGCTCACGCGTCGACTCGTCGTGCCGGATCAGCATGGCATGCTCCATTTCCTTCTGGGTCCGCTTCTTGTTTAACTCCTGCACAAGAGGACAGCAGAGCACAAGACAAAAGCTGAGGAGTGATTCTCTCTGCCCTGAGATGCAGTAGTCGAGTTTGCGAGGCCGGGTGTCCTGGTCACTCTCTAGACGACATCAAGGATTTCCATGTGCCAGAGGGAAACACAAACCCAGCAGCACGATGGGAATAAAGCGGCCACCTAGCACCCATCCATCCATCCATCCCCCTGTAACCTGCTCCTGGCAGCTCACCCAGGGAGTCTCCAGCAGGTGGCACTGGGACCACACACAAGCCCTCTGTGACTGCTGAGAATCACAGAAGTTTGTAATAAATACACCCTGGGGTGCTCAGAGCTGGGGGGGTCTGGGCTGGGGTGACTGACAGAATCGGGGGGTCTTGTTTATCTGTTTTAAATTACCCTGCCCCTGCCAGGCCCTGGGAGATGAGGCTTCTCTCATATCACTTATACGAGAATGGCCAAAGCAGAGGTGAACAGCTCCAACACACCGCATCAGGTAAGAAAGAGAATTTAATCTACCACTGTGTACAGGTGGTTTTTGGCCCCTGGCGCAGCAGTTTTTTAAAACGAGGATACAGCCCAAGCCTCACGCGATTCTGCAATGTGCACATACGAGTTCCTGCACATGGTGCCCTGCAGTCGAGGAAAACCTTCACTGAGTTACAAGCCAAGGAGGAGGAAGATACCAGATTCTCTCCCTGATAACTGCTAATATTTCTGTCTCAAGGTATCAGCAACGGGTGGATCATGGAGCTGGATCCAGCTCAGTCAAGCAGTGATTACAGCTGTACCCCTTGCTGATATCTGGTGACCTTCACAGATGGTTTGCTGCTACGTCTCAGTTTCAGCTCTCAGGTTTACAAACTCTTCACTGTGCGTCATGCCAGACTAAGACAGGCGCAGCGGGGGCTGCCTCGCACTACGCACACGCACAGTGCCCAGCACGGGGAGGGCTCAGGGTTGGCTTAGTCTAATGATTCGGAGTTGCTGCTTGCATGTTGTAATCCTGTTGTAATTCTCAACACCAGCACCTGCAAACAGGCACTTCAGCCCCTCTGGCTGTTACAGCTGTGACAGGTTTAAGCTAGGAGGATGGAGGAGGAAACAGGGCCAGGTCTCGTCTCTGCATTCTTAGCCATAAGGATGTTGCACATGTTTACATTTAAAACTTGCACCTTGACAGCCAAGATCAAAAATTGGATCTACTGGTGTGCTGAAATAATTTCCCACGTGTGCAAAGGCAGGCAGCACACCGCACAGGCAGTACGCCGGCCCGCGCAGTGAGCTGCGGCACTTGTGCCTTCATCTTAGGACAGGACAGCCAGCCTCTCTCGTGCCCGTTCCACACCTGATTTCAGTTCTCACAGCGTGAACAGAGGCACTCTCCACTTCTCTCAAACACTTTCCCACTTGCACAAAAAGAACCTCTGTGGTTACTTAAAATATCAAGAAAAAAAAACATTTTGAAAGTGTTATTCACTTCAGGTGTCCAATCCAGTGAATTTGAGCTAGTTAGTAGGGATGTTATTTTCAGGAAATAAACACTTAGATCCTTCTGAAAAACCAGTTCTCTTTTAAGAGCTTAAATGCAGGAGCTCAGAGGAGTGTTTCCTGGTTAAAATACCATGCTAGGTAACTGAATTCTGTTCTCATCCCTGGCAGAGAGCTTATATGCTGCGATAAGGGAGCCCAAATCTGATTTTTCAGAGTCATTCATTTTTAGGGTGTCCAAGTTGAGATGTCTGGGTGCGATTTGCAAAGCAGCTGAGCAGGTGCATCTGAAGTCAAGGGCAGCAGAGCTCCAAACAGGTTAGTATGTTGGAAAATTTAATGGTAGCAGACTAAGTACACGATTATTAGAAATTTGTGACCACTCACTCACTCTCAGCCTTTACTAAAATACCTTCTCATCTGATAGTCTTTATCCAAAAATAACATTACTGAAGAATTCAGATACTATAGTGATGACCACAGAAAAAATTTACAAGTAGTAATTCTTTCTCCAAAGTGGTATTTGGCTACAGGCAGCCTGTAAGGCAAGGGTTAATAACTAATGAGGAAAAGCAAGATGTTGAATAGCTTCTCATTAACAAACTATCGCCCATTCTGTGCACTAATTTGAGCAGACCCCAACAGAAAAGCAACATCTGATTATTTGAAGAAAACCAGAATGCAGACACATGAGAGGACTGTATTTTTGGTATTTCTTACATTTGTAGCATTTCATTCTGCATCTTAATATAATTCTTCTAAGGTTATTACTGGTTTATTACACATATTTCAACTGTGAGAGTTTTCTTTAGCCAATGAGTAGAACTCCTCACGTAATGCTTTCAGCCATCCCACAGCTCTCCCACAGGTGGCCCTGGCACTCAACATGGCACAAACTGCCCTCTGCTGTGAAAGAAGCCCAACGGGATCCCCAAAATCTAATGCCCAGGAGCTCAGATGAAGCATCTGACCCAGAGCGGGTGGCCCACACAATGTTTCTGTCTGCAAGTCAATTATGCCGCCCCTCCTCAGTTAATAAAAGCAGCCACATCTGTCTGGAAAACTATTTCCCAAAACACGTTTCCTACATTTTTCTCAGTTCTGTTTAGCAACTGGAAACACAAAGATCTAACGTCTGTAAAACAGCAAACTGTTTGAAGCTAAAACAATTAAAGAAATGCTTGGGAAAGGAAGTGAAGAGTGCCATACTTCTCGAATGTTCTGCTGCTCCATCTCGTGCCGCTTGATCATTGTTTTTCTCTTGAAGAAACGGCAGTTTTTGTCATAGTAGAGTCTCTGCTGGCTGAGAAGATGGGCCTCCTCTTCAGCCTGTGTGTGCTGCAGGTTCTCTTTATGTTTGGATATTCTTTCTTGCTTCTCTTTCTTCGGCGTGCTGTGGTCCTCATTCATTTCCTGCAGGCGTACAGGGTCAAAAACAAGACTTCCCTCAGGATCACAGTGACACAGGACTTGGAGGACCTTCTGTCACTGGCTACTCCTCTGCCATTCAGTTCACAAAAAGACACCAAAATCCTGACTACACCACCAGGTACCAGCAGAACCAGAGTCGTCACCTGGCCATGCCCAGCCCTCCTGCCTCTAGAGTTGTACTATGACCCACCAAGAGGAGGAGGACAAAGTGGCCATTAAGCACAAACATCTCGGGGGCTAAGCAGTGCAGCAATGAAAAGACAGTAACACAGCACTGCAGGGGAGGCTCTGGCTGTCCAGGAGAGAGAATGGAGGGAGCCGAGGGGTTTGACCCCAGCTCTGCACCTGTTTTACAAAGGAGTGCGGCTTGGGCTTAAGTTTTATTTCAACAGGACTCATGCTCGATTCTCTATCAAATCAGATACCTAACAGGGCTCCTTGCTATTCATCTTCTCACCTCCACATTCTTAACAGCAAATGATTTTGCGATGTGGTGGGGACGCTGTACTTCAGCAGTGCAATTTAGGATAGATAAGCTACATACTAAGTTACTTCTTTTTCTAACTCATATAAGCGATCATAGGACTTTCAGTCAAGTGACGTCTAAACGGGTGCTCTGATTACTTATGGCTTTAGCAAAAAAACAGATGAGGAAAAAGGGGAAGAAGAATTCTCTATGAAGTCCCATTTTCCCTCATCACCTTTGGTTTCAAAGATTCTGCTCTACAGCAAATTGTGAAGGCACCTCTAGCACCCTTAGAGATTATTCTAGAAATGCTGCCAGATGCTCCCAGTTCCTGAAAGTTTACTTGCTGAGAATCTAAATTTGCTTCCAAGCATGACAGTATCCCTTAAACCCCTAGGCTGGCCCAGGTTTATCAAAATGAAAGTCTAGTTCATGTTCTTTCCACACCCCTTTAGCCCTGAAAATGACGGTTTCTTGCCTCTTTAATCTTTTCCTTGCAAAGCTTGTATTGTTTCTTCTGACTTTCTAAAAAGGTCGCCAGGTCTTTCTTTTGCTGAGCCGAAATCTGTTGCTGGAATTTCTTTTCATCTGCTGCAGCTGCCTTTGCCTGCAAGGCACAGAGAGAGAAAAAAAAAAAAAAAAAAAGAAAAAACCCCAAAGGGTGAAGGCGCAGGTACTGAATCCAGCACAAATCAGTCTTCTGTTGTGCGTTTTTTGGTCTGTCATTCTCCCATCACTGTGCTAGACAAAGCCATGAGTATTCAGCCACATGAGAGCTGCTTGCACAAAACCCCATAATGCCCACATACATTTAAGAGCTTCTTCATGCTTCTTACCTCTCCACCAAAACCACCCCAGAGGGTAAAACTCCACTAGTTTACCATATGGATTAACATGTTGATTTTTAAACAGACTGAGTAACAGCAGCAAGCTTTGTCACTGCCTCAGCCATGAGGCAGAAGCCCCCTCCAAGGTCTCCTCAGAGTTTGTCCGTCTCTTGTCGCCTGCTGTCCGTAGCCACAGTATTGGTCGATGCCAGTGGAGTGCCCATCATCCAGAAGGTTGACTTAGCTGTGAAGCTATTTCACAAAACTGGCCAGGGCAGCTCCAGACAGTAACCATACAGTGCACTTAAGAACCTGGGGTTTAAGCAGTACTTCCACAGCCTTCTCCTAGAGATCTGGTGCCTCTCCCTCCAATCTTCTTGTACAGCTCGGCAGCCTGTAACTCTACTCACCTCTTTCTCCATCACAGCCACTTGCTTCTTGGCCAGCTTCTCCAGCTCAATGGACGAGTTGTTGGCATGCGTCTCCACCTCCTTCTGCAGCTTGAGGCGGTGCTCGTCCATCTCGGCCTTCAACTTGTTTTCCAGGGCGATCAGCTGCTTCTGGTGCTGGCGCCGCATCCGCTTATATCCTGACATCTGTTCCCGCAACTCGTTCTCCTGCTCATGCTCATGGATCTGTCTTGTAACCTGATGTCAGGAAAAGGGGAAGAAGTGCTATATGGCCTTCTTCACAGACAGGCTGTCTCCGTATTAGCTGCTTACCTGTAAACCAGACCCTGCTTCGCTGTACTCCTAGAAATCAACTTTCAGGGAAACCTATTCCAGGTTTCAGAGGACGCTATTGTTTAATATCACAAACCAGGCCATAAGGTTTCTCTCTCTTGATTTCCACTCCCCCGCCATCTTTAATGGAATTTTATGTGTGTTTTCAGTAACACAGCAGAAAAATGTCATGTTATGAATAAAGGAAACAGCAGGTTACTTCTGGAAACAAAGGCGGTTGCTGGACAACCTTCTTCAGAGACAGGACTCAAATCGTGAGAGTGATATGGACTTACAAGATGGCATCCATTTTAGGAAACCCCCCAACCTACCCATCCTTTCCCTCTGCCCCAAGTCACCACGGTTCCAATTCTGGCCCTCAATACCCATCTTCTGCAATGAGTAGCCTCCTTCAAAATTTCTTCTTAAAATTCAAAAGGATGGCAGACTGAGCTCATTCCCTACTGGAACGGAAAGTTTTCTAACAAGGGAACACTGTTCTGGAACTGTGCGCTCTTAACAAGATTGATCAGATGGTCTAAGCAGATTTTAAACCCTGCTCAGCTGAAGCAAACTCACAAGTTCCACATTCATTTCCATGCTTAAGTGCATCCATGTGAAAGGAGGAAAAAAATCCAGTAAGGTGTGCCAAAAATTTTCAGAAGAAAATGCAAATGGTAATGCTTCCATTTCAAAAGAAGAAAGTGTCCAAGACTGATATTTTTATTTTTTATACAGTCCCAGGAACGTCACATATAAAGATCTGCTGATATTTTATGATAGACCTGGGAGCCAAAAGCTGGGGCCCTTAGTACATGTGTAGAGCTGCAGTCCCTAATTCTGCACAAGGCGACCGCTCCCTTTCACACTTAACAAGTATGATGCAAAGAGCTCAACCCTTTGAAGGTGATCATTGAAGCTTTATGAACCAACAGTCCCTCCTGCAGCCTGCTAGAGCCCAGCCTTCCTGATGAATTTCTCCATAGCAGTCAAGAGAAAGAATTGGCACCTACTACGTACTGCTGTCACTTTCAGAGATCTTCAGAGTTCAGACATAGGATGGGATGCCCCTACAGATCTGAGAAGGCTCAAGTTCAACAGCAGAAGGGCAGCTGCTTTACCAAGCAGCAAACCAAGCCCACTTGCCAGCAGCCCCGTGCTTCAGGACTAGCAGCTGATAGGAAGCAGTGATCAAGTAAGAGCTCCAAAATCAACAAGCAAGTTTAACAAACAGCTGACGGGTCACCCAAGGCAGGCAGCATGCTGCCACCTGTCTCAGCTCAAATGACCACCAACACTTGGGAGGGGTGTGAAGAGGAGGTTAGGAAGAGCTTTGCACAGCCTTCACCTGGAAATAGATTAACCACAATTTACAGTAAATAGTTACCAACCAAGAAAATTATAGCCAGAGTTCCAGAATAGAAACAAGACATGAAAGGATGAAGCTACTGAAGTGGACAGCCTTTGTTTTCCCCCCAGCCCTTCCAAAGACAACCCCAGAGAGAAAACGGAATATAATTGCTAAGGAAACAAAGAACTAGTCTGACTATGGTGCTGTGTCAGGCTCCATTACCAGGAAGTGATGATAGGGGTTCACCACATTAGTGAAGTCAAACGTCAACTACGAGGTAAGTGATGATGCATAAATCACATCCTCCTTGTACAAGGAATTTTGGGATGTTATTTTGAAGTTGACTAGATTAAATATATACTTACACCTCAGCAACTGATGTAACATAGCAGTTTTCAAATGCTTGAGAGTAGGTAATGAAACAGACCCAAGCCAGATACCAGGAGATTGTGGAAATGACTACATATTGCTGTAGTCCAAAAAGCTCCTGTTTGGTTTTTTTTTTTGTTTGTTTTTTTTTTTTGTTTTTTTTTTAAGTGTAACAATGACAGCTATACTTTGCAGAAGTTGGTAAGCATTTGTAGGAACTCGCACATTTCAGTCAAGTTCAGCAAGAATAAGATCTCTGACAGAACTTCCAGGTAATGAAAGTTTCTCTGAGAAGTCGTCCAAGTTAATTGTAAGAGACATGTCAGGTAAGACATGCAAAACCCCAGCATTTCACATATGCCATTTGCTACACTAAATGACACACGACTTGCAGAGAACAGACTTGGTCAGGGACTTGCAGAGGCACGGAGATACGGTAACTACCACGCAGCAGTACAACATCTTCCTGGAAGTGCTATTTTTAAGGCCCGGCCTTTTTGTGAACAGTAGGACGTTCTGCACGGCACACTCCGTTCCAAGAAGTTGGCGGAACAAAGCAAACAGCAAGAGCCTAAGAAAAAAATGGATCTAAGAATTCACTAGCAACTTTGCCAGTCTCCCCTTTGGTCTAATCTCTAATGAGATTTAGAATGTGCACTTGTTTTATTTACAGCAAAAATCATTAAAATTTTATCCTAATTTTTTTTTTTGCTGCTCCTGTGCACCCCATTTTCAGTTTTGCTCAGGCTTGTCTCTCAGGACAAGAATTCCATCTTCGAAAGATTTCACATTAGGTCTGGGATATTTATCCCCAACAATTGCATGCAATTACTAATTATAACACTGGCTGATAAAGCCTTCCAGTCACAGTAGAAGATGAGACATTAAAAAGTCAGAGGAAAACAGTAGAAGCATTTCATTCCTGAAGACAAGAGAGAAGGAGAATGGTAGACCTGGTGGACATTTTGCAGAGTTAATGTCTGCATGCTCTTTGCTAAAGACCTAATTTATCACCACAGTCCCTAATCGAGACCAACACTCTTCAGAACTCCGGCTTCGAAGACAAGGTCTCCAAATGGTGATCTCAGAGCATGGATGAAATTGGAAGAAATGAACATTACTGACTGAATATGACCAGTTCAGAACCAGAGAAGTACTTCGGACTAAGCATGTCAACACATGAATGAATGAAGGGTGATGGTTTTAAAGATGAAGCCCGTAATGAAAGAACAGCTTGAGCGACCGTTTTAAAAAGAAAATTTGGGGAAGGTTCCAGTAATCACCTTTCTGGTGTTCTTAGACAAAGGCACTTGGAACTTTACAAAGTATTTCACAAACAGAATCCCATGGATTATGACGGGAAAAAAGATGACAACTGAATTGCTCATTGCAAAATTTGTTCTCCGCATAATCAGAAAATGTCAGGATGCTTTAAAGCAGAAAACTGCAGTTTCCTAAAGCTCTATTTGAAGCATGTAATAATCAATCAGGTCATCAGCAGAACCAAAAAACCTGTATAAAACAGAACAGCTTTTATTAAGGTATGACATTTTCGCAGTTTCTTATCTCTGTATCTTCGGCACACACAGAATTAAGAAGAGCTGCCTTTTCCAACCTACTCCCACAGGCAGTTCACTTGCCATAAAATCCAAACTTTCTCTCTTTCACCCCTCCAAGATTTTTGCTTTACGTAAGGAAGTTGGGCTCACAGCTTCTCCTCCAAACCAGCAGCTCTTCAGAGTTCCTTTTTCTACATTGTTTAACGAAGATACCGAACACTCCCCTAAAGGACAATTATTCTCATCTCTCGATAACCAAATGAAATACTGAGCTCCTCTTTGCTGGACAAGGCAGAGTATTAAGCAAGATACTGCCAGCAGCCTCCCGCAGCAAGAGAACAACTTTGAGATGAGAAAGAACAAGTGCAGTATTTTTAGAGCAAAGATCTATAAAGGCAGCAGCCAGATGAGTCCATTAGGAGAAACTCAACCATCTGGCGTAAAATGGCATTGCCTCAGCAGAAGAGGGTGCAGGAGAACAGCCCTCACGTAAACGTACCTGGTTCTGGAGTCAGGCTCCCCTGGTGTCATTTTAATGGCCACATCCGGAGAAGCCTGCTCACACGTACCTAGACATTTGCCTCTGCAGACCCAGGATGAGATCATGTAATTCTTTTGCTGGCATTTGGATTTCAAAGAGAATGCCAAGGCCTTCGACAGAGTCCACACTACCTGATCTTTCCAGGAAGTTTTAAATATTAGATCATTTCATTTGAAAACTGTAAAAGCAGCTATTGAGGAAATGCATGAGGTGGGGGGGAGTTAAGGGGTCAAGCATGAAAGACATCCAGAAATGCAGATCGATACATCTCTACACGTATTTAAAAAACACCTTTCACTTGAAAATGTTGATAGGTGTAGTCTTATCAACATGCAGAACCTCTACCTTTCTTTTTAAACACAGCTTTCTGAGCTGCAAGGCTTAGATTTCTAGTTGTAACTTTTAATATATGGATCACTGATAGTCTGCAAAATAATATGGAGATGTAGTAGGTACCTGATCTCCATTTCAGGTACTAACTTTCACTGCAACAGCAGAAATATGCAGCACATTTTCCACCACTGTTCCAAGTGAGTGACGGTAACTGTTGCCACAAGAGTGTAATGCAAAAAAAAAAAAAAAAAGTGTGTGTGGGAGGTTGGTCTACACGATGACCAAAGAGAAAGGCTGTCCCGGAAAGAGGGACTATTTCAGTTGTTGCTTGAATTATGACCAAAGGTAAGCTTTTTCAGCTTTCTTAACCACATTTGCTCATTTTTTCTTTTTTTTTTTTTTAACCTGAGTAATATCAAAGCATCGCTGAAAGACTAGAAAGTTATATTCACGATCTGTTTCTTTGTGGATAGCCCGTTTCATTATTTTATCTGGCAGTCTGTCCAGTTTTCTTCTTATTCATGTGATGCTTTTACAGAGCAACAGGGCACGGGAATCACACTTAAAATCACTGGGACATCTGCAGTCTAATGTAGTTCTCCTGGCTGTAACCCCTACGCTCGCTGAAACCACTTGAGCTTGTTTTTACAGAGATCCAACTTCCAAGTCGAGAACACCCTTTTAGAAATGCCAGTCTTTCCTCCATCTGCAATATCCTGATCCAAAGGTGAATAACAAGGACTTGAGGGCCCAAGACCCCGGACTCCACCAGCAGAAAGCTGTGAAGCCACATGAAGAGCCCCCAGCCCCCAGACTCGGTGCTTTTCCTCTATAATGCTGTCCTCCTCTCATGTTGGGGGATGGTGTTCAGCAAATCCCACAAGCAGAAGTTTTTACACCCAAATATCATCCTATATTGAATTTGGGGTCAGAACTCCCTTTCTCCGATTCTCGGCAATACAGGCCACCTGATGCTCTCAACTGCATAACCCTTCTGTGCCCAGGAAGCGGTACCCAGCTGCTGAGAAACCAACTGATGGTCAGTAGCAGCGATGCAGGGAATCATCAAAGCAGGTTGGTTTGCTTAGTTTTTAACTGTGGGATCTTGAGCACCCATTCATGTAGGATTAATTTTTTCAAGATGCCATTGAAAGAGTAAATTAACACAGAGAGATGAATAAAGTCTGAATTTCTGGTTTCACACTATAAATTTCAGACATGTTTAGGTCATTCTCCCCACATCAGTTACATGGCTGACCTTGCCCTCCCCACAGATATTTAAGCAGGAAACAAGGGGGCAGGCAGGAGAGAAGTTTTCCCTTGGCCAGAAGAGCAGCAGCACTCAGCACCACTACCCACTGACATCATCCAGCCCCGGTGATCGAACGCACAGCGATTAAAAAGTGTGCCGACAGCCACGCCGGCACTTCAAACCCAAGCACGTACGCTGGCGTTCTTCATGTTCTGTGCAATAGGTTTCAACTTAGCATTTTTTCTTCTAGATTTCCATTTTGGAACATGAAGAGGTGGAAATGAAAGATTATTAAAGGGAAAGCCCATCACAAGATTAACTGAAATGAAATAAAATAAAATATTTCTGTTGTAAACAGGGAAACTTCTCCCCCCCACATAACCTCAGAGCCTAAGGACACAGTAACACCTCCTGTAGTACCAAGGTGGTGCTTTGGGAACTCCCCTCTGTACTGGGAAGGGGATATGTGTGCATATGATGGGGACAACAAAGCTTTTGCATGACACATACTACCATGTGCTTTTCCAAAGGCCTGCTGGCTAACATAGCGAGCTAACGGGTGGGACTTCCCTCCCCCCCAAAAGATACTGTGCTGTGCGCGTACAGCTCACCTAAGCGTGCACCCTAAGCCCTCCCAGCATGAGCCCAGACACACTCCATATCAGAGCACGTCCCACAGAAAACCAAAAAAAGAAAAGTCCTCCAAAAAGCCTACCCCCTTCCCCACCCAGTATTAATTTTATCTTTATCATCATTTGGTCACCGAAGCAGAGAGATTTAGCAAATCCACGTGACCAAGGAATTAAGGTAGACACAGCCCCAGCCCCACAGGAAGCTGCCACGGGATTCAGGAGTGACCTTGGGACATCAGCTGTCTTCCCCAGAGCTTAGAGGGCTGGGAAGACCTCACAGTCCACACCTGCATACCAACATCTTTCATCAGCTCCCAAGGGGGCCTTGCCATGCAATAGCTTCAAGCCACCCAAGTAGCCCAGGGATGACATATTCGAGGAAGACAGGAGTTATGGACTCTGCTGCTGAAGGCAGGACAGAAGGTGCAGCAGCTTTCCACAGGGAGTAAGAGAATATGAATATATTCAACACACATATCTATTTCTCAATCAAACTGTATATATTTTTGGAGTATGATACTTAAGTCATTCATCATTTCTTCTCTCCAGCCAACCTAACTGGATGCTACTTTTATTTGCTCAGCGCAGGCAACAGTGTTGGCACTGTAGTGGGTGCATGCACACACACATGCACATACAAAAGAGAAAAATTCACAAGGCAGAGGGTCTCCAGGAGACCAGAGATCCTGCCTGTGTCAGGTGTGCTGCATGAAGTCCTCTAATGCACACATTTCTAGGTCACTCTTCAAATTGGGGGGGAGGAATGAAGGAAGGGGGAGCAGGGGACACCAGCCTGGGAAGCACTCGGGCTACGGCTACTCAGAAGTACACCTGCAAAAGATGGAACTCGGATGCTCCCCACAAATCTCAGCCCATGGAGTGTCTGCCCAGAAGTCTGTATGCCACAGCATCGTTTTAGATTTTAGCAGCAGCAACCACCACACAGAAAAATTTTGGCTACTGGCACTGCTGCTGCTTTTTCCCTCCACTCGCAACCTTTAGCTGTGGTCACACACACTGTCCGTCTTGTGCATGCAGAAATCCAAAGCGATTCAGGGGATCGGGAAATGGTGGTATCAAAGGAAAAAAACCACCGTTCAGGCAGGGTAAAACAAGAAGGGGAGGGCTCGCTGGTGTAATTTCGGGGTTGGTCTAGGATGATGTCATAGCACTGAGCAAGTGCCATGGCCAAACAGTGGGTACTTCCTAACGCTCCCCGTCCATCCGAACACTAATACCATCAGGCTGAAATATTTAAGATTACATTTATTTTAGCTTTAAAAGGCCATTTTTCACTCCTTTCCCTCAAAAAGGTTGCTACCGACTGCAGCCCGTGCAGATGCAGGGTGGGGGAGGCGGCACGACAACTAACTCTTCCAGCACACACCCCTTTCCCTACTACAAAGGCATCCACAGCAATCACATTTGCAATAGTACAAATCTTGATGGATTCATCCCATCCCCCTCCTCTTTGTAAGCCCACAGCCTGCTGTAAGCCCTCTCTGTTATCGCAACCCAGCAATCCTTCCTAGGGATCAAGCTGAAAAATGCAGTCACGGTACAGTTGCTTGAAATAAATGAATGAATGAAAAAACAGCCAGCAGCTCAGCTGGGAAGCAGCAATCTTATTGTTTCAAAACCCATCTGCATCTGCATCTCCACAGCATTTAAGCATATTGCACACGAGCACATATACACACTTTATGCACATGCAAATAAACATATTAACAAAATAGATAGGTGGAGGGGGGGGGGGAGGAAATCTGAGATTATATTAACTTCATCCAGGAAAGTGGCTTATTTCGCATATACTGGAAATATACACAGAAATTAAATACATTCTACATTTTACATCTCACACACACAGAGCTAAAATATCTTTCAGTGCAATATCCAGTTGCTATGCCAACAAAAAAAAAATTAGGAGGGAAAAAAAATTCCTGACCCCTTTGCAGAGGGAGAGGGGGCGAGAGGGGGTGGGGTGGGGTGGGGTGGGGTGGCTGCTTACCAAAGATGCTGATTTGATTGTGGCAAAGCGCTCTCGGTTCCGGTAGTGGAGGGCCTGATTCTGCACTGACTGGGTAGGCCGCACCTCAGGCCTGTGATCCCTGTGGCCCACCTCATCCCTTATAAATACATGATCCTGCAGAAATGGATAAAAACAAGGAGAAAGTCCGGCTGTGCTCTTCCTGCGGCGGCTGCCTCTCTCTCACCCCTCTGTCTGCACAAGCGCCGCTGTTTGAGAGGCATAGTTCAGCTCTCTGCTAGCCCCGGCAGCTCCCACGGTACAAAATGAATAAGCAACACATTGCAGGCTTGGGTTCGGCGCGTCAGCTGATCGCTAGCGGGATGCCTTCTGAATCCCTGGCTGGGTTTTTTTTTTTTTTAAACCTCCAGTTTTACATATGTGCAAAAAAAAGACTCAAAAGCATAAAGCGATGCAGAGCAATCGGACTCCTCAGAAAGGTCGGGTTCAAGCACTGCAACTGAGCAATCCCATTAAAAACGTGATTTCCATGTCTAGCAAAGAAGATGCTGTTCCCTTTTAACACAAGAGCAACATTTTGCCTCATTCCCTTTGCTGAGTGGTTCGTCCTCAGTAGGGTTTCTTTGTCTCCTGTTTGCTATCTGCTGCGGAGGACGAGCATCCTGGCTAAAACCGTGGCAGGCTGGAGAGGACCAGGGAAGCCTCCGTGACCACTCAGGGATCCTGCTTTCCAGTCATGATCCTGCACAGTTCTAGCACTTTCTCTCCACAGCCCACAAAGGATTTTTTTTTTTTCCCCCCTTTTAAAGCAACAGCTCACAGGTTTTAGCACAAATGGTTCCTGGTGCAACCTCCCTCTTGCTCGCTGGCAAGGCTTTGCGAGGAGCGGCTGTGCATCTGCGAAACGGCGCGTGCGAATTTTGCAACGGAACTGAGCTCTTGTCAAGCGTATAGAGGAGAGACCCTAACCAGAAAGGCTGGCGAAAAACGCCACCACAATCTTGCTAATTGAAATGGTGACTGCCAAAAGTCAGCGCACCCGCAGGCTACGCCTTCAGGACGGAGCAGCCGTCGGACACCACCGCAGCCTGCCCAGCAGCGCGGGCCCCGCAGCGCAGCAGCGATGGTAGCCGGCGTTGGCACGTCTGCCACGCTGCCATCTACCGCAGTTTCGTGACTCCCATCCTCAAGTTCCACCTCCTAGAAAACTCGAAGGAAAACTGAGATTCTTTGTGAATTAAATCAAAGTTTCCAGCTGTCAGCGATGCAAAATAAAGGCTACAAGCGCCTATGCCAAAAGGCAAATAAAAGACGCCAACCCTTTCAGGGAGCAGCTGCCTCCGTGCACCGGGCGTTTGTAGGCGAGCAGAGGCAGCTTTGCCTCCCTGCCATGCCAGAGCAGACACTAGTAAGGTCAGAAAGCCCTACGGTGAGAAACCAGCCGATACGGAGCAGCATCTCCTCCATGACACTGCTGTCGTACTGACGCTCCTTTCCCACTTGGCAGACACTTGTTTCCCTCTCTGCTGTCCTCAATTTCTAGCTGCTTCTAGTCTGGACCCACGCACATTCAGCCGCTTTCAATATGATTCTGTAAATGATTTCAAGCAAAAGCCAAACAGGTACAGAAATGCTGATATAAAATTGCTGAATGACACGTTAATTTAAAGTGCTTTAAACCCAATGCCTTTTCTCATATCCTTCATTTTGAGCATTTCTGCTCCATGCTTGCCTTTCGCTTGCCTTTACACAGGGAGAGCACAACGGCCAAGATCATCACAGAACCAAGCCTGCACTGGCTCTCCTCTGTACCCACCCGAGGGAGACAGAACAAGCTAAACCAGTTAAAAACGACAGTCCTCCACAGAAGTAGTAGGACCACAGAACATAATAAGTTGCAGTTTCATTTTATACTGGTCATCCTTATACTAGACTTTTTGTTGCACTGTGTTAATGGGGGAAGGCAGTGTTACAGAAGGGCAATTACTGGCAATCGGGCTGATCTTAGATTTTCAACTTGTACATGTTCATATGACAGGCAAGGCTCTCGGACTTGCACACTTTCCTGAGAAACGTATGTCTTAGGCTCTAGAATAGTCATACCAAAAAAATATTGATTAAACGTTTAAAGTTTAACAGTATCACTCAGTTTAATTGGACTCATGGCTTCACTGGAAGAATATCAATCCCAAGTTTTCTACAGCTTTGCAGCACTTGCCTATCAAGGAGGTGTAAGAAGGCATCTGTGAAGTACAATCAGGGATACCCCAGATAACCCAAAGCGGACGGGCTGGCTACTAACACCACCTTTTAGTTTGGTATTTCTGCTGATGTGTTTTGGAGCCTTCTGGCACAACAGCCCCCTAGCCAGGCAAGGGGCAGTGCTAGAAGCAACGCTGAACTTGGCCTCTCGCTCTCCAACAAGCAGCTCTGCAGAGAAAAACCTGGCTGTTTGGGGCTTGTGCAAACACAGGCTCATGTGAATGCACTGGTACGAAGTAAGCTGGAGCAAGGGGAAGGGAGTCAGCAACTGCAAAAGGGAACTCCTTTGTTACAGGTTGAAACTGGAGCACTTCATATACAAAATAAAGCTCAATAAAAAAGTCCTGTGGTCAAGATCCATACAAGACTTACCCATCTGAACCATGGAGGACTGAAGAGAAATGATAGTACACAAGAGCTACTACTTCTCTACTGTAGGTATGAAATTAAGGTGGAAACAGGACAAATATTACCCATGCTCATACACAAAGCCTGCAGCAGCACATGTGAATGTAAAGATTCCTAAGGTCTGCTAGCAATACCCCAATCCCTGGACATCTTCCCTCTCTCCATCACATTAATATGCCAGAGTGAATGTCAAATATTAAAACCAGAGAAGCAGCAAATCACTGGGGGCGGAGGGAGGGGAGAAGACTTTTAAAATGGGCATTTAGATTTCTCCAAAACACCACCTAAAATGGCAAGTTGAAATTGTAATTACTTCTTATATAGGAAAATTAATCTGAGGGTTACTTTTTGTCACTGAAGAGGTGGATTCTTAGAGGGCAGAATGTCATCCTGGTCTTGTTTTATGGGACTTCTAGTTACTCCAGTGCATATAAGAAGCTCACAGCAGAATCTAATTGCCCTTCAGGAATGTGAATTAACTGCATTCTCCATTTCAAGTTGAGCTAGGCAAGGAATGGGAAAATTCCTTTGCAACTGAGCAAGCAAAAGGACCAATTTCAAGCGGACAAAACATTCAGTGGTTGTCCTTGGCACCCCTTAATCTGGGATCTGAGGCTTCTGCATCAGGCAGGCAACAACTATTAACTCTCAAATAAGCCCATGCAACCTTAATAGGCAAAACATTTTTCAGAAAAGCTGTCATGCTACCAGAAATAAAATCACTTGATGTGAAGAGTTACCAAATCTAGCAAGTTACACTACCTCAGAGACTGCTAGTAAATAGAGACATGTAAGATAAATAAACCTAAGAGTAGCCATATCTGCACCAACCTTCCTCAATATGACTGATGGCTACTACAACAGACATCTACCTACAAACCCAGAAAATAGATTTCTGCTCTTTTTATTTTATTTTCTTCTCCCACTGCAATCATATCTCCTTTCAGATGTTGGCACAAATCAGGAAATTTTGTTTCAAACTTTTAGCTCCAGATTTGTGGGAAACAGAGATGCAAAACTGTCACCTCAGCTCAAGTTACTCAGTAAGTAAAATGTGATCGAAAGCACCCCAAAAACTCATCAAGTTTGGGTCAGCCCTAGATCTGCAGTTCAAACATTGGTTTGTTTTTAAAGTAACATAGCTTCCATGCATATTTCACTTTCCATCTGTTTTCTGTGTTTATTGCAATATTTACCTTATGAATATAATTTCAGGCATGCTCAGATCACAACTCACATTAAACCATTAAAATCCTTCTGATTAGGGTCAACAATCTAGAGTCTTCAGCTTCCTACTAAAGAAATCACTTGTTCTTCTGACTGTATTATCTGCTACATAAACAGTTTTCAGGTTGATCACAACAAATGGGGGTATTTGGCTGCGTGTTGGCTTTGAAATTGCTGTTCATATTTGCCAGGACAAAAACTCTCAAACATTTCTACAGCATTATCTGATCAGACAGCTGGTGGAGCTTCCTGTTACTTAAGACATGCTAAAGAATAAGTCTCTCAAAAACAATGAAAAAGCCAAAAAGCAGGACTCCTATATATATTATGGATTAATAGGCAACCTAAAAAAAAAAAAAAAAAATTGTTCTTGTGGAAGCTAATCTCTGGTTAAATAGAAATACAGAGAAGCAGTGAGAACATTTGCTCAGACACAAATTGATTCAAGTGGTTTCCAGCTGGATATCTAAATGGCTACCAGTGGTACCGTCTGAACATCTTACAATGCTCGTGGGTTTCTGCTCAAACCAATGAGTCTTGCCCAAGGTCACCCGACAGGGTAAGAACCTGAATTTTGCTCTCTAGAGTCCCATGCCAGTTGTACCACACAGTCTTTTCATCCTCCTCACTGAAAAAAGGGCTTTACCATCCCCTGCCCCCAACACCAGCGCAACATTTCAGGAATATCTGCTCAACACTGTTGCCATGCATTTAAGAGCAACACTAACAGCATGTTGCTAACAGTAACTCCATTTTACGTTCAAGATACTCTGACTAGACTCCTTCTGGATAACACTTAATAATTACACTGATCAGACAATTTTTTGTTTTGGGAACAAAGGGAAAAAAAACCCCACACAAACACATTGCTGCAACAGAACTGCCTAGGTGAATAAAATACCTGCTCAGAAGACAATTGGAACAAGCAAGCTATAGAAGCAACCAGAAGACAACTCAGTAGGTAGACAGGAGTTGATTTTTTTCCTACAGAAAAAAAAATAATTTCCTAAGAAAAAAAGTGAATGAGAATTTTGCTTCTGATTTTAATCACAGCAAAACCGGGCAGACAGACCTATAAATTGCATTTGATATTTACATTTTTTCAGTATATTATATTGTCATGTGGCTGAAGCAACCCTTGCACTGACAAAGCATCAAACACAAGAATTAACAAAATACAGAGAAAGGAGTCCCATCGTCTTCAGCAGCTGATTTAGAAACTAACATACTGCAAACTCGGATCACATTGGACTAGCCTAAAGCTGAAACATCCAAACTTTCACCTCAAAAGGAACATTCACCTTCACACTGCATTTTTTGTTACGCACACCAAATAAAAACCTTCACAAACACTGTTTACACAAGAGGATTCACTAACTGGAAAGGACTGCCAGTCTCCTAGACAAATAGGAAAGGCAATTTCTGAGCCATAAGTAAGGACTTTAATGGAAATGCAGCAAATCCCTTCCTTCTAAGAATTTGAAGAGCAAGGAAAACAACAGTGTGCCATCGTTCATTTTAATACATTGCACTAAATGCCTTGATAATCTACAGAGTACCAAGGGTCTTTCAAGCAAAGACTTCATGTCACCAACCTGCCTGACATGATTCCAGAAGGTACGTGAGGGGTCATCACTGCCAGCACATGCAAGCCAAAACTCAGTAAGTCATTACCTAAATATCCTTTACATCTCATAAAAACAACATCTTTTCCAAGTATGAATCATAAATCTTGATATGTAGGAAAACACCCTCAGCTTTGGCTCAGCTGTAACTCATGTAGAAACGCCATGCCAGAGCACTCTCCATCCACAGAATCAGCATGAATGCTGCATATTAATCATGGCAGTGGTAGGCGACACGGCAGGTTTATTTAATGGATTTGGAAAGTCACTCAAGTTGCGACAGTTATTACAGAAGTATGTTTTTATTACAGTTATTGGGCAAGAATTTGTGATGATCAACTATGAACATCCCCTTTTCAACCTTTTATTAAACTAGATTTTAATCAGAAGATTTCCCTGACATTTTTATTGCCCAAGTTTCATCTTCATAAGTACTGATGATTTTAAGGTTGAAGTAAGTAACAGCAACAACTCTGTACTGCAGTTGAACAAAACAATACCGTACTGGCTTTTTGTTTATTAGATTAAAAGAGAACAACCTTTTTTACTATTATAAAGTTTGGAAATGAAATAATACCATGTGGGAGCATTCTAAATCCTACCACTTGGCATATTCATTTAGGACAACAAAATAATATTTCTGGGAAGCCACCTGTACACACACTGACATATACCAGCAGTTGAACACAGCAGATGACAGACTACCTACGATACATCAGCTGATGCCTATATTCTTAGGGAGCCAAAATCTTCATCCTCATTTTAAGATGAATTAACTGATACCTATCTGCTTTTAAAATCTGGGTTATGTGTCTTTGAAGCACAGTGTATTTGGAGTTTAACTCCTTGCCCCATTTTGTCTTGTTTTTTTGCGCTCTCAGATACAATTGGGTTTGCACTAGAGCTCTCATTTACTCTTCAGTTCTCAACCTGTGCAGCTGAACAACTGAATTAGCTCCCAACAGGAGATGGACATGAGAATGCGTGTGTGTAGGTAAGATGATCCTTGGATGGAGAAGCACAGTTATGTTAACTGTCTTCAAAAGAGACATTAGAAAATCAAACTCTTACACTGATCATATTGAGACTTACCTGGGGGATGTCACCAATCTGAAACCTGCAAAGGGCAAGGAAAAGTTCCTAGCAGGACAGCTCATCCAAGCTGGACATCTGAATTTCCTGTAAAGAATTTGCTGGCAATTAAGGCATCCTCCTGAGGAAGCAGTCTTTGATCCTAAGGATGGACTGCGATCCCAGGAAAGGAGGATGTAGGCTTCTTGCCTGAGTAGCAGACATTTTTGCAATTTTTTTCCTCCCAGGAGTTTAGGACACAACTATAAACTAAGTTATATTAAAAGCTACACATTCAGCTAGGGCTTTTTATTACTATTATCTTCTTCCCGTCCAAGGATTTTTCTTCCATTCTACTAGTCTTACTCTGCTGACAGGTGGCAGTCACCTTTGTTCTAAGCACAAGTTTAGAAAGCTGAAGCTGTACTGCTGCCCCAAAGCTTTTGTTTTGTGGAAGGAGTGAGGCTGTGCCTGCTTTTCATGGAGGATTTATTATGAATACTATTCTCTGTCAGGCAAAACCCAAGCATCTTGGCTATCATTAACTCGTATAGCCAGTGAAAGTTAACGAGATCAGAAGCAGGTCATTTCACTTACTCTGTGACCACAAAACATTTTTTGGAAGTTACAGCCAGCTAGCAGCTGTTAAAAAAATAAAAAAAGCATTTACAAATGCTTTTACTACATCAGCCTTACGCTGCATGAGTTTCTTACGCTTTCCCTCTGTCTCAGAGTAGTTGATCACAGCATAGATGCTAGGAGATGGGGATGCTCGAAGCTTCTCCCAGCCTAGCACTACACAGGTGATGCTGCGAGAGCCTGAGGTCTGCTCCTGAATTACACCAAGTAAACGCCACTCCAGACTGGCTCTTCGCACCAGGCAGCGGTCTGAAGCACTGAAGGCTGGAAACTATATTTCACACATGACACAGGCTTTTTCATCCTACATTTTACAATTGCACATGACATTCTGGGGCTGTAGTCCAAAGAAATCAAAAGGCTTCTGACACTGAGAGCATTGAGCCTTAGAAAACATCAACAGTCTAGGCAATTTTGCCATCCTGGTCACTTTACAGAGTCTGGTACATCCGGAGGTTGTTAATTAACACATTTGTGGAATACCATAATTTTACACAACACTTCGATTTGACCCATATCAAAACAATCTCGTATGTGACCCTATGCCCACATAATGGAGACAGCTGGCTAATTATGTTCATCAGTATTTTCTTTTTAGCCTTTAAAGGCTGATTAAATGCAAAACAAAAGCTTAATTTAAACTTGAACCCCAGGTTCTTTCCATTTTGTTTGTGATTAGGCTCCAGAGTGCTACCAAACTCAGCACTCCCTACTTCTCACCTGCTAGAACAAAATCAAGTTGTGTGGATCAACTTCATCACAGTTTACCGAAAGATAGTTAAAGCAAGCACAAAGACAAATTGAAGTATTTTCAGAATAAGGAACTTAACCTTGAAAATACAGTGGGATGTATGTGTATATAACCCCCCTGAAATGTCCTGTTCCAATTGTAGTCTTTTCACATGTATTAATATATACAGAATATACACGAAGCAGTTTTCCATTTAAAACTGCATTCTCCAAAGTAACAGAGAATAAAAAATCATGTACTAAATTAAAACAATATATTTGCACACTGGAATATGTCCTGCTACACATAGTCTGAAGTTACCTTATGTGTACATACAGCGGAAGGTAACATTTGCCAATTGAGAAGGTATCTACTCCACTGCAAGAATCAGTAATCACACCCAATTTTTAACTATTTTGTAAAGACCATCAGTGCAGGTCTGGGTTTTTTGCTTCCAAAATTACCCTAAAACACCTGTGTTAAGTGATCTACAGGTGATTTCTTTTACAATACTTCAGTTACAAGTGTACATGAGACCCTGTTTTTCCAATCCAGATAACAAAAACTTCTGTGTTTATGCATTCTACTCAACAGAACGTCTTCATCTCAAGAAAACAACAGCTACGCAGAAGTTTAAGAGGACTGAATTCACAGCCTCAGAAATCTTCACGTATTTGTACTTTAGAAGTGTCATACAATCCCTACAAAATGAAATATTATTCTTAAAACAAGCAGGAACTTTACTTCTTTCACAAATGCAATTTATGTCTGATGGGAGTGGCTCACATTTTGTTTTCATCAACTGTAATGACACTGATCAGTCAGTAATATTATAATGTATGACTATTGTGTAAATCAATTCCTCAAACTTCTATTTTAATGCATACGTAAATATGACTCCTTAACAACGTAAAATCAAAATTAATACACATTTCTGAAGCCTACACAAAATGAGAAAAAGCTCCAACTATAACCACGCAGAACATACAATCAGTTGTGCTGCTCCTCATTTAAGATGGTTCCTCAGGCTGGCATTTTGTACCTACCACTGTTTTTTGAGAAGGGTCTCTCTCAAAAGGTGCTACCACAAATGTATTTGAGAAAGATGCAAACCCCTGAAACTTATGCAACTTATCTGCCAGCATCTTTAAATATGCAAGGCAATCTTCTGTTGAAAACAAAATTTCCTGAGAGCTCCCTTTTATAAGCGCTTCAATATTCAATTACACAAAAATGGGGAAAATGGCTTACAAATATTTAGTTATTTAGAACCAGGCTTTGCTGTAACCCTACAAATGAGATATTCATACTTTTCATGCTGCTGTAATGTTTTAGCTCCTCTGGCAAAAAGCATACATACACTTTGAAGCTCTTTGCAAACGCAATCACACAAACAACCTATATTTTACTGCCCACTAGCAAATGACACTGCTAAGGCCAAGCCAAAACTATTTTAGTCAAACAATCTTAGATTATATGCTAAGTTACAGCTAGACAACTTTAGCTGGATATCTAGCTAAGAAAACAAGAGGCAACAACAGATCACAACATGCAGCAAAAGAGCAGAAAAGCATTCAGTGGAACTTGACTCAAAACGTACCTCGTGGGAAGGGTCCAAAGTTCTGCACACTTCCACTTCTCATGAGGGAAATCCAAGTGCAAGCAGATTTTAATCATACATTGTGACTGGTAAATGGTTAGCTTAGCTGCTACGACCACTTGTCACCATACTACGTAACACAGTACAATCATTCACAAGGAAACAAGGACTGATGTTAGAAGCAGAGATGAAGAAGTGCACATGCGGGGCTGGGTAAGGAGGCATGCAGTAAGTCTGCGTGAACCCTGCCTAGACACTGACAGTGCTACCTTTCATCAGCGGCCTCTTTTTAATTTTCAGAGGTTATTTAAATGCGGTTTAGCTTTTAAAGAAAAAAACCACAGAACTTGATTCTGGCAAGCCCGGCACCAGCTCCTGCTCTCAGCAGATGGCTCAGCACAAGACCACAGCACACTGATCGTTGGGCCCCACGCGGGTGAGCCAACGTGAGCAATAGCAGGGACGGCAGGAAGCTATGGAGAGCACCAGAGAACATACCTTCTTATGAACAACGGAGGAAGTGGAATTAATTGTGCTCTCGTCACTATGCATCATGACCAGTTCAGGGCTGCTCTCATCCAGGACCTCCTGCATGCTGCTCACACTGCTGCTCTGACTGCCTGTGCTCACAGACATACTTGGGATGGAATGGTTGCTGCCCAGACTGTCCATCTTCCTACTCAGGTTTGATCCATGCTCACTGTCCTATAAAACAAGGGGCATCAGTTACAAATACTGCATGAGATCACCTGCCCAGCACGTGCCTGCAGTGCCCAAAGTTTGTTTTAAAGGCCACTCTGCAGAGTTAAAGGTTCTTTGCTCATTATTTTGGCAACTAGGTTTCTCAAGGCTGCTTGGGTTATGAAATACTCCATATAGGGCAGTTAGCTTTTGCCTTTCCCCCTGCAATCTTACTATATCAGGCATCAAGCCATTTTTTTCCACCTATCAGTTAAGTCTGGGCTTGAATAGGAGACATCCAGGAATAATGGATGGCTGGTGGAAGGAGTCTCGTAACTAAAAGGAGCAATCTAAGTTTGTATTAAAACAATGTTCCAAGTAAGGGTATGCTACAATGCATTTTGTGAATCAGAAAAGGTGTAAGATAATGAACCCATTTGTTTATGACTTGATAACTATCACATGGTGCTTAACAGGTGTAGAGGTTTTAACCTCCATGTCCCAAGCAGTCAGCAATTACATTTTGTTAAGCTAAAAATCCCTCTGACCTTGTGTTTTCAGCCAAGGTAAATTCTTCATTCACCTTTAAGCAGCTGACTCAGAAAAGCCTACATTATTACAATGATTAAAACTGTTGTGATCTACTTAGAAATATGTAAATAAATGTTCCTCGTATAGGACATATTTTTGATTCTACAGACAAATATCAGAAGTTAGCATCCTTTTTTCTTGTTGCATACTTATACCAGCTCAGTAATCCCAGAATATGTGCTTAGTCTGGACTGACTGAGAGAATTTATGGAGTCCTTTATAATTAATTAGTGGCACTGAAGAGACTTGCAAGGAGTTCATAGTGAGGACTGAGAACTCCAAACATCCTTCAGCTCCTGGTCTGAAACAGCCTTGACTCACCAAAATGAATGGCTTGCTACTGCACCCAGTTTGTCCTGGCCTCCAAAGTGAGCTTGGGGAGAATTACATTACAAATCAATTAACAGGGTACTCATTTTGTTGGAAACCAACAGAAAGATAAAATTGACAGACTTGACAGATTTGTATTTGATTGTATGATTATTTTTTAAGCAATCAGCAGATCATTCAGAGCCTGTGTAACAGCACTTAAAATCCAAAATAATACTATTTTACAGAGAACATATGTACAGGAAAATATTTCCAGAATGCTTATATAAAGTTGCAGAAGAAATAACATAATGAAGCATCTGAGATGAGGATATGGCTATGTAATTAATGAAGGACAGAGATGACATTGCATATGCAACCTTAACATTGACTTCCTGACTTGAATACTTTTCAAATGACCTTAACTTTCTTGCAAGAGCTCTGAGGAAAGCATTAGTAGTATTTTGAGTGTTAAAGATTTGTAATGCTCCTTTTCCACCTTAGACTTTCTAAGGTAGAAAAAGGAACCTTTTGGCATTTACAGTTGAGCAGCTTCTTTAACCAGTTAAGTTGTAACTGAAGCAAGTGCTATGTTTTCCTTTCACTGCCAAGTTAGTGATACACACGAGCATACAACCTTACTTTGTGGTACAAAAGCTCAGTGGTAAAATGCAGTGCAGAGCATGCTGTGCACATGCAGAGTGTGAGCTTTATGAGAGTGTTAATTCCTAGAGATACAATCCCTTTTCTTCCCCCTTTTTTGAGAGATGGGGACAGGAGAAACAGAAGATACACCTTGGAGTCAACTACTACCACATGTATCCCACTTAGCTATTGAGCTTGGATCTGCTGAACAGACCAGTGGGAAACACATTCCCTTGTGCTTTCCTACCCTGTCCCTCTCCTAACAGCTTTTCACACATAGGTGGACAAAGCTTGAAGGTTTCAGTGCAAAAATTTGATAACCCCCCCCTCTCCCTCCCCAACAACTAAGCTCCAGGTTTAGAAGTTGGCTAGCTGGAGGGTTAGAACAGAAGCACTTTGTAGCTTTAATCACAGTGGTTGCTGTTCGTGCTCCTGTGCATCTCCTTCAACATGAAGGACAGTGCTAAGTGCCCATCCCCTCCTCCTGTATGCTCTCCTACCTGACGCCCAGGCTCGCCCATTTCTTAAACCGGAGCTCTAGTTTAGCCTTAAAGGAACATTTGACATACGCAAACCTCAAAACCGAGTCCTCGAATATATGCTGAACTTGGGCATCTCACTGCGTATTACCTTGCTATACCACCGCAAAAAGGAGTATAAACATCACCTTGCCTATTTTTTTTGTTGAGAACCAGCCACGGATTTATTTATCCAATGTGCCTGCACCAAATGACATTAATTTCCATCTCATCTCATCAGTTGAAAAATGACTGGTTTCCTTCTCTAAGCCACAGTTAGTGTCAATTATCATACACTGATTAAGTGGGTTGTTTATTGTAAGATTTAAACTGAAGCTGAATTTTATGTCTTCAATCTTTTTTCTTTAGGAATTTAAAAAAAAAAAAAATCTTACCAATTTGGTGATTTGTTTTTCAGCTCATGATAGGCCAATTACTTAACAATAAAGTTATGATAATTGAAAAAATATTAACACTAATGAAGTGGTCTTGACTGTGCTTCTGAGACTGAAAAGCTTGGACTGTCAACAGACCCTCCTTCACACAGGCTGTGAGCCACTTTCTTCTCACAGAGAATCTCCCTCCAAAGAGTTTCTTCCCTAAAGCTTTCAGAAGAAAGGCCACCATTTGAAAAAACCCAAAGTTTCAAAGTTGCCAATAAATGCACATCTAACACCGAGTAAAGGCTACTGTCACTCAGTATCCTACCCTATATCTCTGCTGATCGAGACAATATTCCAACAACATGGATTGCATCCTCACCTAGGCTGTGCTTGTTCTGCCCCCTTAAGGACAGGAACATCTCACTTGCCCTAAAATTATTTGTAACAGTGCAAATGAGGTAACAAAATAAAAGTACCTCCTCTTCTTCTTGAGACTCTGTCAGTGGGCCATTCCGTGTCTCTTGGAAAAGGATTTTCTTCATTTTCCGGTACTGAAGGTTATCCAGTTCACGTACTGCATCTTTTGTCCTTTGTATGAGGTCTATTAGTACCCTTGGTGGTCGGTCTCGGCGAACAAAATCATGCTAAATTAAAGGAAATAAAACACATGGTTTCAGACACTAGTATGTTTGATGTAAAAACAGGGACACAATGACTTTTTTTAAGAGACACCTGAAATGACAGTTTGTATTCAGTAATCGGTCTGTTCATATTCAATAATTAGTAATACCCACTATGAAAGACTCCAAACACACTCAGCACTGATTACACTGACCGTACTCATCACTACGTCAAATAACCAAACTGATCATGCTATGCACTGAGTTTTGAAGCGTAGACTGCAAAATGTTTTGTGCAAAAGTCAGAAGATCTGCGTAAGCACAGAACTCAATTAAATGTAGCATACAGAGAAGTGAGGCAAAAAATCACTTCACTACTTAAAACTCGTGTACACATGCACACAGGCACATCAGTAGTGAGAGAAAATGGGTAGTGGAAGGAGAGGTGTGAGCGCCGGCTGACCCTTCACAAGCTCTCTTTAGCCCTAACTCCCCGATTCACTTTTCTGGCTGGAGTAAAACAGTCTGGACCAGGTCAGGTTTTCTGAGCTCTCTAGGCAACAGCTAATTCGTCCCTTCCTGAGCTCATTCACTTGAGGTGTACAAGGTACAAGACAGTGCCACTTCAAACTTTACAAGGCACAGGACTTTAAAATGAACAAAACGCATAAAGAACAAAGAAGAATCAATCCTGATTATGCAAGACTACCTGCTTAAGCTACATGCAAAGGTTTATGCTGCATCTGTCTATTCTGATTCATACATAAAACCAGTAAGAAGACCGCAAGGTTTGTTTGTACTTAGAGCATTTGTAGCCAGAGTTAAAGTAAAGTCAGTTTTTTACTAAGTCCTGCTAAGGATATACTAGAAGCACCGGTTTTAAAGCAGATTTAACACTAAATTCTTCAATGGAATTTAAGTACATGATTAAAGACTCTTCTCTGATTTATCAGATACGTTCTCCTGAACTGTACAACTGGCAGTAAAGTATGAAAGCCTTGCAGCTTTCCTGTTTAACCTTTGACTAAAGTAGACAGTCTGAGTATACGCTTGCCAAAATTCTGGCATCACTGCAGTTGGGTATGTTGCTTAATATGTATCACAGGAGATGGCCTGAAGGCACAAACATCATCACCTGCACATTTCTAGAAACATGAACAATGAAAGAGAGGAATGGGAAGAAAGTGTTCTCTACCCTGCAATGCAAATGCCACAATGGTCTTTTGTTAGAGAGCCTCCACCGCTGGGCCCTACCTGCAAAGAAATTCTCAGGAGGGTCAGGTCTGCCCGCTTGGCCTCCCAGCTCTTTCCATACCTGGTGAACTCAGGGTCCCATAGGACAGGGAACAGCATCTCTACCTTAGATGTGATGCCATCCTTCAAGTTCAAGAGCTAATACATCCAACTGTAACTGCAGTAACCCATGCATGAAAGCCAGTCCTCCTTAAAACAGGAGTCTTGCGTATAAAAAAGTTGAAAGGATGAGCTGATCTTCTTTTAATGATTTGTAAATAAACAAAGTATCATGCCACAGGCTTATTTCTTGTTTTTAATTGAATTCAAACTGTTGTACATTTGAGTTTTGCTAATGAGGACAGCTAGTCATTTCAGTATCAATTTTTTGCTAGTAGTGATGATGTTTATTTTTGAATTATAGCTAAAAGTACCAAACATCATTTAACACAAAAGCAAAATGAATAATTTCTGCTCCTCAACACAGATAACCACCATTTATTTCTCTGTAAACAGTAACAACCTGCAGCTTATCTACAATTAGAAAAAGAGTAACCGTTTTTATCTCATTGTAGATGATTTTTAGAAAGCAGTAATGTATTTGGATCAATGATCCTGAACTTAAATCCATCCTATATGTCCAGTGTCTACTTGTTTATGCATATTCTTTAACAGTGCAAATACTAATTTCACTGGAAAGACTACAGGCCTCATATTCAATCACGACTCAAATATTAGAATGAGACCACATGGAAGCTGCAGGGCAGATGCACAAAAGTGAAAATCAAACCAAAAGGCTCTTGCATAATGTGAATACAATTCTGACTGCTTACTTGCATTATCTAATTGTATAAATTACATATAAAAGATGTATGCACCCCTCTGCGAGGTACTGTGCAACATTAAGAAACGATGGCTGAAAGGAGTTAATTTGTACACTTTCTCCAAACTGCAAGAAAAAAACCAAACCGACTCAAAGGGAGGAAGAGATTAGTCTAAAGGCAGGTAGCCAGTTGGCTGGAAGAGCGACTAACAGAACTCAAGTCTCCTGGGAATGTCATGCAAGCTGAGAAAAACAGGGGAAAAGTTTTAAAACAAATTTTATAATTGCTCTTAATTTTAAAAGTGAAAAATATTAGTAAGTTTTGGTTGTTGTTTTGTTTCTTTTTTTTAGATTTCAACTGCATTTTAATATCACTACAGTAATTTGACTATTTTCATCTGGGATAGTGAATTGAAACTGAAATAATTCTCAAACATCTCATTTAAAATTCAGTTCCCTTTAAGAAAATGTGGCCACAAAAATTTGCCCTATCCGTGTTTACTGTACACAAGTGAAAAATCCTCAAAAGACAAAAAGATCTTCAATCTTACAATCTAACAAGCTTTAGGGAGAGCTACTGCAGGAGGCAACACCTAGGGTACTGTTCTGAAAGTCTAAAACCAAATAAAAGACTGAATATACACGATTTAAGAATAGGATCTCAGCTCCAATTGTTTGCACAGACTCCAACCTAAGGTACTCAGAAATCATATCCGTCAATGAACTTACACCATTCCTAGAGAGCAGAAAGGCTGCCAATCCACATGAATGAATCACTCTGAAACCCACAACATAAACCTATTAGCTGGTCAAAGGCCTGTCAGGCAGTTCTGCTGCAAGCAGAACCAGAGAACAAAACGCTGGTTATGTGCCACAGCACAAATGTATCACAGGAAAAAAAATATACCAGGCGCCGAAGAGAGAGTACAAACAAGCTCGTTCATCAGCCTCTACCTGGAGAGTGAAGGCATAAGGCATAAATATTCTATATGGTCCAGGCTTAAAGCAAGGACAGAAGCAAGCGCAAAGCTAGCTGTTCAGTAAAGAGTGCAGGGTTTCGATTTCTCTCCTCAAGAACCAAGGGCTCAGAAACATCCATGATAATGCATTTTACTGAGCTGAAAGAGCAACAAGAGAAGCCATAAAACAAAGGCTGAATGGTAGCCTTAGAACAAAAATCAGCATGAAAAGGCTGTCAGGTAGACACAGAGCTGCAATCTAACCTACTGTGGAAATTAAGCAAAACACTCAATGGAGCTGGCAATTCCTCTGCTCAAATATTTAAGGAAAAACTGAGTCCTGTTTACCTGGTGTGGAACAGCAGCATGCCATGCAATTCTCACTAGCAGCTATGTACGGCAACCAGAGGAATAGCAGGGCCACTAATCAATTTTAAAGAAAGGAAATACTTAAAGGGGAAAAAAAAAAAAAGCCTGATGGAAAAGGGGCTGGACAGGATTTCACACATCCCTACCTTCTAATGGAAGGCTGCTCCTGAATTTCCCAAACACAAAGCCATTGGAGTTACAAGCAGTTCCTATACTTCTCGGGTAAATTGAAACCCAATGACTTAAACTGGAACTGAGTTACAATTCCGTGACAGAACTTTGGCAAACTCTGGACACATCACTCCCAGCACAGGTCCCCCTCCTACATGCTCTTGGCAATTATGAACCTGTACAAGGCACTTTCAAAAATGATACAGTTATTTCCAAAACAAGTTCTAATTAATTGGGTTCAGTATAGAAACTATTAAAAGGAATAGAAACAACTTTTGATTTTGGTGGTTCGATTAGGGGAAGAAGTTAACCTAGGCCTATCCTTTAGTGCTACTTTTAACAGCTAAGTATGATGCATGAATAAAGAAGCAAACACATTACAAGATGTTAATGAATCAAGAGGAATTGCTCAAAATCCATCTAGGACAAAGAAATGACTGGAAAATGGAGATCGGAAACAAAGATAGAAATACAACACTGCATGACTAGAGAAAGAAGTTGAAAAAAATATGATGTCTGGAAATACACAACAAAAAAAAATAGATGCACAGTATGTTTGGTAAGTAATAATACGAAGAGGGATCTACAGTTGGCACTAATCAATAAATTCATTAGGACTTCTGCACCACACAGCAGTCAAAAGAACACAGCATCAAAACCTCCTATTGTAACACCACAGAGCCGAGCCGAGCCAGCCTTTACCAGCTCCCGTGTAACCACACCTGGAGTAACGTTTCGTGATACGCGTATTAGTGCCAGAAATGCCCGTCCAGCCAGAGGAACTTTAAACAAAAAAAAAACCAAACCAAAAAGTGGATCAGAAAGGCCCAAATGAATGATTTACAAGAATAGAGCAAAACCAAGACCTGAACTGGGATCAGGCAGAAAGATCATGAAAAGATACATATTCAAAAGGTATGAACAGATGAAGAATTAATCATGCTCACATTAGCATCACTAGAGAAAAAAAGTCAAGATAACCTTCCTGAAATTCATCTGTGTCTGTCAAAAAAAGACAAGACAGGACAGGTCAGAGCACCCCACACAGAACAACCCTGCTCTGGCCAGAAGATATACATAGGTCACCCAGTCTCATTCCATCTCTAATACCCATGTTGCTTTAAATAATCAGCCACTATCTGTAAGTCTTTATTAAGAGCTCAATCCTCTGATCATGTGGAGTATAATTCTCAAAGTACTACCAGATCTGCAAAAGATTTGCTATTGACTATGCATCTTATGAAGACTGATTAAGTCTAGATTTTGAGTAGCAATTAAAATGACTTTTTAGATTTTTCTATCACTTCCACAGAGAAAGCCTGTAGCAAATTACAAGCCTTAAACCTTACTGAAATTGCGTATCAGCTTAGTAGCAAGTATTGCCTGTTACACAACAGAAAAATAACATTTTTCCTTACTGGGGAGGGTAAGCAGAAGAAAAAAAAAAGGAGCATCAGCAAGTTAACAAGTTACATTACTTTACACAAAAGTGCGTAACTGCTCCAAAAAGGTCTTCACTCTCACACAAGCTGCACCAAGTTATAGTTTCTCCACTCTCTCTGCCCCCATTTAGAGGGAAAACAGGGTTGCCTCCAGTTTCCTCCCTCATTACTGTCTGCTCTGACCACATAGTGCAGCACGGTCACAATTCAGGGCATCCTACTGACAGCACAGTATAGCAGAGAGGCTGGTGAAAATTCCTTCTTCATCAAAGCAGTGGGAAACACGCTCCTAAGTCCTACCTACACAGAAAACTATTGGTTGGAATGCACTTCTGCAGCACAGATTTAGCTAACCTAGCTCTAGACCTGTTTGTCCTTGATAATACTTTCAGTTAAAGTATGTACAGCATTGTCCTGGAAAAAAAATTAATAAGAAAATAAAAATCAATATTAAATCCTTCTATCCCCCTCCTGCTGACAGGTCCTTCCTTCAGCTAAAAAACTCGTTACTCGCACTACTATCCCATGAGGCTCGCAAGTTCTCTAACACAAATGTAACCTCTGCAGAGCTATGGGGTGTAAGAGGAGCAGGGTGCTGGGCTGCTCCCCCAAATAACTCCTCACTCAACAGTATAACTGTTTTACTACACAGCCTATTTCTACTTTTCTCCAGTAGTTCGACTTTTGAGCATCATGTTTAAAGAGAGGCAAAGTCAGGAAACAAAGTTAAACAGTCTAAAATACTGCAGCCTAAAATACTCTTCAGAAGACCCCAAAATTCTATTGATTCAGATGAAAGCAAAACCAACAATTTTTTTTTGAAAGGGCAAATATTTGTTCACCATCTTTAGAATTATTTTGGTAGACAAACAGATTTTTCCCAAACTTCTCGAAAAGATTTGAAAAATTACCCGTAACAGATCTGTTGATGATGGCCTTTCCTGAGGTATTTTCTGTAAGCAGTAATCAACAAATCCCCTAAAGGAATCTGACCTGTAAATAAAAAAAAAAGTTCTAAATGAAAGAGAAGCTTCGCATCTGGAGTATATGCAAACTTATTAGTGCAAAGCAAAAGAAAAACCTTGACTAATTTGTTCTTAAGTTCTAGGGCAGAGAAATTAACTGGACTTTTCCAAATCCTGAGTAAGTTGATCCCACCAGTTCTTTCAACAGTTAAAGACTGTTGAAATAAACATGGACACACAATTATCCCCCAACCACAGGCTGAAAACCAAGCAAGAACTATGCGTAGCCGTCACGATTTTCAATTTTACTTCAACTACTTAAAAATAGATGACAACGAAATTACTGGTAACTCCAGAAATGCACTCGTTAAGTTAGCTGATGAAATGGCTCTCTACTCTCTAGAAGCTTCCCACCATTTGTAACACTGACTTGGTAAAGCGCCTTGATACAATGCTTAGTTCAACAAAACTTTAGGCTTGTATCACGACTGGAAAGAAGAAAACTGATCTTCTAGGTGCCATTGAACTCAAAAGCAGCATAAAAGGCACCTTGCTTACTCCCTGTGTTCTCAAAGCTACAGAGAGCAAACAAGTGACTATAAACACGCTGCTTGCAATCAAGAATACTGATTCTTATACTGTATTCACGAGTTGTCTCTACTCTGCATTGCAAATTCTGCACAGAAGAACATGGATATCAGTGTGCAGAAATAAGACCAAGTTCTTTGAATCTTGAAAAATGGACAAGACAGACAATGAAATAAGGAAACTGGAGTGTTTTTGATAAAATGGTCAGCAATGAAGCAATTATGCTACTTCAACGCCTAGCAGTGTAACTAGGGGAACTTCACACCTCTCCAGGAGCTGTTGTTTCAAGCCGTCTGCGGACTCTGCCAAGCATCACTCGATAGCTACATTCCACTCTTGGGTACAGAGAACAGAAAATGGGGTAACCCCTTTGCTCCCACAGAATAACAAAGCATTCTTGTACCAAAGTTCAGATTCTGGAACAAGCCTGTAGCATGGGGAGTATTTAGTGGCCACAGAGCTCTGATGACTTTTGAAGTCACGCATCGAAAAAATTCTAATTACCTCTATATTCTGTGTACCTCTCCCCTCCCTTTCTCCACAGTTCAGCTGCTAACAATTCTTCTGTCAGGGATCTTTTGCAGCTGGAAACTTTACTGAGCTACGGCTGGCTTAATGCATCCAAGAATATTTTAATTCCTACAGCATCTATAGTCCCATAATTAACACCTCCACACATTTAGACTGCAGCCAAACTGACAGAAGGTCAAAATTGAGCCTGCCTACACAGGAGCATTATTTGAGAATGCAGTCAAATCACTACACTGCAACAAACACTTTTCTTGTCAGACTGTAACCATGCAGAGAGCGTCGCAGAGCATTTTCAGGGCAACAAACAAAAAAAAACCTGGTAATAGCTCTCTTACCATTCATTTGACTGTAACGTAGGGGAATCATTCTGGGCTATGTGATATAAGGCACTCATTGCATTCATGTTGAAAAGTGGAGGCTTCCTTTCAGCTAGAAAGAGAAGAGAAATGTGTGATAAGGCAGTCTGGAAAGAAAAGGAGAAAGATATGGAAGTATGAGCAAGGATATCACTGCTAAATCAATAGCTCATTACTGTCATCATCACATTTAAGCCAATTATTTTAGTATTCTAGGTTAGACCAGGACAACCACTCAAGGAAAGCTGTTATTCACTTGAAGACAGAATGACGAAATCCAAAGAGAGCAGGATGCAAATTACAGGGAAAAGTTTCCAGTAAGTTTTACCTTAATTGCAACATTTTACACCTGACCCGCTATGGTAAAGTCAGCAGAAGCTGACTAAAACAGAGCTTAGACATACAGCATGTCAGGGCTAGGAAATTCATGTATCAATCTCTACAGATCTTTGATGCACTGCTGGAGCATCTGTATTAAGGGAAAGAAAGGCTGCCTGTTTCGTTTGTCATTGGCAGTCACCTGCAAGTGGGACAGTTTCCCAAATTCACTTTCCAGATGTGTCGTTAACTCCTCCTAACTAAAATTTTTCCTAGTCCTTGCACTGAGAGGACACCTACCTACCAGCCCTGGACCTTTCAGGAGTGCAGCAGATCTCACACAGAAATTAGTGGTTTTCACCACCACCTAAGGTCAGTCATGCCAATCAGCCCATGATGCCAGGATTTTTAAGTTCATGTCAGGTCAGAGCAATCACTTGTTCTTGACATGCAGCATGCATGCAAACCACCACATTTTCTTTTCTTTAAACACTACTTACTTTCGGCTACACAAGAAATTAAGACATCAGCATTCAAAGAAAGCCAAGGGGTGCTCAACAAGAGATTTCCTCCCACTGCTACCTGACCCCATGTTCAGATATGGAATCACACAAAGGCAAAGCTCTAAGTTTAAAAAAAAGTTTAATACTTCTCAAAAGGATAATATTAAAAGAAGCAAACCCATCCACTACTTTGAGGTTCTTGACTGAAAAGCTCCACAGAAATTCTAGTATCAAGACTCAGTGCCTATGTAGGGTAGCATAGTATCTATTCTACCACTGTGATTTACACCTTGAGAGGCCGTGACTAGTCTAAACTCCACATGAAAAAAATCAGTGGCCATGCAGAAGAACAGAAGTCTAGAACTTCTGATTTTTGCATTATTTATATCAAAATACAGACTGTGTCAGCAAGGCATTGGCGCTGGCATATGAAATACAACACTGGAAGTTACTAGTCATTTACACCATTACCATCTTCATATTGGGGTCAACTTTTCTTCCCATTCTGTATGCCCCCCTCTTTGTTATCTCATATGTATTTCTGCTGATTAAACATTCATAAATAACATTTTCAGTGAACTTGCCCTCACAAGAAGTTCTTGATGCACTGCTGTTAAGGTAAGTATAATCTACATCAGGAGTATCTTTGAAAATAGTTTACTCAGCACATGCAATGTCAATATTCAAACTTAAAGTGCACACATCTGTTCTGTATACCTGCTATCACATCTACATCTGCTTCAGGTCGTGTGGATGCATATCATTTGCCCTTTGCAGTGCAAACCCTTTTCTTCTCATGTAAAGAACCTGTCCACGTTGATTCATGTCACAAACTTTCAGCAGAGATTGAAGATTATTTTGTTTCAGAGTGGGGAAGTAAGAAGAATTGAAAATTAAACGTAGGTCCCTTCTGACACAATTCTTAGGACACCAGTCCCCCTGACATAATAGCTGGAACCATTTTCTCAAAACCCAGTCTGAAAAATACAGACTACAAACCATAGTTTCTTCTTGTACAAGACTAGAATCCTCTAGTTATTAAGGGAGTAACTGAGCACACCAGATTAACATTAAAGCACAGCAGCATTAGTGGCTTGCTCTTGATTTGCCAGTGAGTAAAAGATTTAACTCAACTGTCAGTGCTTTCCAAGTCAGGCTTTTTAAAGAAAAAAAAAAACCAAACACAAAAAAACCCACTTTTGTGGAATAAGAATCTTCCATTTTTTCAGGACTTCCTAATAAATATTGCAGACAGTTCATTATTCATCTCAGCTGCCAAGTATTTACTCACCTAACTCAATACACGTGATCCCAAGAGACCAGACATCCACCTTTCCATCATACTGTCCCTCGTCCATAGCAAGGATCACCTCTGGTGCCATCCTACCAACCACAGTGCAAAATATGCAGGTTAGGGGATACAAATTGTGACTCCCAGCACAGAGCTTGAAATGGGATGGCTTCATTATCTTCAGCAGCGCAGCAGACCAGAACTTAAAGAGCCAGTATGGAGCTGAGTAAAGCCATGCCGAAATGAAACAATGCTTGCCTGCACTAGCAACTCTTCCAAGAGGCAGTTTAAGAAAGGAAAGTAAATAAGAGGCCAACCTGATCATCTTGCTGTTAGCGCAACATGCTGGCACATGGGAGACCCACACCAATCTCAAAGGCATTGTACCTGCAGGCAGACAGCAAGGGCTAGGAGAGTCCTAAAGGCATCACTTTCACTCTCACCAGAGATGGTGGGTTTTCCACTGGCACACCAGGAGAATTTTCCAGCAGATATATGCAGCCTGTGAGTGTAGCTATGAAAGGAACAGGGAAATCTGGAACAGTGGGGAAATACGGTGGTCCAGGATAAAGGGACGAGTGGGGGCGAAAAAGAAGCAGCGGGCCCAGCCTGCAAAAATTCAGCCTCTTAACTTTTGTTCTTCAAAGATGAAGCAGGCTTCCTGCCAAATGGACTTGTTCAGAGGTTGGGCGATAGGTGACCTCCCATCAATGCCTGGGGCGTCTGCCACAAAATAAGTGGAGCATAAAGCTATGCTGGTCCACTATGTTAGGAATGCCAAGCAACTCAAGTGACCCTTAGAGCAAGTTTCTTCAAAACAGAATTAAGCAGCTGTGTGACTTCCAGTCTGCACAGCCAGATTAACAGAATTCCCTTTTTCCATGTGGTTGTCTTAGATCCATTACCTATGGCAAGTGTTAATAATTTTTAAGCCAATGGCATTACAACAGTCGAAACATTAACTGGTGCCATTTCAAAGTGCTGCACAGCCTACCTCTACTCATGGGCACTGAGAAAGAACACATTTCCTGAAGAGCTGGACACAGAGATTTTAAGAAAACTGCTTGGTTAATAAAGTTTTTATGACAGATATTATTTTCAGACTGTGAAACGCTAGAAACGGAAGAGAGCAGTCTTATAAAGGACTGAAGTATTGCAGGCTTTACTCACCAGTAAGGCGTTCCCACAAAAGAATTGGCAGGGGAGACTATAGATGCAGACCCAAAATCAGCTAGTTTCACTTGACCTGGCTCTGTTAGAAGAATATTTCCAGCTTTAATATCCCTTTAAAAGTAAAAAAGAAAAGTATAGTTCTGGTTACAGTAGAATAACTTTCAAAAACTTAAAAACACACAGAAGTCCACTAACTTTTTCTCAATTAAACATTCATAAAAACCTGAGAATATTTAGAGGTCTAGTATTACAGAAAGCTCGAGGAATCAGATACACGGGGTTTTTTGGGAATGGAAACCTGGCTGTACCCAAAAAGGGCAGGGGGTGAGGAAAGAGAATAAGAGATGAGCCATGGTTGCAAGGTTGAGACCCCAAACTGAGATCCAGGAGAGATGTACCCTAATACCCTGCTGTGACACCTTAAACGATACTAGACATGTTATTTTCATCTTTCAGATGCCCTAGGTTCCTTTATCTGATCTTTCCTACAACTCTCAAGATAATTCATACATTTAAGAGATTAACAATAATGACACTACATATTAACAATAATGACAATACAAAATGCACAAGATATATTCAACACCTTTGGCATCATAAGTTTCTAAATTCCAGCAGTAAGTGAGATAATTTCAAATTAACTGCCCATGAAATGCTGAAAAAGGTTAACTCAATTTGCATACCTTCCAAGATACTTTGCAATGACCTTATTCAAAGTTTGAGACAGACTTGTCAGTTATATCTGAAATACTTTTTTCTTCCACCCATCTGACATAAAAGGAGGAGGATTGCTTTAAGAAATTCAGGTCTACTTACACATTGCTAGCTGAAAATCACAATATAGTGAAAGTTCCTTAAAACCCTGATACAGCACTTCAATAACAAAGGGAAAATTACACACTAGGTATGCCACAGATGCCTTCACATGGGGGCAAAGCTATTGGCTTTTGCAAAAGCAGACCCTCAACATAAAAGGAATACATGGAAGGGAGCCCTGTCAGCCAGGCTGTATACACCACACAGTCTGGAATGTCTCTTTGCCATCTTTTCAAAAAACGTCATACATCTTTACAGAAAAAAAATGCATCAAGAAAAATATCAGCTTTTCTTATTTGATGTTCAACTCTAAGTCCTTAAACACCAAAGCCACTTATCAGTAGTAGTAGACCTCCAACACAAGTTACTGTATATTGCCAAACACACTCAACTCAGACCCTGTGAAAACCGAGTTAATTGGATAAATGGGAAGGGAAACAAAGCTATCTTGTATTTGCTGCAGAGGAAGAGCATACTCTGAATTATCATACAACAGTTGAATGATTTGTGCATCAAATACAAATTCAGTATCACTGTAGACCCAGAGTACAGGCAAGCTGAGAGACCCTTTAAATTTAGCGTGATACAAACACTGGGGAGATGCCTTTGTCTCCAAAGGGCATCACACAGGACAGGCCAAGCTGGGATAAAGAGAGCCACAGAGATAGAAATTTACTTACAGTACTTCAGCAGCAGAGCCAGAGTAAGAACCTCTATTCCCCCGTTCCCAGGACAGTACTGCTTCAAAATACTATGGAATTTTTGCATACATATGCTACTCAAATACATCGTGACACGTCTTCATGTTCTGGGTCTATGCATTCGTCACTTCTGTTGGAGGACGAGCGCTAAACATGTCTTGTATGTGCAAGAATGAACACCTCAAAAGTACCAAAGAGACAGCACAGGGTGTCGTCTTTGCTGTCATCTCCACTGCTACCTTCACTGTACAACAATCAACAATGAACTCAGTGGCCATGTTAGGTATCAGTAAACATATCTGCTAACTTAGGTTTGCCTTGTACCTGCAATTAAAGAGGAAATAACCTCATCCTTTGCCATCCCATAGCGTGACGTTAGAACGAACTGGTAGCAGAGATGCTCAGGGAGCTCAGGAGGCGAGGTTAGAGACTTGCTTTGTTCCTGCATCCCCACAAGGTGTCCCTCCGTTCTCGGTCACGCTCGTTCTGCCTTCCCTGCTGCGGGGCAGGGAAACCACAGCTGTCCCAGCTGCCAGCTTTGGTCCCTTCTCATTCAGCGCTTGCTTTACTTTTCTCAGCGCTACTGGGACTTGCCGCAGCAGAGGCGAGCACGGCGTTTTCCTCCAGGTGCGCAGTTCCCCTGGAGCTGTGCACATCAGCACAGCGCTCCTCATTGCTGAACAGCAAAGCTAGGAGATGGCACTCTTTCGCCACTCCTTTTTAAGATACAACATCTATCAGAAAACTAGAAATCTCTTGTTGGTCCTCTTTTCTGGGAGAGAAGACTTGCCTGCCCATCTCAGAAGTTAAAAGGCAGAATACCCCTCGGAAGAAAACCAGCTAGATAGGAAAGACCTGCGTGGTGGTTCTAGCAGTAACTTTCCTTACGGCCTCTCTCAGCACACTGCAACAGCAAAGTAACTTTTTCCAGTTTGAAAGAGAAATAACAAGCTTTGTTCTTGATATGCAATAAGCACAGTAACGGAAAGTTCACACAGAGCAGCTAGTATTCAGTATGTGAAATTGCTGAATTTACAACACATCAATTGCACCATCTTAGAAAGTCCTAATGAGTATCAAGAAAAACTAATTCTCAATAGTGTCCATGCAGGGAGTCATTTACTATAAATAAGAATTCAATGCACTTTGAAAGCATGCAAAATATTTCAAAACAGGTGTTTTTATGCTAAAATAAGGGCATATATGCAAAAGGCTGATCAAAAATCACTTTATTTTAATTTCATAAATTGGCATTCATGTTTAAATTAATATTTCACTTAAATCTGATTTAATAACCATGTGTAGATACACCCTAAATTCTAACAAGTGACAAATAATTGCTGTCTTTGTAAAATCCTTCACTCTCTCAGCCTCAGATATACCAATTTTCTGTCTCAAGCTTGCCAATAGACGACAAAGAGGCTCTTAGCCCCATAAATTAGTCTCAAGTTGCCTCATTCTGATGACTCCCCACTCACATTACACTAATCTAGTTCTCACCCATTTCACAAGTCCCTCACATATCAGTAGTACCCAAAATTAGACAAAAAAAACCCATGAGAACATGCAAAATTTTTGACAAATGAGTCAAAAAAATCCCAACTCCTGAAAAATACCACATTGTGAAAGGCAGATCTAGGAGGTGGCATCCACGAGCAGCCTGTTATAAAATCTTCCTCTGCCTGTGTGCTCTGATTTCTCCTAAGGTAGTTTTACCCTTGACTTACGCTTTCATCAGCTGATTTCTGAAAGCATAAAGTTTTACTTACTCATATATAAAAAATTCTCACAATGTCTAGTCTTAAAAATAGTCTAGCTCTATCACTCCACTTTATTTGGCAAATTTAGGACAATATTTTCCTGTCAGTCAGCCAACATTCAGGTGTATTTTTTGTTACCAATGTCCGCAGAGAAAAATTGCTAACATGGAAGAGAAGTCAGCACTGAATATAGCCACATTAAATTATTTAAAAAAAAAAAAAAACAGAACTCCTTAACAGCCAACAGCTTTTATTTATACATCTACCCTGGCATTAGGAGTACTGACAAGTCCATTAGAGCAAATTTTGGTAGAATAACCTTTACCGAAGTTGCTTAAACACAGCAAAGCAATTTTCAGACTCCAGAGAGTAGAAGATGGAAGGACATCTAAGCAGCACCGAGCTCCAGCCTTACCTATGAATCCTACAGTGAGAGTGCAGGTAGGCCAGCCCCTGCAAGGCACCGTGGGTGATGGCAGCAATCTCCACTTCCTGAAGTGGCTTCTTGTGAACTACGGAAAAAATTCAAGAAAAACCATAAGAAGGTAAGTGATCTTTTCCTGGGAAAGTGTTTTTAAAGAGAAGGAACCCCACCAATTTTGCCGGCTATGAGGTGAACATCATCTTCATCGTACTAGTTTCCTATGGCCTGATGGCCATTAGCAGCTGAGTCTATGCACAGCCTGTGCATGTATTTCACATCATAGGAAACCACATTTTTCTTCACATTCCTTCTAGGGCCAACAGTTACTGTTAACACCAGGAGATATGTCTGAGTGCAGCTTGCCAAATGTATTTGAAATACTCATTTAGTCCTTAGCAAGGAAAACTTGCCACTTTTTTTCCTCCAATAGACAAAAAGAACAGGAAAATGAGGAATACCAGCTACAAAGAGATGCCCCAAAGCACCTTCCATATATCCCTTTGGCTGACTGCATCTTAAGTACAAAAGATATGGTCCACAAAGAGTACTAGTTTTTGCAAACTTCGGCTTAGATTCCCTATTCCTCTGCAGGTGCTGTTGTTCTAGTTTTGAGGTCATATCAGTCTCTCGTTCTATAAAACCATCTGTAATTATTCCTACAAACTGCAAGGCAAGAACAAAGGTGATCTCTGCAGGTTTTTGTTATGGATATTCAGAAAACAGGCAGTCTGCTTCAGTCATCAAGAAGGCGCAAATTACAGGAACATAGCTATATACATTTATACCTTTGACAACATATAAATGTGCATGCCAACTATACGTAGCACTGGCCTCCTGGGAAAGTCTCAGCTTACGCTCGGTATCACAAATATAGGTATTCTAGCTACAGAATGAAGTAGTATAGACAGACCGCCTCTACCACCTGCAAAATACCAGTCTGTGAGAAAACAGCCTCCCACTATACTCAGAAGGGGCACTAGCAAAAAGAAAATCAAAGACTATATAAAACTTACCCTCTAGCAAATCAGAAGCTGATCCTAAACAATACTCCATAACCAACTGCAAGAAAAAAGCATGCTTTTAAATAATAGGGTAGACACTCCCCACAAACAGTTACTACTTGAACGGCTAAAAAGCAGTAAGAAGCAAATAAAATCTTAAAGTTGCAAGAAATGCAATAAGCAATGAACAAAATAAAATGCTCCGAACATTCCAGCAATGTCAAGACATCTTTCATTGTTGTAAAGACGGTTTAGGCACTGAGGAGTTTGTGGGGAGATATTGTAGAGGATGTCCCATAATAATTGTTTAATCTGCATGAACACAGGCCTGCCTCAGAGAAGCAGGAATTTGTTCCAATGTCCTAAATATCTATTCTCTTTAAATTACCTGGAAGCTTCTTCAGATGAAAGGGACTACAGGCAGCATGGGATGAATGCTGCTGCATGTAAAGACACTGTGTGTACTGAATATTTGATTGCTGTACCATACATTTTCTGCTCGTGAAGACTTCTAAATGCCACATCGCTCACTCACCCATGCCGTATGCTCTTTCAGGTAACAGCCCTTATACTCTATGGTGTTGGGGTGCTTCAGCTGTTGTAGAAACTTGACTTCTTTGATGATATCCTGCCATTTCTAATTAAAAAAGGCAAAAAGGTATAAATGCATTTCTCTGCTTAATCCCCTGCATACTCTCATACACCACACACTGTAGTACAGTCTGAAAAGCAACCATAGAATTATTTTACAATGTGAAGACGGTAAGAATCATAGTTGCAAAAGCACAACTACACACAACTGGTCTGGAGCTCTCTTGCATTAAGACAATGCAATATTGTCATATTGCATATTTAAATAGCTTAAGAATTGCAGTATTTTTTTTTTCCTCATTTTATCTGCAATATATTTTACTTAAAGCATTGCTACCGTTTTGCTTATTGAACTGTCCAGTGGTCTCAAACTTAGTAACAAACCCACCCGGCCCAAACAGATACCACCGCCTACAGCATGTGCTACAGATGGTAGCAGCTAGCTGTTCGCTTCCTTCTGTAACGCAGCACACGGCAACTGACATTTGGAAGACCTCAGCACATGTAGGAGACCAACACGTAAGCAAGGAAAAATGAGTTTAAAACATCCCTGTTTGCTCCTCACACACACATTCTTTACTGCGTATCAACCCACCAATCCAAAGGAACAGAGTCAATCCAAGTACAAAGCATCGCAACACAAAGAAATAAGAGAAGCAACTAACAAGCAGCTGTTGAAGTGAGACTGATATTCTGAATAGGTGGTCTATGTAATTTTAGATTATAGATCCTGAAAAGTGCTTCCAGTCAGCTATACGTTTCAGCTGACACCTCAAAGAGTTGTGGTTATGGAACCAGTAGCCGGTGTGCTCTTAATGCACTTACTACTGGAATAACCACCCTACAAGCATTCTGAATTCCCATTCACTTCCTTAACTGAACAGTTTGTCAAAATTTGCATAAACTCATTTTCCCTCCACAAACCTCCATGCTTCCTATGGAAGTGAGCAACAACTACAGCATTAAAAAGCTGGTCTGCTAGTGTCAAATGAAATACGCAGCTAATTTCACTGTTCAGATTTACATTACGGTTGCAACAGCTTCTGCATGCAGAATTGGCTTTATTCATCTTACCTCATTCGTTTGCTTTCCACTATAGGACATTTTCTTGACTGCCACCACCTCATTAGTGTGGGAATTTGTAGCCTGGAGTAGGGAGAAGGAAAATGATTGAAAACAGTTTGATTTTTTTTCCTCCCCATGGAGCGAGCTATGCCTTTGGCAAATGTAGGCTTTTTTCTCCTCTATCGCATCGTGGCAAGCTCCTACACTTCAGAGACATCTTCCTTGCAATAAGATTTACCAGACAACTACTATGACACTTTTTCCTGACTTTGTCTATCTGTCCATATCCACTGTTCCTCCCTTGGCCCTTACTGCACTTGCTACCTCTCTATTGATACACAAACCAGGGCCCAATATTGCACCTACTTAGAACATGCAAAATACAGTTTTATTGGAATTGCAGTAAAAATAGTTTTTGATAAACCTTTGGAAAAATGTTTTCCAAACAAAGAAAGAGGTGTATCAAAATGTCTACAATTTCATCCAAAAACCCCATACAATATTGATATTCTCAAACAGCTATTTCAATTTCCAGTTTCAAGAAGATGCTTCATTCTGGAATTTCTCTCAATTAAAAAAAGCAACCTTCCTTTCACTGCACCAGATCTCAGTTGTACAATGAATATTACTCAGCAAAATCCTACTTTTCTGCAGCCTGTATGACACAGGGATGGTGACCAGAGGCTGAAAACTCAGTTTTAGAAAGAGCTCTACTTGCCTCGGTTGGCACTGCCCTCATTTCTGCATGTTAAGGACAGAAAACTGGAAGGTTTTCGTCTTAAGAGAGTTGTTGAAATCCGAGTACCTCCAACCATTTACCATTTTGGGGCCAAAAAAATTAATGACAGTTAAAAGCTTGGAATACAATAGAAACTAAATGTGGTAAATCCTTCTTTCAACTGCTTGAGAGGATGAATGCTATACTTTCAAGTAACGTATTCATGAAAGACATTTCATGATGCATACAGCAATTCCAAAGAAAAAAGGTGTCGGGTGAACCACTAGAGCACAGGAATTACTAAAGGGAGTTGACACACCTAGACTCTTCACAGCACACACTCCTCCTCCAATGAGTTAGAGAAAGCTGAAAACAAATAACTCTGGGACAAGGCAAAACCCTTCGTAACCACTCATCATTCTGATTCAGCACATAAAAGATCAAGAGTATTTTACTCAAATAAATGAGTTAACACTGGTGTTCTAAACAAATTTCCAAGTATTTCTGTCTGTTACTTTAATTCCAAGTATCTTCCCATGAACATGGTATCTCTCATTTCAGTTGTAATTTTTTGCCAAAGGGCCCACTGCCATGTTCTCACAGTTGTGGGTGAAGTTCTTGCTGTACCAAGCGCTTGGGATCCTCCTGGCTGAAATAACTTAAAGGCCTGTACAAGCACACTTAAATATCCACTTGCTGAAGTGGTTTTGGCCATACTTGTAGATCTTTAGTGAAAAGCTTGGCAGAAAACAAGCACATTTTGCTTGCAAAACCTCCTTTACACTGCCTTCATCTGCTTTATCACTTTTCCAGATTTCTAACGTGGATATAAGTAGGTTGTTTTTGATGAAAACTATTCTTCTGAAGTTAAGTGTGATATCAACTTAATTGATTTCAAGTCAAGTTAGCATCAACTTTAAAACCTTGTGAGAAGTGACATATTTTTTCTTAGCCTTGTGGTATACGAAGCAGCATTTCTTTCAAACAAGAAAAGAAATTTCAAATTATCTTGCCAAACCTTGGCAATAATATACTGGAAAACAAAACAGCTTGCAAAAATTTGGCTTAAATTGAAGTTTGTAATCATAAATTATTAAAAGAATAATCATATTAATCATAGTAATTAAATTATAACAGCAACAAGATGCAGATCGATGTATTTTCTGTTTGCAGTAGGGTCAGTACCAATTTAAATAAAAGTCAAAGAGATGTGGCAACAGCATAACAATCCACGCCCTGCCTCTTTTTACATATCTGAAGTCTCCTCCCCATTCTTTTGGAATATTTAGAAAGCCCTGTCCTTCAAAGGTTTTTTTACCTATTCTTTTTGATACCAAGCGTGTCAGGATCCCTGGAATCTTGCCATGATGATCCAAGATCTTATTCTTGGCCCCTACCTTACTCCAAGATGCATAAGAATCAAGATGTAAGACAGGCTACAAAAGCTTTTAAAAAGGAGGAAAAACAAAACAAAGATGCACAGCATCCCCTGCGTGGTAGGGAAAAGCTCTAGCAAGACCCATACAAAGCAGGGTAGAGCTAGAGGCCTTCCTCAGGCAAAAGGATGGATCCCAGGCTATTGTGCACGAAAACTGCAAACAGGTGAGTTCCTGCTTGTGACTTATGTACAAGCAGGACAAGGCAAAGACTCCGAAGAACAATGTACTGGGTGCCAAGTGCTTCATGCAACAGGAAGGAAAGCTTAAGTTTCAAACAGTGGCAAAGAGGTGCGATGTATCACAGAAAAGTGGTGATGCATCTAGGTACTATGTTACTACAGTGATATTACTACAGGCGCAACTGCAATCACCATCAAGCTTGGAGGATGTAGCTGCTGCTAGGATATTGCAGGAAGCTGCAGTCTGGCTAAACTCTCCAATGTGAAGTGCAGACCAGTTAAATAAAGCATCCAGGGAAAGGAGGAAGAGAAGCATCAGGGAATCGCAAGTCTTTTACCTAACCATAGCGACATCTCAGTTGTAAGCCTGCTTGGCAGATTAGATCTTGAACACTTCTCATCCTCTTTCCCTGGAAGTATGAGGAACTTCTGAACACCAGAGCTGAATGATGACACCTTCACTACTTCATCTCTGCCCTAAAGCATACCATGCATCCTTTCCCTTTGGTTTTGAAACACACTGGGTAGGACCTCCCTACTCCCATCTACAACAATGCTTGCTCTTCTTATGGAGTGGACCAACATGTATTGTGAGTTTTACAGCCTCATCCTCTTACACATGTAGTACATTTAACATTATACTTTCACTGACCTGTCACTTACCCCAACATCTAAAAGTGCCTTTCCCACTGTTGACAACCCCCATGGCAGAAACTCCCCTGTATCATTACTACCATATTATACATTGAGGAATTACATTGTTATCCCTCAAAACATACATGCATTGCTTATCTGACCCAAAATACCAGGCTCCTCTCCCGTTCTAACAACAGTTCCACCAACACCTCCATCGCTGCACACAACTATAAACAGTGAGTTGGAGTGCTTGCAAATCGTTCATGCTAACTACTGCCAGGTTCTTGAGTTACAGGTGTAAGGGTACTTATCTAAATACTTTAATGCCTGATATTCAGAAATCTCAATTCTAGTGAACTTGATCTGCTGGAGTGGCAGGCCATGCTACCAAGCAGCTTTAATTCGTCTTTGACTGACTTTTTCGTAGTGAATTCTATTTCAGTTTCACTGATAGCAACTGGATTATAATTATTTCCAAATCCAGTATTTTGGATCTGGCTTTATTTGATACTAATTGTAAAAGCACTATTCTTCTCACTTTCCAGATTAAATTCTCTTGACTATCAATTAATGCAATACATCCTTCCCGCTTGAATTCCCATTCCTCTTAAGACTTTCTCTTTGCTTTTGCCATGTAAGCATTTGCTATTGAAGACAGTATGTTATGAGATGAACATGGGGACAAGGAGGGTGGCAAAACAAAATGATATTTCAAAGATATCTTTAACTCCTAAATTATCAGAGCAGCAGAGAAATAATTCAGAAGTCTGAATGCAATTTGATGTGACTTCGACGGTATCTTTACCCAAGCAGCCACAATACCAATTCATTAACAAAGTAGCTTCTAACTCCAAATGCATTTTGAATCATTAATTCACTCGATCTATTAAATTTGCAATGATTTACAAGCATATGATCACCAGATAGAGTATCTTGAAATTCCAGTTTGGCAAATTAATTTCCAACTGTTCAAATTCAACTTTCAGCATCAGACAGCACAAGCTACCATATACTTAACCCGAATGGTTGGGTGCACTATTAAGACTATAGTCAACTGCTACTGTAAATACAGTTGTAACAGTAAAGAGCTCAGGAGCGCTCTGGAGACACTTATTTTTGAGATGTGTTATAATACACACAAAGCACTAAGGGCTCAAAGAACACTCACTTTTACAAATGCTGAAAATCTCTAAAGTGTCACTTAAAATGGTTCCGTTTTCCAAAAAGGAGGTAAAGAACTATACTTACAAAGTAAACTGCTCCAAAGCTTCCGTGTCCAATTTCATGTAAACCCACAAATATTTCTTCAGGATCATCTTTGTAGAACAGGTCAGCTATTTCTGGGTCCTTTGGCACCCCTTTGCGCATGTTGACCAGTATTATGAACTAGTTCGCGCTTTCAATTCCCAATCAACTTCTTCCTTCATCGACAAAGTAGTTTGTAGACAGCATTCAGCACCTGGTGAAAAAGTTCGTCTTTAATCTGTTTCCTTTACACGTGTTTCTGTTCTCACTTCTCTGACAGCAAAATAAGAGGAAACACTTTCAGGAGCAATAGACTTCACTATCGTTTCCTTCAGCTAATTCTTTTTAATTGTTAGTCCAATATAGATATAGAGATTAAAATGCATTCAGAGTACAATAGCACTTTATCTCATACAGGAAGCAAGTGCTGCAGTCACACTAAAGTCCACTTGAAGACAAGAGTCCTGTTGCTATGCAAAACATCCCGTGATACGACTTTGTTATTCTTCATGCTGGTTTCCTAATGTGTCAGTTTTTAAGACTATCACCATTGTTCCTCCTACTCTTCTCTGCTGTTTGTTTGCTTTGTTTCTCTACTCCCACTTGCCAGCTGGTGCTAGTAGAAAAGTTAGCTTCTATTCCACAGAAACCCTCACAATCATATGATTTTTATTTACTTATTTATTCAGTGCTATAAGACAGCTAGTCCTACTGGATTGTGATGGCCCCCAGGTCACGGAATTGCTTTTGAAAAATCCTAGACTCCATCATGTAAGGCAAATCTTTACCTGCTTAACATCTTTTTTTAGAATAAGCATATAATTGAACAGCACAGAACTGAGCTGCACTGAAATCAAGATTTTAAATATTCATCCCAAAATTTTTATTTAGGGGGAAAAAAAAAAGAAACATCAAGAAGTTTCACATTTCCTATCAACACATCCTGAAAAATCTGCATTGGTTCATTAGACACTGGTGTGCAAAGCAATGAGGAATGCCTCTTCCCGACTGCTTTTGACTTCTGAAACCCAGCAGATTATCTGCAGGTGAGTCAACTGGAGTAGTTTCTAACAACAGTCTGGAGCAAGTCTCAAAACTACTTCCAGATATGTAGTTCAGCATCTCATTTATTGAGACCACATCTTCTCTGTGCATGAAAGAAAAAGACTTCTGAAAACATACACTACAATGTTCAGCCTACCTTGTGATATAAACCAGTGAAACATTTAAAGAGAGATCAGCTGAAATTTAGCAATTGGATAAAATTAAAACTAACACACACATAAAAGGCTTTAGAAGGTTTCAGACTGCAAGTGCCATCCAGATGTAATGATGAAAGCAGAGCATAATTTTGGTCTGGGGCTGAGACAGTCTCCTTGGCTCAGGACGATAAGTAATGGAGCAACAAGCACAACAAACTGTGGTTCATTAGAGGTGCACAAAGTACTCTGCTGGAGCGTACCTGGGTAACTGTGGCACAAAGCATGCTCTGCGGCTCACATTCCTTTCAGCAGCATCGTCCTGTGCTCTCGTCCCCCCAGACTATGCAGTCTCTTATTCTGCAAAGAAAAACAAATATCAGTATTTAGAAAAAGTATTTTAAGTTTTATACCTTATTCTAACACACAAAAATACTACACCTAGAAAAGACCACCGACTATCAAGGCATCATTTGAAAGCGCAGTTAAAAGGAGTACTGGCTGTAAATGCTAATGGTGTCTCTTTAGGTGAAGATACGCACTTCTGTGTTCTATGGCCCTTGGGCTTGCTATATATCATTATAAGACAGGCAACCAGGAAAAGAGGTTAAATGCCAAGTTCTTTGACTTTATAAAGACCTGTAAGCTTGCTGGGGCATAGGAGGAGCATGGAAGTTTGCTCTCAGACTACACTTTGTAGATTGTCTATAAAAAAGACAAAGCTCACAAAGCTGAGTCTATTGTTTAGCTCAGGATGTTGTACCTGATGACATACAACACTTCAAAGAAAGACCTAGGCATTAGTAACTCAAACATTGTTGGATTCCACTGGGGAGAGAATGAACAAAGAAAAGATGAAAAAGGAGGGCAATCAGTTAGACCCATCAGCTGAAATCGGGTCTAGATTGCTGACAGTTAGGGATGCAACTGCCTGCAGTCACCCATTCCTACCCGTGCAGCAACACCCCCAAACAGCCACCGCCATCCTCTCAGTGGAGCCAAACACACCGAGAGCATGAAATGACCTTGCCCTCATAGAAAGGGTTATCGTGTAACTACATCCACAGGAAAAATGCATCACAAGTAAAGCATACTGCAGTAGTTATATTGCCAAAATCTGAATTAATATGCACCTGAATTAATGACAAACAAGCTAACTCATCTTCTTATTTATTAGGAAAAAATACACAAGCAGAAGTCTTCCTGCTAGTAGCTAACATTACTAAAAAATGATATTTTTGTATACTGTTCTCAACACAGGGCAATACTATCGAGCTGTCAAAAACTATTTGAAGAGCTCCAGAAAAAGGATCTGCAATGTTTAGTTTAAAAAAAAAAAATTAAAAAATCCCAAGAACAAACTAATGACAAAAGCCAGATGAATGAAATGATTATTCATTCTCAGCTGATTGGCCTCACCCAAAGGTGCTATATTTACTACATGCCTGCAGACAGGGGCAAAGAATGCAGTATTTCAGGTCTGGCATTCTTCAGCCAAGTGAAAAATCCTTTTGGCTTTAGAACAATAAAAACAAACTGAGGAAGAAAACAATTTATCCATCTCTAGTCAAATGGACTTCTCTGCCATAAACAAAATCTGTGCAGCTCTAATATTCAAGGATAAACTAGTATTTAAAACAGGAAACTAAATGTCAATACTTAAAGGTAAGCCCTAAGTAATGATGCCGTTCTCCCATTGGGACAGACCTACACAGTGAGGCTGTAGAATAAGCAAATCTTTTCAGCAGGACTATTATTTTCCAGTAATGATCATCAGAAAAACTTAGGATGGAAAGTGTATCAAGAGTAACTTGAGTCCTGTTGATTTGAATGCGATCACCAACAGGTCCATACGATCCCATAGTGCCTGCAGTGCTTCTTGGTGCAAACATGGAGAATCCTTTGCGTGACCACTTTACACCGCTAGATATGCGATTCAGGCACGGGACGGCACAAGACAGAAAAGATCCAAAACACACCACTTTGAGGTAAGCTGGCAAGGTCACAAATTCTTAATATTACAACTCTCTTCTAGATACATGAAGACTGAAATAAAGATGGTTTAAACAATGGCAGAGCATTATGGGAGTCAAATAGTAGAAAAAAGTAGAAAAAGTAGAAAAAACTCAAGTTCACAGTATGGTCAATATAAGCAAGTTGTTTCAGTTACCAAACTATTTCATTAACACACCAAGGAACAATTTCTACTAGAAGCCCGATTTCTACTCTTCATCCTTCAAAACGCACACCTAAAGCAGCATTTGAGATTCTGCAAGTTCTGCAGACCTCAAGTGAAAACAGCATTAATCATACTGGCGGTGACTTACGGAAATGACAAGTGACTCAAGATTTTCAGAGTTTGTGAGATCAGCATTTTGTTCAGGTAAGGCCATTTGGAGATGCTTCAAACTGTCTACCTAGAAATTAAAACTCTCAATCAACAGTTACTAGTGAAATCCCTGCCTTGGAGGACAAACTGCTTGTGCCCCATTTCTGAAATTCTGTAAGGTGCTAGAAACATAGGGTGAATTCCTGAGAGTAAATTCAGCATCAGAAATAATACTAAGAAAAATATTAGAAAGATTCTCTAAGAAAAAATTCTCTCATGAAAATTACAGAACACATTATAAAAACCAGAAAGAAATTGTTTTTTAGAGGCCTACGACTATTCCAGCTACAATTGGGAAACCAGTGTTACGCTGGACACGTCTATATGGCAATGTCGCTGTTTCCCAGTAATGTCACAGGCAGAGGAAAGGAAAATCACTAGCTACGTTAGAATTCCGTTCCGTATGGGAAATGCGCCAGACGATCTGTGGTCTGCCCAGCACAGAAGTGCCCAAAGCGAGAGTGAAGTGCCAAAGAACTGCATTGAAGTGCAAGTGTAAGACGATTATGCTCCTCAACCAATGAAGCAATTCTGCTTAGAGCAGTTTGCTGTACTACTCCCCTCCTCTCCCACCCTTCAAACACAGAAACTCAGGAATGAAATCCCGCCAAAGTGAACCCCTCTGGATGGAGTGGGTAGTTATTGCTGTAATTCTGGCCCATTGCCATCTTATCATAGTGTTTCAAGGATTCTCTACTCCTCACTTACGCTAAATGGCACAATAGCCTGGTGCTTTTAGTGGCTAGGGCAAGATGACAGCAGGTTTCATCAGGGAGTTCCACCAGAAAATGATGGTAGAGAGCATGGGAACAGTCAGGCCAGGAAGCAAATAGCAGCATGCTACTGTCTATTAACAAGGAATGATAAACTAGTGGCGCGTCCTGAGACTACTCATAGCCTGGACACTGGCTAGTGCTGTAACAAGTCTCACTACTATAGCAAACAAGTTTTTTTTCCAACAGTTTAAAGAAAAGCAACATCTCCTCAATCATAAGCAACCCTCGCATTTAAAAAGCATACATTACTGCTTTTGCTACATATGTTTGCACAAAAATTCCATTGCTACCAATTATGACCTTCAGGTGCTATATTAATAACAACGGAAAAGTCCTTAACCTGAATATAAATGCAGCAATAAAACATAACTGGGAGTGCCTTTAAGAAGAGCTAAACCACCCACATTTCCAAATGTTCCATGGATCTAAAACTACATCCATGTAAAGAAGATAGTTATACTCATGCACTCAAACTCTAAGTGCTAACGAGGTATCTTCACAGAGTATGGTATCAGAAGTTAAGATATTTACTTCTTTCTTTGTCAAGTTCACTAAACAACCGGCAACTGCCCAGCATCCTTAGCTCACAGCACATTCAATACATGCAGCACGGTTTCCACACCCTACAAAAGCATCTCAATTTCAACACTCCAAGAAAGTGCCAGCGTGTGGCTTGTAGAACAGAGTTTGAATTGCGTCTCACAATACTATAGGCCCCTTTCAAATGTGCACAGAAACACATAAAATTAATTTTGGTTCCTAACTATACCACGGTACTTCCCAAAACAAGGACAAAGTTTTCCACTTCAAGCAGAAAAACAAACTACAGGAAACGGGGTGGAACAGCAGCAGATTCCACTCATAGAAGGAGCAACGTGACATGGCTCACGCATTCATTTTTAGATGAGTATTTTTGGGGGAATAATTTCACACCATAATTCTATTTCTAAAATTGACAAACACACAGAGTCCCCTTTCTTCATTTCAGTCTCTACAAAATCTCCAAAACTCAGGAAGACAACATTAAGAAGGAAATTCTCAGATAAATTCAGCCAATAAAAATTGTCCCGAATAAGAAACCTTTTGAGCTCAAAGTAGGCACATGCTCAAGTTCCACAGCAGTCCTCACACATGAACTTATATTGTTCTCTTTGTTTGATTTTGGTTTTTCTGTTTTGTTTTGTTTTTAAGAAGTAGGAGCTTTTTTCCTTCCCTTTTATTGCTATATATGGCTAGTCAGCAAGGCCATACACAAACACTTCATCCAGTGCTTTGGCAGCTAATTCCTTCACGTGCAGACCACAACCTAGGATGAACAGTCCATTACTGTGCAGAAGCAGGTACTTTGGCTTTTTGAGAGAGACTCTTAAACCTCCATATTTTAAGCTTTTCAGTGCCATTTCTATGATTGTTAAGAATTGCTTTTCCAGCTAACATTATGTAACTGAAAGCAACACATGTGTTTTTTCCTAGTATATTAGCACTTAGTTTATTTTAATGCTTAAAACAGTCAGATACACATATCTGGTATATAAATTCAAGCTACTTACAAGTTTGCTGACAGTGTATACAAAAAGCAACTGTACTACAGCCTTTGTTTGCTTAAATTAATCACCAATTCCAAGATACTCAGAAAAGATTTCACTTTGGTCTACAAGCAGCAAGTCCTCTCACATCCTTTCTAGAAATTTCTAAGCAGCCAAATGATCCAATTGGTACGTAACAGAAATGGAAGGTATCCAGTGACCTTCAGTAGCAAAGAAAAATATTTCTGAGCCTTTGAAAATGCTCTGCAGATATCAGGATAGTGCTCCCTGAGGGTGCATAGCAGGGGGGCCTGGTTCAGGAATCAGGACACAGTCTGCTAGGAAAGCTGGAAAATGTAACCAGAACATAAGCACAAAAGGTTCCTAGTCGTATAGTTAGCAGCTGAGACTCATAGGTGAGTTCCTCACACACCACCTTTTTTGCTCTGCTTTTCAAATAAATAACTTCCCAGAACATTCAAGTCAATTACAAACACCATTTTTATTAACATTTGCATAATATTTGGATGCAATCACAGCTCTTCACTACTTACAACTTCTAAAAAGAACTCAAGAATTTTTCTTTGCGAAGTATTTAGCTCAGCAATCCACTTCGAATATCATCCTGACACATACATACTTTGATTCAGTATTCTCCAGCGCTCACAGGTGCATTGGGTCATTTAGAGTTAACAAGATTACTCATGCTACTAAAAACCCCTGAATCAGAACTTTAGTGACTAAGGTGATCACTGTGCACAGTGCCCCTGGGATATGAAATAAAACTAATAACTTGCAGATCTTATTGCTTCATGGAAGCAACTTTTTTTCCTGATTAGGAGCGATAGTTTCAAAGGAAACATTGTTCCATTTGCAACTCCTCTATAGCTAGTATTTATGTATCAAGAATAAGACAATGAACTTATTAAAAAAAATAAAAACACAAAACCAGTGGGCTTGAAGTCAAGAAACAAACTATTGGTTTTAGTCACAGGGAACATTTCAACAAGTATGAAGTCAAGGAACATGCCAGCCTTCCAAAGGAAACAGTACCAGTCACGTTCAGTGGAAATCCTCCTGGCAAAGACACACCAGGTACTGCAGGAAGTTTAGGGATATAAGACATGGCAGAATACAAATGCATCAAACCAGTTCTATAGATTTTCTTTCTCCTTGCTCTCCGAAAAGACCTTACAGCTGATGTATGAAGTTTCAGTAATTGCAGAATGATGATTAGGCACTGAAGTGAGGAACTAGTGGCATCTATGACACTGATCTATCTTGACCTGCAGCCAGACAGTAACTATAATCCTCAAAAAAAAAAAAAAAAATTTTCATTTGTGTTCTTGTATATGAACATACTATGGAAAAGCGTGATATACAAAGTAAAAATTACACTAATCCTCTAATTTTCCTAAAAGTAACATTACTCAGAGTTGTGCTGTGGAGACACCCTGGGAGCTAAACACAACACACAGGAATCCAGTGATCACAGGACAAATGCATGCAGCAGCGTGCACCGTAAACAGTTGCAGCCATTGTTCCCCCAAATTCTGACACCATGTTAATGCTCCAGCAAGTTTAGCCATCCTTGCTGGACATAAGCAGTATCACAGGTTAGCAGAAACCAGAGGCAACAGTTATTCTGAAGGCAACACCCTCTTCTAACATGCCACCTTCTCTCTGCACCTGACCCACAGCTCATGACTTAATGAACAGTTCCCTAAAGACCAGCACTATTGGTCCTACTGCAATTTGCTTCATGAAACTCTCTACGTGGAATTTTAAAATCTGTGAAATAATATGCTTAGTTGTAGTTTTTGCTTTTTACATTTTCATCCAATGGCTGAAATAGGCATACATCTAACATACTTCCAATACACTAATTTAGGTCAATACACAGTCCTTAATCTCACACCTAGTTTTGAGCACTGTGTAGCCCTTCGGAAGTAATAAATCCAGTTTAAGAAGGGTATCTGTAATTTTTCTCTATAGTAACCACCCCTTCATACCCAAAAACTTCTATGAAAGCAGGTAAAGAAATCTGACGACCGAGGTGGTCTTTCCCAGTAACATATTCCTATAGACCACTTTGTGACAATGGAGCCTTTTTCCCCCCGGATGCATAACAGAGAAAACCACTTATTTACCAAGGACTTTATACAACTCTAGTATTTTCATTACCTATGAAGCAGAAATATTTACAACATTATCTGCTACGTTCACAGTATGGCAACAGCACAAACAGAAGGAAATGTGGTGTCAGACAGCACTCCAGCTCAAAATTCAGGTGCCGCTTTTCAGACAGGTTCCCCAACAGAGCCTCAACACTGCTGCCAGGAACAGCCCTGCTTTGCTATTGTCCATAAAGCAAAAGCTGAGGGTTTTGTTTGTTTGTTTGTTTTTCTCTTCAAGGAACTGGAACAGTTAATATCACACAGCCTTTCCTTAATACCCACACAGCTCAAAATTCAGCAAATGACTGTAAAAGACACATGCTTTTGACTATCCTGCCGCAAATGTTCTAGTGTTCTGAAAATTTTGCAGCTGTCAAAAAAAAAAAAAGTCACATGATGTTTTAATAACAAAATTGTGAGGAAACTATGAATGAGTTAAACTCAGGTGATTAGCCCAATTGGGAGAGTCATCAAAAGTAGCAAACAAGAGCTGGTACCTCTTGTCTTGTCTGCAAGTGGTATTTTAAGAATGAACTGAAATAAAAGGTATCATAGCATTTCTTAGTACCTGGGCACTTGTCTCTTACAGGCAAGAGGCAAGCCCTTTACCTTCTCTCTGCTTTGCCAAATATGTATAATTGTAGTTACCCAAGATCATGGGTAGAATATTTGAAAAAAACTTTAAAATCTATGATACTACATAAATAAATAAATAAAAAATCCTCCAAAACCAAATGAAAAGTGTGGGCTTTATTTAAAAAAAATCAAACAGCATCGTTCTTCACAATAGGTATGTAATGAAAAAGCAAAACTTCACAGCAAGAGACACTGGGTGATGCTTCCCAATAATTTTCCAGTTAAACTTAAAACAATTTAATGAAAATATGTATGCCCTTATTTTGTTAAAGGGTAATTCACACTATTACATTTCTTTGACCAGAACGTGTATTTTATCATAAAATCTAGACTGCATTATTAGGGTTTTGCAGGTTTATTTTACAAGTTTAAAAACTTTGAGTAATGAAATAAGCTTTGTGTAGTTAATAAAAGGAAAGAAAAAGGCTTCTTGCTCTGAACAACATCATTTCATAGCATTTCATCATGGCACCCTTGAAATAATTCAGGAGCACATCTGGAAGGGAGGAAAGATACATGAATCATCTTAAATCCTAATGTACATAAGCCCAAATAACATCACAGAGAAATACAAATTTCATCAGATCTTCTCATCAAAACATCTCTAAAACACCACATATGGGTCGTGAAATTGAGGAAATTGCCTCCCTATTTTAATCAGATTTTTTCTGTAGCATTTTTATCAGGCTCTTCATCATGTTGCTTAAAAGACAATGAACCCTAGACAATTATAAATTCATGAGTATTATGCCGTGTGCTCTTCAGAGGCAAAAATAAGTCATCGAATTTGTTATGAAAGTCTGAAGAGACACCAGCACACTCAGAGTTTCCTACCTATTAATGTAATGGCTTCCAAAGAGCTGTATCCATTTTGTGGTTAAGGCTATTTTTAGATATTTTTAAAGAGTTTATATTTTGACCATCACATAATCAAAGAAAAAAAGACAGCAGCTGGATAAATCTATTCCCACAGCTCCCCAGAGTGTCCAGGATGATGCTGTAGTGAGAGCTGCCCTACTCCAACTCACCTGCATTACAATTCAAAACTGCAGGATCAACACTACTGAAGCAATCACAGTGGCCACCAGATCTGCATGCCACCAGATCATTTAAACACTAAACGCATAATGAGGCTGCAAGCATATCTCCATCTGCATTTCAAGCTCAGTTTTTCAGAAATGTAGGAAATGACTTTTACAATAACTCTGAACACTAAAAAATTCTACGAGTTTCAAAATTAGTTTTCATATCGTTAGCTTAGATGGCATGACTTTGATTTGCCTTTAGAGTAAGTCAGAAACTGCAGAGAACAGTTAGATTTAACTGAGGTTAACATATAATTATGCTACTGAACAGTTACTTTGTGCTACCCAAGGAAAAGGTGTCTTTTAGTGGAGGGACATGTATATATTTACATATGAAAAGCCTGTGATACCATTGGGGGCAAAAAGTGATTTCATTATCTAAGTGCAAGACAATGAATAAGATCCTTTAACATAACAGTGTGCTAGCGTAGCTATGTAGCTTTTGTCATAACACTAGCTGACTTTGAAAAAGTAGGTTTCTATTTTAAAAAATGTTTATTCTCCTTTTGCAAGAAAATGTAACTCAGATACTGATTATCTGGAAGCTATACCACAGGAAAACTGGCCAGAAAGAGAGTCATGTAGTAGGTCCTTAACAAAAAGTAAGAAAACAGATGCAGACTGCACTCATGGAGCGGGGAAAAAAAAAAACAAAAAGACATTCTCTGGTCATGGAGGGTCAGAATACCTCTCGCAACAAACAAAATTCTAATTTTTTTTTCCTTTCCTTCTGTTTGAAGGGACAGGGGAAGGTAACTGTCAAGTATGTTCTTCATGATTCTAAGAAAATCCATGGATCTTCACTATGAGCTTACTATTAATAAAAAACCCAAACCCCTTAATTTCTAAGGAGAGTTGCACAGTGCAGCATATGTTGCTTGTCCTCTCCAGTGATAAGGTTTAGAGAGAAAGGCTTCTGAACCCTAACCTCGTACTGCTGCTAGTTTAAGCAGCAGCAAAGCCACAGCACTCCAATATATTTCCCCCAAGACATGTAGTCTTCTCTGCGTTACACTTCCCCTTACACACACACCCTTTCTCTGCCCCATGAATCTCTCCCTACCACACACTTCTCCTTTTATAGATCTCCTTCCTTCCTGCCTCCCTCCGTGCCAGCCAGAGATAACACTTTAGGAAATAGCCTTTTTGACTACTTCAGTTTATCATTTTAGCTCGGTCTGCCCCCAGTGACTCCGACTCCAACACATCCAGCTCTCTTCCTGACCTGTTTACAGGCACGACTGCAACCATTAACATATATAACAGGAATTTTTTTCACACTTGTATCATTAAAAATGGCTACATCTGTTTCGTTCAGGTGTTCAAAGTCTGCTTCAGGAGTCAAATTAAACATGAGAAAGCTTATTTTGAAAAATCCACAAAAATTCAATTTCATGTGGGAATACTATTATTAAAAGAAGACAAACTTAATCTAGCACATACCAGCCAAAACAGAATCAGTCATTAATATTACATGACTTACCCACTGGCTTTCTAAGTTTATTCTTTTCTAGCACATGCATTTTTTATGGCTAGTAATAAAAGATACACACAGAAGTGAAATATGGATGTCTAATGTCCAAAACGTCATTATTATCTAATAATTCGGTACAAGAAGAGAGTGTTTATCCTCTATGAAAAGAACACTGGATGGCTGAAAATCTGCAAGGAAAAAAAGATAGTGTACTGCTTTTGTCCCAGAAAGAACTGAAAGTTTGCCATATCCGCCATCGTATGTGCTTATGAGCTGGCCCTCTTGTGGATACCTCTTCTTCAGAATCACTTTAACATCCTATGACAATTAGAGCAATTATTTACATGCAGCAGCTATCACAGAATCATGAAAGTACCAAATATATTTTTATCTGCCATAATACAGTAAACCATCCATAAACACCACCACGCACTGTGAGAGCATCCAGCTTTACACAATACACTAATAAAATGGTCCAACAGTCTGTTTTACAACTGCAGGCATTTCATTTCCCAGGCAGCCTCCGTGAAGCCCGCCCTTACTTGTGCGTAAGGCAGGGAGAAAGCTCTGCAGGACAGGCGGACACAGGGAGGAGCACACAGCAAGGGGGTTTCTCGTTGTTACCTGCAACCCTCTAAGGATGTCCGTGTACTTTGTCCCTCGTTGGTTTTGAGGCCAGTACTGTCCACACTTTATGAAACATAAAAGCTGATAAAATGAGAAACAAAACCTGTTCAAGGTCACACAAGGAATATAGCAACTACAAACAAACCCAAGGTTTCCAGATTAGAAAGAGCTGGGGCTGCAATCTCACTGAATAATCATCTGCTGCATTTTTTTTTTTTTCCCTGATTTACCTATCACACACATTGACATAGGAAGCTGGTTTTTCTGGCCGACTGAACATTCATAAAATAAATCACTCAAGATCTCTTAAAGATCTGAATAAAAGCAAATAAGCGTACGAAATTTATAAATTTATGCAACCTTTCCAAGGTATTCATTTCTGCAGTACCTCAACACTACAAGCAGGAGTGATTTCCTCATCACTGAGTACCCTCCCGCTCAGACAAATGCTGCTGAAGTAACTCCTCCACCCCGCAAGCACTCTCTCAGCCGCTCTCCAATAGGGTTCACACAGACCAGCGCCGCACTAAGCTCTAGGGAAAGGTCAGCGCATGCAAGAAAAAGCCTCGCGGCTTGCCGAAGTCCTCTCCTATCTCACAGGGTTACAAGCTAATCACTAAGCGACATAAGTAATAATGCTCGGTCATACAAACTAAAAAGTAAAACTATTTTAACAGGCATTTACACTGCTTCCTGTCCCGTGCCTGCGTCCTCCTGCTGTACCGGTGGGCACAGGACCTGAACCACGGCACTACCAGCAAAAACCGCTGGGTATCTCTCTTTGTTGCTGCTGGTCCTTTTTTTCTTTGGTAAATTTGTTCCGTGACTGTTCCAGATCTCCAGGGATTTTTTCATAGCTTTTCCTATTTTAGGAACAAATATACAGACACAAGTTTCCTCCATCTTCTCACAAGTTCACTTAAGGAAAAGGACAAATACTGCCATTATCTCACAGCTTGGTTTCGGCAATTATGTTTTATAGAGAGCTGGTCCACAAAAACTACTAATATGCTTGAGGAACATTTATATTATTAGGGTCACAAATTCATATTTGCATCTCTCCTGGCACCTCCACCAGCTCTTTTCTGAATGTAGTTTAATACAGGAAAAAATGTGTTCCATTTTAAAAACACCCATGCGCAAATATACTTGTAAAAAAAAAAATCACTACACACAGCATGATTCAGCTAGAGTATCTTGCTACACCTTCAAAATCAAGCATTGTACACAGATTATTTCAAAAAGGGGCAGGAACAAAATGTTATACTGACTGGATGAATGGCAAAAGAACACAGACACTGTCATAGATGCAGGAGGTTGTCCTTATTTCCTTCAACTCTTTTTCAGGACTTTAAGACACTATAGAAGCTGTTTTCACTGCCATTTCATTATGCAATGAGTGTGCTAACATGTACATTAATCCAGATCCGAGGCATCTTGCATCACTAATGAATGTTTCTGACACCCGCCCTTTCCTGAAACTGCTTCAGACCTCCTGCAAAGCCCAGCAAGCATCACTGCATCGGATTACTCCAGTGTTTTGCAGTAAGATTTTGGTACAGCCCCAGGAGCTTTCCTGTATTCACATCCCCAAACTCAAGTTTGGGATTCTAGAGTACAGCTCTGCAGCAGCTTAAGTAGTTTTGACTAATTCAGATAAAACTTAACTTGTAATCCAACTGCGTTACACATCCATCCTTGTCTATGCTGCTTTAGATAACCCCATCTTAGTTTAGCAAGGCACGAAAACCATCTATGACTTCAAGAGAGACCATTTCTATCCGCATTTCACAAATTGCTTTCGGCAGCAGCCTCCCTCTCCAGCGTGCTAGCACAGCCACTTGTACAACCCCACACTCACTTGATCAAGAGGCTGACCCACACAACTAACAACCCAGCAGAAATGGTTCATTTTCTGACCAGATTTGCTCCCCAGCCTCACTCCACACCTATCCATGCAAACAGGAATAAACAGCCAGGGGCAGGAACTGCTTATGCTTGCGCTGCCAAAACCCTCAAACGAGGCTACGGGAACATCTCCATTGGAGTTTCAGTCACTAAGACTTTCAAGAAAAGTGGTAATTTTGGGCCACCCTTTTATCAATATATAATGAATTTAATACCTCATCCTGAAGCCTACACACACTTACTTTCTCTCCACGAGGAGGTTCCTGGGTGGTTATTGCAGACCCTGGCAGCTCACCAGGGGAGTGCTGCAGTCACCCCTTCAGGAGACAACTATATGTTCCTACAATCAATATACTGTTACCACATTTTGTAATTCATTGTACTTGACAAGTAAGCTAAGAAAATAATTGTGTTGCTAATATACTAGTGTATAAGACATGAGGATACAGTACTTGTCTCAAAGACAACACTGAAGTCAGAAATCCTGGACTCTCCAACTCGCAGAGCAGGCTGTTGAGACAGAAAGAAAACCCACAGTGAACGGCAGCAGTTTTCAGCCAGGGGTATAATCGGGAATGACCAATGGCTCCTTACCAGGCAGGAGAGCATAATGGTGATCACACACAGTGGGGGCGAGGGGGAAGGAAAAAGAAAAATGAAGAAAAACCTCAATATGTTGTCAAGCATATCAACTATAAGTTCCAGAGTAAAACTGAAAAGGGGAAAAAAAAACAAAAAGACGACTGCTGAACTGAAACAACTATTTTGCTTTTCCAGACAAAAAATTCTGAGTTAAGACTGAAATTACATCTCACCATACCATGCCATCATTCCCATTACATAAGAATATGCAGCACTCAAAGACTCTTTCAATAACTGGATAATGGAGAGGTCCAGGTCTGTGATCTCAGACTTAAGTCTTATTTTCTTGGGATTTACCAGGTCAGGACAGGCCCTTAATGTTGCTTTAATGCAGATTTTTAGCAGCTTTAACTAAAAAACAGTTTTAAATTAGAACTGGAGGCAAAAAAAAGTCTGCTTCATGGGGCACTGGAATCAGATGTTTAAGATTAACTCAGCTCGTGAACAGCCAGCACTCGGCAGGTCAGCTCGGAGCCTTCTTCAGACGAATATAGTTCTGGTTCCAACCGAAGGGAGATCAGCAGAGGCAGGCAGCGGAGAAGAGAAATAGCCACTGGGTTAGGATATGCACACTGGCAAGTACCTGTCCCCTCAGCATACTCTCTTTTTTTTTTTTTACCATTGCAGTCACGAAGAATCAATAAACAGTTTTAACTAACATTAATTCTCATTTTAAATAATCTATGCTTAAATTTCATTTTTCCACTTGAATTTCAAAATGCAAGTTTCAGTACTGCATCTTTATGTACAGGCATATCCTCAGATGAGTTTTAAAGTACTGAGATTTAATATTTCAGAATGTTAAACCCAGAGAGAAAAAATTATCAGTAAACAAAACCCACTTGGTATCCTCAAGAAAACAAGATAGAAATAAGGGTAAGATAAGGGATGGGACTGATCTTCTCACAGGCAAAGAAAGTAGACTCGGTCTCCCAGGACCTAATTGGTCCTTTTAGGAAAAGGGGAAGGTAGATTACCATGGCAACAGAGTATTTTATGAGCTACTTTAGTAGTGCAATATGCTGTGCTATGAACATAATAGATAAGGCAAGAAGCAGTCCTCTTCCAATCAAATAGAAAAGCTTTTAGCAAAAACATGGAGTGCATTTGTGTTTGCTGTCATTCCCAATAATGAAAAACTGATGTCACAAAAGACACCACGGATATTGGTAATAGAAATTACTATCAAAGCTTAAATTAAATTCTCTGGTCTCTGGGCTACCTGATGAAAACATCTAAAGACTTGCACAGTCAATGAAAGAAAGCTATTATGAGGGGAGGGTCAAACTTATTAACTGCTGGTCCAGCTTCTATGCAAAGAACCTAAATCACACCAGATTACTGCATATCTGCACAAAAATAAAAGGTGACAGAATTTGGGAGGGTGGCTGCAGGGACAAAGCAGCGCTCGATAAAGGTGTCTTCTGTGGGTGGCAGTGGCAGACATCTACACTGGCATTTGAGGGCAGGAGGGAACACACAAGAGAAATTCAGATCAGAGACATCACTAAAACAAGAAAATATAACAAAAAGTATATCAAAGAAAATGAAAGAAGACCATACCCTAAAGAATAATTTAGAAATATCTGTATTTCTGTATCAGCAGCAGCCAAGGAACTGGCAGCTGATGTTGGAATGTGTGTCTTCAATAGCTAAGAAGCAACAAAATCCAAGCTTATTGGGAAATACTGCATAGCAAGAAGAGACTCTTAAGAGACCGCTGTAAGATATGATTGAGTTTTATTTTTGCTCTAATGATAATTTACTATTTTGAATCATCACCAAGCCAGCCATTTAGTTGTTCGCTATTTTTGAGAAGGCATCTAAAGTAATGACACAGATTTATATATATTAAATTTAACAATACCAAATAGGTTTCAGTCATTTATCATATAACATTCATTCATAGCAGAGGTGACAAAATCATTATGTTAAAAACACACACAGCCAGGTCCACCTTGAGTGGCTCAGACCTGAGAGAAGTCAGAAGCAGAACACTGGCTGATGAAATGCATTTGTTACAAAAGTAGGGTAGCATACAGCAGTAGTAATATTTTCAGCTACTTGCACACACTGCTGAATTTTAAATTAATTGTAACCACACAGGAAAAAGACCTGGGGGTTGCTGTAGACAGCTTTCTAAAAACATCTGCTCAGTGTGCAGAGGCAGTCAAAAAGGCAAATGGAGTGCTGGGATGCATAAATACAATGACAGAAAGCCATGCCAAAAGTACTAATGTCACAACAGAAATTAAGGATCAAAGATACCGTATTACCCAAATACAAAATCCCATATCAGCTACATGAAAAAGGCAGCAGAAATAAAGCAGAAAAAGAAATAAAAGCATTAAATGTAGGGGAAGACGTCAAAATAAAGGTAAACTGAGCTTACACAAGGGATAAATAGAAGGGGTAATGATGCATTAAACAAAATGGGAAAAAGTGCACACAACGAGGCTGTCCTTTCTTCTCTCCTCTGAGAAGAGGTAGAGCAAGGAATTTTGCCAAAAGTATCAAGTTTCAGCTTAAAAATACAACAGCTAATTCAGATAGATGGACATAAAATTATTATGTCTTTCTATACTGAATATAGAAACAAAACCTTCTCAATTAATGAATTCACTGATTTGTAATACTGAATACAAGGCTCAGATAATTGCAAAGGAAAACAGAGGACACTTCCACCTCCCTCAGAAAACAAGCGGGGACTGCCCGAGACCAGTGTCAAAGAAAAAACCCAGAAGCACCTCCTCTGTAGGTAGGTTACTTTTGCTCACTCAATGGGCTTTTGTTCCCATCTCTGAGAAGATCAAGTTCAGCATCCTTCACAATAAGATACAAGTTCATCACGCACACCCCCGGTACCCCTGCTCCTAGCTCCTGCACGCTGTAACCGTTTCCCTACAGATTTACTTCAGGAGTTCTCTTTTCTTGATCCAGAGTTTGACAATAAATCCCTGTCAGACTCCCACTGCAATCCAGCTCATTTACTCCTTATATCATCTTCTCAGCTCATTCTTTTCTTTCCTTGAAAAAATACACCTGCTCATACCATCTGACTCCAGATGTCAGATGATCTGTTGTTAACCTGACTAGTAATGAAAACTGTTTCAAGCCACATTTATTGTTCCTGATAAGAAATTATCCTTGCCAAATATTATAGTTCTATTTGATGTGTTACTTCAGTGTATTCCAACAATGTTGAGAGTGAGTAATAGCTGAAGATAGGAAATACATCAAGAGTCTTTTTATTCATTATTTCTGTGGCAAATTCCTGGGGCAACAGCTTTTACATAAGCAAGGAAAGGAAAAGTCACTTTTTCCTTCTGTCGATTTGTTGTTATCTAACAGACAAATTCCAGTTACACTTTCTAAAGCTCCTTGGAGCTGTCAAACTTATTCCAAGGATGTTCTGGGAATAAGAGTTATTATTTGAAGTTGGTTACTATGGATAATACACTAATCAAAATATCGAGCAAAAGCGTAACACACAAGCCAGAATTCCACGGATCCCGTCACCTACAAGGCTGCAGCTCAGTACTGGTCCTTATTGACTGGTCCCCACTGGCAAACAGTTACATTTGGCCATCGCCAAAGCTAAAACAATAGACATATTGCCATTTAGCATCCCAGTGCTCCACGATTTCCTGATTTGATCTAAACAACTTTCTCGCAGCTGATGCTCGGCTTGGAGCAGGGCAGAGAGGAGCTGCAGCTGACGGCAGCGGCGTGCTGGAGCTGCTGCACCCGCAGGGACGGGTCCATGCTGCACACCCTGCTTCTCCACTCCAGCACTAGCCTTGCTCGACTAAGAGCAGACAGGCTGCAAGGTTCCCTGCATATACAAACCAAACAGATCTAGCTCTATCCTTCTTCTCGATTAAAACACAGCAGCTTGAGTAGCTAAGGCCTAGTGATTTCAAGACAGACGTTTAGGCATCACTTGACCACTTAAAGCTTTGTTTATTTGGACAGATGTTGAGATGAAATAGCTACAAGTTAACATTGCTGTGTGAGCAAGGCCTTAGTTATACAATCACTTACTTACGTCCTCTGCTGTAGCAAGACTGTCTTTGCAGGGGGGGAGTGGGGGTAGAAAAAGAGAGAGATCAAGACCACCAGATTTGGCCGGGCTTCCTTAGTTTTGAGTCTACACTACAGAGCTTGATTTTTGACAGAAACTCCCTATTTTCTATTAAAAAACCCTCCACTACATTTTTCTGCAAACCTTGCCTTGGCAGCAACAGTAAACAAAGCAGTCTTTGAAAACTAGTAGAATTTCAGTATCATAAAATAATCTTAAGTCTCATGCAATTAAGCCATTAAACTTTTCTAACAGAAACCAAAATGGTCTTTTTGCTGAATAAAACATCTAAAGTTCATTCACTGATATGATCTTGATGCCCTACTTGCTACCTTTTTAACCAGGCGAAAAAAAAAGCCTGAATGGAGATTAAATAATACATGAGGTTTTTATCTAAAGACAACTAAGCTTAACTGCTACAGTAAAGCTTTCATCACTAGTAGTGTCTTTGCCAAGAGTATTTTCCCCTGCAGGCAATGTTGTTGGACTTAAATCAGAAAAAGTCAGTCATTTATGTCCGTCTATTCCAGTTCTGCTTTCTATTAAGACAGAAGTCCTTTTCCCATCGTGAGTGCTGGGTAAAACGCCCGTTTTCCCACATTTCATTCTCCTCCCTGTTCACGATGCCAGACCTTCGCCTGTTTGGGTATGGATACTCAGTTTAACTTCCTCTAAGAAATGTATCTATGTGAGATACAGGGATCTAAGACAACCACAGAAACACACCCTTCACAATATTAAGGCAAATTCTTCAGAAATAATCCAATCTTTTTTGCCCAGGTAAATTTATACAAACATCTATGCAACCATTCCTATCTTGTGATTAGTTTCTTTTCCACTTAATATTTTACCATTAATAATTTAGACTTTGGGGAAGAATGTGTTGAGAAGGAAGAGCAGGGAAACGAGTCTGAGGCTTTTTTGATACATTTGTTAAGCAAGTTTTCAACATGAAAACAATCTTCTACTGATAAAGAATATCACATAACCTTACTGCAGCAGCAGCAGCAGCACTGAACACAGGATAAAGGTTTTCTGCTGCTTGATAATGTTCTGTGCTGCATTGAAGGCATTTGTGCAGGAAAATGTCAGTGTTCATGAGAAAATACTCACTTTAGGATCCATAACAGGTTTATGTGCAAGAAAAAGATGCTCAGTTTCCCAGAGAAAGAGTCCCCGCACTTGACCCTTGAGAGAATATAAATATGATTTTGTTTTGCGGGTGGGAGAAATTTAAATGTTTTGCCTGACTGTAAACATTTTCATGACCATTTAATCAGGCTTAGCCATACTCACACCACAGAAAAGGAACTTCTTTTTTGTGAGGGGTACATACTTTTAACACTTTCTATACTAGAATTGCCTTTAGATATTTAAAAGCAAGTCCGCGTGAAGGATTCTACACACGCGTCTGTCAATTCAACACACCAAATAACAGTAATTCTCTAAAAAACACAAACAGGATGTTTTTAAGTGAGAGAATAGACACAAACTTACTCAACTCAAACGCTGATATGTCCTTTGCCTTCCCACTCCCTGAAGCAAAACTCCTGCCTGCCTTCCTACGCTCCCTTAGAAAAGCTTCCCTTTTCATGACATGTTCTGTTCAAGAGTCTTAAACATTAATTAAGCCTAACAGTCTTCAGAGATGTTAGCACAGCTATAAAAAGGTTTCTGAATCGAGTGGCTACTGAAGGAACTGGCACCTGATCAAATTTTCAGGAGTTATGCTCCCTGCTTTATGAATAAATCAAGGAATTATCAGGTTTTGAAAGTCTTCAGCACTATTTTAACTCTTGGTGCCTCATGTACATATTAGCAGCCCTATTTTATGCATTCAGCATCTAAGGCATCATGAACCTAAGGGGATACTGGTAGCAAAACTAAAGACTAAAGAATCCAACCCTGTACCTTAGCCAGAGGATTATACTTAATTTTTTTTTAATTTATGTATTTAGCAAGAAACTGGAAGCTGACTGAAAGACTAAAAGATAATTCTGTATCTTCCCATACGCTACAGTGTCTAAGTGATTAATATTTTCAATCGAGGACAGCTTCTTAATTGCAGGTTAGTTTGGAAGACCCACTATAGACCCATAATATTAAGCTTTCTGAGACGCTACGAATGAAGTAAGTTTTCCTGCAGACTGGGGCATACTACCACTAATTAAAAGAATGAAAAATTCTAGCATTAACTGACAAATTCATGGTAGTTCAATATTTTACTGTATGGTCACGTCAACCCAAACTCCTAGAGGAGCTCAAGGGACTTCAGAGAGTCAGCTGTACCAGGGTCACAACTGCACAGGAGCATCTAGTCACTCCTCCCATTAGAAGGGAATATTCTAGGCAGGAAGACTGGGGAAAAACTCCTTTCCGATTCTTCCTAACTAATCTATATATAGTACAAATGTATAACTAAATCTAATATGACAAGAACAAAGGCATTATAAGGATTACCAGAGCTACCACGAATTTTACACATATATCTTACAATTTTAAGGCAGTTGCCTCCAAAGAGAGAAACCCTTCAGGAGAAGCTGCACTGAACTCTTCTCATCAGCCTTTTGTATCAAACCACCACATAGTTTTGTGATTTTCTCTTCATAATACTGAAAAAATCAACACTTTCAGAAGTGTAACTACAGGAGAAAATCACCAAATATTTGTATACAAACAACATACATCAGAGCTGAACATTTCTAACGTAGCCAAATTTCAGTATCCTGTGACTTGGGGAAAAAAAAAAAAAATCCCACTGAAATAAATAACCACAGAAGTTATCTTGCAAACTTGAACACAGAAGCTTCAAACCATTTGAAATTATGCTGCATGCAGACACTGTTGAAAAAACACAACTACATCTTTCCTTGGTCAGAAAGAAACTTTTGCAGAGAATATGAGAGAGTACGAATATGAGAGAGTACGAAGAGCTTACAGAGCAAACCTATACTGTGCTTAAACTCTCCATTAAACATACATGAAGCCGAACAGAGGAACTGCCTTTTCCTCATCTTGCTCTGCTAAGGAAGTGCAATGCAGCAGCGAGGTTCAGCTCCAGGCTTCCCCTTTTCCACGGCACAGCAGGGACGAAGCACCCCTCCCTGCTCCACTTACCACAGCAATAATGGGCCAGGAACTGCTGATTGTGTCTAGCTTTGCAAAACTGGCTGCTTGTTACAAATGCAACATTGCAGTTTTCCACTGAGAACTGTTGCTTGCTCATTCTACCGTAACTACAGGAAAAGCCCATTTCTGCAATCTAGAGGAGGCACCAGTCAGCATGATGAGTAGCAGGAAAAGCACTTAAAGGACTTGCCCTTTTCCCATGAAAACCTCAAGTAACAATGTAATTCCATTGTTGGATTGTTGGAAATATCCTTCCTTAGATATTTCACTGTGTACCCGGGAAGATAAGGTACACACTGCTCATTTAGTGTTTTTAAATAAAAGAGCTGCCCTCCTAACACGAGTGCACCTAATATCAATGACTGCGAAAGCCCAGCCAGTATTCTTCTGTTCCATATTAACTACCAACACAAGGATGGGCAACCTTCCTAACCTGACAGGCCCCACATTAAAATGTATTCATATGACACAGCAGGAAGACAAATACCACACGTCCTGGACAACCAAGGGAGCAAATCCAGGGAATATTCTGCAAGCATGAGATGACCACAGCTTCTGCTACACAAAGGAGATGGGTAAGGGCATCACCAGAGCCCTGCACCCTAACAGCCCAGCTGCCTGCCATTCAGCTGCTTCCCAAAGCTTTATATTTTACCCTCAGCAAGTCAACCCTCACTTAACCACAGAACAGGGCAAGCCTTACGGCTCTCTTGGATTTGAAAGTGGGTCTGGACATGACAGCACCCCACTGACACTCGGGGGCTTCTCTGGAGCACCTTGTGTGCCTCCAGGCAAGATCTCTCCCTGCATGGGAGTCCAGACCTCTACACTGGAAGAAACAGGCACGTCAGCTTCTGAAGCAGTAGGTTGGTTTTATTTGGACAATGCTGGAACAAGAACTGATTCTTAGACTCTGCAAGCCAGAGCTCTGTATCTTGCACGCTCAGCTTGCAGGAGAGCCGCTCCCTTGGATATCCTTTCAAACCGTCTCTGTCCTCTCCTCCTCCACCCTCCTCTCTCATTCTGCCTCTTCAGGTGGCAGAACAGGGGGAGCTGTGTTCCAGGGCAGGCATCCCCACCATCTCTTTGTCTCTTCAATTCCCAGTTTGCAGAGAAATGCCAGTTACAGGTGGACATCCCAGCTGGGCACCGTTCCCCATCTTTAACCCCATCCTCCTTGTGCTGCTGCACACCCTAATATGACCACACTGCACGTGAAGCTACACCATAACATACCCTTCAGCCCTTCAGAGGCACTTACGGTGTGAGTCTGCTGGCAATTGCGCAGCACTTGCAGACTCACTTCTCCTGTATCTGAGATTTGCAGCTACCCAGAAACTCCACAGCAGCCCAAACCCATTGCCGGTGACATGATCTACTTCTGATAAGGGACTTGTGCTTGAATTGCTTGTGAGTGGCTTATGGCTCAACAGTCACTTTAACCCCTGGGGGTCAGAGAGTGTTAAAAAAAAAAAAGAAAAAAAGAAAAAAGATGGGGAAGATCTCTCAGATCTATTAAGTACTAAAACTAGAGCCATTCCCTGGTGACAGCAGGATGAAAATGAAATTTCAAAGTGGAAACACATTTTCACAGTAGTGCTAAAGAACAGAACTGGAAGGAAGCACCCTTTATAAAGACTTCACTTAAGTGTTCTCATTAAAAAGGGAGAAACAGCAGCAGTGTGTAATCATTAAGGTCACCCAATATATTTTTGAGTCCCCAACACTCAATTACATTTATTGAGACTCCAGAAACTACCATGAACAGTTTGAGAGCATGTAGCATCTGCTACTTCTAAGATGAGTCACGATAGGAAATTCCCCTATATTTTCTAGGAACCAGTTAGGCAGCCAATGACCGAAGCAGTGATCTGACTATGTATGCACCCACACAAATGAGAAGAAATAACTTCTATCAATAAATGTACATTATATTTAACATACTGACTGCAGATTTCAAATAAGAGATTACAATTAGAAAAATTATTTTGGGAAAACATTCCCCAGTTTAATTTTGCAACATGAATTTTGTCAAGATAAATTACAGGACAGAAGAGACTGGAAGAAAGAGAAACTAATTTAAATAAATTGAATGAATTTGAGGACATTTTGAAGAAGGAAAGTAAATACACAACAGAACTTCAACACCCCATAGCACTTACCTGCATTTTCAAGTGCTGTATCATTAACTGTATAATCTCTTACCACATCTGTCCCTCCCCAAACTTTAAATAATCTCAGCTCCCCGCCCCTAGCTTCTGTCTTATCTAAAACTACAAAGGATCAAACTCCCTCTCACCTTCCAGTTTCTCTCCACTCCAAAATACTACACTAGAAATGCCTCATTTTCAACAGGCATACTCCTTCCCCCCCTCCCCAGATGTCCCCTGTCACGCAGATGCTTCGCATTTACTCTGCTGACAGCTAGATCCTTCACACTGCAGAGCTGGTTCATTCTGTTCCTCCCCTCAGATGCTCGACAGTCCCACGAAAACCTCTCAGAGGATGTATCTACAGCAGCAGCAGCCTCTAGATTGGCCTCAGGAGTAAACCCTGATCTGTCCTGATCTTAAAAGCATCCCGATTATGTTTGCCTCTCTTACTTTCCAAACAGTCTGCCACTACCTTCTGTAAGAGAGGGATTGCAATGTGCAAAATCTAAATTTACCGGAGTTCTAGGTTTGAGGTTGGTCAGTCGGAACAATACGGATTTAAAAGTCAGGTCAAATTACCAGATGACCTTCTAATGAACGAATGCAACTTCACTAACAATGTAGAATTAGTTTTTACTTTAGTAGGTACTGAGGAGCTGAGTCTTTTGGTAGGCACAAATTCAAGATCCAAGCCAAACTTTCATAAAGTTATTTTATATTGTTTTGACCAATTTCAACATTTTTACTCCATGGTCAATACAGCTGCAAGGAAACTGGGAGGATACAGGATTTCTATAAAGATTCATACGGTCTTGGAGCATTGGTTGTGTACCTCAAGCTATGATACATTTTTGGTTTTGACTTCGGATCTGATAACGAGAACTCAAACATTTGTGTGCAAGTAGCAAACTAGTAACACCCCCAGATAAGCCCTCAGGCTCCTAGAATTACTGAATAGTAGTAGTCTCTCCTTCAGAGAGTACAAGATGGCCTTCTTGAATTACCAGGACTCTTGATAAAAATCCAGTAGGACAAAAGAGAAATTCCACCTCACCTTGGAATACCTGAAAGTTACATCCTCACCTATCAATGGAGTGAACTTGAAACAAATCCACCACAAACAAGCAACTCCCTATCCCATTAGGTTGAACTACTTGGAAGGACAGTTGCTTACAGAAGACCACTGACACAGAATAAGATTCGCTATTTTTCACCATGGAAGTGACTGCAAAAAGAGGTACAAGCCGTAGTATTTTTATATAAAAACCTATTTGCTATCCCAATAACAGTCCATAAGAGGGAGTTCTTAGTGAGAATTAATTCCCAGATTCATACAGGCTCCCTGTACAACCACACACCAGTCATTAGCTCTCTTTTAAAACAGTACACTTTCTGTAAAATGGGAACTCCCCCTGCAATTATCTGCAATATGTGTACTGAATATGAATTTCTCTGAGCATGAACTTAAAAATGTATTTCTACATAGCTCAGCTAAATGTGGCACTACATTTGCATACTCTTTAATGTTATTGTAATAAATTAGCAGTAGTATGTCAAAAAGGACAAAGATAAGTACTGGTACTTAGTACCTGGCTGTTGACAAGTGCTTAATTACCACAGCAGCATTGTAACGAAAAGTGTAAGAGCAAGTTCAAAGCAGCAACTGGAAACTTTCACTCCATTATAGAAGTTGCTTATTCTGAAATCAGTGGTATAAGCAAGTCTTCTGTATCAGGTGACAAAGCCGACTATAACACACAGTTTTCCCTAGCACTCATAGACCCCCCTCGCCAGCATCAGATGTAGCCGAAGATGATTTTTTTTTTTCCCCAGCCATTGAATTTTCTTTAAAAGATCTCTGATCAGGGGATTTTCAGATATCACCTGACGTAAAGTAGCTGGAATTCTTTGCAAATATTTACAACAAATTAAGGATTTGTGCCAAAGTACCAGATCACTACAGTTGCTAGTAACAAACTAAGCACAGACCTGCACTGCGGCAATCTATAGCTGGTTTTAGTTCCAAAGGAGAATATCAATTTTATCAGCATTTCTTCTCTTTTCAGATGTCATGTGGCCTTTAACTGCAAAGCAGCATTCATTCAATCCCAAAGCAGAATCAAAAGATGTCAACACAATCATATTAATACATCCAATATCTAGCTGCAATCAGTGCTACATAGATGAGATGAAGATATAAAATCTGATTATTATAACCAAAACTTCTACATATGTAAATCCATTCAAATCCCAGGTCCTTCCTGCTTTCCAAAAAACGCAAATCCAAATTCCCCTGAAGCAACAGGAAAATGCATTAGACAGGGAGGCCTATGTATACAGTGGCAAAGATCTGCCCTAACGGATTTTAAGTTATGCTACAGGAAGCACTATTGAAAAACAAACAAACAAAAGAAAAGAAAAAAAAAATATTTGTCGAACTGATCTCTGGGAGTCTGAAGAAAAGCTCACAGGTAGCTGTTCCAGGAAACCTGCTCAGCAAAATGGCCATCACACATCTGCTGTGTTTCACCATTCCAGTAAAGTGTCACCTTTATGCATAAGAGTTTGTATCAGTACAAGAAGTGAGTATAATGTAAGCACAATTATGCATATTATATAAAGTGTGCTCGCAACACTCTGCCTTATTTCCCTCTCTACAAAGAATAAAACTGTGGCTTCTAAGTACCTTAACTGTTTGATGGAGAAAGTACACCACCACTGCTCCCCTCATTCACAAGAACTACGGGTACTGATTTTCCAGAACCGAGGAGGCTTAAGATTCGGCAGTATCTCCAAACAGTAAGGACTGCTGGGCACGTGATGTCAGTCATCACCAGAAGTTCCACCTGGAGAACGTCTGCAGGATTCGTGCAGTGACCTGGTTGCCCCAGTTTAATTTTCAGCTGACAGTGTTCGCAAAGCACAGCATCCCTGAGGTGCCCTTACAGGATGCAGAAAGAGCTCAGCATTACACTGTTTTCAATACGCATTGCACACCCATAAGTCTAGGCTAAATTACACCAACAGGCATTAGGAATCTTATATTGCAGGTCTACATTCACCTAGTCTGGATGAAGGGAGGATCCAAAGATTTTGTGCTGTGCTGGTATTGGATCAATAAGTAGATTTAAACTGGCCTTTTCCACAAGGTATGATTCAGCTGCCCTACTATACACATGCAGAACATGTACAGCTTCAAAATGCTTCTTAGAAAAAACCCTGAAGTACACCTGCATAAATTCTTGAATTTAAAGACCACCAACGCTCAGCATTGCATCATTCATAACTCTGGTCAACAGCTGAATATAAGCATTGGCATTTCAAAGTAGTGTTTTAAAAAACATTTCATGTACATTATTGCTATATGAGTGTTACTCAGGAACACAGAACCATTTCCAGGGCATGTTAAGAATAACATAGCAGGCAATCATCCCACAGCTTGCCATGTGTGTATTTATTAACCAACCACTATACTGTAAATATGACCAGTGACATTTACACCTGCAGAATGTAAAATAGTTTCCAAACCTGTAACTGAAATGTCAGTATCAGGCTTAAAAATTAATACATGAGCTGAGCGGAGGAAGCCCCACCACTATGCAAGAGCAAAACTATTAAGAGTATTTTGTCACCAAAGATGGGCCAATACCCTAGAAGCACTAAGGGAAGTACAAGCCGCAAGGCCGTTTCACATCTGAATGATTTATTTCATTTCTATCATCACGTTAATTTTGCAGCCTTTTCAATCATACATTCAACACAAAGACTAAGGGAAAAAGAATCCACGTGTGCACCCTGAAGTGCAGCACTCCAAACACAGGCTCCAAGCGCATCTGAATCCTCCCATCCTACCACCCACTGCCAGAAGAGACTGGACTTACTGAGAAAGTAAGATAAATTAACAGTCAAAACAAACACAAAATGCCCTGTAAATCTCAAAGGGTAACCCAAGACAAATGCTAAACAAACCTGGTAGATTTTAAAGGCTACACAGAAACCAAAGTGTCCTTCAAAAGGCCGTACTATCTTCCAAAACAGGGACAGGCAGAGCACAAGCACTTTAAGGACGAGGAACAAGACGACCAGCACAAAAAGAGAAGTGCATCAAATTCATCTGAAGCACATTTTGGACAGCCAATCAAAATAGATCATAATTAAAATTAATTACAGGCCAGCAAATGTTCTAATGCTCAGAAGCTATTCAAACATATTCCACAGCAAATTTTTGCTTGTTTTCTGGTATGCATTTGTCCTTGGAAGTTTTGCGGGTTTGGGATCTCGGTTTAAGTCAGTCTGAACCCAGACAGCAGAGCTTCTTAACTATCTGCTCTAAGTTACACCCTTCAGCAGATAAATTTGGCAGCCTTACATATGGGTTCAAGATTTCCATTTGAACTACCAAAAGTTTCTTGATTCAATTCAGTAAATGCATCATTTGGCATGTAATTTAGGAGGGAGGATAAAATTCTAAAGCTGCTTCTGAAAACAGTGGAATATGCCCAGATTTCTATATAAAGATTCTGGAAAAGCTACAAGGAATTTAGCTACTGTTACATATATACTTCTGCCTCTATTGGGCTGGAAATGCCTCTTAGCCCTATACTTCCTTCCAGAGTTGGTTTATGCAACCAGTGATTGAAAGCATTCACCATCAGGTTTTTCTTATTTAATATCAGACACTGTAGATTTCAATGCAGCTCCTTAAGCAGAAAATGTGAAAGAGCCACCGCAAACATATTTGCAAAGGTAGACAGAGCCTAATGTGAGCTCAGTGAATGAGCTGGTCTTTGGGGAAAGAAAAAGACAGCAAGAGCAGCAGATCCTGCAAGACCAACACGAAAAGAGGTAATAGAGGTTTTGGTAATAGAGGAAAAACTGATATCTAGGATACACCTGTTCTGTTGACAAAGGAAACCTTGCTCCAGATTAGAAGTCTTTAGATTTTTGTGGCTAAACTGAGTCAGCATGAAACAGTTTAAAGCAGTATAAAAATAATTTCAAAACACATTGTTTAAGAGTAAATGAGGACAGAAACTATATGCCCTGGTACCCCAATATGGCAGCATTTCACTGTCATGTCAGCACCACAATGTTTATTAAAGGTTACCACGAGTGATATCTACCTCTGCTCTTTCACTCCCAAAATTATAGCAGGGTACCTTCCCCTGCACACAGAGAGCTTTTAATCTCTTCTGATCATCGCTGGTTTTAAGAGCTGTTGTGACAGGTCAGCAGATACAGACAGTACTTGAACTCCAAAGGCTGTTTACTAGCCTTTCTGAAATGAGCTCATGGTTTCACAGCTATTCCTGACAAAGGGCAGCAACCATTTGCGCAGCTGGCAGTCTAAGCAAAGACCAGGAGACAACTCGGGATCCCCAGGCTCTCTCTTCTTACCAGAGGTTGAAGGATACTACCTGGTGCAGAAAAAGCATGCATGTGCTGCTGCTGCTTGCGTGGTACTTACTGTGGCAGGCAGAGAGCTTCCATCTACAAGAGACTTTCTTAATTTTCCTTAAGAAAGCCTGGAATAAACACTACTAATGCTGCAGCAAATGCACATGGCTATGCACTCGGCTTGGGGATTGCTGAATTTTGGTATCCTTTAATGGCATCTAATATGGGGAGAGGGGAGGTGGGAGGGAGAAGCAGGGAGCCAGGAAAACATTGCTGTATGCATTTAGAAAACTTCTTATTTTTAACAGTGCATTTTAAGACCAGCAACCCTGAAGCAAAATGGTTAGAACATTTTCTTCTATCAGTGTTCTGATAGCACACCAAGAGCTTTCAGAGGGTGGATATTTTAGGCCAGTGCAGCAAAACAGCCTGATCCCAGGAAGGAAAGCTCACCCTCTGTGGCAAAAATCAACACAGGAAGGGTAAGTTTATTCATCCATTATGCTGAAGAGCTTAAAATGGAAACATTCTATATGTCTCTTTTCAGGTCAGGATGAACAACCAAACAAAAATGAATCACTGCTACAGCAAGTGACTGGAAAACACACTGATGGAAACTGATGGTATCTTTTGCCTCTCCCTCCTACCTGTGAAAAAGTCCTTATGACCACACTGTTGCATGTTTTTACATGGAGGGAGCAAAATCAAATCCTTTACTTTTACTTTTTTCCTTTAATGAAGCTTCTGTGTTTCTCCAGCTACAGAGGCTGATCTATAAGGTCTCACCCTTCCTTGCAATCCCTACTATGCTTATATTCTTAGCTATGGATGCACAATTGCAAAAATCAACAGCAGATAGAGATACTTGCAAAATGCATCACATCCGGTCCTCCAGCCTTGGAGATTTAAAAAGACTTAAAGGTTTAATGAATAAAATTGGTGTGAAGAAGTCATCTATATTTAGTGCATTTTGATATGAAAGAAATTCTTCAAAACAATAACTGACAGCTTCATTTACCAAACATTCTGATTAAAAAGAAGAAAGAAAAAAAAAAAAAGTGTCACATTCACAACAAGATAGTTAGGAACTAAAAATAACCGGCCAGCTGCAATTCCCACCTTATGTGGCTACGCAGAAGTGCTTTGTTCTCCCCCTCCCCAAGCACACACACATTCACTTCCTTCTTCATTGCAACATCAGAAGCTGAACTTGATGTTAACAAGCCACAAAGTCCTGCCCAGAATTTAAAGTCACGCCCCAGTAATTACATAAAATAAGCTCTTAGTACAAGTGGCTCAAAAAAATCAATTTACTCAACTTCAATTTTCCTTTAATTCCAAAATATTTTGACTGGTCATAAAACGGAAAAGCAATTTTCATTTCTGAGGTTTGCTCCCTCCACCCAGATGTCTCATTAATTTTTTTTTTTAAATCTCACTGTAGAACATCAGCATGTTCATTTATCTTGCTGCTATGCCATTACAGGGATCAACCCCCCGAACGTGCAACATAACATTTTAAGTGTATTTGATCTTCATTTTTTGTACATAAAACATAAGAAGGGAGGATAGCGATAGTGGGTGAGGGAGAAAAAAGGAAACCTAGGATAATGTAAAAGTAAAACTCCACTGTGCAGATGTCCCACTCAAAAGGTGGTCCTAGACATCAGAGTAATACACAAAAGCAGCAAAAACCCTCCAAAATCTTTGCAAGCTTCCAGTAAAAAGGCAATGTGTTCTCCTGACCTGCCCTCTCTAACAAAGGGGCAGCACACACAAATTCATGAACAGAAAAACTCCTCTACATGGCATACGTTTTTTCCCCTGAGAAGAAAGAATAAATCTCATGACAGTTATTCAAAAAAGTTTTGTGCTCTACTGGTACCCTGACAGTAAAAAGAGCAATTAAAAACCCACTTAGACCAGGAGATGGCTCCAGGATATAGCTCATATTAACCCACCTCCAGAGGGAACACAACCTGTTGGGCACAGCAGCCTGGGCAGGGTGTGCCACATACCCAAACAGTGACCAAAGTCTTCCCTATTGCAGAGAAATGCAGCTCCCTGGCCACAAGTTAACCACCAAAGTGCAAAAGCCTGGTTTTAAGATACCCTGTTTTTTAAAAAAAAACCAAAACAAACCAACCACCACAACTCCTCCTAGTTGCTTGCCCCAACCAGGATGAGACCCCTGGTGACTGGAAGGGCAGCCATCCGTTTCATGAAGTCAGCCTGAGCTTTGCAACGGTTTTCTTAAATCAATCCTCAGCTGGGGGGAGGCAGATTCCACCCTACATCCCCCTTCTACTAATAGTAGTAGCAAACACTTGTGGTTCTGCGACATTAGCAGTCAGCAGTAGGAAGTTCCTTCTGCCAGGCACCCAAGATAAGAGCGATAACTCTTCACGTACACAATCTTACCATCTCCCACACAGCGTTCCAGCTGCAGGAATACAAAAGCACAGGATACAGAGGGAGTTTCATCCAGATACTCAGCGTTCAGCTGAACTTCGCAAGAGTTCTTAATTTATGAATGATGACACAAATTAAGCTGTCCTTTTTGTTTAAGGCCACTGGGAAGACAGAGATCATAAATACGAAAGTTCTTTGACTTCCTCTCTATACACCCTTGAGACTTACCCACAACTTCACTGACAACATCTGCAAACGCTCTTTGGATGGGGAGGCCCTGCCACCAGAAGCCAAATGTTCTTTAACTGGGATGTTTTATTCTTTCCACATTCTCTGGATGACTTTGGAAACCAGGTGGACTTAGCAATGCTCGGAAAGATTTCTGTTCTGTTGTGCTGTATTGCTTACCTAAACTAAAGATCTTCCTAAATAAAAAAAGCAAACAAACAGAACCATCCTCATTTGTATTAATGAAGCAAACAGTCTATTTGAAGAAAATTAGTATGCATTGGTGCTTCCTTTTCTAATTTTAGGTTCTTGGTTATATACTGCAAGTAATTCTCACACTTGAAGAACAAATAGGACTTAATATTAAGCAATAACTTTTCACCTCCACATGATTCCGGTCATATGGTGCCATGACCTGATGTTTTAAAAAGCCATTGTATACCTGAAGTATGAAATAAAACTTTGTGTTTGGCAATACCTGTTTGCTTATGTGTCATCATCTTCTAGTCAATATTCTCAGTGCCTATGAGATGAGCATTCTGCTTGGGGTCTTCCCCCCGCTTCTTAAGGCAGGGGTATTTTTCTATGTAGGCTATAAAACACTGAACAACTAACACGCAGCAAAATATGTCAGCCTTTCAAAAAGTCTTTTCTTGTTTATATTACATATCCGAACACAAAACCATTTTTAAAAAAAAAGCAGGTGCGAGTAATATAAAGCACAGAACTTGGGTTTCCTAAAAAAGCGCTTCAGAAAACAAGGTAAAATGCAGTGAAAGGAGGGCGTGTTAATTCTGATTCAAGTCTTCCCCTGCAGTTTGCAGCCCAAGACAACACAAATGCTGCTAGACCCAGCTAATGCACAAGGAATGGAAAGTGAAACTCGCTAATTTACTCATTATCGTAAACTCAACAGTGGTATGGGGTTTTTTTGTTTGGTGTATTTTTTTTTTTTTTTAAAGAAAGATAACTCACAGTATAATTTAGCAGTACTGCCCCTACTTCCCTAGGGGGAAGTTTCTACCTTCCAGCCCCATCCTCATTCCCCATCTGCCCATTCCTACCCCCACACCACTGGCTTTGCTACTCATGGTTATTTTGCAGCTGGATCAGTTTCCTCATCTGTATCACACTCTGGTAGCCCAAAGGTTTGTGCCAACACAACTCAGTGGGAGAAAGGAGAGGCTACAGTAAGAGCTGATTTTAATTCAGCAGTAACATCAGCTTAAAATTCATGTTAGTTTACAGACTTATGATTTAAAATCCACAATCAATCAATTCCATGCTCCCAAACCCCTGATCCCTACTTCCTCAAGCCCTGTGTTTCAATAGGAATTTAAGTTTGTATTTTTCTTTCAGTCAATACATTTCAAACCTGTCAAGGCACAGAAAACAGCTTACATATATAATCATGAAGAGATGAAACTCCAAAGGCAAATAAAAATGTCTAGGTTTAGAGCTCAGATGCCAAGGCTGTATCTTGACTTTCAAGTACATGAGTGGGGCACTGCTGAATTTTAAGAAAATTATTGAAGTTTAATAAGTCAGTAATTGCTAATGACTGACGAGATTATTTAGTTTTGGAAAAAAACTTAATATCTAGTCTTTCCTAAAATGGGTTTTCTCCTTTTCTTGCATAGTTGCTTATTATAATGCTGGCCAGAAGGGATAAAATTTTGACAGATATTTTATAAACATACTATCAAATGAGTTTTTAAAAACTACAACATGAGCATTCACGCAAAAGTTTCACAGATTGTCAAAAAACAACCTGAGCTTGACCATCGCCATATCTTAAGAGGTTTTTAGTATTTGATTTACACCTTTTAATACCAAGTACTAAGATTTCTGTTGCCTAATAATTTTGTTAATGTTTTGTTTAATTTACAAAGTGAAAACATGGCAGACTAAAAGAGGTAGGCAGATACACAGGAAAAATTCAGCTGAATATATAGTATTTCTTTTGGCAAGAAGGTGCTAAGGGCTCACTAGTGGCAGAATAAGTAATCATCACAATGTTAAACTGCCAAAACCCACTTAGGCTACAGCATGACCTGCATGCAAAACCAGCTGTGAAATAGAAATGAAGCACTCAAGGCGGACTCAAACATTAATGCATATGCTTTAGTTCTACTCCAGACCACTGCAGCACTCCAGTATTGCAGCAGTCTGTATCTACCCAGGGTAATTGAAGGTGAAGCCAGGAACAGCTACTGTCATAGCTTCAGCCATTAAGACTCCTTAATGAATGGTCTAACAATAACCGAGGCTTAACCAGTTCCCTCAATGCGAGGGCCTTAACCATAATAAGCCCCCTGAACATTCCTATAGTGTTTTCCAAAGATCTCACAGCACGAGGCTACTAACTGTGCTCTCATAGCCTTGTGAGGCAGGTATTAGTCAGCCTTTTTTTTTTTTTCATTTAAATACAGATAAAAAACTGAGGCATAAAGCTAGCAAACGACTTCCCTGTGGATACACAGCTGACTAGTGGCATACAGAATCCAGATCTTCCAGATTCCAGCCCTGTCATCAGCCAAAAGGCCATCATTATGAAGAAAGAAATCAGTCTGGTCTTATAAATAGCATTTGAATATAAGCCTTCCTAAAATATTTGCAAGCAGTTGACCTTAAACATCAGCAGAGATGCACTGATAGCCTGGGGCTCCAGTCACCCGCTTGCATGTCAGTGGACCCGGGTTCTTGTCGCTCTGCTGCACTGGCTGTCTCCAGAGCCTGGATCCAATACAAACTGTGTTACAGATCAGACCAGAGTCTCATTTGACCACTTCTGGCTGGTTTGGGCTCAGCATATCAAGAAACAGTAAGACTGCTCAAAAATATAGACAATGTTCTTCTAAAACACTCAGGTGGCCAGGAACAAGAAAATAAACAACAAGCCTTTAGTCAGCAACTTTCTACTGCTTTATTCTAAGGCACTAAACTATCATTGTCAGATTGGCAGAAAGCTTACTATAACATACAGCTGGAAACCTGAAATGTAGGAAAGGTCCCCAACACACCTGAAATTTGGAGCACTTGTGAATATTCAGTCAGCCTTTAGAATTTGAACTGCTCCTATTGTATATCACACATTTGCTTGCAATTTCTGCAGCTCTCAAATGCATAAGTTAGGTATAGTTTGATATATGTCATATTCATATGGTGACTACATTTCCTGCAGCAAAATACTAAGCCCAATACTGATTTTGTACCAAAAATCCTCTAATGTCTGCTTCTGTAAGAGTATAACTTCATTTGAAACTACGTACTTTCTGGTAAAGCAACCCTAAAACACAAAGTTGAAAATTGCAAAAGCAGAGTTAAAGTAAACAAAATAAAAATAAAACTTTGTGTAGCAAAAAAGTAATTCCAGTAATTACTCATTTATTCTGGTTTTAGATACCTGCGTTACTACCTCCTGCCCACCTGGGCCATCAAGTGCTGAACACAACCTTTACAACCACAACAGGAGCTTTTCCTTATGGGAAGAACTGAAAATGGAAAGCTTGTTATCTTCTAGTGGGGATCCTCCACAGAGAAAAGACACCACGCAGAAACGTACACAAACAATTTTGAGAAACAACTGCCTGAGTGGAACAACAAGTTGGAACGTTTTTTATTTCTATTCCTCACTTTAGGAGCAAAATGTGGTTACAGGCAGGAGAGCCATAAAACCCTCCTATTTTTGGCTGTCTGCTTCCCAACCGAACGTAAGACTCCTGACTATGAAAACATGAGCCTCTAACACTTCAGCTAAAGGCTCACGTCTCTTAATGCAAGAGCAGCAGCAGAGTCAAAATTCACTGCATTCTCCACAGAATGACAAAACTCATTGCATTAGTATGCATTAAAGCACCGCCTGACTGTGGCAAAGCGGATGAGACCTGACTCTTAAGAGAGACTGTTTCCATCCCAGCTCATTTAGGTCTCAATTATCTTATCTGCTCTGCCACTCGCATACTTTACAGATAAGAAATGTTTTTCCCCTCTTTTGAAAGAAGCTTAGAGTTAAAACTGAAACGACAACCAATGTTAAGATTAAAAATGTTATAAATTAAAATTCATTTCAGGCTAATACTTTTTAAAAAATATTCTACGTACAGGTTAAAAACTGGGAACTAGAGTTAATTGACAAGCTATGTAAGTTTTACTAACAGCAGTACGTTCTGCAAGTGGAAAGGGAGTTATTTGCTTGACTTCAGTTTATTCACATGGTTTAGGTCAACGATCAGTTCATCTGAAGTTGAGAAACTGCTTAAGAGATGGGAGGGGGGGAAAAAGCCTGTTTTCCTTTTCCAATCTATGACTAAGAATGAGGCAAGCGAAGGGAGGATCTAAGATCCTGAAGGCGATGGCAACAAGAGGTCATTAGTTAATTCCCTCAACGATAGACACTACTTCCTTTTATTAAATAACATCAGTTTTTAATGATGTCAAATCTTTTTTTTTTCCTTAAGGATACAGCATACTTAAACTTTATCTGAACCAGTCAAAATAAGCAGAAGGAAACACACAAGAAACCCTGAACTGAAAGGCAGATTGTCATAGACCAACTAAGAAGCAAATAAGACTCATCTGATTTTTATGCAAAAAATTGACAAATTTGAGAGAGCATATATATTCTTTCTTACAGATATTATGTATCTTTGGCCTAACAAAAGCAGTACCAAATCTGGCATAAAGTCTGTTTTAACCAGTACTTTAATGTTTACAAATAAATTACAGTCAAGTTTTTCATTAGAAGAAAAAGACAAACACCATTCTAAGGTTTAAATGAAGGTTCCTGCTTATTGGTTAAATCATTTTTGAAAAAGCTTAATCAATGTACTCCTATGAGCAACTATTTATTATCTACATTAGTATAGCACCTGTGAGCTTCAGTTACGCTGTAGTAAGACCTACAAAGCCACAGTAGAAGTGATGCCTGCTCTGAAGAGATTATAATCATCTAAAAGATGAAGAGTTAAGAAACACAGGAGAGTACAAGAAAACACACGGCTGGAATTTATGTTCTCTGTAACTGCATTTTAGTACACTTCCCTTGTGCACTGGAAGGATCAAGGTGTACATTTTCTTCCTCAAAAAAAAGAGGAAGCCTCACCAAAAAAACCCTCCAGAAGTCATGTAAAGACAAAAAAAAACCCAAAACACAGAAGGAAAATGTTTTGGCTAGTAAGATTGGAAGAAAACTATATATTTACACATTCTTAATACCTCTACTTCCCATATAAGACAGACAGGATTTCAGTTTTTAAGTTGTCATCCCACAGAAAGAGACTGAACCATAAGAAAATAAACATCCTTCTGGATGGCTAAAATGCAGAGTTGCTGAGGCAATACATTCAAAGCTGTTTCAGTCTTTAAAAAAAAAACCAACAATCCCATCTCCTTTAACGAAACATGCAGTGAGTTCATATATTCACTCCCGTGCAACGGGCACATACACAACTTTTGGAAGAATGCTGTTTTCATTTAAAGGAATTCTTTGAAAATTTACCACTACAGCACAGTAGTGCATCCAATGCGAACCAGCAGCCAGAGCTGTTTACAAAGCTTTCTGTTCAGTGTTAGGCTAAAAATCCAAACTCTTTTTGCTGTGTAATAAATCAGAGCTCTGCGTTTAACAATTTTCAGTGGTACCATATGCTAGGTACTCCCATATGTTCCATTACAAGGAAGAAAAACATCATCTCAACATGAATCATCAGTGACTATATTCTTGCAAATCTGGCTTAAACACTCACAACGTTCAAGGGCAACCCTAAATAAATCTGCTCAATTTTATGCCAGATTCTGTGCAACAGAATCGCAGATGACTTATTTAAAATTAAGGAAAAGAAGAGTTTTAATGTAGGAAGTGAGCACACTATTTGCATCTCTCCAGAAGCAGACTCACTACGCACAAAATTTGGCACACATTCATCAATTCCAACCTAATAAAGACATCCTGCTCATAAAATGATGATAGTATTGGTAGTCATAACACCTTTCATCCTAAACTGCTTAACGTATGTGAAAATACGTACACTACATACAAGATTCATTCCTCTCAGTGCTGAAAAGCAGTTACTCTGGAACGTGGGATCTGCCACGTTCTGCATCAGAGCAATTCTGAAGACTAGTTTGTGAGAAAAGTAAAAAAACCAAAACAAAACCAAAACAAACCCATGTATGCATTTTAGGCTACAGGGAAATTCAGTAGGCAGTGTATAGTTTCCCAGATGGGAGTTTATCCAGGACTTCGGGGTTAACATCTCCACTCTTAAAGTGACAATTTCTTAGATTAAGTACAAACAGCTTTCCCTCTTCCCAAAGACAGTACAATCTGCAGCGTAAAAGCGGCTTGTACCAAAGCAAAGGCATGAAGGCCTGAAAACATGGCACACCGAGGTCACCATTTGCCCTTCTTTTGAGGAATTACTTGGTCTCTCAGGTAACCCAGTAACATAATTAACAGAGTGACAGCAAAAAGGGGTGCAAATGGGGGGAATTCACTAGCCCAAAACTTTAAAGGCAACCTGATGAAGATTAGTTTATCTGAATGAGCTATATTCTCTAGCTTTGCCCAATTAACCCCTATGATCCAACTATGCCTAATTATACTACTATTCAGAAGGACAGACTGAAATTAATACGCCAAACAAACTGTGAGAATGTCCTTATTTGAAAGTCTTCTGTAGCTAAGTAGCAAAGCATGCAACTGCGCGTTCCCACATAACGATTGGTTTCATTAAATTCGAAATAAACCAGAGTCCATTTTGACTTAATATTCAGGGTGGGGAAAAAACAGTAATTACATCAACATCAAGCTATTACCTGTTCAAGGCCATAAGTGCTTACTTCATTAACAACTCAGACAAACTTGTTTTGTAAGCTGCCTATATTAAATTTGAAATTTCCCTGCCCTTACAAATTAAGCTAACAATTTCTTACACAAAGGGAAAGTCCAGTAAGACGACACAAACACAAGGATGAGTATATAAACAAGAAAACTTCCAAACTGCTCAAATCAAATGCATTCTTTGCCATCCTCAATAAGAAAAGGCTTACCCAAGCCACCTAAACAACTTAATTTCAAAAATATCTTTGAATTCACTTCAACAACTTCTTTCAAAAAATAAAATACTAGCAGTAGTCCAGGTTTCTTCAATCTGAGAGCAAAACCTACTGATCTTTACAAATATATATTTTCATATTTTCAACAGGAAGTATAAATTAAATACGCTTGATATAGTTCAACAGAATAAGGACAACATGTCACGTTAGAAGCATTGCTCTGTAATGCTATGAAGTGGGACTTTATAAAGATTGAACAGAAGCTGCCACAGTGCCATAAATAACTAGGAGGGCACTCAGATTTCCAACATCCTTCAGTAGCTCAGGAGATGGATGACCACACCCAATTAATGTACTTTAATTTCTATTATAACTTTCCTCCTCATTAATTAGGAACTGAGGTTCACATAGATTACAGTTCCTGGCATGCAATAGCAATGATGATTTTAAGTGGTGTACACTATACGATCGCGCTTCATGTGCTGTAATACAGCCAGCAGATCAAAATGAAAAATCAGAACGTGTGCTACCTATGTGAAGACAGGAAGAGAGATTTCCTTCTTTTTACCCAAAATATCTAAGGAACTCTAGATTTATCAGTTCAATACTTTCTAAAATATGTTTCAATCAATAAACTAAAAGCAACCTACCACAGTGATTTCAGAGAGCAATAACAAGACAGTGTCAGGAAAACTCGCTTACCCTTGAAAGAACTAATGAACAAGCAGGCGCAGTGCAATTGCATAATGTTCATTACACAGCACTAAGCCAAAGGCAATCAAATCATTTTGGTTTAATCAATGGCCTTCAAATAAGGAAGTAGTTTGAAAATAATAAGCATAAAATAAAACACTCTTTTGGGTTTACTACTTTTTTTTCCTGTTGTGTAAAAGCACATCTATTAAAAAAGCTGAGCATGTGACAAAATATAATTCTATAAAAATCTACTTCTTTAATATCTTTGATACCAAAATTGCACTTTTATTCAAACTCAGTTTGCTGTAAATGCTGTGAACATAGCAGTGAACCATAGAAAAGTTCTGTTAAAAGAATCTGAACTCTGTCTTAAAACAAAATGTCTGTTTTCTATTTAAAAACATTAACCTTGGACACTAAGGGTTTTTTCCTGTAAAATCAACAAATAAATAAAATTGAAAGGGTTTCATGAACATCTCCTCCCCTGCCATTTCCCATAACCCGAATGTTGCTGCATTTCACGAGGCTGCAGAACAACCTGGAACAAAAACCTGTAAACAGAGAAAACAACTAGTCGTGTTCCTGGTCCGAACTCGCTGAGCCCACCCTTTGTGCAGCCAACTTTCCTGACAGTGCTACCCCTCTGCTCCTCCACCACAGGGCTTCCCAAACAGCCCTGCCAGCCCGGCGAACCCCAGGCCAGCTACACACAAACCGCGTTCTCTCTTACAGGCCAGACAGCTGATCGGTTAGCAGGGACAGAGCCCAGCTCTGTTAGACGACCACCCCATCCCGCAAGACTTTATGAACAATAAATTTAGCAGCAAAAGCCAGTTGATACAAGATCCATATTTAGAGTGCACACAAGTAGAAATATCTCATCTTTAAAAGTTCTGACCTGCAAGGATGCTTTTTAAATGATAATTAATGAAGGTAAAGTGAAAGGGAAGTATATACAGAGAATCACTGAAAGTAGTAAATAAACAGAAGAATTAGTCTGCAATCTGAAAACCCTCATATTGGGAAGGGAAGATGGAAACAACCTAGCTCAAGTTTTCCTCAACTCAGATGCTAGAGGAAGTTATATGATGAGTTATTGGGTAAATAAGAAATCTTGATTTGACAAAACCTAAAAAACAATGCAGATATGAACAGTTTGCAGCCTCCCTGTGAGTGCATAAAAGAATTAAGTTGTCAGATACTTGTGTTCATTCCAATGTTGGAAGAGAGTTTGTGAACAGGTATTTACATTTAAAATACTCCCTATATTGTTACGTTACTCGTCGAGAACTCAGAATTAGCTAGCTACCAGAAGTAAGACAGTTTTAAAGACATAGACAGAGAGGAGCAAGCATGGTGTATTATTTGGTGGTGTATCTCCACCAACAATCCATTATCAATGTAGAAATACCAACACGTGTACTCTAACAAATCCAGTACAAGATACATTAAACTAATGACACTAGTAAAATAAGCTACATCGCTCTAACCATTGTAGCATTCTAAACATTTGTTGAAAATATGTAAGCAGACCTTGGAGAACAGATTGGAGCCCACTTATCCTCACCCAAACATGAGCACCATAAACTGCAGTCAACAGTGTCATACCCCTGCTGCGCTCTTACCCAGTTAACTTCTAATCTCATCGTGCACTGCGGAACAGCTTCCACTGGAGAGGTCAGGAGCGTCCCCCATCGATCCATAACCCTGAACCGCTTTCATCCTCTTACTTATATCACTATCCTGTAAGGTGGGCAATGCAATTTGAAATCCTCTTGGACAGAGAGTGGAACGGAGCGCAGCTCTCCCGCAGCCTGGGTAACTCCTCCTGCGAGGCCCCTGCGCAGCAGGGAGGCCATACCAGCACCACCTGTTCTGCTGTTTTTAAACAAACATGGCAGCTGCCACTAGACTGTGTGCTGAGCCCGAGCGCCCCACACACCCACGGGATCAGCGTTCAACCGCTGGAGCACAACCCTGAGGAGAACACCCTGGCTGCGGACAGCAAATCCGGCACCGAGCTGCTCAGTTCTGCCCAGGCTGAGTAAGTGACCAGGGAAAACCTGGATGCTACCAGGGCTACTCAGCGGCTGCTAAGTTTTAGAAGTATCACAGTTATAGGATTAGGGAATTAATTCCGCTTATGTTCCTGGGGGGGGAGGGGGGAAAGACACGAGGAGATATATGTAAAACAAAATTCTAAGGGCTTAGTACTTGCCTAGTGTCCTCCTTCTTTCTCCTTCCCCCGAAATATGAGTACTGCTAGGTGACATTCAGCACCTACATTAAATCAATTCTTGATGTCATTAAAAGGACAGATACATCTGCTAAGACCAGACCTACGTAATTACTTCCAACCCAGTTTAAAGCAAGCTGACAGTAACCAAGCTTCCCTTTTCACTTGGCCAATACTAATGCCGTTCAAATCACTTGCTCACAAAGAGAGCTGAGGGGTAATCTTAATGGACAAACGCCATTCATCCGGGCTGTGACAGTGTCCCTAGCTTGCAGGTGAAGGAAACGCAGTCGCTTTCCCTCCTCTCCTCAGGTCCGCTCTCCCTCCGAGGCTTCCCCCCCCGCACCGATCACTGTCATGCGCCGCAGCTGCTGCCCTGTAACTCTAACTTCCCGCAGAGCTCCTCGACCACGGCAGGCACACTCAGGACAGCTCACCACGCAAGGAGCGGCACGTCAGGAGTCCCACAAAAACCAGTACGAGCTGCTGGGAAGCTGCCCCCCCGCCCCGGGGCACTCCCCGCACCGCAGCCGCCGCAGGAAGAGCGCAGCTGGCCGGGGGGCTCGCACACCCCTCAAGACCCCCTCACTCGAAGCCCGGAGGCAGCTACCCCGGCCCCCCAGCAGCTCCGGCTGAGCGGGCGGGCCCCGCCGCGGGCGCGCCCCTGAGGAGCTTCGCCGTGAGGCGTCCCCGGGACACCGCGCACTCCCCGGCCCGGCAGCGAGCGCCCCGCGCAGCCGGGGCAGCGAGAAAGTGCTTTTTTTAGCCCCAAAACCGCTGCCAACGCCACCGGCCCCCCCGCTCCCCGCCCCGGCGGGACCCGACTGTCAGAGGCGAAGCCGCCGCGCGCGCCCCCTCAGCCGGTGCCCGCGGCCGCCTCGCCTCACGGCCGCGGCTCCCACCCCCGCACCTCACCTGGTGCCGGCCGGCGGCAGCGGGCCACGTCCGCGGCGCCCGGGAGGGAGGCGGGAGGAGGGAAGGAGGGTGTCCGCCGGCCCGTCCCCGTCCCCGCCGCTTCCTGCCACGGCCCCGCCGCCGCCCGAGGTGCGGCTCCCCCTGCCAGGCGCGGCCAATCGCGCGGCCGCTCGGCGATCGGCTCTACGGCCTGCCCGCCGCGGGCGGGAGGGTGGGAGGGAGGGAGGAAGGGTGTAGGCATCGGCGCTCGGCTACCCAGGCCGGCGGCTCAGGCCAGGCAGCGGAGCGGCGCCGCCTCATCGATCGCACCCCCTGCCGCGTCGGCGCTCGATTCAGCCGCCTGCGCGGTCCCGCCGGGAGCGGAGGCTCCGGGGCGTCCTGGGCCGGCGGCCGCCGTTAACGGCTGGGGCGGGGCCGCGCCTAGAACCGGGGCGGGGGGCTCCTCAGGGCCTGGGGTGGGCGGTGTCGGGGCCCATAGCGTGCTCAGGGGTGTGTGGGGGTGTCGGGGCCCATAGCGTGCTCAGGGGTGTGTGGGGGTGTCGGGACCCACAGCAGGCTCAGGGGTGTGCGGAGGGGTGTCGGGGCCCATAGCGTGCTCAGGGGTGTGTGGGGGTGTCGGGGTCCATAGCGTGCTCAGGGGTGTGTGGGGGTGTCGGGGTCCATAGCGTGCTCAGGGGTGTGGGGGGGTGTCGGGGTCCATAGCGGGCTCAGGGATGTGGGGGGTGTCGGGGCCCATAGCGTGCTCAGGGGTGTGGGGGGGTGTCGGGGTCCATAGCGGGCTCAGGGGTGTGGGGGGGTGTCGGGGTCCATAGCGGGCTCAGGGATGTGGGGGGTGTCGGGGCCCATAGCGTGCTCAGGGGTGTGGGGGGGTGTCGGGGTCCATAGCGTGCTCAGGGGTGTGGGGGGGTGTCGGGGTCCATAGCGGGCTCAGGGATGTGGGGGGTGTCGGGGCCCATAGCGTGCTCAGGGGTGTGGGGGGGTGTCGGGGCCCATAGCGGGCTCAGGGGTGTGTGGGGGGGTGTCGGGGCCCATAGCGGGCTCAGGGGTGTGTGGGGGGGTGTCGGGGTCCATAGCAGGCTCAGGGATGTGGGGGGTGTCGGGGCCCATAGCGGGCTCAGGGGTGTGTGGGGGGGTGTCGGGGCCCATAGCGGGCTCAAGGGTGTGTGGGGGGGTGTCGGGGTTCATAGCGGGCTCAGGGGTCTGTGTGGGGTGTTGGGGCCCAGTAAAAAGACAGCTCTGAGTCTTTAAGTACCTGCTGTCAGGGTTGGGGGAGTCTTGACAACGACTGTGTGTCCTGTGGCAGGTGACAGCAGGAAGAGGTTCCTAGTAACCCAAAAAAAGAGAAGCTCTGGCTTAACAGTGGTGTGACTTAAGGAGGAAAGGCCTCAAAGGAGAAGAAGGAGCTTTAGCAGTGGTTAAGAGGTCTGGATTAGGAAGCGCTCAGAACAGGGACAGGGTAAGGTGATTTAATGCTCGTTCTGCCACACTTTATGGTTCCCTACAGCCTCTGAATCTACACGCAAACACTCTCCTTTGTCGCTGTAGAGGCTCACGGTTCCCTACAGCCTCTGAATCTACACGCAAACACTCTCCTTTGTCGCTGTAGAGGCTCACAGTGGCTTATTCTTTGATTATTTTTTTTTAATTACTTTTTTGCTAAACAAAATTGAAGGACCAGAGCTTTATCTTCCACCAGTACCTCATGCAACCTCATTCTACTAACTTGTTTCTGACAGCTATTCTCCTCCTGGCCTTTCTTCTAGGGCCGTCATCATACAGCTCTTTGAAACTAAAGGTACAGAAACTTGAAAGCCATGTGTTCCAGGCTAAGGGTGTTGGTATGCATTCTGTTCTTCAAAGGCCAAGGTACTATATTATAGGTTTTCTCATAGCAGTCATCTAATTCATACAATAAATAAGTTGCCATGATCTCTGTTTATAAGCTGAGCTTCGTAACATTTTTTTCTCTGTTTCTTACAAATGGAAAGAAAAACATAGTGAGCGTGACTTCTGCGTCAGCTACTCTCTGAATAGCTGATGCTGACAAAGCAGGAGGCAGAAATCTTTCTTCAAACTGAGTGAATGTTTATAAAACAATAAATGAGTTGTGATGAGAAAAACAGCTTTGATGAAAACATGAGCCAAGAACAATAGCTCGACAGAGAAGTTTAAACTTTCCCTGATAGCTCTTTGGGGCGTAGACAGTTAAGTTTCTGCGTTTGTAAGGGAAAAATGGCATTCCTTAAAGCTGAACCTCCTCCCTTGGGTTCCCACTGAATGCCTGAGAGATGACAGTAGAGGGTGTCTCCAGAAGGCTAATATTAAACATGAGGAATTAGTACGGAGGGAGCAGCAGTAAGTGAGATTCCAGTTTTGACCACAGAATGAGCTAAAAAATTTTGCATCAGCAGCTGTATGCAGTTTGTTACTCATTGGCTGCACACAGCTCCTTCTGTTCAAAGGTTCTTGTGTGCCCTCATGTTAGTAAAGGCACCTGCCCTTTGTGTCATGTGTGAGGGACGGGCTGCTCCGGAATAAATCGGCTTCAGACAAAGAGCACTGAGGCAGCGAAACGCAGGGTAAATTAACTGTGGAAGGGCAGCCTTGGCTCAGACACACTTGCAACTAGTGTGCTATCCCCAGCAGTACGAACCAGGCTTGCGGGGGAGCTGGTGGGCTAAACACGTGGACAGGTGGAAGAAACGCAGGCAGGAAATGGGGAAGAAAGGGGGAAAATAGCGTTTATAAAGCTTTAGGGGGGCTCTAGTTAGTTCTGAGAAAGGGCTTTAGCCAGCCCCATCTCTATTTCTAACTCTGCGACTGTATGACTTTGGGAAAGTTACTTGAACGATTCAAGCCAGGTGCAAGTCTGCGGGGAGAGGACAAACCCATGGGCGCTGGGCGCAGCGTGGGCACCCAGTCAGCTTGTGCCATGTGGCGGCAGCCACCGCCGCCACCGCACCCTTTCCTGTTCGCCCTGTGGCCGCAGGCAGCCCTGCCAGCTACCGCTGCCCTGGGTGAGGAGAGGGGTAAAGGATTGCTTTCCGAGGCGCTGATAACCCCTGGCACCCGGCATTATTTGGCAACAGAGAGGTGGCGAGCAGCTCTGGCGTTATGTCTCCCATGTGCCAAGCCAAATGCCCTCAAATGGGACACTGAGCTCTGGGAACTGCTCTCTGTAGTGCTCTTAGCTGTGTCTCAGCCTCATCTCCTGTAAAAGATAATATTTACTTATGTAAAAAGGTGTTTGCATACTTTGCACGGGTGTTCCGAGTTAAAAATTGTCAGTCAGGGCAAACAGATCTTTGGGGTGAGCTACAGGAAAGCGAAGTGCATACGCTACGTTATTACAATTCTTTTCGGAATAAAGAGTGTGACCTGGTGCTCCTCTCGGCTGCTGAGCGCCCGGTTCAGCGAGTTTGAAAAAGCGCCGTGGTGTTTCTGAGTTCAGTCCTCCTTCAGATAAAACCTACTCTGTTTCCTTTCTCTTAGTGAGGTGTTTATGGTATCTCAGTGAGTCAATAAGTTGTGCATTTGAGGAATGCACCTCACAACTGTTAAGGTAAGCGTTTAGTATGGCTCTGCTGGAGGCAATGAGACTAATTAGTTCTTCCCAGGTGACGTATAATTGCAGAAAAGGGCTAAATGAGATGCTTATCCTGAAATACCAATGGCAGGCATTTTCATATGGAGTGGGATCCTGTATTTAATGGTTCCTGCATGTGAATCTCACTGCGGGATCTGGATCTTGGTGGTTAGTTTTGCGGCAGTGTCTAGCCGGGAGGATAACCTGCACCCGGCAGATGCGAGACATTCGTGGTGGCTGTGGGCGCCTGTTCTGTGACAGCTGCCATTTACAGGCACGGAGCAACTGCTCCACCTGGGTGAATGCGAGATCGCAGTGCCATGGTGGTGCTTTGTTGAGAGCTCAGAGGAAGTAATTTCTGTATTAAAAAAAAAAAATTGGAAAGAGTAGCACCAGCGTTACAAGCCCGTTCCCACCACCGCGAGGTCCTGCTCCTGTGCTGCGTGGCTGTCCCTGCCATGCAGGCGTCTTGTGGCAGATGGGGTCATCCTGGTGGCAAAGAGCGAGACTAGGGGTCTCTGGAGGTCCAGGCAAAGCTCTTGTGTCCGCTGGAGGAGTAAAGCCTGGCAGGGAAAGCCCGCAGCCCAAGGCGCGGTTTAAGCCTTGCCGGCGGGGCCGGGACTCGAACCCGCGGCCCTCCGCGAGTCTCCGCCCCCAAGGCCCCCCTTTAGGCGCCCGCCGCGTTCGCCGGCGCGGCGCTCCGGCGTGGGGCAGCCGCCCGGAAGCGGAAGTGGCGGCGCGGGTCCTGGCGCCGTTGCCGAGCGCCGGACGGAGGCGCGGGCCCGCGGCGGCGGCTGCGTCCCGTCGCTATGAGCGCGGCCGGGCTGGTGTCTGCCACGCCGCCGGCCCCCGCGCCGCCTGGGGCGCCCGCCAGTGCCATGCCCCCCGGCCCCGAGTACTACGAGGAGGAGGAGCTGGAGAGCGCCGAGGAGGAGGACGGCGAGCGGAGCGCTCGGGCCCGCGACTCGGATGAGGGTTGGTAGCGTGGCGGGCTGGGCCGGAGCGGGGTGGCGAGGAGCTGGGGGGGCTGTGGTACCCTGGGAGAGCGCGGGGCGGGGGGAAAGCCTGGGGCTCACGGCGGGGAGGGGTCTCACCGGGATGGGGGGACGAAGAAGGGGACTGCTCCGGACAGGGGGCTGGGGAGGTGGAGGAGAGTGTTTGGGGAAGAAGGGCTTGGGTCGGGTTTGGTGGAGAAGTGGTCTGGAGCAGCAAGAAGACGTGAAGGAAACAAGGGCCTGTTAGATTGCTGGGGTTCCCTGTGGAAGAGCAGAAAAGCGAAGCCATGGAGAGGTAGAACTGAAGTGGTTTCCCAGGTGAAGAAGAGGCGGTGAGAGAAGGGGAGAGCACTGAGGAGGTGGGACTGAGTGTATGGGACAACAGGGTAAAAGCAGTGGAGAAACCTGGTGTGTGGAACTTGGTTCTGTTTCCGTGGTGTGAAGGGGCGAGGGGGAAGGAGGCAGCTAAGGTAGAAGAAAGCGTGGACAGAAGTAAGGGGGTGCAGGAGGATTTAGAGGAAAGAGGGGTTTTGCAGAAGGACCAGGAAAGCAGTGGAGAAGAAAAAATGGAAGTAAACCCCAGAATATTCTGGAGTGTAGGATCCATAAAATAGCATACGAGGGAGGTGAAGAATGACCTTTTGATAGTGCCGGTTGCTCTGTCAGCCAGAGTCCTCCATCACATCTGGTACGTTCGTGAATGAGGTGCCAGAGCCAAACCTGTAGATCCTTGCAGAGGCTGGCAGCGTACTGGTCAGTATGGGGCTCTCCATGGCTGCACACAAGTAAACCGAGTATGGAAGTCCTTTATGGTGACCTAGACATCTAAGTATTTTTCCTTCAGTTAAAAGTTTTTTTTTTTTATTTTTGGTGTGTTGAATTTTATCGTAATACCTGTAAGCTTAAAGTGTTTGTTCATAGTTTAAGAAAAATCTGAGAAAGGTTTGATTTAAGGGACTGGTGCCCCTGTCCATACATAGGGAATGTAGCTTTACAGTCGTACCCTGCCTACCACAACTCCTGCCTGGAGGCACTGACCTCTCCTTGGGGAGGAAAGGTAATTAATTCTTGGCTACCCATGTCTTATGAACAGAAGCCTGAAAAGGCATAGCAGAAAACTAGCAGTCCCATACTGGTTTAATTTGTTTGTGGTTTATATTATCTATTCATAAAACTGGGACTATCTTTATGGTAGTGCTGGTTTTTGTTATGTATAAGTGTTGAAGTACTTCTGTGCAACGTATAGCTGAGAAGTCAAGCTCAGATCACGGCAAGTAACGTCATTATCTTTAGTGAGACCTTTATGGTCAACCCTAACAGCATCTAGTCATGGTATTTTCATTTTGGAGTGTTTCAGGTCAAGATGCAGGATCAGTTACAGCTGTTGTAGTCATTGTGTTCTATACAGTATATTATGTCATGGGTGAAACTATAGGAAGAAGTCTGTGAAACGTTTTTCAGAGTCTTTAGACTGTTTCTCTCTCACCTTTGTATATGTGAGCATTAATATACAACCTGTTGTCTTAAATTGGGAAGAATTTACCAGAGCAGCTGAAGTTGAAGTTGTTTAGACTTGATGTAAACTTCATGGCAAAACTACCAGAGGATTTATACAGGTTAACTTGCAATTGCAGGAAAGAGATGAGACTGTTCATTTCACTTCTGAATTGATCTCTCCAGAGGCCTATTGGGTTGTGTATTTGAGGTTAAATTGCCTAAGGTTTGGGGATTTTTTGTTTGTTTATTTCTTTGTTTTTAAATAATTTACTACTTTGTGTTTTTGTTAATACTACTTTAGTTTTAACAAGTCATTCTTTACCTCATTTAGACACTGAGGATGCCAGTGAAACTGATCTGGCAAAACACGAGGAAGAGGACTTTGTAGAAATGAAAGAACAGTAAGTAACCCATTCTAATCAAAATTCTGTTCATTTGGGGTTTTTTTTGCATAAAACTTTGCAATGTTTTGGGCCAAGATTGGGGTTTTTAAGTGCCTAGCCCGATGCAATAGCTAATGAGTCCATATACTTGTATTTCTTCTCTCCTCAGTTACTTTCTGTGTTCTATATGTATTCAAGAAACTAAGCACTGCTATTGCTTTGAACAAAGAAATAGGTACGAGGAGTTTCTGGGAGCAGCTGGGTTTTGCTGCAAATGACGCCCGCTGCAGACAGATCCTTCAAATAAAATAAAGCATCTACTCTATATAAGCCAAGCAAAAAGCAAGATGCCTGTTAAAACCCCTTGAACAATAGAATACTAGTCCTGTCCAAGAAGACGGGCTTTGTGGAGATTGAAATAGTTTCCCTTGATGTTTAGGTGTATTTGCAGAATTTTGTGTTCTTGCTTACTGACAGAGACATGGTTTTATACAGGTCGGGAACACTTGTTAAACCACAGATATGTCAGAAAGGAAACGCAAGTTTGCAACAGCACCAGGAATAGACTCTGGGGTTTTTTATAATGTCAAGATCTACGTGAGGAAAAGCCTTCTGTTTTATAAGTAGGGAACTAATACACAAATATTAAGACTTGACAAAGTGGCAGAATGATTCTACTGTAAAGTTTCTGGTGTCTGTAGATCTAAATGTCATTTTAGATTCCGACATTTTAAAAAAAAAAAAACCACCACCCTATTTTACCCTGAACTGTTCCCAAAACAATGGGTTTGGGTGCATTGTAAAACCAATGACATGGCAGGGTTTTTAGATGGAATGATAACCTTTCATTTGAATAATGAAATTCTTGTAGTTGTTGTTTGTTTGTTTCCTGAAGTTCTTCTGAAAAGCTTTTAACTCCATGTAAGTACATTGTAACCTACCTAAACAGATGGTGAAATAAATGATGTATGTTTTTTTTTCGAAGTAAAGTTGCATGCTCTCTATCTTTGCAGGATGTATCAGGACAAACTGGCATCTCTGAAGAGGCAATTACAACAATTGCAGGAAGGTAAGCTTTGAAGGGGATAGCTTTTCTTCCTAAACAATTTTCAGCACTTTTCAAAGGTCATAGGAGGATGAGGGTTTTGGAAGATGTAAGCAGCGTCCTTCACTGAATGTGGCTCTCAGTCATGCTGCTTAGTGAAAAATGTCAGCTACTTCCCATCCTTTTTCCCTCTAAACACTTGTAGTTAAACCTCTGTGTCCTAAAGCATTTCTTAAAAGGAGTAGTCGGCTTTCTGAAAAAACGGGGAACGTGCTTATCAAAATAAGGAAGCTAGAACTGTAGTTTTTTGATTTCAGATACTAGTATTTGTGTTTCAAGTGATGTATGGCTCCTTGAGAAAATTTAATTCTTGGAAAAAATAAAGTTCCAGTGGGAATCCACAATTTATTTCAACTAGGTACTCTTCAGGAATATCAGAAAAGAATGAAAAAATTGGACCAACAGTACAAAGAAAGGATACGAAATGCAGGTAAGCTGAATTTCTTTCTAAGATGCTGCATACAACTTAAATTAACGTTTTTTTATAACATCTGAAAAAAAAATGGTAATTCTGTCCTTTAAAGAAAAGGAACTTGCTGGAGCAAAGGGTTCTTCTGCTTCCGAGGGTATAGCATAGGTTTTTTTGAGAGTGCATGAAGCACGATGGGATCTATCTTGATTTTTAAATTTTTTTTTCCATCATCAGCATTGTTTGCTGACTGTTTACTAAGCAACCAATAAACAATTTTAGTCTTAATTTGTGTGCAAAAGCGCAAGTAAAAAAATTGTTTCATTTTTATCTGGCACCGTGCCTAACCTACAGTCTCCCACTTCGGCTTGTTCTTTTGCACAACTTACCTGAAACCTTCAGGCGCGCTGTTTTTTCTTTTGGTTTGCAGGAATGGAAAGTTAGGACTACATGCTTTCCCAAAGATCTGTTTTGTGCCCTGGAACAATTAATACAGAGGGTTTGCTGCTGAAACTGTTATTCTGTATAGCTGTGACACTGAATGGGCTGCCCGTACTTTGTGTTCTGGCGCTCTGTTTCAGGAGCGAAGGCCCAAGTTAATTTTTAAAGTGCTTAGCTCTCAGCCCTTCTGGGTAGCCTTTATTGTGTTACTGCGGAGAAATGGCTTGGAAATCAGATCTGTTTGCCTGCCCTCCCTCTTTCTTGTTTGTTCTCTTTCCAGTAGGTTCTTATCTTGGATACTGAAGCAGGGCCTTTTACAGAAGGTATTACGTGGAAATAGGAAATGTAGCTGTTCTTCCTTTAGAAAAGTTGGATGAATCCTGTAACGCCTGGGCCGTTACTCTGGGAAATATGACAGGCAGTGCCAGTTGTATGATGACTAACTCCAACCTTTGAGTAGTATAAAGTGTATCTTTCATAAAGTGCTTGGGATGGTGAAGGATTTGCTTGAGGAATGTAAGTGAATTGAACTGCTTCTAGTTAGCAGGAATCTGTCTTCTGAGATGAATTTCGTGAACACTAGAGCTGCATTCTAGTAATATTGGGTTGTTTTGATAAAATAAGACTAATGGCATGCTTGTATTTCTGGCTGGCAAAGACTAGTGCTGCAGCAACATATTTCTTCCACAGGAGGGCAGATGGTGATAACTTTCAATTTTATAATAAAAAAAATCCAACTGCCTAGTACTACAGGAGGAATGGTCTTTTATGTTTATCCTTCCCATGTTGAGGTTTTGGGGTTTGAGAATTCACAGTTTAGATTGACCTGTATTTGATTAACTCCACAATACTGCTTCCATACTCAATTGCTAGAGCCTTTTGCAAACAAAACAATTTGGGCTGTTATAATCTTTGGTTTCTATTTTGTTGTTTTTTAAAATTATTTTTTAAAAAAAAGGCACAGTAGTACAGTGTTGCTACTACAGTCTTCTCTGAAACATATTTGAAGCCTGTGATCTTTACAGAAGTTTTTGCTATTTCAAGTATTGCCAAAGCTTAATATGCTGGTGACATCTGGTGACTTGAGGACTGATCAGGTGCCTTAGTTGGCTTTTCTTGCCACTACCTTGAGTAAAAACTTTGTTTTGGGCATTATGTCCTCCAGGAAACACAAGAAGGGTCCCATCCTGCTTAATTTCAAGTTGTTAGGAATTGCACAAACGTCAGTAGTAGGACTATTTCACACCCAGAAGTCCATTCTCTTCATCCATAGGTCTGACTTGAACTGATCATTGCCATGTGTTAGAACTTAACCTTCAGTGATACATAACAATTTCCTTGCTTGTTTTCCTAGGCATAAACAGCCTGAAGTGAGACATGTGTGAGTTGAGTAGATGAATCTTCTAACACATGCAGAATTATTTCTGAACCAGTCATTGCTGAAATTCATGAAGATGGCTTAAACTGTGAATTTTTGCCAGCCATACATTCAGATACATATTTTAAGCTTCTATCTGGGAAGTTTGTATCTGGTATTAATTGATTGTAACTAAACTGGAAGAAAGACGGACTCTATGCTTAGTGCTGCTGGGAATAGTAGCTGAACTGAATAGTATGGAATACTGCTGTGTAAGCTTTGCAAATCTGCTTGACAATCTGTAGAAAACGTCAATTAACAATATATTTTTGTGGAATTTTTTCCTAGTTACTATATTTTCAGCATAAAACTGCAATGTGAGAGTAGAGTTTGGATGAGTACATACATTATTTAGTTCACTGCCCCTCTTGGCTGCGATATTCAATGACTTAAAATGTTAGGGAAGTCATTTTGTGCATCTTTGAAGATAATAAATTAAGTCCGTCTTCTCTTTCAGAACTGTTCCTCCAGCTGGAAGTAAGTACTCTTAATTTATCAAAATATATATTAACTAGATGGAAGAGATTTAAACCTCCTGTTTCATCAACTAGTACTTGTGCTTGTTTTCCCAGAAGGCTTAAAGAAATTATCTTCCTCTAGCTAGCATTATTACACTTGATGTAGTACAGCCTACTGTTGGTATTACTTCAAGTAACTTCTGGACTTTGTCATCAAAATAGAATTAAAAGAAATATTTGCTCTTGGGCTGCTGTATGCTGGCTGTACATTTGGCTTGTTTAAAAACTTGTTTAAGGTATTAAATGGTAGTGCTGTTTATAAATCTGAAGAGCTTTATGCTAGAGACTTGATATGGTATGCAACATTAAAATGTTTTTTAAAAATAATGAATTCTTTTGCCAATATAGTACTGCTTACATAGTCATTTTTAGATGGTTTTCTGTTGATTATGAATATTGATAATCTTTAGAACTGGCTACAGTTTTGAACTGAAAAGCTAATCAATACAGCAGTTGAAAGAAGCTATTGTGATATCATTAACTTGAGTCACTGGTTCCTTAGTTAACCTTTTTGTTCTTTTGGTTTGCATTAGACAGATCAGGTGGAAAAAAACTACGTCAAGGAAAAGAAGGCAGCAGCGAAGGAGTTTGAAGATAAGAAAATTGAGCTTAAGGAAAATTTGATTGCAGAGTTGGAAGAGAAAAAGAAGATGATTGAGAATGAAAAGCTAACCATGGAATTAACAGGAGGTAAAAACAAGATAGGCATCTGTCATTTCTCTTATCCAGTCCGCTACTGCTTAGAAAAAAAGATATAAAGGTAGCAGTGCTGGTTTATACAGACAACTAGCGTGAAGGCTTTAAAGCTTTCCAAATGCCAACAGATATAGAACACAAATTGGTGGCCTTTTAAAGGAGAAAGCAGTTCATAATAAAATTCAGTGACCTGAATTACTAACAGGTGAATCAAAATAGTGCCAGTGAAGCAGCGGAGTGGATAGGCTTTCTTAAATGCAGGGAAAGGGGCTTCTTTAGTTCCTGTGATCTGGCAATAAAACTATGGAGATATGCCACAATATTGACCTAATCGGCGGTGCCAGGTTGTAAACTGTGTCCTTCTTTTCTCCAGTAATAGGTGGTCAAGAAGTTGAAGAAAGGCAAACAATAACGATTGAAATATGCTAATAAAGCCAGAAAAATAGATTTGTGAGCTACATTTGTGTCCAGACTTTGGAAAACGGACATTAAATGGACAATTTCTTTCATGAGACCAGTTGGTACCCTTGGTGCCTTGGTAATGCTCTTTGCAGTAATTGACAGAGTAGAGCTAAGTAAAGGGGTAATTAGCCTCCTCCTCAAATTGTGTTGCTGTGATACTGAACCAAAAGTCTGATTTGATTCTCTTTTTAAGAGCACTCGCTTATCTGTCCTCACTTAATGGACAGATAATCTTGGTTGTGTTGCTGAGGCCTGTCCATGAGTTAGACCTTTTATATCTTTCTTGCATGGTATCTACAGAAGTTATATAAGCTAATAATTTAGTTAGTTTTCAGAAGCAAGAATTAAAACCTGTTTGGACATATTCAAGAGTGCTCTTGGCTTTGTACAAACTGTTAGGGCTAATTTGGTCTGGAAAACAGCTTGAGCTATGCTGTTTTCCTGATCTCTTTTTTTTTTTTTTTTTTTTTTTTTAAATTATGGAGTCTAGTCTGATCTTACAAACTGTGCCATAGCCTTAACTTTCCTGTTGTTATCCTTTGCCTGTATCTGTTCACTACTAAGTTGGGATACTTGTAAGCAGATTTTCATTAGTGGGTCAGGATCCAACTAGATCTTACCTTTGGAAATCTGCATACCAATGTTCTAGGAGTCTGAAGGAATTCAATTTCTCTATCAGTGGGACAGCTGTTAACATCAGGATTTGGATTTGCCGAGTTAAAGGAGAGTGAGGAGGGGTAAAAAGAAGTATTTAGTCTGATTTGGGGACCAGATTAATCCCCTCAGGGAAATGTGTCCCCCCATTGTTGTGTGTCCTGAAGAGATGAGCTGTTCCATCAAATATAACTCTAGGAAAAGGCATGTAAGTAACTGTGGAGAAGAGATCCATTCTGTGTGTGTTAGCCCTCCCTTATCTCCTTCCTTCCAGACTAGCAGAAATGCAATGTGATTTCTTTAGATTTTGTGGAGAACATGCGCTGGAGGCTAAGAAATAAGAATACTGGAACTGATGTGGACTTGATGGTTTTTAAAACATATGGAAGTTCAGTGTATACAAGGATGCAAGTTAGCAACCTGATGCATAGGCTCGTCTTGTGAGTGTTGCAGTTTCATTAGTTGCAATAGTTGCCTCCTGTTCTGGAGCATTGCATAGTGTGGTTCTTAACTATAAAACTTCATGCAAGACTGTTTCAGGTTGAATCTGTTGGTGCTTTAGCAGCTCTTCAGCTTCCTTTATAAAGTTTTCAGGAATCTCTCGAGAATCTTAAAGTTCTTCAAATGTTTAACAGTAAATGTAAGACTCTTAAACTCTGGGTTTTTTTCTGGAAAATATTTTGGTGCTGACTTTCAGCTGACTTGTCACAGTTTTAAGATACAGGATGCTAAGATAAAGAGAGAAGAAAATTGATCTCTCTGCCTTATTCACATCTTAAGCAATACAGATAACTGTGTGACAACTCATTTGAAACTTAATTTTTAAAAAGGAGAAAAAGCCTTCCCGACTTGGCTGCATATCGCCTTGAGTAAGTGCTTCAAACCCCTCTTCTGAGGCTCTTGTAAATCAGTCTTAACAAATGAGAAGAATGGCTTACATTCAACACAGTAAGTTACGGTTTTAGTGTCTGCAGGGCTATTAATGTTCAGTGTTTTTTCAAATTCAGCTTTGAATTCTAGAGATAAGGTTTCCTTTGGCATACACTCAGTGGGTGGCACTTCATTATTTTTTTTTTTAAGCTTTTATCATAATATTTGTTCCCTTGATGTGCAGCATGGTCATCCTTGTTCACCCTTGAGATAAGGAGAGAAGTAATTTGGTGTATTTTGAATATGCATAGCTGCTCGAGGTTTGAGCGTCTAGAGGGAGCCAAAGAGGCTTTATAGACTTAAGTGCTACCTAGGATGTGATTCAGGTGTACTTAAAGACGAGCGAATAATTCTCAGCACATAGAAAGGGCGGTGAGATGATGTGTTTAGCATTTAAGGTGTGGTCTCTTGGCTGCCAATTCAAGATACCTTCATAAATTAAGGAATGACTTGTGACAGTTTGAGTAGTTCAGTTAAGACTATCTGTAGACATTTGGACAAACTGTAATTTCAGGTAATTACTTGGTGATGAGGCTTGTATTTCAATTTTAAACAGATTTTTTTCTTTTTCCCCAGTGTCTATACTACAATTTATTTCCTGTCAACTGCTGCTCTGCATGTTCTTAATTAGGTTCATTTCATTAATGATAATTTGAAACATTTTTAGATAATCTGAATTTAAATACTATTTGTGTTTAAAATTACTCCAGCAGACTTGTATCAGTCTTGCATGCAGTAATTATCTGTATTCCTTTGACAAAGCTATTTTTCCAGCTTGAAGAAAAAGAAAGCAATTGATTTGTAGCTGATGTTTTACATGCTATTAACTATCCAAGTTTTGTTAGCGAAGAACTCTGTGAACTTTCCCTTTTAAATGATCAGTTCAAAAGCAGATAGCTTTAGCATTAAAGAAATTTGCTCTGAATCCTTGTAGCGTCATTGCTCCTGTTATCGATGCCTGAAGGAGCTGTAAAATGCCCCCAAACCAACTGTGCCACTTCCAACCAACGAAAGCTGTAACCATGGCATCGCAACGCTGTTACTGAACAGTGACCTGGTATGAAAGAGAACTTGTATTCACTGTCAGCAGTTCCAGCTTGGATGCGGGAAGCTATCACAAAAAAAATCCAATTTTCTGTATGAAAGAGGAAAGATTATTTTCCTTGTGCCCTGTGTAGAAAGCTGCTGCTTCTTACTCATTTCCCTCTGGTCTTATCAGCTCTCTATCTTCATTACTTTACAGATTCAATGGAAGTGAAGCCTATTATGACAAGGAAACTGAGGCGACGGCCAAATGATCCAGTTCCTATCCCAGACAAGAGGAGGAAACCTGCCCCTGATATCCTTTTGCAGAGTAATTGGAGGGCTATTGTATTTGAGGCCAGCATGCTACCTGCATCTGTTGTTTTGTGCAGGAAGGAAAATGAAATGAGGTGCTAGGATCAGATTTTAATCTAGGAAATACTGGAGTATAATTTGTCATGTATAATGTGTGATAATCTAATGTAACACAACCAGTCTTTGGAGATCCCTTGGTATCCTAACTTAACTTCACAGTGTTGTGAGATAACTTATTTGATTTTTTTTTTTTGGTCAGTGAGAATAGTTTGAATTCTTCAGGCAATTTTTTTCACAAAGGAAAAACTTTAAAAGAACATTACATATAAATGCTGAGGTAATTGATTCCATAGATAGTAAATGGCTTTTTACATGAGCCAAAGCTTTTCTCATTTCAAGATGTGACAAAACATTTGCCAGAAAGATCATATGTGTCATATCAAACTAGTTTTTCCATTTCCAATAAAGGCTTCAGATCTCTAATCCACAGAGATGCATAGCAAAAGCAAGGAGTGCTAGATTTGTTCTTTGAATAAAAAAAAAAGAGATTAAAATCTGCCTTGTTTTTATATATCACGAGAGAGAAAAACATGTATATGTAATCCTTCTTTTCTGCCTTGTTGCATGTTTATTATAATTAAAATGTTCCTTGGCTTCTGGAAATATGTTTTTAGCTCCTCTGTGATGATAGGCACTTTTTCTATTTGTATATTAAATTCACCTGGAAAGGAAGGCAATGGTATTTGCTTTGCAGAGGCTTATTATTAGATTCCAAACTTGTATGGCTTAAATCAGATTAAAAAACCTTATCTTACGACTTCTGAGTGACTCACATTTTCTGAAGGCAGTATCAAACCTTGAACTTCTAGAGTTCATGCGGGATGATCACAAGCATCTCCAGTTTTAATTAACCTCTTCTGGTTGGAGATTCTGTTCACTCTTTCGCGGAAAAAAAATCTATTTATTAGTGCCCCTATCTCATCCAAAATAAATGAGTTTCATAGTGAACATGACCTACTAATTGAGCATGATACAGCAGCCACAGTATGAAACTCTGTCTACCTTTCCTCACTGGGGAGAGGATTAAAGTCCTTCAGAACCAAAATCCTTAAAATGCAGCCTAGCAATTGTTAACTTTAGTTTAATACTTTGGAAACTTTTGACTTAACAGCTGTTTTGAAGAAACAGGGTCGATTAAAGCTGGAGAGAGGGTCCACTGCTTTGGATATTGTTTTCTTGCTGTGTACATAGGGTTTTCTTGTGTGGAAATGACAGAGGAGCAATAGAAAAGGAAGATGCAATTGTGAAACTACACAAAATGACAGCAGAGCTCTAATAAGGCTAAAATACACAATCTCAGAATACAGAAGTTATTGGTTTTGTTTTCAGGTGAATGGTAGGCTCTTATTTATCTTCATCCACACAAGGATGTGTTTTGTGCCTCTGGCTTTATTTTCTGGGGTTTTTTTGAGTTGGTTTTTGTGGGGCTTTCCCCTTTTCTCCCTATCTTTCTATTCCTTCTTACTGAGTTGCAAAATAATGAGTTTCTTTTCCTGGGTTTGGGTGGGATTTGGCTTCATCGTACAAAATCTGAAGTGAGTCTGTTGTGTTTCAGCTCCCAGATTGTTCTCTACAAAAATGCAAGATGAAAAACACTGAAAATGCTAGTGCTTGATGCCCCTGTGAAGTAAATGTCAATGCACTAAAGGTTTTTCATTGATGGTTATGTCTGAATAAGTTAAAATGATTTTGCACTCTATTTGCTGCTAAATACGAGGCTCTGTGGAGATGGACTTGTTTTAATTCATATGACAAAAAAAGCTCAAGTATGACATTTATTAAAATCTTGCGCAACTTTACAGAAACCTTTTGGCTTACATTTAGTCAAGTGAAATGTCTTTGACCTTTAATTTTTAGTCTTGATTGTCAAGAGCTTATGGAAACCTTAATTCTGGATACCTCAGCTAAATTATTTGTTGACTGATGAGCAAATAATGGAGGACCTGAGAACACTCAATAAGGTAGGGATTATTGCTTGATTTGTATTTCTTTCTTTTAAAGAGAAAGCTAATGCTTTCCCCTGAAGAGAACAGAGCTCTCTGTTTTATGTTCCTTTTTGAGATGTGGGACTATTTCATCCCAGTAGGCTTTCTGGAGTAACACAATAAAAGATTTAGCAAGATGGTATCTCCTCTCTTTTATTTTAATACGTTTAATTAACCTAATTAAAATGACTGTCATCTAAAAATGTTACTTTTTGTCTGAACGAAGTGATGAGCTATCTTAAGGAGTTTCTTCCTCCGCACGGCTGAACAGATGTTAACACGTCTTCCTGCGAGATCACAGGCTGCCTCTGTTTTAGGCCTTAGTGTGGGGTGGTGGTTTTTAGGGGGGTTTTTTTGTTTTTATTTTTTATCTCCCTACTGTTGTGATACTTCAGCAAGCTGGATAGGGTGCAGTGTGTATCTTTATAGTTTTTCTAGATTTGGTTAATCTATTGCTTTCATGCTAAACACCCTTAAGGTTTATGTAATTTCTTACCATAGAGGCTGCTTATTAAGGCTTTTGAGGATGGTAGCGGAGCATGTTTTTTGTGCCAGCTGTTGAGGTGTCTCTAATGATTTATCTCCTGTATTTCATGTACCCTGAGAAATGTTGGATCATGTTCAAAAATACAGTGTGTTAGATGGGTTTGGTTTTGACTTGTTTTAGTGGATTATCTGAATGCTCTGAAGTTCAGTTTGTAGACCTTTTGTATCATGGTACTGATTATCTACACCTTTGGCTGTTTATAGCATGCTGTTCTGGTTATATGTTATGCCACTTAACAGTACATTTGGAAAAAGAACCATTTAGAATATGGAAAGTAAGACTGTCTGAAATTACTGCTGCAGACTTCTATGGCTCATGTCAGATCTCTAATGCTTCTTTCCTTTCTTTCTGTATAGCTTAAATCACCCAAGAGACCAGGTGAGTTAACAGTTGCATTGGAACTTGTTCAGTTTTTTTTGTTTTGAACAGAGAATTATATTGTAGACTTTTTGACTGTACAATTGCTGACTGTGTAATTTGACTGTGTAATTGTTTTGACTGTGTAATTGCTGGTTTTTGTGTAGCTGCTGTGGCGAATGGGTGCTGTGTGGAGTCTCTTTGTCTGTTCTGAAGTTTGTCAGGGATGGGAAGGGAGGCGTGTGCATCTTTGGTGACTGAAACATTTGGGCACGGGACAATCTAACTGTGTAAAGAGGTTTTACTATTATATTCACATGCATCTGGCAGCTTGTCTGCTTGTCAGGTAGATGGAGGGATTGAGAACTTACGGCTTTATGCCCTCAGCTCTCTAGATGTGTCTGTACACTTTATTTCAGGACGGAGTGGTACTAACTTGCCTAAGTAATTCTGACCTTATTTAACTATTATAGACTAGAATTAAGAGAAAATCAAAGACATATTGTCTATCACCTACCTATCAACATTTTTTCAGATAAATGTTATATTTCAGTGAATACTACAATTTATATACTCAAGGCAGAGGTTGAATTATTCGTCCCCATAGAGAACATTTTTCTGATGGAAACTTGAGTTTGTAGCTTTCTGTGCTTGTTATTTCTGCTTAATATGACCTTATTAATTGCAATTCTGCAGTTAGATGTGCTACGGTGTGGTGGACACACGCTGGTCTTAAACACAGTCTCTCTCCTGTTCTCAGCGTCTCCCTCCTCTCCCGAACACCTCCCAGCTACACCAGCAGAGTCTCCAGCACAGCGGTTTGAAGCCCGGATAGAAGATGGAAAACTCTACTATGATAAGAGATGGTAAGTCCTGGTAAATTTCTGTTCTAATCAGTCTGAGCCTTGTGTAGTGAGGAGACAAAGAGAGAAATGGCTTTCATAAAAGAATTTGAGGACAAAATGTTTTGGGGCAGAGGTTAGCGCTTCCTCCAATGACTAATCATTGCGACTTTGGAAAATCAGAAGTGATAATGGAGTGTTTAGACCACATAGACTTTCAGGAGTAACTACTGGCTTGAATAAAAGGAGACTTAAATCTTTTCCACGGAGTCAGTAGCGCTGACACTTGGGAAACATTTCTGTCAAACCTAATATTAAGTAAGAGAGCCACCAGCAGACGCGGTGTGATGTAGCTGTGGAGCCGGTCAGCTAGGATAGAGATACTCTGTGATTGCAGGAACAGTGGTGTCGGCAGTATTCACAGTCCTGGTGTTCAGTTCTGTAGAACACTAGCCCTTCGTTCCACAAGGTGGTGGAAGAAATGCTGTGCACCAGATGAGCAGAGTGAAAAATGTTTCTAATAAATCCAAATAACCTTTAAAGACCAAACCCACATGGGAGAAGCAACTTCAGAATTGCTGATTGGATTTAGCTCTGTTAAGTTTTACGGGCATGTAGCTGTGCAAGCCTCACAAAACGCAAGGAAAATATTAAATTTTGCAGAGAAATCTTAATAGGTCTTAAGCTTAATCCATGAGACATGCAAAACCGAATAATCAAGGGGGCAATCTAGTACTCCTTGAGCAGAAAGCAATTTGCAAGTCGTATCGTTATTTGTAGCCTACTTTGGTGTTCTGGTGGCTCAAAATAACAAGTGACAAGGTTGTAATTTTATCACGGGAAATGATAGGTGTGAAGCTTGTTTTCTACACAACAGCCATCTTGCACAGTTGGTCAGTTTTTCCTTCTGCTAGTCTTCTGACAATGAAGTTTCATCGAGGGTTCAATGTATACAACTCTGATAAAAGCTGCTGCCTGGAGCTTAAACTTCCGTGAAACGTAAAGCAGACACGAACTGAACAGGCTACTTGTCACTTCACAAATTCATTATGTTCTTTTTTTTGCTTTCATAATTTTTTTTGTGTAAAGTGACTATCCTCTAGGATATATTTGGATGAATAACCTGTTCTTCAAAATTTTTAAGCATGTGGAGTACTGTAAAGTGTTGCATAAGTAAAGGGGAAAAAAAAAAAAAAACGGAAAGATGGAATCTGGAATAATCTGTCAGTAAAGCTCTCAATCTCCCACCAAATTTAAACCTGGGAGAGCTTCAGTGAGCCCAGATGAATCTCTCAAAAGCACCAGCTCTCTCTGAAAGGTATCTAGTTGGGACATAAAATACTAACAGATATTTTCATCTTGCTGAATTCAGTTGTCATGGGGGTCTCACTGTCAGAAATTCCAGCTGTTGCCTTTCCTGTCTTCCTTGTTCTTAGGCTGTTTTAAGATAAGTATTTTACATTTTTTGGCTGTAATAATCCTGCTTACATTTTTTGATTGATAGTAATAGTACTTGTGCAAAGTAGCTGGTATTTTAAAATAATGAAATAACTCTTGATAGTGGGCGGCTAATTTTTTCCAAGATGTATTAAGGCTGTAGCTGCTGGCATGCACCAGAAATAATAAAAGTGACAGCTCAGGAGTGACTTCTTTCTTTGTTTCCTGACAGCAGCCATGAAGGACCATTATCTCAATGTAGTGAATGTTTAAGGCTAGTAATGGACTCCCTAAGGTCTTGCAGAGACATCTCACAAACATATCTCCAAAGTGGAGACTTCGTATAGGGAGTTTCAGAGGGATGTGGAATTAGACTTCAGTTTTTTATCCTTAGTCAATTTGCTCCATGCCCCCCCTTCAGATCCTAAAATACAGTTCACTGTAAAATAACCATCTTTTTGCTTTTAGCTTTGTCTGCATACAATAATGCAGAGTGATTTCTTTCAATCTTCTGATGGAGATGCAGTTGAAAATCTTGACCTTTCAGCAAAATATTTTGTAGCAGAAAGTGGAATTATTTCTGCTTGCCTCACTTGTCAGTATTGTGGTGTATTTTATCTACTGCAAAAGCAAGAGTTGTTTGGCACGTTCCTTCTCTTGAAAGCCAACTTAAATTCCATTGCATTTTTCATCTGAAGTATTTTCCTTAGTTCTACCCCTCAGTTCCCCTGTGGGTATATAAACTCGGCAAAAGGCTGAGACATGAACATGTAACTGAGATGTACCAGGCTGTTGTGCCTTCAGCTGACCTGTCTCTCTGCGTGCATGAAGCATGAGAGAGTTGAGACAACTCTTTAACGAAGAAGTGCTGAACTAACCTGTTACCTCGCCTTTTCTGTGCACAGTTAACAGATTTACTGGTGGACGGTAACTTGTGATGTGAAATCCAGGGGCTGAAGCCAGCTTCATGTGTGTCATTAGCTTTGGAATTCACTTACAATCAAAAACTGGAAGCAGCAGCTTTGAGTGGAAAATTATTTCATTATCTGTACAGGCACAGATATCACTTGAGAGCTGTCATTTGCAGTGGTCTCTTCTGCACTCGGAAGCTTGTGTACTGTTTCTATCAAGATCATCAATTCTCCTTGTTTAAGCACTGACAGCATGGCATGGTAGGACACTGCTGGACTGAGATTTTTATGTCTTATCTTAGGTCTGGTTTGTAGTAGCTTATACTGTTCCTTTATATCCATTATAACTCAGTAAACTGAGTTTTTGGGCTCAGATCATTGCTGCTATTACAGTGCCCTGGAACCCACTGACATCCTTTCTGTTAAAACGAGGGAGAAAGAATAATGGTAACGCACAAGTGTCTAAAGGTTGCAGAATTTGAGGTGGGTTTTTTTATTACCTCGCCCAGCCCATTGGTAATGAATATGTTTGGAAGGCTGAAAGCTGACGCTATCATTCTTGTACTGGCAAGCAGTGTGAAAATTCTGAGTAATGAGCCAGTAGGAAAAGATTACGGAATAAACTATTGGAAGACTTCCATATTTACAGTATGATTATTGTAGAAATAGCTGTAAAGATTATGTAAATCCATGCATTTTGACAAATGGCTGTCAGCCAATCAGACTGCAGGGAGTTGCATATTGAGTAGTTGCTGAGGGAATCTCTGTGCAGTGATTCTGCAACTTGGATTGCCCAGTTAAATATGAAGCACGTCATGATTAGGGTAAAGGTGGAAATATAGTTATGCTTTTATAAGTATAAAGCATTTTGGTGCTCTCTTGATTAAGATTATTTACTTACAAATAATCTGTTTCAGTATAATTAGTTCTGCCTACGGAACTCTCCCAGGCAGAATAAACAGAAACTGGGGAGTTTTGTCTAGCACATTGTTTTTGCAGCACTTACCAGAAACATGGTCTGCGAAGAAGGCAAGACCATGAAATCAAGCAATTCAGAGTTATGAATTTCGACGTTTTTACTTTGTTTTATACAAAATGCACTAAGGAAAATATATAGCATGACTAAAATATGATCTAAAAGGGTGAAAAAAATGGATATGCTTAGACACGGCCTCCTTATGGCAGGTATATACAGCTTCTTAAGAGTCAGTTACCCATCACTTACCAGTTTGGGTATTTTCACAAAATAAGACAGTATTAGAAATTTGAGGTCTTTGTTTAAACAATACATAGACTGCACTGATTGAGTACAATTCACTTCGTTGTTGTTGCACTAGTAATTTTGTATTGGGGAATGTGAGTAACTTTTTAGTATCTGTGATTTGCTCTGTCACATGTTATCAGGCATAATATTTGCCTTCTAAAATCTATCCTGTGTCTGAAATGTGAAAGGCTAGTTTGATTAACTCATGAAAGATGGGCTTATTGTCAATCAGTGTTCTCCTATCTTGTGGCTTGGTGCTGTGCCCCTCCCTCTTTCAGATGTGAAATCTGTTTTCGGTAATCTGTGTGCAGAATTGAATGTGAATTGAGAGTTTCATGCATTCTGAAGCATCATTTAAATGCGAAGTGTGTGTGTGTAGAATCAGACCACGCGCTATGTTGGTGAAGATGGGCAAAGTGGTGTGAAAAGAAAGACAGACTTCACGTTTACTCTATCCAAATGCTTGTAGAATCCTAGCTTTATCAATCTTACTACTGTTTCTTTTCTCAGTCTTTGGACAGCTAATGGTTTCATGTGTGGTTTTTTTGTTGTGTTTTTTTTTTATTATTTTTGCAGGTACCACAAGAGCCAGGCCATTTACCTGGAGTCTAAAGAGAACACTAAGATCAGCTGTGTGATCAGTTCTGTGGGTGCCAACGAGGTAGCGGGCTGCTTTTGTTTTTCATGGGAGTGGGGAAAGCTGTGGGTCACTGTAGGCAGGTAGATAGCTGTCTAGTAAGGACTAAGAGAAAATCAATATTACTATCAGAAAAGATGTGGTTGTCTGGTGTTTAAAGAAGCTGAATCCAAGATAAAACTGAGTTGAGAGATCTCTTCTTGAGATAGATCTGAGATGGGAAGAGACTTGCTGTGTTTCTAAAGAATGATCCTACATTTTGCAAGTAGTGGTTTGGCAGGCAGGAAAAATGGGGAGAACTGACATGTTGCATCTCATTAGCACTAAATACATAAGTTCCATTTCCATTATTTCAAGAACATACATACAGTTATTATTAATGCAAAATTTAAAAAAAAAAAAAATATCCCTATGGGAATCCAGAAGAGGATGAGGAAAAATTTTTGTCACCAAATTTATCTGTTATAAGGGGAGAAAATTCTTCCTGCTAACCTGAGTACGTGTGTTGTGAAGTAAGCTGGCAGCATTCATCACCTACTTGGGAGATAGGGCAGGTGAGTCATTTGTCTGAGGCTAATGATTAAGGCTTAGAGAAGCAGGTGAAGAGGGGTGCGTGCCCAAGATTGACGTGAATCTTGCTGCAAAAGAAGCTTAGTGCTTGAGCAGTGCATCAGTTGGGCAAAGGGAGCAGTTTATTCTTCACTTGCCGATTCCAGACACTTCAGGGAAAGAAATGATAGACTTGAACGCAATTCTCTTCACCAGCCAATAAAGTAACTTTAATTTGTTTTGGCAGCTAAGGGAAAATATTTTATTTCCAACAAAATGAGTTGCATATGGGATATGCTTTGTATCACAACTGTTCTCATTGCAATAACAGTTGTTACTCTCAATGGTTGGTTATTTAGATAAAGTAGTAATAGTGTGCTAACAGATGCGTTAAAAATATAGTACTGCTAATTTGATTAAAGTTATTACTGTTAACTTAAAACATTAAAACTCAATCTTTTGGGGAGCATCTTACCCGAAACCTGAAGGAAATGCAATCCATTAATTATAATTGCATGAATACCACTTTAAAGTGAGACAATAGGTTTTGGTTTAGTTTTGTGGAGGCTTTTTGAGAGAGGCTGGGGAGGAGGCATGGCAGTTGTTTGCCCTGTGATGCTTCCTTGCAACAATATAAAGCCAGGGGAGATAAATACTTAACAGAACACTGAAATGAGAAGGTGTTCTCTTAGGAGTACAATGTGCACATCTCGGATTTCATCACACATTCAAAAGCATGGTTGCCAAACTATGATCTTGTTGGGTCCTGCTTGAATTTAAAAGCTAGAAGGCAGACCGAGATTTGAGGTCCCTAATTGTAGACTGGAGTCAAAAGTTGATAGCATTTCTAAAGGGAGTTAAGTTATTCAAAGGAACTTTACCAAAAATATTTGTAGAGTGTCTCCCCACCAGCATTTCCATTAATGCTCAAAGTGAAAAGACTTAACTAAGAAACATCAGAGAGATCATGGCATACAGTTGCCGCCTTGTGGCCGGGGAAAGGAAGTAATTAACAGTGGATCAGAGGCGTCTTTGTTCATATGAAGGTCTAAATCAGTTTTCTTAAACTGGATTTGAATTTTGTAATTGGCTACGGGCCTCTCCAACACAGAGTCTGAGCTATGATCATCCCCCTTAAAAAAACAAACCAAAAATATCTTCCCAGGCCCAAATTCTTTAAAACTTGGTGATGTGTTTGGACCTAAACAGAATATATTTGTATTACTTCCAGGGTGATTTCCTTGGAAACTGTGAATCAAATACTGCGTTGGTGGAAATCATTGGCCAAGTGCATGGAACCAATTCAATCATTTGCCTTTTGACAACAATAAACTCTTCAGTACATGCAGGAAGGTTTTTATTCCCATGAGTTTATTCAGCAATCTTGGCTTGTTGGAAGTTGAAAAATGGAGGAAGCTTATTTTTCTTTTACAGTCTAGGAATAAAAGAAATTCAAAGATGGATTTAGTTGTTTCTATTCACCATCTCCTTCAGTTCTTTAGAATTAATAGATGTTATCTTCTGATTGCGAAATACATTGTATGTCTAAAACATCAGTTTTAAGTTCAGAATATGTCTTGATGCCTTTATTTTTCTGAGCTGCGTGGCCCATTTTAGTGTTAATAGGTAATTTCACTGTTGTGGTCACTTAAAACTGAATTTTAATTTTCCTCCAAATGGAACTTAATAAAGCGGTTAACTCTAGCAAAACAAATGTACCATTCCATCATATTGGGATGGAATGTAAAACTGTACATGTTTGTTGTTCTGTATAGTTGCTCAGAATTTGTAGATTTAAGAATCCTTTTGGTTAGTAAAATATACCAAATTCTTGGAAATGTTGCAGTGGAGAGATGATTATCAATGAAGGTGGATTCTAATTTCTCTAGAGAAATGACTGAAGTACAAATGCAGGCAAATATTATACTTATTTTATATTGAGGGCTTCTGCTAGTAAAGTCAATTTATAATTAAAATAATAGAGTTAAATCAATTTACTGTGCTAGGCCTGTAGCTAATATGGTATCTAAAAAAAAAAAGTTTTTGGATAAATCGCATGTCAGCACTAACTTTATAGTCCTTTGCATTAGGCAATATTGTGTCCTAAAATACTGCAGCACTAAGAGCTGGATAAGTCTTATTTTCCATGCATTTACTTAAATGTGTTTAAATGCATTAGAATGATAAAATGCAGAGGAGTTTTGCTCAGATTTGATTTTTAAAGTACAGGTATTTGGATCTAAACTTCTTGAAAGTGATTTTTATTTTTTAAAAATTCTGAGTGGCTGCCTCCATGGAAGCAATTTGTCCTTTGAAACATACTGTATATCAACAAGTTATGTGAATTCTTCCATTCAAGTGTTTAAAAAAGAGGCCCTTTTATCTTCAGATACAATTTATTTAATACATTGTGAGAAATGCTTCACTGAACAAACTCAGAATAAGCTTTTCATTTGACTAATAGCTACTTGTCTGGGCAAATCCCAGGATAGATAATTTTATGATCTGTGGATCTAGAGAGACTTATTCTTGATAGGGTAAAGCTTAATGCCAGAGTTCTGTTGCGAACTGTAGCAGAAGGAAACTTGCTTTCCTGATGATGCTTGGAAAGAGTAATTTTTCTTGATGACTGTTTTGAGCAGTAGGTTGGGGTGGTAAAGTTGAAACCTTATTTCATTTTCTACTCAGGTTGCAAATGCCTAATATGGGGAGGGAGAAGGGCTTAAGCTAAATCATCTGTGCACCCTGAGTAACAGAGATGTTCAGATCTGGCAATAAGAATACCTGGACTTATTTGTCTGTGTATTGCTTACTGTGGGTTTTCCCTTTTTCTCCCCAATATATCTCCCTGCCCCTTTCTTTTTTTCTTTCATTCAGATCTGGGTGAGGAAAACCAGTGACAGCACAAAGATGAGAATCTATCTGGGACAGCTGCAGCGAGGTGTTTTTGTGATTCGTCGACGATCAGCTGCGTGACTGTATGCTCTTCCTTGGTCTTTTTTTTTTTTTAACAGATAGACAAACCTCTAATGGGGAATGGCAGTCTGTTCACTCATCTTAGCAGCAGAGAATGCTGTCATGACCTCTTACGAGACAGTTTGTGGCTGGCCACATAATCCCCAGTAGTCCTTAAATCTTTAGTGATACCCAAGCACTGCCCTGGACTATTTCTGGATTTTGCATCAAGCTTCTGTATGCTTTCTTTATGTTTTGGGTGACTATTTAAGAAGACTTTGCATCATACTTTTTTTCATCGTTGTTTATGGTGCATAGATGGGACTCGTATGTTGAAAACAACGTAACATTTATGTTTTGAATCAGACCAATGGAAGAAGCTTTGCTTGTCAAGACCTGAGGTTATTCGTTCTTTTTGGTTTTGTTTTCCTGCAAGGCTCGGGATGTTGGGCAAAAGGAGATTAATCTTGCCAGCTTTCAGCTGAGATGCATCTGTAATACCTGGTATATGACATCAGCTTTATTGGATGAACTGTTTAAAGACTTGAGCACTGAGGCTTTTTTTAGGAGAGTGTGAACAGCTTAGAAACTGCTGAAAATCCAGTTGATTTTTATGTAGTTAAACAGTCACATGTGGTTAATCAGAAGCTTCCGTTTCTCTTCACATTAAAAAACTCTTCAATGAACAAGCAAAGAGTATATCTGTTTGCTGAAGTCGTTTCCTGAAATAGGTGGATGAGTATAAACCAAAGGTTTAATTAACTGGACTGTGCAGATAGCGAGACTGCATGAACTATATGTATGAGTATAACTACTCATACATGTAGAGAGACAAAAGATAAATTTCACTTTTGTCACTGATGCTTAGAGTAACAGGTCATGCTGGAATCCTGCTGACAGACGATACTGGATCTGTTGTATCTTCCAAAGAAGCCTGGTACAGAGTGCAAAGTGGCATTGACATGCTTTTAGTGTATAGCTGAAACCTTCATTCCCTAAAATGTCATGCAAATGTTTCCCTTTGAAGGGTATTTTAATTACTGGAGATAACACTGGGTGTCTACGCTTTCCCTCCAATAGCACAAGTGAAGATGCTCAAGTGGTGATATTAATATACCCCCTTTCAAGATGTTTAAGGATCTGACTCTGGCATTCCTTTGTTACTCCCAGTCTTTTGCCGATGGCCGAAACCACCAATACCATGTGTGACTGCATTGGCATGAACTACGCCGTGCACTGGCAATGCTGTCAGATCTTTGCCTTCTGTGCAAAAGAACTTTGTGCTCCTTTTGACTACCGGACAAAAAGCTGTAATTTTTGCCTTTATTAATATCTTATCACTTTGAGGCATCTTTTGGTTTTGCTTTTGAACTGCCTTCTTGTTCAGCGTCAGTCTAGCCTTTCTTTCATATCTGGATAAATGGAGTATTTTAAGTGGCTGTTTCCATTCCTTTTACTTACCGCAGTTGGGTGGCAGTCACGTCCCAACGACTGATGTATGTACGTGGATCTGGAGTGGGGTGTTATGGCTGAGTTTCTGGTGCGTTGCCCTTGTGGCTGAGACGCCTTGCCTATGTTTACTGTGCTCAGAGTTCCAACGGGATCTGGAGCCTTGGCGAGGAAAGGAGAGGGTGTCTGTTTCCCACCCCTTCGAAATGTGCCATCTTTGCTGCAGCGTTAGTCGGGTGGAAAGCAGCAGGCTGTATTTTGTCAAGCTGACAGCATACTTAACATAACTTAGCAGTCCCTGCACGTGTGACAGGTTTTAATAAGGTGATGATGTACGAAACGGGATTTGTCACTGAGCCTTAAAACGAACATCGTAGTTCTTATATTAAAAAGTGCTGAGTAAATAGCAGGATTTATTTCTTACCTATATCATTTTATCAATGTATATGTTTGTGGAAAAAGCTGGGAACTTTGGTTCAATTTTAGGGAGATATCTTGCCAACCTGCTAACAGCAGTTGATCTCTCTGCTGCTGTGATGTTATCTGTCTTGGGGTAACCTTAAAGGTATTGGTAGAAGTGTGGAAGTGTAGCAGGTCTCTTAGAGCTGGGCATGGTGTAGGTGCCCATTGTGTAAGCTTAATTATATAGCTTCGACACGACATCTTAATCTGAATCAACATCTGCTCACCATCCCTATTCCTTGGCAGAAGTGGGGAAAGAACAGCTGCTCTCGCAGCCAAAAGCCTGTCTTTCTGTCAGCTGTGGCCTTTTATTGCAGGGGGGCGAGGGGGGTGTGATGGGATGGGACACACACTTCTAGTTCACACCCTAATCAGAATTTGGATAGTCTCCTGGAAGCAGATACCTGGGGGACTGTTGCACCATCTCCCTCTTGGGTAACCCCCGCTGCGGGCGCTCAACTGTGCTGGGAAAGTTACTGTTGTCATAAGGAGTCATCTTGTGTTGTTGCAGATAATCAAGGAGCGTAGCCTTGGACTGGAAGTTGTAGTGGGAGGAAACAGCTAAGAAAGAATGAGGACAGTGAGCAGTCAGGGTGGGAAGGAAGAAATTTAAGTGCACTGTTGTATTGACTGGGGAGACAGTTACCTACATTGATCCTGACTGAGGGCAGTGCTTCAGCACGGACGTTGTCGAAACTTGATCTCAGACTCTGACACTGCTCTCTCACGCCGATGTTGGGTCTCCAGGAAGGATGCATGAGGTTTGCGCAACTCCTTTCTGTCAGAGTTCCTTGCCCATTGCCAGTTTCCCCAGTACCCCTGGATCAACCTTTTAACTATAATTTCTGCTTTTGACAGACCTGAGTGTGGGCTTGTAGCCCTCTTTGCTCAGATGTAGCTGCTACACTGAAGGTATTTTGTTCTAAGGCTGCTTCATCCTTAGTTCCTTATTTTAATGAAATGAAAGTCTTTCTTGCCTTAGTTGATCACCACAAAAAGTAGATCTGTCTCCTCTAACAAAGTACATGAATATTGTATCCTGTTTTTTCAAGCAGGCTGTTCTGTAATGGCCTGTGCCATTTACAACGCTGGAAATGATAAAAATGCAGTGCCTTATTGTGCACTCAGGGAAGCAGTACATTTTTTAATCCTAGAAGGATGCTCCAAATGTGTTGTGGCGAGGATGAGGCATGTGGAGATCAAGAGTATAGACATCAGCTGTAGAAATGGAGTTTTCCTGCCACCGGTTGGAAAAATAGAGACAAGTTACTCAAGGAGATGGACAAGGTCTTGCTTAAATTCTAAGAGAAAATTGGCTTTTCTGTCTGCTATTTGCCTGTCTAACATCAGTCTTTTGAAGAATTCACACCCTCAGTGAGCAGAAATGGCTTTGCTACAGTTATGAAAAGATTTAATCCTCATTACGGACAGTATTTAAAGTAAATTGGTTGTAACTCCTGCTTATAGTAATTTTAAAGAAAGGTGAACCCTCTGCCGAAAATAGGCTTGTAGTTGGCTGGTGACTCGTATTAAGCATTTTTTTTTCATTGCCCTGAGAAACGGACTGTGATGTTGATCAAGTGCAAAATAGAAAAGGTTCCCCCTCCCCCCCGCCATTAGATGTTCAGGTGGACGGGAAGCCAGATCGGTGAACCAACTTCCAGTGGCTTTTTGATGTCATACTCACTGAAAAGTTTCAAAAGAGGCTTTTTCCTAGGATGAATGCTAATAAAAGAAATTGTCATTTTTAGCGCATGTGCTTTGTCTGGAATTTTGTAAAGAGGCAAAGTGATTTAACGACAGAAGTCTTGATTGTTTGCAATTTTTTGTACATTTCTAGGGAACTTGTGAAAATAAAGCCTAAAAGAGCAAGAAATTGCTGTGACCCTTGTGAATAACTGAGGTTCTTCCTCCTTCAGGAAAAGAAAAATTAAATCACCTTTTGGGTTCTTGTTCCACAGAAGCAAATAGCAAACACTAAATGATTAGGAAAATCTAAATGAGTGTCTGAGGTTTGCTGTTATCAGTTTTAGGTTGTCCAATTCTAAAACTAAAAATTTAATATATTTTGAAGTATTTAGAAAACAAAAGAACGAACCATTTTTCTATAATTTATTGAAAACCTGTTCTCACTGAAACGTTTCACCCAGTTAAAGAATTCCACTATTTTAATGTTTTGCTGAATTTGGGAAACACCTTTAATATTTAATATCAGTTCAAACTTTTGGGATGCCAAAATATCTTGTAATACTTAAGTACCTGTCTCTTTACAATTGAGTGAATGCTGGTATTTAGATTCCTCCTTTTTATGCAAGAATGCTTTTCAGTAAAATATTGATTTCAGTCTAATTAATAAATATGTGTAAAGAACTGTTTGGGTTTATATTACTTCACTGAGAACCAAAATAACCCACAAAAGATTTGGGGTTTTTTTCCCTCTGATGAGACATTAAGAAATCGGTGGAGGGGAGAGTGGCTCTGAGAAACCTTGTACCCTGGGACCAAAATTTAAGTAACATTTAGGTGGCAAAAGACATAAATGCAAAATACTTTCAGTGGTGTGTATATATAAGCAGGATGGGTGTCTAAACCCCCTTCGTATAAATGAGACGCTGAAGAGCAACACAGGAAGAGTTACTGAAGCCTTTGGTTCTAAAATAGCAATGCTTTGAGCAAAGCCAGTCATTTTCAGGGCTTTGGAACCAAGAGATCTAACCCACTGGAAACATCTGCTGATAATTTAATCAATCTTAAATTTGAAACCTGTCAGTTGTCCCGTATGCCTAAGATAGCTTTGTCATTTTTCATTTAATTCTAATTTGCATCTACACGTTCTGCCGCAAATCTTGAGAGGAAAAAAAATCAGAATAGTGATGAAACATACATTTTTCATTTAACTTTATTAATGTTCCTTATTTTTATTAAGTTAGGAGTCTTTTGATAGTGGTGATTGCCTGCAGATCTCTGCTATTTTAATGGCTATCCCAATTAATGAAAGCTAATGATCTTCAATGAAAATAAATAAAAATGCAAATCAAGGTTAAAATCAATGTCTTAAATCAAGGTTTCTGCTTGATGGTTTAAATCCTGTTTGGAATCGTGACTGAAAGGTGTCAAAGTGGACAGACTGATTGCACTGACTAACATGGGTTTGGAGAGTGGCTCGGGACGCGTGGATGTAGCTCCGTGTCTGCTTGCGTCATTAAAGGAAAAGGTAGGTGGAGTTCTTTGTTCTTTCAGGGAAGTAATGGATGTCTGATAAACAATTAATTGATTTCTGTTGAAATAAATAGTTGAAGGTAGCTGCTGATCATGTCAAGTTCCTGTTAATACTGAAGAATTATTCATTACGGGGAAGAAATATCCTTTTGCCCGTGAACTAAACTTTAGCAACAGTGCGTAACAGTCACGTGAATATTTGCTTCCTGATGACATTAGAGAAGGTGTTCCAAACCTCGTACATCATGAGGCATCGGGTAACGGGGAAGACTAAATACTAATGATACTAAATCGTGTAATACAGTTGCACAAAATGAGTATAAGCACAGGAAGCAAATATTCTGATGAAAAGGATTTCTGTGGTAGTAAAAATCTCATCCATTGAAATTGGGAATTACTAAACCCCTTGGTTTAAGACTGTCCTGAAGACCGTAAGACATGGCAGAAGAGTTTCACATGTAACTTGGGACCCAGGGATGCGTGCTCTGTAATAGTATTTCAGCACCGGAGTATTGATTAGGTCTCATTTTGTACCAAGTATGAAGCCTTGCAGTTCAAGAAAGGGAAATAAGGTGGCAAAGCTGGCAGGATAGTTACCAAACCCGGCTCAGGCTATTGGTCTTATTCTCCCCTAAGAGAATTCAAAATAATTGATTTGTTTCCTCTTTCATTAAAATGACTGTTTTGAGGAGAGCATTGAAAGTCTGGGTGAAATAGAGAAATAAAGTGTCTGTCCCCAGTCTCTGCCTGAAGGTGGAAAAACATTGTCCCAAGGAAGGCAAGTGGGACTTTCGGCTGGCAATCCAGTGAGCGGCTCTGCCACAACAGGGCTTTGCCTACTGAGGATTTCATCTGTCTGAGGAGATACGGGTGCTTGCTTGTCCTTTCCAGGCACTTGCAGATGAGTATTTAGCAGATATTCTGGGATGCAGAGCTGCAGTGTTGGTGCTCTCCTCCCTGGACCGCTGCTGCGGCGTGTCTGGGCAAGGGAGGTGCGGCTTGTGGGAAGACTGACTGCTGAACTGTTCTTGGAATGGCTGAGATTAGTGTAGCGAGGAGTTTCTGGAGCATTTAGCAAGGTTTGGCACCTCTGTTCTGAGGCTGACTTTCTCAAAGAAGCCTTAATTTGCCTCTGCAGTACTTTGAAATCCATAGGGAGCATGAAGGATGCAGCAGCACGTGTTCTGGACTGGCTTGGTGCAGTGTCTTCTGCACGCGGCTACCCTCTGTTACCCGAGTGCTGAAGACCTTGAGGAACATCAATAGACTTGCCTTGTAATGGATGTGAACAACCTTAAATACCGGCTGTACCCTTCACAAGACACGCCAGTTCCTGTTTACCATTTGATGTAACTAAAGGTATTAATCTGCAAAGCCTGTGAGCAGCGGGGTTTTTCCCTTTCCATCAGAGCGCCTGACAGATACTCCGTCTCGATTATGCCTCAGCTCTTTGTCATATCTGTCATATTCCTGGGCTGAATGACAGAGCAGTGAGGTGCTGCCGGTGGGCGCGTTTCCTACCTGTGTAACGGGGATCTAATTAACGGGTACAGCCAGTCCGCTGAGCAGAGGCACAAGCCCAGAAGAGGCATCGTCTTCTCGCTCTTTCAGCCAGCCGACTGTGCCTTGTTACAACACCCTATTTCAACGCTGTTATTGTACATTTACTTAAATTCTGAGGCATTACTACTTTTTTTTTTAATTTATTTATTATAGTAAGCATTTTCACTGCTTCTGGATCCTTTTATTGCCAAATACCTTGCTGAATCAGTGCGGCGTCTCAGATGGAGAGGAATGTGCGGCCAGGCAGGTGCCGTGTCCCTGGTTTATCCCAGGGCATGGCAGGACGCGATGCTCTGACCCAGGGGTCCCCTGGTCCTGCGGCCCCGTCTGTCGCTAGTGCTTGCTGCAGCGTTCACTCCAGGGGGCTGAGTGTGCCTCTGAGGGGCTACCGACCGAATCGCAGAAAAGCGGTTATGGTTTATCTGAAAGTGCTTGTTTAGCTCTCGCCCCACTTCCCCGAGTTCCGTAGTGAGCAGGTTTCTCTCTCCCATGCGATGGACGCATCTGCTGTCGTGGTGCTGTGAGGGCGAGTTGTGCTGCCTGCGCGCCGGGGGCTCAACCCAGCCATCGTCATCGGAGCACGGGGAAAGCCTCGCTGCTCTTCCGAGGACGGGGTTGTCGCCTCCTGTGTTTTTCCAGGACGAGTTGCCCTCCAGCTCCTGACGCAGCTCACTCGACCCCGCTCCGCGCTCGAGCTAAATGCTCGAGTCTTTTGGGACGTTGTTACAAAGGAAACTGGAAACGCCGTGGCATGGTGTCCGTGCTGCTCCTGCGCTATTAACTGGTTTAATGAGCCTCTTAAATTGTTTTGGGGAAGACCTCAGTCTCCCGCGTGACCTTATTGTCGCTGTTTACTGTCTCATTACGTGGCCCGGCTGACGGAGCGGTGGTGGTGCTGGAAGCGGAGCAGCCCGCTGTGAGCACCGTGGGCTTTCCCTTCCCAAGCGGAGCGCGGGAGGCTGCGGCTCGGCCGCGTGGTGCCTGCACACGACAGTGGGCGTTTGGGAGGCAGAGGCTCCTGGGGCCCCGTGACAGCGTGGAGGCGAGTAACCAGGAAGCTGTTTGCATTAGTGAAAAGGGTTTCCATTCTCAGTCGATGGAGCTGATGAGTGCCGAGATCCTGCATTCCCCCCAGGTCTCTCGCTCTGCACCTTGCTCAGGTGAACCTGCATGTTTAATCTCCTCGCCCCAGGTACTTTGCTCACTGTGCTGCCATCCACTCCGATTTCCAATTTCACACCGACATGCTCTTGACGTATTTATAAACAAACTCTCTTATGTCAACCCACTAAAAAGCAACCAAATACGTTCCAGAGAAATATTTTTCTGCTCTGTCTCCTGTTGCTGTGGCAATCTTGGCTGCTGCTGAGCAGAACGGCTGGGAGAAGCCAGTGCCGGTGCAAGAGCATCCTGCTTTCCCGCATGGTCAGTGCTGTGAAGGGCATCCAGTGCCTGCTGCTGCCTCTCTGGGCAGTGATTTTACCCCTATAGTGGTTTTGATATGCAAATCTCGAAGCTTCTACAGAGAGGAGTAAATGAGAGCATACTTGATTACTCAGTTGGGAAGGCTGAGGCGTAGGAGTGCAATGATCTGCCATAGACGGAGAGCCGTCGCCGTTACTCAGCCAGAAATGCCCTTCTCCTTCCTTACCTTAGCTTATACTCTGGACTTCAGGGCAACTTAATCTTCCTTAAGGTTTTGCTCTAGGGTTTCAGCTAGAAACCGTCAGAACTTCATCTACACCTCCCAGCACATAATCTCTTCTTCAGTGCTACCCTCTTGTCTCTTCTCCGTCCAGCTGGACAGGCTGAGGGTCAGTCCAGAGCAGGTGACCAGATGATTTCTGGATAATGAGTTAGCGCTAATCAGCTACATTTGGTACTTGACTGTGAGAAGCTGGTTGCAAATCCGGAGTAAAAATGCGTTAGCATAAACCATTGGAAGAGAGCATGTTTTCCCTAGCAGGAGGTGGAGAACGTGGGGATGGTCTGTTAATCAGATCTGTCGGTGATCAGCTGACAGATGGCAACTCACTGGGGATAATTAATCATTTGCTTGTGCGGGATGTTGAGTATGGAACGACAGCGTCTGTAAGATGCTAGCAGGGGGATTTTGTGTGAGGCAGCTCAGAGAGGACCCGAGCCCCCTGGAAAGGAGGGCTCTCCCTCGAAGGTGGAACTCGCCCGCTAAATACAATGAAGTCGTCCTTGCTGAGGACCACAGGCTTTCTGCCTACCACCTCTGGCTTTCCAGGGTATCAGGGAGCTAAAGGCTTGCAAAAGGAAGGAAGAAAAGCTGGCTGACGTCTGTGGGCTTTGATCTGCTGTGAAGGCTTTCTGCCCCAGCTTGGGGAGGGGGGAATGTATTCAAAGGAAAACAAAAAGAAAAAGCAAGCATTTGTAGGTCTGGTCTGTCGGGAGCGTTGAAGTAAGGAGCAAGTCCCTCAACCGAATTTTCTCCTTAGGAAAGAACGAGCTGCTGTGAGTGAGCAGCAGCAGAATGACGTGACTCCGACGGCCGGTGTCACCGAGGAGCCGAGCACCCTCTCCGGGTCTGCGCTGCCCGCGGGGCTGTCTGCTGCTTTGAGAGAAGGGGACGCGGCAGAGGGGTGTTTGCAGGCAGCACCCGCTCTCCCAGCGCGCCTCAAGCCCTGGGTGAGGGTAGAAGTAAAGCAGCCCCTGTGTCTTTTTTGGATGCCTTTCTCTCTCTCCCTGCTCAAAATCCCCCTTCCCAAAGCAGCTGTCTCCCAGTAGAGCTGCTGTGGCAGCTGAGTGGAAGCCCTCCCTCCCGCTGGACGTTGAGGACTCCGTGTACCATTTAAAGTGGGGGCAGAAAAGGCGTCTGTACCAAGGATTTGACAGGCTTGTTCCCGGCAGATAAGTTGGTTTTATCGAGTGGCTTGACGTGCAATTCCATGCAGCGTATAGATGTTTGTCTAATGTTTACTTAGAGGGAGAGATTTTCTAGCCATCCTAAAAATTAAACTTTGTGTAATGGTGCATTTGCTTGGGGAAAATGAACGTGAAGGTGCTGTCAAAATGTCAGGCTTGTCTGGAACGAAGGTCCTGCAGAAGACAAGTGGCATTAGTGTGTTTGAGGATGTTTCATTTAGAAGTAATGAAGTCCTCAGCCTTTTGGGGGCCCTGTTAATTGAACTGAAGAGGTACAAAGCCCAGAAGGGAGATGCTGTTCGCAGCTGGGAAGGCAGAGACACTTGCAGAGGGAGAGGGTCAGAACAGGTTATTTCTGCTGTAAAATGACATCAGAAGGATGTGAAGAATTGTTCCAAAATTACATTCCTCCACCTGAATCATTCTAGGGAAGTCGGTTTTATATGGTAAGACTAAGTGGTTTGCTTCTAGGTGAGAAAGGGGCTTGGGTCTGAGTTTTAATTTGAAAGGTGTTCAAAGAAAGAAACACAACCGTCCTCTGCTTTGTGAATCATCGTGCAGGTTTACAGGACCACAGAAATTAATAACTTTAAAAAAAAAAATGTCAGGAGAGTTCTTGCAGCTTCCAGATCTGTAGGGCTGCGAGTCAGCACACTGTCTCTCCTCTCTGAGAAAAACCCTTGCTGGGAAAATGCCTCCTTGCAGAACCCGAAACTGTGGTTCCCTTATACCGTGCATATCTCTTTTTTCCTTGCAGGGACAGGGTATTTGAATGGAGATATGTTTTCTGCATGAGCCACTGGGCATGGAGTTCCTCTTGATAATTTCATTTTGGTATTAAAATAATTTTCCAGATAATGCTGTTTCTCTTGTGAAGGCTTCCAAACTTGTACAAGAGTGCAGTAACTGTTCCATTTATGAGGAAATTGAGGCAGAGGACTGTGGTCGCTGCAGCCCATGCTCAGCACGGCTGGCAGAAGCTTGCTGCTTGCCCCAACTTTCCAATAAGCAAATAAAATTACATCTGTTAATCACAAAATCCTTGGCGTTAGTGTTTATGAAATAAGTGTGTGTAACAACAGGCTAGGAGGGCGAGTTGGTGTTGCTCATGTTGAGGTTTGGCCTTGTAAATACAGATTGCTTGCTGGAGACCTGGTGTTGGTGTTGGGTCAGTAAGAACGGCGGTTAGAGTTTGCTTTTCCAGAGGGAGCTTTCTGTTGTTGTAGGGATTTTTTTTTTTGGCCTTGGACCCCTTCCCTTCTGCCACAAGCTTAACAAGATCCTTTGTCATTCTCCAGGGAAGCTTTCAAACTCACCGCGTGGTTTTGAATTGGCTTTAAATAAAAGGTGTTGTGCTTCTGAAGTGCCCTGCCCAAGGGCTCTGGAGGACTCCCCACGCCATCCACACCGCAGCAGACAAAGCCATTGCGGGTGAAGAGCCCACGCATGATTACCTGGCAGAAAGCTGCAGGAGAGTGCAGCGGAGCGCCGCAGGAGTAGGCTTTGTCTGAAAAACCACCCTCGGCAGGTGACAACTGTTGGAAAAAGTCAAGGTAGGTCTTGCTGATTCATCACGGTGGGTGGTTTAGTCCTTTGTCTCAGTGTAGAGGGAAAGAGGTAGGAACATGCAGAAATGTGATTAGGGAGGTGGGAGGAAGACGTTTTAAATGGGCTGCTGTGCTTTCCCCCTCTGCTAAGGCACGGTCTCCCTGCACGGTGGATCTGAGCCACTTGAATTTCCAGCTTGCCTGACTAATGGCCTTGGTCTTATATCCTAAAAGCAGATATATAGCCTTGAGAAGTCAGATCTGATTTCTTCAGTTAGGTTTGCAGAGTGAAACCCCATAAGTGTAACTCCTATACTGCCTCTGAGCTCCTCCAGCCTCCATCTCCTGGCATCTCTTCAATTCTGAACATTTTACCTCTTCGTACCACACCAGCTGGAGCAGCTTCTTCCAGGGTGGGGAGTCTTGTGTGCATGCTTTACTGAGCGAGGAGAGTGCTTGGAGATGGATGTGCAGTTCCCTCCTGTGCCTTACAAGGCTATATCTATATTTTTAGGGTTTTTTCTTTCCCCGTCTTATTGAGGTAGGAACGGAAGATTATGGCACTTGATGATTTAATCAACATAATCTCCAGATAAAACATGCTTATGTTGTACGACTGGGAGATATTAATTTATGCTGTCTTGCTTCTCCTAAGGTAAATTAAATCATTAGTTTTAAGACTGGATTAGGTGCGTATGTCCCCTGCCTCTTAAAAAGGCAGTTCAGTAGCTCTTAAAAGCTTCTTGGCTTGGTATTTCTTGGGAGTCATCAAGTCCTTTCAGTGCAGGTGTCATGAAAAGTGGAACCGAGATGCAATGCTTAAAGGTGCAACCACCAGCTCCGTGGTAGCCGAATGCCTCCGTGCTGACGTGGGACTCGCTAATGCCTTGTGCCTCCTCCGTTACCCAGTAGTAGGATTTTGCCAGCTTATTAATTCAGTGAGAGGGTTTTGCCCCAGGTCTGGGGAACCAGCAATTGCTCCTTTGATCAAACCTGGATCTAGAGCATCTGCTCTTGCTTGACGGAGAGCTGAGCTGTTCGGTGTGTGTTGGAGGAGACCTGGCCAGAGCTAGGTGGTCGGTGTTCACTCTCCCACCGGAGAGAGCATAGGGACATCCCGGATCGTGCGTTGACTTGTGCTTGAAAATACGCCTGAGCCGAGCTGTAGCCCAGGTGTTGGGTGATCTTGGAAGTGCCGTCGGCACCTCTGAACTGGCTGCAAATTCCCCAAAGACGTAAAGCTCTGTGGGTGCACAACAAAAATTTAAAAGCAGAAGATCTTTATCGAGGTGGGTGGGAGATGTTACAACTCTTTTTTTTATACAGGCACGGTCTGTCTCTCATCGTGGAGGGCCGTAGCAGGGTGTAGGAGTAAAATTTGGACGCCTGACACCAGTGGCCCTCCTGGAGTCAGCTGATTTAGAGCAGACGTGCTGAGCGAGCCAGCGCGGCCGCTCCTCTGTGGTTCCTCTTAGGGACGGCCGGCGTGGAGACGCTTGAGGTGCGCTGTCTGCTTGGATGGCCAGCAGCTCTGGTGAGGAACCCAGGCCCTGCTGCTGAACAGACGGGAATGGCTCCTTGCCACCCAGGGGGAGGAGGAGTGACAGAGGCCCTCACAGCAATTTCAGGGCTATTAAGGATGTGATAATGAGGCGTTGTGTGCATCATTTTTCAGCCCTTCACTCCCCCGCCCCCGGTGCAGCCCATGCATTAACACTCTCCATCCCAGGAGGACAGTAAACTCTGCTGGTGCCGTAACTCCATTTATTGTGCAGCTGGGCATCAGCAGGGCTGGTGCGTGCGCAGGTGGAGGGGGCGAGGAGCAACGGTGCCTTCCCAGCAAGCTGGCTCAGTTCTCCGGCAACGAAGAGCTGATGCTCAAGATCCAGGTTTGATCAAAGGAGCAACTGCTGGTCCCCCGGACCTGGGGCAAAACCTTCTCACTGAATTAACGAGCTGGCAAAATAACACTGCTGGATAAAGGAGGAGGCACAAGGTGGAACTTGCTGCTGCGGGGTGCCCTCCAGCCAGCTATGGGCATCAGGTGATGTGTTTGTGGAGAGTCTTGTATAAGATGGTTTCGATGCACCTGGGGAAGGGCCGCTGTCCATACGTGATTTCCTACGCTTTCCTGGTGCTATTTTCCTCGGTACAGCCAGTCCTTCGGTCGGATTCTGCACGGCCAGTCTCTTGGACGGTGAAATCCTCCACCGCTTTGCTTTGCCCCTCTGGACCCCCGGGCCATCTGCCGCACGCCGTTCCTGGCGGTGGGCGTGCTGGCGGCCGCTCCAGCGGGGCAGCGTGGCTGGCTCTCGCACACCCAGGCTCGCGCCAGCAGAAGCGGGCACGCAGGCAGGGTTTTCCTAAAGGGCAGAGCCGGCTTGCCCCCGGGGTGGGTAGGTTTCTGATCGCTCCCGTGCATGGGTTAACGTCTCTGTGGAGGTCCGAACAGGGATGAATCCACGGGGTTATAAATCATGTGGAAGGGTGGGAAATCAGCGCGCGGAGGTGGCCTGAGGCAGCTCGCTCTTGTGTAGCTCTTCCCATTGCGCTGCTGGATGGCAGTGCCTGTGCAAAAAGCAAGTCCTTCTTGCTTCCCAATTTCATTTTCCCTATTCGAATATATAGAGGCATTTTCCTGCTTGAATATTTAGAGGCAAGTGTCTCTTTCTCTGTGTAGAACATTTTCAGCTGATTTATTGCGTGATGCTCTAGCACTGGGATTAAATGTTAATGCAGGTGTGCTGATGCGGTCTGCTTCGACCTGGGCAGCTCCTGGAGGTCTGGAGGCGTTTGGGGAATAAAATCGGCCGTGCAATATGGCCCTCTGCTACCCCGAGGATGTGCCTGTTGGTGCACTCACTCTTCTCTGTCCCCGCCTTGCCACAGGCACCTCGAGGCATCCTCGGGGCTGAGCTCTTGACCTTCAACTTGCTGTGACGGGGGACCCCGCTGATCCTGTGTGATGGTGTGTGTGCCCAGCTTCTCGGGGGCTCCGTTTTGGGGGGGATGCCTCGCAGCAGGTGGAGATCCCCTCCCCACTGCCGTGCCGCGGGTCGGACGGGCAGGTGGCTGTGCTATCAGAAGGGGAGATGAAAAGATCCCCAACTGGTATCTGTCACTTCTGACTGCGGACATCAAGGATCTGTCAGTGGCAGAGCAAAGGGGGAAAAATCCTACTTGTGGTTTGATCAGGCTGTTTTCCCTCTCCGAGTACCGCAGGCTGCAGCGGGGCTGACGAGACACGGAGTGCTGCCAAACGCTCGCTCTGATGTACCTTCGCCTTTGTGCAGGTTTTTCACAAGGAGAAGTGCTTGTTTAATGATAAAGGAAGCTTCTGTAGTCTCTCACGCACTGGTGGAGACCTGGGGGCAAAGCTGATATGCAAAACGTGTTTTGCCCTGGTTTAATATCTCTTTCAGGTTGCTGGTGCCTCTCCTGCATCCTCCTGCCGCTCACCCGAGGCTCGTCCCGCGGCCGCGGGGGATCAGCAGGTCTGCGTTTGGGAGCAGGGACCTCGGTGTCGTGGAGGGGTACCGCGAGACCTCCAAACTCCAGTCCTCGCCTGCAGCCTGGAGGAGAGAGCCAAAGCAGGCGGGTGTAAAAGCCACGGCAGGGGAGGAGGGAATCCCTCCCGCCCGGAGGGCAGGCAGCCGCAGCAGTGCTCGGGGCTGCCAGACCCCGCAGACGTGGAGCCGTTCTCCCTTTCTCCATCCGTGCCGCTTCCTAGCAGGGAGAGAGAGATCAAATCAAACACGGCAGGATTATTTATGGAGGTGTTTGTTTGAAGTTGAATGGACAGGAATCGCGTTTCAAAACTGTAGGAGAAAGAGCTTTTTAGCTCTCTTCCCTTCTCCAAAACAGCAACCGCATCACCGCGCGCCACGGGGATGTCAGGGCGAATCTGTTTCACTGACAACAAGGTTGTTCTGTCTAGACGGGGAAGCACTGCTGAACTGAGTCAGTCTGCAGAATAATTTAAAGCCAAAATACTTCACAGACATTAAATTTAAAAATAAAAACTGGCTTGACACAGGTGATGCTTGATGGATAGTTTGTGTGTGGGTGGGATGGCGGCTGGCTTTGAGACAGAGCTTGGTGACAGTGGTTGACAGATGTCACTCAGGGTGACCTGGTGACTGCTGACCTTTCCCAAACAAGTTCTTCCACCAGAGTGGGTCCACCGAAGCGTCCAGGTGGCCCCGTGGAGCTCGGTGTGGGGCTCCTCTGCAGTATCTCGGACCTGTCTTGAATTCTGCTGCTCCCAGGCAGCCTGCCCAGCCTCCCCCGCCCCTCGGTGCCTTGTGCCCGCTGTGCTGCCGACGCTGTGGCCACCCCGCCGCCTGCCTGCCGCTGGGGGATGCAGGGGGGGGTGTGCGGAGGGGATATGAGCCCTGCATTCGCCATCTGCCTGCAGGGGCTGGCAGCCGGGCTGTCTGAGGCGGAGAGATGTGGTGGTGAGTTTGCAGCCCAGCTGGCGTAAGGAATTTACTTTCCTCTGGTGGAAAAAGAAAGATGAAATACTAAAAGCATGGCTCAAAGGCTGGAATATGTTGGTTTTTTTTTCCCCTTTCCGAGGAGGGCCTCTGCTCAGCAGTGCTTCAGCGTTGCTCAGAGCTGCAGCCGGTCAGAGCAGGAGGGACCCAGAGAGAGCAGGGAGCGGGGCTGAAGTAAAGGAGGAAGAAGAGGCACGTCTCGGGTGCTGACCTCGGGGCTCAGGGTGAAGGCGGACACGTCAACTCCACCGCAGCCTTTAGGACTTGTGCTTTAGTCTCGTTTGGCTCCTGTTCAATGGCAGGAGATAAAACCTCTTCTCCCGTCTCTGTCCCTACAGGAGAGGGCAGTGCCCTCTGAGGCAGGAGGCTTCGTGCCGACCGCTGTCCCTGGGTGAGGGAGGGTGCAAGAGAGCAGGAGCAGAGGGCTCAGCCAAGGCACCCGGAGAAGTCCTGCTGGCTCCCAACTTGCCGTTTCTGGCATCCTGGTGAGTCCCAGTGTCCCCCAGAGTCCCCGGTGACTTTCTGAAGTGCTGATGGTGTGAGGCTTCTCCCAGGGCCAAGCTGTTCCATTTGCTTCTGGTGACGAACCTGGGGGCAGGCTGTCGGGCCACGAGGCGTGCTGATGCAGAGATGTGCTCTGTCCCAAACCCAGTAGAACCTGGGGCCTCCTATTTTTTCCCCAAGCAGCCCCCAGACTTGGTGTCCTTCACGCAGCAGTTCAGCCGTTGGGTGGGCAGCAGGAACCAGCGCCCCAAACGGGTGCACTCGCGGGGAGCGCAAGAGAAGAGACGGCTGTGGGATACAGCGGGGAGGGAGAGCTGAGGTCTGTGCGTTTGGGTGCGTTTAAAGCTTTTCCTTCCCTTTCTTCTTTGACATCTCTTTTCTGCTCTCGCTCTGTGTTAGCGGGTCTGGGCCAGATGCAGAGGTAATGCGGGAAAGGGAAGGTGCAAGTTCAGCATGGCAGGGAGCGGGCTTGGAGCGGTCTTAACTTTCCACCTCTGCAAACACTGGCAGCGAGTGCCACTTATTTGCTGATCAAGGGCGTACACGAGGGAAGCACGCTGGGGGGACCGCCACTTGCTCGGGCTCACGAAACGGGTGAGCAGCGAAACGGAGTTTGACCTCGACTCCAGCTGCCGCTGCCTTGCCTCTTCACCCTTGGCTCCTGCGTCGTCTCTGGCAGGACGGGGGGCAGGCGGCAGAAGGGGGCCCTGATGTCCCCCCCGCAGCCTTGCCTTCTGCGTTCCCCTGCCTGCCTCCCCGCTGCTGCTGCTGCTGCCTCCAGAAAGACCCTGTGATTAATTATACTGCTCCGTGGCCTCCGAAAATTTATTTAGGGTTTTATGTTTGCTGCTGCTGCTGCTTACACAATGGCAAATCTGCCGTGGCTGCGTCCCGAGCAGGTGGCAGCTAATAGGTCAATAAAGTGAATTGCCCCATTAGAGCTGTCGAGCTGGGCTGCCGGGAGCCAGGCAGGTAGAGGGGAAAGCTGCGGAGAAGTCAAGACAGATCTGCTTTAGCAGAAATGCATCTGGCTATGCTGGCTTGCAGGAAATTGCTCGCTTCCCTGATAGCATCCACTGCTTTAATAGATCAATTTTTCCACTATAGTTTGTCTAGCTTAAGCTTTCTTCTCCCTGCATCCTTTGCTCTCCTAAAAATTAGTCTAATAGGACCTTTTAATCTCTGAGAGCTTTGGAAGTTATTTTCCTTAAAGATTTTTATTGCCTTTTCCTTGGGGTGTACAGAAAAGGGGGGCTGGTCGGACTGTCAGCTGAAGGAAATGGAGAGCTTCAAACCACAAAAAAGCCACCCCGAAAATGCTGCCAAAGGCATGCCGAAATCAGCCCAACTTGAAATAGCTAGCAGCCACCCAAGCAGATTTAGAAATCGCCTCTGCCTCCGAGCATCTTGCTTAGTGCTGCTGCCGAAGGATTGGGGGTGGCCGCCTTGAACAGTTGTGCCTGCGTTTCAGAAGAGGGTGAGGCTGGTGTGACTCCCTCATCCTGCGCGGGGTCTCTGCTCCTGCCTGGAAGGGAGCAGGCTCCTTTGTACGTGCTGCTAATTCACATGCAGTGGGAATCTGTTCCTGATGGCCTGGTGCGGAGCTGCCTGCTTGGTGCGGCTTCCCAGAAGGAAGGGAGGTGGGAGCTGCGCTTCTGCGTGGCCGTGCCAGCAAAAAGAGCTGCATTCGGTTTGCTCCGTGCAGCGTCGCGAGCTGTGGCCGTGCAGTGTCCTCCCGGGTGAAGTGGGCTGGAGTCAACGACTCGCTCTGAACCCGCTCGGGGATGCTGCCGGGCTGTGTCAGCGGGATGCTGAGCCCACGCAGGCAGCGGTACCGCCTTGTCATGCTAACGCCGCTGCCTCCTCCGGGTGATGTGCCACCGATGTGCCAGGGTGTCTGTGCTGCCTTCGCCTGCTCTATGTACGGTGCCTCCCGCAGACTGGAAAGGCAATTCGGATATCCTGGCTCCTCCTGTTTCCTCCCTGTTAGTGCCGTACTGTTAGTTTTTAATGTTTCTGCAGAGGTGGTTTGTATAATTTGAAGCAGGTTGTATTTAGCCTATAAAGCTTTGTAGGTATCTTGCACTGGATGTCACCTCCCAGTGCACGGTGAGCAATTCAGCGTAAGGAATCATCACCGATGCCGTTATCTTTATTGCCGGTCCTGCCCGATAATCTGCTCCCTCCGGGATGGCCGAGCCCAGCGAGTAAGCCAGAGCCTGCTACACGTGTACGCGGGGCGTGCTGCTGTAGGAGAGAGCAGAGCTTATGCTCAGGAGCTGCTTGCAGGGCTCTCGACAACAGGCCCTCGAAACAAACCCAAGGGCTGCTTAAAAACCGTGGAATTAAGAGAGCTCTCATGCAACCTGCCTTGGGAGTCCCTGGGCTTTTTCAGCACTTTGGGGACTGGGGTTCAAGTCCTTCTCCCCAGCTTGGAGGGGTAGAAACTTGCAATAATTTTGTGAGCCAAGGGCCCTGTTGTCCTTTCCCTGACCCGAGGCTGGGCCATTAAGTTGCCCATCAAGTATTGCAAAACTCAGCATTGAAACAGTGACTTTTGACGGACTACAACTTTACTGAGCGCAAGGTTGCGTTACTGAGCTGTGTCCCGCGTGAGCGAGATCGTCTGGTGTTCGGAGCCTTTTAGGACAGAGCGGGGGTGCACGTCTCCAGCACGCGGTGCCGCCCGCGGGGCAGTGGCCTGTGGCATCTGAGCAGGACTAAGCTGGGCTGGGAGCTTTGGTTCGGAGATCCTTGTCAGTGGTAGCATCTTCCCCGGGGCTCAGGTGGCCGAGGGAGCCAGGAGCGCTCGTCTCGCCCAGGCCAGCTGCGTGCTGGCTCTGACAAACAGCCTTTCTCCTTCCTCCTGCTGAGTTGCTGGTGCCACTTTTCCCCTCCGTTTCAGGCGTGAGTGCCCCGAGGGGACGCCCCTGCGCGCTGTGAGCTCCTGGAGGTGCGGATCACAGCTGGCTTCTCGTGGAGCCGCTCCCCAAGCCCCGGCTCCACCGTTTCTATCTGGCATGTCTGGTGGCACCGCCGCCCTGTCCAAAGCCACCCGGGCACTGCAGATAGAGCCTTGTCTGTGGCTTCCTTCTGGGGAAGGGAGCTGGCTTTTGGCTTGCAGCATCTGACGAGAAGCAAGTCCGATACCACCGACGGCAACTGCTGTGTTGGCTCTTGCTGAAAGACAGAAACGGTTGGAGAAAGGTCCCCCTTTGGCACCATCTCCAGGCAGAAGGGGCTTGTGGAGCCTGGCAGGAGTCCTCTGGGGAGCAGGGGGTCCCTGAGCTCCCGGCTGCCACCCTGGGGCCGCGGGAGCAGGGCTGGTCCCTGCCCCACCAGTGCCCTGTGCTCGCCCCGGGGCTGCGGAGGAGCACGAGCGCAGGCAGGAGAAGGGCTCTGAGCAGGCAACGGTGAATGCAAAAGCTGCCTAACAGCTCCCTTCTGAGGCCACGGACTTTGGTGGAGAAAGTGACTTTTATAGAAATAAAGGAGACTTCCTTTTGGGTCAAGTGCTCTGGAAACGCGTAATTTTGAGATGAAAGCCTTTTTACTCGGGTAATACAGATTCACATTGCCTAGAGGAAGTCTGCCTTGTGCCGGGGTATTTTTCCCTCTGGGGGTATTGTGATTACTTTTGAAGATGAATTTTTAACATACAAAGGAGAAGAAGAAAGCTGAGACAAAGAAAGGGCTTTAAAAAATGTCAGGGGTTCTTGCGGTCTCTTTTAATTTGCCAGCATGTCTCTCGTAACACCCCTGTCGGCTGCAGGCCTTGTGCCTCCTCTTCCCTTGGTGACTTGCTCCTTCCCTCTGGCATCAACAATCCCAGTCTCTGGATTTTTTTTTTTTTCCCCTTTTTTTCCTTTCTAGGCCAACCTTTTTGCACCCAGGGCTGCTTGGCAGCGCAGCAGCAGCTCCTGTGTGCTGCACTGGGTGGGGGTCACCTTGTGAGGTGGGCTGGGAGAGATGGCCGAGCGCCCTGAGGGTCTCAGCTAGCAGGGGGCGAGGAGAGACCAGCCCTCAGCCTCGAGCAACGGCAGCAAGCTGCGTGCTGGGAACAAGCCTCCAAATACCCAGCCCTGCTCTGGCTGGCCCCCGCGTGTCCGAGAGCCAGCGGGTTACCACCCTCACTGCGACTGGGGAGAAGAGACGCTCCCCCCGCAGCCCCCTCCGATGTCATGCCCTATGGACTCAAGGTCCCCAAAGCCCGTTCTGGCTTTGGTAAGGCTATGGGAAGCATCCGAGCGCCTCGCTTCTCTGCTTTTTGCTGGTTTCTCCTTCCCCGCCCTGGAGGGACGAGGTGCACGCGGGGCTCTTCTCTGCTGCTGCTTAGTGTGAAATGCTGTAAAACCCAAGCATTGATTTCCCGACCAAAAGTGTCCGTTTGCTCCTTGGTCTGGGGCTTTAATGCCTGCAAATCCATCTTTCACTCCCCAATGGTTTGCTTTAAGATTTTTAAATTAACTGTTGTGCTTCAGAGCTTTGGGAAGGGAGCGGATTCAGTCAAGCCAACATTGCTTCTGCTGGCTCACCGGTGGGTTTTGAACCAGACAGAAACCAGACCGAGCCCACGGGGGCTCTCAAGTCTCAGGCGAGACCTTTCCCTGTGTCTGGCCATGGTATAGGACAACCCTGGTCTACCAGGCTTTGGGAAGCTGTGGGTCTTCCTCCCGTCCTGACAGTGAGCCTGGTTCAGCAGGTCTGCGGATTGTAGTATGTCCTGTCAAAGGATGCCAGAAAAACCTGAAGTTTTTTTTTTTTTTTTTAAAAAAGCAACACCACGTTCCCCTCTGTGCTTCCCATATTTTTGTAGGAATCGCAATGTTTGCTCCCAGTTTTCAAGGCATTGTACGCTGCTGTTCTTCAAGTGCTGTGCAGCTGGTGCAAGCCTTGTAGCTGAAATGCAGCTGCTTCTGTGGAGGAACACAACAGCTCGAGGTAGAAGGGATTGCTGCTGCCCGTGATTGCTCTCCTGCAGAGCCTGCTGTTGGTGGCCTGAGCTGGGGGGCTTGCCTGCGGCTCCTGCCTTGGCCTCTGCCTGCTTCATCATCTTGGGTCGATCGCTGCCGCCGCTTAACCTCGGCTTTCCCCTGGCTAAAGGAGGCGGATGACATGGAAAGCCCTTTCTGAAGACGGGAGCCGGGGTTGCTTTGCCGCCCTGGGAGGTGCAGGTGGAGGTCAGAGTGGAGCGAAGGGGGGGCTGGTGAAGTGCAGGTGACCCCCGGCGCTAATTGTACGCAGCAGATTTATTGGAAGGAGCTGAAGGAAGCGTATCAAGGATGTCTCAGCTATTCAAGTGAGAAATCAAATTAAACTTTGCATCAAATAGTAGAGCTGCTCTGCGCTAGGAGATATGTCAAATTCATTACAGGTTTCTGCACACCAGCCCCCCGGGAGTCCGCGGAGGGAAAAACCAGTGCTCTGCATCGGGGGGCTGTGTTTGCCCGCTCACCTGGCTGTGCTAAGGATGGGGGTGGAGGAAGAGGGGATTATTGCGTTAGCCGTCAGGATCCTGTGTGTGGAGCGGGGAGGGGGACGCTGGCTCCACAGCGATGCTAGTGCCGCGTGGCCCTGGCAGCAAGCCGGGATGCGTCCCTCAGCCTGCGCCGAGGGATGCCGGGTGAGGACTGGGGACAAAAGCCCCAGCGAGCTGGAGGTGTGGGAAACACTCTTCTCCCAGGGAACTGATCTCCCGTTAACAGGCTGGGAGGTGGAGTCCCCTGGGAAGCCTGGGTGTCTGGGAGGCGGATGGGAATAATCTGAAGGAGATCAAAATACCAGTATCACACAGAAGTATGCATTCAGGCTTGCTTCTCATCGGGCACGAGTCCATGCTTGCTCCAGGCAAGGAAAAGATCTGGACAGCTCCCTCCATGGGGACAGATTGTTCGGAGGCTGGATGGAGCACAGGCTTGGCATGAGAGCGCCTGCAGCCCGGAGGAAGCTGCTGGCGCGGTGGCAGGGGCGTCGTCTGCCGGGGATCTGTGACGCCAGGGGAGTTTGGCTGCAAAGTGACTTCCCCGCCCAGCACACCAGAGGCTGCCAGAGCTCCCGGGTGACCAGAGCACGTCCATACCTGCTTCTCACCAGTGGTGGGGCTCGCCGAAGAGCTGGCAGCCATCAGGAGGAGGAGGAGAGGAACACTGAGCTTCATCCACTGCAAGTGCTGAATGCCAGCGTTTTCTCTGCCTCGTCTGCTAAGGCCCGGGCTTGACTAATGCTACCTGATTTGATTTTTTTTCATCCCTCATGCACGTTGTGCATTGCCTTAGAAGCACTCGAGTGCTAGCTTGGTATTTAAGTGCCATTTGCAATACTGGTGCTCTGCTGGCAGGAGAAATTAGTCTGACCCCGGCATGTACAGCTCGTGGTGCTGGAGCAGGGCAACCTGCAGGGGTGAGTCTCCTCGGGTGTCCTGCCTACTGCTAGGTCTGGATCAGGGCTCTCCAGCCAAGAAAACGCCTTTCCTCCCTCCTCTTCTGTTGACTTGTAAGAATTTTTAGGAATTTAAGATGCTAAACCTCAATCAGTCAACACTTATTAACTTCTGAGATGTAATTTATTTACAGTGTTCCCATTCACAGCAGCAAGTGCTGTTAATTGCTGGAGTTTGCTTTCCAGCCTAGGATTTGAGAGACTTGACGAGCCCGTGACGTGGCTGCCAGGCAGGCAGGGCTGGCTCCGGGGGGATCCTGCCAGCCGGGGGTACGAGGAGCTCATCCAGGAGCTGACTCTGCCCCAGGCACCCCAGCTTTTGCTCAGGGCAGTCCCTGTCCTAGGGCAGGGGGACAGGCCAAGGAGCAGGAACGCCCGTCCTCTCTTCATGGCTCTGTTAACCCAACCATCCTGCGGTGCCTTTTGCTGTCTCTGCTCTTCGGCTTGGTTCGTTTGTCCCCAGCGCGATATGGGTGTCCTCATCCTGCCCCAGTGTTGCTGCAAGGCTGAGCAAGCTGCCTTCTGTAGATCTGGAGGCAGAGCTGCAGAAAATCAATGGGGCCGAGAGAAAATGAGGTACTGCGTGCTTGTCCTTCAAGCTGCCAGCGCCGGGGATGGCATCTTTGCAGCGTGATGGCTCAAGGCTGGTTTTTTTTTCCTTCTCTCTCTGGCATAGGCTGTCGCTCAGAGCTGCAGACGTGCTCAGAGCTGAAGCTTTGCTGACATGCGAAGCCCTGTGACTAACTCCTCTGAAGCCGTTTACCTGCGAGAGACCAGCTCCTCCAGGACGAGGTGGGCTGCGGGGCAGAGCTGCCCTCCAGCCCTGTGCTCGGAGTGTCCCGGCAGGGACAGGGGAGACTCCCGCAGCTGCAATCCCCCATCCTGCTTCTTCGCCATTTCTGAGAACCTGTGGCTGCTGGGGCTGGCTTGGGGCAAGGGAGGGGAGCAGCCTCCTGTGTGGTGGGGATGGAGAAGCTCTCCCTCTCCTGTCCATGAACCAGTGGACTGCATCTTGCCGTCTAGACCGGCAGCATCTTTAGGAGAGTCTCTCAGATGGCTCTTTGGGGAAAGAAGTTGGAGATTGATCAATGTACCTAACCACTGGCTTCACCTTGTTATGCTTCCCAAGGACCATTTGGAAAGGGCAAAATTGAGCTGCCCCCCTTCCTCTTGCACAGGGCTGGGGGTCTGCTGGGGTTGCGTGAGTTTGTGTAGGACTGTGACGAGGTCCTTGTCTTGGTTCAGTTCCAGAGGCACTGCTGAAACCCTGACGTTTCATGCAGACTGAGACAAATTATTGCAAAATAGCCTTCTCTTATCTTCTGGCAGGCCCCGTCTCCCTGACCGCGTACCCAGCTCAGCCTGCTAATGAAACAATTGTTCTACACAATGGATTTAGCCATCAGCCATCATCTCTAGTTGAGCTTGATCTATAATGCCTGTTTGTAGGCAGGGGAGGTGTTCAGCGCTCCCGGGAGCGGGTGGTGTGTGAAGTCTGGATTTATTAGCCATCTGGCATGCTGCCGGGCCATTTGTCACCGAGGATCTTGCAGGAAGCGCCTCTGATGCTGCAGTGAACTCCGTGCTGTAGGGAGAGTCAGGATAATTTCTGGGAGCTCTTGGGGGGGAGTCCTGGCTTCATAAGTGCCTAAAACCAGTGAGTTTGGACCACTGCCCACCTGCTGTGATGTTCCTTTTGAACGTCTTGGTCCAGGTATCCGTGAAGAAGCTTGACCTGCTTCTGCCTGGGCTGAGCGTGCCAGGATGCTGCTGGAGGGGCTTCTGGTTTTGTTTCTTAAGCCTGATCTCTTCCTCATGCATTTGGTGACGCCTCGTGATGCGGTGAGCAGGGGCTGCAGGGAATGTGCCTTCTCACTCCACAGCTGACCTGCGGAGCAGGAATCTGGCCCTGGAGCATCGCCTGGCCTTTGCAGGGCTTGTGTTCAGAGGTTGAGCTGGGCAGCTCCAGAAAATGAAACGCAAATGAAATGGGAAGCCAAGGGGCAAAGGGGCTGCAGACAACTTCACTGCTGAACTCTGCTGTCTGGGGGAGAATTGTATTCTGGCTGTTGCTTGTGTTCTTCCTGGCTAGCCTGGGCAATGCGCTGGCAAGATAAAGGCAGGCAATTTCCTCGGCTCGCGCCAAGATCTTATTATGCATTTCCATGAAGCGAAACGGAGGGAGGGAGCAGCCCAAGCCTTCCAGAGCCGAGGTGCTGCAGAGCCGGACAGCACGATAACCCTGCAAGCCTCGGGGAAGCAGGCGGGTGGGCTGAGGAAGGGTTACCCAGCCCCTAGGAAGAGGGTGAACGACTCGGAGCCAGGGTGCTGGCTCTCTACCACCTCCTGAAGATGGTAGAAGAGCAAGGGCTGCGGATGGAGATGAGTTGGCGGGGAGATCAGGTTGGATGTCAGGGTCTAGCAGGTGGGTGGAGGGCAGGGTGTTTGCCTCTTTCTCCCTCTTCTCCCTGGTTTGGGTTGTTATCTGTGCGCACAAGCAACGCGGAGCGTGCTCTCCTGTGAAATGGTGGTGGTGAAGGTGGCTGGTTCTGTCGCCAAGGGGTGACGGGGGAAGTGTCTGTGCTCCCAACCTCCCAGGTTGTTTGCAGAGAGCCTTGGAGATGGCTGGATAAGGTCTTTATCGTTTCTCGGGTAGGGACCTACCCAGCCCTCCCTCCCCACCCTCGCCTCTCCACCGTCCCCGTTCCGCAGGGCTGCACGGTCCCAGCCTCACCCGATCCCACAGCCCTCAGCCCAGTTACGTCCTGACCGCGGTCCCTGCCCTGTCTCCCCAGCCCGAGAGCTGCTTTTGGGCTGGAGGATCCTCTGAAATCACCCAGCGCAGGTAGCCTCAGTCAGGACTTGGTTTCCTGGCCGGGTGCTGCCTGCTCAAGCGAGGGGACGTTTGGTGGCAAAGGGCTGATCACAGACCACGGTTCTGCTGCTTCTTAACGCAGGGGTAGGGAGCCCAGCTGTGAGCATGGGTAGCTAATGAGAAAGCTCCTCCCAAGACCTTTCTACTTTGCAGGAACAAGAGCCTGCGCTGGTAGGGTTGCTTTTAAAACCTCTAACCGCTGTGTTCTTCAGCAGCTTAAGCTACGAGCATAATAAACCCCTGAAATGGAGTCAGGCTCTTAGGATAACAAGAAAGCGCGAGGTTGGAATAAACTGAAATGGGAGGAGCAAGGGGGCTGGTTCCCAGCGGTGCTGAGCCGTTCCCCCCGCCTTGGTGGGACTCCTGCCCGGGGGAACCGGGCCGGCGGGAGGTCTGGGCTTAGCTAATGAGTGAGGGCTGGCCCTGCAATTAGTGTTTTACAGCCACCTCCCCATGGCCTTATTAGAGGGTTAGTCGTTGTGAGCATCGGTCTGATCGGAAATGATTGCGACTGCCCAGAAATCATTAGCGCTTGCCGTGCCGCGAGGACAAGCCCATGGCTCCTGCTGGCCTGCTGTTGGGCGCGCGGCTGCTTGGGGAGGCAGATCGCGTGTACAGGGACGATCCCCGTGGAGCTCGCCGAGGTGCGCGGGCCCGGGTTTTACGCCCGAGCCCGTACTGCGCTGGCTGAGGGCCCCGCTCCATCGCGAGGACACGAGCGGAGTGGCTGGTGCGCGGGTGCTGGGAAGCCGGAGAGGCGAGGGATGCCGGGTTGGGGCAGCGGAGCTGGGAGGTGTCACGGGTCCTGGCTGGCAGGGGAAGGAGAGAACAACCGCTGCTGCGGCTGCTAGCCCGCCTCAGCCCGTGGTGGGAACCTGGAGGGGGTTTCGGGAGCGGCGGGTCCCCCCGCACCCTGGCTGGCCTCGGGCACGGGGGTGCAGAGGCCGCGAGCGCTGGAGCTGCACCTCTGCCCGCGAGCGCGGCGCTGCGTCCTGACCGACAGCCGGCTGGAAGGAGGGTGCCAGCGACTCCTGCCCCTTGTTCAACATGGAGGGAAACGGGGGTGACCACCTCCTCCCTGCCTGCCGGAAGGGCGCAAGCTGCGTGCTCCGTCAAGGCAGGACGCGGGTGGCTCCGCTCCCCGCCGCGCGGGCTCTGGTTGGGCTGCGGGCGGCCTGGCTGGGATCCGGGCTGCCTCGGGGTCGCTGCTCCGTCCTGTCCCGTCCTGCCAGCGCCCCGAGGTGGGACACGGCGCGCGTGCCCAGCGTACCCGCTGCTGCCGCGCCCCTGCCTTCGCCTTGTCCCCCGTCACAAAGAGCCGCGGATGACGGAAGCCGGCGAGGGTGTTGCAAGGCCGGGAAACCCGCCGTGCTTTTAGGGAATGGCGCTGTCTGGAAACTGCCTCGCGCGCTGGAGAAGCCTGGGCTGGCGACAGAAGCGTGCTTTAGGTAAATTGCTTTTGTTGGCTTGTTAGATATATGATTCGTGTCCTCATGCCCGTTGGGGGTGCGTAAAACCAGATCTGAACGGTTTATTCACCAGTGGCGCTCAGTCCCCTCGTGCCGTGCCCTGCTCGTGGCACGTCCCCGCAGCAAGATGGAAGCGAGGTGGGGGGTGCACGGTAGCTTTGCTGTCTGGTGCCCGTCTCCCTCCGCATTGCGCTGGGAGATCAGAAGGGACGCGAGGCTGGAAACGTGTTCGCTCCCCCGCCAGACCCAGGAGACGTCCCTGGCCTCCAGCCCAGCCCTCGGCATCGCGGGGACGGCCAAGGCAGCCCCTTCCCCAGGCACACCCCTGGCAGCAGCCAAGGCACGGCCCCGAATATCCCCTCTCTCCTCCGCACTAATCCCATTCAGACCCTCTCCTCTGCTTCTCCCCGGCGAGGCTGCAGGCGTGAGAGACCGGCTGCTTCGTTTCGGGCTGAATAGATTAGCGCTCGCCCTCAGGAGCAGCTCGCTCGTCTTGCACTCGAGATAAGCGAGGCCGTGTCCTCCTGGCTGTCGGACTCCTCGGCAGCTGGCGGAGCTGTGATTAGCCTCAATTTATGCAGGCTGTTAAACAAACACCTGCAAGGTTCAGGGACAGAGAAGCCAAGTCATTTTTGCAAGCAAATAGTCATGTTGCGTTAAACTGAGAACACTGGCCTTTTTTTTTCTCTTGCGGTGCCTCTCAGAGCTCCGAGACATCTCTAGTCCCTGTGAAATTTGTAGGGGTACGAGCCAGAGAGATTGCTGCGAGCAGCAGTGGCTCTAATACCGTGTGATGTTCTTGTAGTGCTGGGCTGATTGCTGTGGGCACGAGCACCGTTGTGACTTCTGGGCTTGCCGCTATAGCTGACAATTTCTAAACTTGTTCTGCTCTTATTGCTTTCTCTGCTGTTTGCAATTCTCTGTGGCTCACCCCTAATCTCCAGCAATAGACCCGCCGTTATTGCCAGCGGTACGATGGGTAGCATCGCAGGGCACCGCGATGTCGAGATTTATCGGAGTGTTAATAAAAGGGCTTAATGCAGAGAAAAGGAAATCCTGCTCCTCCAGAGAGACCTCGCCAAAGAATCTCATCTAATTAACCTCGGAGGTGATCGCTTACAGCGGTGCTGTGTGCCAGCGAAGGGCCCAAAAATAGTCTCCATCCAAATGCAGCTCGGAGGCAGGCGGCTTTCCCCCTCGGAAAGCCTGACCAGACCTGCAGCTGAGAAGGGCTGGAGCAGAGCAAGGCTGAAGCGGCGTTACGCGTCCAGGAGTTTGACTCAAATTGCGGGGACGGTGTTGCATGTGGATGCATATGTTTTCTCCCAGCGGGACCCGAGCCCTGGAGCAGACCGAAGGGGTTGGTCTGCGAAGGGCAGTGCCATGGCGGCGGGCCTGCCTCGTCTGCCGCCCCGCGGGGTGGTGTACGCTTGTGCGTGGAACTCTTCCTCCCTGGGCTTTTCCTTCCAGTCCTAAGGGATTCTTTCAGTGAAAGCCTTTGCTTGCTTCTTCACAGGTAACTGGAGAAGCCCTGTTCTCCCAGATAAAGGACGTGTCAGTATTACTGGTGCCCACCACTGTAACGCATCCCCTTCCTTGAGGCCACGCGAGATCTGCAGCGACCAAGCAACCCGCTGGTCGCTCCTCCATCCTCCACTCTTGTCTCCACCGTGCCCCAGGATGTTCTTTCTACCCTGTATTTTTTGCAATCAGTTTGCCAAGTCCTTTTCATATAGAGGCGGAAAAAAGAAAGCAGCTCTGCCGTTTACTACGGATACAAGCAACTGGCAGCAGAACTCAAGCCTTCGGCTCCGTGGCCCCGTGAGCGAATACCCTGGCAGAGCGAGGCAGACGCCCGTCCTCCCCGTGTCCGTCTCTGGGAGAACAGGACGGCTTCTCAGGGGAGCTGTGAAGAGTCCCATGGGGTGAATTTGAGGTATGGAGAGTTGCTTTCCACTTAAATTGCGTAAATTGAATATTTTCTCCCTCATTTTTTTTCTAAGGCACTGAGCTTTCCCTTGGCCTCGAGGGAAATGTGCTGGTGTTGGATCCGTTTCCCTCCCAAAGTCCCACAGCAATCCTGCCTATAATTTGGGGTCTTTTATGTAACTAAAAATAGCTGCAGTGTTTGTAGCTCTGCAGTGAGCTGTTCAGTACTCTTACTGTGCTTGCGTTTAGGTTGGTTTGTGGAGGCATATGTGTCTAACACTCCTGCTCCCTCTCAGCAGTATTTCCGACGCTGTTCCTGGGCACAGTCCCTCCTTCCCTGCTCTCTCTCCCTCCTGGGAATAGTGAACAAGCCTACAGCGCCTTGCCTTTCCCTTCCGTGCTGGGCTCCGAGGCTGGGCTCTGCTGTCGTTCCAGCTGCTGTGGGAGCAGCCAGCGTCTTGCTCCTGCTGCCGCTGTACTCTCCAGTTAATTACCCCTTCCTCGCTGTGGGCTTCGCTAGCTTGAAGTGTTACACTTCTTGTACCCTGGGGTAGATCCTAGCCCAGGGTCCCTTGGGACTATTAAATGAACCAAGTTCTTTATTAACCATTACCTACAGAGGAGGTGGATCAGTGACCAGTCTGCTGGCTCCAGGTACCCGTCCCACGTTGGCAAAGCCTCCTCAAAAGGTCCCTTCCTGCGCCCACGGCTTCTCCGATGGATCCAAACACCCCAGCTTCTCCGGACACCTGGTCTCTGCCCTCCATGGGGTTTGTGCAAGGAGCTCATGGCAGGACGAAGCGGGGAGGTCTGGATGGCTCCTCTTGCAGGTGATGGATGTTGTAGCCCAGCTCTGGCAGGTCCTCCCCAGCAGTCAGGGCACGTGCCTGCCGGTCAGGGCTTTCAGCTGTGATTTCTTTGGTTGGCTGGGGTTTTTTTAACGTCCTTATCTTATTCTCCTAATGATGCTTCCTCGTGTTTCACAAGAAGCCCAAAGCATGTGCCATAGTCCTGTGGGAAAGAGGGAAGAGGTGAAGGATGCACACTGATCCTCAGTTCTGCCTCTCCTGCGGGGTGGCCCTTTGCTGGCGTGAAATCCTCTCCTGGCTGGGCTTGAGGAGTTGGGCTGGAGGGGAGCCCCGATACTGCTGGTGTAGATGCACCTTGTGCTGCTCCATCTTCTTGGTGTTCTCAAAGCTGGAGCGTGGCCACAGTTTGAACGAGATGGAAGAGGACCTAAAGCTTTCCCCGGTTCTTGCGATACCAAGAAACTCCGTTTGCTGCCCCTCTGCAGTGCTGGGATTTTCTGATCTTGGCAGCCTTTTGTCCGTCTGAGCGGTCCTTTGCAGCTCCTGTACGGTCACCCCAAGCCTCAGCAGCCATTCCAGCAGAGCCCCAGCTTCTTCTTGTGCACAGGGTCAGCAAAAAGGGTGCGTGCTCTTACCCGATGCTGTGCTGGGGTCTCGTTTCCCAGCAGGGCCAGGGGATGCAGGTAGGGAGCCTGGCTCTGCTCTGGGCACTCTCCCAGCGGGAGCGCATCCCCGGAGCAGTGGTGGCGAAGCTCGGCATGGCAGCAGCTTGGATGGCAGTGGGGTTTGGGTGAGTCGTGGGGGAGGATAGGATCTCTCGGCCGTCCGTTAGTAGGGGTGAGGCTGCTGGAGCAAATACCGGCTGTGCGTGTGCATCTCCGACCTCGCTCGTGCTGCGGTGGGGAACAAAGTCCCTTGTGTTTACCAGCACACGAAGAAAAGATCTAGTTGTCCTCCACGGCTGAACCAAGCCCAGCGGTGAGCCTGGCTCAGCGGGTGGATGCACCCAAAGAGGGCAGTGCCGTGCCACGGTCCTCCCCAGCTTTGCAGAAAGTGGCTTCCCCAGCCCTGGCTCTCTCCTGCAGAGCTGGATGGAAGCACCAAACCTCAAGGATTTCTTGAAGGAAAATCATCCTGGCTCATGATAAGGCTTTTTTTTTTCCTGAGTTGTAGCAATTATTTTAAAAAAGAAACCCTCACCGATAGCTGTCACTGAAATGCCTGTTCTGCCTTCTGACAACCTGCGCTTCTCACTAGCCTCGGCAAAGGCACACATCTGCCAGCGCTGAATCAGATGTGCTTTTCCTCCTGTTTACGTTTCTTTCTCTCCTTGCTGCCTTGACTCCTCATCTGCAACGAAGGCTGCAGGCTCGTCCCGCTGCCGGCGGGTCCCTGAGCTGCGCCGGAGCTGCGCTGGCCCCCGCGTGTGCCCCCAGTTTCCCCTTTGCACCCACCCTAGGTGCTTTCTGCAGGGAAATGCTTCTGGTTTAAATCTTGCTTGTCTGGGGAGAAAACTGGGGAGAAATAGCTATTTATGGGTCTGCGCGCTGCTGTGAGAAGGGGGGCCAGACCCTGTCCCCCTTTGGGAGGGTCGCGTAGGCGTCCCAGGGTGCTGGGAGCTGTGTGTTAACGCAGCGTGCCGGCCCTTCTGCGCTGGGAGAGCGGGGCTTTGCGGGCTGCCCGCAGTGCCTTCCCCTGCGGATCCCTCCGGGCAGGGGAACGGGCCCTTCACCACAGCAAAAGCAGTCCCCGAGATGCGCGGCCCCGGGCACCCCCGCTGCCGCACCGGGGCTGTGCTGGGGGGGTGCTGGCACGACCCTGGCCCCGTAGGCAGGGCTGGTGCGGCCGTCTCCAGATTGTGCCCATGGTGTTTGGGAGGGCGAGTGAGCAGGGAGCGATGGGGAAAGGCCCGCTGCCCCCCCTCTGCCTCGGGATCCATGTGTGGTTTGCTCCGGAGAGCAGGATCCGGCCCCCGCCTGCTGATGGCTTGGCAAGCCTGTTCTGCGGAGAGCTGTCAGGGGGGGGAGCGGGCGTTCCGGGGCTGCTGCTCTGCTCCGGGGGAGGAAAGGCTTCAAACAGCAATTACTGACGTTGCCATTTCCAGAGAAACAGCTCATGGTGTGCCGGACAATGGGCTGCAGGAGGCAAACAGGTTAAAAGCTCTAATTCTGGTAAGATATATTTAGGTGGGCTTTTTTCCTCTCAAAGGAAGGTAGGTTAAAAAGGCTGCGACTCCTTTAAATAGACTTCTCTTTCCTTAACCAGCTAGGAGCTCCATTAGGAGCGCAGGCTGTTCTTTCCACCAGCCAGGACGGCTGTCCTGTGCTCGTGACACCCGCCGACGCAGCTGAGCTTCCTTCCAGGGGCTCCTGCGGTATCTGGAAACCTGTCCTCACGTTAGTAGCAGAGGGGCTGAAATAAAAGGGTCTGTTTTCCCTTGACAGCTATCAAAAGAAGGAAGTTATCTGCTGCTTGCCGGTTATATTATTTATTCTATTAGCCGGAGCATAGCAGCGTAAAAGATAATTTAGTCTGGGTTAATGCAGCACAATGCAAAACTCATTACCAAGCCGGAACCGTGTTGTCCCGCCGCCCTGCGCCTGCTGCATCCCTAGATGCCTGGGCGTCCCTGGTCCCCTCTCACGGCACGGGCTGGGGCATCAGGGCAGCTGTGGACCCGCGGAGGGGAACTGATTTCAGTAAGCCGCGGCTGACGGCAGCCGTCGGCTGTGGCTGCGTGGGAATGAACGTGGAGCTCATTTCCCAGCACCTACTGGCAAGGTTGCCTCCACTGTTGCCTCCTGCTGCCTTCAGTGGCTTCCAGCACCAACGCGAGCGAGCGCTGCTGATGCTGCTATCCTGGAGCCGAAGCTCTCGCTGAACATGGGAAGGCAGGAGCATCTGTCCCCACCACTTCCCTAGTAGCGTGCTGCTGTGAAGGCAAAAAGCCATCTGCCTGCAGAGGTTGAATTCCGCGGTCGGTGATATTTGCTGTCCCGGGAAGAGAAATCGCTGCTATGGGAAGGCAGGCAGAGGGACGTGCGATGGGAGATACCACCTCGTCCTCTGAATTCACTGAAATACGGATCTTCCATATGTTGCTTTCCTCTTGACCATGAGACCAGACCCACGGCTCTTCATGTGATACCAAATCTCCTGACGTGCCCTTCTTGCAGCTGCTGAAAGAGGCTCAAGCTGGGGTGGTGGTCCTGCCTGGATGTCTCCTCCTCCTCCTCCTCAGGTCAGTGTTGCCAGATGGGGTCTGGCCTTCAGGAGGAGCCTCTAGCACCAGGTTCATGCTGATCTGGCTAAGCACCTTGACTCCTGAGGACATTTGCATGACACAGCTGGTTCTAGAACACTTTTACAGAGTACGGTCAGTAATTACGAGCCAGCATTTGCAGAGCAACCCCATACAAACAATTAGCTGGGTTGCTGGCGCTTACCCTGGGACCCGTCTGGGGAATCCCAGACCTGCTGGGGGCTGAGAGGTACCTGCAGCTCGATGGTCTACTCAACTGCTGTGGTGACAGCCAGACCCAGCCCACGGAGTAGCCCCGGCCCTTTGGTATGCCTCTTTCCATGATTTCATCTAAATTCTGCTACCTTTCATTGTCAGAACCTTGTCACGTATCTGGTGATATTAAGTCCAAGAGCATCATGGTTTGGATGTTTATAAACTATAAGGGAAACAGATTTCTTCCTTAATCCTCTGAGCTTTTTTCATTCCTTCATTATGTTAGTTAATACGTTGTTTAAGCTATATGTCAGCTCTTGTTCTTGCTTACTATAGATGAGGCTGGCTTGTCAGCACTTTCGCCTCCTTCCTTTTCCCATCAGCATCTGAGAGCTTGGGTACACGTTACTTCTGCAGCAGCACTTTGATTACCTCTGTCGATGCAGACTGACCGAGACAGCAGTTCAATGAGTACGTTGCTCTTGACAAGCGTTATTTGCCCTGGATAGATCAGGTAGCATATCTTCAGTTGCAGGTAATAGGCTTCCGCGTCATCTGAAGGTTTCCAGGTCTCTGTTTCACCCAAAGGGGCTTCCTTACCTCCCCCACGCTGCGATGCAGAGATGCCTGAGCTAACTCTGAGTGAGGAATTGTGGAGTCCAGAAGCAGCAGGGCTGCTTTAAATGAGGCTCTTGTCCTCTGTAATCATCCCATCTTGAGAAGCGCAAGACATTATCTCAAGCTGCAGGGCTTCTTCTCAGTGTAGGTTGGTCAACATTGGCCTTGCTCTCCAGGAGTTGTCCTGGCAGCGTATGGGCTCTCAGCCCCCGTGGGGGAACACAGAGACACCAGCCCATAGCACACTTCGCTGGCTGTGTGATGCATTATACTTTCCCAGAGCAGCGTTTGCCCCCCGTGTTGGATGCTTTCCGCCCCGCGGGCGCAGGGGCTGGGCTGGGCGGGCTGTGATGCCCAGCATGGTGTGCAGGGGAGCACGGTGCTCCCGGGGTGGTGTTCACAGAGGGCGAGAGGAGCTGACAGAAGCGTTTTCGCATCTGTCGCTTTGGTGTATCTGGGCCTGCCTCCCCGTGCCTACTCATTTTCCCCAATCTCGGTTAACTCCGAGCAGCTGTGTCCGTCCCCCTCTTCCTGAAGCCACGTGCAGCTCCGAGCTCCCCTGCAGGGATGCGATGGTCCCTCTGCCGATGTTCATGCTGGCTCCCTGCTGCGGTGCCTGGCCTGTTCTCCCATCTCTGGTGCTACAAGCTCAGCGCTCCTCTCCCCGTGCTCTCTTAGCCTGCACAGCCTGGTTCCCAAATGCTGCTGGAAAGCTCCCCTTTGGGAGCAGAGCCACCCATGGGTGAGGTGCTGTCAGGCTCTGCCCACGCGCCCGGCTGCGGGGGCTTGATTTGTTTGCTCCGCTCCCCACGAGGGCAGAGCTCGCTGCTGGCAGGCAGAGGCACCTCCTTCCCCCTGCCCGCACGGCCGTGCAAGGGAGGATGAGGAGGCTCCTTCTGCTCCCGTGGCCGGGCGGGAGGTGGCACGGAGGCCCCTGCTCCCCTGTGGCTCAGGCGAGGGCTGCTCCGTGCCGTGAGCTGGCAGGCTGTCCCCAGGCTTTTTGGAGGGGACCTGGAGGCTGCGTCCTCTTTTGCTTCCCAGGAGGGCTCGGCGCAGGCTCCTGCACAGCTGCCCTCCCTTTTGAAGGGTGGGGAGAATTTATTGCTATCATTCGTGTGGCTTCTGTGAAGTTTAACCTGACAAGAAGAGTGCTATAACTGCTTGGGATGTTGTTTGCACCTCTCCCTGCCCCACGAGCCCTGGTGAGGCTCTAACTGCCCTCCGAAACCCCTTCGCCAAATCGCTGCGGGGTCAGAGCAAGCTTTGCCCTGGCAGAAAGGAGCCCGTGGCACGGGGTCCTCTCCCCTTGGCTCCTCTCGGCCGTGGCTGGCACGAATGGTGTTTGTTGGCAGGTATCCCTCCCTGCGTGCTGCCTGCCTCCGGCTTGTTCCCAAGAGGAACGAGCCGCACGTGATGGCTTCTGAGATAAATCCGTCTCCCAGGTGTCAGGACACGCTTCCTGGGCAGAAGCAAAAGAGCTGGAAGTCTGAGCTTCACCTGCGTGCAAGTTGTGCGGGCTTTGCCGGGGCAAGACCTGGCTCCACGCAGCTGCCTGTGGTGCCCGCTTCCCTCCGCCGCGGCTGGAGCTGGAGCAGGGAGGTGGGAGCAAACCTTGGCAAACCCACCGTGCTGTCCTGGGGAACAGCGTGGGGTGGGGAAACGCTTGGGCACGATTCTCCAGCTGTGCCCGCTGGGCTGACAGCCCTTCCCGAGGAGGTGGGGCTGACTGAGCCGGGCTGGAGGGCTGGAGGTGGCACCGTGGCAGGGGAGATGCTGGCTGTCCAAGAGCTGTCCCTGTCCCCCGTGTCCCTGAAGGAATGTGGGACCAGCGGGTTTAAAACCCGGCTCGGGCTCCCCGTGCGCTCCCAGGACCGCGGGCAGCAGGGACGGGCTCTGCCGCCTGCATCAGCAGCCGGATCGGCTCCGGCTGCCGCAGCGTTATCCACCGGCAGTAACGCTGGCAGCCCCGGGGGACAGTGTGGCTCGGGTCCCCAGGGTCCTCGGAGAGAGGCCCTCTGCGAGCCAGGTTAAAGCCGGCTGCCAGGCGTCGGCTTTCTCAGGAGCTCCCTTGGGCTGCGCACCCTTCGGCACGGGAGGCTGAATCCTGTCCCCTGCCCTTCGCGAGGCCGCTCGAGTCCCTGCCTCCGCAGCCCGCAGCAGCGCCCTGCCCCCTGGGTGCACCGGCCCCACCTCGCCGCGCACCGGGAGCTCCCTCTCCGCCCCGTGCCGGGCCGCCGCGGCTGCGCGTCCTCCCAGCCGTCCGCCGCCCCTCGCTCCCTGCCCGTCCTGCCTTGCGGGAGAGCCCAACCTGACCGCCCTGCTCGTTCGATTTGGTTTGGTTCGTGTTACAGTCGGGGATGAAGTCGCAGATACTTCTGTGCAGCGACAGGATCTCGACAGCCGCTCTCCTTTAATAAGATCCCCGGCGTTCGCGGTGCCCGATTGCCTTATCTCCCCTCTGCAGATGTACGTTACCCCCCTCTCTTGCCAGACTGGGAGCAAGCAGCCGAAACGCTGCTACCCAGCCCAGCCTCTAGTAAATGCTACAGCCCCTTCTCTAGCCCATAAATAAAAGGGGAGGTTGGATGCTAAAGCAAGGCGTGAACACAGCATCGCCCACGCTTCTGCAGCGCTCGGGGCCTCCTGGAAGCTGTCTGAGGCAAAGGGGAACGTCCCCAGCCGGAGAAGCGAGTGCCAGAGCGTGTGTCCTGGCTAGAGAGGCCACTGCCAGCAGAGAATGTGGAAAAATAAGTGGAAAGTGGAAGGGGAAGCTGGGAATCAACAGCGCTTCATCCAGTACGGAGCTTGGAAAATGTAGAAATTGTGAAGGGAAGCGAAAAGGTGCGATGAGAAACTTCAGAGGAATTTCTAGCAGTGAGGAGGAGGAACTGATTTTTAGCATATGAAAGAAAAAAGGGGAAAAGAAAAAAAGCTCTTAGCAATGCTACTGGAAGCAGCGCGTGTGGTGGTGTTATCTGTGGAGAAGGGATGTCACCCACGTGATGGTGAACGTGTGCGGATCTGTCTCCGTTCCTGCCGTGGCGGAGGGTCCCGTCAGCAGCGCGCGGGCGGCTCGGGCAGGCGGGTTCCCCCGGCTCCTGCCCTGGGGCTGAGAGGAGCGAGGAGCAGCTCGCTGCTTCGGCGGGAGCCCTGAGAGGCGAGGAGGCGAGCGGCTCTCCAGGCTGGGCTTTTCTGGGAAACGGTCGATGAAGGTTTTGTGGGAGGTTACACAATGATTGACCTTACAGGAATGGGTCTTGTTAAAGCACGGAGCCAGCTTAGCTTGCAGCCCGGTCAAGCTGTATTGCAGATGACATCGCTGCTGTTTAGAAATGTGTACTTTTCTTTGGTCGGAAAGTCTTCGACTGCCTCCTTGCACCCTGGTACAGAAACAGGCCTGGGTCGCAGCTCTGTGCCCCCACAGGGCAGCTCCTCGCCCTAGGCTGAGCTGTTGTACCGGCACCTGTCTGGCTCGCAAAGCCGTTTTGGGTCTGCCGCTGGTGTTCGGGCAGTGCCACCACGTCTCTCTGAACCGGAGGAGCCCCTCGTCCACCGCGGCCCCGGCAGGCTGCCTGCAGCACCCTCGGTGCATGCAGATGAACCCACAGCTAATTGCTTTTAAAATTCCCTGTTGCTATGACGACTCACCAAGCGTGATGCACTCGAGTGCTGTCTCTCCACTCCCGGGTCTTGCATCGCCGCCAGAAAGCTGCGTGTGTACCTCTGTACGTACATCTGCTTTAGTCCAGCGTTCAAAGGAGGTTTATAATCCCCTTGCAGCGTGAGCAGAATCTCTCCTGAGCTGGTGAAGGGTTTACTTAAAAGGCCTGATAAGAAGGTTAAGGAGAGGCCAACAGCCGCTCACCCCGCTGCTGAGCACTTCGACAGCTAAATTTAGCCCCTTGAGTCATTACTGAGTCAGCAAATCGGGGGCAGGAAATCTTGATTTCTCTTTTCTTCCTTTTTCTCAACAGCCACGCAGCCAAGGCAGGCTCCGGGTTGGCTTGGTTTCCCTCCTAACCCAGCACGTTACCTGCCCGCAGTGCTTTCCCCCGGAGCATCCCTGAGCCTGCCCAGAAGGGGTAAGAGCTCCTTCCTCCGACACCTGCCATGGCGAGCGGCCTGTCCGCAGGCAAGCAGCATCGTTTGCCTCCGTTAGTGGTCTGAGGCGTGGACAGCTGTCTGGTTAGCGTTGTCTCTTGCTGGGTAAGCACTGGTCGGGGCTGCGGGCAGGTAGAGCATCCCCAGAGCTGCTTGGAAACACGGCAATGAGTGAAGGTCCATCCAGATGCTCTTCTCCCAGCATGGTGCACGAGAGTGCTGCAGCACGGCTAGTAGCAGCAGAAGAGCTCCGAAAAACCCACGTGAGTGTTAAAATAAGCAACGTCAGCAGATCCAGATTTGCTGGACCTCCAGAGCTGCTCTGTGCGATGCCCAAGCCTCCTCCAGACCGGCCTGTCCCTGTGCAACATCCAGCCCCCTCCCGAGGAGGGGCAGGCTCCGAGCTCCCCGGGAGGCTGCGATGGAGCAGGATCGGCCAGCGCCCAGCGCTGTGCCTGGCGGAGACCCTCTCCCGGGACGGAGCAGGCCGGCAGGCTGTCCAGGCTGCTTCTCCCAGCCTCCGGAAAGTAAATCCTGGGAGCGGAGTCCCCGCTGCTAGCTGATGGTATCAGTTTGTATTAGATCCCACTGAGTGTGTTTTACATAATTTGTTTCCCAGAATGAAATGTTTTACAAATGCAGCATTTAATCACCTTGTAAAGGGGATGAAAAACTGTCTCCACCCCTGGGGCTGGGAAGTAGCTCAGAGGGAAGCCAGAAAAGAGACCACCCGCTCTCCCCAGCCTGCTAGCGGGGCTGGAGAGCCCAGGCGAGCTGGTGTTTGCGCTTAAGACAGCGAGGGGGTGGACAGGAGAGCTCAGAGGGTCGAAAAGCCCATGCGGAAAGCACCAGGCCTGGCGATGTCGGGTGGCGCTGAGCCCCAGCGATCTGCCCGGCGCTGGAGCTGCTCCCCCGCCGGCTCTGCTTGCCCTGCCAGGGGCCGCGATGCCTGGCTGAAGGAGGGAGGAGGGGGCGCGGGCGCTGCGCCTCCAAAGCCTCTGCCAGCCACCTCTGTTGCAGCTCCTGAAGCACAGCTCTTCCTCGGGGCCCTGCTGCTCCCCTCACTTCTGTTTTTAGTGGAGACACCCCAAAACCTGGCAACAGCAGTCTCTTCAACGAGATGAACGCAAGCAAACCTGTGTCGGGAGCGGTGCCAGGAACTGCGCTGGCCTCTGCAGGAGAAGGCAGCACCGCCAGGCTCCGCACAGGACCTGCCCCCCCTCGAGGCAGAGGTGCCTCAGCTTTGCTGAAGGCTTGCTGGTGAGCCACGCTTCTTCCCGGCCCCTGGAGGTAAATCAGTGCCTTGTTGGACAGCGAAGGGCACAGTGAGCGATGGGTGCTCCCTGCCCTGTTCCGGGTGTTTGCACGGTGACGATGGGTGCTGGGCTCGGGGGCTGCCAACCTCACTGTCTTTTTCTTTTTTTTTTAATTCACGGTAAGCGAAGGATGAAAAAATCAGAGTAATGGCCAAGGAGACAGCATCCACTTGACTTCTCTTGCCCATGGCGGGAGCAATTAATCTAGGTAAGGCATCGCAGCGGGGCGAGACCACAAGGTTAGGCAGCCCGAAGCCCGTGCACTCCGGGAGCCGAGGATGATGCTGGCCCCGCAGCCGCAAGGTGTGTTCCCCCTCCCTCCCCCTGCCTTGCCTTTGATCCGCTGCCGGGGGCGGAATATTGTTCCCCATTGGGAGCCGGTTCAACCCAGGCCGGCGGAGCAGCGGGAGCCCCGCGTAACTAATGAGATGTTTGCTGCTCGCTGGCTGACGCGGCGGCAGGTACCCTGTGCTGCTGAGACCTGCGCTGACAAACCGAGCCTCCCGGAGACGGAGCGGCTTCCCTCTGCCCCGGGCCTGTCGTCTGCTCCCTCTTATCTAACGGGATCTCTCCTCCGCGCGCGGCGTCAGCCTCCTCTGGAGCGTAACAACCACCGAGCTCTGGTCCTGCCGACGAGCGGTGCAAAGCGAGGGCGGGTCTGGCTGTTGGTGGTCTCCGCTCTGAGGTCGGAGCGGGGCAGTGGTCTGCAGGAGGCAAAGGGCACGGCTGCCGCCTTCGTGGGGAGGGTCTGAGCCTCGCTCCGCGGCGCCGGCAGGCGTCAGGGCAGAACCACCCTGCGCCGGGCCAGCGAGCCCCTCGTTTGGCCGTGGCTGCTTGGTGCCGAAGATAACGGGCAGCTTGGGAGGACGTCTTTTGTTGGTAGCTGGTGATGCCTGTTTACTGAAGGCTGCTGAATAGGGAAGAGAACAAGGTCTTGGCCTCCCCGCCTGGGAGCACGACCTTCTGCCCCACCGACACGTGCCGCTGGCGGGTGTCTGAGTAATGACATCCCGGGGAAGACGCTGTCTGCAGCATCTGAGAAGCCACAGAGGGTGGGCGATGTGGTGCAGACTGCACAGAGGGCATGGGTGTCTGCCTCTCCCCCGTTATTTATTGTGCCATAAAATCCAAGGTAACGTACATCAATAAATGCCGCAAAGGGTTTCACGCGTGTCAGCCGTGCGTATGTGATGGAGCAGGCGCTCTTTCAAGACAAGGGGCTCCGCGAGCGGAGGCTGGTGTGATTGATAGGGCAGCCTTCAGCTGCCTGCGCCTTCCCTGGGCTGTAACGCGGAGCCGCTTCCCCAGAGCGCCCCGTCACCGGGGGGAAGGCAGGGTCCCCCTCGGCGGTGGGGTCCCACCTGCGTGGGTACCCGCTGTGAGGGGGTTTGCGGGCTCTGGGCTCAGCGGGCTGCGTCAGCTCGCTCGCCTGCGTGTGACGACGGCCGACACACGGCGGCAGGGTGGGATGCCTGGGGAGAGAGGGAGCGCTGGGGGGTGCTCGGAGGAGCCGAGGCTCCCGCTGGCTGACTTCCCCAGGGCAGAAGACGTGTGCCATTGTGCTCTGTGCGTGCGTGTGCATCTGACAGCTCCCGAACCCCTGGGATGGTCCCAGCCGTGGGTGACAGCAGAGCTGTCACCGGTGCTGACGGGAGATGTTCCTGCAGGGAGGGGTTCCTGCGCGTCCTGTGAAACGTGCGGCCGGGCGGGAGAGGGGGGCGGTGAGCATCGCTGCGGAGGGACAAGCCAGCATGCACGCGCCCCCGGGACATGCCGGAACGAGGGCTTAGGCGTGTGTGGCCCACTCGTGGGTGAAAGCTTTGGCAGGCGGTGACAACTTAGACGTCAAACTTGGGTGAACCAGGAGACATAAATCCCGGTGTTTGGGATTAGCGTAGGTAATTTGTTTTAAAGACAGTCAAATCCCTTTCCTGTCGGTGCCTGCTTGTCAGAGGAGACCTTCCTCATCTCCAGGAGAGTTACTGCAGCGGAACAGATCCGGCCCTCTCTGGGGGGACGGTCTCTGGAGTTGCTAACCACTGGGTTTGGGGACTTTTTCCCCCAAGACTTGTGGGTGATTGCTTCCTCCTCCTCCTCCTCCCTTTTGTCTTTCTGCGACATCACGGGGTTGGGAAGGACCATCTGCTGATTTGATTAATGGCCCTTTTCTGAAAAAGCAACAGAGACAAATGTCCTCCTGAACGCAGCAAAGAGAAATGGAGAAACGGGCTGGCTAATTTTCAGCCATTATTTTGGAACCCAAACTCCTTCCCAGTATCAATCTAGCTACTATTTCAAAAACTAATTAATCTTCACTCAGGCAGCTCTAAGGGACCTGTGTTTAGATAATTAACAGTCCATGGATTATGAAAAGTCTTGCTTGTGGATCCTACTACAGTGCTTGCCTTCGAGAACACTCCTGCTATCATCCTGCTTACCAACTCCTTTCATCAATCCGTCTTTTTTTGACAATTAAGAGCAAATAATTAGCCATGATGGATTTTGCTTGCTTTCTTGCAGCTCAGTTCCATTTTTTTTGGTCCTTAAATGTTCTTCATCTGGGCAATTTCTGTGGTGGTTTTGCAGCTAATTACAGCCAAGCAGGGCAAGTCACCGCTGTTACCAGGAGGATCTGGAGAAAGGTTCTATTTGGCTTACGGAGAAGCTGGGCAGTAAGGTATGAGAAAGGAGATCCTAGAAGGGTAGGAATGGGATATTTTGTTTTCCCCTCTCCGGTCTTGCATGACGCCACATGAACTTACCCCACGTACTGCTGTGCCGGGGCTGGGCTGGACCCCTCCCCGGGGAGTCTCATCCTGGCCTCTCGCTTGCTGCCGCAGCTTTGAGCCTCTGGCTGCGCTGGACGGCGAGCCACCCCTGCGCTGTCAGGGCCGTGGAGAGCTCTGCGCAGCGAAGGAAAAGCGATGGGGTAGCATAGGCCCAGAGGCAGCAGTGGAGCAGGTCTGCATCCCGTGCGGACCCCCAGCAGCTCCCGTCCGTGCCCTGCGTGTCGCTGGCTGCGGGGAAGCGAACGTGGGCTGGCAGCGCTGGCGGAGCGATGCCGTGCTTAATGAGCTTGAACGGCAGCCGCAGATGAGGGCACCCTGCCCGCTGCATCCACTGAGCGCCGCAACGCCTCGTGGAGCAGCCCAGAGTTTGCTCTTCTTCTGCTGAGGGCGAAGGAGCCGGAGCGGTGAGAGCTTGGCCTTTCAACCCTTCTCTCAATGAGGTGATTTTGAGGTTTTCCTTTTTTAGTCTTAACTTGGGGCCAAACTCTGCTAGGTTCAAGGCCAGCTTTACCTGGCGGAGGGCTAGGACAGCACCAAGGACATGGTGTGGCTTGTACGGGGGACCTCGGGGCACGACACAGGGAGGGGGAAACCTGGGAGCAAAGCTGCTCTGGCTGCTGCCATTCTCGTTAGCTCTGGCTGAGCCTGTGGCACGTGAATTGCTCCGGAGAAGCAGCCCTGCAGAAGCAGCCCTGCAGAAGCAGCCCTGCAGAAGCAGCACTTTATCACCTTGAAGGAAATCATGAAACCTTCCCTCTGCTTGAGTGACCGAGAGGGGAAAAGATGCACAGAGAGGAGATGCTGGCAGTTCCCTGCGATGTTAAATGGGAATCGGAGCGGTGGCTCTAACTGGTGCCAGCGCGGGCAGCACGAGGGAGGAACAGACTTTGGGATAAATCCTTGCAGTCCTTCCCATCTGGGACACGAGTTGAGCTGCGCTGCAAACGCGTCGGGGGCACTGGAGGACACGCTCAAACTCAGCTTGATGTAGAGCAGCTCTCAGTTTTCCATCAGTCGTTCACTGGGGTTTCAGCTCCTTAAGTGTTAGTGATGTCTTAAATATAGGCTTGACTTGCAAGCTTAATGTCCGTGGGTGTATAAAGAGCCAACATCTCCCTCTCCTAACAAGACTTGGAGCTGTGTTTCCTGGGATCCCGAGCTATTGAGGGACCGTTCTTGGTGCCCTTGCGAAACCTGATGCTGTCCCCATGCCAGCACGGGGAGATCTCCAACCGAACCTCCCCATCTTGGGGCCAGTGCATTGAAGGAAGCAGAGAGGATTCTAGATTTAGGATTTAAGATTTTATCTCCCATCCCGTGGTGCCTACAAGCAGGATGGGAGATGGATGTGGCCGCAGCCGCCCACATTTGGGCTCTCCAGAGCCGATGGGTGTCTGGAAGAGTCCTGCAAGCTTGGCTAGGCAGGAGAGGGCCTGTGGTCACGCGTCACTAGCGCCATTGCTGCGACCAGATCCTGGCTTGGGGAGGCTTGGGTGCAAGTTTTACCTTCTGACGTGGGGTTTGTACGTGTCCTACGCTACCTGGCAGGGTGTGCCCACCCATGTGCCCCCGGCCACGCGTGTCCGGCAGGGTGGGATGCAGGGGGAGGCAGGAAATCTGCACCCAGAGCAAAGCCCCAGACGCCCGCCCCATGCCCAGGAGGGGGCACGGGTGGGTCCTCCGGGCTTTTGTAGTTTGTATCAATATTCCCTCAATTTTGGAGGGGAGGAAGACGAGGAGGAGAGGAAATGCTTCCCATTATAAGGACAGGGTTTAATGGCACCTTCCCTGGCTGGGGCAGAGCGAGGGGCCAAACCGCCCCTGAGCCCATCTCATCTCTGGGCTGGAGCGGCGTAAAGAGATTCGTCAGGTTGCTCTGGCTTTAAGTAGCTAGGCGTGGATTCAGGCTCCAGCAGAAAGAAATACTTCCTGACGAGCTGCTTACTTTTTCAGACAGATGATGTTTGTGTCCGATAAATCTCCGCAAGCAGAACTCCTTGGTCTAGCAGTTTGACTCCTAATTAAATATTTACCAAGGTGGCACCTCGCGCTGCCTCAAGAAATACCGTCCTTTCGCCTCCGCCTGGCTCTCGCCTCTTTTGCAATGCCGCAGCTTAAGGAGAGCCGTTTAAAGACTCGGCTCCAATGAAACGGGGAAAAGCAATTCTCTCTCCACCTTTCCACCCTCTCTCCATTTCCCCCCTCTGTGAATAAAGTTTGCTCTGGAGGCCCTGGAGCTCCGGCTTCTCGGAAGGCAAAGGGCTCTCGCAGGAGGGCTGGAACCCTCCCCGCCAGGTGGGATGCCATCTCCTGTCAACAGCAATCGAAGGGGACAGCCACCCCGGGAGGGGAGAGCAGCGGCTGATGGAAGTGTCACCCCAGGCACCCGCAGGCGCAGGGGGAGAGATGGAGGGGGGGCAGGCTGGGGGGCTGCTGTGTGGGGTCACCCCAGGCACCCGCAGGCGCAGGGGGAGAGATGGGGGGGGGGCAGGCTGGGGGGCTGCTGTGTGGGGTCACCCCAGGCACCCGCAGGCGCGGGGGGAGAGATGGGGGGGGGGCAGGCTGGGGGGCTGCTGTGTGGGGTCACCCCAGGCACCCGCAGGCGCAGGGGGAGAGATGGGGGGGGGGCAGGCTGGGGGGCTGCTGTGTGGGGTCACCCCAGGCACCCGCAGGCGCAGGGGGAGAGATGGGGGGGGGCAGGCTGGGGGGCTGCTTTGTGGGGTCACCCCAGGCACCCGCAGGCACGGGGGGGAGAGATGGAGAGGGGAGGGGGGGGGCCGGGCTGGGGGGCTGCTGTGTGGGGTCACCCCAGGCACCCGCAGGCGCAGGGGGAGAGATGGGGGGGGGCGGGCTGGGGGCTGCTGTGTGGGGTCACCCCAGGCACCCGCAGGCGCAGGGGGAGAGATGGGGGGGGGGGGCGGGCTGGGGGGTGCTGTGTGGGGTCACCCCAGGCACCCGCAGGCGCAGGGGGAGAGATGGGGGGGGGGCGGGCTGGGGGGTGCTGTGTGGGGTCACCAGTCACGCAGGGGTGGCTGTCCGGGGTGGCTGCATCGTTCAGAGAGGCTGAGCTTTTGGGGAAAGGGGTTTGGTTTATCCTGATTTTAAGTATTTACTACAATATACTCTTTTGGGTGGACCAAGCCTCTTCACCTCTCTTGGGGCAGGGGAGAAATGATCTCTGGTTTGAACCAACCTGAACTGAAGCAGAACCAGGTGAAGCTGACACGGGGCCCCCATGTCTCGTGCGAGGGACCCGGGGTCGCCCACTGCCCTCCTCCCGCCGCAGGCAGCAGCAGCCCCTGTGCTGCCGCTGACCTTTGGGTGAGGCTGTGCGGGGCGGAAAGGGCTGGCCCGCCCCGTTGCCACGGGGATCCTCTGCATCTGCTAAGTGTCCTTGGGTCCCCCCGGCCCTCCATCCCGCACCTCCCACCCATCTGCCCAGCCAGCACAAAGCTGGCCAGCCCCCGCTCCTGCATAATCCCCTGGGTGACACCACCTGCAAACCAAGGGCTCTCCCCATCCTCCTGCTCTCGGGGTTCCTTCACGTAGATAAAAATCGCAACTGGTGGCTGCAGAGCCCCTGCACCCCCGGCCCCACGCACACGTGCACCCCCTGCCTTTGCTTTGCAGCAGGGCTGTAAGGAGGTGGCGCATCCCCCTCGCCCTGCTTCCCGCGCTGGCCTGGGTTTATCTCCTTCCAATTAAATAAGTGCAGATAGTGGGTTTAATAAGGCCCTGCCTATGAAAGATTACTAATGATTTCATTTCCAACATGCCATGAATTATGAGGCAGCCTGCAAAACAAAGCAGAGTGGGGACAGGCTTGGCAGCTGATTTCTGTCCCCCATGTCCCCCACGCTGCCACCGCTGCTAGCCGGGCCCCTAATTGCTCCCTCTGCCTGATTGCATTTCGCTGGGGGTTGTGCTTCATTCGCAGCTCTCGCCTGGCACTCGGCTGTTGCCGCTTCTCTCTCCGTCCCCCCCACCTTCTTCAAGTTTGTTAATGAAAACCTTATCTGTCTCTGCAGATAATGCCAGAAATAATTAGTACTCAGCGAGGTCTGTCAGGCTCCTCTCCCCTCCCACCCTCCTGCCCTGATCTCCTTCCTATTTGCAGTTTCCTGGGTGCTTGGTTAGTGCTGGGCATGGTTTTGGGGGGGTTTTTTAGACCTTTCTTGCTGCATCCGCGATCCCTGCTTAAAATCATCCAAGTTTTCCTTGCTCAGGGCAAGCCTGGTGCACGTGGGGAACTGCAGCCAGGTACGTCGGATGGGTTCGGGCTCAAGGGACCTGGCCGGGGTGCAGGTCCCCCTGGTCCCATCCCTGCTGGAAAGCAAGGGGCAGCCCCACGTTTGCACTGGGGGCCTGTCCCAGCAATTCTCGAGCTCCTTTTTTTTTATTACGTTTATATTCGTTGTCTCTTGGCTTAAATCTTTCAGCCTGATAAAGGACGACAGCGCTTCTCGAGTGCCTGGGATGGCATAAATAATTCCAGTGCTGAGAGAGAGATTTACAGTGATATAAATGTCAGGAGTGAGCCCAGTTTGTATTAATGGCCTTATTAGTTATGTTGCTGTAAAATACTGATACTCCAGTTGTTAAGCAGCCATGGTTTTGCTCCGCAGCATTAATTCAATAAATTGGGGCTTTCTGATATAAATCTTCAAGTCTGCTGAACCCCATTAGAAAATCCTTCATGATATGTCAGAGATCTTCAAATGGCTTTGACTGAGATAGACCTGGGAATAAAAAAGCTGTTTGGGGTGCAAGTATGGGGCAAAGACGGGGAGCGCCGCACCTCCGTGCCTGCCTCCCCGTGGGCTGGGGCTGCTGCGGGACGTGGCGGGTGTTGCACAGGCGCCCCGGCCACAGCAGCTCCGGCCCTGCCCAGAGCCACCCCAGCCGCTGGAGGTCTCCTGGCCGTGGAGAGGGGAGGGACTCCGGGTGGGCTTGGGGTTTTCAGCTGCTGGCTACAGAAACCACATCTCAATCTGCACCCCAGAGGTCGGGTCTGGACGTCTCCCACGAGCCGGGGGTCGACCTGGCTCCGTCCCCAAGCTCCGGCTCGCCAAGGCTTTGAGAGCAGGCTGCAGCCTGGCTCTGGTCTCCGGAGGAGGGGGAAAGGGAGAGAAGGCCGGTGCTTGGCTGGGGCTGGGAGGGTGAAACTGTGTCTAGAGGGAGAAGATGCCCACAGCGCTGCTCTCGTCCCTCTCTGTGCCCCCCTATAGTGTCCCCGTCACCGCCTCTGCTTCGCTGCTGTCACCTCCTTCAGCGCATCAGTCCCGAGGTGAGCTGACAGCCGGGACATCTCTCCTTGTCTGACCCGCAGCCCCCACGGTGTCCGTCCTTACCCCCTCCCAGCGGGCTGCCATCCTCCTCCCAGCCCCATGCTGCTGTGGGTGCCAGCGCTGTCCCCGTCACGTCTGCCCCTTCCCCTCGTGCCGGAGCCGCTGCCTCTGCCACGGCTCTTCTGCAACTCTGCAAACTTTCCACCAGCGATCTGCCAAGTGCGCGGGGAAGGAGGGAGGAAGGGGGAGGGGGAAGCACCACGATAATTGAAAATAAATGATGCATTATATGAAATAAATGTTCTGGTGCAGCCGACTTGCTGCGGCTGCTTATTTATTTATTTTTCGTTTGGAGGTGCCTGGGAAAAGCGGGGTTTGAAGTAAAGGAACGGCACCCCTGGGCAGGGGGGGCTGCGAGGCTTTCACCCGTGGCCTGGGGAGCACCCTGCACCCCGCAGCGACGGCCGCTGGAGCGGGACGGCATTGCCAGATGGGAGTCCGGAGCAAGAAAGGCAGCCGTTCTGGGCTGTGCTGGACGTCCGAGGGCTCAGTGCCCAGCCATGACGTGTAAGAACGGGACAGGGGAATCGCAGGGGACCTCCAGAGCCTCTTCTCTGCTTGCCACTTCGCGTTTGAGGATGTCCCAGCTCTGACGTGGTGTCCCTATATTTAATGGCCATCCTCAGGCTACACACGTGCCTCACTCCCGAGCCTCCTGCCCCAGGACCTGCCTGACCGCCAGCTTTGTCCCCCCCATAACCTGTCCTCTACGGGGCCAACCACACGTTGCCTTGGTGGGCACTTGGGTTGGCCAACGGCGAGCAGAGCTCTGCTGCTCCCCTGCCTGAGCACACCCCTGTTACCACACGTAAACAGACCCTCTGCCCGAGCTGCGTTTTCTCTGAAATGTTCCTCTGGTGAGGATTAACTCCTGGCACTGCTATTTGTTATGGGAAGAGGCTGCATTTTTCTGGGAGGTGTTGGATTTAACCGGGAACATGAAGCTTTCTCCTGCCTTGGGTCCCCCACATCACTGACTGACCATGTCACGGTTCTTATGCCTTGGTAAGACTTATCCTGGATTATTATTTAGCTACTAATTAATCTTGAGAGTGATGTAAAGGCTTTGAACTGCTGTTTGAAGACTGAGTGGATGATTTCTGCTCTTGTCAAAGAAAGAGGGATTTGGGGGTAAGATCCCAGCTCTGAATGACATTACGTTGCTCTCCCCGGGCAGGTGGGACCGGCTCCTGCCTCCCTCTCCTGCCAGCGCCTGTGGGCCCCTGCGAGACAAATCCCCTCGGAAGCGGGAAGCAAGTGGTGCTTGGGAGGGATGCTGGCCGAGATGACGTCCGGCTGGGGACTGGATGCTCCCTGTCCGAACAGTTGGACGCCAACGGGGGGCTCCCCACAGGGTCTGCGAGGTTTGGGGTTAACAGCCCGGCCCTGTTTTCCCTGGGCGTTCTCCCCTAACAGATCTTGTTTGCTTACAGACGCAGCACAGCGCTGAGCGACAGCTCAGACGTCTCATTAATCACCGCTGACGACGGTTGTGTGGCGTCTGGCGGAGCTGTGACGCCAAGGTCCCGACCACTGCCACTTCCCCAGCCGGGGATATTTTGCAGACGAGTGGCGCTGGTCCCCGAAAAGTCCAGCCGAAAACTGGGAAGAAACTGCGTCTCCTCGGGGTCAAAGCCCACGGAAGATGCTCTTTCTCCATGCCAGCTTCTTGTTCCTGCCCGCAGGGCACGCAGTGGATTATGGTTAACCCTTGCGAACCTGCATCTTTTTAAAATACATTTTTTCCTTCTTCGTGCTCTTCGGGCTCAAGAGTGGCTCCGTGGAGGGCTGGTGGGTTTGTCTGCTGCTGCATTGATTTGGCAAAGGCTGGCGATGAAAGCGGCCTCCAGCTGAGACTGTAGAGGTTTTTTGGCTTGAGTTTTCCCAAATTCTGTCCATCACAAAGTCAACAAACACCACCGGCCAGGAGCAGCTTGAAGCTGGAGACGGTTGGCAGAGGGGTTGAGCATCGATCGCTGGCTGCTGGGCGAGACCCGACCAAAACCCCACTGGTGTCAGGAGGCAACTCCATCCCTCCAGCTTCCGAAGGTTGGGCTGGGAAGAAAAACCAGCCTGGAAAGAAAAACCAGAGCCTGCTTAGAAAGCAATCGTTTGACATTGTGCCGTTAGACTTCAGACGCCCATCATCGCCAGTAATGACCCCGAGCGGAAAGCCTGGTGGACCTCAGCCCATTTCGGTCTAAATCTGAGCTGGTTTTGTGATGCCCTGAGAACGGCGACGTCCATCACTGCCTGGGGGTGCAGGGAGGGGAGGGGAGGTTAAACTCCTCTGCCTCACCCTCCGCCGCTCCCCCGCCACCGCTTTATCTCTCCAGAAGCTGCATTCGAGTACAATTCACTTTGTTATTAATTTCTTTTACACAGAGGTTTTTAAAGTGCCTGGGAACAGGGGCTCGTGTCACGGAGACACTTTACAGCCCAGCAGCTGTAATGCTTAAGTGCTGTTTAAATAGCCAGCTCCTCTGAAAGCAAAGGCAAAGAGCTGAAAGCTCGCCAGAGCAGCAGCCGCGTGTGCCTTCTGAAGAGGCCCTGCGGAGATGGCTTTGGGGAGCAGGGCTTCTTCCCCAGCAGCTGCCTGGGTCGGATCGGGGATGGGATCGCGTCGCCCTTGCACCCCCTTGGAGCTCTGCTGCCCTGGGGCCTCGGTGCACCCCGGGGACGGTCCGGCTCGCCGACACGGGCAGATCAGGGCTGGGTGGCTGTGGCCCACGGGTGTCCTTTCACCAGGCGACCTGTCTTAATGAGACTAGGTTCCTCAACGCTCCTGCCCGCTGCACCCCTGTGGTGGTCCTTCCTTGGCCGCGTGGGTCCCCCGTGCCTGCGATCCCCAGGGGAGCCCCCACACAGGGCGGGAGCCACGAGGCCGCATCCCGAGCCGGAGGAAGGCTGGTGGAGGGGCCGGCAGCCTGGGGACCGCCTGGGCGGGGATGCTGCAGGTACCCCGAGGTGCCACCATCACGCCCTGGCCCGTCCTGCCACGGCATGTGTGGCTCTGGGGAAGCAGATGCGCTGGGACCTTTCACGTGGGTCTTATTTGCTTTTAATCTGGTAGCTAAATTATGTTCTTCCCAAATGTAATAAATGAGAGGTTTAATCAAACCCAGCCAGCCAGCACTGATGAAATCTTGGTGGCAGAGGAAAATATTGCATTTTTGTTTGTTTCTCTCCCCCTACGCTCCCCTGGAGACGTCCCGGTTCTCGCGGGGGCTCCTCGAGCTCAGCGGCACGGGAGGGCGAGGGCTTTGCCCTGCTGTTAACCGCGGCACCGCGCCGTACGTGGGGCCATCGTGGTGGGACCGCTGCCAGCCCAGCTGCTCCCAGCCCCCTCCTTGGCCAGGCGTCCGGGTGGCAGCGGTGGGACCGTCCTCCTGCTACCCCTCTCCTCAACCCTTTTCTTTTCAGGAAGAGGGTCTCCCTCGGTACCCCCATCCCAGGAGCTCAAGCCCTCCATCCCGGGTTTCCTACACCCACGATGGTGCCAGGATCCTACGGCATCTCCAGGTCCTAAGTCGGTGGTGGGGAAGCTGAGCATCTCCCCAGGCTGGAAACAGCCGTGGGCAAGGGCGTGAGTGGGGATAACGCCACCGGGCTTCATTGGCTCTGAATTAGGGGGGGCAAAGCACTCCCTGACGTCCAGCCGGTCGACGTGGCTGGGAACTCCGCATTTTCCCTGCGCATCAGAGCCCTCGACCCCACCGGATCCTGGCGCAGGGCCAGCTGCTCCCGAGACGTGGCTCCGCTGCCACCTTGCTCCAGATGGCTTTTCTCACTTGAGGCTCTTCCAGAAATAGCTTGCGTACACCGAGCAGCCGGCTCTGCAAATAGCTCGCCTCCTGAAACGGCGTCGGAGCATCGTCCCCCATGTCCCTTCCATGCTCCTGAGCACCTCGGCGCTGGCTCCAGCGTGTAGAAACCTTCCGCTTCCCCTGGGACACTTCTGCTGGCTGGGAAAACGGGGATGTGCCGGGGTCCTCTGTGTCCAGGCGGTCGTGTCCCGCATCAGAGGATCCCCAGCTTTGCCATGGGAGCTGACCGGTGGCTCACTTGGCCATGTAAGTCCCACGTCCTCACAGGGAAGGATGGCTGGTGGCTTCCAGGAGCAGGGCAGGTGGCCCAGGGGATACAGCACGTGGCCCTGCTGCCGCGGTGGCCGGGCACTGTTGTCCCCAGCTGCAGCACTCTGCTTCATGTCCCTTCTTATGTGTTTATGCCAATGTAAAGGCAGGGAATGCAATTTTTTTATGTAAGTTTAACTGACTTATTAATAGTCTGTAATGCCAGTAATAGCTTATCTATAAATCTGGTCTTAAGAATTTATAGGGCAAATATTCCAGCGCTGTATTAAAGACACAACTCATAAATGTCCGTAAGCACCAGCCCGGCGGCTTCGGCAGCAGGAGACGGTTATCCCAGCGGAGGGAGAGGCGGCAAGCTCATCCCAGTGGCTTCCACCCGCAGCCTCGAAAATCTTTGGGAAGCAAGTTATTTTAGGGACTGTCCCCTCCAGCCAGGAGGTGCCTGTGGCCTCCTGCTCCGTGCTGTGCGGGCACCGCGCCCAGGGTGGGTGTCAGCACCATCCAGATCCCGAAGTGCTGCTCCCGTCCCTGCGGGCTCCCGGCCCCACCAGCACCCTCCCCAGGGACCCCCGCAATCTGCCATCGCCTCGTCCCCAGCCCAGGGTGACAGTATTTACCGCTGAAGTGCGCCGAGTGTAATTGCTAATCAGATACAGGCAATCAATTCATCCCCCCGCCGCCGCCTCGGGGAGGGGCTGCCTTTCTGCTGAAGGTGACTCCTGCAGGAATTCAGATTTAAAAATAAAGGCGATAGTCATCAGAAGTTCATTAAATTAGCATCAGGCTCATTTGCACTCGGCGGGGGGACGGGGCGGAGGGCGCGGGCGCCCGTCCCTGCCTGCCTCCCCTCTCCTCGGCCCCGGGTGTCCGCAGGAGATGCCTCCAGCGGGAGGAGGCTCCCAGCGCCGGGAGCCCTCCCTGATTTACTCCTCCTGTCCCGGGGCTGCTGCAGTCATGAGTCAACAGTGCGGTATATTTAAATGCAAACCACCATTATCCTTCATTAAAAGCTCGGTCATCGCCCAGACGGCACAGGAAAGAGTTATTACACCATTGCGCTCCCGGTGACACATGGCTTCCCCAGCAGCCGCGGCGATGCCTGTCGGCCGGCGGTGCGTGGCCGGGGGCTCTGCCCGGCGAGGCTCCTGCCATCCCACCCTCCCTCGGGCCTCTGAGCAGGGAGGGGAGGCGCAGGGGAGCCCGGGGGGCCCGGGGGTGTGACGGCGCAGGAGGGATGCTGCCGGCCTGGCGGGGATGGGCACCGTGTGTGCTGGGGTGCTGGAGGATGGGCTGAGCCCCCGGAGCAGGCGGGCGCCGCGGGGGCTTTGTGGGTCAGCAATTCTTTGGTCCCAAATGTGGAGAAGCTCGGCGGAGCCCAGGTGCTCTTTCTGGCAGGGGTTTCCCCTCCTTGGGACGGGGCGCAGGTAGGAGAACGATGCCTGGGACGGGGCTGGGGCCACGGTCCCCCGGCTGCCCCACGTCCCCCAGCAGCCCCAGCACCCGCCGGGGACATGGGGCGGCTGCAGAGAAATCGCCCGGCAGCATCACCCCCTGCTCCGCACCCCGGCCTAAAGGGGGGTTTGTGTTTGCTCTCCATGAGCCCACCGGCCCGCAGGATCCTCACAAAATCCAAGCAAGAGCAGAGCTGGTGTTTCATGTAACTCTCGGCGATTCCCCGTCACCAAGATTTGGAGATGCTCTTTCCCTCTCGGTGAGGAGAGCGAGCGAGGCAGAACAGCTTTTGTAGTGGCGGGGTGGTGATTCACGGCTCGTAATTTAATTAAGAGAGAGACGAGATCAAAAGGGGACTGTATTAAAAAATAAATCAGGTAGAGGGAGTGGAGTTCCTTCCTTTAATTACGGCGTGGATTTGTAACGGCAAGAGACTCCATCAATCACAAAGGAAAGAAAAGGTGTCAAGTGGGGAGAAACCTTCCCTGGGTTAATTACCGCTAACGGAGGAGGAGATTATTGGGCCGGGTGTCAGAAAGCCGATACCTCCCGGGCGGCTGCTCCGGCAGGGCTGGGCGGCACGAAACCCCTTCGATGTTGAACGTGGTGATGCCAGAGGTGCCTGGTGGGTGCAGCCGAGGAGATGCCGGGCAGCGATGCCGGGCGATGGTGGGGAGGGTGGGCTGGGGGCTGCGGGGGCGAACACCCCCCCGCAGGGGCAGGCAGCGCACAGCCGGCTCCGGGCACGGCCGCGGGGCAGCGACGGCCACGACAGCCCCGCTCTTGGGGGCCGTGGGCCGTGCTGTCGGCAGCACCGGCGGGGACCGGGGCCAGGCTGGCAGCAGCCTGATTTGTGGAATAATTAATTCTCTTTTGATCATCTGCTGTGTATATCATCAGTGGCCAGGAGTTAATCATGCATATGAAATGAATCCTTCTCCTGCCTTAATGAGCGCTGAATCGTGACCAGCATCTGTTTACTCCTCACGCTTTCATCTTCTTGACAGTCCGAACAATTAATTGTTTCCAATAATCTCCTTTTTATTCTATTAAAAAAAAAATCTGAGAGCAAGCAGCCTTCCACTCCGCACTCCTGCTCCCAGCGTTGTCCCCCTAATCTTTGTTTTTTCAGCCTTAGGTGAGGATTCGTCTTTCGGGAGCGACGTGAGGGCTCCGCAGGCGCTCAGTGAGCCCGGGGAGGAGCGAGCTCTCCGTTCTCCCAACGAGGATGATGCTGGTGGCAGGACCGCCTTCCTCGCCGGCCAGGTTTGAGGCCGGGCTTTTCATAGTTAATAGCAAATAACAAGCCCGCTGGAACACGGGAGCGCTTCCGCCCACCATTTACCTGGAGCAAATCGCCAGCAACCCACCAGTTGCGCCGCCAACGCGATATTGTAATTGGATTAATTAGCGAGGAGCTCGCGGCCGCTCTGGGGAGGTCTGTCCCCGGCTGCAGCCTGCTCCAGCGGTGGGATCTGTGCCCGCTGGGCGCCGGACCGGCATCACCGGGAGATGCCGGGGCCAGCCCCGCTTCCCCGGGGCTATCGCTTGCCTGGCCGCGGGCACTGGGGCTTGATGATGGCTGATGGAAATGACCTGCCCGCTAATTGGAGTTTATGAGGCATGGCCTGGTTAGCGGGCGCTCGTAAGAGGCAGTGGGAGCAGAGGGGGCTGCGGGTGGGCTCTGCCGCCAGCCGAGGGGCTTGGGGGGGTCAGGGTCTTGCGTGGGGCAGTGAGCCTCGGAGGGGACTCGGAGGCGAGGAGCTGGGTGGGTGTTTTGGTAGGCGGGGAATGGGGTCGCCCTCCCCGTCAGCCTCGGCTGTTTTGACGGGCAGCAGATGACGTTCACCAGCCCTCGGATGCCTCTGCCCCGGGTTTTGGGGAGAAGCAGGGAGAGGGTGCATGTCCTGGGTGGGGGAGGGGGCCGGGAGCCCTGCGGCGGGGGCTGAGCAGGACAAGCCTGGCCGCACCGGACCCTCCCGCGCTGCCCCGCTGCTCCTGCAGCCTCTGCCAAGCGTCAGGAAGGGCAAATCCCATGCTTCTGCTTCCCGGGGCGGCTGCTCAGCCCCGCTCCCCCAACATGGGGGTGCCAGCGCGGCGGCTCATCTGCACAAAGAGCCAGACGTCCTCGCCAGAGCTCACTGGAGCCGGCGAGCTGAAGGGGCCTGCCCACCCCCGGGTTTGTGCTCTGGGGCCAGATCCTGCACTGCTGCCTGGGAGCTGGGGGCCTCGCCGTAGACTCAGTTCCCTGGCTGCCCCTGGGAAACGCACATTAAAAATATGTATATATGTGTGTAGGTATATATATATAGGTATATATGTATGTGTGTGGGTAGAAAAAGCTTTCTGGGGACTCTGTGCCCGCTGTCCGTCTGGCTGGAGGAGAGGCGGGGTGTCTGCGGGGATGGGGTGCCCCTGGGCATACCCGCAGGCTGCGGGAGGGTGCCAGCCCTGCTTTTCCTGAGCTGAATCGGGTCTAACCTGGCTCGGCTGGAAACCAGGGGCCACAGGGATTTATTGCAATTGCCTAAATCAACTGAAAAAAAAAAGCCCTTAGGAAAGCGGGCAACTCCCCGCGCCGGGGCTGCGGCAGCAGCTGAGCTGGCTCCTGGTGCCACCCACCAGCCTGCAGCTCTTCGGAAGCCCTCTGAGCTATCCTCGCTGGAGCGAGTCCTAAGGCCATCATCAGCTGAAAACCGAACCCCGAAGTGCTGAGAACAGGCTCTGCACCCTAAACCGGGCAAACCACGCGGGACCCGAGGCTGTGGGACGCCCGCGCTGCCTTTGGACTCCATCCCTGCTAAAGGGAGCCGGGACCCAGCTGCGCGGCCACCAGCCCCGCTCGGGGTGCTGCAAAGGTGAGGCCAGTGGCACGACCCAGCCTTTAGGTAGTTTATTCCTTCCTTTACCCAAAAGGAAGAACAAAAGCCCACCAGCTCCTCCATTCTCCAGAAAAATGAGGGTTTTTTTCTGAGATGAATCAGCTTCCCCAGGAGGCAGCTGGGGCGAGCGGCAGCTTCGGCGACGTGTGGGATGCAGCGTGCAGCAGCAGCCCCAGCGTTAGCCAGGTAATCGGGGTCTGAGGAGCTGCCCCAGAAGCCCCCTCACGGCTCCTGCGAGGGGGAGTGGGGATCCCTGGCCGAGCGGGAAGGGTTTGCCACAGCCCTGCCCTCACCGAGCTCCCGACCGCAGCCAACAGGGAAGAGGACCTCTCCGAGAGCCGGGCACCTGCGGGTGCCCCCCACTGCTCTGGGGCCCGCGGGAGGCGCGGGGCCCTCGCAGAGCCCCGACCGGCGGATCTCGCCGTCCTCAGGGAGCTGCCGTGACCTTTCGGTGAGCGCCAGAGGCCGGCGGCTCTTGATCCGGCTGGCAAACCAGCTCGAACGGTGACGGCAAGGTCAGCGAGATTTGGGACTCCTGGACACGTCCCTTGTCACATCAGTTCCCGCAGCGTACTGGGCTGTAAATTGGCCCGGTTTAATTGGCGCTTAAATTAGCCACAAATGGAACAGTGCTGCAGCTGTGGCTGTGTTCGAAAATATATAAAATTACAGCACAGTAAAACATTTTCACATTTCATTAGTGCGTCTTAATGGGAAGTGTCTGCTCCCCAAACTCTCTGTTTGTTCTCCGGAGCCGTAAAAGTTTACACGTTAGCAGTTGTGCTGCCCATTAGCATTGCAAAATGCTCCGCTTGCCTTGCAGGGCAGCGCTGCTCCACAGGGACAGGATGGGAAGCCTGAAATTTAGGGGACTGGGTGCTCTCCTGAGGCACTGGTAAGTGGCTGGTGGGAGGGAGCTGAGGAGGGAGCATCCCACATCCCAGGAGGAGCATCCCGTGCCCCAGGAGGAGCATCCCGTGCCCCAGGTGGGAGCATCCCACATCCCAGGAGGAGCATCCCGTGCCCCAGGAGGAGCATCCCATGCCCCAGGTGGGAGCATCCTGTGCCCCAGGTGGGAGCATCCCGTGCCCCAGGAGGAGCATCCCATGCCCCAGGTGGGAGCATCCCGTGCCCCAGGAGGGGCATCCCGTGCCCCAGGTGGGAGCATCCCGTGCCCCAGGTGGGAGCACGAGAGCCCCTTTCCCGGGATGGTGCTGCCCGGCCCCCCGGCTTTATCAAAGCTCCGGCTCTCTCACAAGCCGGGTAATGCCTCTGATCTGAATCAGGAAGCTTTTTCAGTCGAAGCAGCTTTTCAGCAGAAGCCTATTTAATGCTTAGGCTGACGCCCTCAAGTGCTTTATTTTACAGTATTTTTGTTCCTGTCCATTATAAGTAATAGTCTATAAAAGCCGGAACGCGGCACTTTGCCTCCTCTTGCTTCATCCCCCCGCGGCGCGGGCAGCCCTGCGTGGCGGGGGCGAGGAGGCAGAGCAGGGCTCCTCTGCCCACGGCTGCTGCTACCCCAGCGCAATAACCCAGAGGGGAAAAATGGCCAGAGGGAAAAACTCGGCGAGAGGTGGTTGCAGGGAGTCCAACGGCTCGTCCCATCAGCGCACCCCAGGCAGGTTTGGTTAACAGCTGTGGGTTTGTGGCCAGCTCTGCGGTTCTTGGGCAGCATCTTCCCCGTCACTGGCTTGGCGTGGGGGGCTCATGGCGTGAAATGAGTTTTGAGGTCTGAGCCCAAAGTGAAAGGGGGGGTTGTACCTTCTCCCTCTCCCACCTCGTCCGGATCTCAGCTCCCCGGGGAGGTGGGCTCTTGTAGCCGGGGTGGCCAAGGAAAGGTGAGGGGTGCTGAGCCCAGCCGGTTTTTAAAGCTCAAGCTGTTTAGAGAAACCAGCCCTCCTCCCCCCCCGGTTTGCTCATGGGCTCAGTGGCTGCGGTGCAGCCAGGCACGGGGAGGAGCTGGAGGAGGAGCGGGCAGGAGCTGGCCCCGCCGGGCTGGCACCCCGGGAATGGGAACATCCCGGTGCCGGCTTGGAGGAGGACGTGCATCCCGGGCCTGACCCGTCCCACCCTTCCCAAGCTGGAGGCAAAAGCCCGATGCCTTCCAGCTCTGCAGCCAAACCCGTGTCGAGCATCCCGCCCCCCCCAGCCAGACCCCGGCCTGGAGGCTGGGATCCAACCGAGCTGTCTCCGCTTCGTTAGCTAGTAATTACCCCAACAGGCAACGGTGCTATTTTTGTGATGGGAGGCTGTTAATTGCCAGCCGGGGAAGGCAAGGAAGAGGAGGGCAGCTCTGTGTTTTGCCCTCCCCATCTCTCGGGTGCATCCCCGGGGCGCTGGGACCCTCTGCCTGCGGTCGGGGCCGCCCGTGCCCGCCGCAGCCCAGCGAGGGCCTTCCCTCCATTTGCTCCCGGGCCGGCAAGCCGGGCCCTGCCTCTCCTGCCCAGACACGTGCGGCTGAGGGCTCCGTCCCCCTCCGTCCCCCTCTGTCCCCCTCCACCAGCTGTGTTTGACCTTTCGGCAGTGGCGCTTGGAGAGCAGCGGCGGCTGCGCAGCTTTGCCGCATGGTCCCCGGGGGCCGGCTCGCCGCCACGGCCGCTGCAGCTTGGAGGGGAAAAATTATATTTTCATCTCCATCCCTCCATCCCCCTTCCAGCTCTGGAGCTTTTTTTAGAGCCAAAGGGAAGAAAAGGCCGTGGTCTGGCTTTCCTGCCTCCCCTCTGCTCCTGCCCTTTCGTTCCCCTCTTTGCAAATGGCTTTGCTTGCGGACACGCGCACTTATCTGTCCCCGCGCCTTTTCATCTTGCGCTGCCTAAATACCGGGGCCGGGCGGCGTTGGTAGGTGAGCGGGGAGGAAAAAGCACTTTTGTTGGAGCGGGTGCGTGGGCGGGCGAGCTGTGGAACCCCCTCCTGCCGATGGAGAAGCCGGCTGCCTGCACCGAGGCGGGTGCAGAAAGCCGGGGTGGGAGACCCCTGGTCCTGCCGCCACGGGTGGCCCTGGGGGGGGACGCAGGGGCTCGGCAGGTTCCCGGTGTCCGTCTGGAGACGATGGAGAGGCGTCTTGGGACTGCTGCAAGGCAGCCGGGGCCTGGCCGGGGGTGTCCTGTGTCCTGGGGTGACACCCTGCGCGGTGAGCCAGCGCTGATGGAGGGGACGTGGGCACCCTCATCCTCCATCGTCTCAAACCAGAGGAGCGCAGCTGCATCCCGCCAGTATCAGCCCCCTCCCTCCTCCTCCCCACTGCCCCCCACCATCCCGGGGTGCATCACGTCCAGCATCCCGAAGCTTTCGAGCCGGGCGCTGATGGATGGCCCTTGCCGGTGGTGGATGCACCCCGGCACCCACAGCCTCGGTGCTCTTCGGGGAAGGCTGCAGCTCTGCTTCCAGCCTCTCCCTTATTTATCGCCCGGTGAGACACGGGGCGGGGGGACGGAGGGAAGGGACAGGATGGCCGCTGCCACCGTCCTGCGCCCCAGGGGCCGGCACAGCCTTGCAGCCGGTGCTCCTGGGTTTCCCATGGGTGAAAACGTCTCTTCCACGGGCAGAGAAAGGAAGGACAAAAAATGACACCTTTGGCAAGTGCCTCGTCCTTGGACGTACCCGGCCGTGGGGACGGGCAGGGGGGGACCGGCTGCTGGGCTCTGCCCAGGGCTGCACAGGCTGCAGGGCTGGCTGGGAGCCTTTCAATGGCGGGGAAAGAGCCATAAAACAGATATTTCCCACCAGAAAGACGATGAACATCCTCCCACAACTGATTGACTCTGCAAAGCGCAGTTACCAAGTTAAGGGTGCACCAGCGGCAGTGCAGGGCTGCTCGGCCGCCCACCACGCTCCGGGGGCTTTCCCCAGCTCAGCACGCCGTGCTGCACATTGTCCCTCGGCCGTTGCTGCCTCCCCACCCCACAGCCCGCTCCACGCCGCCTTTCTTGGGAAAACCAGCTCGATCCAGCCCCACCGAGCATCTCCCAGCCCCTTGCCCAGGCAGCCCCGTGGCTGCACCCGCTCAGCATCCATCCGCATCTGCCAGGGCATCCGAAGCGGAGCTGTGCATCGCCTTGCAGGTTCACGTCTCAGTTGCAAGTGTTATTTTAAGCAAGGAGCCCTTCCTCCTCCTCCTCTTCTTCCTCCTCCTCCTCTTCTTCCTCCTCCTCCTCATCCCCGGCCGAAGCAGGAAGACGTTGCAGCAGGCAGCAGCGTTGCAGCGCGCGGTGGAGAACCCCCTCCTGCCAGGCAGGGCTGGCTTAGTCAAGGGAATAATTGGTAGGTGCTTCTGAAGTGCCATGAACAGAGGGCACTCGTAGCCTTTGTTTATTGACTCTTGAGTGATAATGAATACTTCCAAAGATAATTATTGATTTTCTGCATTTGCAGTAAACCTGTTTGGCTGGGGAAGGGGTGGAGCAGCATTGCGCCAACGCTGCGTGGAGGTGGGAACGGGGCGGTTTGGGCAAAACCAGGCTCCGGCACTTCCCGCCAGGCATAAGCCAAATAAGAAAAAAAAATTAAAATTCAACATTTATAGAAAAATATTTGTGCAGCTCCAGGACAAACCCAGCTTTCTTCCCCCTAGAAGGGGGAACAGATTAAAACTGAATCCTAGTTAAACACCTTTCCTCCTTTCCCTCCCCTCGGGTACCTCCTGTGCACACACAGCTTCGCCCTGCCGATCCCTTCTTCCCTCAGCCCCGGAGCTCGTCCTCCTTGACAGCGGCTGAACGCCCACAGCGGGTGTTCGCCCAGAGCAAGGACTGCTCTCTTTTCTCCATCACCCCCAAAATGGAGCCCGGGGGCGGGAGGGGACGGGGAGATTGGGCCCTTTAAATGTGGGGGAGGACAAAGCAGGAGAAGGCAGGACCGGGGGTCCTGAGCCTGGAAGGTCCCTCTCGGGTTTCCCAGGGGTTTGGGGCCCGAGGGGGGCTTCGCGGGGCGAGGGGGGGCTGGGTGTTTGTGTGCTGCAGGTGCTTGTAGGGCTCCATGGTCGGGTGCAGCGAGTGGTGCTGGGGGCCCAGCAGCTCGGGGAGAGCCCTGTTTGCAGCCCCCCATGCCAGGTGGAGAAAACCCAGGCTCAGCCCTTTGTCATTTAAAATAAAAATCCAAACCATGGAAGAAGAGCTCTCTGAGGAGAGATTATTTATTTTATTTTACTTTATTTTATTTTACTTTATTTTATTTTATTTATTTTATTTGCTTTGGAGGAAATTGCGCAGCTATCCTCCAAGTCCTGGTTCCCTGTTCCCATCGCAAGACCAACTGTCTCTCTACAGTTTACTGCACCCAAACGGGTGCAAACATTTGAACCTGGCAGAGCCCTGTGTTATCGCCGGGGCTGTAAATAACCCGGGGTGGCATTTATTGCGATGCCCCCGGGGTGAGTAACCGCCAGCTGGATGCTGCTGGCAGACAGCGGTCTCGCAGGGCAGCAGTATCGGCGGGGGCTCTGGGGTGCTGCTTCCAGAGTCTGGCCGTGACCACCCCGAGGGCTCGGGGCAGGGAGGGCAGCGGGGGCTGCCTCTGCCCCGTGGCACCGGCCCCGTGGCTCCTCGCCAGGGCACCGGCCCGGCTTCGGGGAGGCGTTGGCAAAGCCGTGGGCTAATAGATACTCTGGAAATGTAAGGTATCGTTTCTGCTTATGATATACTGCTTTTTCTGGGTATCTTGTAATGCTTTTTCAGGCTGTTTATTTATGAGGCAATTTATTCCAGCGCAGATATTCTATAGCAGGGAAGTCTATTCCTAGGAGCCTCCGTTAACCGAGCCAATTGCTTAATTGGCTCACTGATGTCTCCACAAGGTATGCCAGGAGAGAGGGTTCTTGTTGTAATGATCGCAGCCTTCCTCCTGCCCACACGCCACCCGTGCTGTTAATTTAATAGTGCAAACATTTATTATTCCTTTTATTTGGTAGTTAATTTTGGGGCGTTTAGAGCCATTCCAGGATCGCTGGTGGAAGGGGGTGAGATGCCCTGGGGTGCAGCGAGGACCCAGGCCGCAGCGGGGGGGGCTGGACTCATCCTGCAAAGCCCGGGGGGCCGCGGGGGCCGATGCCTTGCAGGTGTGGGGTTAACGAGCCGCAAGCGGAGGGCTGGGGCGGGCGCAGCCGCAGGGCAGCGGGGCTGGCCGTGCCGGCAGGGCTCCTGCTGACCCCCACCTCGCCTTGGGTCATTCGCCAACAAAGCAGAGCGAGACCAGGGCCCGTGCGTACTTACACCTGAGCTCTCTTTGACGAGTTTAACGTGCTCCAAAGGAGAACGGGCTCCTAACGAATAGGCTGTGCCTTATGGGAACGGCTGGAAGGGCCAGAGGAAACCCAGGCTGGGATTTGCTTGGTGGCGAGTGCTGTCCCAGCCCGTCCGTGGGAGAAGGGCGATGGGGTGGTGGTGGCACCCGCTCCTGCTGGTGGGCGGCTGTCCCGGGGCTGGTGAGTGCCTGCTGCGTCTGCGGGGGCCGGGGATGCTGTCCGCGCCCTCCCCCAGCCGAGCTTTCACAGCATGGCTGCTCTCCACCTCTCGAGCCCTCTCCCCCGCTCCTTCCGCTCTGCCCCGCCACTGCTGGCCGTGGGTCCCCACTCTGACATCTCCTGCTCGTGGCATGTGCGATGTGCCCTGGGCTACAGCAGAGCCATGGCTCGCGGCCAGCCTTTCCCAGCCCCGGTGCGGTGCCCGTCGCCTCCGGGTGGTTTCCCGGGGGGAGCAGCCTCCCAGGGAGCATCTCTCTGCCCTGCGCGAATGTCGTCCTTCCCTGTCAGCCGTTTCGGGCGATGTCTAGCAGAGCTGACAGTGTTTCTATAAAGCCCTGCTGGATCCGTGCCCGCTCCCACTGCCGCCACTTCCCCAGCATCCGTCTCCAGCCGTTCACGGCCTCGCAGCACAAAGCCCGCCGCTGCCGGCCGGCGCGTGCCACCGAGGCGCTCGCGTTGCGGCTCTCGGTGTGGGGATGCAGCTCGGGGCCGCCTGTCCCCCGGTTCCGAAAACCTACTTTTGCAGAAAGCAAAAAGGGGCAGGGAAGGAGGAGTTTGATAGACAACGCTGTCAGGATGAGCCTTCTGCTAATTTGTATTTATCACAAGAAAGCGATCAAGTTTCTCCATGATTTTCGTTCTTTCTCGGCTCCTACCGCCTATTGTTCCTGGCTCCATTATCCCCCCGTCGCTTACATAAATGTATCGTGCGGGTTTCCAAGGCACAATAGAGAGAGTCTCATTCATCCAAGGTCACCGGCTTTTACTTGCGCTTCAAAGCATCTGGTAGAAGAAGCATTTTCTCCTGAAGACAGTTTTATTGTACTCGGTGCAGAGGCTAAGGGAAATCGCACCGCTGCACTTGTGCTGCCCCAGCCTCCCCTCCCCCTCTCCACATGCCCAGTCCCGGTGGGTCAAATCCTGCCCCGCAAGGCGTTGTCTTGTTTTCTGAGCTGGTTAGGACCCTGTTGCTGCGACGAAGAAGCAGCATGTCCCATCCCTGCCCCTCCATCAGCGCCTGTTAAATGGGAAGGGATGGGGAGGGGGAGAAAAAAGGGGATTTCTTCCAAAATCTGCTCCCCATACGGGTCCCAGTATGGACCAGTTACAGCGTGGTCTCCATGGCCTCCTGCTGCTTTCTCCCTTGGCCATCTGAGCTGGTGGCTCTGGGCTCTCCCTCTTTCTTCACCCGTGTCTGGTAAACAGTTGGGAGTGGGCAAACACAAAGGCTACCGGTAGCCCACCTTGGGGGATGGAGACGTGCAGGGGCCCAGGCTGATGCTCTGCCCTGGAGGGTTTGTGCCCCACAGAGGGCAAGGCGTGGGGGTGCCCACCATCCAGCAGCGAGCTGGAAGCGGTTCCTCGGCTGGGGCAGATGGGGATGGAGCAAGGAGGGTCCTGGGGACCGCGAAGAGGCCGGGGTGGCGGTGGGTCTGTGAGTGAGGCTAGAAAGCCTGCCTGTCGGGTGGGAGACCCCCAGGAGATGTCTGAGCCCCCCCGAGCCGTCTGAGCCCCCCCGAGCCATCCGGTCCAGGGTGACCAGGGAGGCAGGGGGTTTCCCGCGGGGGCAAGAGCCGCCGGTCCTCTCCGGAGCTGCCCTCCTCCAGCCGGGCCGGCTCGCAGCCCCGGGCCGGGCCGGGCTCCCCGCCGCTCCGGGCGCAGCGGCTGCGGGAGGCGGCGCCGGGGAGGGGACGGGGGCCGGGCCCGGCCGCTCTCCCCGCCTCGCCGGCACAAAACGGGAGGCGGGGGCGGCGGGGGCCGCACACCTCCCCGCCAGCCGGGGCAGCGCCGCGCCGGGCTCCCGCGGCCGGGGCCGGGCGGGGAGGTAGCGCTCAGCACCGCGGAGAGCGGCGGGGCCGGGGCGGCCATGGCCAGCGTGCAGCAGGGCGAGAAGCAGCTCTTCGAGAAGTTCTGGCGAGGCACCTTCAAAGCCGTGGCCACGCCGCGACCCGAGAGCATCATCGTGGCCAGCATCACGGCCCGCAAGCCGCTGCCCAGGTAAGGGCTGCCAGGGCACGGGGGGCTCAGGGACCCCCCCCATCAGGAGGGTCTGGGGTGTCTCCTCCGCCCACCCCCAGTTGGGGGCTGGAGGAGCTGGGGGTCCCCCCGTGCCTGGGGTGGGGCGATGTTGGCTGGCCGGGCCCCCTCCCCGGGTAGGTGCTGTGCTCCAGAGGGGAGCAGGCTCGGGAAGCTTCGGCTCGGTGGTGCTTGGAGCCCAGGAGCTGGCTGCCTCCCGAGGGGAGCAGGGTGGGGGTCTGGAAAGCTCCAGCTGGGCTATGGAGGGGGGGCAGTGGTGGGGTCATCAGCCAGAAAGTGTGGTCACCTCCATCCCTGCCTTGCAGACCCGTGGGGTGGGTGTCCTGCTGGTTGTCTTGTCTCTGCATCGCTCCCCCATCAGGACCCTTGGGAAGGTGATGCGCAGGGAGGGGAACAGCCCCCTCAGCTGGACCGTGCCCTGGCGCAGGGGGAGGCTGATGCACCCCAGGGAGGTGCAGCCCGCAGCTTTGGCTGCCCACGGTGCCTGCACACAGCTGTGGACTGGGGCAGCTGCAGGTCTGCTGTCCCCCAGGTTCCAAAGCCGAGCGGTCTCAGCTTTGCACATCTGGTGCCTGCCCTGTCCCTCCTGCTCCCGGGGAGGCCAGTGCCCCCCATGTTTGCCAGAGGCAAAGGGTCAAAACCTGTGAAACGAGGCGAGGGGGCGGCTCATACCCACTGAGCCGCTCAGCCAGGCTATCGCATGGGCAAGGGTCCGTGTGGCTTCCTCACAACAGTGCGCACTCTAATTTAGACCGGTTTTATTTTCTTGACTGTCTCAATATTGGTTAAAAATATCCTCTTTGCACTGTTTTTGTAAGGAAAGGAGGCTTTTGTTGGTTCTCCTCTCTCTTTGTTTTGTATCTCGGCTGCTGGCTGCTCCCCACCCGCTGTGGGGAACAACCCAAAGTTTTAGGAAGGCGATGGGTGGGTAGAGGAGAAGGGCTCGGTCTGCAGCGGGCTGGGTGGCGGGGGCTCAGCCTGTACTAAACAGCAGAGAGCTCGCGGGGAGTGAGCCGTTTCGGATGCCTCCTGTGCCTGTGGAGGCTGTGAGCTGCAGCAGCGAGGGGGACGGGGGTCCCGCTGCTTGTGCAATGGGGGGTCACTTCTGCCCCCACGGCCCAGCTGCCCAAGCATGAATTTTTCTGTTCTCTCCGTTTGCCATTAATCAGGGTAGGAAACTGGGAAAGGCACAGCTTAGGCTTCCAAAGGAGAAGGGCAAATCTCATTCCCACGGGCCGTGTTTGCAGGGCTTCAGCCTTCGTGGGGGAGAGGAACCACCGTGCCTTTCTCCTCCGCTGCATCGGGCTACGGTTGGCACCCAAAGGGGCCATCAGCGGGCTGGGTGCTGGCTCACACACACACGCTCTCTCCTGCCTGAATGTGCCTGAGCGAGCCGTGCTGCTTAAATATCTCGCAGTCGGAGATGTAATACGGCAACAAATTAGGACATTGGGGAAATACAGCAAGCCCAAGTACCAGGAACGATGCACGGCTCTACACGGCAATTTGGATTGCCATGGGCATCCCGGTCGGGCTGAGGACCGTGGCTGGGAGCGTTTGCGGCTCTGTTAAAAAGTTAATGAACACACGCGCCTCTCCGTTTCGCTGGCACGCCAGCTCTGGCAGGAGGGAAACTGTCAGTGCAGGGGTCAGGAGCTCTCGGCACACGGCAAAATGGACCCGCCAGCTCGGCTTTGCTACGTTTTGCACCTCAGCACCGGCAGATCCTGCGCAACGGGGTCCCCAAGCCGGGGCATGCTCTGTGCAGCCGGCTGCGGTGCTGCCGGGTCCCCGTGTCGGTGCAGCCCGCCTCCTTTTGTCTCCTTGCAGCGTGTGCCACCGGCCGGGGCCGCGGGATATTCCCCGCGGTGCAGCCATCTGCGCCGCCGCCCGCGCTGCAGGTGTCGAGCGGGGTCAGCCCTGGCGCGGCTCTCCCTGGGGTCTGCGGGGCACGTGCTGCGCTCGCCCCTGCCCCCATGCCACCGAGGGGCTTTGCTGCCGGGGGGGCCGAAGCCAAAGGCTGGGGGAGCAGAGAGACCACGGTCCCCGGCTCCTTGCGTCAGGGCTGCCGGCTCGGCATGCGGGGCTCTGCCGGGAGCCCCAGGCTGCTCTCTTGGCAGGATCGTGCCTGTGAGATGCCAGATCTCACATCCCCAGGGGCCTTGCAGCGGGTCCCCACCGGGGTACACAGCAATGTCCCCACACCCCGAGCTAGCACCAGGTTCGTAGCCCAGCAATAGCCAGAGCCGGGCTCCTGCTCCCCATCCGCCAGAACGGCCCCAAGGCTGGCGGCAGCTCCTCTCGCAGCCGGCTCCGCTCTGGGTTTGTTTTTCCTGAAGGTTTCGCTGCGCCGCTCCTTGGATCAGCCTCTCTTCCCTGACGATGCTCCCGGCTAATTTAAGAGCAAATGACTGCGGTGCCAGAGAGCAGAGCGCACCAGAGAGGAGATGGGGAGACCAGTTAGCCAAATAAAAAATTAAGATGACCATCTGGATTTCTGTTTTCTCCCACACTTGACAGCTGCTCCTCTGCAAATGCCACGGATCTCTGCCCTGGATGCAGCCCCGCGCTTCCCGCAGCGGTGGAGGCGATGGTGCGGTTTCTAGGCCAGCTCTGCCCGTCTTCCCATCAGTTTTGCTGGCTGAGCCTGTGCCCTCGTGGGGTGCCAAGGGGCTCAGCTGCGGCACGGGCGTCCTGCCGGGAGCCTCCACAGTGGGCATAGCCCAAATCCATCCCCGCAGGGTGCCCTGGGCACGGCTAGGGGCTCAATCCTGCACCCTTGTGGGGCAGCGGTGGGCTTCCCGGGGCAGAAGGTGATTTTTTTTCCCCCTTCCAGGCAGCTCTTCCCTGTGCCCCATCCCTCCCCACCGCCTTGCTGCTGGTCCCAGAGTTAAAGCCTCTTCCATCTAAATTCCCTGGGAGGTTCGGAGGGTTAAAGCTCTGCTAAACCCATGGTTCATCCCGGAACAAAAGAATACATTAATCCCTTCCCTCCCAGTCCTGCCGGGGCTGGGGGGCCGCTCATTCTGGCCCCCGATGCATCTCTCCGCCCGGAGCAGGGCTCTGCCAAAGTAAATGGATTATTGACCAGTTTGCAGCGTGAAAGGAAAAACCGAGGCAATGGGGAAAGGGGCTTTTCCAATTAACCTTTCCTCACGTAGGGCCCAGCAGGGCTTCACCGTGCAGCCTGGGGCCGAGCCTTTGCGGCGGGGGGTGAGGGACCCGGCGGTGTGGGGAGGCGGGTGAGGGCTGGGGCTGCCCCATGCTTGCCTTTGCTGGGGTGGTTGCTCCAGCACATGCAAAATCCAGGGGTGGTTTGAGGGGCTTGTGTGCCAGGAGGGATGGGGTCGGGGCCAGGGACCCCCACCCTGCCCCAAGCCCCTCCGCTGAGCCAGGGTGCCCTCGCTCCCTCTCCCTGGTCCATCAGGATGTTGCGATCCCCACCCGATGGCTGCTGCGAGGGGCTTCGCCTCTTGTGAACCGAAAATCTCTTTAAACCTCCCATGCTAAAGGTGCCACCCGTCTCAGCCCAACCTTTGGGGACGAGTATCGCGGCTGTGCCGTAGCCCCGGCCCTGCGACCGGGACCCCGTTTCCTCCCTCTTGGCAGGGCTTTTGCCTGCCTCTCTTCCCTGGCCATGACCTCAGCCACGGTGCGGTGGCTGGGAGCCCCTTCGCACTCAACGGCCCGACTTCTCCCAGCGCGGCTGCGTATTTCATATGCACCCATCTGCAGGTGCCGGGGACGGCCAGGTCAGGAGATGCTCCAGGGTCCCCTTGGGACCCAGAGCTGGTGGCAGTCTGGGGGCTTGCGGGATGCTTTTGGGGGTGTTTGGGTTCCCCGCTCCCACACCGCCAGCCACGGCAGTGTGGCACAGGCTGCCCTGGCCCAGCACCCCCAAACTCAGCCGAAATCCACTCCTACATGAAAAGCAAGGGCACTGTTGAGGCTGGGGGCTGCGGGTGCCAGTATCAGCTCCTGGGGCAGCCGGGTGAGCACCAGCAGTGCTGGGAAAAGAAGGGTCCTGCATCCCTCCCTGCCAGATGGTCTAAGTGGGTCACATCAGGGCAGTGCAGGGGATTTGTGCTTTAACCCTTAATCCCCCGGGATGCGCTGTGCAGGGGGAGGGAGGGGTGTGTTGCTGAAGTGGGATTAAGCGCAGTTTCACTGCCTGGTTTGCCATGGTGGGTGATCTCGGAGACGGGGCTGGGCGCTGCTGCTGCAAAGCTGCTGGGACACAGGTGGCAGCGTGTCCCCCCCCCCTGCGCTGGGACCGGGTGGGAGCAGCTGTGGGACTGCAGTGCCGGGGGGTCAGAGTACCCCCAGTGAGGGCAAAGGCGGCTGCAATTCCCCCGTGACTTTTGGCCCAGCGGAGAGTCCCTGATGGGCTGGGGACCAGCTCTCTCCTATCCCAACCTCTGGCTTCCTGGCCACGTTTCGGTGGCCCCGACCCCCGCTCGTCCCCAGCGGGCTGGCAGCTCCCGGGCATCGGCGTCAGGGCTGGCAGCCCTGCCGTGCTGACGGCCCCCCGCTCCCGTTAATCCTCCCCCTTGTTGGTCGGGCATCTGCTCTGCGGGAGAGGCGGCGGCGGGGCCGGCTGCGCCAGCCGCCTGGCTGCCATCTGCTCCCTCCCGCTCCCAACGAGCCCAAGCGCTAATGAGCCCGTGGCCCCGGCCCAAGCGGGGGGAGAGGGGCTTGAAAAGAAAAGCAGAGGGGGAGAAGAAAAGCCCCTTCCTCGCAGGGGCTGTCAATAGGGAGGCTTTTGTCTGCCCCTGCCCTCCGGCTCCAGCTGGACGGCGGCGGGAGCGGGGAGAGCTAATTAGGCAGCTCGGGAGCTGCCGGAGGCTGGGGGGAGCCAGGGCGAAGCGAACGAGGGGCAGAGCGGGGGATGCCTGCGGGAACCCCTCCCTGCTGCTCGCAGAGCCTTCATCCTCCTCCTCTTCCTTCGCCCCCACCCCGTCCGTCTGCCTCTCCACTGGACTGGTGCTGGGGACCGTGTTCCTGTTGGCCTCCCCGGTGGGGTGGGGGACACCTCTGTCCCCAGAGCGGGAGGGGGAGATGGGGAGGGAGGTTCTTGCCAGGCTTGGGTGGGATGCAGCGAGTGCCAGACGGCACAGCTGGGCTCAGCACCCATGGGTGCCTTAGCCAGGCGTGTGTGCCTCCAGCATGGGAGGGTGTACAAGCATCTACGGATTTAGGGAAAGGGGCCTTTGGAAGCCCCCATAGGAGTCCCAAGCCCATGGATGGGGCCTTCTTAGAGACTTCGGGTATGCCCAAACGTGCCATCTTTCCCCGCTGTGCCCCTGCTGCACTCACGTGGGGTTTTGTCACCTTCACCTAAAATATCCCAAAAGTGGACGTGGGGCTGAGGATTGTCCCCAGACCAGCACTGCAGGAACTGGAAACCAGAAGGGCAGTGGGAAACGCTGTGGTTTGGAGGACGGGCAATTGCTGACCTTGTAAAAGTAAAAGTTCATTTAAGAGCTCTCCTCGGGGCCCAAATCTGGCCCCGTGCCTCCAATTCCCATGCTCGCCAGCAAAGAACATGGGCACAACCTGGCCCTCCTTCAGAGTGAAGGTTCACAGCGTCTCGTGGGGAAACGTGGGGTGCAGCTCTCCCCGAACCTGGGGCTTGCTGCTGCCCCCATCTCCGGGGAGGAGGGAGCCCGCGGCGCCCACGCTGCGCTCGGGGAAGCACTGTATCCGATCCTCTCTCCTCATCCTCCTCTTCAGATGAGGGATGAAATCATGTGGAAGGAAGCAAAAGGGGGGGAAGTCCTCTGGCTGGCCGGAGGATCATTTTGTAGAAATATTTGATTTCACCCTTGAACAGAGCCGCCCGCAGACGCTCCCCCGGCTGCTGGGGAGCCCCCGTGTCTGCAGATGCCGCAGGGGCTCGGCCGCGGATGCCGGGTTTGTGACCGCAGCCCTGGCAGGGTCCGGCACCTCGGGGGGCTGTGCTGGCCATGGGGGTCCCCTCCCTGCCAGGCTCAGCACCGTCCCAGCACTTGGGGGAGGCTGTTTCATAGAGGTATCGAAGTGCGGAGCAATACGCCCATCCCTATCCCGTTCCCACATCTCTGAGTCTGGCCGTTGGACCTTTCTATATATACATTTTTCTATAAGATGAACTTATCAAATGTAAACTCTGCATCACTGAAATGAAATCATTTCATGCATGACTACCCTTTGCTTTTCTCTTTTTTCTTTCTCCTTTTCTCTTTTTTTTTTCTCCTTTTCTCCCTACGGCCACTGAAACTTCATCATTGCAAAGCCCGACCCTGGCCGGCAAAGCCCACTTGCGGTTCGGCTGTGGTTGGTACCGGGGCTTTGCCACATCCCTGGTCCAGCTCAAGCCCCGGGGGCTCTTTGCTGTTAGGAGAGCGTGGGTCTGCTGTGACCCACCGGAGACCCACACACGGCTCCCAGCCCCGCTGGGTCCTCCTCTGGTCCCGATCCCCGGCAGTGCAGGGTTGTGTGTCACCAGCTGGAAAACAGGGCTGGGTTTGATGCCCGGATCGCAGCCCTTTGGCATTCCCAGCAGCAAGCAGAGAGAAACACCAAACCTCGGGAGCCCATTTGCTTTCACAGCCCCGCTCGCTGATTTTTATGGGTGCGTGCAAACATACAGAGGTCATGAGTGCCTGAAATCCGGCAGGAGCAGTGGATCCCAGCAGCACAGCATCCACAACAGGGCTTTGGCGTGGTGCGGATCCCGGGGGATGTGCAGGCTGGACCACCACCTCCAGCAGCATGGCCGGGCACGGTGCCCACATCTTGGTGCCACCACCGCCTGGCAAAGGCCACACAACCCTCCGTGGGACGCCGGGTGCTGCAAAACTGGCTTCTCCACCAGCCACTTGAGCCGAAAGCGCTGACAAACACCGGGAGTTTAAAAATAGCAGGGTTTTTTGCACGCAGCGGGAGCACTTTCCCTGCCAGTGGAGCGGGGACTGCAGGAAGGGCTCAAAAAAAAGAAAAAAAGTGGGGAAAAAAACTCTTATTAAAAACTCTATTGGTGTTTCAGGCTGGCTGAGCCGGGTGTCCCAGCCCATGGCCAAGGCAGGAGGTTGGAGCTAACTGCTTCACTGATGACCCGTTTAACACTTCATGTTTAATTTATGTCTTGTCATTAATGAAAGAAGAAACAGTTGCTGCAGCCCAGCCCCGGCCGGGGGCTTCGCGAGGGGCAGAGGTGGGAGTGGGGGCACCGGGGAGGCCATCTCCTCCTTGGCCCCCGAGCGGGTGCCTGGGCAGGCAGAGGGGTCGGGGGCAGCGCGGGCAGGGTCCTGCTGCCTGCCGGGTTGCTCTGGTCTCTCCTCCTGGCTCCTGCTTCCCCCCGGGGGCAGGGGGGGCTGCGATGTGCTGGTGCTGGTATGGGCCGCAAAGACCTTCGTGCTGCTGGATCCCGGGCGGGGGTCAGATGCCCACCTCACGTGCATGTGCAGGTGGCTGAAAATGCTCCGAGACCCACGGGCCATGATGAGAAAACAGGTTTTCTCTGCCACTAACACCAAATTCCAGCAGCGCATCATCCCAATGGAACTGGCACTTTGGCAACGGGCTGGTTGTATCGAATTTATCGCTGTGCCCACGTGTGCTTGGGAGCGCGTGTGTTGGGGTGTGACTGGAAGAGAGCAGGGTAGGAGGCTGTGATTTTAGCTACCTTACTGTCAGGATGAAGAATTAGCTATTGCCCAGCAAGAGAAATATTTTTGCATTAGGAGGGATTTCACAGTTAAAGACCACCTGCTGAATTAATCTGTGGGTCAGCTGGAGCTGCTGTATAACCAACCGCCCGCCGAAGCAGTGCATATATAACACCAATGTATAATAGCATGTAAATATATCATAACTTATTCTCCGCTGCTCCGTCGTCTGCAGCCGGCAGAGCGGGCATGGCCATGGCCATGGCATGCGGAGTGCGGGAGGCATTAGGGCTTTGGGCTGATTTCCCGTTGAGGCTGGTGGTTTAACTCTGGGAACCTATTGTCTGTAAAGCATTTGCCCTCTTCAAATCCCCCCTGCTTCGATCAGAGCACGGCCAGGTTTGTTACGATGGGGAGAAGCAAGACAAGTGGGTTCAGCACAGCTTCTTCCAAGAGATGGGGGTTTTTATTCGCCAAAAAACTCCAAGATCAGGGACATATAGGAAAACAAACCCAAAGCAACAAAGCAGCCCAGTGCCCACGTTTCACCTGCCCTTCCCTGCTGCGTGGGACGGGCTCCGTGGTTATCTGCCTGCCGCAGCCGCCCGCCCCGTCCCTGCCTTTGTCTGCCCATCAGCCACGCGCTGGCCGAGTTAATGAAGGACGATGGCGCAGGGCCACCGGAGCGGAGAGGCAGGCGGATAACGCGTGCCGGGGAGAGGGAGGTGCCGTGGGGCCGGGGTGGGCACTGCCGGCGGAGGAGGAACAAAGGGAGCCGCTGGTTAAGCACTGAAATAGGGGCGTTTTGCAGCCCAGCCCGCCGGGGAGTGGTGGAGCACACGGGCTGTCGGCCCGGGAGTGCCCCGTGCCTCCTGACCGAGGATGGACGTGATCTCCTGGTGACCTCCTCTGGCCCTGTGTCCCCAGCCCCTGGCTGCTGCAGGGGGTGAGCTCTGCAGGACAGGGGACATGTTGACCACGTCTCCCCGCGGAGCCTGGGGCCTCCCGGGCACAGGGGCTCAGGTGCCTCTTCCGTCCGATGGCTGGAGAAATCCTTGGCACAGTTTTGGACCAGCCCTTGTGCTCTCCCAAACATTTCCCACGTGTGGTTCAGGAGCCAGTGCAGGCGAAGGACGTCGTTCGGATGTTTTGGAGGGGTTTCTGGGTGTTTTAGAGAGTCCAGGCTGGCAGACAGCCATTTCGTGCTCCAGGCACGTCTCTGCCCTCGGGTGTGCTGGGGCTGTGTGGCTGTGCCTGGGGCCCGGGCCCCCGACCCTGCACTCGCCATCGGCGTGGAGCCTCTCAGCACCTGCAGGGACGGAGCCAAAGGCACAACCGCAGCACGGGCCAGTGGCAGGTTTGGCTCCTGCTATTTGCTGCCTCGTGGCAGTAGTTGTTACCCAATTGCCCTCGGGGGCTCCCCAGAAGTGTTTTTTCCATCCACAGCCCCAATTTCCCCGTCCTCATCCCTCCGAGGGGGCTCGGATGCTCAAGGGCAGGCGCTCAGCATGGGAGCTGCCACCGTGGGGACGGGTGGGTTAATTTTGCGGTGGAGGCTCGTGGGCCAAGAGCTGGCTGCCGGCTCTGCTGGGCTGCGAATGCCACCGAAGGCACATTCGTCCCTGATTAATGGAAACTGAAAAGCAGGATCCTGAGGACCCGCAGCTCCCCTGCCCCCTCCCCGCCGCGGGCTGCTGCTGCCAACCCTCGCCCTGCTCTGCCGCTGGGTTTGTCCTGCACGGAGCAGAGGACGACGGGTCCCACCTTGCATTTCCGCGGCAGAAAAGGAGGCAGCGAAGCCCACGGCCGCAGCCTGTGCCCTGCCTGCAGGGCCGGCGCTGGGACATGGTCACTGCCCTGCTCCCCCGCTCGCCCTCCCCATCACGTCGGCATTGATTTGACCTGAACTCCCTTGTACGTGCTGTGATTTCTTTCAATTAGGCTTTAAGCGAGGTCTCTGTGGCATTTGATAGAGCCGGCCCCAGCACGGTGCCTGGACCAGGACGGTCCAGAGGGAGGTGCTTGGAGATGCTCCTGCATCCCCGAAAACAGCATCCCTCCACATCTTATTTTCCCCACGTCCCAGGATATTATGGGAATAATCCCACTGCTTAAAGACTGCTCCTTGTCCCCTCTGCATTTCCTAGCTCTTTCTTTCACTTGGACTGGTGGCCTTGCTACCCCAGCCCATAGGACAGATTTGCTGCATCGTTAGCTGGTTCACCTTCCTAATTTAGATGAGCACCAGACCTGCATGGTCCCCCCTGCTCTGGGCAGGAGCAGCCCCGCTGCCAAACGGAGCCGAACTGAACCCGAGCAACCCTCATCTTCCCATCCCTGGCAAAGCCGCCTTGCTCTCCCCGTACTCCTTGGTGGCTGTCGCCTCCTCAGGGACGTACTGAGCCGAGTCGGGGCTTGGTGTCACATTGTTTCCGGCAAACTAATGGGCAGAGTGCTTGTTTTCAGAGATTGTATGGAGCAGAAATCCCTGCACTTCATCTCCAGCTGCAATTACCGAAGCCAAGTCGATGCGGTTGATGGTAATAGGATGGTAACACTGTCTGAATTTGTATTTAATGCTGATTCCAAGGGTCTATAATTTTCATCAGCACCACATGACTTTTTATAGAACAGAAAAATGTGAGAGCAGTTAATGAGCTGTAATTCTGGAGAGCTTCTGCCTTGATTGGGACTAATTATTTTCTTTATAAAAATAATTAACAATCCACACAACCTATAGAGTGAAAGGCATGTGGCATTAATTAAACCATGCGGTATTTTCAATGCACCTTTATCTCCCCTTTCCCAGCACACCCCGAATAGACGGTGGCGTTGCACTGCGGAAAGCCAAGCTGGGCACAGGCTCGCATCGGGGTGAGGGCTCGCGCAGGGTGAAAAGGGCAGATCCTGAGCAAGGGGGCTGCATCTAAATCCCACCTCCGCAGCCTCCTGGCCCTGCGTGTACCATAAAAATCTTCATTTGGGTAGGAAAGGCTGTTTTGGCTAGAATAAGATGATGATTTTCATGCATGGGCTGTCCATGATGGGTGCGGAGGGGATGCTGGGGATATCTCTATTTTTCAGCTGAAGAGCAGCCGATGGGACCCCAGGGGCTGCAGGGGGCTGCGCCGGGTGCTGTCGCTTGCCGTGGGGCATCGGGATACCCAAAAATTGAGATGGTCACTTTGCACAGGCTAAGTCCTTGTTCTCCAGCTCTCTGAGATCCTGGGACAAGTCCCAGGTGAACGCGCCCCAGCACCGATAGCGCGCGGGTCTGTGCGTGCTTAGACACACACTTACATAATATACAATTGTTAACAAGACTAATTCCTCTATTTTCCTGGAGGTATTCTGAGAACTAATGAATATATTTGCATAATCTTGATTTTGTTTATGAATAATTCTGGATTAGCCAAATGTGAATAACACCGGGGCTTTGCCGTTCTAGATTGTCGTTCAGCTGAGGATAGCAAAGCATTTTACAAATATTCGTTCAGCTTCACAATTCCCAGCAAGCAGTAAAATTATTATTACACCCAATTAAAGATGGATGTGCCGAAAAGTGAAATGATTCTCTCCAGCCCCTCCTGGCAGGGTCTGCCACAGGGCTCAGGAGCCCGGGGACCCACCTGCCTCCTCCAAACCTCCCCGTAGGAAGCAGCAAGCCAATAAATATCCTCCCCTTCCTTTTTGGGAAAGATTTAAAACAATGTTCAGAATCGCAGGGTGGCGTGGATGGTTGGGGACAAGACCTGGGAGTGGAGAGGGAGGTTTCCTTCTGGCTCTGACGCCCAAACGGCCGTGGGTGCTGCAGCACCGAGCACCCTGGTGCCCGCTGTGTGGCAGGGATGGCATGGCCATACCAACCTCTCCCTCCTCGGAGCGCAGTGGGAGGAGGAAAGGACCTGTCTTCCCTCCCAGAACTCTTCTTAACTTAAAACCCCCTCACCAGTCCTTCCTGGGCAGCTGGCAAAACCACCAAGGTGTTTCCCACGGGACGAGGGGGTGTTACGGGGAAGGAGGATTGGAGTCAAACCAAACCCTCCCACCCATGAAGCTGCAATTTGGGAATTTCCCAGCTCAGCTGACATAGGAGACGTGATACAGGGAGGCAAAGGGGCTCTTCTGGCCATAAAAAGCCCACGGCAGCGTGTAGCAGGGGAGTTAAAGCCCACTTGCCACCTCCCTTCCTGGGCTGGGAACGTCGTAGGCTCATCTCTCTGGCAGGAGAAAGCTGTTGCTTAATTCCCTTCCGTGGGAGCTAATTGCTGCCCACACGTCCCCGCACGGGGACATCTGCTCCTCACGGTGTCACTGAGCTGTCCCAGCCCCACGTGGCCCTGGCAGCGTGGCCCTGGGCATCGCGGCGGGATGGGTGTTTGGGAGACAAGTCGCAAATGAGGGGATACCCAGGGACCCCCACCTCACCAGACCCCCCAAGCATGGCAGACTGATTTTTGCTGGCTGCTGGCTGCTGCCTGGGGCTCCCCGCCCCAGGGTGCACAGGGGGGTCGGCAGAAAATGTTGTCCTCAGCTCCTCTAATTCTGGCAGCCCCACGGGGCAGAGCGGCACCGGCGCTGCCCTGCTCGGGTGATGCCCCCGGGACACCCCTTCGGATGCACCCGTGGGTCTGTCCTGGGGGGGTCGAGCATTTTTTAATGTCGGAGTTGTTTCAAGCTGAGCCCTTCAGATTGCCTGTGTCCTGGCACACAGGGTGGCTCGGGGGCAGTTTATTAACGGGGTGCCGTGACCTGAGTGTCCCTGTCCCCAGCCTGGATGGATGGGGCGGCCGTCTTCTCCATGCTCTCCCTGTCAACCGGAGTCGTTCCCAGGGCGGCTCTGCGGGCAGGCGGCAGCTGCGTGAACTGGTTGGTTTTTTGGAGTTATCTGAGTGTTGGGACATCCAATGTGTTTTCCCCTCTTCTTCCAGTGGCAATTCTAAAAAAGCAAATTAAGGGAGAGAAGGAAAAAGCTTTATGTGAGCGGCAGAGGGAGCATTCCTGCTCCAAGTGGATCTTCTCCAGCCGTCTTCTCCTTGCTGCCTCCAATGTGCCTTATTACTAATTCATTTTTAAAGTGATCTCTCAACGCTCCCAGGAGCTCCTGGTAACTGTGTGCTTACAATCCCCTATTTGATTAAAATTTAATGAGCTATGTTATTGGCGAATACACTATTTCGCTGCTGTTCGCCATGCCAAACGGCATGGGTTTTTGGACAAAGGAGGGAATCGATGCATCGCAGAGAGCACCCATAATGACCGAGCACCATGGATGTGGCATCCAGTGGCCCGGCCCTGCCATCGCTTGGCAGCACACGGGGTGGCTTCCTCATTAAAGAGCGAACCCAGGCCCACCGGGAGGATAGGGATCTCCAAAGATCCTGGATTAACCTGTGCGAGGGACTGGAATCTTGTGTGCAAGCACGGCCCCATCCATGGCAGCCAGCACCGAAGCAAGGCGCTGCCACGGGGGGCTTGGCTTGAACCCGGGGTGCTGCGGTGGCACAGGGGACGCTCCCTGGGGGGGGTTGGCACTGTGCAGCCTGTTGGGCGTGAAGGTGCTCTCCAGCCTGACCACATTGCACATAGTGGCAAAGCACTTCTTTTCTGGGACATCCTTCTGTTTGTTTTTGCTTCCAGCTCCCAGTGTTGTGTTGGGAAGAGCCCAATCACAGCCACTGGGCTGCCCTGTGCTGCCCACACCCTGGTTCAGGGTTCGCCCTATGCTGCTCATGGGCAAATGAGAAATTTGAGCTCAGATCCAGGCTTTTCCTAATCGCAAGCTCTACGAGGGCTGCTCAGGGTCGCCCCGTGCCTGGCCGTCAGCTCTGTCCCCTTCACCGCTTGCCCCCATGGCTGCTCCGGGCTGCCTGGGGGATGATGGCAGGGATGGGGTCTGGGAGTGCAGTTTGTGGCCGTCTGGGAGGAGGGTGGCCGTGGGGCTATGGCAGGGTTTAGCACAAGCTCTCAGCCCCAGTCCCTCCTCAGACCATCCCTGCCACGCCAGGCTCACTCAGGAGCCTGTAGTCCCCCAAAACGTGGGTCTGGGGCGTGCAGGATTGCTGTGCCATGGTGTGGCTCGGGGTAATGTCAGTACTTTCGGCTCTGTTTGGAGGCAGGCACCAGGGAGAAGCTGAAAATCCTTTACTGTTCCCTGATTGAGGAGAAAACTGGCTCCTTTACAGGCATGGGAACCTGCAGGGTATTTGTCTAAGGAGGAGGATTTGAGGATAGGAAAGGCACAGGATTGTCCCCTCAAGAGCAAGCCCGGCCCGGCAGCGTGCAGGTGCTGACGGGCACAAAGCACCGCAGGGACCTCTGAGCCGGCAGCGTGGGAGGCACAAGATGCTGTAAAAACCGCTCAAAACGGGGCAGCGGTCCAGGCTTCCTTTAGAAATGATACGACCGCGTGCCATATTCCTCGGGTTTATCTCTGCTGTCGCTGGCAGGCGGTCGGCAGAGCCATCCCGGATTGCTGGCAGCGGGGGAAGGTGGTGCCGAGCCCTGCAAGGCGGCCGGGTGCTCGGGAGGGAAGAGGGATGGGAAGCGTCCCTAGGGAGAAGGAGACCCAGCCATGGGGAGCAGGAGAGGCTGTGCTCGCCCTCGTGCCTGACCCTACCTAAGACAGTCCACGGGAGCATCGCTCTCCCCCGTGGAGTTTTACGCTGCGCCAGGGCCGCCCATCCCGTGCTGCGCAGCGGGAGCCGCCGCCGCCAGCTGGTGCCCGGGACGGAGCCCTCCCCGCGGGCTGCGACCACACAGTATCCCCCGAAGCATCTGGCACTGACCCTGCGCCGCTACCGGGGCCTCCTCCAGCAGCGAAGCTCCTCTGTTCTGATTCAACCATGCATAGCAAATCAACTGCTGGAAAATAAAAGAGCCAAGCTGCTTTTTTGGCCCGGGATGTGCTAAGAGCAGTCTTGGACCTTTCTGGAGTCCAAGAAGCAAAAGGAACCGCTGCCGCATCCGGGCTTGCAGCAGGATGCAGGGTTCCCAGGAGCAGGAGGGGGAGGCAAGTCATGGCTGGCAAAAATTGGATGAAAAATGTATATTATGGAATTATATTTCTCTTCTGTGTTTAAACTGCCTCAAGAAAACCACGCGCTTTTCTGCAGCTGGTGCCTCTGCTGATGCACGGAAAAAATAGCAGGGACAAGATTAAAATTGAACTGGCTTGGAGTCTGTGTAATCAGGGAAAATATCTCGGTGATTTGCTATTATAATTTTCAATAACAAACTGCAGGGCTCCTGCTGCACTAATAATAATGGTTCGAATGAGTTGGGGAAAGAACCTGCCATGGGGTGTTTGTGTGTGTGTGTTTGTGGGAAGCACTTATAATTTTCCCCATCTCCTAATTTTGAAGAGGTATTTTTAGTGCATATTTCAAAAAGCTTTACGTAAACACATCTGCTGGAGTTTTTGCTTGGAAATGTCTTTACAACCTTCTTTTCTGCCCCCTCCCTCTCCTGGGACAAAGGAACGGTTCGACCATTTTCTTTTTCAATCAGATGAGCAAAGCCAGACAGTAAAGGAGAAAATAAAAGGGTCATTTTGCTAGCGCTAAAAGGCTTCTCAGCCCAAAGTGGTGGATTTTAGAAATGCTGCAAGCAGCTCAGCCCACCCTTGTCAGGGCCAAGAGCCCAGGGCAGAGGCACATCGGAGGTGGCCGTGGCAGAGAGCCACAGGGGTGCAGGAGAGTGGGGACCCCAGCCGGCCGCCTGCCCCCTCCTGCGCAGCCAAAACCTCCAGGTGAGGAAAGGAGAGGAAAGATGAGATATTAATCATGTGTCTATGCACTTTTTGCATGTTATTCAGGAGAAGTAGCAAGAGCTGGTGCGAGCGGCTGTGGGCGCAGGAGTTTCTCCCGCTTCCCCTCGGGGCGGTGTGCCTGCTGCGGACGCCTGTGTCCTTTCACAGGCTGATGTTCCCAGTCCCCAGGCGAGACATCCATCATTGGTTTAATGCCAGTGAAACATTCACAACTAAAAGGCTCATCAGAGATCCTTTAACCTTTTTCATTTTGGGGGCTCCGGTCGGCTGGAGCCGCTCCTACCTTTTCACCAGGGCTGTAGAGATGATGGGAACGTGGAGGCAGCCAGGGCTGAAAAGGGCAAGGTACTAAAGTTTCCATACTGGCTTTCCAAATACTCTGTCCTGAGCTTGGAACTGCTGTCAGTGCAGGTCTGCCAAGAGCAGTCAGTGCTCGGGGTCTCCAACGTGCTCATGTGTGCGGCCAGGTGCCCTGCAGCACCACGCTCCCGCTCGCGCTGTGCATCCAGCACCCAACCCAGCTGCGTGTGCAAAGTAAAACAAATGATAAAAATAAAAGGCTTGGTTAGCATGATCCAGCCCCCGCGTGCTTACGCTGCTGCTTGCAAGGCAGCTGGGAAGGGCAGAGGAACTGTGGCCAGGCCACGGAGGGCTGGGACTGCTGGAGCCCATTCTGCGGAGGTGCTGCTGAGGCTGGAGAGATAGCCCGGTGGCAGGGTCCAGCAGCTGAAAGGTCACTAGGAAGGCAATTTTCCTGCTTTTCTCTCCTCCTGAGATGAGGAGCTGAGTTACTGCAAGGGAAAAGGGTGATTGATGAAAGCTTTGTGGCAGGAGACTGCTGCAGGGCCAGGGCAGAGGAGCTCGGCTGGGACGTGGGAGCCTGCAGGCAGGGGAGGGCAGCTGCCCAGCCCCAGCAGCGCTGAGATGCCAGCACACAGGGATTTCAAGTGCACACCAAACCCGCATCGACTGCGTGTCACTGCGGGGCTGGAGCAGACGGGTGTCGCTGGGCTCAGCTCCCGGCGAAGCATGCGTCACCAAGTGCCACATTTCATGGCCTGATGAGATGGCACTTGGCCATGGCACTGAGCGCGGCGGCCCGGGATGGAGGAACGCGGATGGGCTGTGAGTTAGCTCTGCTCCCCGAGGCAGCAAATACCCTGTGCCTTTGCCCCGTCCTCTGTGAAGGGTGCCAGGATCTGCCGGCGGGCAGGAAAGGCGGCGCAATCCCATGGGAGCTAACGGAGGGGGGCAATATTTCCCCATGGCTGGGCTGGTTCAAGCCCCCAGGTTGCCCCAACGCTGCAGCCCTGCCCCGGGGCCAAGGCTCACCCGCGGGGCTCACCCATGGCTCTGGAGCCCCAGCACGTCTTTAACAACTTCCCTGCACAAACTCCGTGAGGGGTCTTTGCTGAGCCCAGCACATCTCCTAGGTCTTGCAAGTGCCCTGCGGGACCTCTCCGGTCTTGCATTTTCCTCGGCCTCTGCAGAGCTGCGGCCTCATCCTGCCACCTCTGTGCACGGCCACCTCGGGCTCCTGTAAGATACCCGGTGCGAAAGCCTCCTGCCGAGCCCATCGGTGACTTTCTACCTTTCCCCAGCAAACAGTGATGTCCAGTCCCAAAGGGAGCTGGTGCAGAGCGTAGGGGCCACAGCGTGGTTAACTGGCCTCAGCAGTGTCCCCATAAATGGGGGTGACATGCCAGCCCCCCGGGAAGGGAGGCGGGATGGGATGGCATCGGGTGACAGGGCTCTGTGGGATGCTTCCGGCAGCAGGGAGCCCAGTGGGATTCAGAAATGTGATGTGCCTTTGGGAAAGGCTGGTGGGAAGCGTATCGGTCAGTTTGTAGAAATAAACAGGGACTGCCCACCTCGCAGCTGGGCTGCCGTCACCCGCCCCGTTCTCCAAACAGCCACAGCGTTTTACGGTGGTCTCACTCCCCTTCAAATCAGGAAGACTTGGGTTCTTTCCTACCAGTGATCTTTTCTGCATCATTTCTATTAGGGTAGCAATAGATCATTTCCCTCTGCTGCCAACACATTCTGTCAGGGAAGGAAAACACGGGAGAGCCTAAATCCAATACCAAAATGCGAGGTGGGCTGGCTGGGTTGTGACAAGAGGTGAAAGGCTTGGGCTGGTGGGAGAGGCGAGAGCCCAGCCGCTGAAAAGCTGGCAAAAATCACCATGAGCCCAAAAAACCCCTCTTGGACTGGAGACTGCTGCAAAGGGCAGGGACCAGGCGAGCCGCCTGCAGAGGGAGGTGGCACGGGGTGTGGTTTGGGCTGAGCTGGTGGCAGGCAGGCTGGCGGGTGCCCTGCTGCGTGGGGTCTCCCCGTCAGGAGCAGGGATGCTGCTTTTTGGGCAGGCCTGATGGATAGGCTGGATTTCTGCATGGGAGAAAGAAAGAAAAAAAAAAAAGAGTGCAAGCAATTGTCTAATGGAAATGGAGAAACTTGGATAGCAGGCAGGACGGGTGGGCTGCTGCCTTGTCATGGCCCGGCTGCCCAAGGCCAGGGGTGCATCCCTAGGGACAAACATGCGACCCGTACGTTGGCAGGAGGCTGCGGTCCTCACTCCGAGGGCAGAGTAGTGTTGGGTGCCCAGACAAGCCCCGGGCATCCTTCCTGCCTCCTCGTCCTCCTGCCTGCTCCGGCACACGCCTCTGCGGGCAGAACGTCCCCTGTGCTGAGCGAGCCCCGTACTTGAGCCGCATCGCCCCGAGTGTCCTCACTGCCCTCCCGGGGCCGGCTCCAGCAAAGCACCCCCAGAGACCTTCTCCTTTCTGCTGCAGGAAGGGACCGGCAAGGGAAGGTGTGACAGTCTTCTCCTTTGAGGACACAGTAATCGTTCACACCAAACTGCAAGCACTTTTATATCAGTCATGAAAGACACAAAAGACACGAAAGACGACAAAAAAAAAATATGTTTTTACATATATATTCAATCAATGTCTATGGAGCTTAACGCAAGGGGATTACCAGCCAGTTTAGAGCGTTAGTGACTCTCAGCATTCATCAGAGGAGAACATTTGGTTGAATTGAAGCCAGCCTTTGATGGGATTGGAGAATAATTATTTCCATCAATAACTACTTTCAAGCCCAGAAGAAATGGTTCCTAGCGCGTTGCAGGACAGGAGTCCTTGGTTGCCTCAAGGCCAATATGTTTTAACCCCAGGACCTGAAAATTTCATTAGTGGGAGCGGGGGCCAGGGGGAGAGGGACATCGCCCGCCGTGCCTGGGTCCCTCCCGCAAAGCAGCAGTGCCCCAGCGTGCTGCCAGCCTGGGGAGGAACCCTCCCGCCGCTGCTGCTGGAGCTGATCCAGCCCAGACTTCGCACAGGTCATTAATTTGGGGACATTTTGAATGGATCCTAATGATTGAGCCTCAGAAGACTGTTCTTAAAAGGGGTTCGGGAAAGACCACAAGCTAATTAGTTTGCACAAAGAAAGCAATTAACCGTGTAGCTTCCTGGATGTTTAAAAATAACATAGATGTTGGGAAGCTGGGGGATTTATTACAAGAGGAGTAATAGATTTTTAAAGCCAGAGGGACCATCGGATCAGCCAGTGTCACCTCCTGCGTGTCCTGGGCCGGAAATATTTCACCCGGCTTCCCCCCATTGACCCCTGTCGCTTGTATTTGGCTGATGCACATGCTTAAATGTTCAGGGATTACAAAATGGGCTCCAAGAGTAGCTATTAGAGAAAGTGGGGGGTTGTTGAAAAAGAAAACACAGGTGGAAAGAGAGGGGTGGCCCTTCTTCTGCAGGGGCTCCTGTGCCAACTCCAGCCCCAAAAAGTGTTGCTCATGGCTGCGGCAGGCAGCAGGATGTTCCCCGGGGCATGCAAGCCTCTGGCCGTGCCTAACCGGGGCTAACATGCTGTTTTAGCATCACATTGCTCTTCAACCACCCTCTTGGCCCCGTTTAACCCTCCAGACGTGCAGCACGCCCCTGGCCCTGGCCCCTTGTTCCTGAGCCCACAGCCCATGTGTGATGGCTGTGACGCTCTCTGCAGACCCTCCTGGCATCCCTGAGCCACTGTGGCTGCGGGGCTGGCAGGGGGACATCCCAGCCTCCCCCTGCTCCGGGGTGGGGGTCCCCATGGCTCGGGATTTCGGCGTGCTGCTTTCAGAAGGGAGGAGGTAGGTCGGGTGGTAGACACAGCAGTGGGATCTTGCAGAGCTGACCTGGGGATGGCTAAACCCCAAAGCAGCACCCACAGCCCGTTCCTGAGATTGGCTTCAAAATGATAACGGGAGAAATGGGGACACTCTCTCTGCCAGCTGAGCCTAGCCCACCATGGCTGCCACCCCACAGCCAGGTCAGGCTTGGACATGCTGATGCTTGCTTTATTTATTCGAATAATACTCTGGATGATACAAAAACCATAATGTTCTTGGTGCCCCCACCGGGTATGGTTTATGGTTTTCCATTTGAAATAAACATCTGTGGGGCCTGGAAACCTATTTACTTTCCTCCCAAATGTCTGAGCTCAGGCTCATTTGGGTTTGTTTTCTCCATTTGGCTGCTTTTCTCCATTTGAGCTTGCCCTGCCCAAGCCCCGGTGTCTCTTGGGGACCTCTCACCCCAGGCTTTCCTGTCCCTAGCTCTGCTCCTTGCCATCTCTCATGGTCTTCCCAGGGCTCTTGCAGGCACCTGCCTGGCCCAGGTGGTTCCCCTTAGCTCTGCTGGGCTGTCCCAGGTTCTCCAGTTTGGGCTTTCATCAGTATCAGGTGTATTTACTGGCCCAGCACCCTATTTGTAGGAGCAGGGAGGAGGGCTGTCCTCTGGCTGCCGAAGCTTTGCTTCCACCTGAGTGCTGGTGAGGGGGATAGGATGAGGATGCACGGTGAGGTATTGGCAATGCTAATAGAAGGTTTGGGGAATGGCATTTGAAATGCAAAAATTTTTTTTCTACCAGAGTGCAAGACCAGTGCTGTCTCTGCAGAGCTGGTGAGCTAAAACCCACAACGCAGAGGAAGATGTCCAGGGGTGCCGGTCAGATTAGCTACCGTTGACTCCTGCTGTTGCGTTGGATCTGAACCCCATGCTGTCCCTGCAGTATGGGGCTGTCCAGCTGCTCCTTGGCTACATGATACTTGTGGCACCTCTGCCTGGAAGCCGAGCACAGCATGCCCATGCTAGGGCACAGCTTGGCTTGGAAATGGGGGCTTTCTGGAGCCTTGCAGGAGCATTTCCCACTGTAGGGCTGAGTGCTGCGGGCTCAGGAGGCCCAGGAGCAACCTGCAGCTCTCCTTCACAGCAGCACAGGCTCTGCCTGCAGAAAGGAAGGGGATTCCCCAGTACATGGGAAACCTTCAGCCACCGAGCCCGGCTGAATGGACCGTTCTCTATCACTCTTTCCCTTCTCTTGCTCCTGCAGTGGGACGCTCGGCTGCCTGCCGTACCCTGCGGAGGACAGGCGTCCTGAAAAGCTGAGTGGCCGTGCGGTCAAGGAGGCCTCCACCACCAACGGCTGTGCAAAAAGGAAGGAGAGACGAGACTATGCTCACCGCAGGTCACGCAGGTAGGCGCCGGGGCTGTGAGCAGGGTCACCCTGAAGCAGGGGGTGGCAAAGGAGGTGTCTGTGACTGTTTACCCAGCCCCTCCAGGGCTCTGTGAGAGCTGGGGATGGGTTAAATGACCGTGTGAGCGTACAAAATACGTATGCAATTGTATGAAACCCCCACCGGTGTTTGCAGGGAGAAACCTGCAAACTTGTCGTTCGCTTCCACTCCACACCTTGCTCTTACAGCCTCCTTGCAGGTAGCCCTGGCTGGAAGACAGGCGACCTGCCAGCATCCCTGTGTGCTGCCAGGTCCCCCTGGCTGGGCATCACCCTCAGCAATTCCCCTCTCCCCACGTCTAGATCAGACCAGCAACACGGGCCTCATTAGGACAAAGCTTCGTTATCAGTTCGTCATTAGGCCCTGACAACTTGAGAGGGGAAAAATGAATTGAATGTTGTAAATGAAGCAGCCAGGGTCTCTAAGCCCTGCCTGCTAAACTGTCTCTGGGATTAAAGCCTCTCCGTTTGGTTAAAGATGCTGGAAAGAAACAGCAAGAAAGCACATTTCATATCTTCAGATTTCAGGCTAACCGGAACAATAATCTAAAGCGTATTTTAAATTAGACTTTGATTACAATCGTGGAGAAACAATTAAAGTTGGATCAGCACAGGGAGAAAGCTTCCACATCAAAGACAAAAGCTGTTATCTGGGGAGTGGGAGAAGGGCTCTACAGAAACCGCCTGCGGCCGCACGGCACAGTCAGAGGTTTCTCCCCGCTCTGCCTCGGCCGTGGCAGTGCCTGGCCGCGGCCCCGGGCGAGGGGGGGCTGAGACGCACCCAGACCTGTTTGCTGGGGAGCCCCAATCTGTGCTAGGGAAAGCACGTGGGAGCTGGGGTTGAGCAGCCTGATAACTGCGGGGCTGAGGTGGGTGTTCAGGTCCCCGGTCTGGGACAGACCCTTAGGGTGGCTTTGGGCAGATGTTTGAGCTTAGCCACAATGAGCCATCTTGGAAAACACATTTCTTCTCCCTTAATGCAGACACCAAGCCTGAAGCGTGCCATACCCCTAAAGCGCTTCTGTCAGTCGGTGAAATCCCTGGGAGGAGAAAGAGTGGGAAGGAGTATTTGGGTGCTCCTCCGGCCGCGGTGAGGTTGCACCTCAGATTTACTGCACCAGAAACACTCGGCACGCAGTTACTCACAGTTCACAACCAAAGCATTAGCATACAGTTTCGTTTTGCAGAGCAATTAAAAAATAAGTGTATTAAATGCACTAAGCAATTGGATTTTTATGATAGTGTAATTTTGGTAGTAATTCCAGCCCTGGGTGAGCAAGTGTTGGGGGGCAGTGGAGCCTGAGTGCCCCTGCCATGTCCCTCTGTCACTGCCTCCCACAGGTCAATGTGCCATGACGTTTGCTCTGTGTTGACTCTTCATAACATTTGTTCTTTCTGCAGAAATTGCTCAATTTTCAGCCACTTTCTGCAGCAAAGATCCCACAGCATTTTCCAAACACGGGGCTGCCTTCGCACGTTCCCTGCTAGCGGCTCCTCCCCCAGCAGGGCGAGAAGCGGGGAAACTGAGGCACAAACCCAGCACCCTCATTTCCAACAATGAGGTCCCTTTCTTAGGGTCACCAGTCCCCGATTTTGCAGAGGCCCTGGGGAGCTGGCTGTGCCCCCCGCAAACATCGCCCCCAGATCTATTTGGGGATCTGCAGACAGATCTGGGGATCAACCTGGGGATCCACAGGCTGCCACCAGCTGCCCCCGTCTTTACAAGCATTTGCTTTGGTTAATGAGTAGCCACAGAGTATCTGTCATATTTTCAGCCCAGAGCTCTGAATTAATTTAACCATGGTATTTGCTTTTCATTGAAACATAACGCAATTTAGAGTCGTATGTTTAAAAAAGAAATTAATTTACAGGTTTTTTTCCAGGGTTTAACAACTGTGTAAGAGATGCATATCTCATTAAATTACTGTAGCAACTCAATAAATATATATATTTCTAATCAATTGCTATTTAACATGTCAAGTCTTTTATTACAGTTAGATGCATCTGGCTGCAATAATTATTGTATGCAAATTAAATGCCAATTAATTATTTAAAGCATATTTACAAAGAACAACAAAACCTATAAATCTGTTACGGAGTCGTTAACCTCAGCAAACGCGTTTTAAATAATCAGCCGGTGTCGCCGTGGCGTACAGTAGCTGTCTCATTATATCTCCATTAGACCCGTGGAGGAGACACTTCATTTAAACTGTGAGCAAATTATTCATTAGAGGGTAATTAGGTACTCGCCCACGCCCCGGGCGCACCGTGAAAACCGATCTCTCTGCCCCGGACGTCGCCGAGGTGGGGATGGGAGAGAGCAGTCCCATGTGAGCTGATTCAGCTTTTATTTGTATTATTTTTACTTTTCATTTGCTTTCCCCTCTCCTCAGCCCCTCATGCGATGGGGAGCGTGCACCGCCGCCAGCCCGGGGGAAGAAGAAGAAGAAGAAATCCAGCCGCAAGAAGCGAAGGCGGTGAGGGCGGCCGTGGTGGTGTGGGGGGCGGGAGGGGGCAGGCAGCCCTCGGCTGTGTGAGGGGGAAAAAGCCGGTGTAGAATGGAGGCTGGATACCCTGCGGGGAGGTGCGAGGGGCTGGGGGTCTCCGCAGGCCCGGGGGGCGCCGCCATTTTCTCGTCCTCCCCTCAGGGTGGCAGAGGCCGGGCCGGGGCTCACCCCGCGGCTGTTCCTGGCGGCCCCGGGAGCCCCCAGACCCTCTCCACCCCGGGGGATGCCACTGGTGGCGGGGTAAGGGTTGGGGTGGCCGGGGAGGGCTGTGGGGAGCCCTGCGGTCCCTAACACCCCTCTGCCTCCTCAGGTCTCCCTCCTACAGCCCCTCGCCTGTGAAGAAGAAGAAGAAGAAAAGCTCCAAGAAGCGAAAAAGAAACAGGTATTTTGCCCTTGAAAGTGTAATTCCCCGCTGGCGGCGGCTGTTGTGGGGGTTTGGGCAAGGGGTGGAAGACATTACTGCCGTCGGGCAGCTGCTCGAGCCCCGCGCCAGCAGGGTAGAGGGGCATCAAAATCCTGGCTCTTAATAATGGCCGCCCAGAGGGCAGGGCCCCGCCGGGAGGTGGAAGCCGGACAGCCAAGGGGGGCAGAGCCGGCATCCCTCTGGGCCAGGAGGGCACGAAATGGGGTGCACACCCAGGGCAAACAGATAAATTGAGCTGTCGGGGTGTGGGGGAAGAGACAGACGAGCCAAATCAGCGCGAGGGCTGCAGAGACTCCGCCTGCTGTCCTTGCTGTCCTATTTCACATGGCTCCCATCCTCCGGGACGCCAACGGGATCGGCGCTCGGGGCTTGCGCCGGTCCCTTTCCCTTCTCCCCTCGCCCTCAGAAGGCCTCAGCGTTTGGACCGGGAAAAGGCTCGGACCAGCTCCCCGCATCCACATCTCAGCCTTGCCTCCCAGCCCTGGGCAACTGCCTCCACGTTCCCCTTCTGAAGCCCATCTTTAATTTAAAGAGCACAATTAAATTTTAAAGTTGCAAATATTTCACTGGTTTCTCTCAACTGTTAAACCAATATTTGAAGAGAACAGTGGATGCTATCTCCCTTGGAAAGTTCATGTATTTATAATATATTGAACCAAAGAGAAAAGCTACCAAAAATGGATGATGGGGTGAAAAGTTTAGCTTGAATCTTAAAGAAGAGGGAGGGAGGGAGGGAGGAGGAGGAGAGACAAGGATATAGAAACCTTTTTAAAACACTTCCTTCCCAAGGAGGGATTCTTATGCTCTTTTATGAATGCCACCTCCTGACAGCAGTCCTGGGTCAGATGCTCCTTGGCTTTGAACCTTTAGTACCCATTTATGCCTGCCCCGGTAAGCCAAGGATAAGCTGTGGCTGGTCCCAAAAGGCAGCATGATAAACCATTAGGCATTAGAGACAATGGAGGCTGTTTCCAGGCACCTGGTACCACTTCAACTACAGATCCCAACTGACCTTGCCACAGGCAGTCTCATGGCCCCTCTAGGCAGGACTTCAGGCCATGTCTTCTGCAGGAGGTTGTGCTCCAAGCTGAGATGGGACACAGCGGGCTGTGCAATGTGCTGGGGCCAGGCCTCGCTGCAAGGAAGAGTGTCCTCCATGCTCCCAGGGTTTTCGACAAGGACCACCAGCATGGTGGCTCCTGTGTCATCCTAGGGATGCTCCAGGAGGCAAGACAGAGGCATGATGCTGGTTTGGCTGTGAGGCTGCTCTGGAGTTATACAGAAAGAATTCTTCCTTTGACTGCTACTTGGTCCTTCATACAGAAAACCAGGGACTGGACTCACCTCTGCCCCCTCAAACTAAGTGCACTGCAAAACTGTGGAGGCAGTAGCAGAGAAAAGGGACCCACCAGGGACAGGGGATGTATCTGATCTCTATAGACTTATTATCCTGAGGATCATATTCTCAATTATTTGCAGCCTGTGATAGTCACTTCCACCACACCAGTATTTCTTAGCTACCCCTTTGCCAGCTGGCTAAAGAAGAGCCAAGGCCATTCTGCCCAGCTGGTACATGAGGTCTTCTCACAGTCTTCAGTCTAACACTGGGCCTAACCACATTGTCTCTGATTCAAATTTCCAATTTTGTGAGACCCTGTATTCAATGTACATATTTGTGTCTTGCAGGTTATCTTCAAAGAAGAGAAGACACAGGTAAGAGTTGAGCAACTGTGGGGGGTCCCTTAGAAATATGAGTTTAATGGTCTTTTCAAGATCTCGCAAGGTTGATGTTCACTGGGTGGGGACAGAAGACATTTTTCTTCCCTGTCTCCTTGTGGAATCCCGTTGGCTCCCCCCATTCCCTGTGGGTCTGGAGCTACCCTCTCCCTAGTCAGCTTTATACATTCCTCAAACCCCATGGGAATCAGGTCTCCAGCCCAACCTGTGCAATCAAGCACATAACGGGAAAAGACCTCTTGGAATAACCTAGCCCCCAGCAACCTCATCCATGTTGCATCCATCCTGCATCTTGAGTCTTCATTTCTCTTACGGTTTTATTTGCAAACAGTATGGCATCCCCCAGCAGTGCCCATCTTTGAACATTCAGAGTCAATGGCTTTCCAGGTGTGTACTGGAAGAACTCCCCTGATTCCAGTATGTGTGTGTACGGTATCAAGAAGTATTCAACTTTTCTGTGGGAAAATGCAAAGCCACCAGGATGGCTGATCCCTTTGAGGATCCTTTTTGGCCAAGCCCACAAGCCAGATTTGTCAGCAGGCACTCAGACCCCCTGTGCTGTGGCAGAATCATTAATCCCTTTCATTTTTATTGCACGCTCTTGGGCAATCTAGCTGTAACATTGACATGTGATTGTGCGGCTTTTTATCAGAACAGAAATCTCCGAATTAATTAGCCATTTCTTATTTAGTTCTTCAAGCCCCAAAAGTAAGAGAAAGGAAGAAAGAAAACACAAAAAACAGTAAGTAGTGATTCATGGTGTTCCCTGCCCTGCCTGTGCAGAGCTGTGGGGCTAGGAAGTGCTTAATGTGGTGGGTCCCCTGGAGCTAACACCGGCTGCACAGCCCTAAGCAATTTTCAGGATTATTTCACAGCTAAAACCAGCAATTCTGGTTTTGCTGGAATGGAGAAGGGTTTGTAGAGGCTGGAGATCTTTCCTCTCCCTCTCTTTTATGCCATCTCATTCAGTACTTTCTTTGTATCTCGTCAGATACAAAGGATGTACAGAGTCTTGTTCATCCAGACCTGAGCAGAGACTCCAGCCCTTCTGATAAGGGCAGCATGAGAGGATGAGCTCAAATCTGCGGAGCGCGGTGCCCCACAGCCTCCACTGCCCAAAGGGCAGGCTGGCACACTTACTGAGAAGGGCTTTAGCTCCTCCTTGCTTGCTGCTCTTGAGGTTACAGTAGGGGCTACTCATAATATACAATACAACTAAATACCTAAACGGGAGCAGAAGGCAATGGGGACTAGGGAAGAGAAGGGATTGTTTGGAGGTGATGGAGGTTGTAAAAATCTGGGGTTGAGGTTCCCATCTGCCCTGGAGTGTTAGCAGAGCACAATCCTTGTCCTATGGGTGGACAATCAAGGGCTATGGTATAAAATGTGGTTCCTCAGGGCTGGAAGGAAGGCCTGTAAGCCTCCTCTGTTTTTCACTTCCTTCTCTGTCTTCTCCTGGGAATTGCAACTTGCAGCTTCTTACCTGCTTTCAGAGCAAGGAAACCGTTCTGGGCCTGAACGTTGGGCACCAAGCCCCTGGCTGGCTCTGCTGGGACTCGGGATACCCTGCTAGAGACAGAAACTGAGCTAGCAGATGGAAATCTGCTGGTTTGTTTGGTATTAGTAGGACCTGCCCTTTAATTCTTCCCAAAACAACTTTTAGCTCTTAGGCAGAAAGGTGACAGGGGGCAACAGCCCCCGACACCACCAGTGTCACCCCAGTAGCCATTGGGACTGAACAGATTGAGAATCCACAAGGTGCAGAGCATGTTGCACTGCCTGTACAGGCCATCTCTATTGCGTGCAGAAAGCCCATCTCCTTTTCTCTAGGATTTCTGCATGTTCAGTAGCACAGCCACATTTTTTTCTCAAACTGGGCTGCTATGCACCCAGAAATCTCAGTGGTAAAACTGAGGTTTCCTACGTTATCAGTAAAAGCAGGCACCTCCCAAACCCAGTGTAGCACTGGCCAGTACATGGTAGCCTAACAGTGTGGTTAAAACAAAGATCAGATGCCTTGCTGGAGTGTACTGGCCTAGGGGAACAAGAGCTGCTACAATTGCTCTTTGGGGATAAACCAGCCAGGGTGTTCTAGCCTTCATTTTTCAGCTCACAAATCAGAGGTGAGCCACTCCTGGTTTCTGCAAATGTTCTCCTTGCTCTTGGCTGTGGATCAGATAAATCCCATGAGCCAGCTCAGGTGAGCATTTTTGTATAATCACACTGCTTTGGCTTATCTTTGTGTCGAGCAACTGGTTATCTAAATCACACAGGACCAGTTACCTTCCTGCAGAAAGGGAAAACTCTTAAACTGGAGGGACTGATGCAGAGGATGAAGAGTAAACAAAAATTTTCACACAAATCCACCATCTTCAGTGTTGCTGATTTCAGCTGTATGAAAATAAGGAAGGAGGATCCCAAAATATGACATTTTTAAAAATATAATCATGGGGTGTGAAAAGCATCAGAGAAAACAGCCAGGTGGAGTTCAAGCAATTGCCCTGGACGTTCCCCTTTTGTCTTAAAGGAGATGTTGTTCTCAAGCAATTGATTTGCTGAGTTTTTTATAGTGGCAGACTGCTAAATGCTGTCCAGGCAGGTTGTATTAGTGCCGTCAGCGACTGGTGTAGTGTGGCCACGACTGTTCCCACCAGCTAACCCATCGTTAGCTTTGCCTGCTGGCACAGCAATGCCAGTCTGAGCAGATGGCCACACTACCAGATCTAAAATAACTGCTGTGGTGGGCAATGATGAGAGGGAGTGGGCACAGAAGGTGACAGGTAGCCGGCCACCCGCATCACCCTGCTGTCTGCGTGCAGGACTTCAGCTGTTGGCGCAGGCAACAACGGCCGTTCAGTAATAGGGCCAGGTAATCCATCAGTAATAGCCTGAGTGGAGCAAAGAGAAGCGCAGCGGGCGCTGAAGCTGGGTCCCTGCACACCGTTTGCTGGTAACTGTCCTGTGGCCCTGTCAGAAAAGGGAGCAGCAGTGACTGGACACCTATTAAGAAGCCAGGTAAAATGGTCCTGCCCCTCAAGCAGGAACCATGATAGCGCAGGCTGCAGTTAGGGAAGCTGTGCTTTATGTTTATATAGCAACCATAAGAGCTGCCCATAGGACCGGCTAGACCCTCCCACCTAGGGAATGTGGGGAAGGCTGGCTGTTACTGAGTGTACTGTATTATTTGGAGTGTACTGTATTATTTGGAGCCTGTCCTGCATCTGTTCTTCAACAAGGAGCCTGCACTATGGAGGGGGTTAGAGCAAGAGACGGAGGGTTGGAGCTTTGCGATGGGTTACCTGCAGGGGTGGTGGTCCCTCAATGAGGGCCAGCAATGGGAAGGTCCCAGGCTGTTCCCTGGTTGTCTTAGGGTAGGCTGCAGGATGAAGGGCAAGCAGATGAGCAGTAGAACATATAGTTCTTTAAAGTCTTGAAAGCAGAAAAGATTGGTGCTGTCTGCTGCACTCCTGCATGCTAGGCCATAGATCTTTCCCAGCAGGCTACAGAGCCAGCCTAATAGCTTGTAGTTAAAATGCTAGCATAGATCTCGGTAAGATGGCTTGCCTTAATGTCGGTGTAGCTATGAAGGGATGGAGAATTTCTCATGCCTTGGTGTCCTGCACAATGTTTCACACACCAATCTCTTTGGTTTAAAACGCAGATCTCCTTTCTGATTTGGATGTTATTGACTTCAGCCTCCAGCTGCTGGGTCTTGCATCCCTTCAGTCTGCTAACAGTGCCTAACAGTCGTTTTCCTCTCTGCTTCTTAAAGCTCTCGTGGGCGCACCCGGAAATCTCATCACCATCGCCACCGCCACTCTCGCTCAGAGAGCTCCGACTCCCACTCCCCGAGCTGCCGAAGCAGGTAACGTCACTGCTCCCTGAGCTGGGTGTCCTGCAACACTTCCCGGTGGGCTTAAGGACGTGATCGCAATAGCCTGTGTGTGACCCACAAACTCTCTGCAGAGCCACGTCCCATTCTGGTAGCAGCTATGTCACATACCGGCGGTTGAGCTTCTTGTGGTCTTGGCCATAGGGTTGTGGCTCAAGGAGCAGTGGCTGCAGCTTTTTGGTCCAGCAGTCACTTCTAATCCCCGTGGCTGATCAGCCCATGACAGCTGATTCCAGCCTAGTCTCCCTTCCCCAGCCCAAGGGCCCTGTACTGCTGATGTCCCAGGAAAACCTTAAACTTGGTCTTAGCAATGGAAATGTATTTGCCCATGGCATTCTATAGCCACTGTCTTTGACCTGATTAAAATCTCAGTCCTGTGGATGACAGATGCGTCCTGGGGCCAGCTAAGTGGATGCTGGTGCTAGACCCGGCATCACTGCAATAGCAAGTCACACAGTTTATACACATCATGAGTTCATGTTTCACGTTTTCTTGAAAGCACTTGACTTTATGAAGAAACCACCTCCACTCTCCCACTTCACTTCTAACTACTGGGAATTTTCTTATGAAAAGCTGATGATCAGTGGGGGGAGGAATGCAATCAGTAATTGGAGGGGTGCTCATGCAAGAGCAGAGCATGTCTTCTCTTGGAGGTGTATTACCATGGGGACATTCAAGGCTGTGAAATTATGGTTTGCCTTGAGCCACGGTGAAATCATGAATTGGAGCTGAAATTTGAGGTTAAGGTCCAAAGCCTGGATGCAAAATATTTTTTTTAAAAAATAGAAAAGCAAAACACGTCTTTTCTCTCCCTCATGACTTCACAAAGCAGTCATGTGGAAGATCTCCTCCCACACGCAGTGGCCTAGCACAGAGCTGCCAAGGGTTTGTACGGAGCTGGTAATGGGCACCGCTGCAATACCGAGGAATAACGGTTTGGCTGTTCATGTCTTCTGGAGGCACAGAGCCAGGTCTCGGGAGGAAGGGCATAAAACACCGCGAAGACGCTCCCGGCACCATTCAAAGATCACGGCAAAGAGAAGCTCCTCTGCAGAGGTTCAGGCCAGCCAAAAAACCAGCCAAACCCTCCCGCTGTACAGCTTCCTGTCTCCTAAGGAAGTAGTAAGTATTACACACTGCGCTGCTTTGCTTGAACTAGCCACAGGAATCTGGGCAAGAAATCTGATATGAAATTTTTATAACTCAATTATAGCGATGTTAGACAAAGTTGGTTAAAAGTGTATTATTTATTAATGGTGCTGTTCTCCAATGTATTTAAAGTCACTCCTTCCTTCAGCACTTTCACACCAAGGGTGGGGCTGGAGAGGGGAAAAATTTGCAAGGGCTCTAGCCTATGAATAATGAATTAAGGACATTTAACAAAAAAAGTGGCCTCCAGCAATGATATTTCACACGGAAGTGTTTGTTATGCAGTCTTTGCTCAGCTGGATGTGAACTTAATTCACTGGTCTTCATGTCCAAAAGTTTAATCCTTCAGGGGAAGAAAGGGAATCAAACATATATAAAAGAAACATTTACATTTAATGAGTTGGTGATTATTGGCAGAGGATGTTTTCTGACTATCAGGATCCTTCTGGGATCACTGTTCCTCTGGACTGACAAGCCCAGGGGCCAAATTCGGAACTTATGAGCAACTCTCATTGATGTTAATGGGAACTGCATGTGCAGCTGAGGGTAAAATCAGGCTCAGTGCCTTGGCATGTTTTTTCCATATACATGGAAAGAGATGATATAATACATGCCTTAGAATTGAGGGAGCAAGAGATGGAGTGAAATATTAGATACAGATTGAAATGAAGTCTTCCTTTTCCCATGGCACGTTTCCCCTTTGTTCCCAGTAGCTGCAAAGCCGAGGTGTGATGCTCTTTGATCGTGGTGTTAGTATCTGATAGGCGTTCTGGAGAGATAAATTGCTACATAGGACTCAAGGTAGTGCAGAATTTGGTACTCGCGCATGTGGATGTGTAAAGTTAGAGGTGTCTTGAGTACAGAGTCCTCTGAGCCCCAAAGTGGTACATAATGGGGAACTGATTTTCTCCTTTAGGCCCAGTCATCGACTGGAAATAGCTCAGCCATACGCAGTAGCTACATCAGATATGAGATAAATAGTGCCAGCGAGAGGAGAGACTTTATCTGCTCACCCGCACAGACAGCGTTCCGATCAAAATACACAGAGATTATACGTGGGTACAGACAGGCACAAGCTGTCTCTCGGAACTATAGATATGCACATTTGCTCTTATTATATACATCTCCTGACTGTGTAGTGCACATGTGAGTCATTGCTTATAAGACCATATAAGGTACAGCGTGAATAGCAGAACCTGCACACCACGCTTAGAGGCATGTGCGTGCGCACAATCAAAGAAAGAATAACAAGCTATGAAGCTTTTATTGCCGTGAGCCTGGGGTGTTGCCCTCTGTCAACTTGGGAAGGTAGGAGTGAGTTAAGAGCTCCTCCCAAAAATCAACCAGCCAAAGCCTGCATCATGTCACCAGGGTGGGTTTTTCGTTCAAGCTACATGTTTTACATAAATGTTTTCAAGTCTAAGCCTGGTTTTCAACTGATACTAGGTTTCCTCTCTCTGAAGCCAGGCTCCCTGAGTGAGTCCTGTGAGGCCGACTGCCAGCTGTTCTGTTCCCTGAGCAAGAGTAAACTCTCATTTAAAATTCTGAAAGCTTTAAAATGAGCTAAACTCAAGCATGCTGCACTCCCCTTCCCACTTGCTTCACTCGGGGTAAACGAGCACACAAGCTGCGGGGCAGGGAAAATCGGAGCTTTATAGTGATAGATGCAAAGTAAAAGCCATCAGGCCCCTGCTGTATTCTTTCTAGTAAGGGTTAACAACACAGGCAAATACTTCAATGACTAAAAGGCATCTGTACCTTTACTATGCAACTCACTAGTGTCCTTTTGTTCCCAAAAAGAAGTACGCTCTCTTGGGACATCATTCAAGAGCACATTTAAGCACTTGTTTAAATTGAAGCCCCTGGTTAAGTGCTGCTCCTGAAATTTTTCTGAATAAGGTCATTAAATATCATGTACTCAAAATTGGCAAGGGAAAAATGGAATGGGGACTTCTAGTCTCATTTATTAATGACTATACACAACTCTTTGCCTCTCCTTTTTGTGAGTTAAATGGTTGCTCTATAAATAAGCTTAGTTCTGTCAGAATCTACTTTGAAAGCAGCCTGGATGTGTTATGAAATGAAAATGTGCTCTTGCAGAAAATGTTGATCACATATCAAAAACTACTGGAAAAGAGAAGATTTTGGGGAAAATTCCAGAACTGGGATTCAAAAATGCCATATTTCAGTCTTCTATGGGGGTTGGTGTGTCACACTCCCTACCCTTCCCTCTGGCCTGGGCTTCCAAGCCAAACCATCCTTACCTGGGGAGATGCATTGTCATATCTCCAAAGGAAAGGGATTGTCCAGGGAGGGTCCCAACCTCCAGAAGAGACCCAGAGCGACAATACACAAACTCCCATGAGGTAATGCTGTAGCACTTCCGAATCAAAGATTTTGTTTTTTAAGCCAACTTTTATTCTGTATATTCTTCTGAAAATTTGAAGCATTTTATGGTAAATTCTGCCACCCCACCCCCGGTTTGTTTTCCTTCCTTTCTACTGGAATAGCCACAATTTCTAGCTAGGTCTACCTGTAGGGATAAATTGAATTTATGAGGGATAAAGCATTCAAAATAATGCCTTCCCCATGCATCTACCTTGCTGCTTCTTTCCCTCTTGCCTTTATGCGTAAGTTAATGCGCACGCACACACACACACAGAGGCATGCACACATGCAGAAATACCCCAAAGTTCCCTGCTACTTTTCTTTTTGGCAGTGAATTTCCAAGCTTCTCCCTCTCATTCTCTCTTTAATCCCATGCAGCTGCAATAGCCACCCATTGAGAACAGATTGTGGGTCTGTGCCTCAGCATGCAGAGAAACTGTGGGTAAAATGCAGCATCCATTTTTGAACAGAATGCCTCTAACCTGCTACAGACACTTCATTCCACACCAATACAGATGTATTGCATGCCACTGTGCTTTCAGTTGAGCAGTGCAATATAAATACCTGCAGGGTATGAATCTAATTGCCTTTGTTGTACCTGATGAAGATAACTGCATGCTGCATACACTTCCCTTGCCAGCTCCTTTACTTCCACTGAAACTCGTTTACAATGTCACAAATTAACATAGGCTTGAGCCAGATTTTCAGTGAGGCTCAGTGGGGTACGGTTGTTCCAAATGGTGCTGTTGTGCTCGTGCACAAATGGCCTTTGTGCTCGTGCGCCTGCAGAAAGGTAGAAGTGAGGAGATGCTGTGCAGGGGCTGGGACAGCGTCTGCAGGAGGGAACCTTGCAGCAGATCTGTCTATTGGCTTGCTGTTGCTCTCTGTTTTCTAGCCCGGGGTTTGGTTTACACAGGGAAAAGCTATTCCTTTAACTGTTGGGCAGCATGTTTCTGACAACGAACAGGGCCCTTGAAGAGCGGAAAGGCAAAGCCTTCCATAAATACGGAAGTTGCTCTCTTTTTGCATTTCCTTTTCTCTCCTCGCAGCCAGGGGACTGAGGTACCCCTGGTTACTGTCCAATAAATTCACAGCTCAGCACCGGGACCACAGGAAGGCCAGCAGCCCGGGGTGAAGGAGGGATGCCTGCAGCCATGGGAGGGCCGTGCTGTACGCCAGGTACCAAAGGAGGTGGTGGAAGGCAAACCCTTGCTCCAAAGCAGTGCCAGCCTGGCCTGAACCGAGCTGGGGACAGTGTCACGCGACGCTGGCTGCACCCGAGCAGTCTGCGAAGATCTTTGCAAAGGAACAAACCTTTGCCTGGTATTCTCAGGAATTTACCACCAGAAATGGATCTGTGAGCCAGGCTGCTCAGCAGTGTTGCCGTCCAGCCCCAAATAACCCAAGCTCTGACCTTGCAGGGACAGTTGTGTCATTGCCTCCATGCTCCCGGACTTAGCTTAGCCCTTGTGGTAGAGAGAGCCTCACCCTGAACTCTCTGACTAGCAAAAAAAAGGATATTTTCCACTCAATATTCCTTGAGTCAGGGGCTCATAATTGTGCAAAAAGGGGTTATATTGTATTCCTACAGCACTGCTATTTTTTGTACTCCTTTAATAAGAGTTGGCTTTTCAGCAGAGGTGAACCCACTGCTGAACGGTCAGCAGAGGTGAGCCCACTTCCCCCAGGCGAGGGCCTCCCCCCAGCCCCCTGCTCTGGAAGGTGGAGGTACCCCAGACCAGGCACGCAGCCTCGTTCCCCCGAGCAGCCCCTCTCAGCAGGTGCTGCTCCCCGCGCCGGCAGCTCCTCAGCAGACGTCTGCCGGGCCCTCGCCGAGAGCAAGGCTTGCTGGGGTCATTGACACAGTTTTTTATTCCTTTCATTATTACAATGCACAGAAAAAGAGAGAAGGGGAGACATTATGCACCTCTGAAAAAGAAATTAACTCCACTTTGAAGTGAGTTGCAAAACAAGAGAAAAAAGACCCACGAAAGAAATCTTCCAACTATAAGTGAGGCTGTGCCACGATTCTCGTTGATGGGTCTCAGTCCCCTTATGGCTGAGAAAATGTATAGTCATCTCTCGCCTCAGGGCTGTGCAGCACGGTAAATGGACTTGTTCAGTTTAATGGGAAGACGAGTAGTGATTGTATTTTTGTAACCTATTAGATGGCACTGCCTTTTGGTCTAGGATTGCGCTCAAAATTACAGTCTGGAATATGAGTGAGGGCCTCGTTTCTACTCCCCCTTCATCTTGATTAAATAATGATTTGAAACAAAAAAAAATCCAATAAATATATATCTTGGGTTCCCTTGAGGGCAGCAGTAGGTCCCCTGCTGAAAGCTGGAGGAAGCAAAGTTCACTGAGATTATTTAATTACTTATTAGAGAGGGGGAAAAAAATCCAAACGTTCACATAGAGGAAATTAGATTCATGAAAGAGCAGACTCTTTTAAGACATCCTAGAAAAATAAAAAGCCATTAGAATTCAATTGAGCTGTGCACAGTGTTTTCGGATGTGGCACTTGGTTTCCATCTCGTGTGCCTGGCATGCCTTTCAGAAGCAGTAAAATGGACCAGAAGCAAAGCCAAGGCTGTCAGATGGGGAATTTGGCCAAGCAGACAGGCAAGTCGAGCACCTTGAGACTTGTCCTGGCTCTTGCTGCAGGACAGAAATCTCCCTCGGAGCTCGCAGGAAGCTACTGGCTACAGCCTGGTGCCCCGAGGTGGTGGGGCTGGGAAGCTGCTGGGTCCCCGCTGGCACCTGCCTTGCCCCAGCCAGACCCTCCAGCCCCCACAAGGACTGTGGGCTCCATATTTCACTGACATCCACATGTTGCCTCTTCCCAGAGTGCTGCTACCACAGATGAGCTACAGAGGAGCTTGTTGATCCCCCGGTCATTTGACAGATTTCGTGATGGGCTGACGACAGTTGCCACTTTGAAGGTAGACTTCAGCGAAGGCAAAGCAAAAGCATGCATCCCAGGTCCCAGCGGCAGTCTTAAAAGCTGTTTTAGAAATGCCAAGAAACTGCTGTATTTCTTGGCAGAAATAAAGGCCCTTTGGTTTTATTTGGACTGGGAGGGAACAGAAGCAAGGTGTTTGTGTGTGTGATGCCGGGGTCAGTGTCCCTCGGAGCAGCCCCATGCCCACCCCAGGCCTTTCCTATCTCTGTAGCCAGGGAGTACCTCACGTGGTGGCTTTATGCCTGTAAATGAAAGGTGGTCAAAAGCTGGTTGTCTCTTGGTTAGGGTTCAGATCTAATGCAAACCATAACCTATCTTTTAAAAAAAAATCTGGTGCCATATTTGAAAGCGCAATCCTGTATCTTCTGGGATGGGGTTTGGGAGAGCACAGTGGTTCATAGCAAGGAGGTCAGTTCTCTTGGGGTTCTGGATGTGGCATCAGGGTTTCAGAAAGAATTGGTGAAAAACAGAGCCAGATACGTGGCTCTCTTATGCGCCTTTGACATTCCAATTTCTACTGGAGTAGATGAGGACTGGTAGAGAAGTACTAGAGCTGAGAAGTAGCAAGGACCAGTACCAGATGCTGAAATGAGGACTTGCGATGTCTGTTTCCTCACGTTCCTAGTTGGGAACATCTGGGAGATGTTTCTGCTTGCCCAGGGCTTCTGCATTGAAGGTGCAAGTTGGCTAGAGAAGAAGGATCACTTCATTTCCCATGTCTGGTGTTGGGGCTCCTGATGCCTCTGAGTTAGGACTAAGCATGGCTTAGAAGTTAGTATGGGGTGGGGATGGGGAGCCCCCAGCTCCAGTATGGATTTGCTGGGATGAACTAATTCCTGTCCCTTCCCCCAGAAGCAGTAATGCCCCTCTCTCTGGCAACATAGGAAGTACTCGGAGATCCTCCAACTCCGGGTGTTTTCAGAGCATGAGGATGTTGTGGGCAGTCATCACTCCGCAGACTGTGTGCTGAGAGCTGCTCTGTGTGTTGGCAGCTCCGCTCTGGTTTCAGTCGCTGCTGGTTCGGCACATGCGTCTGAGTCAGCTGTCCCTGGCCCAGCCAGCGCCTCCTGAACTAGGTCGAGAGCAACACCCATCCCGGGGACACAGATCAGATGCCACTGGCAGGAAGGTGGATGTGAAGGCACCATCTGATGGGATGAAGGAGCTCCGTGTAAAAAGTGGCACAGGCTGGGTCGGTAGCCCCTCTGTGGATGAGAAAGAGCCCTGTCCCCATGCCAGCCGGTCCAGGACTAAGCTCTCTGAAGGGACCGGCCCTGTCCCTGCTGTGTGACAACTGATCCAGGTCTCCTCTGTTCCCTGAGATATTACCAAGATCACAATGTGGTTTTCTCTGCTCAGAATACCCCAGGTTTGTGAGGGCATCGCCCAGGTCCCCAGTGCGGAGAGTGTGGCATAGAGGGAGGGCATTGCGTGCCCCAGAGCGCAGCGTGAGGACGTGTGCGGGTGTTTGAGGGAGCACGGCTTGCTGGCAACATGTTGGAGGACTATCCCGAGCGGGGGAACCAAACCTATGTGTCCACACTCTAAGGACCCTGGACCAAACCTATGGGTGGGAATGAGGAGAGCAGGGCATCTGAGTGAAAGAGCAGGAGGCCACACAAGAGTGCAAGATGTGCTGGGTCCGTGTTTGTCCCTATTTCTCACCCCATTTCAAGGGCAGATGTTGGCACTAACATAGCCTCGCTCCCAGTGCCGGTTACATTCCTGGACTGGCTCAGGCAAGTGCCAGTGGAGTCAAAACTGAGCTATAAAATACTCAAATGATGTAAATCCCCTTGGTGGTGCTCAGGGTCCCGGACAACAGCCCTGCCCAGGGCAGCCTATGTGGGTTTGGGGTCCTTGCTGACCCCGTTGGGTTCAGCAACCCACCGAACCCCAGCCAGGGTACGGGTGAACCCCCACGCAGAGGCGGGCAGGAGCAGGGCTGTCATCCCCTTCCCCATAGGTCTCCAGTGCAGCACAGGGGGGGATATATTTCCTCCCCTATATTTTTTTACTACTTCCCTCACTTCAGTTCCCTTTGTCACTTCCATGAAACCCAAGGGATTTAGTGCGAGCTGCGACTTTTCAGCACAAGCGATCAGCCTCCAGGAACGGGCTGGACGGCCTCATTTAAAGCAGAAGGAAACAAAAATGAATAATAAGTGAGACAAGCAAGCAGACAAAAAGCAGTCATGACATTTGCATAGAGGAGGCGAGCGAATAGTTGGCAGTGTGGATTGAAGACAGGGTTTATGTTTTTTTCATGTAATTTGAGACTCTAATGATGGACTTATGTTGCCCGCTCTTCCTTTTTTCTTACACCTTACCTACTAAAGGAGGAGTTCTTGATGGGTAAGTGGATGCTATCCGCAAGACATCAGGGAATTTATTAGAGGTCACTCGAACGCATTAGCTATATCTTCTTCAGGGGGAAAAAAGCACACAAAAAAGTATCTGTATACCTTTTATTTCCAGAGGGATTTTTCTTTTTTTCCCCTCCCCCATCCTTTTTTCTTTTTTCCCTTTTTTTGTTAAGTTTCAAAGTGGTAAGCTTGTTTATTTGCCAGTTTTTACTTTGTACAGAAGCCCTTAATTTGATTTGATTTTTCTTTGCTTATTTTAGTGACATTCATTCAGCCTCTTTATTAAGGAAGCTTAAAACATTCACTCATTTAAGATTTTGTTTCATTTTTGTTTTCTTTCCAAGGATTATGTAGGTTTTTTATATGTATATACCTGTTTTTTTTTCTTCCCCCTCTTTAAGGTTAAATAAGGGCTTTGTCCTCTGTTATACCTTTTTTATTTAGTTAGTTAGTTATTTTGACTCTTTGGTTGCCCGTTTACTTTGTTGAACTTTTGTTTAACATGAATCGCATGCTGATACTCTTTGCATGAGCTCTAAATCTTCCCATTATCATAGCAGGGGGAAAAGAAGTTTCTTCTTACTGTGGATTTCTTTCAGGGATATGTGCTTTTGTTTTCTTCTCCTCTTTCTTCTTCTTTCTTTCTTTCTTTCTTTCTTTCTTACTTTGTTTCTTTCCTTTCCTTTTGTTTCAGTGCATCATGATGGTAAAATTTCTGGGTTTATTTTAAAAAAAAAAAAGCAAAGTAAAACCAAAAACAACCCCCCCAAAACCCGTTCAAACAATGCCAAATGGCTTTTTTGCTTTCAGATCTCTCAGTCAGGGTCTTCTGCTGACCTCTTTACCAAAACAGACAGCCCGCCTGGCAACCTAGCCAGCCAGAACGGAGAGTATCATGAATATGACTCAGGAAACGATACTTCCTCCCCTCCCTCCACTCAAACGAGCTCATCCAGGTCAAAGGACAGCCAGGAGAAAAGAAGTCTAGTCCATGATGGCTTTGGCCATGCCTTCTCGTCCGGGAAGCCCAAACTGGCCAACAGCGATAACAGCTCTGATTCAGGAAATTCCTTCACCAGTTGCTTTTCCCAGACCAAGGGAACAGCTTTGGAAAATCTGTCTCCAGATGCCCAGGGACAAGAGCGAAGGTCAGTGCTTACCAGTAGCTGCTGCTGGCAGCCAAATACCTGGTACGTTGTTGCTCTGTATCTCCTGCCCGCTCGCCAGTTGCAGTGGTGAGCTGGCAGGGAGGTTTTTGTGGTCTGGAGGCAGTTAGATATAAATCAGACCCACGGTCTTGCCAGTCTGGAGTCCAGAACCCAGCAGTGACCGATACAGTAGCCTGAGGAGGAAGATGAAAACCCAGCCATCACGCCCCTGGGCATTGCCTGTGCCTGCTCTTCTGGCATTAATGTGGCAAATGCAGGGCTTGGCCCTGGGTCGAGCTGTGTCCTGAACACATCCCTGCTCAGCTGGACGTGACCATGTCAAAGAAAAGAGTCACTGGCCCTTCTGGGCAAAATCTGAAAGGTGCATCAGGCAGTTGCCATGCTAATTCTCCCCCGCTGCTTACTGTGGGGAAGGGAAGTGGGGTTCATTTTCACTAAAACCATTACGGGCTGTTCTGTCACCTGTCCAAAGAGCCAAATCCAGCCTGCCCCTTCCCAGCTCATTCAGGACTGGTCCTGGGTGACAAGATAGCATCTCCTGCAGATGGGGAGGGGCAAGTACCTTGCTGGCTGCAGGCTAACACAGCGGCGCTGGGGCTAACACTCTGTGCGCTGGGGCCACGGGGCATCAGGGCCAGGGGCAGGAGTCAAACCACCATCCGGTGCCACAGGTCATCATCAGGAGAGGGAGTAGATGCCAGCCTCCATCACCGCCTCCCATTCCTGGGGGTTTGCCAGGTGATGTCGGGGATGAAGGCACTGAAGCGCGGTGGCTGGTACCCAAGGCTAAGCTCAGGCGGTGGTTTTAGGGAGCTCTTCCAGCTCAGGCCCTCGAGTCTTAAAGGCTGAAAGTTAGAGCCAGGATGTGGTCTGGGGGTGGAAGCACCGAATGAGGGAGGAGAGGGAGCCAGGGGAATCGGTGTTAGGAAGAACAAGCCCTCGATTTAAAGTCAGAGGGTAAAATTTTAGGGCTGTATATACTTTTCACATTGTGACTCCAGTGGGATAACTCTGCCTTCACATGGGTGGAGCTGGGATTGCAGCTGGCCCTGGCTGTTGGGAGGCTGCCTCGCTGCTGGGCTCTAACCCCAGTTCCTACCCAGGGCACTCCTGGAAGCGGAGGAGTTCACGCCGCCCTGTCCACAGGCAACAGGACGTGCCCGCTCGGTGCCTGCTCATGCTGCTCCACAGCCAGGCTGGAGCACAGGCCCTTGCCCTGCCATGCTCTGGCTTTGCTTTGCTCCAGCACTTCTCACCTTGCTCCCTCCCCAGGACCTGCTCTGCTCGCTGGCTCGACCCAGGCTCTGCCAACCAGACACCTCTGGTGTTTGGGATGGGGCAGAAGAGCTGCCCCTCACGCCACCTGAGACCTCTTCCACAGCCCTTCCCTGGCACAGCCTGGAGGGTGAGCTCTTGGGCTCTGACCCGCACACATGGGGTCTCCTGCAACAGCAGCCTGGGGAGCCGGGAGGTCTTTTTTTATCCCCAGATGGGGAATGGGAGGATGGGAATACTTGTTGGCTGGAGTGTGGTGCTTCCCTCAGCCAGGGACTAGTCCCAGTTCAGCCACAGCTTCAATGACTGTCCAAATATATGTTCACAGAGGGTGCCTGTCCTTGTGTCTCAGCTGTTCAGAGGAGAAGAAGCGAAACTTCCTCCCGTCCCCAACCCACAGCTCCCCGCTGAGGCCATGCTCCCGCAGCGAGTCGTACACCAGCACAGGCAGATCCTCCCCCGGCTCCAGCCGCTCCAGCCGCTCCCGCTCCTCACGCCACAAGGCCTCTCCCAGGTACTCCCGAAGCAGGTCCTGCTCTTCAGGAAAGAGGTAAGGCCAGCTAAAATGGCTGTCTCTGTGACCCTGGGCAATGTCTAACTCTTGGAGGCTGGCAGGCTCCTTGCAGGGGGAGCTGTAAGAGTTTGGGGGGTGCCTAGGGATCCACATGGCTTGGGGTGAACTGGCCACGCACAGCTGAGCTGAGACCATGAAATATGGGGCATCTCTTCCCCACCATGAGCCCAGATTTGGAGGAGTCTGGTACAGCCTCACCCTTCAGCATCTTTAACTCTTTTATGGTTCTTGCCTATCCCCAGGTCGTCTTCACGTTCCCCCAGCTATTCCCCCAAATCCTGCAAAAAAAGTCCTGGCAGCAGGAGTTCAAGGCCTCGTCGGAGCCCCAGTTACTCCCGCTACAGCCCTAGCAGGTACAGCTGTCTCCTCACGTGATATCTGCTGCCTCACGCTTTCCCACTGCCTCCATCACTTGTTTGGACTCCACCACCTTGCTGGCTCCTGCCAGCCCCAGACTGCTCCCTCAGCTTCCTCACTGGGTGCTTTACTCCTCAGCACCGGGTGAGAGGGCGAGGGGGGACACGGAGTAAGGCATATGGCAGTATGTTATGTTGGCCCTCAGTCCCGTGGAAATTTCTCACCATTTATTGCCCCAGAACTGGTGCTGCTTGCAGAGGGAAGAGCCCAGAGATAAGCCTTTCACTTTCTGTGGGAAAAATGGACTTCCTATCGCCAAGGACTGCTCTGCAATGATTCAGGGGAATTTCACACGAAGTACTTTTGGGGGTAGGTTGCTGGGAAGGAGCCAGTGTTTATCCCTGGCTTTGAAGCATCATGGTAGCTCACACTCAGAGTGTGCGGCAGGTGAAGCGGCTGTTCCTCCGCTCTGAGCCCTTGCAGGGGACAAGCTATGCAGCCAAGAGTGCACAGATGGCTGCCCGGTGGTGTTTGCCAGGGCCTCATGCAAGTGGGAGATGCCTCATAGGAAAACCCGGGGAGTGCCCCTCTCTATCGCGCTGGTGTAAACGTGGGCAGAGCGTTAGGCTCCAGCTGCGTCTGCCCGCAGCCTCCATCACCCGAGAAGCCGGCACCAGCCAGCAGCCTCTGCAGCAGGGCTGCGGCCCTTGTCAGAGAGGGATCTTATTGCAGGAGGAAAAGACACTCCGCTTTTCAGAGTCGCAGCTCTGCCAAAGAGTTGTCAGGCCCTGGGAAGTGCCCCTGCTGCGTGGGCAGATGCCAGGTACCCTCGTGCTGGCACTCACACAGCCTTGCGGAAGGAAACACAGTCCAGGCAACTCTACTCCCTCCACACCCCATAGAAAACATACATCTCGCAGCTCAGCCCTAGAGATGCCTTTGGGCAGGTTTTTCTGGTAACATCTCTGCTGCTGTGAACATTTTGCGCCCTTAAAATGTTACATTCCCAGGGTCTGATTCTTGCAGGCTGTGACAATCCTTGCACTGGTGTAGGAGAACATTTCCTGTGTGCAAGGATCAGGCCCTTGACCTGTAACATGTCACTTGGCAGATGGCATTGAGCAGGGTGTATGAAGTCAGCTACACTCCACGAAAGGGCCTGTGCTGACGTGTACGGGAATTTAACAAAAGAGGAAACCATAGCAACACCGGCACTCCTTCTGGCGAGCCGTGCAGAGCTGCACAGCCCTGCAGGGATACCGGGGGCCCTCTGCGCACGTGGGGCCTGCTGGCAGGGTTGTTCTCGCCTGCTTCTGCAGCATGGCCAGCAAGAGCAATTTTAGAAGAGCTAAATACAGAGTGCATCCACAGACACAGGTACATGGAAGCCATCTTAGCTTGGCAGCGCAGGAGGCACTGCTGAAAGCCCTAGGCACAATTAGTGGGTGCCCGCCTGTCCAGCCCGATGAGTGTCTCTTTGTCCAGCTAAGTGAGTGTGCGCAGGGCTGATGCCACCAGAGCACTTTGCTTAGGGTGGTCCCTTTTGGAGCTGAGTGTCCTCTGCTCATCTGTGCCTTCGTGGGTCATTGCCTCCACATCCAAAGCCCACCCCACAAAAACCCAGCAGTGACAGTTTCCAATCCGTGCCTTCCCCAGAGACCGTGAGCGAGAACACAAGTACGGCTCCAGTGAGAAGGAGTCACACAGGGAGCGTGACCGGCAGCGGCGACGGCGGTCGTATTCACCCCTAAGGAAACGCAGGAGAGACTCTCCCAGCCACCTCGAAGCTCGGCGCATCACGAGGTAAGGGGATGCGGTCCCATCGTTTGGAGACGTGAGTCCCAGGCTCAGCTGGCACTCCCCAGGGGTACGTGGGCTGCCCTTCGGTCCCAGACCCTGCTCGCAGAGGTTTCTCCAGGAGGAGAACAGTTTCCGTGAGCCTGATCAGCAGGCCCTTCCACCCCTCCTAGAGCTTGGGGATTTTCAGCTAGAGGCAGAGGGAGGATGGAGGGGTCTCATTTACAACAGCTGAAGAAAAAAGGCAGATGAAGTCAGAGCAGGGACTCGCCCATCAGGTGCCGGAGCATCTCCCCCCACAGGCTTTTTGTTTCCCCCTCTCTTGTGGTAGATGTCCCACACTGTAGAGAGAGTCAAATATTGACTCTAACCTTCACACTGAGGGCTCTTTGGGACATCAGACTTGGTGCTTGGGACATTCCCTAGAGCCATGGGGGTGGGTGGTTTGAATCCCAAGGCCTGTCAGCTACCTGATCTCTTCCTTTTTTCTTTTTAAACAAACACAATCACATTTTTGGGGTGTGTTGTGCAGAGTAAACGGTGCTTTTTGGAGATTTTGGCAGTAAATCTGACCTTGTGTTGCTGGTAACACACGTCTCTCTGTCCCCACAGTGCCCGCAAACGCCCCATCCCCTACTACCGTCCCAGTCCCTCCTCCTCCAGCAGCGCCAGCAGCTATTCCTCCTGGTACAGCAGCTTTAGCCGCTCCCCGAGCCGGAGCCGGAGCTACTCCAGCTACCGGACCAGCCGGAGCCGAAGCTGGAGCAGCAGCAGCAGCGCTGAGGGCAGGAGCCGCAGCCGGAGTTCGGGCCCCAGGAGCAGCCGCAGCAGGAGCAGGAGCTATGACTCAGGAGGCAGCTCCGACAGCCTGCGTCGCTAGGGAGTGCCGCTCACGTGCCGGCGTCACCTCCAAATTCCTGGCATTCTCCGCTTCCTTCCCACCTACCTGGCCATCGATAGCAATCATCCCCGATACTGATGTGGTGGCAGTGCCGGGTCCCCCTTCCCCGGATCGGAGTAAGAGCCCTCATGCGCCCGGTGCAGCCCCTTCGCCACCTCGCGGAGTGGGTGGATCCGTCCCAGCTCCTCGGGCCAGGGCTGGAAGAAGGGTCGGTGCTTTACAGAGGGTCTGTCACGACAGACCTGCTCCATCCTCCCTGGAGTCCCCGTCTCCCCATCTCTGCCGCTCTCCAAAGCACTACCAGCTGGTCCAAAGGAAAGAATTCAGCTCCTTGATCTTCTGCCAAACCAGGAACCAGCAAATTAATTTCTGTTGGAGAGAGAGACCCAGTTAGGGAGGAATTTAGTGGGAAGTTTTGGTGACGCGTGGGGGTGACCTGTCCCCACCAAGGCAAATATCAGGTCCCTCGGGTCTCTCCTCCAGAGTTTCTGCCCACTCTGCAGCAGGTCTCTTCCATGAGAGAATGTTTATTTATTGCTGGTCAGCCAGTCCCTGCTATAAACAGAAGGCTAGAAATCCCTCCCGACATAATTCCTGGGGAAAAAAAAGGCCATTCCCGCTCTTTCTCCTGCCCTTTGCTACCAGGTATGCATCATCTTTTGCAGGCTTGTTTTATCCCCCCCAGCACTGTGGCTTGCTTGCAAACAAACTGCTGCGGTCTGAAGCAGACGTGGGGCCGGTGGGGTACAAGGGAGAGGGGCGCTGGTGCCACGCTGTGCTCCGAGGGCCAGGCCTCGGGAGATAGCGGCCGTGGGGCTCCCTCCTCGGGGGAACCCTCTTGCAGTTTGGGTTTAGGTTTTTCTAAAGGGAGCCTTGCCCTTGGAGCGCAGTGCTGGTGCGACCGTAGGGAGATAGGGAGATAGGCTTGCTGCGGGGTGTAGTGAGAGCACACAGGGTTAAAAGGGCATTGCATGAGCCAGGGGACCCCAATTCCGCTTCCTCATAACAGGCAGCAGTTTCAAGCAGGAGGATTTCAGGACATCATTTCTCCTTGAGACCCTCCCCTGAGGCAGGATTAGCAGCCACAGCAGCCCCGTCGCAGGGCCCGTGCCAAGCTGCAGCAGGATGCCCTCGCAGTGTCTCGCTGGGAGGACGGAGCAGTGCAGGGGGACAGAAAGGGCCCCCCGCTAATTGCCTGTTTTTCCAAGGAGCCGCAGGCAGCGGCAGGAGGGCCCTGCCTGCCTGGGCGGCCCGGGCCCGGGGGCCTTGTCTCCCTGCCAGGCCTGCCAGCCCAGCTGCCTGCGCAATTACTGTGTTTTGCAGGGTAACAAAGGCTTCTCCCAGCACAGGCTGAGCTGGTGCTGAGGAGTTTTTCTCTTACAACACCTGGGTGCTTAGAGACGCTAATTTGGGCTTAAGACTTCCCTCCCTCCCTTTTTCCATCCCCTCCCCTTCCATCCTGCATGATTATTAACGAGTTTGGGCTTAATGAGTCAAGGAGGTGTGTCGTTTAAGTGTCACAGAAGAGGGCTAAGTGGAGCCAGCATCTGCTGGAGGCAAAGAGGGGGTAGAAAGAAATGCAACCCCCCCCAGCTAAGGAGTTACCTGCAGCCCCCCAGTCCCGAAAGGGGCAAAGCTGCAAGCGGGGGAAGGCCCAGTGCCGTGTGGTGTTCTGGTGGAGCTGGATGATGGCCTCAGCAAGCATGTAAACCTGTTCTCTGTTGGAAAGTACAGCAGCGTGGGGTGTATTTCCACCTGGGTGGTATGAGGGAAAGTTTTATGCCAGGGGTCCCTTCTTCTCAGTATCCTTCCTACTGCTGGTCCCCCTTGCCCTGTGCCTTCAACCCCCAAAGCCCCCCCTTTTCCCAGTCCGTCATCCCCCGCCTTGCTCTCTGCAGGTAATGAGAGGATGAGGGTGGCTGAGGCAGAGCGCTGGGCACTGGTATGGTCAGTGGCTTGGTGGGGACGTGTGTCCGTCTCCTGGGAGGACACTTTCTAGGACATAGAGAAAAGCATTCCTGGTGGGGCTGAGCAAATGCTCTAGGGCTGTGGTTGAGGGATCAAAGACAGGGTGTTCTTGCAGTGGGGTGCCACTGCCTTCCCTCCTGCGCTGGTCCTGAGAGCGGCCCCTTGGCCACCTTCTGCAGTGAACTCCCTTCTCGTAAAGGGCTGAAAACCTCACGCTTCTTCCCCAAATAGTCTCTCCCAGTTTGACGCTGAAACGCCCTGTCCTTCTGCTCCACCGAAGGCAGTGGTGGGAGCCGAAACCCCAGATCTACCAGTGTCTCAAGAGCAGCCTCATGCCCCTTAACACCCCCTAATGCACACGTGCATTTGTAGGAATCAGTGAGCCGGGAGGTCAAAAACTAGGAAAGAAAAGAAGAGGGGCTTTGTGCCACTGGTGTAAATATCAAACGCAACACTGAGTTGAGCTCCTCCTGGCTGGGGACGGATGATCGAAGCACCGCATCAGGGCCAGCAGCACCCGCTGACCATGGGACAGGAGACGACTCCGAGGGTTGAGCAGGGCTGATGGCAGCTCTCGTACCTGTCTGCCTATCTGCGCTTCAAGGACTGCCTCCGCTTGTACAGGCCGTGGCAGCTAAACGCTCCTGGGGTTTCCCGAGCAGACTTGTGTTGGAGTAAACCTCTTAAATCTATTTATTTATTTATTTATTTATTGTTGTTATTCTATTTTTAATTGTATGTCGAATGGATGCAGGTGGTCACTGTTACCAGTACTTATTTATTCTATTTTTTTTAACAATAAGTTATTTTTGGATCTGTTTGTTTGTTTGAATGTATCCGTGCCGCTGTTCTCGTGTAAAGGTTTACAGCGCTGAGGTGGCTGGAGGAGTGACGGTCACTCCTGCTGCCAACGTGTCCCTTTGTCTGTGCTCCCCAGAGCGGGGCAGAGAGCGTGTGACAGACAGAGGGATGCAGGGCAGAGCTGTTTGTCTGCTTTCATGTTAAAATCTAGGGTTTCTCATTAGATTTGTGCAGGAACACAACCGATGTGACCATAGAAACGGGTCTAGGACCTCACAGAGGTGACGGCAAGGGTCTGCTCGCTGCCGGCCGCGTGACGGGGTGTTTGCTGCAAGGGGAAGTCTCGCCCCGCTCCGTGCTCGCGCCGGCCGGCTGCCAGCTGGCCGCCGCCGCTGTTTCCCTTGGCTCTGCAGCCAGCACACAACCCGAAACCGAGCTGCTCTGCAGAGGCACCGCTGGTTTCCCTGGGAGGATGCCGTCGCCAGGACTCCCCTGCCGTGTTTATCGCTGCGCAATGACCCACCCATGGAAAAACTAAGGAAATGAGACCGTGAGAGAGTCATCCGTGCTGAAGATGCTTGCAAAATCCAGCCTCTGGTGACAGGACCTAACCAAGTCTCTGTGTGTGTGTGTACGTATATGTGCGTGTATATGTGCATATACATATGAGTATCCCTTAGTGGTGGTATTTATTTTTTAACTTATTTAAGATTTTTAGTACAACCTGGAACATCACCTTCCCTGTCAGTGGACAACTGGCTTTTCCGTCAGTTTGCGAGAAGCCCGTGAGCTTTTCTGTCTCTGTGCCTTTTGCCAGCCCTTTTTTTTTTATGTTGTTTTGCTCATTCATTGCTTTCATGGATTTTTGCTCCACGTCCGGCATCTCAGGTTGCTGCTGGCACTCTCTGCAAAGAGCAGCATTCACCTGGTGGACAGGCAACTCGGTCATTTCGGTGTTGGTGAATCGCTGCTCGCCTGCGGTCGGCTGCACGAGGGATGCCTCAAGGCTTCAGGAAAATATCTCGGCCATTTTTTTGGAGGCCCTATCTCAGAGGGTTTTGCTTTCCTCAAACACAGAGGCTCTTTCTTACCCACAATTTTGTTTCCATCCTGCAAGCACCCCAGTTGCCTTTCCCCGGCAGAGCGCACGTTGCAGCACCCATTCCCAAATGTCCCCCTGACCCCGGAGTCGTGCCATGGGCTCTCCCCGCTCCCTGGACCTGCCTTGGCTCCGGGTTTGTTGCGCCGAGCGAGGCTCGTCCCACCCCTCCCACCACCAGCGCTGGGCCAGGCTCCAGAAAACCCAGCACAATCTCTGCAGGTTTGCTGGAAAGCAAAGATAAGGGATATTTCAAAGCACTGTTGTGTTCTTTCTTTTCCTCACGGGTTACAGCACTTGGCTGAGCTTTGCTTTATGTTGACCGCAACTTTTCTCAATGTTTTTGTTGCTTCGGGGGACTAAGTTGTACCAAACTCGTCTGCAACAGCCAATCACTGTTACTTTGCTATGCATTGTACATATATTGAACAGGCTGAGAGGACTTAGCCTCTATTTAATATTTATTTCTTCTATTTATTGAGTGTTACTTTTAAAAAAGCTATTTGGGTCTTGCCATTGGGTCCATGAAGATAGGAGCCTTCGGGGTGTTGCCGTATACATTGGAGAGAGGTTATCAGCGGGGTGAATTACGGAGGCTGTCACCTGCCAGCACGGAGGCATCTGGCAGACAAATTAGGCTCATTGGGAGATCAACCACCAGTGATTTAGGGAGAAACCTCATTTAGATGGAGATGAGCAAGGCAGGGGAAAATCCTCCATCCTCTTGGGCCAGGTTCTATCGACAAATCACAACCCTTTGGAAAGGTGCTGGGCGTTCGGAGGCGACAGGCCAGCGGTGGCGGAGGAACAGCCCCGCTCTTCGTCCTCTGTGCCGCGTAGGGCTGCTTGGATTGCCAAAGATCCCCAGAGATCTCTGATCTCCCACCACTGACCTCTCGTGGCTCTCAGTGGTTGTTGGGGGAAGGGCGGGCTTGTCGCCCTTTCATTGATGTGGGGAAGGGGACGGGGTTGAAGTGACTTGCCATGGTCTCTACCAGGAAGCAAGGATGTCCACCCTGCCTCGTCCCGAGACCCTCGTCCTCGTGCCATGTCCTGCGTTGCCCCCTTCCCCGAGCTTTGTGCCAGAACCAGTAGCTTTGCCCAGATGTGAGCTCGGGAAAGGCGGCCAGGGCACGACTGGGGAGGTCTCTCCTGTCGTCTCCAACATGAGCCTGAGCTTGCTGCTAGCTCTGAAAAAAGCGTGGGATGTGCTAAAAATCACGACCTGCCCCAGTGTCGCTCCACCGACACCGCAGCCGTTGTCCTCTTCACCCGTGGGAGGTGTCTGTGCTCCGTGGGCAGCACTGCCCGGGCTGGCGGAGGGTGGACGTGGCTCTGGCGTCGGCAGGCGAGTGCCCAGCGCTGGGCTATTCCCATGGAGCTGGCCAGGAGCCATGGGGCGCTCAGCCTTGGGGCTGTGGTGATATTTGTTTGAGAAAGGGATGGATTCAGGTGCCTAAGTGAAGACTTTGCCCTTCAGCGCCCGGTGGGGTTTTAGTACCGCTTTACCAGAGGATAAATAATTCTCATGACTTTTGCTGCTACCTGGAAGTTTGCACATGCCTGGGAGGGTCTCCGCAGCACCCGTACATCCGCTGTTGTAGCTACAGCTTCACAGTCAAGCATCCCGACTTTTGGGCTATTGCCTAGAGAACAACACCCTGAACCTCACCGGCCTGGGGGCAGCTCTCCGCCTTCGAAATCCAGGGAATGAGAAGATCTGGAACAAAAGCCAAGATGGGAGAAAAGCCGCGAAGAAAACGGTGTCTCTGTTTTCTCGCCTGTTGGTCGATTCCTTACCAAATGACACCGGCGCATCTGTTCATTTGACTTCATTGTAAAAGTCCCTTTGCTCTCCATCGAAATGCATACTGTATTCTTTAGTCTTCCTGGGGTATTTGAGTTGTTAGCCTGGTTAGAAAAAGGGTTCCAATAAAGGTTCGGACAGTATTTCCTTCTCATCGCAGCCCTGTTTGTCATGTTCCTTTTGGATCTGACTGCACGTGGTGGGATATTTTGGGTTGTTTCAGCTGCTCCGCAGGGAAGGGCATGTGCCTCCACACCCAGCTGCCGAGGACCGGCTCCTCGGGGCACTGGCTGAAGCAAAAAAAGTTGCGGGCTATGATTTCTGGCAGCTCTTCCTTCCTTGCTGGGTCAGGCTTTCGCTGCCCTTTGCCAGGGGTTTTGGGTTCCCCCTGCCCCATTCAGGCACCGGTAGCCCAAGCCAGAAACGCAGCCATGGAGGTCACGGTTTGGGCTCGCCGGTGCTCTCCTCCGGGCCGTGCCCTTCCCTGCCCGCACAGCCCTTGCTCCAAGCCCTGCACAGTGCTCCCGCGCCGCAGGGTCCCCCTGCGGTCACCTCCTCAGCCATCTCCCCGTGAGCAATGGGGCAGCGGGGACTCCTCACCACCCCAGGTGATGCCCCTCGTCCTGGGATGCTCCCCCGGACTGGCTGGGAGCCCCACGGGGGAGCGGTAGCATCGGACCGGGTCCCCGTGCTGTTCCCGATGGGGGCTCAGATGGGCACCCAGGAAGGGTCTGGCGGCAGCACGGATGGACACTGGGGACATGGGGCAGCGTCCCCAGGTCACTCGGAGGGAGAAGGGAGGCTGCGAGGCCGCGCCGCACTCCCTGGAGCTGGTGTCGTGGGGCTGGCTCGGCGGTGGGAGGCAGCCGGGAGATTTGGAGTGACGACAGGAGCTAAATTGGGATGGCCCGGAGAGGGCAAGAGCTGGCGGGAGAGGACGTGTGACTAATGGGGATAAACAAGGCGACAGGGAGGATTCCTGGCTGGGGAGGGAGGACGGCCTGGAGCTACGTGGGGAAACGAGGGACTGGAGATGTTGGGAGGCTCCTGGAAAGACGGCAGGATCGTGGGACTGCCCGAAACCTCATCAGGGCTCGTCCCACTCTCCCCATGGGCCAGTGCTTGCCTGAGTGGGTGCAGAGCTGGGTGCTGGGGTGATCCTGCTCTCCATCCAAGGTGAGAGGTCCCCAGCTGAGCTCAGGCTAGGTGTGTGGCGATGTCCCCCAGGACACCCTACCGTCACCCCCAGGCAGCAGGAGTGCCGGGGCAGCCGGGCAGGACAAGGGGATGGAGGGGGATGCTCTCCTCCTCCGCTGGCAGCTGCCTCCCTGCACCCAGGGGTGCTCAGCCAGCGCCGGGGACCTCCCCAGGCATCCGCTCCATCCCCAGGGAGACCCCCACGATGCCCAGTTGTCCCCCCAAGCATGGGGGGGTGAAGGAGCTGAGCACGGGGGAGCAGCCCTGCCCCGCGCCAAGGCAGCTCCCTCCCCCAGCAATGCGGCGTCGGTGCAGCGTGATTAATGCCGTTGGAGTGACCAGCGGCTGAATTGCTGCGCGGCCTGTGCTGCATTAAAGTCTTCCTGCTGTAATTAGCTCCATCAAGTCTATTAGAAAAATTGCAGATGCTGGAGAGAAGGAGCGTGAGGCAGAGCCTGGAGGGAGGATGCGGCATGAGGAAGTGGTCCCGTATCCGACATGACCCTCATCGGTGACATCCCATCCGCCGGCGCATCCCATCGCCCACCCGTGCCTGGACCACCTTCACGGGGAGCCCCTTGTTGCCACCAGGTACCCCCTGCTTGCACGGTCGGGACCGTGTCGCCCGGGTGGATGCTCGCCGGGAGCTCACCCGCCACTGCCGCCACGCCTCTTCCCACGGCGCGCTGCCCGCTCCCCGCCGCTGCCCTGTAATTAGCCCCGCCGCCGCGCGGCTGTGATTACCGCCTCGCCCTGCCCGCGCACGGCGATTGCGGCAGGGCCGGGGCATGCGGCGGGGCGAGGAGGAGGAGGGCGAAGAGGAGGCAGGTGCTGAGCAGCGCCGCGAGGACCCTGCCCGCCTGCTGCCCGGGGTCCCTCTCCTTCCCGCGGTTAGGGGACATTTCTCCGGGCCCAACCGGTGAAGGCGGCCGAGGAAGCAGAGCCGGAGAGGGGCATCCCTTGGAGCACGCTTTCCTCCTGCATCCCGCAGTCCCGCTCACACCCCGGCTCTGCAGGCAGCCCCGGGCGGCCGAGAGGGTGCCTGCTCCTGGCCACAAAAGGGGTCCGTCCCCTGCCCCAGCATCCCCCAAACACCCACCCGTGGGGTCCCACCGCCCTCACAGCACCACGCTAGGGCTGCCACCAGTGACCCATTTCCCGGTACAGTGGGCTGCTCGATGGCACGGGGACACGTGGCTTTACAGTGTGGGGAGCGGCTTGGCCCAGCCCCACCGAGGGGGTATTTTTAACGGGTGACACTGGGGCGAAAGCAGCCGGCCCTGAGCTCGGGGGCTATTTTGGGCAGGTGGGCTGGGTGCAGGGCGGCGGGAGGGGGCAGTGGGGGCCGGGGCAGCTGCCGAAGCACCGTGGCCCCGCGGCAGCCGGGATCCTCGGGCCGGCAGGAGAGGTCAGCTGCCGCAGCCCAGATTCTCCACGGCTGTTTCATCCTCTCCAAAATACTCGGCTGACAGGGCAGGAATTGCAAAACACACCCCCCCCCTCCCAAATCCATATAAATAGCGCTCGCCCGGCGGCTGGAAGGTTAGAGAAGTTTCTCGGCTCCGAGCTCAGGCATTTTTTGCAGCTCTAGCCCGGGAGTGGCAGGGAAAGTCACACATAAAGTGCCGGGGAGCGAGAGGGGAGAGATAAGCTTTTTAATCTCGGGATATTCGGTTTTATTATTTTTTTTTCCCCTCTCCCGCCGAGAAGTTTTATTTTCCTCTCCCCAGTCCCTGGGATCACAGCCAGACAGGAAGCGTTTTCTCGCGGCCAGAGAGCTCCCTCCGTCCTTCCTGCGCTCCTCCGGCTCCCGGTGATTCAGCCCTGAATTGATTTTCTCCGTCGTCCTTCACCTGGTGCCGGGGAAGGAGGGGACCGTCCCCGCAGCACCCACCCGCAGCCGCACGCCTGCGTCCTGCCTGGGGTGGATGCGTCTCCTCCGGGACGGGCTCCCCGGGGAAGTTCGCAGCCAGGAGCTGCCGCACAGAGGCTGAGGCTCTGCGGGAGAGCCCCGGGGACACGCTCGGACCCCTCCGAAGGAAGCCATGGCCGACAGCCAGATGCCCTTCTCCTGCCATTACCCCGGCAGGCGCAGCGTCCGCGACCCTTTCCGGGAGCCCGGCTTGACCTCGCGCCTGCTGGACGATGATTTCGGCATGTCGCCCTTCCCCGGGGACCTGACGGCGGACTGGCCTGACTGGGCTCGGCCCCGGCTCACCACCACCTGGCCGGGTCCCCTGCGCGCCGGCATGGCCCGCGCCTCCGCCATGGCCCCCGGCTACGGCGCCCGCTTCGGGGGGTACCCCGAGAGCCGCACCCCCGCGCCCTTTCCCCGTGAGCCCTGGAAGGTGTGCGTCAACGTGCACAGCTTCAAACCCGAGGAGCTGACGGTCAAAACCAAGGATGGCTACGTCGAGGTGTCAGGTGAGAGCAAAGGCACCAGGGAGGAGGAGGATGGGGCATGAAAAGCAGCTGGTCCTGCCCTGCCCATGCCGGCTCAAGAAATTGCCGTAAAATGCAAAGCTCACCTTTATTTTAAGCCAGCGGCAGCAGCCCCGTGCTCGGGAGCAGGGCCAGGGCTGCGGCAGGGCTTTGGGACAGCCCCGCGGGCAGTGTGGGGGTGCCACGGGGGGACCTGGCTCACAAGCCGTGGTGGTTTGCTGCAAAAATGAAAAGGACAAGCCTCCTTTGGGGTAAATCTCCCCGCTTTCTGCCCTGGCCGGCCGGGGAGGCACCGCGGCACCCTGCAGCGGGCTGCCAAGAGGGGCCCCAGCTTGGCTGGGTTAATTATAGCCGGGGTGAGGCTGGCGCGGAGGGAGATTCCCTTTAAAGGGGCCGAGACAGAGGCAGCTCCGGTGCTGGGAAGCGGGGGCAGCCGCCTCGCGGCCCCCCCACCAACCCAGCCCCGAGAGCCCCAGCCTGGGGAAGAGCCGGCCAGAAGCACGTCCCTAAAAATTCAATTAATGTTGTGGATGGTGGGTGCGGGGTGCACCACGTCTGGGGCACCCACGGCACCCAGCCCTGAGCATCCCTTCAGCCCGGCACCGACGTCCCGCATTGCCCCGGGCTGGGGTCCCCAGGGAGGGGCTGGGGGCTGCCAGGCAGCGTGGCCCTGGCTGTTTATGTGGGGCTCACAGCATCGCAGGGGGAAAACCGCAGGTCAGGGGGATCCGGGCAGCCGCCGGCGTGGTTTTACCTTCAGAGATGCTCCAGGCACAGGGACCTGAGAGCGCGGTGGAGCGGAGCCCAGCCTGGGGAGCGGGACAAGGGGGGACACTGCCACCTCCAAAGGTTTTATTACATCTGGGGGCTTTTCCTTAAGCCCCAGCTCCTGGCAGCCTGCGAACCCCAGGCTCTCACTGGAAATATGGGTGTGCTGCGTCGGCATCTCCTTCCCCACACAGGAGAGGCTCCCGGAGCCCTCCCCGGAGGGAAGGGTTTGCACTGGGGGAGGGAAACAACTCTGAAAACTTTCCTGTTGGGTTTTGTTGTTGTTTGTTGGGGAAAAAATAATCTCCCGGTGAGGTGGTGACGCGGGGTGTTGCCCTTCCCTGCAGGCAAACACGAGGAGCAGCAGGTGGAAGGAGGGATCGTCTCCAAGAACTTCACCAAGAAAATCCAGTAGGTACCAGCCGGCCCTGGGGCGTCCCCCCGCCGAAGCGTCTGGGGCGCGGGGGGCTGCCCCGTCCCCTCCACCAGCGCCCAGGTGTCACTAGCCTGCTGTGGACCCCGTCCCTGCGGCGCGGGCAGGTCGCAGGAGCGCGGGATGCCACCGGCGGCGAAGGGCTGAGCTTTGCCAGTCCCCGGCCCCGGCTCACGCTGCAGGGACTCCTGCGCCTGTTTCCACCCCAAAATCTGCCCTTTTGCAGCACGTGCCTGGCTGGTTCGGGCCACACGGTGATTTCCCGAGGGAGGTAAAAGAGGAGGAGGTCTTTTTCTGGGTGCTCTGTCAGCCTCCTCCAGGCCCGGGGCTGCGTTTGGAGCCGGCCGGGGCACAGGGAGCAGGAGGGGTGCGAGGAGCCGCGCTCACGGTGCCAGCACATCCCCCGGGGTTCAGCAGGGCACGACGGGCTGACACCATCGTCAGCCCCAAAATACACCCCTGAGTGTGAACGTGCATCTATCTCTATCTGAATGATGTCAGTCAGATTGCTATCGCGTTGACTCACCGCGACGGCTCACTTTGGCAACAGCAACGGCAAAGGGCAGGGAGGAAAGGCGAGTCCGGAGGCAGGCGAGCCCCGACCGCGGCGCTTCGCCCGTGCGGGGGGCAGACCCCCGGCCGCAGGGCTCGCGGGGTTAACGGGGAGAAGCAGCAAAGCCCAGGGCATGGGAAGGGTTTCCTCGGCTGGCAGCAGCTCAGCTTTGCTTTTCCACCCCAAAGGAGCCCTGTGCATCCCAAACTCCCACGGGAAAGCTGGGGCGAGCACCGCGCTCCCTCCTGCTCGGCGCTCGGCAGCCGCGGCGGCTCCTTTTACGGGCAAGGCTTGCGGCTGACGCGGGCTGCGGCACGGCGATGATTTACTCCTGCTTTGCAGAAGCCCGGGCGGCACAAGCGGCGGGTGACATCCCATCAAACACATCTGCCGGGGAGATTAAACAGAGGGCCCACAGGGGCCAGACCGGCCAGGAGGCCGCTTTAAATATCCCCGGCACATTCCCGGGCGCTAGAGTAATAACGTAGGCTTTGCCGAGCCCCGCGCCGGGGCTGCCGGCTCGGCTCTGTGGTTCCCTGCGCGCTGGGGGTCCTGCGTGGCTCCCCAAGGGTCAACACCCACCAGGGATGCGGCACCCTGCGAGCCGGCAGCCGCCCCGGCCCCCAGCTCTGAACCCTCTCGCCTCTCCTTCCCTCCTGCAGGCTGCCCTACGAGGTGGACCCCATCACGGTCTTCGCCTCCTTGTCGCCGGAGGGGCTGCTGATCATCGAGGCGCCCCAGATCCCCCCCTACCAGCAGTACGGCGAGGGCGGCTGCGGCAGCGAGATCCCCGTCGAGAGCCAGGAGGCCACCTGCGCCTGACCGGCCACCGCGTCCCTCCCGCGCCCCGGCGTCCCTCCTCCCCTCTCCCCTCTCCCCCCGGACCCCCGCTCCCCGGTCCCCTGCGGCGCGGCGTCCGGACAGCCTCCGGCAAGGGTGACGGGTGCCGCTCGCAGGGACGGCAGCACCCGCCACCCCGCAGGGGGACCAGCTGAGAGCCGGGGCACGTGCGCCGGGTGCCAGGCCACCGTCCCCGAGGGCTCGTAGGGGTCTGAGGTGCCGGTAGAGATTTTGTGCCCATGGGGCCGAGCAGAACAGATGTCCTCGTTACGGTTATTTTTTGCTCTGAGTTGCTCGGATGGGATATTTATAACAATAGCAAAAAAGGGCCCTTTTTTCTCTGAAATTGATGTGGAATCCCGTAGCCCTGTGTCTTCTCCTCCTCCGTGGATTGTTTTTTTTTTTAAACTACATCTCTGCAAAGGATGCGCGTCTGACGGCGGAGCTTGACGGCACGGCCTCCGTCCTGAGAAACACAAACCGTCCGCGTGTTTTGAACGTTCGTTTTTGGGGTTTTTTTTCTTTTTTTCCAAAGAGAATTTGTGCTTTTACTTGTCAGACCTGAGGAATAAAACCCAGTCGATGTTCTTAGTCTCTGCTTGTCTCGGCTGAGCCCGGCGCAGGGCTGTGGGAGGGCGGCGGGGAGGAGGGGGGATGCCTGCGTGCCACCTCCTCGCCTGGGAGGGGGTCCTCCCCAGGGGGGGAGGAGAAGAGGGATGTGTGGGGATGGCTGCACTGATGGGCGGCTGAAGCATCCGCTCGAGCCTTCCGCAGCCTGCGAGTGCCGAGTCCCGGCTAACACCGTGCCGGGGAGGCACCGAGCCCGGCGAGGACCATGGGCTCGTCCTTTCCTTACCCTCTTGAGGGGCTGCAAGTGTTTTTCCCGCTTGGGGATGCGAAATCAGGCTCTGAGCTGGGGAAGTCGGGTTTGCACCATCCCCGTTTCCATCTCAGCCTGCCAGCTCACCGGCAGCTCCGCGGGGAAGCACTTCCCAGCTAATTCCCTGGTGGCGGTACCGGCAAATGGTTTCTGCTGGGCTCTGGACACAGCCTTAAAACCATTCCCGGGGGCGAAGCACCGGGTAAGGATTTGCTAATATGCTGCAATGCCCGGGGTCGGCAAAGCAGAGGTGCTGATGGGCGGCAGGAGTTTTTCCATCGATCCGTGCGGCACCTGGACCGGGCACATGGTTTTCCATGTCACCAGGACCTCGGAGTTAAAAATACAACCTCACATGCTCCGCTCCGGCTCATTCGGGCTGCAGTTACCAACAACAGCCCATCACGTGCTGTAAACCCCGGCCGCAGCGCTCGGGGGCCACGATGGTACCCGCACTCCAGGTCTCGGAGGGGAACCTGGGGGCTCTCGCCCCGGTTTTATATATTATATTTAATTTTCAACAGTTGTGACGGAGCCTGGACCCCCAGGCCGAGCACAACCCCCCCACGCCCCTCAGCAGGAGCCAACCCCGGGCTCAGCCACGACAGCTCCGCCAGGCGCGGCTGTGAGCACAGCAATTTTTATGAATAAAATACAATCCTCGAAATGTAATACCGACGCCAGGACGGAAAGCAAAAAGTCATGAGTCACAGCTCCAGCCCTGTGTCCTCCTGCCACTTGGAGCCGTCGTGCCCCGTGGGTGACACCTCTCCAGCACAAACCGTCCCTCCTCTTCCTCACCCCTTCAAAGCATTATTTTTTTCAGTCTTTTGAAAAAACATCCCCAGCCCCGCAGGCTCCCCAGGCCCAACCCCAATTTTGTCCCCAGCGCCCCATCCCTTCAATGCACTTTTCACGGGAAGGACCCGGGGGGAAGGACGGGTGTCCCTGGGGCGACCCTCAGGCTCCAGCACCCCGGAGCGAGCGGCTGGATGCGGCCCCACAGCAGCCCACGACTGGCAGACGACGGCTGCCCACGCAGGGCTGCAGGCGCAGGGACCAGCTGCGGCTCTGCAGGGGCTGCGGGGGGAATTCGCCGCAGCTGAGCCCCTCTCCCACCCCGGGGTATATGGGGAGGGCCCCAGGCTGCAGCTGCACTGGTGCTGGGACAGGGGAGCCCGGGCTCAGCGCTGGGGCTGGTGTGCAGGTAAGGGCTGCCGCAGCCGGAGGATGGCTCCCAGCTTTCTCTCCTGCTGATCCTGCAGTTTGGGGGAAGACTTTTTTCCTTTAATCACTTTCTGTTTTATTTGGTTCTGCTTTCTGATGAACTCCTTAACAATGTCTTAGAAAGACTGTTGTAAGATGCGTTAGCAATTATCTCTTAATGGCTGGGGTTGGCATGGGCAATTAGCACCACGGACCTCTTGCACAGGCAGCGTGCTAGGGCCTGTGCAGCCAGTGGCTTCTCGAGCTGTTGGATTGCCTGGACTATGATATATGAAATAATTGTAAGTGGAGATCTGCGCTTTTTGTTTGTTTGGTTTGGTTTTTTTAAGTGTGACCTGATTATTGAAGTGAAGGAGGTTTTAAAATGAGTAATCCCTACTGGTGTTTCTGCAAATGGAAAAATAAGTTTGGAAACACTGGGGCATTTCTGCATCAGCATCTCCCCATGTCTGAGGGGGACGGGGTGGGAAAGGTGCGTTTCTGGGGTACCAGGGTGCTGCAGACGGGGGCTGGCGGGGAGCGGGAGCTGTTGCTCATCCTCAGCCTGCGTGAGATAACGGCCTGAAGCCATTAGACCCGTAACACAGCGCTATAACGGCCACTCCGCCAATTACATTTCATGGCTTTATAGCCACCGCGCTGCATCGCGTGTGTCGTAGCACATCACGGTTGAGAGCTTAATGTCGGCTCCGACAGGGAGACGCCGTGCGGGACGTGGCCGCGGGCGGGGAGGAGCGGGCTTCCCGCGGGACAGACCCCGGGGCCGGCCGAGGGGGTCGGGAGGGCGCGAGGCCCGGGGCTGCGCACCTCGGGACCCCTCTCAGGCGGCAGAAGGGGCAGGGCTGTGTTTACCAGCAGCTCACCGCGCGCCCCAGCCGCAGCGGCACCTCTCTGCTGGCCCTGCCCGAGTCACTGCGGGCGGCCGTGCTCCCTTGTGTCTCCGTCTAGAGCGGCGTTAGACCTACCCCATCGTTCAAAGCCAAATGCTTTTCACTGCTGAAGGAGGCGGAGGACCATCCTAATCAGGCCTTTCAAATCCTGCTCTCGGAGCAATGCTGATGCCGCTGGCACGGGGCTGTGCCCCCGGCCGGGGTGGGGAGAGGAGCAGACGCTTGAAAGATTTTATTTATTTCTTTCTAAGAAGTCAGTTCTGGTAAAATACACAATCACATCTGAAAGGGGCTGGTGTAATTAAGCAGTCGGATGCTGGGCAATTTGCATTAGGCTCTTTGTGGCCACCAGTGCCAGCAGGCGCCCTGCGGGCCGGGCAGCAGCCGGAGCAAGGAGCGTGAGGAGTGTGCCCGCCCCGGGCAGAGGAGATGCTGGGCCGGGGCTGAGCTTGGAAATCCAGCAGCTCTTGATGCGTCTCAGGACCATGAGCTGGCAAGCTCGGCTCTAAGCCCCGGCAAAGCTCTTCCGGGCAGCTGGAGGGAAACGCGGGTGGTTCATGCGCCTTTTTGTTTTGGGAAAGATTTTTCTAGCTTCTTTGCAGCGGTGATCCCTCCCGCAGCGCAAGCGGGGGATTCCCGGTGCTGCAGACACGAGCTGGGACGCGCTGGTGGGGAGGGCTCAGGCTGGGAACGCAGCGCCAGGAGATAAGGGGGCTGCATCACGGAAACCGGCCGCGGGGGACCCGCCGCCCGAGCCAGCCGCCGCAGGCGGGCCGAGGGACGCGAAGAGATCGGGGTAGGGTCACCCAAGCCCTGGGAGAGCTCGCCGGGCGGCTCCGCGGCAGGAGGCTGAATAAACCTCTCGGCCGTGTCCTGCCTCTGCCCGGAGCTGCCGGGGAAGCCGCGGGGGCTCAGCGGGCACCACCGGCCCTCGGCAAGAGCCATGTTTGCCCAGAGGACGCAGCTTTGGGAGCTGCTGTGCCGGTCCTTGGCCACGGCTCTGCCCGGCACGAGCCGGCTCCTGCCGCGGGAGCCGGGGAGTCAGAAGAACTGGCTTGGTCTTATTTTCTAGGAGAAGAAACCGGGCCTCTGGAGATGCCTGGTGTATCGGGACAGCTCTGGAGCTTCCTGTGGATTATTTACCCTGCTCCTCATGCTGCCAAACAAAATAAATCAATTCAGCTTTTGCTTCCATTTTAGGAAAACAAATCCTCTGGGACGGGCCAGGAGCCGGTGCCCTGCGAGGAGCCACACGCTCGCCCAGCCTGGCCCCGGTGGGGTGTAAGCCGGCGCCCAGAAACTGCTGGGCCCCTTCGGTACAAGCCAGTCTCTTTTTCCCCAGGGAATATCCCGTAACTGTCCAGGTGTTTCTCTGCTAAAATTGAGGTCATCTGGAGTTTTTCATGTTTCTCTTTGGGACTTTCTCTTCTGTTGGAGATCTTGCTTTATTGCGGTTTTGGTCTCTACTTGCAAAGCAAATCTCATCTGCTTTATTTTGGATGTCTCCAAAGAGAAGACTTTGCCACATGACGGCCGTGGGGACAGAGAAGCAAAAACTTTCTTTTTCTCTAATAGAAGAACCCAATGTCATAGAAATAACCCGCCCTGGCTGAGCAGACAGCCTTTCTGTCTGCTGGGAAGGTCAGCAGGAGCTCCTGGCCATGAACCGGCACGGCCCCCCCTGGGAGCAGACCAACCGGTTCCTGAAGCTTTGCCCACCCCAGCAGAGAGAAGGGGAGGAGAGACCTCCGCAGCTAAAGCGATGCCGGCGGGGCGTTACGGCATCGTGTTTTGGATGCTTCTGCCCGTACCCATCTCGGGAGGGGACTGGGTGTGCTTTCAGGCTCGAGCCCGGTGACCCCCACCCGCAGCACGGACCCTCCTGGGTGGACAGTGTGTGACTGTGGTGGTAACCATCACTAACCCCTTCCTGGAGCCGCAGCTGCCTCCGGGCACTGCGACATCTCCTAGCCACAAATTCCTTGAATAATGAGCTGTAGCCGGGGCGGGGGAAGGAGAGTTTTCTCCTGTTTCTTTTGTCAGTCTTCAAACCCAGTTGCAAATGCTGCTGGTAATTAAGGGCCATCTTGCCATTTGGGTGACGTGCTGAAGTGCAACCTCCTGCTCCCAGCCAGATGCTGCAGAGCAAACCCCTCCTGGAGGAGAGGCAAACTTCGTCTTAATTTTCTTTCGTATTGCAACAAAAAGCTTCCTATCCGAGGCGGCCTTGGAAACCTCTCCTTATTAAAAGACCTCCTTGAAACGTATTATAGCAGCCGAGGAGGGTGGTTATGAAGCACAAAAAGCCTGCAGAAGAGCTCATTAAAACAATAAATTGCAACTAATTAGAATAAATCAAGCTAAATCATCTCCAGCGTGAAGGTAAAATGAAGTGTGAATGAGTGTTTTTAATAAGGCCGGTGCTAATCCCAGGCTCCTCTTTAAAGAGATGGTGAGTCCTGCTGCAGCGATGATCCCGCTGCTGGGACAGGAGTGGAAAACAGACCCAGACAAAGGCGAGGGGAAAGCAGAGCTAATGGGATTTATAATTGTTTCCCAATCTGAGCTGCCTGTCCCTAATTGCAGCGGGTTTGGGGGTAGCATAGCATCCGCAGAGGGGCAGGCGCAGGTCAAGGCGCTTGGGTTTGCTCACTTCAGGTTTTTTCTCTTTAATTTGCGATGTGCAAAGTGGGGTTTTGTTCCTCTCTGTCATATCACTTCATCATGCGCAGCCACAGCTAAATGACTTCTCTGCATAATTAGCAGTGAGATCATCGCGACCGCCTTGGCTCAGAGTCATTTCTCCTCCGGTCTCCAAAGCGCTGCTCAAAACAAGGGAGAGGAGGGAGGTGTGGGGGGAGGCAGCGGGACGGGTGCCCTGCCTGCACACCGGAGATGGGTGCTGGAGGGGGACACCTCGGGGACACCTTGGACCCCTGCTCCTGCACCAGCTAAGGGAGGTTTGGGAGATCTCGCTGTCCTCCTCGATGATGTTAACGCTCGAGCCAAAGGCCCCAGGGAGCAAAGACCAGCAGCACCAGCCTGACCCACGCCGAGGACAGGGCTCGCTGCCCGCGGGGCATTGGGGAAAACCTTTTGCAATGTGTTAAACACCCATGTGGGACATCCTTGACCAGAAGGTCTTTGAGCTGCCAAAGCAAAAGGTTTCCTGCTGAAATGAGTGAATCGCTTCTGAAAGCACCTGGAAGTGGGCTCAGCTCTTGGAACGCGGCGCCCAGAGCCAGCACGGGCGCTGGTGCCATGGCCAGGGTCAGCGGCGATGCTGCTGAGAGATCGTGGCTTGAGCCTTCCCGGCTGCCGCTTCCCTCCAAGGGAGGAGCACTACTGCCAGTGCTGGGGAAATGTATTAGTTTCATTAAGCTTAAATGATTAGCTCCAGGCCTTGATAATGACACTTAATGGAGCTAATATTTTTTTGGTGATTATGCTGTTGTATACAGTGGTGTATATCATTAATAACCTTCCTTAAACCTCCTTGCTTTCACTGTCACTAATCATGCTCAAGCCCTTCTTATGCCTAAGCCCAATTAGCTGCTATAAAGAGTCTTTACCCCATGAAGACTGCCCAGCCGTGCCGGGAGGCAGATGCTGATGTCTTGGGTTACTGGGCAGGAGGATGCTTGGATTTGGCCGCAGGAGCCATGGGCCGGACCCCGCAGGGTGGTCAGGGCAGCCGCGGCGGGTGCTGCTTTCTGCAGGAGGTGGGAAAGCCTTGGGGCAGCTCCGCTCTGTTCAAAACCCCTTTTCCAGTCACCCCCCGAGTTCTGCAGGGGGGTTGGCACCAGCCAGGGCTGCCCCACGTCCCGGGCCTTATCACCTGTTGGTGTCCGAAGGAGATGATGGGCAGTAGGTGAGGGTGGTGAGGTCAAACACGGCTCACTGTTTTCCCAGGGGGTGATAATGAACGCGTCGAGGATTCAGTGTTTTCCCAGGACTCGCCTGTTGTTGCTAGATCAAACCTGTGTGGGGCCCACGCTGGATGCGGCCGGGTGGAAGAAGGAGCATCGCCACCGTCTCCAAACTCTCCCTGAAACCTGCCGCTGCCCTTGGGAGGAGCAGCCAGGCTTGGCTGCTTCTCTGCTCCTCCCTGTCCGCGCCTCCTTCCCGTCCCCCTGCGAGTTGATTAATCCATTAGGATTAACCTCTCTTTAACTCCTTGATTAGCTGCATTTTAAAACTCCATTTGTTTTCCTTTTTACATCAAGCCAGAACCAAAAAAAGAGGCCAATTTGCAGCGATGCTGATTTACTGCAATTTCTGAAAATCAGGGCGAACGCCGGGAAGGCGTGCTTGGCATTTCAACTCCTCCCCGGCGAGCTGCGAGAGGCTCCATCCGGCAGGAGCCAACTTTGGGAAGAACACCACGGAACCGGCACCCACCCGAGTTCCCCGGGCTGGTATCAGTGCGAACCTGGAAGATGCATCCTGCATTTCAAGGACTGAAAATGTCCTGCTCTGTACCTTGGGGAAACTGAGGCCCTCGTGAAGCGACGTGCGTGGGGTAGCAAGACTGATCCTCAGCCCTTAGATGGCTTTTTGGTCCCTCGGGGACATCCATTTTTCCACTGGAAGTGTCCTTGACTTCCCTGAACGGCACACAGCAGGAATTTCTGAAGATTGGGCTTCTTGCTTTAAGATCCCACAGGGCGGTAACGTGGTGGTTTGGCCTTGTCCAGACCTGGCTTGCCAGGTGTGGACCCAGTCCTGGGCTTACCGGACCCCAGTGTGGCCCGTGCCCTCGGTGAGCTGCCAGACCCCTCCGGAGTCCGGGGGTGTTTGGTGACAAAAGCTTTGCCCTTCTGTGCCGGGAGCTTGGCTCGGTGCTGGCTCCGGCTTTGCCCGTGGAGCCGGGGCAGCTCCCTTCCTCTGCCATGCAGGAGCCACCTGGGGAAAATCACCAATATCTTCAAAACCAAGCTGGATTTAAAACAAAATCTCTTCTGTTCCCAAATGCCCTGCTTTCCCCTCCCAGTGTGTCCCCTGGGAAGGAGCGACTCCTCTCCGTGCCCAGCCCGGCGCTGTCGCGGGGTCCTGCCCTCGGCTGCCCCGGCACCGCAGCGACCGCGGCCGATGATGGTGACTGTGCACCCCATGGCCAAGGCCGGGGGTGCTGAAACACAGGCGGCAACCGGGACGTGTCGGGGCGAGCAGAGCCGTGTAGCCGGTACCGGTTCCATGGTGGGGGCCGTTGGGACCCCCAGGGGAAGGAACAGCTCTCTCCCGGCTTTCACCCGGCGCCGTGCCCCGTGGCTTCACCCCTTGGAGGCGAGATGGGTGCGCAGCCCGCTGGCACACCCTGCCCGCGCACCGGCGGGAGCGGCCGCTCGCCGCGCGTCCCATCTCTCACTGGGCAGGGACCGTCCCCTTGATGGACTGGCGGCTCCGGAGTTACTCCCGCTGCATTTATGTGATCGTTAAGCTTTAAGGCGACTAACACTAACCGCCCACCGACCCGCGCTAGCCCTCCGGTTCATCCTTCAGTCGCTTCCTCTGGCTGTGAATCAACGTCTGAGCTCGGGTCGGGGGAGCAGCGGACGCACGGGGGGCTCTGCCTCTGCCCGGGAGGGACAGGGACAAACAGCTTTCACAGGGCTGGAGAAACCGGCTGAGCTGTGTGTCCCTGCTCATAGGAGTCTGCCCCGTGATTAGGGGATCTGCTCGTGCAGGGGTCGAGGCTCCGGCCCGGAGCTCAGCACAGCCGAGGCTCAGAGCTGGGGTCTGGGCTGTCCCTCTTGGCCGAGGGCTGGGAGTCTCCCCTGGGCTGGGGTGCTGAAGGAGACGGCTCGTGCTGGCACCAAAGTCCCTCTCCTACGGAGCTGTGTTTTGGGGTTGGCTGGCTGCAAGGAGCAGCTTTCCCAGCAGCGGTTTGGGGTGTCTAAGAAGGGCTCAGTGCAGCAGGGACATCACTAGAGCCCTTCTCCTCTTCCAGGTTGCCTACTTGCAGGACCTTTATAGGGACCTTTTAGATTTCTCTAAGGTTTTGGAGTAGCTCAATGTGTTTCTAAGCTATTTTGGGGCGCACGAGTGGGAAATACAAGTCATGGACACGTGCACCTGTGTGCACCCATACGCGATAGCCTGTGGGTTCAAGTGTTTAGGCAAGCAGGTTCAAAGCTCTGCAAGGGAATCGTCTTCCCATTACTGAAGTAAAACAAGGCAAAACCAAGCGGAGGGCTTTGCCTCGTGGAACTGCTGCACCCGAAGCTGGGCTCACCTGCACGGGTGGTGTTGGAACTGGGAAAGTCTCTCGGGAGCCGCCTGTGAGCTGTCAAAATATATTATAAGCTGCAGCTGAGGTTGAAAAAGCTTCACACTGATGTACAATTTAGGGGAAGCATCTTGCATTTCCATAGCTATACAACAAGATTTTCTGAAATTGCAATGATATGAGAAAATGTCTTTTAAAGTGGCACCCAGATGGCAGGGAGAAATTGTGCTGTTTGAATTCTCGTCAGATAAATTGAAGCTAAAGGGATGTTAAACATTTTATAGGTTTTCCTTCCCTTCCACCACCTGCTACTGAAACCACACAAGAGGAGTCATCAAACAGACCAAGTGCGATCCTTACGGTGCACCACTTTGGAAACAGCCCCATCTCAATCCTGCATCTGATGGCAATGAATGCCCGGAGATCCCGAGCCTGGCAGGGTCTGGGCTCCTCGCCCGCTCCTCCACAGAGGTTGGGATGCACGTGGGGAGCGGGAGGGGTTGCAGGATTTGGGTTCCTCGGGGCCTTTGCGTGACCACGGCGTGAGCCTGGAGCGATGGGCAGAGGCTGTCGGACCCAGCGGAGCGACAGCTCTGGGGGTGTGGGTGAGGTGCTGCTCCCCGGAGCCAGCCCCGGAGTAAGCCTCACCATAAAATCAGGGCCCAGGTTGATGCAGGCAATCTTCACACTAACAAACCTCCCGGCCCGCTCCCCGGGAAGGTGGCTCTCAGGGCTGGGACTTCTGGGGGCGTTGCCCAAACCCATGTCTAAGCAAAGAGAAGGAGCTGTAGGCAAACCCCCGGTGTCAGGGCTCAGCCTTGGGGTTTGCAGCGTGAGCGAGATGCAATGGCTGGAGCTGTATTTCTCCTTGGAAAGCCACCTGCCATAGACCCCCAAATGCAAGAATGGAGCATTTGGCTACAAATCGCCCTAACGCCAGCCATCCCTGGAGCTGTGCTGCTTTAGGGACAGGCTCCGTCCCCCTGGCTTCGGGGCGATGCTTTGGAGCCGCAGGCACTTCCCTCACAGTTTTTTTTCTTTTTCCCCCTCCTTGGCATTCACAAGTGAGGAGCATTGTCGCTCCTGAGCTAAATGTGTCACTTCATCTTGTAGTGGCTGCCAGGTTTTAAAACGCTGGCAACGTGCAAAGGCACCGAGAGAACAAATGCCAATAGTTACGCACCCGTCTTTACTCAAGGAAGAAGAACTGGGCTTTGCGGCTTTTTGCTTTTTGTTTTTGTTTTGAAAGTAAAATTAGCATGTTTACCCAGTCGTTTACTTAAGCTGTTAGTCATGGCAAAAGAAACGTGTGCCGGCTGGTTTGTCTCCTCTGACGGGTCTTGCTTCCCCGGGGTGGGCTGGGGTGCTCAGGGGAGACCGTGAGCAATAGCAGCAAATATGCAAGCCTTGGTTGCGTTGCCTCTCGGGAAGGCGAGCCAGGGGTGACGGGAGAGCAGCCCCGGGGCTCCCAGGAAGCCTTTCCCCCCTCCGAACCTCCCTCCCCGCTCGTGCCGGCGAACACCGATGGGGCGAGCAGCCGCAGTGCCCGGGCAGAGCTCTGCACCCAGGGTCCTCTGACCCGCTGCTGGGTCAGAAACTGCTGCTTCGAGCCCCATCCAAGCCTGGTGCGCGTGGCAGCTGCCCTTTCAGCCCACCCCTGGGCAAGCTTTTATACCTACACTTTTTTAGTATTATTTCCAGTGTTGCCAGATTCATTACAGCAGATGGGCCGATCCAGCAGCAGGGTGACGCTCCCGATGGGTGGTGAGATGTCTTCGTGCTTAACACGAAATGGAGGTCGCTGGCAGGGCATGGTGCTGTGTTTGTTCCAGTGTGGCAGAGCGCTTCCCGGTTGGGATCTGGCTCGAGTTTTGGGAGAAGAGATCCTGGGCGAGATCCCAGCAGTTATTTCAATGGGCTGAGCCGCAGGGAGCACCTGCTCGCCCGCAGCGTGGGCTTTCCGACACCCAGCAGCGCTGCAGAAAGCCATGAGGGCTGGGGCTAGGTATTTTTAAACAACCTTGGCTGGGCAGGCTTTGCCAGAGCACTGCCTTTTCTTGTTATCTCTTCCTGCAATTACAGAATGATTCAGTGACAGCTATCCTGCGGTTTAACACAAGAAGCTTCGTGCAGGTACGGTGTGTGTAAACACAGCAACGCTTTCTGGTACGACACAGTGCTGTCTCGTGTTATCGCAGCTTGAGATGTTCAGCAAATAATCGGAATCTTTCCTTCAAACGCCAGGTTATTTTGGAGGGGGTAGTCATATTATCTATTATACTCGCGAAAACAGATAATAATAGTAATACCATTTGGTGGAGCACTGTTAATGCAACAAGGCTGTCACTTGTCACCAAGAATGCTGTGTGTGGCAGCCTGTTAAAAAGAAAGTCAAAACAAGGCTGGCAGCAGCCAGCCCGAGCGCATCGCGGTCGCTGCCGGGGCTCTGCGAGCGCGATCGTGTTTCCCCCGCGCCGGAGCCAGCGAGGATATTCTGTACTGCTGAGCTATGCTGCCTTGGCTGGCGCAGCCCATGACGTGCTCACCGGCAGGGCAGCGGCGACGTCCCGGCGTGCTGTGGCTTGTAGGGACAGCGATAGCGCTGCCCCGGGTCTCGTGTTTGTGAGTTACCTTGGTTTTGGCAGAGATGCTCGCCTGAGCTGGGCTGAGCGTGCCCCCGCCGCCCGCCTGCCTCGCTGCCTGAGCGCCCTCCCAAATCCACGCGCAGCTTAGAGGCCAGTCCCACCCCAGGGACCCCAAATTTCTGCGGGGGCCAGTGGATGCTAAATCCGTCCCGTGGGGCGTGCGGGGTGCAGAGGAGCGGCGGGCGTCGGAGCCCCTTGGCTGTTCACCCCGCGGGACGGGCAGACGTCGCCCTGGTGTCCGGGCACAGCCGAGCTCCCCGGCCTGCGGCCGGTGGTACGGGCACCCATCTTTCTCCCTTCTTCCTTCAAGAAAGACATTTCAAATGTAAAAGCAATGTGAGGATAGGCAGTTATGCGTCTGGAAACGTGTCATTAATGTAATGAGGGTATGAGGAGGTTTCTGTAGGAATTCATCTCCAATATATTTGCTCTGCAGCAAGCCATAAACTTTCCAGGATCACAAAAGTCTCTATATTTTTTTTCTCTTGAGGCATTTCAGCACTAACACAGTGCGCGCTTCCCCCAGCTGCCGGGGGCTTCAGACCCTCTGCATAAGCAGAGCCTGCTGCAGGCGGAGGATGCTCGCTGCACCCGCAACGAGAGCCACGGCAACCCCCCCAAGCCTCGCCAACTTCAGCATTGCCTTTTTATAATGGAATGGGGCACGGAAAGCTCTGCAGAAGTGAAATGTCTCTCTCAAATCATCAGGTTATTTTTATGTGCATCTCTATTTTCTTATGTGTGTGTAAATACTTCCCCCACACACATACTTTTATCTCAAGGAGTGACATAAAAATAGCTGGAGATTGAAAGGGGAGCAGGCGAGGGGGCGGTTGCGCTTTTTGGAAGAATCTCTTAGGGTTGGGAAGCAGCAAAGCCGTGGTGATAACGTGACCTGACAAAACCTCAGCTTCTCCAGGCCTGCGAGGAATGGTGTTAATGAAAGAGATCTTAATGACTTTCCCTCTACGTTTCAATTCATTCTAACAAGCCGCAGCCAGGAGCGCAGTGTTGCACTTGAGGAAGTTTTGACAAGCTCCGAGGAGCCAGCTACGCGCGTGCCGGGAATTGCTGCTCGGGGGCTCGGGAAAACGACCCCCACCCCGCAGGCGCCAGGGTGGCATGGAGGGATCCCCCGCCCCTCCGGGCCGACGGCAGCGCCCGCTTTGCCCTCTCCTTGCTCCTGCTCTGCAAGCCGGGGCTGGGCCAGTCGCGGGGGGAGACGCTGCGTGGCACCCGAGGAGAAGAGGAACGTGCTGCAGCTTGATAGAGATGTTGCATAGGCTCTTATGTCATTTCTTTCTCCCCCTCTAAGTAGGAAAGCAGCAAGGAGAGATTTCTGAGAGCTCGAGCTCTGCAAAGGGGGGAGGAAATTTCCCTAGGGAATGCAAAACGGGGAGGGTTATGTGATCTGCCAAAGCTGGTGGTACACAACCCAGAGCCCTGCGTGTCCTGGCTTAGGATCATTTATTGTCATTGCGTTTTTTTTTTTTTTAATGATAACAAAGAGAGGATTATGAAATACTTTGCTGTGGGAAGCCACGTGGCTGGATGGTGGCGTGCATGGGACATGGTGACGTTTGTCCGGGCTGGGCCCCTCCGACCCTCAGCTCCGAACGGCCGGAGCGTTTCTGGCAGGACGGGACGCATCCAGCACCCATCGTGGCGTTGGAGCTCAAACTGCACCAGCTGAACTTTGGCTGAAGCAGAAATAAAACCATCACGTCTAATAATATCCGGGCTGCAGCCCGCTCCCCAGCGAGCCTCTGCCAGCTGCTGCGGCCGGCTGGGGCGGAGCGGCGTCACGAGTCACCGAGACGCAGCGTCGTGCAAAGTCACCGTCCCTGCCCTGGCCACGGGAGGCCAGGTCCCGCGGGGCACGCAGGTCCCCTCTCCCAGCCGCTCCCTCGGGGGCCCTACGGGGGTTGGAGTAACCGGGCTCGGCACCGGCAAAGCCGCCTCCTCCGCTTTGGGAAAGGGCTGGGAGGATTTCCAAATGCCTCCGCTTGGCAGCTAATCCCCACCATCCCGGTAATGCGCTGGAAGTCGATCCACAGAAAGTTGAAGGCTTGTGTGCCTATAAATTGCATCGCTGGTCGCCCTCCCTCTGCACAGCATCTCCCGGCTGCTGACGATGCCCCATCTGCTAATTCCCAGCGAGGCCGATGCTGGATGCAGGCGGGACATGTTGCGCTGAGAAAAGCTAAATATATTATCGTTATTTTTTTCCTGCAACCTTGCCGGCTCCCGCGACGCCCATGCTGCGACCTGCCATGGTTGGCACGGAGACTCGGGCCCCAAACGGCTTCTGCAAATATTTGTGCCTTCGGTGCTCCGCGCAGGGGCCTGCGCCGGGCAGTTCACGGGTGGCGTCTGGCAAAGGCAGGCTGTTTTCAAAGCCCGCTCCGGGCGGGTTGGCAATGTCCCACGAACTCCTTGCTGAGCAAGTTCCTGGCAGCCACAGAGGCGGGACGGCACGGTGAGGGGCAGCGTGGCCTTTGGTAGCAGAGCATTTGGGCACAGGTTTGCTTGGTGCACTTAATGCCAGAGTCGCTCGGGTTGCTGTTACCAGGGCACGTCAGACCTTGGCGGAGCAGCCGGGCACAGTTTCGGTGGCGGACTCTCCCCGTCGGCGGTCTGAGCCGTTCCCTCTGTAGCAAAGCTGTTGGCAGCGCAAATTTAAGTCACTTGTTTTGGTTTTTTTTTTGCAAAAACCACTTTCTCTGCAGCACCTTTTCGCATGGCAGGGGGCAAAGCCCTGCCGCGGGGGGAGGAAAGCGGGCTGGCAGGTGGGCTTCGGCTGTTTCGGTGAGCGGCAGCAGCCCCTCTCCTTCCTCGCCCACGCTGCATCAGTGCCGTGAAGGCACTTCGCACTTAAACGGTGTGGGCCCACAGCTCCTCTGAGTCACGCTGTTAGCAGAGAGCTCGTCATTCTTCATTTTTTTCAAGTACGAATGTCTTTGAAAAAAGGCATTAAATAAAACACTTGACTGAGGTCCCGGCGGTGACTAATTCCCATGGTACGCCCCGCTCCAGCGTTAATCCTGCTGAGCTCCCCGCGTGCTGGGGGGGCTCGCACGGATCGTTGCAGGTGGAGGAGCAAAGAAAAAGCTGAAGGTTGCACGAGAAGAGCTCGAAAGGGGCAGGCGCGAGCTGCAGCAGTGGCACGGTGGGGACAAACCCCAGCGCGCTCCACCCGGGTGCCGGCGTTCCCTGGGGAGCGCGTGGTGTGAGCTGTGCTCTCGGTCCAAAGCAGGGATACAGCCCAAAGCGTGGGGTGTATCAAAACCTAAAGCTTCTGCGTGAAAGTTGCTGGAAAGGTTTGAGGAGGGGGGAAATCACTCTCCATGGAAAAGCTGGGAGGGGATTTTTTCTGCCCCAGCCGGGACAGTCTCTATCAAGGAGGTGGCAGCTCAGAGGACTCAAACAAGGCGACCGTAAATCTGTATTTGTAAACATGCTGCCTCCCACCAAATAAAAGCTGGCAAACCCAGCGCTCTGCTGAACAATTAGCCCCCCCAAGAACAGCCCCAGGCGCGCCGTGAATACCGTACACCCAAACCACGCAAAAAACCCGCGGGATGCGGCAGCAACGCTGGGGAGAACCTGAACCCCCCGGGAGCACCACTGCCGAACCACGGCCCCCAGCAAACCTCCCCCGTGCGTCCCGCTGGGCCTGGAGGGGGTGGGTAAGCGCAGGTCTCCCCGGGCCAGGACGGGACTGCTCCTGGGACCGACCTTGCCGTGCAGCCTTGCCGTCGCTCTGCGCCGGATGGCTCTGCATGGCCGCGCCGGCCACCTCTGCAAAACAACCCTGGCTTTGTTTGCTGCTTGTACCAGCTGAAAATACGGCCCTCACAGGGGACTTTTGCAAGACGAAGCGTCTCTTTCCCCCAGCTTTGCTCTCCCCCTCTTTACCTCAAAAGCCCCGGGAGCTGCAGAGCAGGAGGCCGCCTGTGTGCACCGCCAATGGAACGGCTGCAGGACTGGGCATAACTAATTAGAGCCTCTATAAAATGACATCTATTTCCACAGATGGGAAGCTGCTTCCCCTTTTTATGGCTGCTTCAGTTAATTAGTTATCTCGGAGGTTGCATTTGCATTCCCAGCTTTGTGAAATACCCTTTTGTTAACTACTTTTCATATACTTTTATGAAGTCGACCACTGAAACGGGCTCATTTATCTCACCAGTGACAGGCTGAGAGGCTTGCCCAGAGCTGTGTGCCAGATGCCGGGATTGTAAAATAATGTTTGGCTTGTCTGGTGTTTGGAAAGGAGACAGAAGGTGCAGGGCTGCGAGAAGAAAGTCCTAGGCTGCTGAAGGCAAGGTCTGGATCTTGACAACTTCTACAAAAATGTCCAATCTGTTGCTTTTGGGGAGCTTGCAGGAGCTGGGGGCATGCTCTTGTCACCAGCCCTGGGCTTGGACGTCTCCATCCTCATCCCCTGGGATGTGCCCGCACACACGGCGTCCGATGGGAGCGGGGTGTGAGCATCCGACCTTCTCGAGCTTTATCTGCTGCACCCCCCCTCCAGCAGCACTGGCGGGGGTGTTCCCATGGGCAGGGGGGTCCCCACGAGCTGCTGCTCCAGCTGAGCCTGCTCCAGCCACGCTGCACTTTTACCCTCCATTAGCGAGATCATGAGTAACAGCAGCAATAATCAATCACCGTCGTTATTGCTAGGAAATGTTTGCAAAATCAATGTTTCCTCTGTAGCATAAGCAACCAGGGCTTTTGTTTGTTGGCTGTTTTTCAGGCACGTTTCTGCCATAAAGAGTGGAAAACGCTGGATATCTGCAAAGTACAATGCAACAGATTGCCTCATTCCGGGTGGCACGGCCGCCTTCTCTCCGTGCAAGGCTCTGCAAACACTCAAAGCAACCCAGCACGCTTCAGCGTGTGCTGCGGTACGGAGGGGAACCTTCCCAGGCCATTTGCATGTCGTTAGGGACTGTGCAAGATGCCCCCGGCGTCACTGCAGGCGGTATTTCCATTTGCCTTCCGTTGCACCTATCGCTCGGGGTGCTGCTCGCCTCCCCGCTGGCAACGTGTGAACGTTGCTAAATGCCCAAAATGGGGCAGAGGAATTGGGCGTGCGCTGCCGGCAGTGCCAGATTCATGCTTTCAGCAGTTTTTGGTGCTTTATACATTGTGGTCGGCACGCCGGGGACATGAAGCCCTATGCCGAGGGGCATGGCTGGGTGGGCTCGGCTGCCCTGGGGCATTTTCCAGGGACCCCAAGGGATATTATGTTGAAAAAAGGGAATCCTGCCATCAGTTCAGCCATCCCTCTGTTCCAGGAGAGGTGTTTTTGGTGACAAGAAACCATACCTTTAAACTCAAACGTTGAAAATTCAGCCCAATTATTGGGTGGGGAAAGCAAGCCCAAAATATGTAAATCTCTATTTTCTGCACCAGTGAGTTTGTATTGGCCTGTTAGTTGACTCTCCTGAAGGTATCCGCTGGGATGCAACTATTATACATCCAAACTGTCACAAATGGAAACGTCGCTTTGAAAGACAAAGGGTAATTTATTGAGAAAAGAGTGTCATTTAGGTGGAAGGATGGAAGGGAGAGAGACAGTCGCTGCAGAACCGCCAAGAGAGAATACCAGATCCGCGGGTAGTCAGGCAACAGCTTTGAATTTCCAAGGCTGCCCTTGAGGGATAAGAAAATAAAAGCTAAGGACAAAAAAAAAAAAAGTCTTAAATACAGTGACAGCAGAAACCTGAAGGATCGCAGTGAAAAATAGGACTTTCTCCTCTCTAACAATAACTGAGAAAAAGATAGGAGTGTCATTTGTAAAAGCTGTTAAATTGCCACCAAAAATTGTAAGCTGGATGGAGAAATGACACGGAAGGAAAAATGAAGCAAATGCATACCTGTCGTTCCGGAGCATTTCTTGAAAATGGGACTAGATGATGGACAGGGTGGAGGAGAAATGGAGCTGAGGAAGGAAAGGGCTCGGCCGGGCGACAGGAGCTGGTCACCACAAAAGCTTTACCCGGGAGCCTCTGTGGGCTGCGGGAGGAAAATGGTTTTGTGTGTCTCCAAAAACACAAACCCATCGATCCATCTTTTTTGTTTGTTTCTGAATAATACATCCTCCTCTGTCTTGGAGGGAGCTTATTTATATGGAAATGGCACTAAGGAGCCAGGCACAGGCAGCTCGCTCCTCTCCGGGCTCGGGGCTCCGGAGGGAACTTCTTGCCAGGAAGGAGTTTGCAGGATGGGCTCCCACTGACAAACTTCGGGGGAAACGAATTGCAAACAGCCTGGAGAAAGGCGTGCCGACCTCTGCAAGAGCCTCGCCCCAAGGCTCGCGCTTGCACGCTGCCCGTGGGGTGCAGGTGCCAGTGGGACGTCTCCAACAGCAGCAGGACATTGCCCTGCGCACGTCCCCTCTGAGCCATTCCCGGCCCCACTGGCCCCTGAGCATGCCAATGAAGCCAAACGGCGCTTCGCTTAATTTAAGGCCATTAATAAATGGATCTGCCAGGGAAGCAGAGTGTGTTTTGGGCACAACTCCAAAGCGTTACAGCATTAAAGCCTGCAGGGTGTGGGTGCGGGACGGCTCTCGCGTGCCCACCCCAGTCCTCAGCAGCACTGGCAGCATCTGGATTGCCTCAAGTTAAATAAGCAGAGGGTGCTGGGGGACGTGTCTCAGCCGGGGTCCTCCCGCTCTAGGACCCGAAGGCCCTGGCAGGTCTCAACTCGCTGCAGCCGAAGGTTGAGCTGAGGCTTCTTCAAACGCAAATCAATCAGCAAAACCAATCAAGCACCATTTTCTGATGCGAAAGCATCACTGTATGGACGTAGAAGCACATTTTTAGGCATGAACGCTGCTTCAGAATGCCACTTTTATATTTTTCACGTGGTGATTGTCTAGCAGATATTTCCCTTAAGTCCCCGGAGCTGAAATCCCGGTGCTAGATGAGATGTCGCCATTTGTATTAGGGAAGTCATTGAAACCAGTTCTTTCTCAAATGTTTTATTTGAAAACACACTTGTACACCCAGGTACAACAAAAGCAGGTGCTCAGAGGGTCGTCATTACCAAATTGTGGTATTTGTCGTGGCTGTCTCAAACACTGGGTGTTGGAATACTTCTTTTCAGCTGGAAACATCTATGATTAAGCTGCAGCCAGTAAGAAAAGTAGCAGAAATTGCATTTCCAGCTCCACAATTTAGCAGATCAGTGGGTGAGCACCTCTGGCTCGGACCACCGCGTGGCTTGGAAGTTTCTCCTGAAAAACAAAGCAGCGCAAGACACCAGGTTTTGGGGAACAATTCAGCCTGCAGAAAATATAAAACCGGGGAGGAAAATGAGGTGGGGGGAACCTTCCCAGCTGCAAACGTCCCCCACGTCCTCCTGCAGCCTCGGGGCCATGTAGCCCCTCCGCTCCTCGGCCTGTGGCTCACCGCTTCTGCCCTCTCATGTCTGGTCACATCACTCTAAATCAAAAGTTGTAAAGGGAAGGAGTGTTGGACGGATGAAAATGCAAGGAAATAATAGCAAGGGTGCTTCTTTTTCAGGGTTGAGAGGAAAGACGGGGAAGAGGGAGGGAGGAGGTGTTTCCAGATACCCCATCCCTTTAGAGAGCGCACAGGATTCAAATGGTCGGAGTGATCTTGACAGGCTAAAAACCCAATCTGCTGGAAATCATATACCTCAAATAACATGCTATTGCTGCTGATCGTCCCTGTATTTTAGGGCTGAATAGATACAGTATTAAATTCATCTTGAGTTCTCATTTGCCACCAGTTTGACAAGGTTTGATGGAGTTTGAAAGGCTTTTACTGAAAAGGAAAGGTCGTAGGAGGAGTGAGGTTTGGTGGGTTTTCTCAAGGGCTGAGCAGCGCCCGCTCGAGGCCCCCAGGTGCCGGGGTTGCTCTGCCACGCGCCCCGGGTGCCACCCGGGAGAGAAGCCGAGGATTATATTTAATTAATTGAAATACTGATGAATAGTACCTTTACTGCTATAACGACACTCAGGCCTCCCCAGCGCTTTAAGCACTGAGCCTTCCAACAATGTTGTGAAGTGATAAAGTTCTGTTTACCTACAGGCAAACCCCGTCATTTACTGCCCTGCCCTCCCTCGGCCGCAAGCTCTGGTGTCCCTGCGCTCAGGGGACGCCGTAGCTTGTCCCTCAGCTGAACGAAAGGTGAACAAATCCGCCTGCACAGGCCACCTCACGCTTGGAGAAACCCTAACCTAGCGGCTGCCTCCGGTGGCCCCCAGCGCGGGCTCTCCCCCGCCGGCCCCTCGGGGCGCAAGCAACGCCGGCGCGGCACGGCCACCCCGCGCGGCCTCGTCCCTGTGGGGCGCGGGGCCCCCGCCGCGGGGCCTCCTCCTCCGCCACCCCGAGGGCTCGCTGCCCGTCCCCTCTGCGCAGACCCCGCCCCGGCTGGGCGCGGCCCCGCGCGCGCCGCCGGTTGCGCGGGCCTCGCCTCGCGCGCCGCCCCGGGTGCCGGCGCACGCGCCCCCGTGCACCTGCGCCGCCTCCCTGCGCAGGCGCGCGGCGCCGCGCGGCGTTTCCCGGGCAACCGAGTGACGCGGCCCGGTGGCCGTTAACTGTCGCGCGGCGCCGCGCGGGAGAGCGTCGTCCTCTGAGGCGGCTGAGGAGAGGGGCCTGTCCTCGCCCCCCGCGGCGCCTTGAGGAAGGAGGTGGGGGGGGGGGGGTTAGGCTGGTCCCCGGAGTTTGGGAGGTGGGAGGCCCTTGGCGTGAGGACGGCAGGGAGGGGAGGTTGTGCTGTTGTTAAAAATAGGTATAAGGGAAGTTTTATTTGTAGCGAAACCCTTCAGAGGGAGGTGCTCTGGCTTTGGGTGTTCCCCAGGAGACTGGTTAGGTTTTAGGTGTCCCGGCCCCTCAGGATTTATTTCTGTGGTTTGAGGGGCTGCTGAGGGGAATGAGACCCTATGTAATGTTAGCTAGCAGCAGATTCTTCTGCTGGGCTACCCTTTAGAAAATTAAAAAGACTTGCTTCAGAGTTTGGGCAGCAGTGTTTTCATGACTGGGAAACTAGATTTTTTAATAACTTGGGGAGTAAAAACACCAACGTTCCCATTCTGGAACAATGCCAGTACCAGATGCATCTAAAAACCACAGAGTTGAGGCACCTGTGGTAGCAAATGCAGGTGGGAGCAGCAGACTTAAGGCACCTGTGGTACCAAATACACTGAAGTGCAGTAGAGTCAAGGCACCTGTGGTACCAGATCCACCTAAGAACAGCAGAATCAAGGTGCTGGCAGCCACTAAAGTATTGAATCCTCGAGATTTTGTGTGCATTCAGGCTTTGCCTGGCTTTGCTCAGAAGGAAGGAAAGGTCTTGGCCAGAAGCAGAACAATTTACAGAAGCAGTGAACCTCCAAGAGAACAAGTGTTCTGGGAAAACTATCATAGGAGGCAAAAGCAATTCACTCAGGGGCTCTTCACCCCCGCTGGGAAGCCTTATCGGGAGCTTGGAGAGCTTCTCTACACAGACCCGAAGAAACTCACCCTCTACTCTTTGGGGCAGCTTGCACAGGTAGGCCTGACTTCCCTGGTTCCACTTTAAATAGAAAAGCAGGGAGGCTTTTCTTCTTGGTAAATTGCAAGCCCCTGTTTCCAGGGAAGGGAATCATTATTTCTCTTTAAAGAAATGTTTGAAACAATATTCCATGCCTTCTTGTGAATAATCACAATCTGATATAATCTTTGATGATGCTACAGAGCATTTGTAAATAAAGCGGGACTGCTTTGATGTGTATGTTGTGATTTGGGAACTGGATTTTGAAACTGGTCTTTAAAGTTCTTAATGAGAGCACTTAAAATGGAGGAGAGACAATAGCAGGCCAATGAATGAAAAGGAAAACATGAGATCATGAGAATGTACTTAAGGGAAAATAGTCAGGGAAAGGTAACAAGTCTTGAAAATGGAAGGAGAGGAATCATATTGAGGGCATGAGGGTAAAGGATGGGTTGAAAAGCAGGAATGATAAATGGTGGGAGTTGAGGGGTGGGTAAAAAGGTCAAAAGTTGAGCATAAGAACGGTATAAAAAGTAAAGTGTTCGTGATAAACTTACATAAGTAGGGATGGCTTTGGAGGTAGTGGATTAATTATTTTGTATTTTACTTTGTATCTGTATTTGGGTTTCAGGAAGGTGTAAGGGGATTACCCAGGTGTGTCTGTGACAGTTTGATTGTTTGCGTGGTTGTTATCTCCTGGTCTCCTTAGTCCTGCATGCCCACTAACTTCGTGGGTCTTGAACTGTCTCAAGTTGCTTTTAAGTCAAGCCTGAATCATTAAACCACAGGGACAAGAACTCCATCACTGATGCTTGAGATGAGCTCGCAGTGTTCTGCCATTTGTTTTCTTTTCCTCAACGCTGTTGGCTCATGCAAGGAGATCTGAAGCTCTCTGAGCTTCTGTGCTGTTTTGTGCAGAGAGCAATTTTCCTTGTGAAAACAGAGTGGAGAGTCTCCAGCCTATCTGCAACATCAGTCTCTGTGACTTTGAGCCTACGCTTTGTTATGTCCTTTCTAATGGAGTGCCCAAGGGATAGTCTCTGACAGCTGCAGCAGAAGCAGTGTGGTTATTCAGGGTAGGCAGAAGAGATTCTGTCCACCCACTACTTAATTTTCTGCTCTGATTGTGTGTGTTGCATTCAGAGCTTAAAGTTTTACATCAAGTGTTTTAAGCTCTGAATAGACAATGGGCGGCATTCACTTCATTTTTACATACTACCTAAAGCAGCAGCTTGCCGGCAGTCTTCATTCAGAGGCATGTTTCTGTAAATTAGTCAACACCCAGCAAGCTTTGCCAGTGTTCTTGTTTTAACCCTTAACTTCTGAAACATCTTTCCTTCTGAATATTAGAAGTTGCTTTAAAGATTTTTCAGCTGCAGATATACTATTTAAAATTCTGATAATCCTGAAAATGTTGGTTAGTTTGTGGCAGTGGTTGTTGTTTTGGTATTGAAAAATGATGTCAGGATTTGATCCTTAAGGATGCTCTGAAACCCAGTTGGAACTCAGCTACTTAACTTGACCAAATTAAAAGTATACAGTTTACACAGAAAATAAACTATATGTAGGTCACTAAACGTGTGATTGTGGCTTATGCTTTAGATTCATGAAGCTATCACAGGGGATGTAGTCACGCTTGCCATTCCTTTTTGTGGAGAGCATGGCTAAAAGCACCACATAGTCTTGAAAATCTCAGACTAACGATTTTTTTTCCTTTTCCTAAAAGGTAATGGTTACTAAGCTGAAAAACTAAAAAAACTAAAAAAACAAAAAAAAATTTTCCTGGCAATGAATCTGACCTGTCCTCTGCTTCCCTCCATCCCCACAGACTGGGGAGGGATTTCATGCTGCTCACACACCAAATCTCACTATTTAAGCTGCCAGTGTGCTCTGCAGAAATCTATTTATGCGTTTTTCAGAGATACTAGAACAGAAATGTATTTCTACAGCCTAATTCTAAAAATACTTTGTATTACCTGTATTTTTGGTTGATATGGGTTATTTACCCCATTCCCACCCACACCTAGCAGTCCCTATAATATTTTGAATAACTGAGAAGATTGTAGATACTGGATATGTCTAATTATAAGTGTCTGAGAGGGTAACATTCCTGGCAGTAAAAATCATGATCTCTGATTAATGCATTTGCACTCATCTCTGCCTTCTGAGTTAGCGTTTTCGTCAGCCACAAGTACAGCTGATGATTTGCCATGAAGAATGACAGTAAAATTTGTAAACAACAAGATGATGATAAAAGCTCTGTGAATTCAATGGGACTTGAGTATGCTAATATCTGCTGGCAAATGCTACTTTCTAAACTGATACTATTTTAAAAAATAGATTATTAAGAGCTAAAAACATTTGAGTAAGTATGCTGGGATGGTTATACAAAATGATATGGGCATAGGATATTATATGTAATAATTGCACATTTAGGATGCTTTTGTATATACTTGATGGCAACAAATGTTTTCAGAAAAGCTGTATGTTCATGGATGCTTTTTGTGTCTTTGTTAAGTAAATTTGGTATCTGAAAACGTAGAGCTGATATTTGACTGTTCTCGCTGTTGCATTGGAAACTGCTGTTCTGTAGTCACACAGAGAATGTGGTATCTGTCTTACAGTGAAAACATTAAGTAAAGCTGGGCCAAACAATTGCATTCCACTGCAACCCACTGGAACAAAATAAATCCCTTCCTAAACTACAAGCGATACCGGTAAGGGATGGGGGAAGCTCAGGAAGTGTAGCATTTTTGTTTAAAAACCAACCAAACAACAAAATCCCACCAAAAACCCCCAAAACCCACAACAAGGAGGCTTCTTTTACCCATCCTGTATTATCCAAGCATAATTGAGTGGCTAGCTTTCACAATGATGTGGATTTTGTGACCCTTATGGCTTTAAATTGCCAGTTATCCCAACTTTTATCCCCAATAGTGTCTCAGTGTTTTCAGATGTGCTTTATATGTGGTGACTTTCTACATGTGTAATCTGCTCCCTGCCACTATCTTTACTAGAAGAACCCTGAGAAGTTGAATGGGCCATATATTTTAACCAGAGCAGCTACACTAAGCATCTTCCCAATGGATTTCAGGTTCTTGCCTTTTCAAAACTTGTTGGGGGGGCAGGGGACGAGACTCCCTGAGGGGCTGCCTGGTTCTGCGTTGCGTTCCTATCAGTCCATACTCATACAGTGAGATAGTCCTTTGAGCTTCCATTACAAATAATTGGAAGTTACTTGAGTTTTTTCCCCCCTTCTCTCTCAAAGGTCGGGTGCGCATTGCAGACAGTACTGATTCATTGAAAGTCAAAGAATGTAGCTATCTAGACAGTATTTTTTTTGTAAGTGTTCAGAGCAATGTGTTAAAGGTCTCTTTCTTATTCCTTAATGTAACGGTGCATGGTGATGTTAGTCACCTTTTATCATGTTTATATAGCTTCTTTCCCTTAATTGCTATGACAAATTCATTTGCAAAACCTCTGAGTTTGCTTGTAGACTTTTTACATGAAAGAAAGGTGGCCTTTCTGACCAAGCCCTAAAACCAATCCAAGTCCACAAAATCTTGAGTATTATTAATGTCAAAGCCTGCTCTGTACTTGTCATAAAATTCTGTTCTGTAATTCTGTGCTTTGGGTAAATAGGTCACAAGATAAGATTGACAACAGCATCAGCAATGAAAGGTTTTAAGCTGGAAACTGGAGAAGAAAACGGAGCAATTTCTTTCAAGAGAAATTACACTGATGTTATTTGTTATTGCTGCAGTTAAAGATCTGTCAGGGTTTCCAATTTAAAACCTTGCTTTCCAGAAAACTAAAAACATGTATTTCAAGGCAGAACTTATAATGCAAAGAACCTTTTTCCTGCCAGGTCTCTGATGCAAGGTCAGTCATAATTCCTTACTGCTCTGGGAAGAGCAGGAAAACGTTAGTGGTGGGTTGTCTTCCTAGTGTCTCCAAAATGGAGAAACTGGTCAGGCCAGACTACACGGGTGTAGTGACACTCCTAATGCTTTCCAGATTGAGTAACAAATATATGGTCATTGATCAACCCCGGTCTCACAGCTGCATCTAAGAAGTGCTATGCCTGAGTCATTTTTAAAAAAAAAAAAAAAAACAAACAACTTTATTATAGATTTAGAAGAAGCTTCAGAAATACTTTGAAACTTCCTATTTGAAGAATGTGAAATTTCAACAAAATGCTAGTGAGAGAGAGGATAGCACAATATTTCTTTCCGTTAACTACTCAACTGGCTTTGAAAGTGAAAAGCTACAAAATACTAATGCTTTCTAGAGTATTTTTTTCTGCATTAGCTGTATGAGGTAGAATATAAGGCAGCGGGTAGAATATAAGGCTGTTATTCAGAAGTGCCAAAGCATTGATAGTGATGTTCAGATTCAAGTATCTCTTGGGGTATTTTGGTAGATTGTTGGCTGGTGAAATTGGACCCTTCCACATCTTTCTACTGCTTGCTAGAGGTGGTCTCAAAGTCTTTTACCAACAAAGTCTTTGTTGGTAAACATTTGAGTATCTCTTTATCAATTAAAAAATGCATATTGGCAGCATGAAGGTGAGAATTTTGAGATGTGCTTGATTTGCAGGGGTTAATTCATATTTGATTTAAGGTTGTGGGGGTTTTTTTCCCTTATTTGTACTGGTTTGCCAGGCTCATCTTGCATGACAGTCTGTCAGCTCAGGAATTACAATGTTTATAAGGGCTGGTGTTTTGGACAGAACAAAGGGAACAAGCAAGAACCAGGGTACAGAAGAGATTGTAGCAGTGAGAGTCATGCTTTCAGCTTCTCCAGTGATCCAAATTTATCTTGTTTGTCCTTGTGCATTTCTGATGAAAAATTGGGAATGAAGATGAGAAACACAAAATTATGCCCAAGTTCTTTTTTCGTTTTTTGAAGCTATGATGGAAGTGCATGCCCCCCTATGAAAATCAGTGTGAAAACTAAAAGCATCTGCAAAACCATGTTTGTCTTTACCCTTCCACTGCAATAGCTATATGGATTGTGTCATGGCTTGCATAATCTTGGTTATCTGTTGCAGATCATGAACAAAATAGATTTCCTGAGTGCAACGCAGTTAATATGGGAAACTTCTAATTTTCAATAAATTATTCCTCTCTTTTTTGCTTTTTCTTGCTTTCTAAAGTCACAACAGTTTACAGCTGGCCATAAGCCTACATGCTAGAAATGCTCCAGGACAGAAGAGAAAGAAATAGGTTGTGCAAGAAAAGTCAGTAGTTGGAAAACTGCCCTTTATCAATTGACTACGGTTTATCACTTTGCTATTGCCAAAACGTATTAGTGATGTTAAGTACAGAGCATGTAAAACAAAAAAAACAGGTGCAAGCACAGTGACACTGTGATTACAATTTCAGAGTTCATAGTGTCAGAAATTGTAAGAATTGTAAGGAAGATTCTACTGCTTGTTATGGAAATGACAGGGTGCGTCGTTTTCTGCCTCTGAGAGACCTGGCTGAATGTACATTAAGGAATGTCTGAAGGACTTTGTTAGCAGTGTGTGATGCTTCCATTTGAAAGCCTACCATACAATGGGTATACAGGTATGCCGGACTTAGGTTTCCGTGGAGATTTCTTGTACCTAATTAACATAGGTGGATTTTGCAGATAGTTTTTCTTTGGCTAACCTTCTCTAGTTTCCTTTTCTTGTTTTTGTTAGGTAAGAGTGTCGTGGGGTTTTTTGTTTGTGTGTTGTTTTTTTTCTTTGTTAACCAGATACAAGCTGAGGTGTTTGGTTTTTTTCTTCTTTCTGGAGTGAACATACAGGGAAGTAGCTGTTCCGCTCAGTGTATGGGGGGAACTAACTGTGGGTGTTATACCAATGACTTTTCTTACAGGCTCCATAACCTCTATTGATAGCTTATGTGTGCAAGCTCTCAGCACGGTAATCATCAGGCAGAACAGAATTCATGCACGTTATCCATCTGAGGTGACATCTTTGCGTCACTTCTCATGATGAAAGCTGACGTACACTTCCAGCTTTCACCAGGGTCACTGCTAGCAACAAGCAAGTGAAACTCTGGTTGTACATGTTTTATGGATAATGTTGATTTCCAGTAAATAGAATGAGTTATTCAAGTATTTTTTTAACTGTCTTCTGTATCCTTGAACTATGTTAGCAAGCATAATGCTACACTAATTTTCCTTTTTAAAAATAGTAACAGATGTGTTTCTTGTTGCAAAAGACAAACTCAGAGGATGTTTGGAAATGAACAGCCTAATGGCGTGTCTCTCTCTCATATGACGTTCTTTTCACCCATCCAAGGAGGCATTGATCCACCAGACATTTGCAATGAAAAGATAATGTACCATTATATTGCTGCTTTTATGTACACGTTATTAAATGTTAGTAACCCTGAATGCATAAGGTTTGAGGGTGTATTAGAAAGTGGTTAATAAGCAGACTGTGGATAATTTGGCTATGGATTAAGAGAAGAGGGTAGAGCTTTAGGTGACTGAACTAGTGGTCTGGAGCAGTTTGGTTATGTGAGAGTGGTACTAAAAGGAGGAGTGGAATGAAAGATAAACAGAAGCTGTGAAGTGAGGTGATAGATAATGATGTTGTCATAGATAGAACCAGAACAGAGCAAATGATATAAGAAGGAAAATTCAATTTTAGACATATTTTATCAAATTTGGATATGTGCTTGAATTGCAATAGCAGATAGTTTTCTGTCTTCTTCAACATGTTACATCAGATTAGGCTGTTAGACCATATGCTGGCTACTGTCAGTTTTATTAATTAAGCTCATTCCCCTTTGTTAGCCTGAACCATAAATATATTTCTTTTAACTTGGGCTTAATTTTGAAGAGCCCTTACTAAAAGTTGAAAAATGTCAGTCACCATTTTTAGGAACTAAAATTCGTATTTGTACATGTCCATGGACAAAACAGGGAAATATTACATCATATTGCAGTAATTCTAACAAGAGGATAACAACATTGCCAATCAAGTATTTGAGATTATTTAGCAGGCATAGTGAAGCTGTTGTTGATGTAGAATTTCTGAATTTCATTTTTTTATTCTTATCTGTGACTTACTCTGCCACGGTAGTCACGTGTCTGTTAGAAATTCTTGGCTATTTGAGAAAAGCAGCAGTCTTTCAGTGCTGAAGTAGTTGGTTTTATTACTGTTAACCATAACATGTAAGCACTTGTGTACTGAGAGTTTTGTTGAAATGTTTTTCTTCATGGCCTTGTGAGACTGACAATCATTACCTTTCTTGTACCTTTGGAGAAAGTGACTTAGAAAAGTGAATTAACTTAGCTAATTGTATATGGAAAATGTAAACCTGGTATTGTGGTGAAGAACTTTCTGTTCCTGAGCTCTTGGTTTTTCCTGCAGGTGTTCTTGCTTTGTCTTTTAGAGTGTGAAACAAAAATGGTGATATAAATGAGACTAGAGATAGGGCATATGCTTACGGAACTATATTTTTCAGATCGGGCTTTTTTTATTTGGTTAAGAGTGATACTTTCCAACATGAATATTAAATGTTAGGTGCTAATCCTGACCTGAGCCTAACTACGTGAAAATGTTATGGTCTATAAAAATAAAGGCTTTATGATCACTGAATTAGTTTGGCATATCTCTGGAACAGCAGCTAACTGGTAAGGTCCACACAATCTTCACGCTATTAAGTTCAAAACAGTCTAATCAATTTCAAAAGTTCAATTTCTGTTCCTAAAGGCTGCTTCCGAAATGAATTAAGGGAAGCATATCAAATGTAATAATGCATTGTTATTAAGGTTTTAGTAAACTTGCCAAATGTCAGGCTGCTGGTATAGTCATGGTGCATTACACTTCTGTGATTACAGCTTGAGTTGTCATTATAGCGAATTGCATTGCTCACCTAGGTTTGGGAATTGATCTGCAATATCATGCCTGGGGCAGGAGAGAAGTGTGTTACAAAGGTTACATTTTACAGTGAATATTCAAAACATTAGATTTTTAACAGGTTTAAGGTCTGCTTCTCTTAAATAGTGCATACAAATACTCTGTAGGTTACATAATGAAAGAAATAGACTATTCCTTGTATTTAAGAACCTAGTGCTCCCCTGGCTGCAGTGTGGCAGTTAAAAATGACTTTTGCTAACTGGTAATACTTTGTCAAATGGTCACTTTTGGGAGAGAATAGGAAAAAACATTTTGAGATTTGACTAGAAGTGCTATGTAAGAAATAAATGATTGTTACTGTTTATGGATATGATCAGTTTAGGACTTGCATTGGACAGTAAGGTTAACACTCTTTGTAATTCATGGATGAGTTTCTGGTTCCTACTCTTTTGTGTCACTCTGATAGCACAAAGGAATGTTAATGCTGATCTTACCAGACACTGAAGGATTTCTCTAATGTAATGTTCAGTGAGTTATGTTAGGAATGAATGTATGTGTACCAGAAATGTAAGAAGATGTTTCAGGTGGGAAAACCAAGCTCTTTTGCGCACATGGAACTTGGAAACCTCTCTGTGTATGTGATCAGTAGTAGGAAGTGGTAGGTATTTAATTAGGGGTAAGGGAGCATGGACAACGTGGAGATTTTTATATTCACATGGCGAGGGGGAAATCGTAAGTGATATAGAAATGCAGGACTAGAATTGTAGATAGGTTGGGTTGTGCTCGTTTCTAGGATGGAGAATATATTTATAGATCAGTTTTAGCCCAAATGATGCCACAAGCACTTTGCAGGCTGAATGTAGAAGTCATATCAGCCATCCCTGGTTAACTGTGGTCAACAGAGCAGAGCAATACAACCTGAGTGTTCAGGATAGAAAGTGATGAAGAATAATGTATCCGGTTGAAAAACGAGAGGTGAACTTAAGTGAGCAGACAGCAGTTCAAGCAAGTTAAAGTTTAGCCAATTCCTTGATAATTCCCCCCAAACATTACATGACAGAGGAGGAATCATCCTTCTCATATAGAAAATAATAGTTTCAGGGTAAGTTGATCTGAATGCAAGAACTTTGAAATGTGTTTTTAAATTGGAATATTTCTCTGTGCAGGCAAAATGAATGAAGACATTCAGCAGTGAGGGGAAAAAGCATAATAATTAAAGCTTGAGTTTGGCTTGCAGAGGAAAAACCATTTGTGTAAAATCACATTGGTGATGTTTCACTTTCCTTGAGACTGTAGAATGATGTGTCTTAAATTGCAAGCAGTGGAAGGCAGCACTTTCCATGGCTAGAGTAGCTTCCCATTATTCATGAAATGCCTATAGAAAGTGTTGAATGCACAACAGCAATGGGGGGGAGGACTGTAAGCAGGGAGAGAAGGACATAATGGAATGTCACCACATTCCTTGTAGTATAATGTGACCTTTCCATTAAATTAATGTTATGCTATTTGCAACAGAAGGAGAGCTAAGATAGAGGGTATTTTTAGGGGACAATAGTCAAGTTAATTAGGCAGCTATATAACTGTCACTCTTTACATTAAGAGCTCAAAAGCAGGGTTTGGGGAAGGAGGTAGTAGTTATAAAGTTACTTTGGATTCTATTTATTTTGAAAAAGGGGTTACTTTGTGTTATTTGTGAAAACTAGGCTGTGACATTGTTTGTGGTATTGTAGCCTGGAACGTGTTTTTCTGGTGTATTAAGAGGGAGGTTTTAACTTAATTCCTCAATGACTTACTGCTAAAAGGTTTCTGTGTGCTCTCTGCTAATCTACTGGGTACAAAACACAGATTCCACAGTCCTTATTGGTGTGGAACCCTCAGATATTTCATATGCCTGTCTATCAACCTCAGTGGAGTAATCATGGAGTAAGGCACAGTGAATCAGTGCTAGATTTTGGTCTGTAAGCATTTAACTTCATACACACCTTCACAATTTCATTTAAAGGTCAAAAGATGCTTCATAAGGCTGTTGTGACATATTTAAATTTGTAATCGGTCATTCATACGCTGCATCCATTACAAATCTTCCCTTTTTAAGAATGACTGTGACTTTTTAGTAAGTTTCCTTACTCATAAAAAGCAAATTCTAGCTGTATTACATAGGGCTCCAGATAACAATCCATATGTTTAAAATAGAGATGGCAAAGCTGTTGGTTATTTATAATATTTTCTCTGCTGCAATTAAAGTTAATTAAATTAAAGATGGGTTACAGAGCCCACGGAAGCCTCTGGCCAATCCTAGTTGCTGTGAGTGCACTCTACTGTGTCTTTGGCCTTGAGCTAATGCCTGTGGCACTTCTGGGAGGGTGAAATCATGTCATTCCTCATCTGTTAGAGCAGTCCTTGGACTGCAGTACTTCAGTCTGAAATATATTTACTTCAACAGTTTTGGCTTCAGTGCTTCATTTCACTCCTGCAGGTGCAACCAATGGTTCTCGGTGATCAGATAGCCTCATTTGTCTTCCATACTGAGGATCCTGATCTGTCCAGGATTCCTAGGCAGCACCCGCTATGTGTCAATGTTTCCCTCTCAGTGCTTCAGGAACCCTGTTATTGAACTCTGCTCTGTCTCCGTTGATTCCTCCCTCTCCCCTCAAAGTCATTCTTTAACTGCCTGTACCCATTGAATCTGTTAGCTCCCAGTTCAGACAGAGGAAGACTTACAGCTTTATTAGATAACAAATGATCCTCATAGCTAATTGTTTGCCCTGCTGTTTGGGGAGCTATTTATTTTAAGAACAAACGAAGTTATCTCGTAACTATAGCCTAAAAATAAAGGATAAATGTTATCTTTTTTTCCACTGGAGAGTTAAAGGCAGAAAGTCAAACCTGTTGTGTCTGACAATTTGAGAATAAGACTCACACATATGGTTCATGCCTCCAATTCCCTCATGACTAGACTGATACCTTCTGTATTTGTGGTACTGTCTGACCCCAGCTGCCAGGTGCTCCTGGTCATCTTGATCTGTGCTCTGCCAACTGGCCATGTTGGATATGTCAGAGAGGCTGTGACACAGTACTGCAGGTGGTGAATATCATCTTGTGGAGCCTACATGCAAAACATTCCCCACAAGTCACACGTGAGAGCCCAGCAGCAATGTTCCCCTCCTGGCACGTAACCTACTGCCAGACACATGCCTGAATACAGGGGAATAGGAAATAGTAAAGGTCTGGAATTCTGGTCACTGGTAACTCTTAGGACTAGTACTTTCTTGCAGGTGTAATGATATCGGCAGGTTCGTTGGCTGGCTGGTGAAGAATGGTGTGACTGCCATTGGTTCACAGTGGTCAAGTATGACAACCTTAAGCCACAACATTGTGGCAGTTTGCTACTGACAAAGATTTTTGCCCAGAACAGACTGAAATAGATGGATTGTAATCAATCTTCAGTGTAATGACATCATAACAGTAGGACTGAATTTAAAGAGAGTTTATATTCCCTTCCTAAATGTTTTCTAAAGCTGGTATTTACTGCTCTACTTAGTGTTGATCAGTTATGCCGGAGCTAGAAGTATTTATGACTTTTATACATGGCATTTATTACGTTGATAAGATAATTGAAAATCTGTAACAAATGTCGTGTAATTACAAAACAAACATATTCTAGTCTAATTCCATTGTGACGGTTTTCAAAACTTGGAAACTGATCTCCCTCTAGTTCTGAACCTGTTTTCCAAAGTGAGCAGATTGTTCAAATAAAGGATCTGTTCAGTTGTACAATGGAAGCCTTTTCTCTAAGGAAGCTTCTCAAATACATAGGACCAACACAGTATTAGCTTAGAGCATATGGTTAAAACATTCTGTCCTTTATGCTGCTTTACCTTGTTGATACTTTGTCTTAGGGTTATGTATTTATGTATTCAAGAAACTGAGAGCCTTTGTACTATAATAGAAACACATTTAACTTTTCTGTTAACACCTGCAGCAGGTGATAGGTTATCTACAGATATCTACCACACACTGCTTCAATTTTTTTTTTATTAGGTTACCCTGAAATGTTAGAAATTAATTCCTGGAGTCAGTGTCAGCTAAACTGACAGTGGATCAAAGCTGTGAGACAAATTGCTCATTACAGTTCAGGGAGCTGAATCCTCTGAGCAGACAGATGTACCATCACTGGAGGGTTCTCAGGCACTTCATCCGCAAGCTCTGCCTTGACAAATGCTGCCATTGTTGGTGAAGCTCATAGGTGGATTTCAGTAAAATAAGCTCATTTTAAAATCCCATCAAAGGCATTGCTATGTCTTGGAATTGTTTTTTGTTTGGTTGGGTTTGTTTCTTGTCACCCTGTTTAGAGCTTGTGTCACTATGCAACAGCCTGAACTATAAACAATGATGTTAATCCATGAAAAATGAGAAATTAAACTGTGGCAGGATCCTAGTGATCCCTATCTAGGTTCATCAGTGAAAGCTTTATTTTTTTTTTTTCCTGGCTTTTTCTAAAAGCTTAGCAGCACGGAATCCATTCAACTTTGCTGTCTGACAGCCAGAAATCACTCTTGCTGACAAGTGAGCTCACTTCATCTTTTAGTGAAAGCAGATAAAAACAGATTCTTAAAAAAAAAAAAAACCAAACTCAACAAAAAAGCCAACCAACCAACAAAAAAAACCCCAACCTTTTCCAAATAGTCACTTTGCCATTTCCATTAGCTCATCAGAAATGTTTGAATCCTCCCTTTTAAGCAAGCTGCTTTCGGTAACATATTGTGTATGTAATTTTTTTTCCATTCAGGTATTTCACTTTCAGCTGTTTTCCTAAATTAATGTTAGCTTTATCTATGTGAGATCTGAATTGGTGCATGACAATAACTGGTAGGTCAGAGCAAGTTAGCTATGTAAGATAGAGGCTTTGGAGTAAGGCTTTCCAGCACCTATTGGTTGTAACAGCAAATGGTACGAATGTAAGTCTTTGTGCTGTTTTGCTCTGAGGTCAGCTGGAAGACGCTATTGCTTGAAAACAGTGATTTAATGGCAGTATGACATACAGCCTTAAAACTAATGGAATACAAAATAGGAAATCAAAACAAAGACAATGCTTAAGGAGAATGGGCCACAGATGTAATGCAGTCTGTGTGTGCAGCTGGCATGGCTATCACAAAATACTTCTGAAAATAGCTGTCCTTTGGAAAGTCAAGTTTTGATGGTTTAGCTGTGGCTTATTCCCTTATTTATGTGTCAGATGTTAGCAGTTTGGACTGAACTTCTTTTACAAGAAGTATAGAGTAGTTCCTAAATATCAATACTTTCTTTTTTTAAGCCACAGATAAAATGGTATAGGGCTTTATTTGCAGATAACCTAGTCAAATCTATGCCGGAATGCTAGCTAACTTAATCTGATGATCCAGCCTACACTAGGAACAAATGAGGGGGATGTGTGCGTGCATGCTTAAGTTTTGGTAAGAATTACAAATAGATAACAAAAAAGGGCATTTTTAGTTCAGTATGTTATATCTAAAACCCACGCAGAGCTGTTTGCTAGGACCTTGGTATAGATATAAAGGGTGTTTTGGACTTGTATCAAGATTAAAGGATACTCTGTAATCTTGCATAAAACACAGCCACTAAGATCCTTTTCTGGACATGTTCATCTGTCTCATGTTCATCATGGATGAAGTTGGTGCCAGCCAGTCTGTGGATGCACATTCATTCTGCTGTTGCAGTATGGAACATATTCATCCCTGTCAAAACATGGATTCAGTTAGGATCTTTATTGCAGCAGAGAATTTGACCCTTTAGCAAAAATATGCTTAAGTGAAATTAAATGGTGGTTCAGAATTTGGTTATCTTTTTGTTTGTAAACTTTGTATTTTTAGTTTACCTGGGGAGAATGTGCATTTTAGTTTACCTGGGGAGAATGTGCATTTATATAGCAACCATTGTATACTCTTTGTTTATTCTATTTAAAGTGTTATTGGAAAAATATTTTAAGAAATATTTAAGTATGTTAATAAACTTAGTCTTCAACTTGCATCCAAAAATGCATGTTTGTTTCAGGGAAGCAATAGGAGTGGCTGCCTGGAAGAATAACAATAGAACTGTCAGTCCCATGTTGTGACATGCATGTGGTGAAAAGGTTACTTTTTTGGGGCTGGCAGATGCACTCTGTTCATTTTACAGGTCATTAAATTTCTCATTATACAAACTCAACCATCTGAATTCTTAAAATATGATTTAGAATATCCAAAAGATTAGACACTATGCAGGATAAATGTAGAAGTTTAAGTTTTGAAAGCCAAAACAAAATTTGAAGAAATGATAGATAAATGCCATAATGATCCTACTATATTATTCTCATGGTCTAGCTTCTCCATATGGAAGGTTACATTCTGACCTTAGGTATATCACTACATGCAGAGTAACACCAAACAAAAAGTTTGTTGCCAATCTGCTTAGAGATTCTGATTAATCTGTCTGCATTCTAGAGGAGAGAATCTGTAGTAGTAATTTGTGCATTAGGATATTATCTTCCTTGATGTGGCTAGAAAGCTGCATCCCTTTAAAAATGCTTTAAAATACTGTGATGATGGAAGAGAATTACAGTTACTAAACTTCTCTAACATTTCTTTGCAGGATCTTGTTTTTCCTAGTCACTGAGTCTCAGCTGTCTCTGGAAAAAAAACTTCCTTCCCCCTCCCTGAAATGGATGTAATGTTCGTTTGCCAAAAGCTCAAGATCTACAGATATCAGCTACCACTTTGGAAAAAAAGTGGTTGCTTTTGATAACTATTTGGCCTGAGTAATAACTCACTTAGATTTCTTACTTAGAAAGCAATCTGTTAGCACAGCTCTCCTCCACACAAGTTTTCTTAGGAAAGCCATAGATGGGAGGAAGTGATGTTTAATCAGCTGAGCTTTCTGTTAGTGTTGGCTTTCCATTATCATCTTCTACAGAAACATGAGTCACTGTGATCCCAGAATAACAACATTTAGAGTGCCACTAGTGAGCTGAGAAGACACAAGTGAAACAATTGCTCTAACAAGCTCAGGCTTAATCTTTCCCTATATGTTTGACATTTTCTTCTCCAACCACAGTATTGCTGTCCAGCCTTTCCAACACTTTCAGGCTGCTGTTACGTGAGGTTTAGATATTACTCAACAAAAAACAGAGCTATGAAACAGAACACATTAGCTTAAGCATTTATCCTAAGACTAAGACACTGCTATTTCACTAGAATGTGTCATAGTGTCACAGCTAATTGTAGACTATCCATATGGATTGTCCAGAAATTAGATTCTTGACATATCCCTAAGACTTCTCAGACCTTTAAATAAAGTAAGTAGAATCTTTCACACTGATTAAGACTACGCTAGACTTTATAGCTTCTTATCAAACTAGGTATCTGGACCAAATAAATTGTCTACTGCAACAGGGCTTTGGTAAGTATGTGCGTTCACGTGACTGAATGCTCCTTAGCTTAGTTCTGAGTAAATCAAACGATCTATAATTGGAGAAGTCCAAGGTGGATCTTTTCTGCACAATCCTGAATAGGACACCCTCAGTCTCCAGCATAGGAAGAACATTCATTACTAAGAGACCTTTTAAAGTTTTACTGTGAAAATGGTTCAGTAATGTCCATTCTTTTTACTATGCCAAAGCCAAAGTAAAGCCTAGGATAGAAATGAGTATTATTGGCTTATTTTTGTGTCCTGTAAGTATGAAAATACAAGCAAAAATCACTGTGGCTATTCCAGTTATTCACAGCTTTTCTCTAGAGAAAAATCTTGGTAAAACACATTACGGCATACTCCTTGCAAGCAAACACGGTCATGCAATCTGAAATAACAATAAATTATAGTGGTTTAGACTTCTGATTATCGCAGTTCTAGCTCTTCAGTTGCCCACACACAAGCACCTAAACTTATTCTACTGTCACCTGAGAATAACCAGTTTTTAATAATGGAAGTTATGACTATGTTTTGTACCACTTTAGTACTTTACAGTCAAACAAACATTTGTTTTGATATAAACTTTGAAGTTTTGCAGATGCTGTCTGTGAGCAACCAGTGTCATACAGCTCTGGAAGCTAAGACATTTAATCAAATAAACATGTGGTTTTCCATGGCATTGCTGTTCCCAGCCTCCATTGCTCCTGCCCATCCTCCTTTAAGAACCGTTTCTGAAAATCACCTTGTCCTTATATGCAGGTCGTGAACCACTTCTGGGTCTGGCTGCCCAGAGATCAGATCTTGGTCCACTATGAGGCTTCTAACAAATCATTGTTCACATCAGAAGGCTTTCAGACTTTGTCTGGCTTTGTCTATGTGGGGAAAAAATAAGTATAACTCATCAGGTTGAGACATTCTAGAAATAAGTGCTAGGTAGACACAAAGCTAGCTCACATAGGAACTTAACATCCCATAATTTGACTCTAAGTACCAGAAAAATTCTCTAAGCCCTTTCTTCTTTCTTTTTTTTTTTAAACTCAAATACAGGTGGATACAATGAATTCTGATAAACCTTACTAATGTAAGCTATCAAGTATTCTGAGACATCAGTAAAACAATCACCCACATAAAACTGATAATTCTGAACTCAAATTTCTTGCATGAAAGAGGTTTTCTAAAAGAAGTTGTGAAAGTAACTGTCTCGGAGCTTGAGATAGAAGTTCTTGGGGCTGATCCACTGTGTGTTCTGTTTAAAAGGCAAAGCTGGGCTTGCTTATGCATCTCCAATTCCTTCCAGAGGTGAATTTAACCATAATTAGTTGTTCTTTCTACCAATAGTTTTCCTGTCCCTATGTCAACTAAGACAACTTTTCTTTCTGAGTTCTGAGATCTAGTTTGTTTGAAATAATGTCCCTTAGAAAGCACAGCCAGCTCTTTCTTGTGAGTCTAGCATACTTGGCCAGCTGTTTTTTGAGAAAATTGTGCCAGGAAGCCTGTCATATTGTATTTTTTAATGTGTTTTTCTTTGTTTTGGGGTTTAAAATGAATTTAGATCTTATGAAAAATGCTCGCTTAACAGTTTTTGCAGAATAAGATTTTCTATTTATTGACAAAAACAGTAGGAGGGGTGCATGTTTGCTCCTAGGACCTTTCAGGGAATACATTTCGGTGGGAATGGATGCAGTGATGATAATGGTTTTGGCCCCAAATCCATTTATTTGTTAAGTGGGCTACAGCAAATTACAAGAAAAAAGACTCCAAAGCCAGTTTCTTTTGCTTTAGCCTATGTAGCATATCTCACTGCATTGAGACTTCATCTGTGCTATGTTGTCACTGGAATTTTTTTTCTGTTGTAGGTCTGACAGTGAAATAGGAAGTAGCTCATCTTTCTGAGATTTTTTTTTTTTTCCTGGGCCAATGATGGTACTTTTAGAAGAAGTCAGATCTGTTCCACTGAAAAAGTAAATAACTTTTTAGGCATGTCTGCACTTTAATCAAACCTATTAAAAAACTGAGACATATATTCCTGGGGGAAAAATTGTGTTGTAATATTGAATTTTCAATAATTCTGAAATTCTACCTAATGTGACTGTGGTTTTGGAGAACAAAGGCACTTCATTTGCTGTTTTGATCCTTCATCGCCATCCTGTCTTGTGTCTGCTGTGTAGAGGTTACACATAACCGGTGTTGGTGGGTTGAAGTACTACCCCTGTGTGTGTGAAGGACTTCGTCTATCCAAGTATTTAAGGTACAAGCTGGGCAGAAGAGGAAGAAGGAATTAGTTACTGCTAGGGAAAGAGTGTATCTCAAAAAGACAGTTTACTATTTAAAAATCATTGAGATATTGCCATCTTCCTAAACTACCTAATTTCTTTGCCTTTTTTGACTTTGTTTTTAAGGCCTCTATTTTTGCTAATTCTAATTGTACTTCTGTGAAACATTTATTTAAGCTGTTCAGACAACACAGGGTAGTGTGAAGATTATTACACAGTAGTATACTTTGTCTCAGGCTCCTGAGCCAGTTTATAATTTTGCAGTCCTTTGCCATTGCCAGCTGAAGTAACTCCTGACTATAAGGACCTGTGAGAAAGAAGCAGAAGAACATACTAGAAAAATTAGTACTTAGCTACAGGCCACCTTGATGCTACTCCCTTGGTGCTGTGAAATTTAGTTTCTACTAGACAATAGAATTTTATCTCATCCTAAGCTAAACTTGGGTCTGCTGTGGAGCAGAATAAAGCAAGTGATCACAAGACCAAAAGAGGTAGAGGGCAAGGTGTCAACAGCACATCTGAAATCCACTTTGACTTCAGTGCTCAACATCCACATGAACAGTTGTGGAATGTTAAACTAAAACATGGTTGAGAAGAAAGGAGAAGGTTTAGAAATTTGCCACCTTTAATGTTCTTCAGTGACAGTGAGAAATGCTGTAAGATTCAGTCAGGCTGTGGGAAGGGATCTGGGACTTCCAGACTAAGATGCAAGCTTTTGGCTTCACAGACCTGCTTTCAATACCCAGCTCTTCCTGTATACATTGTATGTGACCAGGGACAAGTCACTTATCTTGTTCTACCTTCATTCTTCATATATACAAAGAGGATAATACCACACTCCTACTTGACAAGAAAGTTGTAAGAATTAATGTCTTAAAGGTGGTAAACTGCTCAACTACTACAGTACTACAGTAATGGGGATCATGTAAGTATTATAGATAGGTAGGCTTTGGAGTCTTCACTGCTACTGGATGCCGTTATAGCCCCTGTAGTCCCTCCATCTCTGCCTAGCCAGAAGACTATGTCCCATCCATCACACTCGGAGCCAGCCATGCTTATCTGCACATTTGTGACTTCCAGGTGAGAGTATTACTACTCATATCTGGCAATGAAGCCAAAGGAGAGGTAAGATTTTGCTCTTTTTTATTAACACACTGACAAGAGTAAGTGCTGTACCTTAACAAACTTAAATAGTAAATAATTCTACACTGATGTCTAGTAAATAAAAGCCAGCATGGGAGAAACTATGGAAGTTCAGAAGGAGACAGGAGGTCTTGGGTGTTTTTTTTCTTTTGATCCCTGAGTAATGACAGGACAATTTGAAATTCAAACACAGTAAAGAGTTAACAATCTTCACAGCTGAGAACAGTAAGCAGTGGCCAAAAACAACCATTAACTTCTGCATGCACTGCTTGTTTATTGAACTAATATTGCTCACCCTTCTTTTTTCTTTTCTTCTGTAAGGGAGAAGTGCTTTGATTGTTCTTATCATGGCTGTGGTTTAGTTTTGTGGTAATTTTCAACTTTGGTGTTCTTTGTCCTCTACCAGGTGGCAGTCATCATGCTTCTTACTCCATGGTTTTTATTGATTTGGTCAAAAGTAATTAAAGAGATAATTTGTTCTCAATTACATTTCCTTGAATTTCCCGAGGCTGGTAACTCTGCTCTCCAGCTGTGTCTTCCCCCAACTCCTTCTCAAATTAACTTTGTTCTCACTATGAAATAAAACAGAATAGCATGTTCTTTTGTTTGTTGCTTTTGGATTGAATAGAGACTCTGTGCTGTAGCAGATATCGATCTGATAATTTTATTAGGTACTTCTGCCTTGGTTCATGAACTTTCATGTTTTTAGCATAGCATTCCAATAAGAAAACCTGTGTTAGACTAGCAGAAGTAAGAAACTAATTTTTTAGAGATGTTTATAGCTGTTTCTGCTTTCTGAGTGTCCTTTGTGCCTAAAGGGTCTTTTCAGCACTTTTGTAATCTATTTTAAACTCTACTAAATGCAAGAAGGAAGTGAGCGCTATTGTGGTGCAAAAGGGTTTTCTTTTTTCAGTTTAACACAGATTACATTCCTTTCTAGTAGAATGGATTTTTGGCGATCCAAAATGCCTTTGGGACATTTGGTCTTCTGGAAAAAGATTTAGAGAGAACGTTTGTAATTCTGACTTCAGTAGGGGAACATATGTAGAAAACATTAGCAAAGGCTGAGTGATATTTTCATTGCCAGTATGCAACCAAAAATGTGAATAAAAGGCTTTGGGTACTGCATATACCTAAATTACTGGCATGTTGCCCAGAGACCATATAAATGACAGAAACAGAAGACAGAAATATAAGCAGCATAAAGAGAGATGTCATACAGAAGTGATAATTTTTGTTTGTTTGTTTGCATTGACATCCAAGGACACATTTCAAAATTTTCAAATCTCATATTTTCCAAATGATCTTAATGAAAAGAGTTTATGGAGACTGATAGATGGCAGTTCAAATAAGGTAGTTGCTTAAGGGGTTAAAAGTAACTGTAGGGTAAATGCACTGACAACAATGGTATTACAACTGAGATTAATTTGATCAATTATTTTACAAAACTTATCAGAATTAAGTAACTATTCTTTGGAGACAAGAAAATTTTTAAAAAAGCATTTCCCCAAGGAATATGATAAACAGAGGGAAATCAATGGAATAAACAATACCAAGCTATTCGAGCTGGTTTTGTCATGAAAACAGTCCTTCTGTACATATGCCTTCCATCACTATAATATCTGAATACTTCATAAACGCTAAGAAAGAGAAGTGTTATTTTTCCCATTTCAGACACAGGGAGTAGAGGTACAATGAGCTGTGGAGTTTGTACTAAAATTCATTGTAGTCAAAAAAAAAAAAGGCTTCTGCTGGCTGGGATAAGGTGTTAAATGTTTTATTTAGGATGTCAGAGGAAATTTCTGACCGAGGTGCAATTGAATCTACTTATTCCAAATCTCATTCTCATGCCTTCACTAGCAGACAACCTTTCTCTCACTTTTCAGCTGCCTCCTTCCATTTTCCTGATATGTCTGTATTGACAGTAATGTGTTCACTGGTGTGGAGAAGGAGACCTAACAGGGCTGGAACTCCCTCACTCATTAAAACTACCCATGGCAAAACAGTGGGATGAGTGCCCCTTTCCGTCGATATCAGGACCATTTCTGCCAGAGACCAAGGAATGGAGGCTGCTGCAATAGCTCTTATCAAGTGTTCCTCCTGGCAACAGAGATTCTCAACTGTAAAGTGCTTTGCATTATTGATATGGTACAGCACAACCTTAGCAAATCGGGTATCTTGTCTTTGACACTGATATGTATTTATATCTGCAGATTTAGTTGTGGCATTTTTTTTTAAGCTGAAGCACTAAAATAGCATTACTCTTAAAGAAATCTTAATTTTCTACAATATTTCTTAGTGAAGTCCTTTGCCTCGGAGTCTTGTGTTTAATTGAAAATTCTCTTTTGGTCCTGATGTCTGTTCCATGTTCCCACAATCTAGTGAAAGGGCAGAAAGGGTCAGTATTGAGCAGCAGCAGTAGAAGAAATAGGGAAAAAAAAATTCTGAGTACTTGGCCAGAATACTGCTTGTAAAATTCAACATTCAGAGTCTCACCTGCAGAACAGCAGTAGTCATCTCTATATATAGTGCTTCACAAAAGCTTTCTAAACATTTTTGTAAAATTAAAAAATATATTTCACCAGGTTGATCTTGTGTTTGGATGACTAAATGTTGGCTTATAATGAGGCTGTGCTGATTTATTTTCATCAAAACACATTCACAGTTTGCAAATGTAATCACAATGCTCCTATTCAAGTGATATATTGGAAGGAAGGAGAGTGCAATAGGTGTGTCAGTCTGCTATTTTTGACAATAACATCTAAACTTAATGAGTTACCCAGAATAAAAAAACTTCAGGAATTGCCAAGGAAACAGGTTCTTTCACCAGCTTAAACAAAAAATTTGAAAATGTACAACCTAAAAGCATGTTTATTGTACCTTGACTCTCCATCTGTAAATGGCATACACGGCACCAACTCAGGCTATTTCCACAATAAGATTTGGAGAAGAAAGTTGGAAATTCCCAAAACTTACAGAATGACATCTGCAAAGATGACAGGTGTATGAAATGGAGAGAATGTTTAATAAAAGGAAGGATTTGTCAGAGTTGAACAATTTTTAATCTCCAGAATTATTTAGAAGAGAAAGTGGAAGTATTTGAGAACTGTTAGGATAAAATCTAGAGCGTTTGCAGGCAGTGGTTTGCGATTGAAACAAGCTATTCAAAAGCATTAGTTCATCCAAAAATACTTTAAGAGCCTTCAATTTTCTTTCTAAAGGTGAGGAGGACACACAAAGAGCTGTCTAAGGCAGTAAGCAGGAATGCCAGGGCTTCCTGTGCCATCAGCCACCTGTGATAGCACTGAAAGGGGTCACCTCCAGCTCCGCAGGAGCGAGCTATAGATAATCAGATGGCATCGAGCTCCACCTACTGCAGTGTTTCTGTAGTTCGTTGTACCTAGAGCTGCTGGATGTGATCTCAAGAAATATGACTGTAATCACTTTCATGGAAAACTTTTGGGTCATTTCCTCATATAATCTCACTTTAAGATGACGCTTCATATATTACTTTATGATTTTTTTGTTTGTTTTTTAAAACTATTGTTTCTTACATATGGAGTTGTATGAGATTTTTACTTCACTATAATGAAAGCAGGAAATGATCACTGAAACAGGCCTTTTGATGGCTTAAAAGCAAATTAGATTAACTATGATGAAAGTCCTCATAAGTTGGAAACACTAAAAAAACCCCAACATCCAAACTCCAAAGATTGTTCAGATTGTCATGATAATATACTGTTGAGTTTAACAAATTAGACATACCAGTATTGTTTTCTGTTTTTTATATCTGCACTGCAAATTAAAAAGATAGAATTCTACTGTTCTATAATTACGTACTGTTACAGTTCTAAGCTCACATTGCACCTTTTCAATACATGACATTGTAATGAAAGATAATGTTGTAGAAAAGTAAGCTATTCCCTTCTGTTTTCTGTGATAAAGGCTGATTGAATCACATTATCAGTGCCTGAGTGGCGGGGATGGTGTACATGATACCTCCCTCCCTGCGCAACTATGCAGAGGTTAGGTAGGCTCACAGCTCTTTTTCCTTTCCTCGTGAACTGCCAGAGCTGGCTGGCCAGAGGTAGGATGCAGGGAAATGTCGCACCTCAGAAAACTTGTCTCCAGTGCTCTGTGGCATTAGACACTTGAAATGAATATAGCTAAATGGCTCCAGACCCTATACTAGTGGTCAGTGTACTGGTGCTTTCAAGCCATTGAAACCTTAGGGCTACATTCCACCACTCTTCCTTCCCTTGAGTAGTAAGTTATTCTGAGAGACTCTCAGCTGGTTTTAATCATGTCATTCAGGGTATTGCCAGCTGTAAAAGCAATGGTACCTGGCCATTACCAACATTTTGCTGCTTCTGGGGGAAAAAAAAAAAGCACCAGGAGCAAAGCAGACTGGAAATTCTGCTGTTCCTGGACTGTAAGATGTTTCTACCAAAGTCCAAATCGGATTTCTTCTAGCTTTCTCTTTAAATACAGATAATGTGTGCAATTAAAAAAAAAAAAGTCCCACCAGCATCAGTCTGCTGCATACTCCCTTGGTGGAGAAGATGAGAAAACTGACACAAGTCTACGGTTTTTGGGATGATGCTGTGGTGGTTAGCATTAGAGAGTACAAATAGACATGCACTGCAGAGAAGATAGCCATAGGGAAATAGTAACAGAAGAGGAGAAAGAAGATTGAAGGATGTCCAAATACTTAGAATTTCTTGGATTTTTTCATTGTACTCTCAAAAAAATGTGTGCCCTGATATAAATAAAATATTGCCCAAAATATGAAAACTTTTCCGATTTTAAAACCAAACTGTTTCTGAACCAGCTTCTCTGAAGGTGTTTCACCTACAGAGTCTTCTGTTCTGTCCGTCTGGCACCGTTCTACCTCTAAGAGTACTCTGAAATTTAGAAGGGTAAATCAGAAGAAATAAATAATTATTTGTCTTTTAGCATTATTTATGTTCTGGATAGATCACTTGTGTTCATGAATATACAGGCATGTAGTTAGGAATATTTCAGACTTCTTATGCTGGAAATGATTTTCTGGTTTTTTTAAAAAAGGTTTTGTTTGGCAACTCATTTCTAAAATCCAGCCTACTTTTGAAAGCCTGTTTTCACAGATAGACATTTAGTATTCAGAATCTGCTTCTGACTACAAATGGTTAAAATAAATAACTTTGATCTTTGGAAAAAATATACTAAATATTGATCATTAAATTTATGTAATGATAAATACTTACATTTTATTTTCCCTAAAGTTCAGTGTAACAGACTCTCCATACTGAAAGCATACTCATCCCTGGTAATCTCCTCTGATTCGCATTTCCTATAGGTGAAGTGTGGATGCCCACTCAGGCTGCAAAATGATTCCTCTCTCGTTTAGTGCGTGAATGTGGTTTTCTCAATCACTGAGGCGGGTTCTCGGGTGCATTGGTAGCCCTCTGTAAGACTTGTGCTCCTGAGCAATGTCAACGTGTCATCTGCCTCTGCTGCTGACCAGTCTTGGTGAAGTGCACCCCAAATGCATGAAATAGTGGAGCCTTCAGATTTCTCTTTGACATTTCATTAGTTCATCCTTATACTCTGCAGAAAATCTTCATTCCAGCTACTTTCCTCTTAGTACCATTTCTGGGTTTGGGTTTGTTCCCCACCCCCAGTTTTCTACTTGTTTGTGGGCTGCCTCAGTCATTATATTAGAACATTGGTGTTTGCAGTTCTCCAGTGAGTGAAGATACTGTTCCTTACACTTTAAACCTTTGTTCTGCTGAATGTTACATAAGAACATAGATTTGGAAAGAATTTTGTGCCTTCTGAAGTCAAGATTCCAATAAGCAAAATGCTCTGCTCTTAATATTTTTTTTTTTTAATACTTCAATATTTCCAGGTTTTGCTCTGTGGTGCAAAAGCTATACAGCATAGCAGGTATTTAATCCGCAGCTCTGAGCCTGCTGTGCAGTCCTTCAGCCTTTTTTGTACATTGGCTCTGCCCTGACTATATGGATGCAACTTGCTAGGGCCTCCAGCGTTGCTTTGCTTGGAATCAATAAAGGAGCTATTTGATCTAAAACCAGTGCAGGAAGGATTTGCTGTTTTCTTATCCTTTTAGCCTGAACACCATACACTGCTGAATGATCTAAAGTCTTTTATTAATCTACCTATACAGTTTTTTTTAATAGGAGGGAATATGTCTTCCTTCCACTTGAATAAATTGATGGTTGAAGGAGGACTAAAAGTGTGCTTGTGTTTGACTTCAGGGCTTTTTTTGAGTCTGTGCCTTCCTTGTGGGTGAAAGCACAGACCCAGGAATAGTGGTCTATCACAGTGCATATCTTCAGGGAAGAGCAATTACAGGTAAGTAATTTCCTATTCCTGGTTTTGGAAATTGGATTTTCTTTTTGTTAGACACAGTACTCTATATAACTGTCTTCCAAGAGAAAAGTTACATTTTCTAAGTATTTAAGCATAGTAGTTTAGAAAGCATGTATGCATTCCGCACAATAGCTTGGCTGCAGGTACTTCATATAAGAATCTATTTGTGTGCCAAAAGTTACTTAGTGACATTTTAAATTTTTATACTAGCCATTACTTTTGCTTTAGTTTGCATCTCTAGAAGAATTTACTTGCACCACTTAATTTTGAAAATTATGACCTGCTACAGTATGGCTAATTAGCAGTATTTCAAATATGGTTACATGGTTTTGTTCATTTTTTAGGAACCGGTGAAAAAAGATGTGCGGGAAAAACCACCCAAAGAAGTGGCTGAGGTTACTAGTAATGAGTACTCTCTCAATCCAGAGGTGAGACTACTGGTGAAGCTTTGATTCAAGATGGAGTTAAAGGCAGCAATAGACAAACATAATGTTTTAATTATTCATATAGATAACTTTGCTGAATTCAAGGTTTAAAGCCTTACTGTACATAAGGAACCAGCCTTTTTCTGACTGATGAACATTTCATAGGTTTTGTCTAGTAAAACTCCTCCTGAAAGTATCAGAAAAAATCGCAGATGAGTGAGATGTAGGGTTCTATTGTAATTTGGCAAAAATAGTGTTCTGAAAATTCAGTTTAGCTGTGTTAGTTATTCCATGTGTCAATTCTAGAAGACTGACCTTTAAACTATATTACAGTTTAGCACAGAAATTACTAATACATTCAAAATGACTTTTTATTTCAAAAGTTCATATTTTTATTAAAGTACATAAGTCAATATTGCACATCCTTAGATCTCAAAACCTGAAACTGAAAGGGCTGTTCCTTTGGGTGTTACGCAGAGCTGCACAAATTACCAGTTGTTGAAGATCTAGCCTATACCCTGTTTTTCAGCCTTTGCCTGGTATGACTTTAACCTACAATTTTAAATATTGAAAGGCCTGGAGATAATCTTAGTTAAACGCCACTTTTTGGTCATCACAGAACAGTTACTGTGGTGAGTCTGTTCTCATTAATCCAAGACCACCCAAGTGTATGTTCTATTTAATGTGTACTTAGGCCTGTCATACAACAGTGCAGAGTTACAGTGTAGTCTGTGGCTATCTATCCCAAAGCAATTCAGGCCTTGTAAATATAAATAAAATGTTGGAATTAAAACACTTTTTAATTTCTCTGTATGCATTTAACATTTTGCGTGAATTTTATCTGATAATTCAGCAAAAAGATTTAATTTTCATCATATGTTGTCTTTGTTAGCTTATTTAAAATCTGATCCATCTCCTTTCTCTTTAGAAGAAAACTGAATGCCAGGCAGCTGATTTGATCATAATTTTTCTATAAAAGAGAAGAAGAAAATGTAAACAAAAGAGAAAGGATGGTACATTTGCAATTGTATGAAAACTGACAACTAACACTAATGATTTTTTAAATCCTTTTTTTAAAGTTTTTCTTTAAGGAAGAAAGCACAGATGTTAGCCTGACTTCAGCATCCAGTAATAGCTCACCTATCACAACACTATTTAATTTCCTTTTTATCTAACTCAAATCAGTCAGATTTTTGGAAGCTAACAAAGTTGAAAAGTAAGATGTGCTGTGGAAGTCCTGCTAAAAGGTGCAGCTGTGCCAGCTGTTTTACTAGCAGAAGCACTCTGGCTTGAATACCAGAAACATTCCACCAACACATTCATTTATCGTTTTTCTTTTTTCAGTTCTCATTTACAGTTGTTATTTTTATCCATGCATATCATTAGTAAGAAGTCTTTTCTTTTGTTTGCACTTTCCAGAGTGTTCTTTTAAAGTTAAAAACATACTAAGAAAGGGGAAGGATGCAGCTCAATCTTATCATAGAAGCTGTTGTCCATACAGAGCATCGGTTGTTTCAGCGGTCAAAAACAATACACTCAGATGTGCCTAAAGATTTGAAATAAGAGTTGCAGCCTCTTGAGTAGGCGAGCATTTTCTCTACAGATCCAACTGAGATCTGCAATATCCTATTGCATACTTGCCCAGGTGCATAATGAAGGATCTTCTTTATTTCCTTTACCGGAAATTTATTTTTTCTGGACACTTTAGGATACTTACAAAATGCAAGGAACTGCCTCAAGGAATACTTTAGGCTGCACCTCAGTCTCTGCACACCAGCACTATGCCTCCCAATGGATAGCAATTTAACCATATACTTTTTGTGCATTGAGCACTGCCTCAGCTACATATTTTATTACCTAACACATGCAAAAACACTGCATGTGCACAGCATGCAATCATAATTCTATGAAATCAATGCAGCTGTCCTCTGGAAACCCCAAGGGTACTTCTAAGCTAGGGCTACTTCAACAACAAATATAAGCTTTCATCTCTCATGTATTTCAGTTCCATAGCTGCTCGGAAGAAAAAATGTTGCAGGCATTTTGAACAATGTTTTGTGTTCTAAAACCAGCTATGTCTGTGGAGCTTCTCTTATTGTTTTGTTTTTTACAAATGTCAATCTCCTTGTTTTGAGTCTGATTGAAAATTCTTCTGGGTTGGGACTTCTAAAAGATTTTTCTCCCATGCATGCTTTTTGTAGTTTGTTAATGCATAAGCACTCACAGCAGTCATTCCTTAAGTCTAGGCCATTGAAAAATCTCTTCTTCCTGTCTCATAGTTTAATGAAGCTTGTGGGTGCTTAACTGCCTGTAAAGATCTCTGTCAAACTTGAAGTCAGCTAATGAGTTAAAAGGTGTTGGAACACATGTATACACGGGCATGCACAGCAGTATGTAAGACTTGTTTACATGCTTGTGAAATGACACAATGCTGTCCCAGATGATGACCATCTCAGAAAATATTTGGTGATTAAAACTGAACCTTGAGACTGCACATACCTTCTCTATGCTAAGCGCTTCTTAATTAATACTGTAATATTTATTTTCAATTTGATCACTTTCAGTCTGATCCACCGGAACCAGTGAAGAGGCTCTCCCCATTTAGAGAAACAGGAAAGAAGCTGAGGGCTCTTAGTAAAGCTCTAGCTCGTTCAAGGTAAGGGAATCCAGAGCACACAGAAATGGGCAGGTCAAGGCTAAAGGAATCTTTGCTGCTGTAGTGGCAGCAGTTGGATTATAGGCAAAATAATCAACTGTACTAACAACTTAGAAAAGATGGTTTACAATTCTTCCTTTCTAGGCTTTATGTATACTCAAAATGTTGCCAGTGCTGTATGAAGAATGATTGTTTGATAGCTCTTGTCTATATCAATACTGTATTGTTTTAGTGTTCTTTATAAAGGTGGTGGTTACTTCTTTGCAGTCTTTTGCATGACACAGTGCTGTGCCAAGGTCAGGTAATAAAGTAGTCAAAAGTGAGCAATGTTAGGACATATAATGCCTACTATGTGATGGAAAATCATAATGAAAATATCTACCACTATTATAGAAATACCTGCATGGACTCATTTGGAATAAACCAACTTGAGTCTCAGGAAGACGCTGACAAGGAAGGAATTTATTTTTGTGCCCCGTATCTGATGGGTAGCGAGCTGTTATAATAGGACGTGGATTTGGGATCCTATATACCTTTTAGCCAGTTGAGTTTGGACAGCAACCATTATTTTATGGGACTGACCACAGAAAGTAGCCGGGTGTGCATGCTTTTCCTAGAGAGTATTTTCTATTACCACTAGACACAAACTTGTGTCCCAGCAGGTAATTTCTTATGGTCTTTTTTTTAAAAAAAAAAAAAACCACAACACACAAAACCAGAGTATTCTCCCATTTAGGCACTCATACTCTTATTAAATGTATTTAGGCTGAGTTTTCACCCATGTTTCACCATTGTCACTGCAGGTGGTGCTTAAGTTGACGAGATTGAGGCTTCAATATGCTTTTCTGTTGCAATCACACATTCTGATTGCACTCCAAACTTGCCTACAGACCATTCATCCATTTGCTCAGTATTAGCTTAAACAGTTGCTAAACTGCATAATAAGCCTTGCAGTAGGTGATTCTAGGGTTTTCTAAGTTTTCCTGGAACCTTCTAGCTTTCTTGATGTGAATGTTAAACTAAGAAATGAGATTCGTTTGCAACTGAAACAGCAAGCAGTAGTACAAAAAGATAATTTACATCTGGCAACGTTTAGTTACAGCCTGCTGCAAGTAAAACTGACAAATTACCACTGCCAGCCCCAGCAGGGTACAGATTACACAAGTGTTTACAAGGTTCCTAGACTTTAAGTCTTTGAAGAGCATTCACTCGATAAAAATAATTGAATTAAAGCAAGTAGCAATAAGACAGACGTCTATATAAAACCTTAATAATTAGGTTAAATCTAAGCAAATATGGCAGTCAAGAGAACACATGATATTGTATTAGCATAATATATTGAAGATAAATTAGGCTCTTGCATTGTCTGGCTGACATTGTAACTGCATAAAACTCAAGGAAGTTAGAGAAAAGTAGCTTCTTTACATGTAGTACTGTAGAGGAATCAGAACATTACATTTCACAATAATGTATTGTTTTTAAATATTGCCAAATTTTTCCATAAGAGCAATTTCTAAATTTTATACTAATTACTCATGATAACTTTAAATTTCACATTCTTCCCTTTTATCCTTCTCTGCCCCCAATTATTTTTATTATTCACTTTGTTAATGCTCTTTTTAGTGAATTTTCACTTGATCAACTTGGCCAAAAATAGTAACAAACCATAAACAAAATAATAAATGCAGTGTACTTTGGAGGTTGGATAAGCCATTTTAGTAAAGCATGACTTGTTTTTGCCATAAATGCACTGTTAGTTATGTTTGACTGCCTGCGTTCATTATTATTGCTAAATTTCAGTGGGATTGTCTCCTTGAGGTCAAGTTAAAGTTCTTTTGATGATAACCTGCCAAAGATCAGTTTACTTCTTGATATATGAGTTGCAGGTGCCTGGAGCTTGCTTTTGATTGCTTTACATTCTTTATTTTCAAATGAGTAGGATAAAAAATACTTGCAAGTGTTCTGTAGGATGAAAATTACCATGAATCAATGATTTTTAAAATCTTAGCAAATTGATTTGTAGACATTTGGATGAAGCAACCTGGACCACTCATTTCATTACAATTTACAATTTGAACAAATGAAGTGTCATTTTGTTAGTGGGTTAACATGAGGGGGTCTTGATTTGATACTTGTTGGGAAACATACTTTTGAAATGCCATTAGGAGCTCTATGGCATTTTTGTGTACTTTGGCCAACCTCGCGATGTTTAGGATCAGCTGAGCTTTTCCACAGCTTTGAAATTCTCTCCAATTCAGTAGATTAAGACTGAGTTTCTAATCCTGTAATTGTAGAAACCTATTAAATTAAATTTGATTTTATAAAAATCTAGATAGTCTTCGAGATTATAGCGAGTAACACGATACAGCACTGCTTTTGCATAAGGTGGTGTTTTGGGCCCTTTATGTAGGGACTAAATCTGAAGGATTCAGTGGCATATGAAAAGCCATGCTTTTTAAAGTTAGCTTTTTCATGTGCTAAAGAAGATCCATGTAGGATAACAGTGGTACAAACTGAAGTTGGACATGATTTGTCCATGCCAGAAGAAGGGAGAAAAGTAGATTGCCTCTCTACAAGGTCTGTTTCTTCTGCTCCCTGTTTCTGACTATTACAGCATTGTGTTGAGTGCTATATGGGGAGGTCAGAAATGGTGGTGGGGGGGTCAAGATATTGATCCTGACTCTTGGCTGAGCAGCTAACTTTTTGCATACCTTTGTGCAAATCACTTGACCCCTCTGCAGCTCTGTCAAGTAAAGTGTAAATTGGGATTGGAAACTAGGCAATGTATCTGAACTAAACGCACTGCATAAACATATAGCTTTTAAATTGATATGGATGGCAGAGTGTGAATGAGGATTGCTTTTGTTAGTGAAAACAAAATTTTTTTTTTACATAAAGGGCATATTTTTTCTTACCGTTTTCATTTAAATTATTTTTTTAAATTTTTAATCTTATTACCTTATGCTTTTAGGGATGTTAGTCTGATAAATCTTACAATGCCTAGCACTCAAGTACATGCAAGCATTGTCTTATTCATCTCTGCAGCACTGCTAGGCATGAGGTGGATAAATATTACTCTCATATGTAAATTATGAAAGTCAGATTGGGGATGTAAGATTAGTTATCACTGGAACAGCTACAGTTGGAACTTGGGTGTCTCAGGTAGGTAAGTGCCTTGCTTATTCTTCTAGTCTTCAGTGGTGCCTCTGTTTCTCTTATTTTTATTTTTATTTTCAAAATTGGCCTACTAAATTAGAAGCTCCAGGGAAAGACTTCTTAAGAGATCCAGCCCATTACTCTGAGTGAGTGCAGTTGTTTCCTATAACAGATGAAGTGTTTAGTCTAGCCTACTTTTAACTAAAGACATTTGTTTCCTGCACCGCATTATGATAAATGCAGATTTGCCTTCCACTGAATTTTTAATGGTAATGCAATCTGCAAAATTACATTAAACGTAGATTTTTAATGATGTGAATAGATTTGATCCTAATGTGTTTTGATGTCATATCTTTTCTCTGAGTGATTAAAACCCCAGACTTTAGTCTTTCATTCCTTCTCACCTCCAGAAGCCAATATAGCTAGGGGGACAAACAAGATTATATTCCTTTATGTACATTATCAACAGAATTGTCTGTTATGACCTGATCAGTTGTACCTGCACCACACCCACAGAGGATAGTGATGATGTTCAATTGTTCTTAAATATCTAATTTGGCTTGCAGAATCCTTTTTAATGCTGATGCGGAAGATGGAAAGAACCCAACTCCACTTTAATATCCCAAGCAGAGTTTGAAGTGCTGATAAGTAAGAAAATACCTACCTCTTAAAGCATCTCCAACTCTCCCATCTTCTAATCCCATAAATTTAATTCACAGTGGCATTCAAAACTAGCTTCATGTGATTTCAAATGCCTGGGTGGAAATATTCCTGACCACAAGTTTTCCAGGACAATTGAAACAGATGGAAGATGAAGAAAGGGAAGACTTAATCTTGTGCTACTGCACAAATAAATGTATATTTACTTTTTACTGCACAGTAAATGATATATTTTACACATATTTGTTTTTTGAAGATCAGAAGTTTAGCATGGTCAGGGCCTACTCAAAGCTTGGTACACTCAGGAGAAATGTGCCTTTTTGCTTTTGCGTAGGCAGTGGTCACTTTAATATTAGTTTCTGGAAAGCGCTGTTGTCTGAATAAATACTCAAATGAAGTTTCCCTGTCATATCGTGTAATACCATACATTCTTTACTTTGTAATCCCAGTAGTGATCCTGTAACACACCTGCTATAATTTATTCTATTTACTGTGGCAATTAAATCATGAATCCCACATATTATATTATTATTTTGGAAGTGAAGTATGATATGAGCTATAATGGCCATAGAGAAATTTGCTTGAGAAAAGTCAGGGAAACAGATTTTTTTTTTTTCTTTTAAATATGAACTCATTTTCTCTAATGCTTTCTCAAATGTACAGTAGCCAAGTGACCCAGTATGCAGAAAAATATCCAACAGACTTAATATCTGGAAATCAAAGGTATACATTAACTGTTGGTTTTTGTTTTGTTGTTTTTTTTTTTTATTTTTATTGTATTTTGTAAGCCTGGAAATTCTTCAAGTATTGTTGTATGACCTTTTAACAATGAAAATGTGCTAGCCATTCATCTTGAGTGTTTACACAATGTTACTTTGACTAAATCTGCATGTAAAAAAAATAACATAAGAAGAGCAAAGAAACCCACAGACTTTTTAACCAAATATTGAGATATGAAGTTGCAGGAAAAGATAATTTCAAGTGAGAATGACTCCACTGCTGCTTTGGACCAAAGGACATGTCAGCAATACTCCTTTGTAACAATTTCAGACTATAGAAAAGGAGCTATTTTAGAAAAAAGCAGCAGAGTGGAAAATGCAAGAAAGAAAGAAGAAAACTGTTTTCTTCTCCAGGGCAGCAACTTTTAATTTCAATTAAAGCAGTCAGGCTAGCAGAGCAGCTTGCTAATACATATTACAGGGAGTCAGTGAATACAAATGACCTTTGTGGATTTGGTTTTTGCTGCTTTTCCTTTTCCTGATTGAAAAGGAACACCCAACAGTTGTCTTAATTGGACGTTAATTGATACGTATTCACAGGAAGTAGTGCCTGTGATCTTGCAGCTTGTTTGTATGAAAGAGTATAATGGAACAAACTGTGAGGAAGTTTTTTAATGATCACAGTGACATAGCACAGCAGTATGAATTTTAAAATTATCTCAAAAATGTTTGAAGACTCATTACCGGAACAGACTTAGCTGCATTCATAAAGCTTTAACATCCTACCTTACACATTAAAAGCATAATTAAACTGAAGATAAACCTTATAATTATGACCTCATACCTCCTCTCAGTAATATTCTCTTACACTTTCTTGAGACCTCATGATGATATAAAAGAGGATGATGACATAACGCAGAGGTTGCTCAAACTACCCATCTTTCAAAACTATCAGTCATTAGTCCCAAGTAGAAAGTCATACCAGCTCTTCCCTACTGATGAGTTGTACCCAGCCACTTTAGGGAGACAGCTGTCAGCTCTCAGATACCATTTTACCTATACACAGTATTAAAATGTAGGAAGGAATTTGCTTGTCTTTGTGCAGCATAAAATGAAAAACCATTTGGGAAATCTGTAGATAATGATCATTCCTCTTGCTTTGTAGATCAATACATCTTACTTCCAGTGGACGGTGCCCATGTAGATACAAAGTAGCTCTGACTTACTTGAATAAGTACTTCAGTGGGTGGAATACGGTATGGCAGGAAAGACACCACCTTTGTCCTTGAGCTTTCAAATATCTTCAGCTTTGAGCTAAGAATTATGTTTTCATTTCTTTTGCTATTCTTACTAAAACTAAGCAAACTTAAGAAGCACAGCCCCTTTGAAATTACCTTCAGCTCTGAGGGAGATCTTTTCTTATTGCTTTGTTCCAATGACACATCTGTAAATGGGATCCAGAAATAATGTTAAGTAATCCACACTTGCATGAGGATGTATTGTATGAGAACCAAGAAAATAGGAGTCTTTATAACTAATAAATTATAGAAAGATGTAGGAACAGTTACACAGCAAAAGAGATTACCAAAGCATTGTAGTTGTTAATCCGTAATAAAAGCAGGTTGCCATAAATCACTTCTGTAGCTAACTCAGTCCACCAAGACCATGCAAGTGTACTGGAAATACTCTTCTTGTTAAACATCACAAAAAATAGTGCCGTAAAAATAAGCATATTGCTTCAAATGAGACTAGCTGAAAATACTTTCTTTGTGTAAAAAGGAGGTAAGAAAGGTGATAGAAACTGGAAACTCTGCAGTGACAGTCATCTAAGCATAGGTGCCCATGTAAAAATGACAAGTTGGGGTCATCCTCAGCCGATGATGTCTAGGAATCCATAGCTTTGAGCAGCAAGCTCAAAGGGGAAGTGTCCATGCCATTCCATGAGCCAGTCAAGCCTTTACTTGCAAAAAAGGGCATGCTAAACCTCTGTTACTGCATTTCCCGTAGTTTGAAGAAAATGGCTTCCATGCATCTGTTTCACTGTGCTGTGCTAGTTAAAGAAAATTAAATGTCAAACTGCTGGCAGTTTAACAGTATTCAACTGGCTGCTTTTTATGTTTTAAATTAGAAACTGGATAGCTCTTTAAAATGGTTCAAGTTTCCTGAAGGCAGATCTCTCAAAGACACTCTGCATGCAGAAAGCCCAGCCTCTACTAATGCATTCTTTATGCCTGCAACGACAGTTAGACTGACTGACTGACCCGAAGAGCAGTTTCTCCTACTTCTTTTCCTGCTAGTAGCTGTGTAGCTGACTTTAATACAAAACCGTTTAAATTTTGTGATTGAAATAGCAGCTACTACCGGAAGATTTTAAATGGCAAGAAATGTGTTATTTTTTGAGTTTTGGTCATGACCTTGTCTGTCCTTACCTGTGAATCTATACAAATCTTATTCTAATATATGCAGACAAAAAAGATGTTAGTGTTTAGAGATTATAAGTTGGCATTCCTTAATGCATATGGTTTACTGGAAGATACAGTGGAGTCTGTAAAAGCAGGGAGGAGAAGCAACATAGAGTGAAGAAGCAAAGAAGAGACTGAGGCAGTACTAACTGAGAAGGTGAAATGTTTATCTGCCAATATTAGTTTTCAATGTATTTAATACTTCATAATGTCAGTTGCTTGGAAACCAGTGTTTTGTGCCCTTTTGCTGCTTGGCAGAAATCACTCTAATTGGCATGTTTCTAGCACTGTCACTGCTGGCAGTTTGCAGCATTTTTTTTTTTTTTGCAGAAGCAAAAATTTTCTTTTACGTGAATGATGGCTCACATTAATTAGACAGCAGTCATGGGCAAAGACAACCATTTAAGTGTATGGATGTGTGAATCATTATCATCAATCACTGAAAAGACTGCTATTCCCATCAACATTTCTGCCTTTCCAGGCTGATTGTTTGAGTCTCAGTTCCTTTCCTTTTGTGCAAAAATATATTTGTTTATGTTTGAAATTTCATAAGTGGAAATAGTTCATTGCTTATTAGATTTTACTATCTATCTAAACACAACAGTCTAATCCCACATATTATGATACAAAATGACACATTTTCACTGAATGTTTGAACAAAGCTAACACTTAAAATGGGTTTTCCATTATTTAGTAGTAAAATGTCATTGGTCTGTAAATACCTTCTTGTGGTAAGGCAAGACACTAGATCATGAAGAATGGTTTCTACTTTCACATGAAAATCTTAAACCAAGAGTATTTCCTGGTAGAGGATCAGGGACCTCAGTGAAGTTCCACTTAACAAGCAGTGAGTTTTTATCAGTAATATGAACATAAAATTGTTATTGTACATTCTTACAGCAAGAAAATGGAAAGCCCAGAGATCTCCAGATTATTTTTTCTTTTGAAGTTTTAGTAATGCTTTCCCCACAGCTTTTTGGAGAAGAATTTAAAGCAAAGCCTTGAAATCTCATAGATTGTTTTTTTTTTGCCCTTTATCAGTACAAAGCTGTCTTCTCTGTGCTGCTCTGGAAGTACGTCCCCCACTCACCTTTGTTTATGTACTTCTTCAGAGACACCAAGAGCTGGAAACCTAAATGTGCCTACCCCAAAGAAAACTTTTATATGAAGATCAACAGGAATGGGAGTTACAGCATGGCACAAGTGGAGGGGTGGGTGTGTGTGCATGTTCTTGTGTTCTGGGACTTCTTAAAAGAGAAATTGCTGCCCTCCATTCTTTCTAGGTTGAGAAGAACACATTTCCAACTAAAAATAAGCCAGTTTTTTGGTATGTTGTTCTTTGTACCTCCAGGTAACCAAATGTGTTTGTGCTTCTCATTTTTAAAGAAGAGGTTCTGCCTAATTTCACAATGGAAGCAGCATCTTCTATATTTTAATGTCTTTGTAGTTAATTGAAAACCACTCTGAGACATCTTTAAATATGCAGTAATACGTTAATACATTCACCTGGTGACACCTTTTGTAATAGTGTGGGGTGCTGTTTTGACTATTGAAGATCCTTATATCTTGCTGCACAACTTTCTGTGAACATACCACAAATTTACTCATGTCTTATTTTAACTCTACTTGTTTCTTGACTCACTTCATGGTCAGATTTTCATGTTATAATATGCATCTTTCCCATTATGCAGATCCTGGTTTTGTTTTTTAAACAGAGACATTTGAGTACAGAATATTGTACTCACCTGCAGCAGAATGAAATGGGAATCTACATCTGAAATAATGTGGATATTCCAGGTTGTCTGTATGTCTTCAACTACTCAAGACAGATGTTGATATGGTACTGCTTTAGTTCCTTGCCAGAATGGTTAATGCATCAGTATGGTAGATGATCACATATGTCTGAGTTTCTATGGGTTAGTAACTACATTTAACAGATTTTAAATGTCACTATCACCTGGTCTTCACTGAATTTAAGATGACTAGATGTATGAATATTTACCCATTTGGTTCTTACTGTGTAATTATTCAACCATTAAATAGGAATAGCAACCAGTGTGTTCCCGATTCTCCATTGCCTCATCTAACATGAGGCATCTCTATACATTTGCATCTCTAACTTGGCTGTAAACACTACCAAACCAGAATTCGTAATTAATTTACAGTAGTATCTACATCTTAATTGTGAATAGTTGCAATTTTTTTTTCTGCTTTTTCTTGTCCACATGCTAAGCTTTCAGGTTATGACCCAAATGCAGAGCTCAATAGTAGGACTTGCTAGTTCAGGCTCATCACCATGTAAACTTAACTCCATGGCTTTTGGTAATACCAGAAGGTGGGTAGTGTATGCATCTTGTAATAACTCACTGAGCGTATTTCAATTGAACAATGCACTAATTCTCATTTACAATGAGACTGCCTTCCATCACTCAGGAAAGGTGTGAAGCAGTCTTAATGTAAATAAATTTGGGACATACTGGCATAGATTACAACACTGAATGTAAGGCACTAAAGAACTGAGTGAAATGGTCAGCAGCTCCAGTATTTACGGATAAGAGAACGGAACAGGTTCTCCACTGGTATAAATCAGTATCACTGTTGACAATTTACAAGAAATGCAGAGTTTGCTCTCCTGTTGTTCTGTGTGTGCTTTGTAAATAAGAAAAGCACTGTGTGCATATAGATTTTCTTTTATCTTGGCATTTCCTGCTGTTTTACAATTATTAGCTATTTAGGTGTTACAGCACCTTGTCAGAAAGTTAAGGGACATAGAAGAATTACTGCAGCTATTAGAATGCTGCAACAGCTCAAATGGAGTCTGATGTGTGTTAAAGCACATATACACAACATAGTATTTTGGGGGAGTGGAATGATAAAAAAAAAAAGTGTCCTATTCCAACTGAAACAGCATTGAGGACAGTAACATCTGATGAGAATGCAGGTGTTAACGGTTGTGCTCCTGCAGAGATTACCACAGGGTCCTTAATAACTTCAGGTTGTCAGAACTTCCATTTTATTATATGTTCAAAAAGACAGACCCTCCAGTACCACAGTGCCCCCTAAAACTAGGTAAGGGCATAGATTGCAACTTTAATTCAAATGAAGCAAGTTTGCTGCTTTCACTGCTTCCTTCAGTGGAATTTCTTTGAATTCTTCAGGATCCAAATACTCATCAGACTCATTTGAGACTTGTGAGGGGATCACAGCTCATGATGGCATGGCTGCAAATAATGCTAAGTGTTCGTTTAGAAGAATTATACTGGATTTTAATCCATGATTTTAGTCTGTAATGTTCAGAATACAGTTTAGCTGTATTTACTGGAGTTTCAAAGTTATTGCCTCCTTTGCTTTCTGTTTTATACAGAAATGGATTGTTGTTTGTATTACTTTTTCTGCTATAGAAAATATTTACTCAATGCTTTTAAGTGGCAGTGTGCATAAAATTGCACTTGCTTTTCACCTGGGAAGCCTTACCCCATAGTTTTTTACTAGTGCAACAAGTCAGGCAGTGCCCAGATGATATTCACCTTGCAACATCCTCAGCAGGGTCTGGCCCTGTGCCCAAAGAGGAGCTTTTATTGGCCTAGCAGGGAGTTGTTGCAGATGCAGATTGAAATGCTTTTATGAAAATATAGGAAATGGCATTCAGAAAGCCTGTGCTCTCAGTGGCTTTCAGAGCAATGCCACGTTGGTTTCACTTATATTTACAATTGGCTATAAGCCTCTGGAAAAGGCTAAATTCTTTCTGTATAGCATCTGGAGCAGGAGATGTTCTGTCATTAGCTTTGTTGATATGAAGGCTGTATCCATTAAGATAAGAAAATTGAATAAGCCATTTTATGAAACAGTGGCTAACAGTTTCCATGATCAGAGAAATATGTATGTAGTTAAATTGTTTGATAGATACATAGTTATTTTACTTACAGCTCACAATTTTTGTCCACCATGATCATACTATAATGTTCAGCCTTAGAGAGACAGAGAACCAAGCTGGTATAAATAGACTGCAACAGAGGGAGATTAGCAGGAAGAGTTAATGAGACTGAAGCATCCCGGAAACACCACCCACTGCATTGAATACAGTTGCTTAGTAGAGGGACAGCCACATGGGTGCGCTGCCTTCTGCCCATCTTTCTAGCAATTCTATTCAGGCTGGAGTTATACCAGCTTACCTGAGCAGGGATTTGGCACCACATGTTCAGGAGTGCGTGTCGTTCCTTTAGTAAACCATCTCCCACAGAATTTGTTTGCGTACACAGTAGATGTGAGGTTGTTAACTGTAAAATTTGATCTTCTGGGACAAATACATCCTTAGTATGACTCCTTTGAATTTAGTGAAGATGACCCAATGTACTTAAATAAGGTATATTTAAACAGAAGGTAAAAAAACCTGGTAAATATCTAGCTTGTCTTTACCCTGATGCAAAGGTTTCTGGCATTATTATTATAGCTTCTTAATGTTTTTCTAGCATGTAAATTATAATTAAGACAAATTTATGATTTCCTTTTATTTATGTGAGTCATTTCTTATGCAAAGAAAGGCACCAAGAATCTTGGATCTTAGCAGCAAAAGTTCAATTCCCCAATACTTTAATGGCCTTGTATTACAATTAACTGATGACCTTGATTTAGGATTTAAAGAGTAATTTAATAAGTACATAGTTACACCAAGCACTAAAAATACGCCTGCTTCTGTATGTGTAGTACACTACTGGGTTACTCCTTTGCACATGTCATTAGGACGAGAGGAAATGGCCTCAAGTTGCGCCAGGGGAGGTTTAGACTGGACATGAGGAGAAATTTCTTTACTGAAAGAGTGGTCAGGCCTTGGAACAGGCTGCCCAGGGAAGTGGTGGAGTCACCATCCCTGGGGGTATTTAAAAGACGTGTAGATGAGGTGCTTAGGGACATGGTGTAGTGGGCATGGTATGTTGGGTTGACGGTTGCACTCGATGATCTTAGAGGTCTTTTCCAACCTTAATGATTCTATGATTCTATGACCCTGATCTATAATAATATATTCCTGTAGAGAAAACTTGAAGTTTTCCATGGTACATCATTACTGTTCAGGAAACTCTCTTAATTTTCATGCTGATAAAGATAGAAAAATAAGATAAATCCTTTTGTCTGAACGGCGGTTGAAAATCTGTGTTGTGACTACAGTTGACTGAAGCTCAATTACTTTAATAAATGTATTCCAAATTTCATCTCGATTACATTTGCATTTTAATGAGCAATTCTCACCTACTTGTCAAATAGGCAGCCCAGCTAAATTTATTAAGATATTGTATAAACAGGGTATTGTGATGCTGGAATTTAAATGGAGAAATATTTGATGTCCTATTCCAGCAATATACTGTAAATCTACAGTGTAGAAAAGTACGTTGGTCATCTCTGTATTTTAAGTTTGGATTTATTTTACTGTTTTCCTGACGAGAGTCCGTGAACCTTTAGGGTCATTCATAAATATCCCAGAAATAATTCTATGATGAGAGGATTTTTTTTGTTTAAATCGGGTAGTTATTACAGCTGCATTTCTGTTAATTATTTTTTTTTCCCCATGCTTGGAGACTGTAGAGCTACTTTTTGTAATACCTGGGACTTCAAGGAAGTCATAGACTAAAAATGTTCATTCACAAGTGTGCGTAAAGTTTCCTATTCCTATGGGTATATGAGAGTGATCATTGATTTTGGTATACACACATTAAAGCCTTCAATATTAGATAAACCTTAAAAAAAAGTACTGATTTTACTTGCCATTTCTGCATCTTTCTCCAATAATACTGGTTGTGACTGTTAGTGTAAAAGAACTTTCTAGTTTATAATTATCTTTCTCTACCACTTGTCTGATTCATGTAATAACCTCATTGTTCACTATTTATGGCATTATAATACACAGCTACAGCAGGGACTTTGATCTTTTAGAAGGAATACTTACACTAGTGCGTGCAGAAATGTAGAAAAAGCACTACGAAGGGGAAAAAATATTTTTACATACAAATATCTTGATAGTGGGCAGAAAGGAGAGAGAGAAAACTACTGGAAAAGGACATAAAGCATGAATTCGAGGCCTTTAAACGTTTTCTAGTATTCTAAGAGAAGTCTGTTATGCAAAATACTAGGTTCTTATGAAAAACATTAAGCTGGTCTGACCCTGAAATCCTTATGTTTTTCTAAAGCATGCAGCATTTCTTATTAGGGACATCTTACTTTCTTTAGCTTTTTTTTTTCTTTTTCCAAAGTTAGTATAGAAATATCTAGCAGACAGGTTATCTACCTGAACTGGAAATGTTTTCAGGCTTGTATTTATAGTTGCTGAACTTAAAAAATAATGTCATCAAAACCAAAAACCCAATCCCAAACCCATTAAATTGTGCAAGTGGTTTTTCATCAAGGGAAGCAAGGAGGGAGTAAACTGCTCCCCTTGAGCAGCAGTGAATTTGGTGCCTGAAATTTGCACCCTATATGACCTTCAGGTGCTTTAATTCATGTCTGGTAAGAAAAAGGAGTTATTACTTGTCAGTAAAACAAATGAGCTTTCAAGCCTAGATTGTGTTTGAAAGAATCAATACAACCTGATGACACTTGATTCAAAAGTCAGCAACACATTAACTTAAAGGGATGTGTCCTATGCCTGGATGGTATGCTCGTCTGGCTTGGATCAGCTGCTATGTTCTTGCTAACATTTTAATCAAAGGCTGTAGAGTAATTGTGTGCCATATCCCTTTCACTGCCCCAGCTCACCCTTTTTTTTTTTTTTTTTTTTTTTCCTTTTATACATCTCTGTTGTCATCCTACAGGGAGTGCATTATGGTTTCTTCTTTATTTTCTTCTCTTGCAGTAATACCCTGCCCGTTGTCTTCAGCTCATTCACAGGCTTCACTGGCACCTCCCCTGTTACTAACAATGCACTCTTCTGACAGCAAGTGGAATTTAGCAGCTAACAGGTAGCTTCAGGGCAGAGCCTGTCAGGCTGTGACAACTGAGTTAAGACAATGAGGGGCCCAGTGGTCAATTGGCTGCTATAAATTAGAATTAGGCAGGGAGTTTTTAAGTCAAGTAGTGGACAAAGTGATGCTGAGTTCAAGACATCCAATAGTTAACCTGTGTGGTGCTGAAACAGGTAAGGGAAAGATCTCCCAGTTCATACTGGGGAATTGTTGTCCTTTGTTATCATATTGCAGAAGGAAATACTGATGTTGAACTCTTGAATATAGAAGAATGTGAAATCTCTGTTAAAAATTAAGTTGATGGGCAACAGAGAAATTAATCAATTTGATAGTGTGTCTTTAGTACACTGACCAACTTGTGATGATTTTTGGCAGGCATCATATCAATTCTGTGAAGCAAGGTGGAGAATACTTTCATATACTTCACCAAGCATCACTGGAGAGGAAGAACACACTGAAAGCAGCCCAGCAGGCTCAGGGCATGAGATGGAGAACTGAGTTCCAGCCACCCAAATATTTGTCTGATGCAGAGGAGTCAGAGGACGAAATAAACATGTAAGTCAACTCAGAGAGCTTTTGGTGGTCTGAGGGCAGTGGTTTTAAAAAGCAACAATTTCCAATTTCTGTCATTACTTGGTATTGTGTATTCTGTTATTGTTGTTGTTCCCATTGTTATTATTACTGTTCTACTTAGTTTTATTTCAATTATTAAACTGTTTTTATCTCAACCCGGGGGCTTTCCTACTTGTGCCTTCCCGATTCTCTCCCCCATCCCACCGGAGCGGGGGGAGTGATCGAGCGGCTGTGTGGAGTTTATTTTTGCTGGCTGGGGTTAAACCACGACAAGCATTAAGAAAAACAAGAATTGTATTCAGCAGAATAAGTGGCTTAGCTTGCAGAGTGGGTTTCTTCGCTAGTTCAGACCTATTACTTACTACCTTCTTCAGGTTTTCTCTCCATTTGATCATTAGATAGTCTTCAATCCTTTGGCTCATGCTGGGCTTTTCAGTGCACCTTTAATGCCTGTTGTAACGCTGTAGTTGTCTTCCATTTGTCAACCCTCACTAGGTGATGAGATGATTAAATACTTGCTCAGCAGGACAGAGTAGCTCTTCTAGAGGTTACACACCTTTGGAGCCTTATTGCACCAAAAGCTCATCCATCTCTAACAGTCTTTTCTCATCAGTTTGCTGTGGCTTTTGTCACTCCCAGGTACCAACTTCCTCTCATTCACCTTTCTTCCGTGAACTGACTCTCAACTTGGAAAACTCAGTCTCCAGAGTCATCTGAGATGCAATCGCACCCTAGTCATAAAGTGGGACAACAATATATAACCACTATTAAAAAGTAAGAAAGAAACTCTTTCTTGTTAGTATGAAACCCAGACCAAAACGCAAACAAGTAGCACAGTCAGGCTGAGAGATTCTGAACAGAAAAGTATCATATTTACTAGAGTAACATTTAATATCCAGCATTCTAAACAGTCACTAACTGAATAGCTAGAAAAGGTGGGAAAGGAATAGAGTATTACTGAGAGATAGTGTTATGGAAGGAGAAAAGATATAGGGTATTAGTCAAAGTATTTTGGAATCTTAGCTTCTAATGTCTGCATCATCTAAAACTTTCTCCTTACTTAAGTCACCTACAGCTGGATTATTTAAATGGCACTATGAAGCACTTTGATGCTAGGTTAATGAAGGCCACATGAACATTTTATTATTCTTTTTGATATGTAACTGTTCTATCTACCTAAAACTCAGCTAATCCACATTTATTGCAAACAAATAATTTATTACACATATGAAAAATACCATTGCCTTTATTATTGTGACCATTATGATTATTGAAGTCACTTACTTTCTTCTGTAAGGAAAGGCTTCTTTCTTCAGCAAGGCTAACCTAAAAAGATTTAACATTCCTCTTTCCTTTATGAAGGTATACCTGCATAGGCAAAAGTATCTTCATTTAGGTACAGATTCTCGTAGCAGTAAAAAAGCTTTTACTGGTGCAGAGTATATCAGGCTTGTGGGTGAATACTGACAAAGCCACTTTAATCCTACATCTGCACCAGGATTTTTGCCAGTTGTAAAAAATTTATTAAAAAAATCTTACAACTAACCTAAAAATCTACACTAGCAAAAGTTCCTAGCATAAACCTGATATCCTTTAATATTTTCAATGTCTTGCTTAAACTCTCAATTAATACTAGTTTTAACTTCATTTTTCGAGGAAAGACCTCTAACATCTGCCAACATTTCTAAGAGGGAAATCATTAGACTTATGATCACATGTCAAAATTAGGGAGTCTTATGGAGAATTTTCTCAACTTCGGGATGTGTTGGGTGGGACGGGAGTACAGAATGAAACACATATGAAACAAGAAATGCGTGGCTTTGACAGGTATGCCTTTACTCATTCAAACTGTTCCATGTGATTTACACACATGCAGGAACCCTGCCAGCACATGTTAGTTCCACTTGTGTGCTGTTATATGTATGCTTGTCTGCAGTGGTAAACAGTTTAAAAGGTGTGGAGGGGGAGGCCTAGATACAAAATACAGATCGTTATCTATTGTGGAGGCTTACTTTCACAGTGCTGACTTCAAAAATTAGGAACTTCATGGAATAAGAAAAGCTCTGAAGCAGTGTTAAACTGCTGGGGCACAAAGTGTCTTTTTAACAGATGACGTCTGGCTTCAGTCTTTCACAGCGGCTGAAACTGTGGCATGATTTTATATGCATAGATTTCAGTGATGGATGTAGGCCTTTCCCACCCCCATTCCTCTTTTTCCCTGTAAGACAACAGCAAATATTAAGCCTTTACTGGGACTTTTTTACTGCTGTTACGTACGTTGTAGCATTTACTTGTGTTATCAACTATTTTAAATGTATCAATACTCTAAACTTGGTAACAGCTTCTTATCGTAAGAGTAGACAAAGTAGAAGTAAAGTTTGGTTATCCCTCATTATAGGAATATGGGCTCTGTCAAACATTTCAATGTGTATACAATGGTCCCACTGTCTATTCTGGCATTCGGTTGTTCATTAGGACTACAGAGAAGAGAAAAATTGGAAGTGTGATTTGAGGAAGCACCAGACAGACATGTTGTTTTGAACAACAAAGTCTGTGGAATTCATGTGCCCGATTATCTCTAATAAGTACAAATTTGCAGTTACAATTTATCCAAGATTATCTGAATGAAGACAACCACTTCTTGAGGTTTTGTGTAAGAAATTTCTTTTGGGACAGCAGGAACACCTGCCAGCTTATATCTTTATTAGATATCTCCTTTGTTAGACAAAACAATTTGAAAATTTTCTTCAACTAATTAAGAAATTAATAAATAGACATGTTGATCTGTATTTAAATATAGTGCTGAGATGCCTATGCCAGTGTTGTATGTACTATTCACAGTTGCTGGTTTGCTTTAGAAAATTTGTATCAATGGAATGCTTGAGGCACACACTCCTCAACCCTTGTTCCAACTATTTGTTAGTTTATAGTAGGCAATAGTACGCTTCAGATCTAGAAAGTAAATGTTAATCCAGAATCACTCACTCATTCATCTAGGAAGTCTCTGCTAAAGAAATCTGCATATAGCTTTAAGACTCACCCACCACTCAGATCTCAGTTAACCTCTCAGCTATTTTTTTATGGCCGGTATCATTTCAGTTTTATATGAATTTATGAGCCAGTATACAATAGTTCATGTTATATTTTCTGTGTGGACCTCCTATCTTCTGTATACTGTCAATATATGAAGGCTACAGTATCTCACTGTGCTTATTAAGTTCGAATCTCCATTGTCTAACACCAGGTGCAGGTAGTTATTTACATTTGGGAAAAACAGCTGTAAACACTTCCTTTTCTTGCTTGGTAGCATTTTATGAACACTTTGCAAAGGTGTAAATGGCCAAAAAGGCTTGTGGCAGTGAAGAAACAGTGTCCACAGCTTATAAAGAGCTATTTTCTGTTACATTGGTTTGGCCAGGGCTCAGGACTCTCTTTCATTGGGGTGAACCTTTTCAACTTAATCTTTATTGTTTTCTGTGCACACAATATGCTAACCCAGAAAAAAATGAACAGAATTGTACAGGCACATCTTGAAACTTTGGCCTCGTGTGTATATAATCCCACTGATGCCATGGGCATGATACCACAGAAAACAAGTGTAATGGAATGTAAGCAGTATCTCAGCATCTTTTCTCAAACAAATCAGTCACATTTTTTCTTCTGCCCCCAAATTTGATTCCACATAAATGCTTAATTGCTAATAATTAGTAGTATAAATATGTAAATACAATCAATACCATATTTATTATTAAGTACCATAAACACATTAGAAATAAATAATAATTATATATCCTGGTAAATATCCATAAATTTTACCATACTGGTAAAAACCATAAATATCAGGTTTGTAATATTAATAAATGATAATAAATGCAGTAATTAACAATTTAGAAATACACCTAAGTATTTTTTTTTAATGTAAGGAGAAGATGAGTGTGGTGATGTGAACACAATAAACATTGCATTTTATTGGCAATGTCTTCATTTCACATACTCCTTTTTTAACTTTAGTCTTTGTCCTTTCCCACAGTTGCTCTTCAACAGAAGGCAACCACCTGAGGAAGACAGGGAAGAAGAAAAAAAAGATGACCTTACGGTCTTTCACTCCTGTTTATACCAGTGTCTTGATTCCAAGCCCTGCTGGAGCAAAAAGGTATATTTGGAGGCAGGCTTATATCCTGCCCTCCTTGGTAGGATATAAGCAAAATTCACAGCAACACAGACCCATAACACATATACTTAAGGCTGCTGTTCTGGTAAACACATATACTGAGAATTTCAGGAGTTTATGGTGAAATAGTCTGTGTTTACTAATAGCAACTGTTAAATTCTAACTTTAAATGATTGAATCCTAATGAGTTACTGAAAACCCTGTAGGTGCGAATGTACACAAACACCATCATTTGCTGATCTTGGCTCAGCAAATTCTGACTCAGTTGCATAAAATTTGCTTATGTGGTATAGCTTTCAAGATTAGGCTCATTTTAAGGAAAGGCTATCAAAATTAAAATTTTAATTTGTCTAGTTAAAAAAAAAGTAGGCCTACGAAAGAAAGAGGGAGAAGACAGTACCTGTACCATGTACTCTTCTATATATTTTGTATTAGTCACTAATACACACTATCTGTTCTGTTCTAAGTTCATTAACTCAATTGCTCACCAAAAGTGTCTTTATATATTTACATTTGCATGTGGAATAAGCTAAAATGCCAAAGATAATCTCAGTTCAGAAAAAGATAGGTCCAGCATTTTAAACTCCACACTGCTTTTTGTTAAATGCAAAACTCAGAAGCTACTGTAGAATCCAAACCCCATAAGAATCCATACCATAAAGGGATAAATGCTGGAATCCTCATAGGTATGAAAGCACTGAGCACATCACCAAGATTAGTCCACTGAAAATTTCACATCCAAAGCTATGCTTTCAGGATTCAGAATTATGTATTAACACTACAAAAACCTTGAGAGGTGTCTAGAATCCACTGGGACAATGAAAAAAAAAAAATCTGCTGCAGAAATGCTTAGACATTATCTATTTCAGCCAACACGATGCCAGTTTGACTGTTTCCTTGATTCTATAGTATAACACATTTGTTTCTCTTCTTTGCAGTGAACACTTTTTCCGACAGCTGTGTGCCATACACTGGCTTTTGGAGGCTTTGACTCTGGAATCCAACAGTTCGATGCGTTCCATATTAACCTGCTGGAATCCAACGTATGTGCACAACGCATGATAGTATATGGAATGAGGAGTTTGGGATCTCTTGTCCTTTATATGTTGTTGTTTCTCTTCTTTCAAGTAATAACTATTTGAGTGAAATGTGTTAATTCTGTGCCATGCAACATAAACAAATTTTGCATCGACTTTGCCCCCATGCAGTCAGCAGGGAGTTGTACAGTCAAATCAGTAGCACAGCATGGTCCTCCATTATTGCAAGTTGCAGAACTAGGAGAAAATACTGAGCTATTGCAGCCAAATTTAGTTGTGTTTTCCTTCATTTTTCTCTTTTGGTTAATAATTATGCAAATTAAATACATGTAGTAATATGTACACATTTTTCCCATATGTATATTCCCATAGCCTTCCCTTGGAGGGTTATCCCAGTGAACTCAACAGAAATTCTATATACATTATAATTACAGAACAAAGCCGGCTATTAAGTGATATTTAGTAGCTGGTTTTATTCTATCAATTATGTATGACAGTGATGGGTACTTGTAAAAGATGCATTGCTTCTGAACTTTTATACTCTTAAAAGTAAATATTAATTTAAGTTCCGAACATTTTTAGTCAATATAATCATGTTGACATAACATGCATTTAAATTATTCATGAATGTTTGGTAAAACAGTGAACAGTTTATGCTCTGATTTGCAGGGCAGAGCTCTTCAAAGCTGTCCTGTTCTCTCTGTCAAGACAAAATCTGCCTATGTATAACAGAGGTGGCAGAGTAGCATTCTATAGAATTAGCCTGATAAATTGGAGGGGAGATTCAGTTCAGTATGTATTGTGGATGGGTTTTTCACCCCTTTACATATGAGGACCAACCAATAGACTGGGATAAAAGAAACAGTTTGTCAGCGAGTCTCACAGATACAGGCTGACAGCAGAGTATAAACGCATAAGGCTCTGGATTAATTTCCAGGTTCTGAAGTGGTGCAATGTCTTATTGCATACTTCCTTCTGCTCTCTGCTGTCACTAATCACCACTCCTCTCCCTCAGTGTCATTTGAACTGATCTGCATATACACATTCTTCATTACACAGTAACCATGAAAAACTAGGCTTACATGTAGATCATACAGTCTCTGTCTGCACAAAAAGAGATTTTTTAAAATGTGGAAGGAAGCAAGCTTAGAACACTAATCTGCTTTGTAAAACCTTTGACTGATTAGGTGCGGACTGAATGATAAATGAGACTACCTCAGTTATACCACAGCTGCAAGGACCGCAGCTTCCACATTTACCTTTGTCAACGTGATGTAACATTTAAACTTTTGGACTAGTACAGGTCCTCACTCAGCCAACAGCACTGAAAAATCAGACTTGTATGAACCTGCTGTCATTTGTATCCATTAAATCTTGCTATACTGGACAAAATTCTTCAGTACTTGCACAGAGGAAGTTGAGAGCATAATCTGGCCCAGTACATGCATGATAGTTTGTAGAATGACTGTGCTTTCTTTAGGTTTTCCTTCACTTGTGTCTGTCATGTACTCATGGCTTACACATCTTGCATTGTCTTTCCATTTCTTAGAAGCAAAGATATACATCATAGTATTGGTCAGCCACCATTTATGTCTTAGAAGAACTTATGATAAAAGCAAGATACTCAAAATCGAAAACTAATTAATTTGTTTTCACTTAGGGACCCTGGTGGTTGCAAAAAAACAGTAAAAGAAATTGAAGAGGAAAACTTAGCAACATACATGTGGGAGCTCTTTATTACAAACACAAAGGTAACTTCATTGTCCCATTCCTTGGGACCTAATACAACTTTTCAATCATTTGTTCTGTTGCTTAATTGAACTCCCTGATACCACATTTTATGCTCTGGATCTTGTGACTGCAGAGCACTTGTCTCTAGGTTTTGAAGAACAACAATTTGATACTAGGTAATAGGAAAAGTAGTATATGGCTGATTGAAACTGTGGCTTGGTCTTAGTGATAAGTACTGATGTGGGAAGAATTCAATATTCAGCTAAAACATAACTAGCCTCTTGTTTGCATTTGCCCCCTTTTTATGACCCAGAGTTACGTAGCAGTACTTGTTCACACAAATAGGTCTTTTTCAGTCAAATGGGGATTTCAGACTGGTATCCTGGAGGCCTTATTCTAGTAAATTCTAGTCATGATTTGCTTGGTTGCCTTTTTACACAGAATTTAAAGCTAAATTCAGAAAAAAATTCCAAATGTTGAGGCCTTTAAAGAAAGTAGGATTCACTTGCCACATTCAAAGCAAAGCCAAGGAAAGAAGAAAAGCAATTCAGATGAAAGCCTTTTAAAAGAAAAATAAAGTTAATACCTGAGAGGAGATGAAACACTAGAAAATTATCTGTAACACTTGGTAACTGGAACCACAGAAAGACACTTCTTTTTGAAACTGCTGAAGTCACTGGAGGAAAATGAAGCAGGAATGAGTGATGCTTAGGAATATAATTAGGAGAACTCAATAAAGAACCAGTGGGTTTCTCACTCTGTAGCACATCTTACATTTTGATCTTCAGCAGTTTGCTTAAGCTTTTAGTTCCTTGCTTTGCCCCCTATAAGGCTAAATTAAACAAGTTTTGTGAAGTGCTTTTAGATCCCCAGGTGAGGCACTCTTAGAAATACGAGCTGTTGTTACATGCGGGGTATTTGCTCTTGTTATTTGTCAATACCTGCAGCTCGTACCCTCATGACATAATAACTAAAATGATTCAACAGAAGATTATGATTTCTGTTGGAGAATAAGCAGCAAAAGTTGTGAAACTTTTAAAAGACAAAGATTGTGGTTTTATGCAAATATTCTTCCTGCTGTTAGCAAACTGAGAGGGAAAGTCAGCAAGTCAAATAAGAGTTGTTTCTAAATATGAGGCTTTCTGATTTTTTGTTGTGGTTTAACCTGGCAGGCAGCCAAACACCACACAGCCACTTGCTCGCTGCCCCCCTGCCCCCAGTGGGATGGGGGAGAGAATCAGAAAAAAAGAAAACAAACATTTGTGGATTGAGATAAAGGCAGTTTAGTAGAACAGAAAAGGAAGGGAAAATAATAATAATAATAATGATAGAATATATAAAATGAGTGATGCACAATGCAATTGCTCACCACCCAACAACTGATGTGCAAAAAAAAAAAAAAAACCGATTGCTACTTCCTGGACCACATCCCCTATTTATATGCTAGCATGACGTCATATGGTATGGAATACCCTGTTGGCCAGCTTGGGTCAGCTGTCCTGGCTGTGCTCCCTCCTAGCTTCTTGTGCTCCCTGGTAGAGCATGGGAAGCTGAAAAGTCCTTGACTAGTGCAAACATTACTTAGCAACAACTAAAACATCAGTGTGTTATCAACATTATTCTCATACTAAATCCAAAACACAGCACTGTACCAACTACTAGGAAGAAAATTATCTCTATCCCAGCTGAAACCAGGACATTTTTCCATACAGTCTTACCAGTTCTCTAAAGTCAGGTCTAAATGAACATGAGCAGAAGAAACCAAAGTGTGTGTCAGTCTTGATGTGTCTTCTAGCATTTACATTGCTGAGACTTTTTTTTTCCTCCCTGAATTAATGACAGTTTCCTTTCTGTCACACTAATATTACTTGAAGACAGCTTTTCAAATTTGATATGAAACTTGTAGTGGAAATACTGGGTTTCTTCAAGGGCACTTGCTTTATAATACATATTGTTCTGATTATCAAGCCTGCAGGATTCAGTCTGCTTTCAGACTTCAGTTTTACATTCCTGACACAGGAAATTCATTTGCCAGGTTATTGGGTGTTGGGAGGAAACCTGAATGTTTATCAAACCACTTTGAGCTATTCTTCCCTGTACATGAGAAGGTTGCTCTATTACGAACCCTCTGTGCAGCTGCAGTGTTACTCGCTTACAAATTAGCTTAATCCGTTGGCATTAATGCTATAGCAGAGAAGTATTGAAGAAAGATAACAAAATGAAGGAAGTCCTACCCAAGAAATCACTAGCTTGTTTGAAGTCACTGGAGAAAAATCTATGAGGATACAGGAGGACCAGAAGGGTCTAATATTGGAATTAGTTACAGAAACATGATTGATTGTTGTCAAATCGCTATAGAAAACTCCTCCTTTCACTTCTTCTTCTATGTACAGAAACACACCTGGAAAGCACAATACAGTCCACTTAGCAGGAGGATAAACAAGACATCTACTCCGGGTATCTCTCAGCTTAGCAGACAGTCATCTCCCCATGGTCAAACCCCTCGTGGCAGCGAAACTTCCACTGTACTTTGCTCTGAAGACAATGTCAAGATTAATGTAGCTTCATCTGATGTTACGAGTGAGTCGGCACAAACTAAAGAACAACAACCTCTCTTCCCTTGTAAGTTACTTTTCTTGACTGCCAATATCAAATGGATTTGCTTTCAGTGTTACTAGGGAGAACCTACGTCAAAGACACTGCTAGATGTACCAGTGTATTTCTCTTCAGACATATGGAACTTCTACAAGTCTCTCTGTGCCCTCCCCGTTAGCAAATTGGTTTAAAGACAACATAATCCCATGTGAATATTAAGCAATAGCTTTAATTAATATTCAGTTACAGCAGTTGTATAATCGGACTGTCATCCACATCTATAAGGTCCAACAGTGAAACTGTTCTCTGCCATAACGAACTGATCCACTGCATATGTGTCTGTCTAACTTAGGGGGTTCTGTTTAACTTAAGGGTTTCTTACTCTCTATTCCTCCTACTCATCCATCAGTGATTACCTGCGCTTGATAGACCTGACAGAATAGTTTACCTGTTAGCTCTGCAATGTGTTTCAGTACAAAGCTAGGTAATCTAAAGTCTTTTCCCTTCCTTCTAAGTAAAGCTGGACCAGAAAAGCACGTTAGCAATTAGTACTGCTAATTACCTTTTAATTGATATTTATATTATCATTATTAGGCTGACATCATGCTCTGCTAGACTCTAAATTACCACTCAGGAAGGAGCTCTTGGAGTCATTTGGGATAGTTCTGTGAATGTTCAGTAGCTATCAAAAAGGCAAGGAGAACCCTAAGAATGAAGTGGCAATCAAAGCAGAAAACACGTTATGCAAAAACACAAATGTTTTATATGTGCTTCTTCAGTTCTGGTCCTTCCAATTCAGACAGGCTGGTATCAGAAGTAGTAAAGTTTGATGGAAAAAAAGTGGTGAGGTAAGCTAGAGATACAGAATAGCTTCCAGATGAGAACCAATGAAATAGATTAGGGCTCTTCAGTGCAGAAAAGAAATGGCTGAATACAAGGTTGTGACAGATCTCCGTAACATCATGAAGCACATGGAAAAAAGCGATTAGAGTGGTTTTTCACAAGTTCCCTTGACACCAAATTTATGGCTCATCAAATTAAATTACCTGGCAGAAAATTTAAAGCAATGGGAAGTGTTTTCATGCAATGCATGATTAAACTTAAGAATTCATTGCTACAATATACTGCTGGAAGTATATTCAAGTCCAAAAGCAATTTAAATTAATAGAAGAAAAAACAATTAATCGCTCTTAAATGTAAAGGAATGGACGCGTTCTCTGGGTCTGAAAGACCTTTAGGTTCAGACTGCCAGAAGCTGGGTTGATATATCGGGAAGCTTGTGCTAATATCATATACTACCTAGGCAGCTGCTGCTGTCCATGGCACTGAGCGCAGAGGAATGGGCATCTATGACATGAATGAGAGCAGTGGTGAATTCAAAGCTGTAATTTCAAGCAATTTGTTTACAAATGTAGGTGAACAATTGGTTTGTGTGTGAGATGAGATTTGAAAATAATCTTGAGAGCTGTAACAGCTGGGAGCCTCCGTTTGCTGTGGGACATAAAGAAATATCTTGCAGTATGTGTAATGTATGGGAAGGATCTTCAGTGTACCCTTTGGAACAACATCTATCACATGATTGCCTGTGATTTCAGGGGGCTGGCCTGAGTTACCAGTCTGGTCCTCTCAAGGATTATGTTCCTAGCTCTAAAAAATATGGGAAGTTAGTTTCTGCAGGGCAGCTCTGTAGCAAAGGTTCCATTCTGTAATGAATTCTGAAGCTGCTAGAATCATGTTTAATCTAGGATTCTGATTATAGGATGCTTCATGGACAAATCACAAGATTACAAGTACAGCTGCCCTGTAGCCTTATACCCCAAATTCACAAACCTTCATGTAACTCATACAGACATAATTTTGAGAGCACCCGCAACCCTAACCCATATATATATTTCAAAAGTGGGAAAGAGATTCTGTAGTAGGCAGCTAATCAGTAGATACAGCTGTGTGTGACTTACAGAAAGATTTCTTTTAAGGAAAGAATTCATAACTCAATATAAAGCCTTTTGTCCAACTGTAATTTAGATGCTGTTGTTTGGGGACTGCTGCTGTAGAATGTCTGCTTATACAAATTTGATTTTTCAGTGCTGTTGGCTGAGTGAGGACCTGTACTAGTCCAAAAGTTTAAATGTTACATCATTTACATTGTTGACAAAGGTAAATGTGGAAACTGTGGTCCTTGCAGCTGTGATATAACTACCACTGCTGAGGTAGTCTCATTTATCATTCAGTCCCCACTTAATCAGTCAAAGGTTTTACGAAGCAGATTAGTGTTCTAAGCTTGCTTCCTTCACCACATTTTAAAAAACCTCTTTTTGTGCAGACAGAGACTATATGTTCTAAATGTAAGCCTAATTTTTTATGGTTACTGTGTAATGAAGAATGTGTGTATGCAGATCAGTTCAAATGACATACATTTTCTTCACACTGAGAAGTAAAATGTGAGACCTGTATCTGAGAGATTAAACACTAACTGGATTTTATCCCCAAAGCTTTCCGACCAGCAGTTTAGCTTTGAATTCCCAGTCAAAAATATGCTTTTAAAAGAGGAGGTATAAGTATTTGTGCAAAGGATCTTCATTATAAAACTTATACCTGAATTTGGGGCTTTTCTTTGGGATTGATCAATGTCTTTTCAATTGATTTATTAATTTTAGATCCCTGCAAAACAGGTAAATACTAGTACCGCATTTCACAGATGATTAACTAAGGCATAGAAATCAAGGTCAGGTTAAATTGCTACATTCTTCTTTGCTGTTTTTCTCTTCTAATTAATGTCTGACTAGCTCACAGCTATGGAGGTTAATATTTCAAAAATATTATTAATATGGACAAGCTTGAGTATTTGTTTTCCCAGTTTCTCCAGATGGAGAATTGGAACAGGTTCTAATGCTACAAAACAGAGGGCAGAGAGGTATCATGCCCTCTGTTTCTGTTGATCAGCCAAAAAGAGGAGATATATCTTTTTGGTATTAGCCCTGGTTTGCATCCTGTCATCTCCCTCCAAAATCTGCCAACAGGACTGCTTTCAGGACTGGCTTTAGACAACTCAACTGATCTTGGAGAAAACATCAAATGCAGCCACTGCTTAGTATAGCCCTCTTCCCCCAAAGCAACATTATCTGCAGAGTAGATGGGTTTCAGATATCCAGCTACTCAATCTGCCCAAATGGTAACCATAAATAGAAAGGACTGGGTTCTTCTAAGAAGAGTTCTGACACTGCATGCCAAGAACAGATGAGATTTGTATGCAGCCTTAGCTCAGTTTGAGCAGAGGTTCCCTGCCTGTATCGGTGTCAGGTTCCAGACCCTGTGGGGGTCAGCCTTTGTATTCAACGTGCTCCTCAGCTCCAGAAGGTTCAGTGGCATAGCAAGCATCTTACAGGCTTACACTTTGAGACTAGTAAGGGTTACGGTGGAGCCATCATTAGAACCAGTCAGTGCTAGAACTTAGGAGTTTCTGACTGGGACCTTGGCGCTCTTGAAACTCACCTGGCCACAGCTAATAGAGGATCTTCGTTATAAGCATGGTTCTTAAAATTTTAGCCCATTAGCTGGTGCCCAGCAACTTGTTCCATCCATGTCTTATATTTATAAATTCACAGTGTAATATTCTGTACCTCTAACAAGTAGAAATAGTTCGTGCTGCTATTTAACACAGTCAACATTCAGCAGTCACTTTCTATTATACTATATGTGGTGCTTCACAAAAATGTAGGAAAAGAACCTTTTGAATTTGGGGATTACAATTTCAAGGTGTTGAGTGCTCAGTAAAATGTCACTTATTACCATGTAGGACATATTGAGCACCTCAGAGGATGACTTAGAATTTGACAGCTAGCACTGGGATTTTTAATAACAAGTGTGACAGTTGGTTTACTGCATGAGTGATTGGAGGGAAGAACACAGAGAAGTTGGCCGTCTCAGTGTCTCTCCAGGGGTTTGGCATCAAAGCAGGAATGAAACAGCAGTGGGAAGGAAAACTAAGATGTCAATTTGAAGGAAAACGGTGAGTTAAATTGGCTTTCCAGGTATTCAAGGGAGATGAGAATATAAGCATTCACATTACAGTGGAAGGCAGAAAGAGAGTAAAGAGTGTTATTAGTGAGAGAGATCTGCTCAAAGGTGGATAATATGGAAACTATAGCCAATGAAGGACTACTTGAGGACATGTCTTAAGTTTTAGTAGATGCTGATAAGGAGACACAGAGAGGCATCACAGAGATACCTGTTGATGTTAAATGTATTAAATTCCATATGATATTTAAAAGAAGAATGGCAAAGTGATACAGTAGACTTAGAAATTCAGAAGACTTGACAGTTATGCCAGTAGAATGCTAACAGCACAGTACAGGAACCGAAAATAGACTTTCTGCATAGAGAAATCTATGTTCAAATCTACCTGGTTTTCTAATATGCTATTTTTATAAGCATCTAATGTAAAAAATATTTAGTATCTTCTACTTAATGGTGTTTTTTTCACAGCTGAAAGAACAAAGCTTATGTTTTCAAAAGTGATTAATGAATTAGGTGCATTCGTATTTGGGTACCTACTTGAAACCTCTTTTAAAAGCTGCTTTTTTTGAAGAAACTTTAATTTTTAGAAATACTAAATAGCAGGTTTCTTCAGGATGTCTCATTCAGGCCAGCATATGTGGCATCCTCTCTGCAAGGGAGAGAGGAATGCACTGTTGATTTGGCATGTTTTTACAGAATTTTTTTATCAGCCCTACAGAAAGTCATCCAGATTACACATGAAGAGGTGTCAAAAGATGTCCATAAACAAGAAGATATGGTTAAGACGACTGGTCTGCAGCGGTATGTTACTTGATGGGTTTCTGAATGACTAGGAGAAGCATCTCATCAGGACAGAGCTTATGCTTTTTTTTTTTCTTTCTTTCTTTTTTTCCCCCCAAACAACTGAATTCAGCATTCAGTGAATTCAGGTGACATTTACATTTTTTGGCATGGGTGGCAGAATAGCCCATTTTACTGCTGTGCAAGCAGTATGTATTTTCTGGAAAATACCGCATGATTCTTGCCTCTGGAAACAGAGGAGACCTTATGCTCCAGCAGCTTTGTAGAAAAAGCAATGTTCTATCTTATTCCTATAGAATTGTTTCTGTTTCTACCATTGCATTTTCAGTAGTCTCTCTATAACACTTCCAGCTAAGCTTGTATTAGATGTGTTCCCTCATTACTCAGTTCTGTGGTGGTTTCCACAGCTATAAGATCAACATGACAAACCGTTCTTACAATTAGACTTTGCTGAAGCATTTTCTCCCTTGAGTTGAGATCAAGAGAAATAAATTTTGTACCTGGATAGCTCCAGCAAGTCTGTAATATTAAGAATGTTTTATAAGCACCTGTAGGATTCTTCACATTCTGGGGAAGGCATAGTGTATGCTATTTTAAACCTTGCTGTGTCTTACAGTTTGTTGCCAGTGGCTCAGAAGTATTACAGAGTAAACATGCCATTCATTAAGGACCAAGAGAGTATAATATCAAGGAAGCAGAGGCCCAGAAGGCAGGGGTAAGGGTACAAATCTGGTTTTGAAGCACATTATATTCTGTATAAACTCAGCTTTATGTGTGGAAAGCATTTGGCATGCAAATGTCAGAGAGCATTTTATTACATGAGACCAGAGCAGGCCAGGGAAACCTTGCAGCACGCTTAGTACATTTCAATGCAATGCGAAGGCACTTTCCTGGAAGGATGTGACTGGAATGAAAGATGGTACAAATCCAAATTTAATATCACTTACAATTTTTTTATTCATAAAATTCTTTAATAAATTTGATGAATTAAAAAAAACCTGTAAATTATATTAAATTTTGATTTTTACTGAGAATAAGGAGACCTCAAAATTTATGTGGGCTCACATCGCTGTATGTTCTGAGCAACACAGGTGCTTACCACAAAATGGTTACCACAAGATGCTAATTCGAGTTTTGTGTGTTGTTTTAGTTGCAGCTGCCATATCAGCTCTTTCATTAAAAGCAAATCTAACTTGCGTGCTGATATGAGACGAAAGTTCACAGCAGTACGTGAAGAAGCAGCTTGTTGCTTACGTGAAACTCTAGAGCACCTTGAGAGGTAAGAAGAGATTGTTTTCTGTATACTCTTAAAACACTACACACCTTGCTTCTGACCAGATCTAGGACTTGTCTTCAGGCCTTTTAAAGATGGATTGACATTAAAATAAGAATATAGGGATGATGATAGAAAGTTTTATGACTGTGTACAAAAAATATGTTACAGGTTAAATATTTACAGCATTGTTTTGGGATATTTCTGAATGACTTTTCTGGAAATAGTTTTGCTAAAAATATTGGATGTATTTACTTTGGACATCGTAGTCCTTTTCACCCAAAGACAGAACAATAAATTCAGTCACATACAACCTTGTGTTTTCAGTTCAGAGATCACTGTATTGTTCTTCAACATTACTTTGACTCTTCTTATAGTAACAGTTGCAATGTCCTCTCTCAAGGCCTTTTCCCAGATCAGTGACATTTCTACCTCGTTGACGAGCCAAAGCCTGTCATCTTTTCCTTTCACCCAGAAACATTCATCTGTGGTGTTTGTGCAAATTCTTTTGTCTCAGTAAGCATCAGACCTTCTCTACATTGCTGTTCTGAAGGGTGTTATAGGCACAGTTTTCTTCCGCCCTCTCACTTCCTTCTTTCCATTCTTCTGTTCCATTTTGTACTTAGATTTTTTTTTTGTCCCCAGAGCTTTCCTTATCTGGAGCTGGGTCCTTGTTTTCTTCCCTGAGCAGCTGCTGTGACTGCATAAGGAACTAATGATTCCAGCATCCTGCAGTATGGAAGGACAAGTGTGATGGAAACTTACTACTTGCGGCTATTTTACCAGTCTCCATACAGCCACACAAGCGTATTCTGTTTGATCAGCATTTGGAGAATGCAACTTCAGTTTGACAGGATATAGTATAAGTAATTTATTGGAAAGAAAAGCAGGTGTTTGTGTTTATAATAACACAGTAGTACTTTTTGTAGGAGTGCCTACGTGAGCCTAATCTCTGGGACGAATTTCTGGCTCAGGTCACTCTATTCCACCTCTCTTTGTTGTATTTTAAATAATATTTTACCCTAAATCACTATGCAGTATTCTGTTTGGTTTTAAGCAGTGGATACTTGATAGAAGTTGGAGGTTGAATTTCAGTTTAAGTGTTTTGATTCTGAAGTTTGTTTCTTACCTACAGCCCAGAGTTGATATAAAACGTAAACACTTCTTGTTTGTAGAAATATGAATGTATACAGAATTGTTATTAGTGTCCACAGACTGAACATAAAATGTGTTCTTCACATTCATTGTTTTCTGCCTTCCTTAGTATCTTCCCAGTTAACTATACAGGAGTATGGTAATGTTTAAAACGCAGCTTTAACTTTTAAGGGTTTTTTTTGTAGGAGGCAGGAAGAGCGATGTTGTCAAAAATACCAGGCTTTGAAACAATTGAAGTATTTTAGAAGAGACATGGAAAGAATAAGACAGCTGGGCATGAGAGCTGAAAGAGAACATGATGAAGATCGACTAAACTGGTAAGGAGGCACAAAACCCCTCAGTTCAAATGAGATGGTCAGGGTCCCAGAGTTCTGTCTCTAGTACAAAAAGCTTTTCTTTTCTTTTTTTCTCCCCAAAGCAAAGTACGAATAAAAACCATTGAATCAGTTGCTGGAAACGCAGGCTTTTCACACTGGTAGCAAAAAAAAATACAGATATGATCTCTAGGAGCAGATCTCAGCCTGCTCAGCAAATAGGTTAATTGGAAACGGTAAGAAAGCGGATAAGTAAGAGTTCCTTTCCAGTGATACTGGGCAAAAAGCACTCAGTCCTTGCATTCGCACACCCTCCCCAGTATGCAGCTTTATAGGAGACTTCTTCCACCAGGAAGTATGTAAAACACGCTGTACCCTGAAGATAAGACATATTGTATGAATGTACATGGGTTAGATTTACAACTTCTTACTGAACTGAATGTTCACAGTACTAAAACGGATGGCAAAGGAGACTTTGACTCTAGCTGTCCATCCATGTTAAAAAGAAAAATATTTCCCTGCCAATGTTTATGAACTGCACATGGATAATACTGCAACACTTACAAGGGCAAGTAATCACCTAAATGCTTCCCAGCACAGCAATTCTGCAGATTACTAGTGTTTTATGTTTGAAAGGATATTAGCTGTATCCAGTGATCAGCTTCCAAATACACACCAGAAATAGCCTACCAGAATACCTCAGCAAGCTCACAGTGTGTTCCCTACTGCCCTGTCCATGAGAACTCGTTGGACATGGGATTACATGTCCTTCATAATTTGAGATAACAAAAAGTCCATTTCTAATCTCAGGTTCAAAATGCAGGTGGCCCAGGAACACATCAGCCATGCGTTAATAAATAAACCTGGTCTTGGCCTATCTAGCAGAACTCTGGTTTTAATTGTCAAACATATATGCTCCAGCTGTCCCCCAGATTTAAGATCTGGCATGTAAATAAGCTTTGAAACTGGAGTGGATGTGGTTTTGCTTTTATACTTACAGTTCCAGTAGAAGAAGCCTTAATTTGGACAAAGCTCCATGAGAATAAAGGAGACTATACCAATATGGCTTTTTACTTTTTGCCCTATGCAAGAACAGTACTACAAGTCTGCTGTTCCTCCATATGAAAATCGTGCTTCCATAGTGAGGAGGCTGTCTTGCTTTGACTATGCCAGCAGAGTTAGACGAGCAGAGCTTTCTATACCAGGCCTGTTCTGCAAAGTGCTATCCATGAGGGGTATGAAGAGTGAAATCTCTGACAAGGCTGGTCAACCCCCTTGTGGAGACGCAAAGTCATGACAGAGAAATTGCTTTCACCATACCACTTGTTTTGTTTACAATAGGGCTGTTTTTTCGTATACTCTTGCAAACACTGCCTTGCCAAGAAAGCTGAATCACAGTAGGAACGCTTTACTAGTATATGCTGTCAGTCTAGTTGTCTCACCTCTCTCATGAAGTGAGGAAAAAAAAACAAAAAATAATATAAAATATGAACAGTGCAATATAAGAGTACACTGAACGTGGCTTCCTTTCTCAAATAAAATATCTTAATGTATGGATCGGTGACACGATTACGGTAACCTGGGTAATCTTGCTAGTGATAATAAGGAGTTGGCTATACAGCCATACCCATGCTAGCAGCATACTACTGAGTGTAGAACTGGCCCCACTGAAGACGAGAACCTACATATTTCCTCTTTCTCTAGTTCAAGGGGGAAATTCCTCACCCCTCTCCTGCTGTCCCAGAAACACGTATCCTGAACTGGAGAGAGGCAGCACTTCCTGCTGATGTGTTGTCAAATCCTCAGCCCTTTGCAATGAAAGCCACAGCACACCCCAGTCATGCAGTCTAGAAAGGTTTGGAACATCAGTCTCCAGGACTGTCAAAGCAGCACTGCAGAATTTACACAGAACATTAAAAAAAAAAAAGGCAGTCTTTTCACAAGAGTTTTATTTTTATTGTAATGTGTAATTCTCCTTCTGAATCTCTATATTCAGAGTGAAATGGTAAAGACTACGTGTTACAGTGCGCTTACATCAGTGAGATTTATGTCAGCACATAGAGAGAAGAGAATGATGATAGCACAGGGAAAAGGGATAGTAAAGAGAAGCAGAAAGTGTGTCAGATCAGGCACTGATTGCACTGGAAAATCCGAGGAGGCTAAACAAAATAAATAGAGAAAAGATGAAGAGGACAAATCTGTAGTAAAATGGAAACATTTGTTAGGATTTTATTATTTGCTTTCATACCCAAGTTTGTCATCCAAAATTTAAATGAACAATGAAGAAGCATCTATTTCAATGACCTGCAAAGGGAATTGGTGCACAAGTCCAATAAAGTAAAGCTCTTTCGCATTATTCACTTGGAATTACACTGAGTATTGCATTCCCCGAAAAGCCATTTTTTTCTGTGGAAGCTATGGAGGTGGTGAAGTGGCAGAAATGCCAGGCAAATCCAGAGTTATTAATCAGATATGCATTTGTTCCCAGGGCTTCTCTTTTATTGCTGTTCTTCTTCCTGCTAAAGGTTTCCTGTATTGCTTGCCAGACTCCCAGAGTCTGTGAAGAGTGACCATTATGTACAGAAAATCTTAAAGAAACTGGAAAAATATGGGAAGACTCCTGACTTGAAAATTCATCCAGGCACCTTTCTTAAGGCTCTGGCTGATCTACAGATGTGGGAGCTGTGTTCTCCAGAAGTTGCTGCAGCTGTGGAGGTGAGACGAGTCCAGTTCTTGATTCTCTGTGTGATGAGGGTGGAGAGAGCAGGCACCTATGGGTGAAATTCACGCAGTGGAAAGTTACCAGATGAAATCATTTAGGATCTCACTAAATGAAGATGCTACTATTCACCTTTTACAAGACACTTTGAACTCCTCAGAAGAAAGACGTAATGACAAGCATTGGATTATTAATCAGTATCATTTTATTATTATGTCATTGTTGATTTATTTACCGCCACAGTGAAAGTGACATCTGTCACAAATTGTTCTGAGGCTTGAAGAGAAACATTAACTTGTGCCCTGAAAAGGCCTGTCATAGTTACATCCATGAGCTATTCATGTAATGTATTACGTCACTGATCCAGGAACTCTGCAGATATATTTGTTTTGCTTCAGCAACATTAAAAAAAAAAAAAAATCTGCTTCTCAAGATCTTAAGTTGGGCTCAACTCTTGTAGTTCTAGAAGCAATTGGCAGAAGAGGAAGGACACAAGAAAGGGAAGAGAATACATTTAGAATGTATACCGCTATGTAGTCTAACCAGGTAACTAACTTACAAAAAACGGCAATGATGCCACCTTGTGTTTTTTGTTCTCATCACAGTTATTTCCCCTAATCTACAAGACCAACAGAAATCTCTGAGAGGCAGCAGGTTACTGTGCATCTTACATATATCGAGTGTTATCATGCCTTACAAAGGCAATGGTTTAGCACCCAACATGTCAAGATCAGACTACCTGTATTTTCTTGATGTCTCATAAAAATAGCCATTTTGTCTTGTGCCCTAGTTTGCATAGTCACTAACCAGAGAGGCAGCCTTACCTTAATGTTCAATATATAAGTCTCTGTTGCTTGCTGGTTTTAGATCTACTTCTTTGCTGTTTCCATTCTGTTCCCTTTGCATTTTGATCCCTCATATTAGTGCGATGGTAATAGAGAAAAACATGTAAGCATGGCTGAATCTCTTATCTAGTTATTTATACATCTTTCAAAAATAGCCGCAGAGGAAGGAGGACCTTGGTGCTCCTTCTGACTGGAATAGATAAAGGAAACAGTCGCATTTTAGGAGCAAGCAGAGCATCACTGAATACGACCTGGCTGATACTGACAGATATTCCAGATGAAGTTCTTATTTAACTTCAGGTTGCTTTAACGCATGTACTGCAACGGCAGGTAGAAGACAGCTGCAAGTTTAAAACACAAAGACTTGACTTGGAAGGATTTGGGATATAAATTGCAATGAAGACCGTAGAGTTTTCCTTTTAATTCATTTTAGAGCATATCCAGCTGTTCTGAAAGTTGCATTAAAAATGTTTTGGTGATATAAAGCACTATACTAACTTTGCAGAAGCCATTACATTATTTCTGTTGTCACAAGGTCAAATTTTCTCACGTTATCTCTCTTGCACATAAACCAAAAGCTCAGGAAAGAACCCTTTTCTGTTTCAGTTTGTACGTGAAAGTATCGTGCAGATGCCAGAAGAGGATTTCAGCGAGTGGTTTCAGACAAGAGTAGCCCCCCTCAGTGCACAGTCCTCCAGCTTTTAATCAAATGGCCAGATGAGATGGTTTTCCAGCTACAACTGTCTTCAAGCAGAAAACTACTGCCTGTTGAAATCTGCCTCAAGCAAGACTGGGGAAGGGGAGTTAAGTTCAGGAAGTCCCACAGACCACTCTTGCGCAACTGAAATTTGTCCCTCTACAGTGCTTTGCTGGCTGTAGGCGGGCATAGAAAATAAAAGCTAAATACTGTTGCTCCTTCCTGTATGATGTCTTGGACTCGCCATCAAATTTCAATTTCATCTAACCATGTAGGAGGAAGACTGAGTTTCTAATCACAGGTCAGGTGACTTCTTGAGACATTTCTCTAACAATACCTGCAGTATAACAAGCATTTACTCACTACAGATATACTGATTTCCGTATCTAAATAGCATTGTCTCTGTTTGCTCTTCATTTTAGCTCTCCTTTACAAAAAATATTCCAAGCACGGGGCAGTTGTAAGCTTTAAGACAATTCTTTTTTTGCATTAATCCTTTTTTGTAATTCGGATGTTTTATTTTTGCATTGATTTTATTCTGTAGTTATTCTGTGATTATAGATTAATTCTAGCCTTATTAAAATCAGTATTGAAAACCCAAGCATCGTTAGATGCATTTCCCAGGTTTTCACCTGAAGATATGTTTTCCCCCAATGACCTTAGCATATGTTTGCCATTACTCTGCTGGGTAAGGCAGTAGAGTGACACCCCTGAACTCACAGACAGTGATAAATACATGACCTTTGTGAACCTGTCTGGGCTTAACTGTGTATTTCATGGTGGGTCACAATTGCTGGGTGATGGAATCAGTGACCCAGTGACCTTCTAATCTGATGATCTTAATGAGCTGCTTACCTGCCTGTCGAAGCTTCCAGAGGACCCACTGGGGAGAAATGCTGTTGATCCTTCAGCTGCAATAAGGGGAAACAATGCCAGCTTAGGGTCCAGGTGAGTACAGTGACCACTGATGTGTAATATGTTATTGATTAATGGCCTTATTTTGTCCCTTTCCTCATTATCAAGAGATAAATGTTTTTCAAGGAAAAGAGCCAGCAACACAGATTTCTTTGATTTACAGCCATCAGAAAAAAGTAAGCTCTTAAAGTTCTGTTGTGCTCTCACTTTTCTCATTCTATATGTGGTGGTAATAAGCTAGCATTCGTACAGGTAGTGAAGCCACATTTTCCCCTGTCCATGCTTTTCTTTCCATCTCAAAATGCAGTGGCAAACTTTCCTCCAAAACTTTGTAGAACTGATCTAGTGCCCAGTGAAATCGGTGGCAGTGCTTCTGCTGGATGAGCAGGATGAGGTCTCATTCTGACCTGTGAGACCTCAACTCCACTGTTCACTGTATTCTTCCTTTTTTTTTTTAAACTTTCTTGCAGCCCTCCATATGTTTTGAGAAACCCTAGTTCTGCTGTTCTTGTGGATCATTTCCTCATGATCTGAGTCAAGTTTCATTGTCAGTGCCTTTGTGTTACCCTGTAGTAACAGCTGATATTACATGCAAACGAAAACAAATCTTAATTTAGCAGCTTGGGAGCTCCTGGTTGAACTGTGGTTGAAACCTTCATGTTGGTCCTTCCTCACTATATGGAACTGCAGATACAAGGTTGTGAGTTTTCCTTACATATAAGAAATAGAAACAAAGGGGCTTGTCCTCAGCTGGAGTACATGAGCCTTGCTGCCAAAATCAAAACTTTATACCAGCCAAGCGTGTGACCTAATGTGTCTGCCTACATGTAAGATGAGATGATTGTGCCGAATGTAATTAGCTAATGTCTGAGCAGCTTTTTGAGCTCCCAAAGAAGGATGCCAATGGTGAATGTTAGGAGTCTCTAATGTTTTTGTGGGATTATGAAATATCTTATGTATGTATTCATTTGACAATGGCTCTGCTCTCTCCTATTGCCACCAGGTAACAAAAGGGACAACTCCTCTAAACAGAAAATAGACTGTCTTTTCTACTCTTCCAGTACTAGCCTAATGAAAAATTTTCTGCTTCTTTTACTCTGAGGTGGAGAAGAGCTCCTCTGGAGCAAATTAGCAGCTTCCCTTTTCCTGCTTCCTGACAAACTTACAGTTTCCTCAGGCAAGATCCTCAACCCTACTCAAGTATTTGTCTGCCAACAGAAAGGACTGAAACAGTACGAAGAGGTTAGAAGTCCATACCCAGATAAAAAAAGACTTGGGCTCTTTAAACTTTTGGGTTTTTTTTCCTGCAGATGTCTTGGATTCTCCCAAATACTTCCATGAACATCTCACAATCTTCAACTCACTGCTTCAGTAGACCCTTGCAAGGTAGGTTCAGAGTAACTCCTTTAACACACTGGAGATGGATGCACCAAGAGTCTAAGCAATTTGCTAAAGGTCAACAGAGCGTATGGTAGAGCTGCTGGATTAGTGTTCTGTCTGCTCATCCTTCCTCCCATTCTGTTCTGGTCCTTTACAATTTCAGCTAATGGGCCAGTCATTCACAAATTCCATTAGCCAAAACAACTGCAAGCTTGGGTTGGTCACTTACTTCATGCACTGGAAAGATGTTTGGGGGATTCAGACATTGAACTCACAGACAGAGAATCTTGATCCTGTGTCCCGCTGCCTGATGTGTTCCCAGTGTCATCCAAACCCAACCCTCCTCAGATTACACCTCTCTGAAACTGAAGTAAGAACATTTTCCTGGGTCTCATGAGTAGCAGGGCAGAAAGTTATCGTTGCATGAGAATTGCTTGGACATTAGGCTGATAAGTGTTACAGGAAAGCTCATCAATTAAAATAAGTAATGCTTCTTTCACCATTCACCCTTCCCTTCCACTTCACAATGGTTCTGAAATTGTCATCTCTACTCTCTTCTCATAGGAAAGATTTCATCATGGTAGAAAAGAAGCCAACCATCCTGTTATATCAACAACAATATTCCCACTGTGTTTTATATTGGAGATAAAAAGCAGCAGGGATTATAAAATAAACATCTCTGTCCTTCTTGGAGATAGGCTGTTTTATTGTAAATGTCACAATCATTGTAGGGGTATTCAGAAACCAGGATATGTCTTTCTAATTGGAATTTCATCTTTATGTATCACCACTCTATTCTGCTAACTTGTAAATTAATGGCACCATGCCAGCATGTTAGAGATGCAACTATGTTTGGCCTCACACATTAATAACAATGATTCTTTTTGCTAAGTTTTAATAAATATCACTGTTGTAGCATTGCAGAAGATAAAAGCTCAGGCTAACAAACCCCAGGATATTTGGGACCAGCTCCAGCTCCTATTAAGGTCAATGGAAAGGTTCTTACTGACACTGTTGAGTATTGATTATTGTAAAATTAGAGTAGGTTGTTATGACAAGTGCAAAGGCTGATTTTGTAACCAGCAGCTCAATCTTTTATTCAAGGTACTAACTGAGTGTTTGTAGCCATACTTTTTGCTATGCAGCAAGCGTACACAAAGCAAAATAAAAATATCCTTCCCAGTAGGAAAGCTGACCAACCACCAAAAAAAGTGATCAAAGAGAAAACAAGATGTGACAGAAGGAATGCAGCTGGGAAGGATTCTCGGATACCCCAACCTTAATTTCCTATCTCTGGTGAGATTTCTTCTCATGTGCCTAAAAGCAGCTTCCAAAGAAAGATGAGTGCTGGACTTGTACCAAGGGCATGAGGTCATTGATCTGGACAAATCCTTTAGTTGTTCAGTGGCAGAGAGGTTTCTGTACAGACACATTCTTCTTGCTGAAGTCCCTATCCTACTCCTCTATCTACAGACTTCCAAAGACTTGATTTCCTCTTTCTGGGAAACTGGGTTCAGAGGCCCCTTCAAGAGGCATTTTGCTGGGAAGCACGTCTGAGTAATGATTTAATGATTTAGTACTATTAAGGGCTGGTTTATGGAAAATAATATGAGAGCTGTTTTGAATCATCAGAGTAGAAATAACGACACCAAATAAGTATGTAGATAGGACTGTTCTTCATCCACTGGAGTGCAATAAGCAGAAGTAAAGCTTAGTCTTTCCCGCTTTGGCTGGAACTGAATCACACCTTTGAAAGTAATAGCAAGCTCTATCTCAGGGAAGATTACCTTAGCCAGCCTACCAGGCTCATCATCTAGAGAAGCTGGAAGAACAGTTTTTGGAAGCAGACATCTTCCCCTCTCCATTTCTGTTATAACCCACACAAGGGTTGGCATGGCTTGTTCCATCCCACACCTCAGTTCTGGGTAGGAAATGCAATTTCCTCCTATTTTTAAATTTGCAGCCCTGTATTTGGGTGTTTGATTTTCTTTAGCAAAACCTTGGCTTCCTTGATTGTGAGAGACTGAACTGTGGAACATTTGTCTCAAAGATTGCTCTGAATATGGTAAGAGCGGCTTGCAAGGCCACGGAGACCTCCGGTTTGCAGAGGCTGCGCTGTGTGCAAGACTCGGTTGAGCACAGGAATGTAGCAATGTGCCATTGCCATGGAAACTACAGCCCTTGAACAGGAATAAAAGGGACTGCCAAGACTAGCCCGGTGCGCGTCGCCCACCAGGGACCCTGCCGCGACGGCCCGCCGCCGAAACACCGAAAGACTTGGACCCCCGCGACGCCGCAGTGGTGACTATTCTTGCAACTCTATCCCAAATGCTTGCTTGATTTCTATCTTTGTTCTGATCTATCCTATTGCTACTAATTTTTACTTTTGATAACAAAAAGTTGTTTAGGATATATGGCATTTGACCTCGTTTGTGTCTTAACCTCGCTCGTGGGATCATGTCAAAACCTCTCCCGACGTTGGATCGGGACATTGATTTAACTGACTACTGGCTGAAAGAAATCAATGTGTAACCTCCTCCTGAAAAGATCATAACAGCTGATCACAAGAAGCTGGGAGGACATACCGGAGTCTGAAACACCCTGAAATTGCCCTGTTTCTTGTACTCTTCTTAATCATCTGTCATTGACCAATGTCAAAGATGGGATGTAGATGCATTTTGGTCTACCTGATGCTTGTGTTTTATGACAAAATTGGAGAGGGAGGGAAAAGTTGAGACTGTTGGGTAAGAGTCTGACATACCAGTGTCACCGTTGCATGTTTGAAGTTGTATTTGTCTATTCATCAAGGTAACAGGAAGCAGAAAGGATATTCATTCAGGATCCCTTTCAACAGTGAGAAGAGAGGAATGCTCTTTTCTGCTATGCCAGAAGGGCAGGGAAACGGCAGCATTCATCCCATTGAACCAGCCACTGAGTACCATGTCTTGAGGATGCCACCACAGCTGACTGTGACTCTCTTCCTCTTTGCGGTAGGTGGCCATTTACGTACTAAAGTGTGATCTCAAGGAATAAAAGGCAGATCCTAGATTATTCTGCAGTCGAGAAGGGAAATAAAGGGCGTATTCCACTGGAAGGGAAAGAATTTGGCTCTTGCACAAAGAAGAGCAACCTCAAAGTTAACTCTTCCATCAGAATACGCCTTCCAAAGGAGCTGGAATGCTATAGCTCCACAAATCTCCTGCAGGCTTTAGACTGATTACTGCATCAGCCCCACACAATTACATTCTTTTCAATGGTGTCACTCCTGATTAACAATGTCAGTTTTCAAGATTCTGATTTTCCATTGTTGAACTAGGCTTTTGCAGTGCACTTCACAGGGGCAGGATTAGACTCTAAAGGAGGGAAAGGCTAAAAAAGAAAGGCTTTTTTCTTTGTTGACATGTCTTTCCTTTTTTTCCTGGCAAATAGTTGTTTGTTTTCTATGTGATTTATATAGCTTTTTATTAGGGTGGCTATATTTTAGTACATTACATTGTAAATTACAGCCAACTATACATGATGGATTTAATCATTGTGCTATAAATTGTAGTGGATTTTTAAAAGAACTCATCATGGTTGACAACTGGGGCATCTAATTTATTTCTAGTGGCAGATTACTATAACAGTTATCAAAACATTGTCTTGCACAGATAGTTTATTAGAACATTTCTCAGAATATTCTAAAAAATACTTGCCTTTAAGAGGCTGTTTCCTACCAATGGTTCTTCAAACCATGTTTACAAAGTAGGGCAGGTTGCAACTAAGGGAAATACATATGGTCTATAACAAAAACTTTGCACAAAAAGTGTGGAGGGAAGATTACAATGTCCAACTGTTCCCGTTTGTTGTAGGAAAAGAGGAAGAACTGTGACCCACATAATCTAAGTGGTTGAGATAAAAATGACAAAAAAGCAAGCTTTTGGTCGTGAAAAAAGATAGGCTGGATTACTGCAGGCTTGCAGTTCATCCTGCTGCATCCTTGTAAAAAGAATCCAGGACATAAGCAAGCACTGAATATTGTTCAACTTTTTTAAAAGCCCTCTCCAAATTCCACAAGAGAATTACCAGATTTTTTCATGCATGAAGTGTAAAAAGAAAATACTGGAATTATTAAACAAAACAATTATTTAGTATGGAAACTGTGTGGGGATGAGCAATGGGCAATCAGACTCTACAGTCATAGGTAAGGAACATTAGCTAGCTAGTCTGCCTCTACAGTTACAGCCCCCTCTGTAGCTAAAGGGGACGAGAAGCGCTTCACCCACACAGAAATCCAGAAGTACCTACACCCACACAAGTTAGTGCAGGTACTCTGGGCTCTGGTCATTTCTGGAGAGGCAGTTCTCTCGCTGATAGCTATAGAGGGGGCTAAGAGAAATCACCTGACTAGAGGTATATGGCTAAAGCTCAGTTTTCTGAGTAGCCCTTGAAGGAGCGTTTTTTCTGTGATAGTATTGTAGCTGGATTTTTGACAGCCATGGAGCATAGTATGGCAATACTGTCCCAAAATAGAGTATTTACATATTTATCAATCTGATGTGCTGGTGTCTACTCAATCAGTAACTTTATCTGTACTGCAACTTGACTTGACATCACAGGACAAAAGTGAACACTGCATTTATACATTTGAACAGGTTGGTTTGGAATTGTGATAAACATAATGTATAAACTAAGAAAAAGAATCATGTCCTGTTATGTCTACATCCAGGTCATTTCCCGGTGGGCTTCATATCCCAGAAACAGTGTCTCAGTTGCTTTTTTCCCATTAAATGATCTCCTGATGCAATAGTGAAATGAGTTCTGGGCCATGTTCTCCAGTGCGCTCTAGGCCACTGGAATTACATTGAAATAAAGCTGGACTGGCGTTGATCAGTCAGATCCAAATTTGATGACTGCTCTAATTACTGTATTTGGGAACCCTTAATGAAAGAAGAGTACATGTGTATATGTGTGAGAGAAGGGGAGATGGTTCCTATGGGGTGCTACACAATGGAAAAGTGCTAAGTATATTAATTATTTATAAAACAATTAGTATTCAGCTTATCCCACAAGTTCAGATCTGAGTCCAGATCCAAACTTTCTCTGATGGGTGCATTTAGCCTTCTGGTTCGAGCCCTACCGTACTTGTAATCCAGCCATAGAACACATAGCCGTGCCTGGGTTTTGCTCTTGTTTGTATTGTATGAAGCTGGAGCTGATCCAGAGAAGTCTATGAAGAGATTCCAGACTCACTGTGGGGTGAGTGAGAACTAATTAAATTAATCATCTGCATCAAATGCCTTAATTAACAGAATGAGATTAAATAATCCTGAAACACTTTCATAAACATTTGAATTTATGAAAATTATTTAAAACAGAAATTTTCAGTTATTTGCTAGTACAAATTATTTTGCAATTTCTTTGATAATACAAATACCGCTCAAGTTGGCAAAATTGTTCAAATTCTTAAACTAACAGGTCTGTTAAAAATGTTTTCAGGAATTTTTAGAAAATAAATGTTCATGAATATTTCCAAAAGGCTGAATTGCACAGCCACGTCTGAAATGAATATTAATAGCAGGAAATCTGGAAAGTTTAAAAAAAGAAAGATATAATTGAGAAGGTGCCTGCTATTAAACCCCCTAGTAGTAACTATTCCTAGAAGAAAGCAGGTAAAATTAATGTAGTACAGGCTGTGCACACACAGTGACAGAGAAAGAAATAGGTTTTCTTTATGATGTATTTTAAATAAATGCTATATCAACATTGTTTTTAATTAGATTACATAAATGATACTGTCCACCAGAAACTAGCACTGGTATCTCAGTGTGTGATAACATTCTTAGCAGATGAAGGTCTAAGTTTGAAAAACACTACACTTCTCAGCTGTAGAGACGTTTCAAAACATAATCAGTCTATTTTAATATATTCCAAATATATTCAACTAAACTGCTAATATTTCAGTTCCTTGCAAAACATGAGACACAACCAAATGTACATAAGAATATCTAAGTGTTTTAATAACTGCTAACTTTGAGCAGCAAATCCAAAAGTGAGTTCAGTCAGGCAATAAGTACATGCTAAGGTCCGTGGGATTTTTTTCAGGAAAAAAGTCTCACTATTGCCAATGTGTAGGGAAGAGGGCAGTGTGAGAGCCAGAGTCAAAGCAATTAAGGCAACATCAGCAATTAAGTTAATGCCAGCAGAGAGCGTGCACCACTGGGTACATCCCTGAATATTATCTGTCTCTGGTCAAAAAGCATGTCCCAGTCCCTAATCAGTCAAACTTAACAGCACAATGATACTTTTTGGTCTTTGCCTAGCTGTCAAATAGCAGGTGTCAACCAACGCGCAAATGTACTGGCTGCACCCAGTCATCCTGTATCCCAGGCAGGCGCCCATAGTAACCAGGGACACGCCTACCTGAGGAATAGCCACCTGGCCCAAGAAGAAAGATAGTGACCAGTGAGGACATGTATGCTAGACTCCTTCATTAGAGGAGAGGCTTGAATGGTTGGTTTTTTTTGCAAGGGCTCTTAGCCTCTGCCACTGCTTCTGTTCAGCACAGCCTAAATTTTATAGCTTTTCAGGCATGCTACAGAGGGCAGCTGCTAGGAACGCTTCTTAGCGTTGGTAAGGGACTCAAAATGTGTGTTAGAAGTGACTTAACAAGCAAAATTTCTGCCTAGGATTCATCTCCCCTAATTTTTAATCCTAAGGCATGCAAACTCACTTCGGGTGTGTTCTTCTCCACATGGATTCTAAAGGAAATCTGATTTAGCTGAGCTTTGATGCTCCATTTTCAGATGGTTAAAGTGAGGTAAGGTAAATCCTGCCGTATCACTGCCATACAAGGATTGCTACCACAGACTATCTTGTCAGTCACAAGGAGAAAAACTTCCAAGAACATGAACTCATTTGCAGGGAAATGGAATAGTGAGATAAAACAAGGGCTCCTCACAGCACAACACAGATCACCCACAGCATTCAGCAGACGCCCATTGCTGTCTGAGCTGGCTTAGCAGATCCTTTAATGTTGATATGTGACTTAACCAGACAGGTCAGAAGCCAGGAGATAGAATGGAAAAGGACAGATCATGAAAAGCATATAAAGACATCTTCACATGTGTTTAAGCACTAGCAGATTTGCACAGTCAACTTACTGCACAGTCAACTTCAAATTATGATAGTACTTCATAAGTTTAACAGTGAATGAAAAAACAGTCTCAGACTGTGAAGGAAACTTTCATTTTTATCTGGACGATTTCCTGTTCACATATTTATTTACCATGAATAATTTATCAAAGTAACAGCTCATCACGGATCTTTGATGTTTGCAAAGCCACAGCCCACTGTTATAGTCCACAATGAAAAACAAAAGAGTTTACAGCTGCAAGGGTAAAACTGCAAAGTTTATGTTTAAACTAAGAAAGGCATTTCTCTCACAATACTTAGTACAGCGTCAGTGTACACTAATCCCAGTGGTAGAATCATCAGCCCCACAGATACCGCTGACTCAGAAATACAATAGCAAAAAGAGTCCTGATCCACCATTTTTAAGGAAGGAAACATGGATCCTTCCAGCCATTACACTTTCTACTATTTAATATGCCACATATTAAACCCTGTCCACTTCAAAAGCAGGAAAAATGAGACATGCCCCTGTTGTGCCCTAACTGGGTACATACTAGAAGAAATAATGACAGTGATATGAACAGACTTAGGGAAAGGTCTAAATTAATTCTTGAAGTGCAATGTAATGCAAATATATGCAAGTCAGCCAAAAAAAAGAAAACCAACAACCACCAAAAAAAACCAGCAGGAATTTAGCCTTCGATTCCTGAATGTTCTCATTTATTTACGGCAGACAGTTAAAGGGCAGGTAGATCTCGATTCAACGTTTGTGCCATGCACAGACGTTGACTCTATCTGTTTCTCATGGAAAAGAAATAATTTTCAGACAAGTTGTCTCGTCTTTGTAAGTCCACCCACTACTGTGCCCTCCATGAGAAATCACCATCAAAATTATTCTTGTAACTTCTTGACTACAATATTCAGTTAAATAATACAGCAGCTCCCTGTCTTAGGAAAAATATAACTATGTGAGTATTTAATATGTATGGAAACCAGTAAACTGTTACCTCTCTGATTCAACGTCATAAATTAATGATACCTTTGGTAGGCTCCCACTGAATCAACTGGAATTTAAGGGCCCCCAAGTAAGCTTAGTTTCTGTCTCCTGGATAAAGGGGTTTTAGTTTGTCATTATCCAGCAACACCTGAATGGAATTTATGAACATCTGTGATACTGTCAATAGAGAAACTTACTTCAGAGCTAGGAACAACTGTCTTATGATAGCTTATTACAACAATTTCCTTTGCGTAATGTTGACAAAGAGTTTGATCCAAATATTCATTTTGAATCGCTAAGTAATAGGTAGCAGTAAGCAGCCTAAAGCAGCCTCCCAAATCTCTCCCTTCTCATTTCTTTTCATGCTTAAGTAAGCTTGTTCCATTTGTAAAACAGGGATGGTTTTCACTATCATGAGATATTGTGATGAAGTACATGAAGAATTTTAAATTACTGTGCAATGGATACAGTATGAGAATTTTAGACACTGAATTACTTAATTTCCAGTTTATAGTTTTCTCTTCCCTTGGGATTACAAAGTAGCTAAGTTTACTGTTCTCTGGGGAAGGATAAGTATGGCTAAATGTTGGAAAATGCTTGGGGAGGATTTTTTTTCTTCCGATAAGTAGAACTCTGCTTGGAGCCTTACGTGGCCACTGACTGTTACTGTGACCCCCTTCCCTGAAAGTAATGTTTAAGTCTGGGTGGAGAAAGATTCCTGCGAATATCTTGGCTGTATTCGGAAAGGCATGAGTCCATGATCTAGCCAGAGAACAACGGTTCTTTGGAAAAGTATAAAAGTGTTGCTCACAGGTCTCCTTTATTATTTCTATAGTCCTTTTTTTTTGCTTAATAACTCAGAAGGATTGGAAACAGAGGCAATGATAGGCAGCTGTGTGACCATACTGAGAAATAACAGATAGTTTGTTTTAGAAAAACACTGTTTGCATTACTGTCAGGTTACTATTCCTCCGTTGGGCACACTGCACTCTCTTAAAAATTTTCAGTTACTCTCTTTTTTTCTGAGAGTAGTTGGGAAAGAGCAATGTGGTCATTTTTGCCATAGGAGAGTAGAGAGCATGATCTGAAATTAGGTTTGTTGAACATCCAGCTCTGCTGCATAGGGATTGACTGTGCTAATCGAACACAGTCCCATGTAAGGCCAGTTTGGTGACACATTGCCACATTGTTCCAGCAAGAACTGTGATCTGGGAACACCTCCCTCACCTTACACCGAGCTAGGGAAGTCTAGCCCATCTGACCAGTCTCTCAGGCCAGTACAAGGTCCCACCAGCTCCTTCTGGCATGACTCTACACTTGAGAAGAGTTCATAGTGCTCAGGATTTGCAGAGATTCTGCTCTCTCAGTGCTGTGGAGAACCAATGAGGAAGCTCCTTGTATCATGTTGTCTGGACATATGTGTTAGTCCCAAACAACCTCTGAGGGTTAAACTACCTTTTTTGATCTTTATGTGGACTTTGACTTGTGTGTGCAGACACTGAACTTCTTTCCAGAACTAGTGAGCCATGAACACCCCTTTGAGGAGAGTCCTACCACCCAGCAATACAGCGAAGTGTGGTGGAGAGACCATATTCTGCCTTACAACAAATCCTGCTGTCAAGCTATAGCAGCCTCTGAAATCAGGGGAGGAGGACCTTTAAAAAAAAAAAAATCTTGAAACCGTCACGTCTCTAGCCCATCTGCTTTGCCCATCATGATAAGCAATTTATCCAGCATCTTGCCTTACTCATACCCCTGGGAAAATCTCTGCTCTGTGCAGAGTGATCAGTTTCTTTTTCAAGACTCAGCTTGAAGTGCAAGGCTGTAAGCAAGAATATTGGGTACTCTGACTCATTCTCTTGGAGGGCTATTTTTATGATTGTTCTCTGTGGAACTACATCTTAAAACTCTCAGTTAATATTCTTAAATAATTTTCACAGCTTTCTGCTGAGCCATCTCAGCACAGTGGTTCTTCCCTCTGGGGTAAGAACCTTTCCCAGTTTCTCGCGAATATAACTACCCTCCAATACTGCAGTCTGTGAAACCAAACTATTGGCTGAATACCTCCTTCTTTTTCTTTATCTCAGTAAGTGGCTGCAAGTCAGTGACATTTAAAATTTAATCAATCTTGTCCTAACAGGATATACTTCTTGGATTTTAACCCATCTTCTACATAAAACAAACCACTAAATTCAGCTACAATAACTGTCTCATGACAGGATCTTTGTCTCAAGCTCTTAATGAGCTCTCATTATCACAAATTGCCCCTGAATATCTGTAATATCTTTGTCGCTCCACACATCTCGCCACTTCCTGTCTCCTGCTTTCTTTACAATCTATTAGCCTCCCTTAGCCTCATTTGAACAATTAAACTTTACTGTTTCTAGAAATGCACAAGCAACCCTAGGTTCTACTACTAGGTCTGTGCCTTTGAGAGAACTGGGAAGGGATTCACATGGTCCAACAATAGAGCCCAGATTCCTCCCACAGTTCATGGTCCTCAGAGAAATATTTAGCACAGGCTGTTGGCCTGGTATGACTGGTAACTCCACTGAATCGCCCTTTTGGAGGTCCCCCATAAAGGTGCTTAAACTAAATGTCTGACGTAAGAATCTACATCCTTTCCTCATATCACAGTTTCAAATCTCCCTGGCAAATCTCTGCACACAACTTTGCCTTCTCTATGGAGTTGATTTGCCAGCAGGTTTTTGTTGTGCTTGTTTCTGTTCAACATTAATGGCTCAAACTGCCCCATGTGAGCTGGATGTTCTCATTCACATGCCTGATAATAGGTTCTTATTTACCTGTGAGTGTTTCAACTACAAGCAGACAAACTCAAACTCATTAAGTCATTACAGTGTTTCCCTGAAAGTGTTCTCATGGATTAAAGGCTTGAGCGGCCCTGGAAGATGCTGATCGCTTGCAGAGGGTAAGTCCATGGCCTCCATTCCTACTGAAATCAATTCTAAACCTAATTGTGTGGTGTGATGTGAACTGTGTTTTCTGAGCTTGTCTGGTGACTGTGTTTAAAGTCCCTTGAGAAAAAACATATCAGAGACTTTACAGCTACAAAGAGCTTGTGCCTGAACTCTAATGGGTACGTTGGCAAGCAGATGTAACTTTGCTATTTCTTACTCTTTCCTAAAGGTATAGAACACTCTGACATTTTGATAGATCAGCAGATTCTCATTCCACGTTATATTCCGCATGCAGCTGAAAAATGATTAGTGTCTATGAAAGTAAAAATACTGCACCTATGTTTCTTATGTCTTTACTGTGTTGACTGCATTTATCTTGTAGGATGACATCCAGAAACGGGAAACCATGGCTTTCAAGTCAATTGCAAAACTCCCAGTGACAAAAGTAGCTCATTCATAAAGCTCTAAACACATCTTACTGTTTTCTGTAACTTTAATGAAGTGCTCTCAGGAGGAGCCAGACAGAGCAAAATCTCAACTCCAACCTTCATTTGATTAGAAGTCTCTCCATTTTGCTGAAACTCCATGCAGGTAAAAAGTACTTTTTTCAGGGCCTGTTTCTTTCTGGGTTGGACAGCCATGCTTTTCACCAACTTCAAAACTATGCTGGAAGCAGATCTTTATTTACTTGTTTTGTGGTTTGGTTGGGGTTTTTTCCCCCCATACGGTAGGTTTTGGAAATAATAAAGATCCATTTCCTTGCTCCCCCTCCTGCATCCCCAAAGAGGATTTCACCTTATAGATGTTATGTTTGCTAAGAACTGAATCACTTGCTAAAAATAGGCCACCAAAATGCTTTAAGTTGGTTATTTTCTGCTAATCTTTCATGGTTTTGCTAAGTTTAGCAAGTCGGTGGGGTTAGGAGATGACAAATTCAGCCCAGATCAAAGGAAATGCCTTTGCAGACTTACACCACTTGCTGATGGAGCTCACTGACACTAGAAATGGGAGTCTAGGACCACCGCGCAGTTCTCCCCAGGGGAGACGCAAACCAGGTTAAAGTCGCTTAACTGCCAACAGTTAAAAAGTTTCGGACAGGACGAGCCGAAGGCCGCACTATGCCCGCGGCGGGGCGGGCTGCTGGGGGCAGGACAGGGGTGCCGAGGGAGCCCCCGCCCGTCTCCGGCCAGCCGCAGCCGGGTTGCGGTGCTGGAAACCCTCGACGGCTTTTGTCTGGTTTTCTGTTTTTCCGATTCCTCCCGTGAACGTACTCCGGGGTTAAAGGATTTCGCGTAAGCCGAGCTGTCGGCGGGCTCCCCCGCCCCGCAGCGCTGCCGGCTGCCCGTCCCGGGGAGGCGCCGCGCCGGGCGGCTCCCTTGGCTCGGCGCCGCGGCGGGGTCACGCCTGCCCGGTGCGCGGCGCTGGGCTTTCCGAGCCGCCCGCCCGCCGCGCCGCAGCCCCATGTCCGCGCTCCCCGCCGGTGCCGACATCAAGAGGGCTCTGGAGAACAGCCCCGAGACCAACATCGAGCATGAGCTGCCCGACGGGCCGCCGCAGCCGCGGCCCAAGAGCTACCTGCTCCTCAGCATCCTCGCCTGCTTCTGTCCCGCCTATCCCGTCAACATCGTCGCCTTCGTCTTCGCCGTCATGGTGAGTAGCACTCGCCGGGTGCCCAGGCAACCTTCGGCATGGGGCTGGGTGTTTGGCAGGGCAACCTCTGGCTCTCCGCACCGGCCCAGCCGCGGGGCTGCCGGCCGGTCCTGCCCGGGACCTGCAGGAGCAAAGCGAGGCTGGAGGAGCCGTCAGGGTAATGGGCATCCAGCCACCTTTTTAACCACTTGTCCCTGGCACGTGTGGACAAAGTTAGATGAGGCAGTGAGCCTGAGAGCATCAGCGGCTCGGTCAGGGTGTCCACTTAGCTATCCCAGCAGCAGATATAAAATGTAGAGTGAAAGGCAGTTCAAATCAAGTTTTCAATGTTAGGCTATATAAGGAGGGAGGTTTAACCCAATTAATAGGATTTTTGCATCAACTAACTTGTACACTGAATTGGATGTAGTATCTATGTGTGAAAGTGGCAATTGGGGAGCAGAAATCAGATTTGCAAAGGAACAGGTGTGGTTTCTACTTCAGTTAATCAAATACGATAGAAGTGCCTTTTTTCCAGTAAACAGGTTCTTTAGCCTGATACCAACTATTTGCTAGAATAATATAGACAACAATAATGATTGTAGGTTGTTGGCAAAAACCTTCATAAGATTGAGTATCGAGTACACCGAGAGAACAGCCTTAGTCCTACAAGCTGTAATTGATTGGCATAGTCCTTAACAATCTAGCAATCCCGTTAACTTCAAAGGGATTGTTAGAACAGAATCTTCTTTGAGTTAGAAGTTGCAGAGTCAGATCCAGACTTTTCTAATAGGATATATGATCAGTGTAATCAGTAATACTGCAATGTATTTCTGTTTAGGAGCTGAAAAGGGTTTAAAACATGTTGTGTATTTTCATCCTTTTCTCTGACAGCCAGGCTGAAAAGGTAAGTAAAAATATTGTTGTTTCTTTTTGCAATTAAGTATAACTCTCTATATCTAAAATATACTAAAGCACACTCTTTTAAAACTAGTAAGATTGATCAGAGATACATGCTTAAGCTTGGAAATTACTTAAAGGAGCTATTCTAAAGCCATCTTCGCAACCTTTTTTGTCCAGATAAATATTAGCTGTCATTTTTTTTTTCTACGTGTTTATTTTCTTTGTTGTTCACTTAACTATACAATATGCTCTTTTCCTTGCTTTGAGAAGATTTGGTTCTGCTGGTACGCAGCATCCTTTCTGTATGTGGACACTTAGGGTGCTATATAAAGTAATGAGAGCTGATGATCTGGGGCTGTGAGCATCTGTTCAGTGTGACAGTGCTTTCACCAAAGCACTGGGGCTGCACGAAGTTAACTGTCAAGGACAGAATTTGGCCTCTAAAGATTTTTGCACCCCATATGGAGAAATCTTCACCCACGCCCTAGCTGAAGTTCATGCAGGCTTTTGGAATCAGGCTTAAGTAACTGTCACCAGGGGATATGTAGAAACCAGGGTGGGAAGAGCATTTCCTGAATGCTAAACAGTCTGTGCAGGTCTCAGCTGCCCACTCCCTAAAGGGGGGAAACAAAAACCAAACCAGTCGTCTCCACTGTATGTGAATGCCTTCTGTTTCAGCATCATTCTTACCTAAAACCTCTCCTTTTCCATGAAAATAACATGTCCAACTTCTTTTCCACAGGCCGATTCCCCTGCCTTTTAGAGCTGCAACCTGTAACTGCTCTATTAACCTCAACTCCAGGTTCTGCATTTTAACCTCTGCTGGTATTATTTCCACTTCTGCTGGGATCTATGTCCTCCCTCTTTCTCAGCTTGTTTCCTAGAGTTCCTAAGGGTTAACACTAAGATACAAGAGTGGGTTCTTTTCTTACAGAAGATACCTTCATAGTCTGCAGACCTTGCCTGATATCTTGTGTCAGAAGAGATAAAGACCCATAAAAGTGGAGTTCTTTATAAATTTCCACTTCCTAGAATGGGCCTGGAAGGAAAAGTCCTGTTGGCTTCTAGAGGGGCATGGTTCAGCACCCTGTTTGCCTGTGTCATGTCCTCCTTAAGTGTTCTCTATTCAGACAATGTTTTCACTCTAAAAGTAGAGTCTGGGCTCTAACACACCCCTGAATTAAATGACAGATTTGTCTTCTGTCTCTTCTGCTGCCCCATTTACAACTCCAGCACTGGTTTCCTCACTTCTTTCTCACCTTTGGGGGCACAAACCTTACCATTTCAGATCTTACCTCCTTGATTATATTTTTAGAATCAACCTCTCCCAAGTTGTCCCTATTGTGATAATAATCTTTTCTTGTTCCTTACCTCCTTTGCGAAGGAAATCTGTTTCTCATGACAGGTAAGGGGATGGCTAGTAGAACGAATGCTTAATGGCATCAGTGTGTTCATATATTGGTATTACAGGCGCAGCCCCCTCAAACTAGTTGCTGGTCACTTGCAGGTGTGAGGGTTGCTTGGCACTTTCAGCAAATGGAGATGTGTTTTCCCCAGGGTCCTGGCCAGAACTCCTGGCTGTAGGATTACTGTTCTCCTCAGTACTCTTCTGCAGTTCCAGCCAGATGCCGTCAGTTCTCCTGCTTCCTGTTGCTTCCAGTAGCTATATCATGTTGCTGTATGATTAGTTGGCTCACTCAACCCCAGAGGTGCCTCACTCAGATTTTCCTTATTCTTTCTCACATAGGTGAAATGACAGGCATTGGGGCAGGAGTGTGGGGTGCAGTACCAAGTCAGGAGGCTCATGTGACAGAAGAGACTTCTCTGATGCAAGGCTGTGGCTAGGCAGTGTGTCACTGAGCTCTTTGGCTCGTTATCTGCAGTTGTGTCTTTTCCCCCTGTTGTGAACCCAAAGAGCACTTAGCTGGCAGTGAACTGGCAGTTGTATCTGAGAACTGGCTCAGGTGGACTGGCTGTATCTGACTCATGGCATCAGAGCTAGAGGGAGGCTGTGGGACAACTCTGAAAAATGAATCGGTTAGATATCTCTAGTACCAGCACTGAAGTCTGATAGTTGAACAAACTGTTGGCCTTTCTCAGTACGGCACCTTCAGTTGTCTTTATTTCAAAGATCTGTATGTCGGACTAGTCATCTGATTCCATAGGGCCTTAGATTTGTAACAATTTCAAAACAGTCTCTCAAAAGCTATTTCTCCCTGATTGTTTGCTCCTAACTCCCTCTTTATGTTGACACATTTCTGTTTAATCATTTGCATGTTTCAAACAACATACGTGGTCAAGCTGTGACAATCTTGGCTCATCTGCCTCTGATAGTAACAAGTTCTTTGTCTGCATTTGTTACCCTTGGATTCAGGTGCCTTGTCTGTATATTAGTTTCCCTAAGCAGAGACAATGAGCAAGAGGGCGGTAGAAGTCATGGGAGAGCAAAGGATGGAACTTGCTTTCTGAGGGGGTCACCTCTTCTAATTGGGATCCTAACGAGCCATGTACAGTGTGTTGGCTTTGGGCAGGTCAGTGACTAGCATAGTGACCAGTGTTCTGGTACAACTGTACTTCTCTTTAGTTGGAAAATTTATTTGCAAAGTTTATTATTTATACAGCTTGTTTTTTAAGTAGCTTGTAGGTACCTGAACATCTAATACCATATGGGACAGCCTGTACCTACTTCAGGAGTATTAAACAACAAGGCTCGGCAGCTGTTCTTAAGCATTTTGCATGGCCCTTATCTTTGCAAACTGGTAAGCTTTTCTCTTTCAGCCTGTCCCCAGAGATACAGAAGTCCAGCATTTGTCTGCATGCTGCTATACAGCCTGCAGAGCAAACTCCCCTTTGTTTGTGTCCTGCTCATCACCTGCCTGTTCCATTTGCCAAAAAGCAGAGATCAAGCCTGGTTCTGAATTGCTCCCCAAGTCTCCCCTCTTTTTTGTCCTTCCTTGTAAGTTGTCCTCATGGTGAGGAGTCATACTGAGCCAGCATGTCTCATTCTTCCTTTGATCTGAACTAGAGAGAGTGTCTCATTTCCAGGCACAGCCATATAAGGTTTGTTACAGCCTGGCTCATGGAAAGCATAGAAAATGTTGATCAGAGAACCTCAGTCTGGTCTGCCCAGATTTGTAAGACACGTAGAGGAGGATTTCTGAAGTAATGCAGTATTCTTTCTGCGTTAGCTATAAACGGTGCTCTGGGAATGTGGAACAAAAAACGCACGTTATAAAGGGATTAATAGTTTGTAGCTAATTCAGCAAATTTCTGTTCATATTGAGGTTAAGTTGCTTCATTGTTGAACTGAGAATATCTTTTATAAATAGATGTGTGTGAATCTGGTGAAGTCACTGAGATTGCTCAAGTAAATAAGCAGCTGCAGAACTGTGGCTTTAATTTAGTTTCTGACTTCATAGTGAGCGAGATACCAGAAACCTGAGAAATCATATGGTATTATGTTGAAAATGGCTGAAATTTGTTTTTAAAGTTGGACAGACCAAATGTTGCATGCAGGTGCTGTATTCTGTATATATTGCGTAGCCCTTGGAAATAAACAGATGTAACGTTTAAGCTAATGTTGTCTATGTCTAATGTTGAAAACTGGAAGCTTGATCGAAGGGCCCTTTGAAGCAAATGGAAGTAAATTAATTTCAAAGAGCTTTGCATCGGACCCCAACCACTCCCCCAAACCTCTTATTTTTTTCTTGAATGCTAAGTTATGCTATTTAATTTAAACCTCTTAATAAAGAAACTGTTGTCTCCTTGTCTCTCCCAAATCCTCCTCTTTGTCGTTAATGCTGTTTTCCTCCTCTTCATCGTGGATTTCTATTAAAACGGCATAATTTATTAAAGTGCACAGGGTGAATTATTTATGCGGTATCTGCAGAAATCACATGGACATTCCCCAGACTTCCTAAATACATTAGTAAAATTGCACAGAACTGCAAGCTGGTGCTGCCATGTCTTGCTTACAACTCTGTCTTAGTCTTGAGATGACCACGTGTATGGGCAACTGAGTTTAGAGTGTTTGCAGGACCACTCTCTAGATGTCATGGAAAGTGAGCCCTTTGATGGGTGGGGAGAATAAAGTCAGGGCTGGAGTGTCAGTGATGCTTCTCCATGTTTCTCCCTGTAGACACAGTCACAGTCATAGTTGCTGACAGAGGCAGGAGGAGTCAGCCTGCTCAACACCAAGCCAAGCCGTGTTTCTTCTGATACTCCTTTTATTGACCTTCCCAAGTGTATTTTGAGAAAACCTAAGAAAGCTTTTCTCCTGTAGACAGCGGAGAAACAGCTGAAAACAGTGGAGTAACTTAGGTGAGAGGAACTGTGCCAGCCACCCTTTCTAACAGGAGGCCACACCGGTGAAGAATCAGAGGTGACATCATCCTATTTCACTATGTGTTTGTGTCTGTCTCTCGTTTCCATCTCTTCCCTCTTTCCCTCCTATATCCTTTAAGGCCACTAGCCAACATCAATGAAATTTGACAGCAGAGCAGCGGTATTAGCGGTATTCTTTAGGGAAAAAATATAGAGAAATGTTTAGGCATGTAGCCTTCCAGGAAGAGAAAAAAAAGTATCAGTGCTCTCTTTAAGGGCAAGAGTGCATCAGCAGCTCAGCCTTTCTTAGACACCAGAGAATAAGTACCTGCACTTATCCTTGAGATGCAATTCTAAGAATATAGGCTTCATTGCTTTGGGACTGTCTTGGCACGAGTGATCTTACTGCAGAGCTAAGACCAAGGATGCATCTAGCCCATTAACTTCTGTGTGCTCACTAATCGACAGAACACATGCATATAATGTCTCTAATTATTTTTCTGCTTGGGGAAAAAAGGCTCTACAACAATGCTTGGTATCCGCTGAAGTTCATTCCTTTCCTGCTCTCCGCAGTCTCAGAACTTTGACAAGTATCAGTGAAGACAGGCTGAGAGAGTTGGGGTTGTTCAGCCTGGAGAAGAGAAGGCTCCGAGGAGACCTTATTGTGGCCTTTCAGTGCTTAAAGGGGGCAAGAAAGATGGGAACAAGCTTTTTAGCAGGGCCTGTTGTGACAGGACAAGGGGTAATGGTTTTAAACTAAAAGAGGGGAGATTTAGACTAGATATAAGGAAGAACTTTTTTACAATGAGGGTAGTGAAACACTGGCACAGGTTGCCCAGAGAGGTGGTAAATGCCCCATCCCTGCACACATTCAAGGTCAGGTTGGACGGGGCTTTGAGCAGGCTGATGTAGTTGAAGGTGCCCCTGCCCATGGTAGGAGGGTTGGACTAGATGACCTTTAAAGGACCCTTCCAACCCAAACTATTCTATGTTTCTATGAACTTCACTATGTTGAATTAGCTGTTGTTCTGTCTTTGCTACAAAAAGTGATTCATAACTGAAGCACTTTTGTAATAGCACTTGGTGATACCTCATGCAGTCATTTTCTAAAGATTACCTGAATTATTTAGTCCACAGAACAGTTCATTTGATCAGGTCCCCATATTTCTCCCCCTGCACCTCCCATTTCTGGGATACTTCCTGGAATGCTTATGAGATACTGAAGAACAAGTTATGAGTAACCTGATTCCCTGAGGAAGTATGCTGAGATAGTTCAATAGTGCAATCTGATAAAGAAATCTGGTTTATGAACTCAAACTCTCCTGATCTTGCAAAATAATTTTTAGTAATAATACTCCTTTTTAAAATTATTTGATAGCATCTTATTCTTGGGAAAAAGTTACTACAAACTGTGTTAGACTCGTGTGCTAGAATACTTCAGTGTCCTTCACTGAATCTTTTATTTTAAAAATATGGTCTGGTTAAAAGAATAATTCAGAAAATTCTGCAGTCTGTCTCACAAAAGACTAGAAGATCAGAGTGGTTCTATCACACCTTGCAATCTCTGCATGTAATGAATATAAAACATCTGCTAAATCATGGGTGGATAGAGATAAACTCAAGTCTGTTGAGATAATATCCGTGTGTCTGATGCATGCCTCAGGATGTATATGATAATAATTATCAGTGTGTTCCAAAAATACAAAGGGACAGAATTTCTAGCCCATGAAGATGGCACTCAGATGTTTTGTTCAGATGGTCTGTTTCATTGTTTTGGTTATTTTTTCTACCACAAGCAAGCTACCTATTAATTCTTCAAACTTTGTTGTGAAAAGTAAAACATTGGAAAAATAGGAAATTAGTAAGCTGCTTTTAAGAAGTTTTCCTGAGGCTTTCTGTAAAAATGCAGCCTATTTATGCTCCTTTTCATGGTCCTATAAAGCGTAAGAGTTGTCCCGATCCAACGTCGGGAGAGGTTTCAATATGATCCCAAGAGTGAGGTTAAGACACAAACGAGGTCAAATGCCATATATCCTAAACAACTTTTTGTTATCAAAAGTAAAAATTAGTAGCGATAGGATAGATCAGAACAAAGATAGAAATCAAGCAAGCATTTGGGATAGAGTTGCAAGAATAGGCACCACCATGGATCCGCGGCGTTGCGGGGGTCCAAGTCTTTCAGTGTTTCGGCGGCAGGCCGTCGCGGCAGGGTCCCTGGTGGGCGACGCGCACCGGGCTAGTCTTGGCAGTCCCTTTTATTCCTGTTCAAGGGCTGTAGTTTCCATGGCAATGGCACATTGCTACATTCCTGTGCTCAACCGAGTCTTGCACACAGCGCAGCCTCTGCAAACCGGAGGTCTCCGTGGCCTTGCAAGCCGCTCTTACCATATTCAGAGCAATCTTTGAGACAAATGTTCCACAGTTCAGTCTCTCACATGTATTCAGAGGATACTTTGCTTAGATAAGCAATCTTTGAGACAAATGTTCCACAGTTCAGTCTCTCACAAGAGTATATTTCACTGCTAGTGAAGTGGCCAACTAACAGTTCACATATACTACAAAAATAAAAGCCACTGATTTATGCAAGTGGGTGGAGCAGAGTTGATTTGACAGCTCGTATGCTGGTGTGTACAAGAAAACTCATCAGATGAATATAGCCTCGCCACTGAAAATAAAAGAACTGTAGTTGCAATGACATGTACTGAAAATAAGTGGAACGGAAAACTGGACTCCCTGCTTACCTTGGACTGGCGGCAGTGGATGTTTATTTTTACAAAGCAAATCACCATTTTCTGAAGTCCTTTCTTATCGTACCAGCGTGCACAGAACTTAATGTTAGTTCAAAGCAGTCACACTGGTTTGTGTACAGATTTCTGTTTAAAAAGTGTCACAAACTCTCTGTTTCTCTTCTACAGGCTTTAAACAGTTATAATCAAGGAGATATAGAAGGGTCAAAAAGACTGGGTCGCAATGCGCTCTGGGTTGCTGTTGCATCAATTATCATTGGCCTTGTCATCATTGGAATCTATTGCGTAGTTCATTTCACAACGGTAAGTAAAATGCTACTAGTTCCAATGCAAGCTTTCTTTCCAAGTTCTTCTTTGTGTACAGGCTTCAGAAGAAGAAACTAAAGATTGTCAGAACTATCTACTAATGTTAAAATTTAGGGATGCATGCACGTTTTCCAAAAGAACAATTTTTACTTACTTTGCAGTTTAGAAAATCCTATTGTCTGTGGTTAAATGCAAAAGACTGTGTCTTAGCAGCAGTGGATTTTCTGAAAACTCTTGCAGCTCCCATAAGGTTTTTCCAATTTAGGCCTGTTGCTTTTTGCTTTTTCTGCCCCTCAGTTTCACCATCTGCAAGACCAAGTGCATAGAGATCCTTAGATTTCAGGTAATAGAGTCCCCAGGTGCTAATTTTCAGTCTCATAATCTGTCCAATATATCTTTTACCTTTGCAAGGAGAAGACGACAGTCAATTACTATTTTACTGTTTGATATTAGATATTAAGGTGACCACAAATGTAATTTTGACTTGGCTTGCTGTGGGAGAAGGTCGTTCACTCTCAGTGCTGTGCAACTGACCTGCCTTCATACACCTGGAACAACAGTGAAGAAGCTCCACAAATGAATCTCTGTGTACACAGTGGTTACCCAGGTGGATTATAAGCTTATTTGGAAAAGACGACAGAAGTAATTAGGGTATTGATATCCTTTCTTAAGTTTCCGCAACAATATGTTCTTTTCTCCACAGTAATGTGCACTTCCCATTAAAATAGCCAATTTAAATCAATTTATTATTGGCTGTTTTGGTTGGAGAGCCTTTCAGTGCACTGTACAAACTTATAAACTATAAACAGAGATCACCTCATCCACCACTGAAATGCAAACATCTCTGGGGAGTAGAATGGAGTAGCTGGTTAAACACGTACAACATTTTCAGAAAAAAACTTGAAGTACACCATATTGAACTGCACGGAAGTTAGTGGAGATGGGGTCCATTTCTGTAGGATATTATTTGATGGTGCCGCAGAGTCAGAAGCTTACTGTATATTTATTAATTTCCCATGTATTTTGCAAGCATGAATCTGTCTTTGGTTCATCTTGCGTTCAGTTTGTTCAGCGCTCACAGATTTAAAACCAAGCCACTTCAGGCTGGCTGTGCCAAGTTTGTAATTGACAGCAGCAGTAAATTCCTCTGTTCGCTTCTACTACCTCACTCATCATTTCTCAGACAAGGATAGCAGCTCAATATTTTTTTTTAAGTAGGAGGAGAGAAGGGGCAGCGTGAGGAGTGGCAGACAACACTGACCTGAAGCATTCACATTAACCAGGGCACACTACCTACATTTAGTCGTAGTCAACATTTCACTTCTACAGTAGGATCCTGTGTGGTGAATGGGTGAATTCTTCTTTGTGCCCACCGCCAGATATTAGTGGTAGTTAGCACTTTACATCTAGCTGCTATTTGTAAGCACCTCTTTCTCCCCTACCCTCAAGGAAGTAAGCAGCAGTAAATGACTTTATGGTTTTTTCTTAAGTTTTGTCTTTTAAGGATTTTTTAAATTGGTTTTGGTTTGGGTGTTTTTTTAAGAGAAAAATCTCTGTTAGATGGAAGCATTCCCAGGTGCCTAGGAACCCTCAGTACACTGCTGGGATATTAATTTCTGTACTCAGTGAATAATTTCCATAAAGGTCTCTTAGCCAAATGGTACCTTGAGTTTTGTGAGGACTCAAGATTTACTGGATTCACCCTGCTCTCTGGCTTTCCAGTCTCTTCACTACTCCCCTTCTCCTTCTCACCTGTCACCCTCCAAAGAGCCCTTGCTTCTAAGAAACTGTTTGATGGAAGCAACAATCATCCTTATTCTTCTGATGTGAAAATGAGTGAACAGGAGCACCCAACTGGCCTTTCCACCTTCCATGCATACCTGAGTCTCCTTTGTTGCCTTACTCTTGGACATCTATATTTCATGCTAAATTGTCTTTGAGGTTGACATGCCACTGGTGTGGATGACATTGCATGCTCCATGCAGTTCTCTCACATCCATTTGTACCTAGGTCATGATTATTTACTAACAACCACTTTGTACTCTGCCACTGTGAAGCGAGTGTAAATTACTTCTGTGCTAACTTTAATATATATGCTCAGTATTAGTAAGATAGTACAAAATAGCCTTAATAGAATACTATGACAGTCAGCCCTGTAACTGATTTATTTAATGACCATTAGGTACAGATTTGATGTTTACATGACCCACACATGCATTTTTCCTGAAAGTTAATTTAGACTTCAGCAATACATATGAAAAGCGTGACCCTTCCAGGATGCATTACTGTGTGTTTTATCCACGTGAAATTCATCAGCTACCATATTACCCAGTTGCTCCTGCTGACATTCCTTGTGGCTTCTTTTGGTCTTCAAAGGTTAACAAGTCTTATTGCAAATTATCATTGGGAGTACCCCCTTGTATTCTCCTTCCATATTCTTATGTATCTCTCCCTAGAGCTTCTTGTTTACCATCCTACCATCCCATTTCTAATCTGTATTAGTACTTTATCTGTTCTCCCATGATTGCTAGAGCTTCTCACAGAGGGTGTTACTTGAGTTACTAAGGGTGTTACCCTTTGACAAATTCAAAACCAGCTCGTTCTGATTTATCCATGGTTCTGCTGATGGTATCAAAGATGCAAGGTGTAATGAGTTTGAGGGCTGAATGAGCCTCGGGAGTTCTTCCACAACATCCCAGATCTGTGCTTCTGGAAAGCAACAAACCTGAGATGTCCAAGTCAGGTTGGCAGGAGGGAATCTCTATCAATTGTTACGCAACTTTTCCTCTTGGTACAGAAACTTGGTTCAGGCTCATCTGGCTCTGAAGTTTCCTTCAAAACAACTCCTCACTTTCTCCCAGGGGGCTGGCTATGCATGATCTGCAGACTAAGAAGGAACCTTCCTTCTTCTGCCAGAAGTCACAAACTTCAGACCTTCCCCATCATGGAAGTCTCCATTCAGTTATTTTTCAAGTGTAGTCTTTAGTTGTTCACCCTTTGCTTTGTGGAGCTCAGGCACTCCCCTACCCAAAGTCTCTGTGAAGATCCTGTTGGTCTCCTGTTTGTACACCCTGATGGTCTGCAGTTTGCTCACCTCTCTTGAAGCCCTTTTCCCTGGAGACTTAGTGCTTCAGTCAGAGTACAGCTCCCACCAGACAGGCCACCAACATCTCAGCCCCAAAGACAGGCAGCAGGCACTCCCTGCAGCTGCAACCTGGACAGCTACATCCTCCTTCCGAAGCTCCATCTGGGTTAAAGCATCCCATATGCCAGGCAGTTGCTCCACCAGTTTTGGGGACTGTGCCCTGTGGCTTCTCATTACCACTGTTGCACAGTCCCAAGCAGTCCCCTGTTGTCTTCAACAGAGTTTCTGGGTCTCCTGTGCAAACTCACAACTTAATTGCTAAAAACCTTCTTTGCCGTTCTTGAGCATCTCTCATTGAAACCACTGTGAATTGAACACGCAAATACTCCTCCGTCTCTGGACCCAGATTCCTTCAGCATTCACCAGAAAGTAATTTTATCTTGTTCTAGAAGACCAGTTCAATGATGTCAGTATCTAACTTGCTGAATTTCAGTAGCCTCTGAGTATCAAAACCCACACGCCCTATTAAAAATTCCAACCAAAGTTATCCATTTGTTCCCACATCTCCTCCTCTGGCTTTTCAGTACCCAAACCTATTATGTGTTCTATCTTGCTTAGGAAAGGGGTTAAGTCCTGTGCTTTAAGCAGAGCTGAGGAGGTACTCCACATGCCTCAGCCCAGAGAAAAACGTCTAGTCAGGGGTGTGCAGGGTAGAAATCGTAGAAACTGCAGAGGGAGGAGGCGCAAGAAATTCCTGCTTTGCACAAACTGTGACATTATACCCCCAATTATACCCCCAATAATAGTGGTAGACTCGGGAAGAGGAAGACCCATTCACTTTTCAGAAAATTCCTACCTCTGATCCCCAAGCTTCCTTGCATGACTTTTTTGGTTTATTCAGTGGCAGAGCAATGGTAGCACAGGAATTACAGCAGGCGACACCTACGTCTGCATGGAAGAAACAGTCTTGACTTTTCATTTTGAAGATTTACTCGGTGCTAAGCCAACTCTGGGCTTCTGCTGCCTTGGAGAGCCTCATTTGTCTTTAACACTGGCATGTTATCTTTAGCAAACATACATTAAGATATATAGTGATACATATATATATATATAGCCTGGAACAGGGCCCACCCAACACTTGGGAACCATCTACCTTCTGCAGTCGTGACCCTGAATGTAGACAAGGGGAAGCTGTCACTTGCATCACTGGAGTTAACAGCCCAGCAATAAAACTTGTCTGTCTTGATCAACGTAAACTGGTGTGTTCCTCGTTATGCTGAGGAGTCACTGAGTGTTAAGCTGCAGCGTGTGCTGAATCAGGGCTGTCCCACATTCCACACTAGGCCAAATTTATTCTTACTCTGTTCTGTAACTTTGACCCTCTCCTGTCCGTTTCTCCTGCGCTCCTACCTTGTCAGTCCTGAATGCTGAATTACACTCACGTGTGTCACCACTGAGTCTAGCCCTGCATATGCGCCCATAGACATGTTGTCCATCAAGAATTGCAGTGAAAAAAGGGACATATTTGTCTTCCATAAGGAGACATCGCTACAAAGTGAAACAGAGAGCTGTGTGCCATAGCCTGCGTGTGGCCTTAATCTGCTGTAATATGCCTCGTTAGAGAGTAAATGGCAAGATACCTAATGACAGGCGACACTGAGCTGTGAACCACATCTTGAATCCTGCTTCTAGTTCTGATGTCCTTGTCTTAAGAAAGATGTGGTATACACACACACACACAAAACAAAGAGAAGGGTGGCAAGGTATGAAAAAAACTTTATATGTGGAAAGACAAAATAGACACAATCTCTTTGGCTTGGGAGAGAAAGACTTAAGAATTGGTAGTTAAAGGCAGTGAAATAAAGAGTGATCATTTGTTGTCTCTTCTGAATGAGGTAAAGGGGCATCAGAGGAAAGCAGCTTTGAACAAGAAGGAGGTACTTTTCCATGTGACATACAATGCAGCTGTGGGACTTACTCCTTCTGGTTGCTGTGGATACAAAAAATACAAATTATTTGAAACAGCAACAAGTGAAGTTACAAAAAAAACCTTAAATGCAAAGATGCAGATGTAATCTCGGGCTCAGAAGGTTTCTAAGCTGCAGATTGCTAGAGCTGGAAGGCAATAAAGGGAGAAATACCTTTATTGCCCTGGACTTAGCCTTTTCTTATACAGTCCCTTTAGGCATTTGTACCATGTCACTGTCAGAGATGGGATGCTGCAAAGATGGCTGTTTGCTCCGACCCAGTACCACTATTCTCATGCTCCTTCATGAAGCCTTTAGTGGCCTTTCCACTGACCGGAATGGATTTGGAGTCAGCCTTCCTGTCTCTTGCTAAGTATTTTGATCAGCAAAAGCTAATAATTTTTTCAGTGAATGAGGGTTCTCCAGTAGTTCATGATCTGTGTTTTCAGAGCAGTCTCCAAATTTTTGGAGCAGATTCCAAATTCTGTTTTGTTTTGCTTTTTGATAACATGAAATGCTTCGGTGTCTTTGGATTTCATTTGAGTCCCACTGGCAGATTCAGGGAAACATAATCCTGGGCTGGAACCTCCTTAGTTAAGTGAAGGAGATCCCGGGTATCCCAAACCCTGTTCTTAACTGGGTTAACGTGTCATATTCTGCCATGGGAATCATGCATTCTTATTCCATTGCTGGGTTTGCTGCATAGCCTGTTAGTAGTCTGAAACAATATGCAGCTTCTTACGGCACATACTTTTAGACTCCTCTAGTGTCTGAGTGACACTTGACAATGCTGCTCAGGGCAGAACTAGAGCTACATGAGTTTGGCTTCCCAATTGAGCCACAAAGCATATCATATAAAGCCCATGTCTTTTGTGCACCTCTAGTGGTTTTCTGCAGTCTAGGCAAGTAGGAGCGAGTCAAGTAGAAATGTGGAGAACTAGTAAGAGGTGTTAGAGTGAAGTAAAGACACAAGCTTTTCTTGTAGAGCTCTGACTGACATAGCGACAGTTTTGGTCTGAGGAAGGGTAGCCAAAGTATTGAAGGAAAGGAATGCAAGAAAATCCTGCCAGTGGACCAGTGTCCAAGACTTTTTTCATTCACATCAGAAGTTCATTGTCTTTGTTTATCTTGAACCCCAGGGCCACAGGCAGGGTAGAATTATCTTCTGGTAATAACTTATGTGAGAAGGGTAGTTGTGTTTGGTGACTTTGGAATGTGGTGCCAAACCATTACGATATTTTAATGCTTTCATAGAGGAGTCTGAACTTCTGACCCCTTCTTTAATCTCACTTGATCGAGAACTTCACCCCAAGGAAGTCACAGAAATACCACCTGTCAGCGTGGCTTTGTAGGAAGACAGAGAGACAGCCAGCCTGTGCAGAAAGTACCAGCTTATTGGTTGCATGATCAGTAGGGTCTTAAATCAAGCATATATGCAGTAATGCAACATTGGCAATTACTGGTAGAAGGAAAAGGAGTAAGCATTTAGACTGTGTACCAGGGACAGATGTATACATACGTTTTTCTTACTAAGTTGTAAGTAATTTTTCAGTGGGAAAAGATGCAAGATTATTTTTAATATCTCTGCTGTCCCGTTCCTGAGGCTCTTAAAAGCCTTTGCAGCCATTTCACTGAGTGACTGTCTCTCTTTCAGAGACAGAATAAACTGAGGGCCAGCCTGATGATAGGAATTACACAGCCAGCCTCCCAATCTTCACATTGCCAATCCTGTTCTCTGTACCTTACCATAGAAAAAAAGTCCCATAAGCTTTTTGCTGCAGGGATTGACCTGCGAGTAACTGGTAGAGCACAAAGATTGAAGTCAGGGCATTCCTATTGTCCTTTACCCACATTAATTCTTGGTGTCCACCTAGCCAATGAGCTCATACTGCTGCTTTTCTATCAGTAAAGGCACAAACTGATTATCTGCTTGATACCCTGCTGCTTCTTACTGGATTTGTAAAACTGTAAGAACTTAAAGTCCTCTACCTGTCTATCGAACGTGTTCAGTCAGCTCAGAGGCTGAGTAGTGGGCAGACGTGTAGATGCACAGAGGCAATGTGATTACATCAGCCTAATTTCTGTAGCAAACCACATTAAAAATTCTGGTCCAGTTGTTTCATCTGTGCATGGAGGAAATGTCCCCACAATAGATTCTGCCTGTTGGAGTCCTGAGTAGCATCCAAGACACAATCAACAAAGGAGTTAATGCTGTCTGCAGGATATGTTTACTGTTTAGTGCCTCATGTCCTAGATCCTTCTTTAAGGAGCTGCTAAAAGGTTGCTGCTTAACAGAAAAGGTGTCTCAGGACTGCAGCTGAGAGCCCAGCATCCAGGGACAAGCCAGTGAGATCGGTACATTCATGCGTAATGTCTGAGACCTACCCCCAATGCAAGAATTTGAGGGAATTTCTCAGATCTTTCCTCTCCTAACACAGATGCACATGAGAAGTTACCCAGCCCTTTTAAAACCTCTGTAATGTATTGCTGATTTACCAAGTTGTCTACTGCTGAAAGTATTGTTCTTGCCTGACTGTTTTATGTACCACTTCAAGGAAGCAGAGATGCTGTTGACCTCGTGAAACTTTGTCAAATAAGAGCCCATTTCCTGGCAATGAAAGATCCTAACTTGCATTGATTCAGGTAACCCAGTTTAAAAATTCAGTTCAGATTGACAGATGACCATTAGAAACTTAGCTCTTTGATTCAAAACTGTATTGAACCACTAATCTAGAGGGATGTTTGTTAAGAGAACAAGTGCCACTAATGTGGCATACTGTATCCATTAGATCTGTAGAATTAATAATTCAAACTCACAAGGCAAACTCTGTCTTTTTCTCCTTTAAAAATACATATTTCTGTGTCCTTGCAGCATGCTATCTGAAGACCAGGACTGCACTTGGAGGATATCATCATGTAAATCTCGGGAGGGGAAAAAAGAAGAGAAGAAAACCCTTCATTCCAGACTGTTAGATTTCACCCTACAAGTCTGCAGAGGCATGTTGCTGGTGGATGAACTGATAGTCCAGTTAGTTAATCGGCATGGCGTCACCAGGTTTTCAAAATTATTTATTTATAAGGAATCTCAGTATAAAGCAGCATTTTCTCTTTTACCCTAACGTATAATGAGATCTTGCCCTAACAACTCCATTTTCTTTCTCATTTACATGGAATGTATGCCGGATCCATGATGTTCCCTGGCTGACCCTAGCCAGACAAAGCCAACATATCTAGACTGTTTATAGTGCACAGTGTAAGATTTGATGCACAGCCTGCTGAAGCTAGTAGAAGAACTCCTGTTGCCTTCAGTGGGTTTTGGATCAGGCCATTAAGGATTTTTTTTATTTCTTTAAAATAGTCTCAACACAATCGTAGCCGTGGGTTTATGATTTTATCCTGCTATGTGATTTTATAATGCCGTGGGCGTACTCTGACTCAGCGGCTGCTTTCTTCTGTCATCCTCAGCTTTTAGTCTTTACTTTGGATTTTTAACCACCTGGGACCGATTTCAATCACTTGATTATTAAGAGACACTCTTCTTCCATAGCATCCATATTTTTCTTAATGATTCTTTTTTTGTTTTGTTGTCTTTCATTGTTGAACTCCCTTGACTTAGCTCCAGTCCTGCATTAAAGTTGCACTGATCATATTTTCCTCTTTAAACTTCACGTATGTAAAAAGTTCCTGTTTTTTTATCTGACAAAAGATGATCTTTTTAAATAGATGTTCTTCTTCATCCATTTGTTATTGTTCCTCTAGCAAGTCACATAGTTTCATTGTGTTCTGCTTTGTTCATGTCTTTTTTTGTTTAGTTCATCCTCTCATCTTGCTATGAATAGTCTATATATCAATGCAGTTAGGGATGGACAGACTTTTGTACCCTTACGGACAGTACGTAGACTCTTGCCGATCCCAAGGCTGTTACTCGGTGAACAGCCTTAGATTACATAATTGATGGCCTCTAAATTACTGCGGTTTCTTGATACCTTATGAAAACTTAGCATGAGACAGCTGCTTTTTATTAGCTGAACACTCATTGAAAGAATATATTTGTTTTGTCGCTCAAATATTCCATGTTAAAAGGAGTAAACTCTGGTGAGCGTTAAGACAGATGGCTACATCTTCAGTGGTTGTTGCTCCATTTGCTTTAATTGTTAATACATCTTCAAGCAAGCTATGCCAACTTACACTTACTCTCCTTGCACTAACATAAATCTGGACCGACTACCCAGAAATGCATGGGAGTTTTGCAGGTGTAAGTGAGAAAAAAATCATGCCTGGCAGGAGTACAACTACCTGTTAAAAATAATAATAATCTCCCAGAAACCTTTACCTGTTAAAGCATATGCCTGGAAGTAGCATGTATTTTCTGTGCCTTGATATTATACTTTTAATGTGCTTTTTTGCTTTTCTTTCTGCCAAATTCTGTTTTTCATTGAAGTCAGTGATGCATCATCTATCCTTAATTACTCCAGTATAAAACTTCACGAACACTGGTGAAATCAGTTGATTTCTTCAGCATTTACACTGATCGAATTTGTCGACATGGGAATTTTGCCACTGATTTTGATGATCCCAAGAATTGGCTGTTCTGTGAACTCCTCTTTGGTTTTTTAATACTATTTCAATGGTCTGATATGTCTTGTGGGACTTTTAGTAGCTTGCCGTATTATCAGATATGATAGAACTGTCATTGAGAAGTGGAATAAAATTACTTTTAATTCATGTCCATTCTGGTATGTGGGAAGTGTCTTTCCTAAGTTTTATTGCCTCTTCTATTTTACAGAGTAATATCCCTTTTTCTAACCTCTTGGACAGTTTCAGAATAAAATGAATCAAAGCAAAACCAGGATTTCTGGCCTACTTGATACTATACAACCAAGTCTGTGCTGTAGCTAGTACATTCAGAAGTTGCTAGAGATTAGTTAATGTTCAAAATATCAGCAAAGTAGGCTCTTTGCTTCGTTTTCAAAATAGCATCCAGAAAGAGCGTGAAGCCTTTTCAAAATGGTCTCTCGGTGGTCTCTTCGGAGCTTTCCTACCATGAGAGGAAAGTATTCAAATGAGGTCATCAAAAGAGGTCTCTCAGCAGGTAACAGAGGTCAGATCTCCACCACCTTGAATTGCTGGCGTCAAAGTAAACCCCATTGCATTGCTGTAGTAATAGTTTTTTACGTCAGTGTACTAAATCCATGTGTGTACAAAAAGTTTAATCCTTCTGCAAAATATTAAACTCCAGTACTGTAAACTAAACCACAGCTAGTGGTGTGAGAGGGGAGAAAGATTTCCAAAGTTATTTGGGCACTAGAGGATAAGGATAGGCAACTTGAAGTATTTTTTTGAAAGTGCTTAACAAGGATTTAGATCAATAGGAGCTAGACACCTGACTTGTTCAGATGCTTTTGAAAACCATACTGGAAATCTAACTTGCATCTTGATGCTTATAAATGTCTTTGAAGTCTCACTCTTAATATAATTGAGAATTGAGCCATTGTGTCTTCAGTGCTTCTGAAGATAAATGTTGCTACCTTATAGTGCTATTGATTGGTATAAAAATAAAGGCTTTATATTAAACCACTTAATGTGACAGAGAGGGGAAAATGCAGCAATTCCTCTGAAGTCCTTTAGTGCTTTTATGTCATAGGTAATCTTATTTTTGCTTACCAGTACTAATGTACTGATATCAGTTCTCTTCATTTATTTATGTTTACATAAATTTTCAGCTATGTTTGAGAAATGCAGTCAAATACAGCTTGTGCTGGAAATGAGTATGGTGCTTGTACAACCAAATTATTCTGTGTAGGTGTGACAGACCCATACAAAGTGAGGTATCAAACATAGGGAAGCTAAATGACGTTTCACTGCCTAAATCAGCAAGATCCCTGGTTACAGCAGTGGGTATGGAAGGGAGAACGCAGTTGTCTGAGGAATTAGTGCCTGCTTTATATTTTGAGGGGCATATAAACAAATTTCATTATCTGTGACAGTCTCTGGAAATTACCAGTTCTTCATCGTCATGCATCTAGATTTGGATTTAGCCCATTATTATTCTGCATTGCACCTATCATTTTTTGGTGAAAAAAAGAAGACCTATCATATGTATGCTCTGAATGATGTTATTGCATGAAATGGGGGGAAAAGCAGCAAAATGTATTTCAACTCAACATCTGTGTCCTGGGCAGATGAACAGTCTTCCTTCCGCAAAGCTGCTCAAGGCTTCCATTTTTTGATGCAGTCTTCCTGCATGCCGAAGGCACCAACTAATGCCTGAAGTCCAGCTCTCTTTTCCTTCTTGCATGTATTACAGGCAGAGACAGATGGAAACGTGAAATTGCTGACCTCAGCTCCTGGATCATGTTAGCATCTTTTGCTTCTTACAGGGCAGCTGCATTCTGCAAAACAGCAGTGTGCATGTATCTTGATATGTAACCCTAGAAGAGGGCTTCTAAATATAAGAGGAGTTTCTTTGCTACCGTATGAAGGGGGTCAGCCAGACGCTTAAACAACATGCAGTGTATGTTTCATCAGATTGCAGAGCAAAAAAAAATCAAGGGGACAATATGAAGTTAAATTCTTAGGGTGCCTCTCTGCAGGCACACCCAGGAGTTTACAGCTTGTGACTTGAAGATTAGCACTGGCTCTTCAATTTACGTGGTTGCAACCACAATCCATGAACAGTGTGGCTCGAGGCTCCAGAAGCTGTTGCTTTTGTAGCTGTATCTTTGAATATGTGCTCACAGTGTGAACTGCATTCTGCCTCTCAGCCTAAAGATAGGTTATATCTGATTGCTACTACAGTGTCCATCACTCAGAATCAGTCCAGATGCATCTGCTGGAACAGTGTGCAAGCATCTCTCTGGGCTCATTTCCTTACCTGGACCCTAACTTTGTCAACCAGTTATTTAAGATGGATTTTGTTACTGATTTGCATCAGTAGGGGAGAGACTGGGTCATCTTCCCAGTTAGTTTTTACTTTGTGTGCATTGTGTGTGCATACATGCACAAGAGGATGCATTTGAAGGACTGGATTCCCCAGGGCAAGTAAGATTTAAATACAAAGAAAGTCACTGGATTGATTCGGGGCCAAGCTGGTAAGACACATCCTGGTTACCTGGCAGCTGTTCAGGAGCCTTTATAGAATGTGTTATTTCATGGATGGAAGAGTCCATATCGCCAAACCTTCACTCCTGGTAATGGGGTAAACTAAGAGGAAGTTGAATAGATGGGGAATCTACCCTGACTTTGGAGGAGATACCTCCAGGCAAAGTCAGAGACATCAGAAGGCCTGTGCAGGGTAGTCTGCATGGCTGCTGCCTAATCCACAGCTCTTCTGAGACTGAGCCCTCAGTCTTTCACGGGCAGTACCTTCAGGCTGAAACACTACTTGAATGTTAGTTTTCTCTTACTATCCTCCCATCTCCAACCTCATTTTTAATTAGTAGGTCTCTGAAGGTGTGCAGTGTTATGTTGGAGTAGAGGAGTTGAGAAGGGATGCAATGGCCTATGTGTGATTGTTATGTGCACTCACAATTTTCCATTTCCCAAGCACAACAGCATGTTCTGCATGCACAGCAAAGGCGTATGTCCCGGAAATGTGAGTGAGCCTTTAAGGAGGCTGCCCAGCTTCCTCTGCATCACTCCCTGGCAGCCTGGCAAAATGGGCTAAATTTACAAGTGACCTAAAAGGAGGAGGGGATTTGGAAACAGATCACTCAGCCAATGTAAAGATGGAGGAACAAACTTGGGAGCTCAAGGTAGAAAGGAAGGTTATAGTAAGAAATTTAATTGGAAGGTTTCTGCAGTTAAATTTATCCTGTCTTGAACTCTAGGATAAGTTCTGCTGCTGCTATCACCTAACTCACTCTCCACGGCACAGAAGCTATGAGAAGCATTTGCTCATGTGTCCTTAATGTGATTTATGGCATGTCTGAATTTGATCTACCAGCTAGTGGCTGAGGATGGCTTTTCTGTTTTTGTCATATCTAGCTGTAGGGCTGAGTCAGCTTCCACTTCGCTTGCAATGACTTCTCTTTGGCTAAATAAGCTTGCATCATGTCAAGGAAAAAGAACTTTGCCAGATATCAATGGATTTATCAGGACACAAACTGCACAGTCTGAGACTTTAGACCACTGCATTTCTTTCTCAACATATACTCTGGTGTAAGAGAAGGGGAAGCTCTACTGAAATTAAGGGATGCACACCAGAGCAGGCTGCGTGGTAATGGTGACCCATGGCAGCCTCGTGTACACATCTCAACCGGTGTTCAATGGAGGCTTAATTGCCTTTTGATTTTAACCAACTCCAGGAGATAATCCAAACAGTGAAAATGAGATTCTGGCTAGAGCACAAGTGGTTGGTGAGTGCCATCCCTTCCTTGGGGGTAGCACAAGGGTTTAGCTTTGACTTTTTGTGCCTGAAAGTTGTGTAAGGCTATTCTTCATCCCATTTAATCAAAGACATACATTCCCCTAACACAGGTCTCTCCTGACCTCAGATCTATCCTGTTTGGTCCTTATTTTCTTTAAAAATGAGTCAGCTGATGAAGACACATGGTAAGTGATATCTCCAAGGGGGGTAGAATGACTCAGTTGTAAAGATGTCACTTCACTTGACCCCTCAGCATGTACAGCACCAAAAGTGCTCTGTCATGACTTTTAGAACTTTGACAAAGTCTGCTGAGTCTCATGACCTTGCGAGCCAAGAACCACAATGCCTTAAAATTAATTTCTGAGTAAGAAGCTCTGTGTGAGCTTTAATAGTCAGGCCAGGTCTAGTTCATGTTTATTAAAGAAGGTAGATGTGAGTAAGGGAAAAGGGAGCTGACCTTTGCTTCTGGCTAGTGACATGGTAAATAACACAGATACCATGTGGCTCTTCATATCCTGCAGGTGTTTGACAAGCATCTCCTTTTAAAACCTCACATTGCCTTATGAGGTGATATAGCACAGTCATGACACCTGATAAAGCATTTAATCAATTACTTTTACCTTGTTTTATGGGTTGTGGACAGTCCTAAAGTGGACTGTGCTTTTTTCCCAAGGGAATTTCTTACTCAAAATTATTCAGTTACATTTTCTCCTGATCCTTTTACCCTCCAGCCTGCCATTTGCAATTCAAACTGTTGTTGTGATTCACCATACAATTTCCATGATGCCACTTCTTTTTCCTGAGCAGACAACCATAAATCCTGGGGCATTCACATTGTTGGTGTGATTGCTAATACCAAATTTTCCTATTTGTTTTTGTGATGTCCAAATTTAATGTTTACTTAAGGTGAGTATTTGTTTCATGGAAATGTGGGTAGTGATCACAAGCAGGGTCTTGAATACACCAGAACAAAATAATCTGCAGTTCTGAATTTGTATTTAACTAAAAGGTTTTGCAATATTCACCCAACCTAGCATCATCTTCCTTTGGCTGATGGAAAGCTAATAGCTAAAGGCAAAAGTGATTAAGAGTCTTCTTGAAGGTCATGCGGGCAGTTAGTGTCAGAGGCAAGAGGAGATTTTTATCTAATTCTTTCTCTCCTTCTCAGTGAAAATGCTAACAGTCACTCTTCTTGGGCATCCCCCAAAATTGTAAGGCAATGTACACAGCTAAACAACTAAGGAACAAATTATTCTGGTACCAATGTCAGGAGGGCTGAGTGAGGGCTAAGCCTAAGTGGCCTGTTGCTGTGTCCCCCATCTGAGAGAGATGGCAGTTTAGAAAACTAGAGAGAGTTGTTTTTATTGAAATTACTTCAACGGCAAGTGACACTTCTGACATTCTCACTAGGGAAGTTTAACCAGGAACCTCATTTGTGACACATACGGAAGGCTTGATGGAAGAATGTGAACCAGGTCCCCATCTGTTACATCCTTATCTGGCAGTAAGAAAAAGAAGGTTAAGACAGGTATGTAAAGGGGCAGGAATGGAAAAGGTATTTTGTAGTCTTACTTTGGAATGTGGAGGCTGGTCCTGGATGCAGTGGAGAAGGGGGAGTTTTTATACCCTTCAGGTTGCAGAGCACAGAAGGAGGCAAAAAGTCACGGGTGCTTTTAAAGGGAGGAGCAAAACTCCAGGGTTCCAGGAAATCCGTGGGTGGATGAGCTCTGCCAGGCCCTTGTGGCATGTCTTCAGCTAATCTCTTGCTTCCCACATCTCCTGCATTAACAGCTGTAAGGGAATTGGGCTCCCACTCAAGCTGATGGGAGAAAACAATACTCCAGTGCACGTGAGGAACACGCATACAGACGTGCCCATGAGGAGGCGGGGTGATGATTTAGTGGGCAGCAGTGGTGAGGCCCCACATAAGACCTGTTGTTCATGGTGTAATGTCATCCAGCCCTCATAATTCATGGGGACCGGGCACCTCACAAAAAGAGCTACAGGCTGATTGCTCTAGGACTGTGCTACACCCACCTGTCACGACTGACAGTGAGGGAAGACGAGAATCGGTGTTGAAGGGTAAGCAGTCACGGGGAAAAGAGGGAGGAGAAGGCAGCAGTGAAGCCCGAGCACCTAGAGGTTGAGATGCCTGTGTCCACTGCTTCTGTCCTGACAACAGGCCAGTAACTCCCAAAGGCTTTGGCGTGTAGCAACTATGGATGGATGGTTCATCGCCGTGTAGGGAGGAACCATCACATTTTAATACCAAAACTTTAAATTGAATAATGCTTGGACCTACCATAGACTAGTTACCACAGCCTCATGAGCTATTAGCAGTCCTTATCCTGCAGTTCATTACCTGTCTGTGGTTCTTACAAGTAACAAAAACCATTGCAAAGAAGCGAGGATTGGCCCCAAAGTGAAAGTACTGTTGCTTGCAACGAGGCTCACTGGCTGTCGTGCAGATCATCACAATGGTCCTACTGGGCAAGTGATGGACGAGACATGGTAGCATGCATCTCCAACCTACACTGCAGACAGTTCCGCAGACACCACCAGCACACACAAGGCATGTGCCTTGGTGCTGGCCAAAAAAGAACTGGGGAGAACAAAACAAATCGAGTTTGGAGACAAAGAATTCAGGAGTGCTAAGCTGTGTGAAATATCAAAATAACAGCCGCATTTATAGCAGGGTAACTGTTCTGCAGGCCCTGGGGAAGAGCTGCCCACACACATTCCCCTCAGACCCCCTCTGGCAGGGTATACCTGTGGTATTCTACCCACGAAAGACAAACTAGGAGCAGCTGCTCCTCAAAACATACTGCAGCAGCCAGCCGCGCACTTGCCGTTAGGCACGGTGAATCTGTTTATCCCGGCAGAATTCTTCCCACAACATAAGAGCATGCCATCAGGATACACTTTGATTTGGTAGGAATCCTTCTGTCTGTCTGCAGGTTGCTTGGATCGGTTAAGAAGAAAACGATTTCCTTGTAAAGAGAACTGCTGACCCAGGAACCTGCAGTCCTCGCAACTTTCTCCCTGTTGGAAAAGTGGAAGAAAGACAGCAACAGCTGATGAAGAGCAAAGGGTAAAATGAGATAGTGTAATTGGAAATGCTTAGAGAAATATGTTAGATGAGTATATGAGCGTAATTTAATTTGGGAAACATTTATCAGTTGAGGACTTAAATTTCCATCTGTGCGTCCTCAGAGGAAACAGAGCCGTGTGGCGGTGGTTTCACAGCCTGCTGTGACCATTGCTGGTCAGTGTCCGCACAGCTGGCTCTTGCCAGTTTCACGACGAGGGGAAATGCACTTATTGCCTAGTTCCAGCGCCCCGGTGCTCGCTCACCTGCAGTTCTCCTGAGCTTACCCAAAAGCTCCGTGTGGTGGTGACTTACGGAAAATGGCAGGTAACGAGCCGTCATGCTTCGCTACTGACCTCATACCTACACCAGTTTAGCAGTCATGCTAAGGCGGTATGGGATGGCCCTGGTGGAATAGTCGGCGCAGAGCCCGCCTCGGGGGCCTGAGGGAGGCTGCGCGGCCCCAGAGCGCCCAGTAAAGGGCCTTGCCTGCTGCCTGGGGCGGGGGCCGGCGGCGGAACCTGCGCGCCGGGCTCGGGTTCTCCCCGGGGCGGCAGCCTGGGCGCGCGGCCGGACGGAAGCGGAAGCGCCTCGGCGGCGGTGGCGGGACAGCGGCGGGCTCCGAAGGCGGGCGGTGGGTTCCCTTGGCCGGGCGGGGCGGTGCGGGAAGCTCCGGGGCAGCCGGCCAGCAGCGAGGCCGGGGGGAGAGGCGGGGTCCTGGCGGGTGCTGTGGGGACGGTTGCTACGGGGACGGTGAGGCCGGGGCGGGTTGCTATGGGGACGGCGGGCCGCAGCCCCGGGGCGGCTCGGCTGCGAGGCCCGGGCTTTGCCGTCCGTGGGAGGAGCGAGTGGCCCGCGCCGGGTGCCGGGGTGCCGTGCGGGTGCAGCCCCGGCGGCCTTTGTAACGCGTCCTGGGCGCTTGCCGGGGAGCCTTGCCGAGTCTGCTCGGCGGGTCCGGGCAGAGGTGGGGGCGGAGGCAGTGACCGCCCGGCTGCCCGCCTCGGGGCAGCTCGGCAGGTAAAATACACGGGGGCGTTTGCTGGTGAGAGCTTCAGTGGCTGTTCGATTTCATTCGGGCCTTCTCAAAAGTCCATCCCGCAGAATCAGCGAGTCGATATTTAAAGGAGATACAGAATGCTCAAAGCTGTTGCAGTTTCACATACCAGTTAATGTTTGCATGTATAGCTATTTTTTATCGTGCCAGTTAAATTATTTGTTTGTTTAGTTGTTTATTTACTCAAGTTGTGCACGCTGAGATTGGTTTCAGGTTGTGACTGAGCTGAGAACTGCACAGTTGAAAGTTGGGCAATGTCCGTAATTTGAGCTTACAGGAAACAGGGCAGTATCCCAAACACAGTACTCGCACCCTGCTCTGCGCTCTGCAAGGCCCTGTTGGTACGGTTCCACGCGGCCCCTTGGCCACCGCTAAGTTGCTGCTCTTCACCTGTAAGGAGTCTTTCAGATAAGATACGGTGTGCGCATCCAGTCTTATCCCTTCTGCCTGTGGATGTGGCCTCAAGGGTTGTGGAGCGGGAGGAAGTGTTGTGTTTCTTGCACAGCAGGCCCCTGCCTCTCCCAGAGAAAAGCGGAGGCTGGAGGAAGCCTCCAGTGGAACATCAGCGTGTGCTGTTCGTGTGTTAGAGCCACAGTCAGCCACTATAAGGATCCTCAGCCGGTTGCCGCCTGAGATAACTTTATTTTCTAGTGAAGTCACATTTCTAGTAGCATTCTGACAGAAAGTTCTACTCATGCTTCAACTGACATGGTAGAACATTATATGCATGGGTATTCAGAAGACAGAAGAACAAGCACTTAGCTTGGGAAGACAGAATGCCGGTGTGCTGCAGTGACAGATACCTGCTTGGTCAACTTTTAGAGTGGCTGAGTCTTGCAGAGATGCTAGGATATTGAACTGTAGCATGTTATTAAGAGAAGCTAAAAATTGTCATTTAGTGTCTTGGTTCTGAGTGTAATGTAATTTTAAGATGCTAGCATTTTGGGTTAATCAAGTTTCTTAGACTTTTCAACTCAGAAACAAAGCCCAGATCTACTGATGGGCCTGCTTTCCTGCCTACTGGTGTTCTGGCTTCAAAAGTACATGTGCTAATCTGGCTTTTCTTGCTCTTTTAGGTCCTTAAAAATGGGGAACACAAGCAGCGAGCGAGCTGGACTGGAGCGTCATGGGCATAAGGCATCCCGAGGTGACAGCTCAGGAGGAGCCATCGGTACGAAAGAGGGTGATAGACCAAAAATTTTAATGGACAGTCCTGAAGATGCAGACTTGTTCCCTTCAGAGGAAATGAAGGTACCGCTGGTTTGTTCATGTCTTCTAATGTTACTAGCTTGGGAATGCTGTTCAGTCGTGGTGCTGTTAGCAGCCTTCAGTAATTCTGTCATTGAGCTTACACACAAAACTGACTATCTCCCTTGCTTCCCACGCTAAGGAGAGATACTGCGTTGATGTTCAAACAGATACGATGAGTGTAATGTCATGGTTTCCAGCAAGAATTAATTGTAGAAAAACTAAAATGTAACTGGCTCCAAGCTCTTTCCCAGTTCAGTGCCCCAGCTTCCTCCAGATCCTTAATGCTCTTGCAGTCACCAGTGACATTTTACCTATTATTTTCCGTATTGAAAGATCTGTTAACTGGATTTTTGCTCAGTATTAGCTGGATCGTTAGAAACATCTTGCTGTGTATCGTGTTTCACAAGAAAATCTATCAGAAAATTACACTTAGATTTTTACTGTCGGACAGAGCTGTTTCCTATAGACAACTCATAATCTTTCTGCCAACTACAAATTTTGTGCCTATGGTATTTGTATAATCTAAATGCTTTAGTATATTTCTTCTTGATTATTTTTCTCCCTCCTGTTATATCTGTGTATTTTGAAAACTCTTGTGAGCTCAAGTAATTTCTTTTTAACCTAATTTAGACTGGAGGGAGGGGGATTATTTTGCCTTCCGCTCTTTCTGCAAATTTGGAAGGCTTTAACATCTTTGCAGAATTTGTACAAATGAATTTGTGAACAGCATCTAGAAATGCACAGTTTCTAATCTCTATCTGGCAAAAACTACTTCTAGACTTGTACCTTAGAGAATTGTGCCTGAGCGCAAAAATGCCTTCGGTAAAATATAGGTTGTCTAAGTCTTCCAGGAAAGAATTCCTTTTGATTAAGACACTGTGCTTGTAGGCTCCATTGGAGAAAGAAGAATTCCTAGCTTGGCAACAAGATCTGGAAGTGAATGATAAAACTCCCACTCAAGCTCGACCAACAGTCTTTCGCTGGACTGGAGGAGGGAAAGAAGTTTATTTATCTGGGTCCTTCAACAACTGGAGTAAAATTCCTCTGACAAGGAGGTAATAAACTGCTGCTGCAGTATCGGTGATATTCCTCATGTACTGGGAATGCTTAGTGCAGTGGGAAAGGTGGTCAGTTGATAGATTGGTATTGTGCTTGGATTTGCTACTTTCCTGCTTCTCTTCTCAAGCCCTTGATGAGAATCTGACTTTTTGATTCTTGGATGGCACAGGATGAAAGTTGAGCTGTGCGTCAATTTTGAAGGAGTGATTTGTTCACTAGGCACCATGCACCAATGACCCAAAACAATCCTTATTGTGCAGTCTGCTACCGGGGATAAAGTTGGGGTATGTAAGTTGAAGCTGGTTTTAAGCATAGTGTCTCTGATGGCAGATGTACTTTCTTGCCATATCATTGGCTTTTGCCCAGCTCAAAGGGTCCACATTCTGCTTAGGAAACTCTGAGCCTGGGATACCTGCTGGTAAACTACATGAACGAGAGAATAAATCTGTGTTAAGGTACCACGTGCTTTTTCCTGCCAGAGAGCTCTGAAGCTCTGCTTAATTCTGTACCTGAGTAAGTATTTCATTTAAACCAATGTTTTTTCAAAAATTTAAAGCTTAATGGATGGCAGAGTGTCCGAATTTAACTGTTGATCTGAGCCCTGTTGTCTGTCAACAATGACATATCCATGAAAGGTTGGTCTCCTGCCAGTTTCTGGTGTTTCTCATCTCAGTGAGAGGCTACCTGCATTGTCATTGTTGCAGAAGTGTCTTAGGAAACTTGAGGGAGGAGCATAGTGGCCTGATGAAATGGTGTGGGAGGATTGTTCTGTGCATGAACAATGTGAAATAAATTATCAAGACAGGAGCTGGAAAAAAGGCCAGTGGAACATCAGTATTACTGTCATACTCTAAGTAGAAAGCCTGGGAGACGGGAAGTGGTGAAATGAATCTGGAAGAAGGACAAAAATGTCTCTTTACCGAAGAAAAAAAAAAAAAAAGACAGGTTTGTCTCTTGTCAGATTAGGTATTCTGGGAAAGGAGATACTTGGACCTCCTTAGAGGCTGGATAAAATCATGTTACTGCATCAAATATGCTCAGGTAGAAGAGTTCATTATTCCAAACTGAAATTTCAAATCCAGCTCTGTGGTGGTACACTTGCACTCCTTACCTGAGAGGAAGTAAAGAGAGATACTGGCATTGTGTGGCCTGTTTGGATTGTTCAGATAGAATCAACTGTTTCTCAGCTTCTTTGAGATGCTGGTAAAGATTTCTGAAGAATCAGGAAATTCACAGCACAGGAGTATCAAAATTACCAAGCAGCAGCTATTCAGACCCAAAGTAACTCAGAAGTTGAGTTGGTGTTTTCATCTTCTAGTCATTGTTCATTTATTTCATAGGCATTTGTGAAATGCAATTTATGATAGCAAATTCTAAAAAGCAAGGAAATATGAGTAAGCTGATCTTGTTCCATCAATAGGAGTCTCACAGATAAAATAAGGTCTCATGCACTAACAAGTAACGTGAAGATGTGAGGATGACTTTACAAAAGCTCAGTGCCAATTCCTTGATGCCAGGAATGTGATGCTAGATGTGTTGGGACTTCCTGTCACAGAAGAAATAATCATTAACATTAACCTTAGTTTGATTCTTTACCTTTAGATTGCATGAGATTCTCTTAAACGTGGCACTGCCTTTTTAAGTTTTTGCATGTTAAGGAGGCTTGTATTCTGTGTTACAGTTTATAGATTGAGGTACTCTTCAGAATATTTTGGGGCTGATTGTTTGTCTTGAATTCCAGTCACAATAACTTTGTAGCAATCCTGGACCTGCCCGAAGGAGAGCACCAATACAAGTTCTTCGTGGATGGGCAGTGGACACACGATCCTTCAGAGGTAATGTTTTCTTCGACTCACTGTATTGAGGCATCTGAAGATGAGAAACTGGCTAGTTTCTCTACCAATAGCTGGCCTTTTCGGAGAGAAGGTATTGGTTAATGACAGAAACTGACTTTTTAAACTGGTGAGAGAGAGATTTCTGATCCTAGCTGGCCTAGGTGGCGGCATCAGACTGACAGCCTCAAAGGACAGGAGATTTTGTAACAAATGGGTGACAAGATCTCTTGGGTATTGGTTCATAAGAGATGGTGAGCTTTTCTTGTTAGCGCAAAACTGTCTTTTAGAGCACTGTAGCATTGCTGACAGCCCAAATATCTCTGTGCTGTACTTGCTATCTGTGCCAGAGTGTTGCTATTGCTGCTCTAGATATTTTCGTAGTCCAGTAATTGTGCCAAAATCTACCAGGCCTTTTCCTCCTCCTCTGCTATAAAATGAGATTTAACCCTAGCCTGCCCAGCAGTCCCTACCTGCTTCAGAACTCATCATTCACAATTGCTGGTTCCTGTCTTGGCAAACCTCGCAGAACCTCACAGAATTTACCTTGCAGTAAATTTATCTCTTGGAACCCTCTGCCCTGGATTCTAGTCTTAGCTTTAGTAGTAAACCAGCAATACCAACCGTACTCTGTCCTACATCAGGCCATGCAGATCTTAGCCTGGTTCTGAAAGCCCTGTAGAAGCTAAAAGTAAAGCTTAGTTCCTTGTGTCGTCACTGTTAACTTTAGCCCAAACCTGATCCTAGGCCTTATCTATAGCCCAAGAATTTATCAAGTGCTGTGGACCTAGCAGGTTCAACGGACATGCACCCCCCCAGTCCTAGCTGAGCAATGGTAAGCTCTTTTCATATCTGGTACTAGCATATTTTAAAAGCAATGTATCTCGTTCTTGGTAATGCTGATTGTGTAGTTTTGAGAATCTAACAGTCCTGCAAGCTTTTTTATTCTGACTTTTGTATCTTGTTTCTTCCCAGCCAGTAGTAACCAGCCAGCTAGGTACTGTCAACAACATCATACAGGTGAAGAAAACTGACTTCGAAGTATTCGATGCTTTGATGGTGGACTCCCAAAAATGTTCAGACGTGTCTGGTATGAGCGTACTAGTAATTTTATATCACGCTTTTTAGAGCTGTTAAAAATTCCATCTTCCTTTTATCTGGAGTTAAAGCTCCAGTATAGATTAATCTCCACTTTTGTCAGGCCCTGTGGACGTGTGCAGGAATCACAAATGCACAAAGGAAGAATGTGAAATGCATAAAGGAGGAAGCCTCTGACAGAGCAACACAGGCCACTGTGGATCTGATTAGGAGGAAGTCATGGGTGCTTAATAGCTGTTTGTTTGCCTGTGCGATGTGAAACGGCTGGTTTTGGTGCACTCAGTGGTGGATCAGTCTCTGCCTTACAACATCAAACCAATGTTTGCTGCCTACACTGCTCCTCGTACCATCTTTCTCTGCTAAGGGGATGGGTTGAGGAGGTCGGAAGTTGCACATTGAAAGGTAGAAATTAGGTGCATTTTAGTAGTGCTAACACAGGCTCAGGAATATGTCATATCCTCTCAGTTTAGTATAAATGATCTATATCTTAGAATAATATAAAAATGCTATTTTTGCCTTAAGTTTCCTATTCTAGTGTAACAGAAGGGAGGTAAGGTTTAGCTGGAGTCATCTCTGAGATCAGCCTTGCCACCTGTTCTATAAAAGACCTTTGTAGGGATGGAGATCATGATCAAAGTAGTACCTTAAGTCCTCCTTCAGAAGACCTGTCCTTTGAATCTGAGGCAGAAGGTGCATTTGGTTGTTTTTTGCTATATGCCACTTTCCCCTGGACAAAGCTTTTTTGGAGAAAGAATGTGATTTGTGAGACTTGGACAGTGCAGGAAGTCAGGAGATGATTCTAGCAGATGCCTTCCCCCCACGTGCTGTAACAGCCTTTCGTTATATTGCTTTAAACTCTGAAGAGCTCTATTTATTACCCTGTCCCTGCATGGGAGTAATACCTGCCTTTTACATGTGCGTACCAAGTTTTTAGTGCTTCCCATGGCGGTAACATTGTGGAGCAATGTTTACTATTAAGCGTTTGCTGGAGAAGTGCTGGGCAGAGATGACAGTGAAGTTCTGGAGTGCAGTAGAGCCTTCAGAACTCCGCCTCCCACATCTTCACAGCTAGTCTCAAGTCAGACAGACTTTGGACATCTTAAATCACTTCTTGGGCAGTGACTGATCCTCTGGCACTGCATCAGCTGCTGCAGTTCTTGTACTTACATGCCATTGATTTCTTTTGGCCGCATGTTCCTGGATGTGAAAATTGACTTGGAATACTGGTAAAAACGTACCGTTTTCTTACAGACTGTTTAAGAATAAATATTTAACATCTCTCTGGCAGAGTTGTCAAGTTCACCCCCAGGACCGTACCACCAGGAGCCCTATGTTTGTAAGGCAGAGGAGCGCTTTAAATCACCACCTATTCTTCCCCCCCACCTGTTGCAGGTCATCCTGAATAAGGACACAGGCATTTCTGTGAGTACATCGGTTTGTTTTGCTGACTAAGGGCCTTGAGGGTGTGAACAGATGGGGAAAAATGTGGATGCAGACAGGGGACAGGCAAGGAAAAACCTTAAGAGTAGTTGCCATGTTGGTAAATTCCTTATTACATATGTCCAGATGGATCCATCTGAAGTAAATTTATTTTTCTACTTTGTTCTTTTCAAAATTGAAAAGAAAACTAGATCGCTATTTTACTCCCAGAAACCCTAATCTTCCCACTGCAAGACTATTAAAATGTCAGAAGCACATAAGAAATAATTGAGCTCTATTTCATGATCGCAGAGAGGATGCAGAGGGTTTCACCCTGGAGGGATCTTGGATTGTTCTGAAACTTTGTCTACATTTGTTGATGGACTCAGCGTAAGGAGCAGTGTGATGTATTTGAGGGTATGGCTAGTTACAGACGGTGTTTATCACCCATCAGCTGTGATGAGTAAACTGTGAGTTCTGCTATTTTCACACTGTCTCACTTTCTCTTTCTTCCAGTGCGATCCTGCTCTACTCCCTGAACCCAACCACGTCATGTTGAACCACCTCTACGCACTTTCTATTAAGGTGAGAGGCCAGGGCATGTTTTCACGCTCGCAGCTTTTAGATCACCGTGTAATATGCTCACTTGTTTCCCATCTCCTGTAGGATGGAGTGATGGTGCTCAGTGCTACACATCGTTACAAGAAGAAATACGTGACTACTTTGCTGTACAAGCCAATATGAACGTCACAGTACTTTTGACCAATTGTTCTGGGCCAGTGCAGTCTCAGAAAAAAAATTCTTTTCTTAACCAAATGTACTCCTGCTCTGTGCTGTAGCAAATGAACTGTGATTTCGTATTGTCTCTGAGACTTCCAAGTTCTCCTATATTTGCCTTATTTTCCCAGTCCTACCTTGGAAGTTCTTGGAGATGGCAGCTTCATGGCAACTAGACAGATGGCAAAGGTGTCAGTGCCCATTGTCAGCTCAGTTAAAAAAACACCAATTTAATTAGGCTGAAAAATGTGAGGGCAGCCACAGATTAAAGGCCTTTAGCAGTGAGGCAGACTCTAAGAAATAAATAAGCCAGCCCAAAGTCTAGAAACTTCAGGATTCTTGTGGAATCTTATTTGACCTCAACACTCAGCAAGCAAGCCCATTACTGCTTTCATAACTCATCAAACACGCAATTATTTCAGTAGCAAGTTCCAAACTTGCATGGCTGAAATAAGTGTGAATATTGATGATCTTTTTGTAGCAGCCTTTCTAGGCAAAAATCAGCAACACAATCGCCGACAAGCTCATTTTTATTTTACAGTAGGCTGGGGTGCACTGTGTCTACTGTGAATAGCTCTGTAGTTTTTCTCTTCGTGAGAACTGAAATACAACTTTTCCCCTGTGGAATTTCTGGTAAAGACAATTGTTTTTAATGGCTGGATTTTTCATAAATGTGTCTTGCAGTAATCTGCTTTTTGAAACTAATTTCTCTTGCTGTCACTGATAAGGACTTCCTTAAGCTGGGATAGGTAGCTGTGAGGAAATCGATACATTCAGTTTGGGGATTAGTTCTTCAGTAACAGCCTGAAGGTGGCTGTAGGTCACCTGTATGGCAGTGGCCAAACTTGCCCCTTGGTGTAAGCAGTTGCAGCACGCCGGATGCAGCGCACTGCACCCTTCTGTGCCCAGGGCTAGAGCTGGGCCTCCGCTCCAGGTTGCAGCGTTGACCCTGGGTATGAAATCCCTGGTGCTTCCGCAGCCAGGGCTGTGGGGATCTCTGCAACTTTTTATTCTGTTTGTATTTTCTAAGTGATTATAGTAAGGCCGGGTTGCCTGTACTTGGTACTCGCAGCCCCTTCTATCCCAAAACAAATGCAACATAGATGCAGAACTGCCTGCCAGTGTGCCTCGGGCCTGCCCTGGAGGAACCAGCTGAGGAGGTGACCTGCCGGGTCCTCCCTGCTGTTTGTTTTTTGGTGCCTGAGGGTGCCAGTGACTGTGCCAATGATAACCAGCGCCCGTCCGACTGTGGGGAGAGCGCACGGCACGATCAGTGAGGAGTTTGAGTGGGGACAGAAGCTGCAGCAGCCAGCGTTCAGTGGAACCAGCCGCAGAGGAAGGGCGGTTTGCCATCCTCGGATCTGTTCACTACCCTTGTGGCAATATCCCGAGTAGCTCAGTGGATCTGGGGATAGTGCAATGGTTTTCTCTGAAAACTCCTTCTTCGTTCTGTGCTATGGATGGTATTTGGTATTCTGAAATACGGAATTGCTTTTGTTTTCAGCCTCTTTAGAAACAAATAAAACATTTTCAAGAAAAGTGGGTGACTTGCTTTGTTATTATCCTTTCCATCTTTGGTAACCTCAGCTTCCTTGAGGCTTGTTTTTTATAACCCTTGATTGCAGTTTTGCGCCTCGGTGGATTGTACAAGCTTTTCATTCATAGATGCAGTTCGAAATACTTTGTCCGCTTGCAGTTAATCAGTGAAGAAGACGAGGAAGGTGTGAGTGTGTATTTGTGACGTATCGTTTACAGGAAGAACAGGGGTCCAATTACTTACATGCTCCAGCGATCCGTTCCTTAGGGCTGAGAAAGTTGGTATTAGCCTTAAGCCTCCCATCGGCTCCTCTTTGTTCCAGCCAGCCAGTCTTCAAGCAGACTTTTTTTTCTCCAAGCCTTTCTCCTTGCCAGCGTGTAATTGCAGGTTGGATATGGTTTGTGGCGTCACATGGATTAGGCATTGGATTAGGCTGTGCAGTGGGACAGCCTCTGTCATATTTATTGGCACCAGAGAACGCTGACTTGTGAGGCGGTCAGGGAAGAGGCCGCGGGATGCGTGACCAGTGCTGGTACCGCAGAGCAGCATGTTCTGCGGGGAGGCCTGTCTGCGGTGCCGGGGCGGGGAGGTGGGGGGTCCTTTTAGCTGGAGCTGGTCGGGTCAGGGCAAAGATGCATCAATAGCAGAGAAGGGGCAGCAGGTTGGAACAGTTCCACTTAACTAATTTAACAGATTGCCTTTTGTTGAAATGTGAACGAACTCAGTCAAAACACCTAGAAATTTAAATGTAGAAGTATATGCTGGTAGATAAATGTGTGACCACAGCCATTCTTTGTCAGTTCCCTGCCAGAGAGAAACCTGGTTAAATAATAGTAAATAATGGTGTTAAATAATGGCTTCTCCTTCCACAGCAGTGTCAGCAAAGGTGCGCCAGGCCCCGATGTCTTGTAGGGCAATGGTGCTATTGCACAGGAGCGGCGGGGGGGTCTCCTGGGACACGCTTTGCTGCCGGCGTAGTAGGAGTGGTCACGGTCCGTTACCTGAAGGAGGGCTCAGGGCCTGCAGCTTGGGGAGGTGTGGGCAAGTGAGCCCTGGCGCCTGGCTGTGGCTCTTTGCTTGGCGTATATGCCACAGTGGGAGCGCTTGGCCAGACACCGTGGGCCAAGGCACCAGCAGTAAATGCCCCCGGAGCGCGTGACGGGGCTGAGCTGTGTGCTGCAGGGTGCTGAGCACGGCTTGAAGGCTACAGAAGCAAACTAGGTGAAGGCATTTGTGCAGCACTGAGTCTGTGTGGTAGAATAAGCGTCAGCAGCGCAGAGGCACGTGTGGGAAGGAATTTTTCAGCTGTGTTCGAAGAAGAGTAGATGTGAGAATGTATTGGCAGACAAGTCATGCAGCGAGTCCTCTTAAATGCTTTTAGTGCCAGCAGGGAAATGATACAAGTTTCTTATTTGAATGACCTAGAACTAATTTTTTTTTGCTAGAAGAGAGGAGCTTAGAGGTAGCTTAATAAGTTTGTTGTTTTTTTTTTTTTCAGTTGCAAAACAAATGTTTCACAAGTCAAAGACTAAAGAAGCAGAAACTTTGAGAAATGGAGAACAGAAAGGAAGGTGAAAGTATGCAATACTGTCCACACTTCTCATTAGTTCTCGCTAAGCTTTGTGGATTTATTTCCAGTTACATATATGCATGACTCACTCCAGGCTCTTCATCAGTGTTGGTATGGTGGAGCCACAGGGCAGAACCAAATATGTTACAGAAAGTTTTTTCTGTTTGGTGGTGGCTTTTTGTAGTTTGCAGCCTATAGCCATGCCTCAGATGGTAAAGAGCACTTGGTACGTGGCGCGCAGCTGGCACTGCACCATTAGCTTTTGCAGCCCAAAAAAAGCTTTGCTCGTTTGCCTCAGAAACCGGGGTGAGGGGCCCAGGCTTTGTGACCAGCAAGCAGCCCAGCACCCCACCTGCGGGCTTGCAGGAGTAATTATTCTGTGGCCACCTCTGCCTTCCTCTGCTTGCTTGGGTGAATGAGCACAGCTGCCGCTGGCCCAAGGGCCTTTCCCAGACGGAGGGGGGCAGGCACCAGGTGGCCGCCACTGACATCTCCCAGGAGCCAGAGCTGCCCCTCAGCCCCCCCGGTTCCTTTCTCTTCAGCAGGGGCATCTCGGGAGCGCTGGCTCCTGGCACGGCGGGCGGCTGATGAAGGAAGAGGTAGACGGGTTGATTTGGGTTTCACTTTGGGGTGGGGGCTTTTTTTTTTTTTTTTTTTTTTTGCTAGGTTGTTTTCTGCTTGACAGGTGAGTGCAGACTGTGTTCCCTTATTGTAATGGAATGAAGCAAATCCCTCCAAAGGCAAAAGCTGGGTCAAGAGTTGGATTTATTAGCTCGCTTACACTTCCCACCCACATCTCGAGGTCTGTGCTGTTATGTTTATTCTTGGCTGTTGCTAGGAGAGCACATTTTTTAAGGTAGAGGCAGAGACTTTTGTTAGTCATTTTTGGGACTCTTGAGTAAGCCGTTACATTCTGTGTCTACGGCAGAAATAAGAGCTCCCTGCCCTCCCCGACCCCCTAAATTTTAGCACAGCGCATGGTGGTCAAGCTGACAGTGGATTGGTGCAAGGTTCTTGGTAATCAAAAGGCTCAATAAATAATTTTTTTTTACTCCGCCAGTTTCTGGATTATTTTAGTTTTCTTACAATTCTGATCATGCATCATAGGACTGCAACAATGAGCTTTAAATAAGTATTCTTTGTGCACAGTAAAATAGAAATAAAGGAACATTTAACAAGTTAGCATTTCATCATATACATCAGATAGTAGGCACAATAGATAACTCAAGCAGCTTGGTCTTTATGTAGAGCATTTTCATGAAGAATGTCATGTAGACCAGAAAGTGAGAGGAGCTATTAGTAACCCGCCCACACCCCCTCCAACAAGCCCTTTATTGGGGTAAGGGGGTGGGTATGAACACGGAACAGTAGGAGGACAAATTAAGTTACTGTAGGCAGCAGTGTGAATATTAAAAACCTCTTCCTGTGAAAGAATACTTCAGACCCTGTAAAAACTGGTTCAGTTAAAAATAGATGTATTTACATTTAAGTCTGATCTAGCAAGTTTTCCCAGCAGGTGTAAGTTAAGCTGTACAGTAACTCTGCAGGTTGTACTCAATCTGACTTGAATTGTGAATGTGTGTTTTTTTTTAAAAGTTGCAGCTATTAGGCCTTAAAGCACCAGCGTATTACAGTGGTGGATGAGTCACTATCTCCGTCCGCTTTGCTACCAGTACACTGCTGGGATAAATCCCAAACCTGTCATTAGATCACACTATTGTTAATCAAGATGTTTTTTCCAGCTCAAGATGTGTGGGTCATTTACCAGGGCGAGACTGTTTTCCCAGATACTCACACGTGTCTTACCTCTACCCATATCACTAGTTAAGTACACGAGGGCAGAATTTAGCTGTAGGTGTTTGCAGCCGACTGCTGCTATAGTAAAATATTTGGACAAATCCACCTGTTTTAGTTCATATGAACATGCTTTGTTTTTGTGAAGCCACTTATGCTACGTGTTCAGGGAATCACGACTATTACAATGCTAGATATTGTCAAGGTTAGCTCTTTGGTAAGCTTTGACGCCTATAGATTACACAGCCTCTAATGCTGGGTGCAATGGTCGGATGGCTCAGTGTTACTCTATGTAGAAGGAAGCGTTCATTTCACCATGCCAGTCAAGATAGTTATTTGTTTTATTTGGTTATCGTTCAACAACAAAGTTCAATACTTTCCAGGTGAAGTGTTGAACTGTCCCTCTGGTTCCCTCCCTTGTCAATAATAAAAAGGTAATGAAGAAAAATCCTGTACTTTTAGAGACCTAAAACCTCATTTATGCTAACAAGCTTCAATTGCAATTTAATGTTACAATATTTCTTCATGGGAGCGAGGAGGACTAAGCTGAGGCCCCTCCAGTGTCTGAAGATGGCTGTCCACAACCACCATTAAAACAAAAAGCTAGTGTTGAAAAACGCACAGTTTACAATAAAAAAGTAGAAACCAATTCAATTCCCTTTTGTTACGAATATAAAGTTTCTTGTAAATATGTACAGTCCTTTGAGCTATTTCTATAGCAGGAAGCATTTCACGAACAAGACACAAGATATACACTTTCAGGACTCAACAAGCCCGTTTCTGAGGTCTTGAAGATCTTCCATGAGATGCAAAGATTTAAAGACTGATCTCAGTGACCTTTCAAAATATTCAGACCAGGAGACAAAAACTTTCACCAAGTTTCCTGCCAAATCATCTGATCTAAAATAACCCAACAGACAAGAGAACAGAATACAATATTCATGAAACTCGCCAAAGGACACTGACAAGGCATTTGAATTGTTATGGGTTTCTAGAACAGGTTAGCACAGGCTTGCAAGGGACTAGCAGAAGTTTGAGTGTGGCCAAGGGAAGATTGGATGCAGTTTTGCTCTTTCTAGTTGTAAAGAACATGGTGGTTCACTTAGAATGTTGCTATTGCAGATTGAATGGTCAAAACCTGCTTTGAAAATCATTTGCTCTCTGCTTCATGTTCACAGCAAAAGAGAATAGAAAGCAATAAATGGCTCGAGGTTAGATACGCAGAAGCAAAGGCGAAGGCGTGTTCAGTAACCGCTAAAGCTGTTCATTGTGAGTATCCTCTTGTGCCGTGACATTTGGTTCTTACTGTACGACAAGTTACAGGTCACGGGAAGAGCCAGCCCTGGGCTGCTCTTCCCTCTGGGGAGCCCGGGACTGTCAGGACCACGGTGTCGTGTCTGAAGGGACCACGTTCAATGCTGAGAGGAGAAGACAAGTGTGACTCTAATTCTTGTCATAGAATAAGGCTCGTTAACTCCTCCTTGCCAAATTTCCAGAGTAATTAACGGTTATTTTGCAGCATAATCTAAAGGTTTCAGTTAATTTACAAGTGAGGTACAATACACTACTCAGCAAAGCAACCTAAAAGGAGAGAGCAGCCAGTGATGGTGCAGCAGCATGCAGTGAACTGTCATGCAGAAGACCTGGATAAAGTCTTACACCCCAGTAGCTTATCGGTAATGCACTTTGTCTCAGGGCAGGGCACATGGGATCGTTTAAAGCAGGGTTCTTCCCTCCCCATCAGAGCTGCTCTAGAGCAATTTTAGTGAGAACAAAATAACTTTCAGAAGCGGCAGGTGAACAGACTAATCAGAAGTCATTTTTCTTGTGTTCTGTAGAGAATATCCAATCACACCTTCTATTGAAAGACTCGCTCACCTTGGCCCTTCTGTTTCCAGGCCACCAGGCACTCCCAGCACGTCTCAGAACTGTGATCAATTATCTGGTAAGGGGCGCTAACCACATTAAAGACCTGGGGCGGGACTCTAGTCCCATGTAATTTCTTTGATGAACTACTAGGGACTAAAGTGAATACAAAAAGTTCATGAACTGCTTGAAAGAGTAACAGTGGTACAAAGTGCAAAAACAGGAGTGCAGGAAAGTGCAGAGAAATTAACTGAGATGCGAACAATCTTCAAAAGCGTCACGTCTCCCGATGCAGAGCTAGCTGTGGCCCAGGAATGCTGTTTTGGTAACTGGGCAGCAGACATATGGAGTGCATATACTCAGTATATTTCCTTTTTTTTCCTGCAGGTCAAGATGAGTAACTTTGTCTAGCTGAGACTTACACTGAAGACTGGTCCCAGACCTGGCAGGGAAATAAAAAGACAGTTACAGGTTGCACATATTTTTCTCACGTGCGCACAGGTGCCAGCAGCAGTACGTCGCCTAACTACTGCTGCCACCGCTGAGCGAGTGCTGCATGCCTGCTTGCTTCTAGGTGGCATAATTCTGGCAAAGGCAAGTACTACCAGCATCGCTGAACACAGCAGGCTCCCACATTCCTTTCTCCAGACACTGTCCCCCTTCAAGTCCTCAATAACTCGACTTCTGTTTGCTTTCAGATCTGGAGGACTTTAGCCTGTTCCAGAGTCAAGCTGCTTTTGCAGTTACAGAACTAGCAGAAGGGAAGGTGTGCACAGGGCCAGTGAGTTACAGCATATGTGCCCTGATTTAATAGAAGTTGAGGGGGGTGAGATTTGGTTTGCTCTTGTACTTTACAGTACCACCAGCTCTTCTGCAGTACCTGCCTTTTCCCGAGAACAGAGAAGTGCCCCAGGCTCCTGACTTACTTTATTGACTTGGGCAAGGGGCGTTCTGGCACCGCTCACAGGCATTCGTCCTCGGCTGCTCTCTTCAAACAGCCTTCCAGGGGACCTTTCTCTGCGGGTGCTCAGGAGCCGGCCTGGAGATTTCTCCCTCTCCAGTGGTCGCCCAGGTGACTTGTCCCTCCGCAGCTCTGTCCTTCCCTCGCGGTACCGATGTGGTGTGCTTGGTTCTCGAGGGTGGCTTGGACCTTCCGGTGGTCCTGGGCTTGATGCTACCCGCTTGGTTATGTGCTCGTTGTATGTGGGCGGACCTCTCTTGTTAGGGCTACTGTCATTCAAAAATAATGGACGCGAACAGCTGAGCGACAAAAACCTCATGTTACATTTTCTTTTAGCAAAAATGTAACTTTCCCCAAACACCCAGCATCAGACCTCCCTGAGCCAAGATATTTTGATAGCTGAGTATTCATTACAGTAGCCACATTAGTAAATTGCTAATGTAAGTCATGTCTATGTATAGGCCACAAAACTACTTCAGCAGTATACTTTTCCATATAAAAGTACACTAAAATTTGATACATGTCTTTTCACATACAAAATTTTCAGTAGCTCTAGCATGTTCAGGCCAGGTTAGGATGAGCTACAAGCCTCAATTTCTCAGTTTCCAGCGCACAGTGGCACTATCAACCTCAGTATTTATTCACCTGGCTGAAGTATCGCCGTTCTGCTGAACAGAATAAGATCATATCACAACTTCCCAACGCTGTCTCCCTAAGGCGTAGTCATTATTTAAGAGGAAAGGGCTCCTGCTTTAGAGAGTGTTACAGTCAATCGATGTTTAGTGTCATATTAATAGCATCTAAGCTCACCAAGCTTTGAAGTCACAGCTATATCACAACATAAAAGTAAACCAGCTGAAGATGACAAAGCATTTGTGGAGGAGATTACCCGCATATTCCTACAGAGCTAATGTTTCTTTGCCTTCTGGATTTTAAAACATCAGTGACTCTACTCCTTGTTCCATTCCAGTGTTACAACAGCTGGCTAACGCCAGCCTCTGTCTCTGAGAATGGAACCAGGGCATCCAACATTTCCCCCCCATTTCGGGGGAAAAAGCCATCTGGAGCGAAGTTTGCTTACGAGGTGCACAAGGACCGTAACACAGGGACTTCATCATACCTGCGTGTAGCAGAAGATCCTCTGTGGTGCTGCTCATTGTTGGTCTCCTTCACTAGATTGCCCTTACAGCAAATCACCCTTAATTTGTCTTGGTAGGAGGAGGCCAAGTAGATAGCTCCAGATGAAATTGCAGGCCCTAGATACCGCGGATTCGGTATCTCCAAGTGGGCTCGTGCAGGAGTTCTGGGTAAAATTGCAGGAAAAAGCCTTTACTATGACAACACTGTCCCTTTTCCGGGGAAGTACACATACTCTTGCAGCGCATGCTGTTCAAAGTCATGAAAAGAGAACAACTTACCCTAGAGAAGCTCGTGCCTGAATCTCGATCACCTCAAGGGAATTGAAGTGGGTCACAAAGAGATAGGGCTCCCTGTAGGCTGAAGGAGCATCACAGAGGGAGGAAAAACACAAAATAAAATTCTCTATTAAAAACTTCTAAAAAGCATCAGTGAGCACAACAGAGCCTCACAGCCCCTTAGGAAAATTAAGGGAATATCTTTTCTGTAATAAGACATGGACACTATTACTAAATAACGAGATGCAAGCTTAAAGAATTGTTGCTTTGAAACGATCTGTATCTCTAGAATTTTACTAACCAAAAATGGTGAGAGAGGCAATAAATACAGACTCTTAACTGAATAAAATCCCACTGCGTAGTGCGAAAGGCCGGAGGGAACCACACTGACATTATATATTCTTGACTATTTCAGAAACTTCCAAGCATCACTAAAAATTCCACTAGCCAGTTCAGTCACTGTCAGACGGGGAACATTAAGGAAATATAACTTTGGTTTAGTTTTCCTCAAATTGTTTATACTTCAGAAGGTTTGCCATTTGGATTTATAATTATCTTAAATCATAGGAAAATCTCCACAGTTTCTGGGAGAATTGGGAGAGGGAAGAAGAAACGGAAGCGCTGAGTGAAGAGTACCTGTCCCACAAGGGTGCTTCCTGGTTTCAATAATTTCCATAATCCAAGTGAATGTCCCTCAACACCTACCAAAAGCTAAGGGCAAGCGATTCCATTTCAGGTCATCTGTCCTACTGCGTCTTCCATAGGAATCCACAAAGACACCGAACTCTGCCAAGAAAAGTAATGTCACGTCATGAGCACGTGCCCGAACTTAATTCATTTATTTTTGAAGTGACAAAGGCAATTGACCCTGGGCTTGTGAGCAGGGACAGGGTGCTTACTATCTTGCAAATCCTAGAGTGCTGTGAATTACTCTAATTGACATTGAATTGGCTACATGTAGGAGTACTTTCAGTACTGAAAGGTACTGCAATTCTAGGTCTCGCTATACCAATTAAGGTAAGTTTATTATTTAATCTACAGTTGGGAAGACTGTGAGACTCCTACTGTAAGTCACCCAAAATTACTGCCAGTGAGCTGCTGAAGCCTTCCTGTGCACCTCCATGACACTATCCTAGAGGACCAACAAAAGCAGCTATACAAAAAAATAACACCCTCTTTTATTTGATCACAAGAAGACTAAACAGTCTCATCTGTCTGTATGGAAACCAGACAAGAATGCCAAAGGTTGAAAACCCCTTAACATTTTATCTGGATAATCAAACACCTGCTTGCACTTAACATTGACAACAATCCCTTCCCTTTAGGCACAGAAGCCTACCGTGGTAACCGATCCACAGGCATGGAGAACTTTTAAGCCAGAAGCAAGCTGACCAAAAGCACCTCAACAAGTGCTATTTTAGTGCCAATGCGCTGTGCGTCTTACTGTTTAAACCACCAGCCACAACTCTTCCAGGGCGCTTAGATTCACAGTCTTCAACAAATCTTCGTTACCAGGTACTAGAAAGTCGTCTCCATTCAGCGTTCCTTCACAACAGTACTGGGTACCTTCTGGCAGTTCGCGTACCAGAGAGAGCAGATGTAGTGCAACAACTGCACAACCATACCACACACACTTACCGTGGAAACACAGCAGGTACTCCTCCCTCTGCCCCGTTGGGTTCACTTGGATGATACTGACTGGAAAACTGTTGGTGGAAGCAGCAAACACAGCAGAGGCCAAAGTGTGGTCATTTTTGTCCAGAAACTCTGCAAAGAGAATGGGGAAAAAGATCAGCACCAACGTTTTTTTTTCTAAACTGCTTTAGAAAAGCCCCACCAAAGCATCTGTGGAGCCACTTGGTGTGTTCCTCAGGAAATGTCTCCTACCCTCCAGTGTATACTGCTTCATCTCAATTTCATAGAACTTGTTGGTTCCAATGATGATGCTGTAAGTGGTCAAATGGATGCAGCTGCAAGGCTCAGAGGTTTCGATCTCCTGGAAAAGAGGAGGAAAGTACGGACCTGTATTAGTTCCCTATAACACTTTACAGATTTTTCTTATTTTGGAAGATTATATATTGCCACATTTATTGCTTTAAAAGGGAGAGACAGCAACCTCAAAATCACTAACTGTCTCTCAAAAGCAAAGTATCTCTGCAGTTAACACTTAAGAAGTTAGCTTGATGGCTCCTCAAGCAAAAAGGAAGACAAACATACACCATCTTCTTTCCTTCTTTGTACAACGTAACACAGATATGTTGTCCACCAAGATTTGTATTGTCATTGAACAGGTAGGATAGCTCTGTGGGTTAGCCTGACGCAACACAGGGATCCCAAGATCTTCTGAGGACAAGATTCCTTGCATAATTCCTAGTTTATCTGGAAATTTACTTGGCAGAACAGAAGAGCATATTCTGGGCTTGCTGCCATCTTGTTAGGATCTAAATTCACTTGTCTGGATTAGTAAAGATAAGGAAAACATGCCTTCTGAAACACGCCTTTAGATGTTTTGCGTGTAAGCCCTTGGCAGTATGGAGGCGAATGGCGGCACTAGCAGAGGACGGTGACTGTACATCTTCAGTGTTTCCTGCCGGCTGCTGCTCCATGGTGAGCGGGAGTTGGTATCAGCTACAATGCCTGTAGATGTTCCAGGTTTGCTGGCATCCGCATTGATTGTGCCAAGATCTTCTCCATCGAACATGTCTTTACTTTACATCTGAATTACTGTGCCGACGCTGCTGCCTTACAGCAGTGCCAGTGTAGCACTCAGTGGGCATAAAAGCCTCAGTCAAGCTGTAAATTGAACTGGTGCCTTCAACGTAACCTGCAGAAGCTCACAGGGATATGTAGTTTGACCTGAACATCCCCTGATTTGTGAATGGGAGAGGACATGCGTTTCTGGGTACCAGCCCATTTTAAGGCAGGGAGTGTTTAAGTTCTCTGTTCTGAGGAGAGATGCCTAATATTTTGGTTTTTTCTGGATGTGTATGAGCATATAAAATTTATTCGTGACAATTCCTTGGACTTGCCTTCGAGAGGAATAGTGGGTTAGATGCTCAGAGTATTATCTGCCTGCAGTTGGCTGTCTGAGGAAGAGTTGCCGTAGTTCTGCTTTTCATACCCATGCACGGCAGAATGAAGCAATACACGTACCAGCACCGTACAGTACCGGTGTTGCAGGTGGACAGGGCTACATACAGAGGAGGCGTACACACAGCCACGTGAGATCCACATCTTACCGCCTTGTTTGCTGGCCAGGAGAAAGTACACGTATATCAGGGTAAGTATGGGAAACAGCTGCCTATCCTGTGATGGAATCATACCAAATACCCTTTGATTTTCACTGGTACAGTAAGTAAATTCAGATACCCATTGCTTCCTCAATTGCAAAGAAGAGAGAAGTCGTTTGTTATGGATTTCTCCAAAGACAACAGAGGTGAGGGAACACTGCTGGACAATTAAGAAGAAAGCCTTTTCTGGGTAAATAAGCGAGGGTATGATTACCGCTGAGTCCAGTATCTCAGAAAAGCGTAGTTCTGTTCTGCATCTCTCCAAATATGCCAACTCTTATTAAAGGAAATTGCTGCCTACTCCAGTTTTAGTCAGTGCATGTTGCAGCTTGTTATCATTTTAGCTGACAAACAAATGTTCTTATGCATGCAAAAAGGTTTAAGATGTTTGCTCCAAAGCAAAGTCTTAGTGCAATCTGTGAATTACCTTAGCTACTGGAGGGAATTACTAAACTCACCTTTCTGATACAGAACTTGCTCAAGCTCTCATTGTATCGCAGAACAACCACTTTATTGGGCATGGCAGCACAAATACAAAGACCATTCTCAACCTGAAAAGAAGATTACAAGCACAGTTCAGGATGGTAATACAGAGTAAATTCTAATGCTGAGCGTGTGAAATGGATCTGAGTACCTCTTGCCACAAAAAGAACTTTGCAGAGATGGGCAAGTACATTTTTTAATAGGGTAGTTACTGTGAATTAGTGAAATAATGAAAAGTCTCTTCACATTCTCAAAAAAGAATGTGAATTTGAACTGCTTCTATGATTTCTTTTATACTTGAAAGAAGTTAATAAAAAATTGGAAGATTTTCAACAGAAAAATGTTTCATTAAAAGGGATAAGAAATTCACACAGGTTAGGTCTAAATTTTAACCCCTGAAACTGTTATCTTAAACGTCATCTTGAAATGAATGATGTTCAGTTTGTAATCAAAGTAGTCTGTAGAATTAATTGTTAATGAGAATTTTTGCTGTGGCTAAATGTTCTATGCTAAAACTGGGAATTGATGTAAATATCAAGCGTTATCAAGAGACGCAAACACCTAAGTAAATTTGCTAGCCTGGAAACTGTTAAATGAGATTCAAGAACTAACAATGGATGGAATTCACTGATTATAAATCTCAAAATTGAAGTCAGCTGTGAGGAGGCAGTTATACTATGCTGTGCTGTATTTCTTATTATGTAGCAGTTTAGACTATACCATCATGTCATCCTGACTGAATTTATTCATATTTGTAGTAGATCCTCCATACTGGCTCCAGCTCAGCCTCTCTTCAGCCCCTATACTCTTCTGATTTGAAGAAAAAGATTTAAAAGAAGGATATAGACCTTGGATTTGTTGCCAGTGAAGTAAAGGTGCTGATTTCATTAATATTAAACTCAGTGCCGTATAAAGGGTGGTCTGGGGGCATGAGGGAGCTGTATCCTACCTTTCCAGCAGCAAAAAGGTGACATCCTTTGACAGCCTCAAAGATGTTTGGTGAGACATCAGGCTGGGCTGGGAGGTGAGACTGGGCTAGAGATTGCTTCACTTTCTTTACATCAACAAGACACAGAGCCCTTTCTTCTCCTGGAAACAAAAATGGTTACGTTTTGTCACGGGAAAACTCCCTATTCTCTACAAAAGTCTGTTGTTACCCAAGCAGCAGCTTATCATTACAGGCTGTTACTGTGGTAACAGTCACAATGTGCCATGTAGAATTCATCCCATATTATTCCTATTAAAAGTGAAACGGAAAACTTACAAAAACCCAACCACACAACAGGCAGTGAATCCACTGGGAGAACAACCATTCTCTCTGTGGATTATTAGTGTTGCTAAGGTCTAGTAGGTCACAGTAACAGAGGCCTCATTAGGACACTATTCAAAATTAGCCAGGAAGTCTTATTTTACCCTTCAGAACTTCTTAAAGTAAAAGGTGCTTTAGCCTCTCTGTGCCAACAGAACCAGCAATGGACTTCCAATAAATCTCATTATAGGCCAAGCCCAGTTCCTCTCGGAAGTCTAGCGATACAGTAACATAGCCTTCTCCTAATTTTGCGTGAGGTTTTCTTTTTCCAATTGCTTTTTTCTCTGCTACCCTGAAACAAAGCAAGCATGGACAGCTTAAATCCTTACAAGGGGAAAAATGCAGAACAAACAGAACAAGAGAGAGAATTTGTTTTTCACTCCCTACAAATGTCATATAGACACTTGATAATTTGGGCTTTCAGATGAAGATACGCCCTAATGTTCAGCATGCCTACATCAGTGCAGGAAGGATTATCTCTGGAACACCACAGATGGAGAGATTAAAGCTAGTTTTCCTTTCCTAAGGGAATCTTAAATAAACCATGAAAGAAGCCCCAATTTTGTTACATGGATTAGTGTTTAGAGCAAGAGAGGTGAAGAGTTGTTGGCCCTAGGCCACAGTGATCACATCGTGGTCCTCAAATGGTCAACGACGTTAAAAAGAAAGGTTATGTAGTGATTAGGAAAAGAGATGCTCTCTGATCAGCTCAACACTTTTAAAATTGAACTTAAAATGACGACTAACTCCTAAGCTGAAAATGTTTTGTCTCTGGTTCCTCCCTCCCTCAGCTTTGGAAACTGGGAAATCACTTTCTTGTGAAGGTTTAACTGAGCCTTCATTCACATATTCATTTACTAGAAAGCCTCAGACAATACTGTGTTAACCACAGTAATTGATTCCTGACAATATGCTGATGAAAAAAAAGAAAAAGGCTGTAATGAATCCAAAGGAAAGCCCGGCACTGCAGTACTCCCAGCAGTACAAAGCAATTACCATATATTCACTGCAGGACAAATGGTAACATATAGCCCCCTACCTGCTATCATGAGTAGCTTCTCCAGATCCTTGATGAGGTGAATTTGGAAGACAGCACCCATTCCTGGGATGTGCGTTAAGGAATTCTTCAGGACATTCAGGGCATAGAGACCTTCTTCTGCACCCACCAGTACTACCTACAGTGACAACACGAGAAAAATAAAGATAGTACTTACATGAGGAGAACAAGGAATGCTCCAAGAGCAAACTTGGACAATACTGTTGAGCAGTGAAGAGAAAAAACAAACGAACAAACAAGTATATAATTACACATATTGCTCTTAAGATACCCTTTCCATGAAAGAAATACCCAATACTCAGAAGGGCCTGACTGAATATTATCATTACCTGGTCACTGAAGGGCATTGTGCAATTTATGTCCAAACGGTCTTCACCTTCTAGCTTCAGCAGGGAGTTTCCAAGCAACTTCTGCAAACAACAAAAAGATTTTTTTTTTGTTAAGTTAATCTTTATCTCTTTTCCTATTAGTATTTTAACAATGTAAGGTCATCATTTCAGACAGGCAAAAAGCTTGGCACAGATTTCTTTATCTCAGAACGCTAAAAATTGTGGGGATATTGCCTACAAAAGAAATAGTAAACATTTATCTACCTGAAACGCAGTCAGGCAAACCGATCAGAGTTAACCTAAACTCTGTCCCTATCCTTTCCGTTTCCCCCAGTCTCCTGCATTGGAGCAGTGAAATTTTCCTAGGGGAAGGATTAAAAAAAAGTCCAAATGTGGTGGGAGCATGTATTTTCCTCAAAGAAAATAGGAATGCCAGCATGAGAAAAGAGATGATTTCCTGCTGGTCAGATATTCCCTACCTCCAGAGCTAACATTCTAATATGCAATGCCATAGAATCAAATCTCCCTTTATCAGAAAACAAAGAGTTATCAGTGCAACAATGGTGAAAAAGGCTATCCAAAACAAAAACAAATCCATTTTAACCTCTTATTTTTACCAGGAATAAAGCTGAAAGTAAAAAACACACAAACACTCCCCCCCAAGAAACAAAAAACCCCCAACTCTGTAAGAATGGGAGAGGAGGGAACTTTTTGCTTGTTTCTTATGTGATGCATTATGAGATTGGATTTAAACCATGTCCTAACTGCTCTTTCTTCCTTTTCTGTTTGCTGGAATTACAGAGATATAAATTTGGGATCCTCTTACTATGCTCCCCAGGTCTAAAGAAGGGTTTGTAATACAAAGCATGTGTCTCACAATGAACTAGTTTCCTGGTACTCATATTGTACATCATAAGGCAGAAGTAATAACTTACCTTCAGTTAAACCTCAGTATGTCAAATACCGAAAAATTATTTTTCACAACTCTGCTCCCTCCCAGAATATTTTATTATTAAATTAAACTTTTATACTCACAGCATCAGCCTCAGCTTTTTCTCTGGAAACTCTCCCACCTGCCACTATTGATTCCAGTGCTGTGACCCAGCGCTGTTTGTCAGGGAAGCTGGGTGCTAACAGGTAGAGTGTTCTACCAGGCCAGCAAGTGGTGTGTGGATGAGACTCCAATTTTAGGATATATGGCACATCTGAGATGTTATATAGATAGAATAAGACTTAGATTAGTTTTTGGAATATTGTCAGTGGACTTAAAATCAACACCTTTCAGCCTCATTGGAGAGAAGTTGTATTTATCATGACGTGTTACCATGCAATTTATACATAGGTTTCTCCTTTACAGGTCCTGCACAGGCTAGCTACTTAAAGCTAAATATTAGCTGGATGTATGCAATCCATACATACAATGCTGTCTCTACTAAATAAAAATAATTTCTTGCCTTTTATTCAAAAGAGAAAGAAATACCATTGTGAAAAAAAGTACAAAAACAGCCACTTGACTAAAGTTTTCCCTGTACTGTTCAAGCAAAATCTGTAAAAATTGGTTATGGAAACCTTTGTTTTTAACAATCTGTATCCTTTAATGTTAAAGTCAAGACATACATAATCTTTTCATCAGTTCTATTCAATACATACAAATCAAAACATCGACATTTTTTCATAATAGACTGTATACACCCCACAGTATTTCTATGTTAATGACTTTCTGGTTAGAGCACAATGGTGGCATGAATTATGACACTTCACATTTGATAGAGAGCATTGAGAGAAGAAATTTAAATAAACCGAGTGCTTTACAAAACTCTTAAAATTTACTTCCATTTGGCTTCATTATATTATTCACAGTTCAACTACCATGACAGAAGCAATCGCCTATGTCTAAATCTCGATGACTGACCTATTCACCTAACTCAAATAGAGGTAACCTCAAAATTACACAGTTACAGAGCGGAAGTTAAAGGGAGAAAACTCTGTTCAGCCAAACAGAATGCCAACTGATGGCAAGCCAGATGAAATCCATTTGACCTCATCTACGTAAGATTCTCACCTGTCTTTGCTGTATTGGTAAGTTCAGTAGCTCCTACAGCTCCATGAACAGTTACATCACCATCAGGAAGGCAGAGCTCAAACTCCTCCAGAGGCCTCTGTCCAGCTGCGGGGAGAGTGGGGAGGCAGATTAAGAAAGAAGAACAAACACGTAAGTAGCAAGCAAATGATTGTGATAGCAAAATGAAGTGGGTACACACTGGATGTTTCACAGCTGGATTATTATGACATTATTATGACCAGCTAGTAAAACCGTTAAGGATCTAGAAAAACAACAATGTTGCCTTATTATAGAAGATTTAGCTAAACTAGGTATGGCCACAGCAAACAGTAACAATCTTTTAGCCGCTCAACTCAGGAAACAATATCTGAAGATTAAAAAAAATGTTCTTCCTAGAAATGCTAAGTTACCTTCTCTTGCTTCTGCATCATAAATGAGCACTTTCGTTCCCTCCAGGACAATATACTTCCTGTCCCAGCCCTGTTGCCCACGTTTATTATTCCTGAAGAAAATAAACACAAAACCATGTTGGATTTTCTGCTTGGATTCTGAATAAAACGAGCATGCAACTCCTAGGAAGACAGATTTCAGTGGCAATAAGTAATTGTAACGGGCATGTACCGATTATCACATTGTAAGAGCCAGGATAATATAAGGAACTGTTCCAAATGTTTTAGCACCTGATATGGCACCATGTCTATACCTGTTGTGCTTTAATCTGGCAAGCAGCCAAAAACTGCGCAGCCGCTCGCTCACTCCCCCCCCTCACCCCCCCAGCGGGACGGGGAGAGAATCAGAAGGGTAAGAGTGAGAAAAACTCGTGGGTTGAGATAAAGACAGTTTAATAGAACAGAAAAAGGGATAATAATAATGATAATGATAGAATATACAAAATGAGCGATGCACAATGCAATTGCTCACCACCCGCACTGACCGATAACCAAGTAGCGATCGGTACTTCCTGGATCACGCCTACCGTTCATATACTGAGCATGACGTCACATGGTATGGAATACCCCATTGGCCAGCTGGGCTGGCTGTCCTGATTATGTTCCCTCCCATCTTGTGTACCTAGCTCAGTCAGTAGGCACGGGAGCTGTCCTTGGACTAGGAGGGCACTTAGCAACAACTGAAAACATCAGTGTGTTATCAACATTCTTCTCATACTAAATCCAAAACACAGCACTAGGAAGAAATTTAACCCTATCCCAGCCGAAACCAGGACAATACCTTGGCACTTTCATCCATCCTTCAAGACGTAGACTGCTGCTTGGCTCCTTCAGCTGCAGACCGGGAGAATTCATTTTATCCCGGCAGAATGCTTCAGAGAAGTGTGTGGCATATTCTGCTGGCAGTCCACAAGTAGCTGGCAAGCAAGTTGAGCATTTTGGGTGACACATCACCTGGCATTCTGACAAAAGGACAGAGAAAAACTTTTGTTAAATGACAAAAAAATCATGACACCACTGCCTCAACTTCTAATGCACAAACCCCCGCTTTTCCAAGAATCTCCTTCTACTCTAAACCATCAAATGTTTTCTAATGTAGAATGTTTGCACCGATTTCAAAGACTTCATACTTGGTCCTTTCTTCAGCTTTCACTGAAAATCTGTTCGAGGTGGCTGATGCCTTTTCATTCCACCGTCCGGTTACACTTTGTTTATGCACACACTCTGCTCTTACCAAGACATTTAGATGCTTGCCGTCCAAAGTGCACAGTATCCAGACACACCGCACATTTTGTTGCTCTCATATTTAGCCCCACGTTAAAACGATGTGGGATATTATGATGCATTCGCTCTTTCAGGCGTCGGCTGTACTCTGGAAGGTACAAAATTTATTATCAGGATGAAAACTGTGATAGGGATGAAAATTGTAGTAAGTTTTGGCATTTTAAGGCCAAGGTAATATAAAGTGACCACATATCTCTATCAAAGCCCTGCTGACATGGACACTGTTTTCCCTTGCAATCTGCAAATCTTAAGCTACATTAGCATCTCAGTAATTACCTTATACAGATGCACAGAATGTGCCGCTTGAGAACAGACTGCAGAACTGAAATGGCTAGTGTTCGATGTAGCAAAATTATGTCAATCAAACCATCTAAATTTCGAGTCTGCACTCAGCTCCAATTCTTACGATGCGCTAAACTAATCTCCCAACTTTGCTTACAGCTAACAAACCCTTCAACACCTACACTGTTGTAATCCATACACAGCAGGCCTTCTTCATACAGCCTTCATGCTAGCCATCAGTGCCAGCATATCTCAAAGCATACCTAAAATCCCTGTTAGTGGATCTATATTGAGCAAAGTTTATCCTTGAAATTCAGGGCATGGTCTTTCACTGATGAACATGATTCTCTTCCCTGCCCATGATCTGCCTCTGAGGACATCTCCCCATGCCAATGTTACCCACCCTCAGAGCACCCTGTGCCTCCCCAGCTCTCTGTGATGGCTGGACCAGTTTGTGGGTTCTGGCTTTTTCCAGCTAAAAGCTGGAGGTTTTAGTTTAGAGTCTCTGGGTTCAACACTGACTCTGGAATACTGGTTAACTAAGAATAAATGAGCAGAGCTCTTAATCCTTTAATTTTTTCTGATGATCCTCTCCCCTCCATTCTCAAGGATATGGAAGGGTATCCCCTTTTTCTCGTTAATAGGATATTAATGTCATCTTTGACCTGGTATCTTCCTTTTATGCCTAACCAAAGTCTTCTCCCTTTACCAAAAGTCTTGATAAAATCTTTCTGCTCAGCACAACAAATCTGCAGTTTAGACAAGTAAAAATGTTAACTGCTAAGGAAACAGTCATGAATCCTTTTGATCAATGCAGAGAGTAGTACAGAAAACATACTCCTTTGAAAAAAACCATGCTCTTAAAACAATTCATGCTAATAATTATTTTATTGCTGAGGTTTTCAGAAATGAAATACATAATCCAAACAGAGAATTTTAAATCAAAAACGAAAGCAAAACTTATCATCTGATATTCCTATCGTGAAAAAAATCTGGTTTTGGAATTTAAAAAAAAGAGATCGCATTCAAATAGTAGACAGAAAAATAGTAACAGAAAAGTTCACCAAGAACCTACCCTCTGGCGTGGAAGATTCCTTCCTGCGACTGGAAGGTGGAGCTAGCAAACTGATCGGAGTAGGCTGATGCTCTGGTGAGCGGACTATGGCAGACATGATGATCTGCTGCCTGGCTGTGGCTGGAGTAGATGGATGAGGGTGGTCTGATATTTTCCGATGAGCAGCTACAGATGAGATAAATGCCACTCATTAACATAACCAATATGAAACACTGGTTCATAGCAGTGGTTCTGTGTAACCATTCCGTTACAACCCACAGAAAAAAGTGTAGCCTTATTGCACCTTCACAGCAGTGGGTAAGAATTAAACAACATATGTTACTGCTATAGTCGCACACAATTAAAGGCACGTTTTCAGACCAAAAACGTGCGTCTCCTTCCAGATTCATCTTTTCTGTTAACCCCTACCTTCTTCACGAGCAGATCTGAGTTCAATGCGTGTTTTCTGTAGAGCCTCCTCCAGCTCAGCAGAACGAGCCTTCTCCTTCTCCAGTGCCACTTTCAGCTCATTGTATTGCAGGGGAACCTGTGTGGGTAAAGAAGGGTCCTCTTTCCGCCGACTAAACAGGCCCTAGCAACAGAAACACACAGACAACTCCTAACTCCTAGTAAGAGATGGCTTAAACTAGGCAAAGTGAAACTAGCTAGTGGCAGTCCGGCCAGAGGGCCTAATGGTAATTCTGATATGCGTAAGGATGGATTTTTAGTTCGTATTGGCACTGGAGATAAAATGTTGAGATATGGATTAACTTAAAGAGGGATGTACATTACCTGTTAGTACTCACACCTTGAGTTTCCGAAAGCATCTAAACAGAGGATCTCAAAATAGGTGGTTAAAATTAAATTACTTAATTCAAAATGACAGAACGGCTTATGACAAAGATGCGACACAAGTCACATCGCCTGACTAATCAATCCTATGCTGTAACTAAAGACAACCACTCTAGATACACAATATGTTCATACATGCATACATACTTACCATTAAAAAAAAAAAAAAAAAAAGAAGCATGGTTAAAATTCTGTATTCCTACAGCCTCACTGAGGTGTAGCTACTGGGTTGTAACCTAAGTATTGTAGGAATAACAACATACTGGAAAAGCCATAAAGAACACGTTCTGCCTAGTAAAGTTTGCGTTCAGCAACTCAGAATACTCTTTAATGAGGACACATTTGTGTTACACAAAGAAAGATAAAACAGAATATTATGAATACAGAGCACGTAACTAATCACAAAACCATCATTTAATTCCATGCCTCTCAAACCTTTTTTACCCACCTTTTTCTTTTTCGCTGGTTGGTCCATCTTTGCCTGCAGGAAATCAATGAGTTTGGTTTGCTGAGAAATAGTGCCCTCCATTTTCACTTTTTCGTGGGAATAGAGAACCTGTGAACCACACACACGTAAGAAATTTCATCTTAATAGAAGAAACAAACAGATAACTCAATAGCAGAACAGAGCTAAAAAATAGTATAAGGAAAGTGTCACAGAGAAACAGTAGATCACATCCTAAAACCCCACAGGGAGTGGGGTTTTAGGATGGGGAGCACAGAGTGCTGCCCACTGTTTCCTCACCCTCACCTGAATGTTTTCCAGCTGATATTCCAGGTCACTTCTTTCAGTCTTCAGAAGATCTGCTCGATCTAGAGCCTCTTGCAGACCTTGAGTTAGGCGGAAGATGTGATTCTTTTGTAGATCCATTTGCTGCTGCAGCTTTGCCTGCTGTTAACAGGAAAACAAAGGCCAGTGTTTTGGTTTTGTTGTTTGCTTGTTTTTAAATAAAAGCTATTAAATGTTATCATTCCTTGTAAAATAAGCATCATTGCGGAACTTAAAAGTAAACAGACAATTATTTAAAAGCTTGGAAATTACAATATTCTAGAAATTTTCCTTCCTTTCAGAACACATTATGACTAAAGATCCATTTCTATGCAGTGTATTTATATTAATTTGTAGCAATACCATTTCTTTCAACTGCATGTTCAAGTTATTTGCTTTTTTAAGCATTTAAAATCTTGTAATTGTTAATAAGACTGCACATACATGAAAAATTTCTCAATGCCATTTTCTCAAGCTCTCTATACAATCACCAGAAGACATCTCAGTACTTTGTAATAAAAAAAAAAGTCTTCCCTATAAACTAGGGTAAACTCCTTCCTCTATAATCATATAAGATAAGGAAAATTATGTCCAATTGTTTACATCCTGTCTCCAACTAACAACAGAAAAGGGCACATGATAAACTGCTCCTAATTCTTTCAGGTTTTGTACTTCAATGAGAAAATCCCCAAGTATGAAAACCATTAATGCTCATGTTATGAAGCAAGAGCCAGAAATCTCTCACTGTGATGCATAATGGAGTTCTCAACTCCAGGATAACTTGTCAGTACCCCAGCTACATCAAAAGGCTCTAATTGCCCTGTCTAATTGCCTGTAACCACCCTTCCCCTGAAATCCTCTGCAACCTCCTCCCCCACTGTCCAGGTCCGGCTGCCTGCATTCAATGTCTCACTGATATGGTGCAGGTGTGTAACCTTGGATCAGACTTCTGTGAACCACGCTAAATTATGAAAAAAGAGCTGTGAGAAGCCTCACCCGTGGCCTCCACCCATGCACCCTCAGCACATCGGCTCCAGAGCTGCCTTTAAGCTATGGTCCTTGCACTTGGTCTGCTCAGAGCTACGTTTAAGAATGCTGTGCCTTGGCACAGACCTTGCCTTGCAAACCTGACCTGGGATGTGCCTCATCACTACAGGCTTCTGTAATGATCACCGGGCCGCTGGCTGAACCTGATTACCTTCACCAAACCTGCTCTGCTCTTCTTACTCAGGTACTGTGGGACTGGGCCCACTGGCTGCAAGGTCCCTGTCCTTCCCTGACTTGCTGTCACCCTTGGCTCCCAGCTCACCTTCCCTTGAGGAGCAGTTCACTTTTACCGCTCCCCGACATGGCCGCACACTTTGCAAAGTTTTAAGTAAAAACAAACCCCCCAACCTTATTAATGTCCCCAGTTACACAGAAGAAGGATGGATGTGTAACACTGCTATTCACACAACTTCCCGCCCCTCACGATGTGGAACCTTCTTCTGAAGTTAAACATGAATTTCCAAGGTTACCTCCTCCAGAAGTCTCTGCTTGAGCTCCCTTTCTGTCTCAAGCTTCTGTTGTAAACTGCGTGCATTCATCTCCAACATAGCGTGCTTCTTCTCCAGGTCATTGAGCTAGGCAGGTGGGATAGATGGTCAGAATAACATTGAACACTAACAAATATAGCATTCCACAATCTTAAAATCCAACTTCACCAAGCACACACTAAAGAAAAATGATACAATTATCCTTTACTTACTATAAAGATAACGAACAACATTGTGGTATGCCATTGCTCAAATGCAGATATCAAGTTATTGAAGGACTTCACTGTACACCAGGCATCATAGGCTGCTTTCTGCTTTAGTCTTTTTCAAAAGGAAATCTGAGGTCTTTAGCTTGAAGATAGGATTCTATTCTATGACCTCCAGTCTTTTTAATTTGCTCTAACATCTTGAAAAAGCTGCTCAAGACCACATTTCTTCAAGTAATATCTCTAGAAAAGTATCTCATCCAATTATGAGAGTCTAGGGTTGAAAGTTACTTACCTTATCAGAAAGGCTCTCAGCTTTGAGTTTTTGTTCCTTTAGTGCTTGCTGGAGGGCCAGAATCTCTGCCTTGTGTTCTTTGACAGCTAGTTCTACCACCTGACGAGATTCAGTAATACGCTGATCTGCTCTCACTCTGTATTAAAATGGAAAATAATGTTACCTAACTCCTTTCTGGGCTTGACCTCTTCCTAGCATGCAGTGGCATCAGTAACCCTTTCAGGGGGTTGCCTCAAATTCAAGATGTTACTTTATAAAGCCAGACCGTTTGCTGCAACACTTTTATATCATATAACCCTGTTCCTGCCCCTGCTAGAACTGCAGCCTGAAAATTCAAGACCCCACACGAAGTTAGGAGCAAAGACTATTTTTCCATATAATAAAGTAAAAGATAATAAATCAAGACATTTTATAAATTACAATGGTAAATACCACTCCCCACGAATCGCTTACTTGCGAAGAAACAAAAGGAACAATATCACTGGTGAATGACTACTAACTAATAAACCATTTTTAGAACTACCTCACAAGATTTTATATTTAGTTCCAACTCCCATATCCTATTCTAAATATAATTTTTGTACTAGCTTCTATAAAGCATTTTCATAAAAGTTAATAAAAGGAGGGGGAGGGAGGAGAGACCTGCTCTGTTTCTCAGTATCCAGCATCCTCTGCAACTCTCTAACTCGACATTCAAACTGGGACTTCTCATCCCCTAGAACACTTCTCCATGCTTCCCACTGACGCTCTTTCTCCAAGAGTTCATCATTCAGGGCCTCCAAGTCCATTACTTGCTCTTCCAGCATTGTACATGTTGTCTTCAAGGCCTCCATAGTCTAAAAATAAATCCTCCTATCAATTCTCACATCCCACATCAAGCGTGCACTTTAAGCTTCAGCCTTACCATTTAAATTACAGTACATGCAAATTTGCAGCAAACATAAGCTGGTAAGTCACAACCCATTTATTTCAAGGCTTCCATACATTCACTTGTGATTGCTGTTAACGTCAGTTCTATCTCATTATGAAAATTTTGAAATTTCCAGGGTCACAAAATTAAAATTAATAATTCTAAATTACAATATCTTCAGAGTGCAAAATTTCAAAATAAAATTGCATAAAAATACAATGGGAAATACAAAAATTTCCATTCACTCAACTGCTCTGGGAAGGCAGGCTTAAATGCCATTGCCTCTGGAAGCATATTCATTCCTTATAGGTTTCCATATTTAAAAGAATTTTTTGCCTTTCAGATAATTAGCTAGCTATCACAAAGAGATTGTGATCCAGACTTATAAAGCCTTACTTGTTTCTGACTGGTAAGCTGCATCTCTCTCTCTGTGATCTCTCGACGGAGATGGTCAACTTCACTTCGCAACTGGACAACCTCATCATTGGCCCCTGAGGCCTCATCAAGTTGTTTGGACAGGAAGAAATTCTGATTGTTCAGTTCTGCATTGTCTTCACTGAGCTGGTTCAGCTGCTCTTCCAAATCTGTAATCACCTAGAAAGAAAAATAAATTAAATTACATGTCAGTGAGTACAGTTTTTTTGAAAAAGTGTTCTCCTCTCACAGAACCATTTATTGCCAAGCAAGGAGACAACCTGGCTTTTAAATTTTTTCAAATTTAAACAAAAGCAATATTCTAATGGTAGATTTTATGCACCGGAGTGTACTCTGAGTAGGAATAGAGTTTTGTTTCTTACAGAAAATAGCTTGATTTTTTTAATTTCGTTTAGAGTATAAAAATGCTGCAATGCAATTTATTATTTGAGAGAGAACTGTCACATCTAAAGCACTGGATGGGGAGTCAGGAATTCTGTTTGTTTTCTCAGATCTGCTGCTGACTTAGAGTGTGCCTTTGCCAAAGCACTTTACCTTTTTTTGGCTCAATGTCCCCTTAAGTGAAATGAGGCTAATACCTCTCAGAGAGGCTTTCGAAGCATGATATTTAAGAAAACTGAACAAGAGGTGCAATGGAGGCAATACAATCTGGTGAACCTGCCTAGCAATTGTTTATATTACTATATGTAACACTGTATGTAACCAGGAAAAGCAGAAAAATTTTAAGAAATATATTCTGTCAAAGTAACAGCATTATGGATGGCAGCATGGGATATACGAAGAAAGAAAAAAGTGCGGCAACACAACAGCCTAACAGAAAATCAGTGAAAAGCAAAAACTCAACAAGGACAATAGCCTTGCCTTTAATGGAGTGGAAGCATCCATTTGTTTAATCAGAATACCATTATACTGTACACTTTAAACCACATTCCCCTTCAATTTAAAGAAAAATATGAACAACAGTGGCCATTTTCACAGTCCCATGTGATTTTTATGAATGAAAGGCCAAGAACACTGGATGGATGAATACCTGTACCTCCTCCTAACTCAAAAACATCATACAACAGAAGAGAAAGAAACCTCAGTATAATCTTGAAATCAGCTTAATAAAAAGAATTTCAGAAACTGGTAAACTTTATACAATTCATATTCAACTCTTACAAATATGTTCTAAAGGCATTTTTTGCCTAGATGACAAAGAAAAGTGAATAAGATACTTCATTAAATGGGAAAAATTAAAATTCCAGAGCACAGTTGGCCACACATTCAAATTTAAATGTTCCAATTTCCTACACAAGCCAAGGACTTAAATATCTGAAGCAGTAGAGCACAGAGCATACAGCTCTTCTCAGCTATCTGGAAAGATGACAACCATTTCTTCTTGAAGAATCTGTAACGCGTATTTTGGCAGCCTTTTACCATGCCTCTCCTAGACCTAAATTAACAGTATTTGATTTTTAAATTGTCAGCAGAAAAAGTCCAACTGACATTACTCCCTGCTGGGTGAAGGGGAGTTCCTGCTACCCATATGTTCAGGGTCAAATCAACATGATTCATACTTTAAAACACAACATTTCCAATGAAAATCTGATCGTGTGGTTGTTTCCTGAGCACTCTTACAGCCCTATTCAAAATACACATTTTATTCTGTATTGTATGCATCAAGTTTTCAAAGAACTCAGACTGTATCATAAGGATGTGTTAGTGTCTATACTGCTCTAGGGATAAGAACTTAGAAATGTATTTATACAAACAAAAAGGAACAAAAGAACATTTGTTTTTACAGTGTTTTACCTACCATTCTTACAAGTAACTTACATCTCTCACTGAGATTTCTTCTAACTGCCAGATAAGATAATCTCTCTTTTTCTTCTACTTGTTTTTATTTTCAGGTTTAACCACACCACATATCTAGGCAGTTTTGAGATATATTTTATACAACCATGGTTTCTTCCACATATATTTTATGTATCAATACAAATACTTTCTATAAAATTATTAAACTAGTTTTGAAATACAAAAAGCAGAGATAGGGGAAACACAAAATGGATAAGGTGACATGCAGAGTTAATGTATCAAACTACTTAATTAATTTTTTAAAACTGGCTGTATTTCAAGTTGATTTTATCCCTTAAAGGCTGGAAGTTAAGCTCCCATTCACCTTTATTCTATATTCTGAGATTTTGACTTCTTTCCCTAAACATAACTAAAATTAAACCAGACCATTTTATATTTCACTGTTACATTTTATCTAGTAGGATATTTCTGGAAAACTTAAGACAAATAACAAAGCAGTTAAGAAAGAACAGTTGCAGAAGAAGTGACATGATCTCCTTTCTTGAATATTTTCCTAACAGTATATTTATTGACAATTCCAAAATGGCTTGGCTTAAATTCCAAATATATTATAACCTATATAAGGTAATCTTTATAGATTGATAGATTTTAATTTTTTTTAAAGAGAGAAAATTTGTTCTTCTCAGTATAATTTTCCTTTTTTCATAGGGAAAGGGAAAATTTATTTAAAAATCCAATTTTTAAAAGCTATCTGCAGCTATGTATAACCCAAAGGATTACAGAGTTTATAAATACTACAAAGCCTAAATAGTAATGGGTAATACTGACACAGGAAAATGGGACATGGTGTGATATAAATGCCTGTCCTGGGAACCAAGAAGAAAGAAAACACAGATGAAGAAACAGATTTGATAGGAAATGTTGTTGTAGGCATACATACATACATACACCCTATGCCAGAATCCGGCACCTGAAAAGAGTTAATAGCTTTAGGTATTTTTCTTTTCAGTTAAGGAAATCTCCAGGCAAAAAAACCCAATTAAACGAACCAACCAACCCTGAGCTATTCTGGAGTTAAATTTGAAGTATATTAAAGGAAAGTATGTAAGAAAACACTATTTTATCCTTTAGAAACCCATAATATAATTACAAAAATCTTCAAATTCAAAGTTTATAAAACAACCAAACACTTGAAAGCTTGGAAAAGTGATTCTAGACAATCTAGACAGCCACTGTATCTGTGCCACTGTATCATCACTCACAGAGCAACTGAAATTTTCTCTTCAATCTGTGCACATCTTCATCACAACTAATCCACAAAATAGGGATATAATCTAACTACACCACACTAATCTTGCAGATTGTTCACTACATGCCACATCTAAGCGCACAACTTATCTTTATACCGATACAGAAGACTATATCTCATTTTTAAATATTACAGAGCAACCCAAACATAACAGCTCTTCAGCAAAAGTGGCCATATTCAGCACAATTCCCTCCCCATTGCATAGTTTCAGAAAAGCAAAGTGTTTCTCTGTTGTGAGATTGCGCAGATTCTCATTATACCTGGCCCTACAAACTTCCCCAGGCATGGATCACAAACTAAATATCATAGCAACAAGCAGTTCAGGGCCATGATGACTAGGCTTGCATACCAGACACAATGTACAAAATTTAATCCATATGTTCCACGTATCAAAACCACAGGCAAAATAATGAGGGAAAAGAGAAAAGGAAGCAGTTTTAGAATACTAATAACTGCAGCTTGCAAACTTCTCCATAACCATATTCCTTCATGAAGCCATCTCAGTTCTCAGATGCCACCGACAAACATGCAGGAAAATGCTAGGACACAGCAAGGTAAACTGTTTCAGGATGCTATCAGCAGCATTTTATTTCGAGTTTAATGCAATTTTTCGTACAACCTTAATTCAGAACTTCCAGACTAATGCATAGTTTTACTCTATCCATTTCCACTCCTCCCCACCCCCACCAGTCTTTACTAGAAAGCTAGCTGTCAGAAGTAAATAGGAAAACAGAAAAAGCTATCTCTCAGCCCCAAATTATTGTGAAGAGAAAGCAAAAGCAGGCATTAGATTCACTTCGTCTTAACCTACTTGCATTTGGATCTGAGAGACAAAGCTTTTCTCGCAGAGAAATACCAAGAATCGTCATGGAGCAGAATACCTCTTAATGAACACAGCTGCAGCTAGATACCAGTCTTGTATCTCTACCTGTTGGATCAATATATAACAATGAACTCCTCGCTTTCTTCCCCTTTCCATAGGCAGACAGCATCTGTGACTTGAAACATACCTTACACGGAGATCTCAGTCTCCAAAAACTCATCATGGCTTAGCTTGAGGGACATTGCTCTCTCGTTAGGAGCTGCAGAGTAGTAGGACATTGCACAGCCTGCATTCCTCTCCTTCCCACACCAACCCAATATTAAAACATAGTCTCCTGTACTCCTCTATCCTAGTTCCCAGAAGACAGGCTGCCTCTACCAACCATGGGCCTCATCCTCAAATGACGATGATGTCGTCGTCCGCGGCGAAGGTCCCATTAGCCTCTTTCACAGCAACACCTCATCAACACCCTAGAAGTCTCTGACTTTTTGTCAGGCTACAAAAACTACAAAGCTCCATTTTTGCCTATAACTGGCATCTGCCATCACATTTTCTGTGAAATGAGAATCAGGGATAACCACCCAACAGCCAATTTGTTTTTTCTTTTTTTGCAAATTTAACAAAGCCATATAAAAGTTTTTGCCTGGGTATTAGCCTTGTTACAGTGGGCAAGATCCCTTTACTCTGAAACATAATGTAGCATCAAAGTATATAAGATCTTTAGACATAATTTCGGAAGTCCTCAAGAACACAGATTATTCTTGTATGCCAACTCATTGAGCCAATGTGGAATCAGGATCTTAGACCGAAGTCAGCAGGACTTTATGCATGACTAAAATTACACATATGCCTAACGGGCTTGCAGATTTAATGCCTCAATATCCAGTCTCATAGACAAGTGCAGAATCAAGCCTGTTAATGCTTAACATAGGAACACAAGATGATGACATAAGAACCTCAAGGAGGGAAGATAAACCTTGCTTTACTGGAGAAATCTTGAATAAATGGAAATGCAATATCCAACTAGTATTAAGAAACATCACTCTCCTTGCTAAAGTAAAAGCAACAGCTTGTACCTGAAAAAAACTAGAAGATTCAGATGGTGGTCCCCTGGAATAGTAATAGTATTTTACTAAGCTGAGTGTAAATATTTTATAGGATTATTTTCTTCTAAATATTTATAGATTTTACCGCACGCTTACTGAATGTTTTCTTTTTCAAACAATTCTACAATTATTTAGATAATGTAGTTGTATTTTTAACTTCAAATGTGTTGATGATCCAACAACAAGCCATAATTAAGAGGCAGTTGGAAACAACTGAAAAATACATACATTTTCCTATTTAAGAAAATGCCTTTTATTTCTAGATCTTTTTCTGATTGCCTGGAAAATACTTTTAACACTCAGATGGATCATATTTTTGATAGAATAATTCTTTAAATGTAGAGAACTAGTCCTTCTCCCGCAACAGATTTGCTGGATGAGCTATCATTGTGAGAAGATTATGATAAAATATTGCTCTTCGTGTGTGTCCACATGCATCTGTGTGTGTACAGCAGGTACTAAAATTTACAATTTTTATTGCAATGATGTATCCTATTATTTCTTGCACAACTGAGAGACAGAGAAAGCAAATGCTAGCATTTTCTTTTTGACTCTCAATAGTAAAAGAGAGATGTCACAAGATGAAACAATGCAGAGCTATCAGAGCAACTGAATATAAACTCACAAACAAGGCAGAAATTATGACCAACATCATAGCAATGGTCTCTATGTATACACCCCAAAACACAGCAATTTAAAATGAACAAATAGGAGAACTTAAAAAATGTCTACTTGGTTCGAGACCTCAGCAAAAGGAAGAGCAAGAGTGCAATGAGAGTACAAGGAAAGCAGACACACATTTGAGGTGTAAGCCTTCTCTACAGTAGGAAGCTGTGACCTTTGTGAAGCTAGAGAAACAGAAGAAATACTAAAGAAAGTAGATTAAGTATTTTTATTTATCTTTTGAATACTATGAAAGTACTGAAGTAATTCAATCTTTCAATTTTTTTTTTCCCTGTCTAATCTTATTTTCGTAATTCTTATGCTTTTTTGGGCTTTCTAATAAGATTAAATAAAAAATAATTCCATACCAAAGTTTGCCAGACTAGTTCAAGGAGTTTGTTTCAGCTTAAAAAGGATACCTTTTCAAAACTTGCTAAAAGAATAAACCCACTGATTATCATGCTGCAGAAGTAGCAGCATATTACAATTATTCCCCTGAAGTGTTATCTTATTTTAAAAGGAGTATAAATTCTAATCACCTTCAAGCAGAATCACATGGTCACCAGAAAGCAAAGCCTGCATCATACTGGTCACAATCAGATAAAAATGAGGTTGAAACATCCGGTGAAAGCACCATAATAAACGTTCCCTGATCCCTCACTGTCAATAGAAGGTTGTCCTATATTTTCTCTCAGTGCTCCTCAGTAGACAGGGTGGACAGCTAGAACTACTCATAACACGGAACAAGAACATTTCTATCCACAGTCAATTACATTATACAGGCATTCTCCTGGGCTGGAAAGAGAATGTATGATGAGCATGTATTATTCATTTAGGAACTATTTAATTAATTTCATATTGATGAGGATGTCTGATCCCACTTATCCCACTGAAGGGCCTTACAATGCACAACACTTTTAGAAATCCTTTTATGCAGAACCTTTGAAGCTCTCAACATTCTTGAAATGTTATGGGTCGCTCTTCACTACTGGAGATTGTTCACCACGCTTACAGAGCCAAAGTGTTACTAGATAATGAGTTACAACCTCTGAAAGGCTGCCTACCATGCAGTGAAAAGAAGTTACAGATTTCCCACAACTCGTTTTTGCCTGCATGGAGATCACATAAGCATTTTCATAGAAAGCTATCATTCTGTATGAAGGGCAAGATAGAACAAAAGAAGATAGCTATGGATGTAAGATACACGATAGCACATACAGAGCTAGAGGATCAATCTAAGTAAACGAAGCAGGGAACAAAAAGTAAAGTTTCTTGTGCAGGATTTCTTTTAGCTAGAGGTTAACACACTTTAAGCTCTACTTCCTCATTTCTTCATATCAGGATATTCTATGAACAGAATACAAGAATCCCCTTTGCTTAGTGCTAAAGAGCAACTGAGGAAAACAGAGTAACTCTCATCCTGAAAAGATATTTTTGAAAGATGAAAACTTGTACATTAGATACCTAGTTCTACAGCATGAAAAATTAAGTTTGAGGAAATCACTGGAAGTAGGGAAACAATCAAGATTAAAAAACCCCAGCAATTAAGCCCGGCTTACAGGGTGGGGTAAGGAGAAAAAGCCTAGAAAGATCGGCAATCAATGCTGATCCAGAGGACTGTGGTCCTTATTCAACACTTTTGTAATTCATGTCATTGGAAGACAGATGGCCTCCATCAACCAAGTTTGAAAATAGTGTTAATCTGCAAGAATCCCTATTGACAGACAAACCCTCGGACATCTGTCCTGGATTGATGAAATGAAGCTAAAAACATGTCAAAAGATCTCAAGCAATAGAAGGTGCAAATTAAGATCCTAGAGTCCTCTCTGCTCTTTGAGCAGATGACTACATGTCAATGTATTATTTGGACCCGTAACATGTCTTGCCTCTTCAAACAGTGTTAAAGTCCTCCTTAAAACCCAGAGTAGCATGAAGGCTCTTCCACTGTGGCCTAGATCTACAGTCTAGCTCAGGATTTGGACAGGTATATCTTTTCTTCTCGTGAGCAGAAAAGATCTGCACCTACAATCATTTTTTGCAGCTGCTACACCATTCTTATTAGCTGCACTGCAATGAGATATTTTAATTTACTTTCTTCTCCAAAAAGAAGAATAGTGTCAATTTCACGATCAGACTAAAACCTCAAATTGAGGTTTACCTGAAACCTAAAAGAAATCAAATCCAATCCGTCTAGCTCCTACTAACACCTTGAAGCCAGAAGTCCACATTAGGAACTAGTGTCATCAAGGATTAAATAAGTAAATTGATTAAATAAATAAATAGTTTGTTTCCTTATCCTTAATTTCAAAGAACTCAATGATCTGTATTTAATACTCACTGTGCAGCTATTACGAAGGGCTTCAAATTTACGCTGGATTTCATCTCTATGTGCCTAAAGGAGGTAAGAAGTTAATCATCAATTTTTCATACATTAGAATTCGAATCCAACAGCTGTTGCTAAACAAACTGCAGAACAATCTACCAGCAAGCAAAGTTTGGAAGGCAGATGCTGCAGGCTATGAAAGCACTCTGTAGTAGCAAAGAACTGATTAGCAAAAGTCACATCCTACTTAATGAAAATACACTTGTGCTCCAAATTCTGAACTACTTTAGAAAAATGTACAAACTCAAGAACTGAATTATGTAAAAGGTTCCATCTGAAATGGTCACCAGAAGACATGTCGATTCCATGTTAAGTTTGTACATTCTTGACATTTAAATTTGAGTTGGTTTCACTTCCATATCCAGATTGGTATTTCATACAAAATAAATACTGCATACAATTTAATGCTTGCAAAGAAAAACTGTAATGAAGTATTATGCAAGCTATCCCAAACAGCTCTGCCAATCCTACCATAAAGTACCATTTAATCCTGAGCCTCTCTAAAAAGCAGTGACGAAACACAATAATCAATTCTTTGGAAGACAGCATCCAAAGTGTGGAAAAGTGCAAACATTTATTTTAAAGAATGCAGTATTGCATGCACCATTTTACCTCCTAATTTACAAGCAAAGCATGACAAAGCAAAAGTTCTTGTTTCAGCCTCATGGCCTCTCTCAAAATTCATCAAACTGATTTAACAAGTGTCTAATGTCATACGCTGTCTGAAAACGTAACAAATGAAAGGTTAGTGCATTAGCACATCCAGCCACCTTTCTTCATTCAGAACATTTTCCTTAGAGCCAAGAGACTAAACAGGAAAAAACTGTTCAGCAGAAGTCAAATACGAGAGCTAAAAAGCTATCTTACCACAACAGGCAATGTGAAAAATAAAAGAAGTATATTAAAAAAATCCATAACAAATACACCCAAGCCCACCGAACTGGACTATCTTACAAGAGCTGGTCCAAAAGCACTACCATTCTGCCATATTAACTGAAGCAATAACTGAGTGAACACAGGTCATAAATATTCATCTGTTTCAGTGGTGGTGCAGGGTAAAGATACCAAGCACATCGCCATCCCGTTGGCAGTGATATTAGTTGTTATGCAAAGCTTTCAGCTGGGAGGGGACCGCCTCAGTTTTGAGCAAAAAAGAAACTGATGCCATCTTCTGTTCAGTTATTCGTAAGCCTTGATGTTGTTGCGGCACTTTCCCAGCATGTGCCCGCTTAGGTTCTCCCATTCTTCTACCCAAAGCACCAACATAATACAAGCACCTATCTCAGCTGAGCCCACCATCCCTTCCGAAAAATAGCAATGGCAGAAATATTCGGAACAGTTCTTTGATCAAATGCCACTGGAGCAAGAGAATGCACATTTTCAACACTTCAAAATAACTGGATTTGAAGGTCATTTAAGACTGCTGCTCAATGGGGGTTAGCTGGTAACAGATCATATACTTCTCCACCCTTTCCCCCCACAGCCCTGGGAATCTTTTATGACGGAAATATTTCTTAGAATCGAGCAGTTTGAAACCATCTTTTTGTACTTAAGAGACAGCAACCGGCAGCATATAATTTAGAATTCCATTTACTGGGAGTGGGGGAAAAAAAGAAAGGAGGGGGGGCGGGAATTGAACTTTTTTTTTTCCTTTATATCATTCACACACCTCACCAGAGACTGCAAGACACACGTGACAATTTTTAATGAAATAAGCATTGGAATAAAATTACGTGCTAACAACACTATTTTCCTAGGAATTTGGTTTTGGGTTTTTTTCCCAAATAAGTATCCTCAAAGCGGGGTAACTGATAGAAAAAAAAAAAAGTCATCAAAACATTTATGATCATCAAGTACTTTCAAACTCATGAGATATTATTCAAATAAGTAAATCACAGAGTAAAACTCTTAACAATAACAATTTCATATTCAACTTTCACCTCATCACAAAAGGAATAATGCTCTTGCAATCAATCAGTTTTGGCAGCAATGAATCACTACTAGGAAGCATTCATATGGCTAAAAATAAGACAAACAAAATTTGACATTTTAGCCATTCCTGCCTCTATCAACACAAGGCACAATTCATATCCTGTTCTGAAAATGAAAAATTAAATAGTATAAATTCCTTTTAACCTCTTTATGAAACATGCACCTACATAGTTCTAATCTGTACATATAGCTCACAGTACAAATTTTAGGGCTCACCGTGAGAGCTTGAATCTCTTCCTCTGCCTCAGCTGTAGTCTCCTCTAGTTCAGTTTTGGCTTCGCGGAGCTGATTCTCCAGGGCTGTCCGTGCAGCCTGCAGCCCGGTAATTTGAGATTCCCGCTCCTGGAGTGTCAGCTGCAATTCTGTCAACTGCCTTTTGAGTTCCAGCTTTTGTTCTTCATGCTCTAGACTAACCTGAAGAAAGAAAAAGTAGCAGCCAAATATCAGTTACTAACAAAGAAAATACAGGCAATGTAATCTCATTTCAGACCTCACTTTAAGATGCCATTGCCATGTCTATCCCAAAAATCACATCTTGACAGATGGCTTAAGTCACTGAGAACTCAAGGATGCAGCTTTGTCTACTACCTAAAAACTACTGGTTTGCTTTGAAAAAGGTTAAAAGCAACCTGGCATTTTGAAACAACAACAAGGGCACAATGGTTCCAGCTGCGACTCCAATATCACATATCAAACGTTGATACAAAAAGCATAAAAGCTGAAGCAGTTTGTGATGAACTTTCTTCAGTGAAATTGAGAATCCTTAAGAATCTTTATTTGAGAACCTTTAGGCATAAACATCAATACTAATCTTTAGGTGTATGTAACATTACATAAGTTTTGCAATTGACTTTCATATCTCATTTTCCCTTCAGATGCTTTTTAAAGAAACCAACCAGATGATCTAGCTCTGGGTTTATTTGAATGGCTTCTGTTGAAGGTTTTGGTGAGGCATACTCAGGGATAAACATGTCATTTCCAGAAATGGGTAAGAAATGAACAAGCAGCAGAATGGATCTCAGTGCTCAAAATCAATTCCCGACCTTAGCACCTTCTTCAGGCTGTCTGCTATCCCAAGTGAATCTCTCTGTTGTGCTGTAGATGCGCGACAAGCCTGCCAGAAATCTTACACTGGTCCCAACCAACTTCCGGTCAAACAAGGACATGTGTTGGTCGTCCAACCCTCTTAGCTAAAGGCAAGATTTCAGTCTTAGCTGAAAATTAGTGGAGTGAGACTGGAGAAGGTAAAAGAAGATTTGCAGTGGATCCAAACTAGTTGATAGGAAACTAAAAATGAAGCACAGCTCAGAAATCTTTAAAAACGCATATTTTCATATTACTGTTAGGTTTCCTTTCCAGAAAACTGCTGAAAAATGTGCATGAAGTAACAGGTCTCCTGTTTTCTCACAGCAATTCTGTTGTGTCCTTTGCTTTCTATTCTGTAGACTCTAAGGCTATGGTTAAGCAGGTCATTGTACATAGCTAAGCTTTTATTCTCTACCCATAACTGCTCTAGCTGGACAACATTATAAGGATATTGTACAAAAAAACATAAATATGATTCTGAGAAAGCAGGATGATCTAAAAGCTCAGATTCAGTTAGGTCTAAGAATGACAAATCCTTAATACTTACTTTTATTTCCTTCTAATGAGCAATTTTTAATTTTTTTTTTTTCTCCTAGGGAAAAAAAAGTACTGCTAGACCAAACTAAATTAATACACCTCAAAATACCATTTTTTATGACACACAGAACTAAAGCAACTTAATTCTAGTTCTCACTATAATACTCAAAATGGGATACATTCAAGTAAGTTTGTTTGGAGGGATTAAACCCAAGTTTTCACCTCTCGCAGCCTAGTCTCTAACTCCAGCAGACGGTTCTTGTCAGTGTGATCTTGGTGACTCATCTTTTCCAATTGTTCTTCTAATTTTCGATTCTGGGCCTCTAACTTTCCAGCTTGTGTTTCCAAGTAGAACTTCTGTTGCCTGAGCTCTGAAATCATCTCCTCTTGGGCTTTCCTGATAGGAGAAAAGCACAAGTGACAAACCCAAAATGTCCTTTCACTGGGGTGAAGTAAGGAATAATAAACTACAAGTTTCCTGTTAAGTGAAAGAGTTAAGTTCATAGCTTAAATTCTACATCCCAACTAAAAAAAAAAACAACAAACCACATCAACTCTCTATTCCTGTCTGCAAAAGATCCATGTACTAGTGTATTCATCAACATATGCCCAGAGCACTAAAATTCCATGTTTGCAAGTTGTACAGAAAAATTAATCTTATACACAGTAATCTACAACAATATTTAAGCTACAGTTCATTCTTCTCATTTCACCAATTCCTTGTTACATGTTTTTCTATACAGGAAAAATAAATGCCAAGAATAGTTGCTTTCACACAATATATTTCCATGAGATAAGAGAAATCCTATGGTTTAGGGGGGTAGTGTGTTGTGGGTTGTTTTGTTGGTTTTTTTTAAGTTGTAATGGACCTAGAACTTGACCTACGTTGAAGCGAAGCTTTGTTGTCTCTGATCAAAGTCTTAATCTACAAAGTGAACAAAAACAATTACTTGTGCTCATAAGAATTTTGATTAATTATTACCATAAGAATTTGAAATGGATATCTTCATTTAAAAAAAAAAAAAAAAAGAAGGAAAAAAAGGTCTTTCTACATTATTTACAATTCCTGGAATCATTTTATCATGCATTGGAAAATTCTGCATCATAGTGTGCTTTCTACTTAGAAGTCTCACAAAGCTCTACATAGATTAATGAATTAATATTTTAAGAAGTTCACTGTGAGATAAGCTGTTATTAATCCTATCCCAGAGAAATTATGTGGGTTACCCAAGATCAAATAAGAAGACTTAACAAAACTAAAAATAGAACTTAAGTCTTCTGACTCACATTTCTGTGCATTGCACACAAAACCACCCTTCAGCCTTTCTCTTTTTTTAATTTACCTCTACAGATTATTGCCAGCCAGAACTGCCAAATGGTGGTGTTATTTCACTTCCTACTGTTTACTGGGCTATCTTCTCAGGAACCTGATAATCATTAGTTTCCTCAGATACTGATGGAACAAAAGCCAGCAGAGTTCCCCTCTCTTCTGAGGCATTTAATCACTAGTTCTCCTCTTCAAACATGCTCAGATTAGCTGTAGCTTTTGTTGATTCAAAATACAGTCCAACAACAGATTTATACATTTTCACGACCACAATTCACAAAATAAGCACAAAATCATTAGCTATCTGCATGCATAATAAAGCAATTTTCTCTTAAAATGCTGTTAATTCTGCACTATCTTCTACCAATCCTGCAAAATTATGTTACTTGACAATATGTCTCCCAATGATCTATTCTAAGTTGTATGTTAAAACATTATTATATTTTTTTCTTGTTTTCTATGGATCTCCAGTCAAGTGTCCTGCTCTCAGAGGATGCATCTAGCTCAGCTAAGTTCTTACACTCAGTTCAGCACCAATGACTGTGACACTAGACCTTGCATATGCTTCCCAGGTATACATTGAGACAATACTTGTGTTTTATTTCAGACTGAAGGTAAGTTATGGTTTTTGCTGCCTCAACAAACTTCCTGGGTGATTAACTGGAGGTCGTCTGGAGCATAAAGCAACACAATTAAATTTCTCAGTTATTTCTGTGAATGTTTTTGGCTGCTCAGGCTAAAATAACTTGCCAGGTATTTGAAATACAACAAAAGTTGGAGCCATTACATATCTGGAGGCATAATTACCACTGAAAAGGAAAAAAAACAAAGCAACCCTGTGCCAAAATTCATCCTTGCTTGATTCTATTCAATATTATAGATGAATCTATCCAAGCGCTTCCCACAGAGACACTACCTGACATTACATCCAGCAGTTGACGGACACGGAAAACCTTTCTGCAGACAGCCAAAGTTGATGAATCTTTTACCTCAGTAAGAGCATATACTACTTTAGCCCTACCTTGCAGGACATATCAAACAATCCGCACTTTTGCCTATACTTGAAGTAGAAGAATGCCTTTAAGTCATTTATGAAGGAAAATCATCTTTATAAAGACAAGGAATCTCAGCTAAAATCCAAAGCAAAATAAAGTTTCAGGCAGACAAAAAGATCTGACACAGATTTCCTCTGTGTTTAATAAATAAGAATTCACCACAAGAACAATTGCTCATTACACAGTGATTCAAGATGACATTAGATCTTGACCAGCAGCATACCCCAAAAAACACTGAACTGACTGTTACACCAGTCATGGTGAGAAATAAAGACAGGCTGAAGCCAAGAAGGCAATAGAGATATATGCAAGTGCTATCTAGGTTAGGAAGAAAACAAAATGAATTGAAGCAGCATTCTGAAGCTGAAGCTGGGGTATCTCCCACTTCACATTACTTCTGCCCATTTCAGTAACAAAATATCTCACTCTTGCAATTGGCAATTCAAAAACATGCAGAAAAACTCTCGCCTTAAAAACCTAGTTTTCTTACTTGTCTTTTCACCCATCAGGGCAGGATGGAATGTTTGTGAAAGAAAGGTGTTTAATGTTTTCAATTTCAACATCATGTAACTGTCACAGGAACCAAGGAAAATATAAATCTATTAGCAATATGTATGTTCAAAAAAGGAATATATGCTTCTCCAGGCGTATTTTAGTCATTAAAATCACTAGTATTCATTTAACATATTTGGTAAACCTGCACAAAGCACAGCCTTAGGAAACGCTCCAAAGTAAACATTGTAATACAAACCAATTTTCCTAGTCATGTTTGAGGAAACACAAAATACGCAGTGAACCACAACTATTTGAAGAACAAGCGTATTTTTGCATCACTGAAAAACAAGCAGGGAGAACAGCATGCCTGCAAAAAAGAACCACTTTTACATTAAGAGAACAGATCTTACTGAGAACTGTTCAGCAGTGACCAGTATTGATAAGAGTTGCTATACTTACATGTTCCTCTGGGTAAAAAGGCTGCTATTTGCTGCCAGTTTATTGGCTTCAGACAATTCCACTATTCTCTGCTCCAATGACCTAATCTTCGAATCCATTGCATTGATCATCTGAAACAGAGCAATGTGCCTTTGAGACTGTGCAATAGAAATTATTATAAAAACAATGTTTAAAAAAGTCTGAACTTTTTCCAGAAACAAAAAGAAGTAAAAGAAAACCAATCAAATCATCAAAAGAGCATCACAGATGCAATTACTGGAGCTATTTACAACTGCTTTCTACTGCTTTAATATTAGGAGAAAGCAACCATTATATTATCAATGCACAAAATGATGGGTACACAGCAAGCTACATGGCTACTCTTAAGGAAATATTCTTGAAGATACCTTGAATTAAAAAACCATGTCTTTTAAAAGCAGTATTAATCAGTGGATTTCCTTCAAAACAGCTCAGCAGCACTACAAAGTCTCAAAAAAGATTATCTTGCTTGAAATCAGAGTCTCAGAAAGCCACTCTTAAAATGCAACTACACAATTCAACTATACATACCGCCTTCTGTTCAGCCAGGACTTTACATTTCTCACGTGCTTCTTCTTCATGTCTTCTGAGCATATTCTCAAGTGCTTCCTTATCTGCAAGATCTTTCTTCATCTGATTTTCCAACACCTAAATGAAGACATTTCTTTTGTCTAAATTATATCTGTTTCACTGGGCAAAGGGCAAGCAGAAAGAAAATCATCAAGAAAGATAGAATATTTTTTTTAAGCAATTGATCATATCTCAAGCAAAATTAAACCCAAGATGCAATTGCATGAAATCCATGGAAGAGCAAACTCCAAAAAAGAGCATTCCCTCAGTTATCTCTGAAGACTGCATTTAATGATGGAATTTTATGAACACATGGAGATACTATAGATTTTTTTAATTATTATTTTAAGTGATATAAACTGTGTTCAAGAAATATTCCAGACTAATGCAACAGGAAACAGAAAAACCCTATACCCCGATATGCATAGTAGAGGAAGTAAGGAAGTGCACATCCTTTGGCTGCCCTACCAATATGGCTCAGAAGTAATCTGTAAGTTCTGTAAGTATGCATGAGCAACTGAGACCCCATGAATTCTTCAAGTCGGAGACACCAAATGAAACAGCTAAATAAAAGACTTCTTTCTGTGGCACAAATACCTATCATTAGGAACAGGACTCAAGTAACCAATTGTTACATTTTTTTAAAAATGCATGTTATGTATGCTTGTCCAGAGCTTTAAACTAGCTGTTAAACTGAAGGTCATTTCCTTCAAAGACAAGTTTTCAAAGGCACAAAGTCTGGACACCACAGGATATTTTTTACTGTTCCAGTTACAAACATTCCATGTCCTCTTTCATCCTCTTGAACCTTTTTCATCTAGTTTCCTGATTCCTCCCACTAAACCCCGTATCATATGTCCCTGTAATACACTGGCTCTCTTTTTCTTTTAATTCTTTTTCCAATCCCTATCCTCTTTTCCAGTTTTTGTGTCACCACTTCTCCTTTCCCAACATCTACCTCTGATCTTCCTGCTTTCAATCACTCTCCTCTCATTACTGATTACCATATGCTCTGGTCTGCCAGGAAACCTTCTTACTTCTCTCTTTTTCCTTCATATTTCTCCCATAGAAATTCCTTCTCTCCTCTTAAATTCTACAGCCTCTCACATTTAAGCCGAAATGTAGAGTTAAAGTCCTAGGTAAACACACTAGATAAAGATTGCTGAAAACAGATTATGCTTAGTAGAAACAAAGATTCTTACAAAATGCATTTACTGGCTGACATACTGCAAGTTCTTTAGAAAAATCCTTAGCCAGTGCACATACTCCTATTTCACAATTTGTTTTTCCTAATTTTAGATGGTGTCTATGATTCTATTTCCAACTGTTTGTTAGAGTCTTATGCTACCCTGGAAAAGACAAAAACAAAGTGGGTGGTTTCTGTGGCTCCTTGGCAGATGTTACAGCTCCAAGAAGATGGAATTTCAAGAAACGCTCTAGTATTTGCTGAATTTAAAACTTGCAGGTAGGCTGTGTGAATACTCTTAGAAAATCATCCGTAGGAACTGAAAGCTTTTTCAGGATGTGAGACCCAATAGCATTAAGTAAGTATTATTTAGTCAGCAACAGTCAAATTACAATCAACAACTGCCTTCCTATAGTTCCGACTTCAAATGCCACCTGTTTCAATGCAGTGCTAAAGACAGATAAGGTACAATGGCATGGACTGGAAGAAAAACTTATTCGGATTCCACTAAGCTCTCTGAACATTTCAGTAGTGGTAAGCAAGAAGGCAACTCATAAGACAAAGCAATCAGAGCCTAAAGGCAACTGTTTTTCCCTGAACTCATTCTACCCACAAAAGCTTGTAGGAAGATAATAAGAAGATATTTTTACTTTGAGTTTTTCCTCATAGAATTGTTCCTTCTGTTTCAGCTGCAACTCCAGATGTTGTGCTGCGATCTGAGCCTCGCGATGCTTTTCTTCCAGCTCCTAAAAGCAGCAGATTCATATTCAGACACAAAGAAATAGTAGGTGCTCTGTGTGTGTGTTACACAGGTATCAAACATTCATTCATTCTCTTAAGGCTTCACATAATAAAAATCCCAAGGCCAGGGCTGTCATAGTAAAAAAAAATTATGAGAGCTGCACACTATCAGTTTTAAACTTTGCATGTTGCTGCTGACCCATCTACTGTAGAGCAGATATACTGCTAAAGACAGAGACTTCTACTTTCACAGTAAGAATCTCCATTTCCCAGTAAAATATTCCCAAGGATGGGCCAAGGATGTTTTGTGAAAACAAGCAGTTATAAACACTTTATAGCTGCAGTGGCATCACAGGAAGTTCAAATCTATTTTTAACAAGGTCTCTCACTTGTTTTCTCACAGAAGACCTCAATAATGGGGCACGGCTGTCTATGCTGTTCATTCTACATTCACAGAGTGGGAATAATATTTACTTTGCTATATTTCTTAGACAAATTTTGTCAGAATAACTATTTATAAATTGCTTGGAAACTGAAAAGTGCAGGATGCAATATATATGGTAGAACATACCAGAATGTTTTTAACCTCTTTACTTCACATCAGATAGTTTGAGCCATGCACAGGAAGGACTTAAATAAATTTGTATCTTAGAAGTTAGCTAGTTCTGCTGTCAGACTATATTATTCAGGATATACCTATAATCACCTTTCAACAGGACACCTCGCAAGAGTTGAGCTTAGAACTTTATGCTCATTCATTGTCATATTTGCCATTCCAACAATTTCCTTAGAACAAGAGGCAGACTCAGGTCTGTCATTCACTACTGCTGTATTGACAGGTGCATAAACAAGTTCAGGTTTTGGGATGCATCCAGGTCTCCTGTCTGCCTTCATTACTGCATAGCACAGGAAAATTTTCTGATATTTCTACTTTAACTCTTTTCATATTCTTTCTTCTAATCTTCCTCATCTTGAAAACATACAAAGACTTTTTTGCTCCAGTAATTGCAATAGACCTCTTTTTCCAGAACGAAGAATCAAAGAGGAGGTTCACCAAAAGTAGGTCATCTACAGTGCCTAGTACCCGACACTTCTGCAAGGAATGGAGATTGCTGCTTTTTGCAATTGAAATATGTCTCCCAGCAACAAGAGGGACAACTCACCTCCCCCAGAAGCCCACGTGTTTCAGGTCCTGGCAGAGAATCTGACAACCGGATCAGCAGCAGCTTCAAAGCTACCAGCATCAGACTGCTCATATTGTAGCAGAAGCTTCACCAGTTTCTGCAGTGGCACGTAACAGCCAATGTGGGCTTAAAAAGGTAATCTCTTACCATTCCAGTTCTCGCTTACTATTCTCTATGCAGTGCTAACTTTGTTATTAGCAACATAGCAATGATCTACACTTTCAAGCAGTAATAAGTATCTTCTCTAACTTATTTCTTACTTCTTATTCAATTCTCTACAGGCAAATCAGCAGGTACTTCTCAGGTACGGCTAGATGAGTGTACATGAAACCAATGCCTTTATTCAACAATTTCCACCTTATTCTATGCAATTCTGTATCTTCAGCTCCCTTCCTACCTTTCTATATCAGGAAAAGTCAAAAGTGTTTGAAGAGATCAACTTGAGGGAACGAATGGCGTAGAAGTGGAGGAAAAAAGAAAACTATTACTCTGTGCTCCCAGATCAGAGCTGCGAGGGACTAGGAAAGACTCTGTAGGATTTCTTCTTCAATGCCTGTTTGACTTTTTTATAAAATACCTCTGTCTGTCTCCAACATTCTGTCAGAAATCCATGGAAACTACCTATAAGAAGAGTTAAACATATCCTATGGTGTAAAACAATTAGTCGATATTTCTGCATTCCCTTCCAGTTTTTCCTCCACAGAGAACGTAATCAAAACCAAGGAACAATCCCCAAATATACACAAGAGGCTTATGAAACAATTCAAAGTTTTACACTACTTCTAAACATAAAGTTGGCTCTGTGCCCAGCAAAACCATAGTCTCCCACTTACCATGCACTCATGTTATCAAAACAATTTGAAAGAAACAGCACTACTAAAGAACTGAATCTACCTTTTCCTGAGAGCGCCCAGGCGTCTGATGCTGAAGTCTACACATGCAGCTATTACCCAGAACAAGTACGGGTCATCTGTTGACTCCAAATACAGTTATTTATACATTTCCATTTGGCCTTCCTCAGGTGTGTCTATGCTCAGGATTGCTACCAATAAAAAGTAACCTTTTTTCCCTTATCATATTGGCAACACAGAAACACAACTCATGAGAAACACAAAATTAATTTAATTATTCCACTATAAAATTATGCTTCCTATCCCAGCGAAGTAAAAGTATTAGAAACACCCTCTGCTTGGTTCACTGTAGACTGACATACCAACTCGCTATAGAGATTTAATATGTTTAACAAGGAGAGAAACAAGAAACTGCCAGAGAAGTTATGTGGGTGAAAATGGATTCCTGACAAATATTATCTTTGGAGATGAACAGTTTAGATGACTAATTTCTCTCTGCTTCAAAACGTAAGCATTTGAAGTAGATCTGACCTCTAAATTTCTTTGCAATTTAGTTTAAAAGCTAGATATCGATGTTTTTATTGTTGCAGTATCCTGTACTGAGAATGTTTTACTTCTGAAGCAATTATTAGGTAATTAATTTAAATGTTACTAAGTTGACTTAAAAGTGCTCCCACTGAGACAACTAGAATTTTAAAGTAGTATTAAGACTAAAGGTACATATCTTTATCAATGATCTGGACGAGGGGATCGAGTGCTCCCTCAGTCAGTTTGCAGATGACACCAAGTTGGGCGGGAGTGTTGATCTGCTGGAGGGTAGGAAGGCTCTGCAGAGGGACCTGGACAGGCTGGATCGATGGGCCGAGGCCAACTGTATGAGATTCAACAAGGCCACGTGCCGGGTCCTGCACTTCGGCCACAACAACCCCAGGCAACGCTACAGGCTTGGGGAAGAGTGGCTGGAAAGTGCCCGGAGGAAAAGGACCTGGGGGTGCTGGTCGACAGCCGGCTGAACATGAGCCGGCAGTGTGCCCAGGTGGCCAAGGCGGCCAGTGGCATCCTGGCCTGTATCAGAAATGGTGTGGCCAGCAGGAGCAGGGATGTGGTTGTGCCCCTGTACTGGGCACTGGTGAGGCCGCACCTCGAATCCTGTGTTCAGTTCTGGGCCCCTCACTACAAGAAGGACATGGAGGTGCTGAAGCGTGTCCAGAGGAGGGCAACGAAGCTGGTGAAGGGCCTGGAGCACAAGTCTGATGGGGAGCGGCTGAGGGAACTGGGGTTGTTTAGCCTGGAGAAGAGGAGGCTGAGGGGAGACCTCATCGCGCTCTACAACTACCTGAAGGGAGGTTGTAGCGAGGTGGGGTCGGTCTCTTCTCCCAAGTAACCAGTGATAGGACGAGAGGAAATGGCCTCAAAGTTGCTCCAGGGGAGGTTTAGATTGGAAATTAGGAAAAATTTCTTCACCGAAAGGGTTGTCAAGCCTTGGAACAGGCTGCCCAGGGAAGTGGTTGAGTCACCATCCCTGGGGGTATTTAAAAGACATGTAGATGAGGCGCTTAGGGACATGGTTTAGTGGGCGTGGTGTGTTGAGTTGATGGTTGGACTCGATGATCTTAGAGGTCTTTTCCAACCTTAACGATTCTGTGATTCTCTGATACAGAAGTGAGTTTGTAACTAAAGGTGCAAATAGAATTTGAGCACTTAAGCTTTCTCCAGTATGACTGGTACAAGAAACAGACCCCTTTATTCAACAATTTCCACCTTATTCAATGCAATTCTATGTCTTCCATTCCTTTCCTACCCCTTTCTTACAAACTCTTACCCTTTATCTTTCATTTTCACCTCTGCTCACCAGAATTTTTTCTGCCATCTGTTGAATCTGTTGAGATTTAGTTTGAATATCTTCCTTTAGACGGTTTTCTCTTCGTTCCACAGTCTCTAATCTCTTCACTTGATTCTCCAGAGAATGGCGCCGTTCCTGTAGAGCAATTATTAACTGCCATTTAGGCTAACCAACTCTGCATTATCATAAAGCAATAAGTAGTTTCTAGAAAAAATCAGCTGAAGCAGTCAATGTATGGTTTTCTTTTGTATTTGAAATCCTCACCATGCCTCAAATCCCTTATGCTAACCACATGTCCTTATTGACTCCTCACTGAAAATAAAAAGCCTCTTGGTTTTCTTCAAAGAAATATATGCTTTTTAATTAAAAACGGATTAATGTCTAACATAACTTTCCCATGAATTGTTACTACAGGAATAAAGCTGTCCACCGTCATCCAGATGAGGGTTCCTAAACTGAGACACATCCCAATAACTAATTTACTCTAGATAGACATCCTCCACTCACCTCTGCTTCAAGCAATTTCTTCTTCATGCTTTCATTAGAATCTTCCCGATTCTGCAGTTTCTCTAACTCCTTCTCAGCTCTCTCCTTTGCTTGACGGATATTCTGAAGAAGTTCAGTTGCCTCTGAACTAGCTTTCACAGCCTAAAGGTCCAAGGAGGTGTGGGGGGGGAAGGTATTATAAGAAAAACACACACACACAAACTTGGTATGTGAAAAGTTCATAACCACAAGATGGTCAACATTCGGAATAAAATTGCTACAGAACTTCGGCCTAGCAGTCTAAAATTAAGACAACCTACAAACACGTGCAGGAACCAAAATTCTAACTTCTGTTACATAATTCTTTTACATAATTTACGTTTCACAAAAACCTGAAAATCCAGGAGATCTACATGTTTGTCTTGCTGCACTGCAAGTTTCTAATTGTCTCTATGTACTGAAAGTAAAGTCTACCCCCAAATTCTGCTCAAGTTCTTGGAAAGAACTCACAAAATATTCTTACTACAACACTAGGAGAATAACCTGTTGGCCTACAGATAATTCCTTAGAATTAATGAACGGAGAAAAGAGGAGTGGGGATTAAAACATGACTGATTTGAAATATTAGAACTACTATCTCCAAATAGTTTTGGCCTCCTGTTCAATATTCTAGATCACTAACCCTTGAAAAAGCCCTCTCTCAGCAGGTGCCAAGTTTGAAAAGCTCTCTCAGTGGATTATTATGACAACCCCTTTCTTTTCTCCTGAAAGATCCCAGTAAGAGAAGTTCCCCTACTGTTCTTACAGTGCCTTCTTAAGTGACAGACTGACCACAACTGCAAACATTAGATATTATGTACTTCCTTCACCTTACATTGCCAAGGTATTTTAATTCTGTTGTGAACCCTTATCATTCAACATTTTTTCTGTGAATAACTGAACTGGAAAGTGATTTTGCAATTAAAACAGAGTATACTGGGAGACTAAACCAAGTCCAACATGTATTTTACTAGTGAGCTAAAAACACCTGAACCCTGTCTTCAGAAGCAAGGGACCAGTGCATTGCATACAGCGTACCCAAAGTGGCCTTTTAAATTACAATTTCTGTACACTACTCCAGTTCTGACTCAGCTTCATTTGTAAAAATAAACACTGTTGACATGTCTCAAGAGCCGAAAGCATATTGAGAACACCAATGATTTCAGATACCAGTTCCCACCCCCTTTTTCTTATCATCCCCCATGCTATGACTAATTTTATTTTTGAGGATAAAACAAAGCGCATCCCTCCTCTGCATTAAGGTTTCACTGGAAAATCTTGTGGAAAATTCACTTTCACCACCCAGACATTACCTTTGTCAGCTTTTCCTGCAGCTCCTGGATTTTGGCCTGCTGCTCTGTGTTGATCTACAGTTAAATAAAAAGATGGGGGGAAAGAACGTTGTAAAACCAAAAAGGAAAAAATACTCTCTACTTACGATACCATATTTATTTTAATTCACTTCTCAAAAATCTTTGTTTCTCCCTATAAATTCCAACACACCAAAATGTTCCTTAGCAAATCTACTCCCATTTTACTAACTTCTGGTTGATTTCCTATTTTGGTCACCAAGTAGATTGTTCAGTGTGAGAATACTCAGAATTCTTTTTATTTTTCATTTGCTATTTTTATTCATAAAGAAAACCCTTATGTATCACTAACCTAACTCCAAACTCAAATTACACATAATGGCCTGTCTTTGCCTAGCTTCTGAACACAATCCATTAAGAACAGGATATCCAGACATAGTTTTATATCAAATCAGAAAGAACAGTGAATTGCACCAAGAAAAAGATTTAAAAAAAAAAAAAAAATAGGGAGGGATGGGAGGCTGTGCATGCCATTGACTAGCCAAAGACACTTCTGGTTTCTGTACATAATATGAAAGACCCAGGAAGCAAACTCCAGGACACTGAAGTAGCATACCTTCTCCAATTTGGAATACAACTCTCCTGCTTCATTTTTTCCTTGATCTTTAACCTGTAACTTAAATATAAAATATATAAAAGTCTCAGGAAAAGTTGTAGTACACTGGTCTTCTATCCAGTCATCACCTCACGCAATTTAAACACAAGCAGTTACACAAAGTATAAATTACATTATTTCGAGTGTACAACTGAAAGACATTTTGTATTGGTGCAAACCACGCTAATCTTTAGAGGACACACACACAAGTTGTACGTGTGTGTGTAAAACAGCACTAGAAATTCAAGCAAGCATCAGCCCCCTCTCCCATGAAGCCTAAACTACCTTTTGCAATTTGTTGTGACATTCAGCAGCTTTACGTTTGAATTCTTCAGCTGCCAGTCGGGACTCTCTCAACTCCGATTCATAAAGATCACTACGCCTGCGAGCTGAAATAAGATCCTCTTCTAATTGATTCATCATCAACCTCATTTCTTCTACTTGAGCTTGATATTCCTGTAGTTGTGGTGAAAAGGAAGGAAAAGGTATTACATTTTAGAGGCAACAGGGGAAATACTCGGAGCAGCAAATCCCAGAATACTGATTGCAGGCAAGAGGCACATTTAAGAATATGTGGAAGAAAAGTAAAGTACAAAATAAAACAATAGGAGCTAAATAAAATAACATATCCATGGTGTTCTGGTTTGAGTCTTGCCATTTTCAAGTCAATAGTCATAAAAGTCAAAACATTGACTTTTTGAGAGTGGCTTCACTGCAGAAACACAAACATACATCTACAAACAAATGATAAAAATTACTTACATTTCTAATTTCTGAAACAGAAATGTGCCTTTGAGTTGATGTCTCTACTAAATGCCCAGATGCTCCCTCAAGATATATTTTCTCAGGCTGATAACATGACAATTACCACAGATCTGCACAGCTTGGGTAAAAGGAAAGAAGGAGAAGTAGAGGGGTAGCATACTGTGGCTTCTAGCCGTCAGTTATCTTCTCTTGACAGAGTTAAAACGGATCATATTGCTCTGTATGGGAGACAACCTAAAATCAAATATTAACTTAGAAAAACTGTCTAAAAATGACGTTGCCCATTAAAGATATTTGCCTATATAGGCAGAAATAATGATTGCCCTTGCAGGACACCACAAGATAGGGCACTTGGATGGGGAAGGTGGGAGAAGAAAAGAACATTTGAATCGACTGTCTCAGTGAGAATGGGTACTCAAACTGAGACTAGCTCGTGAGATTGCTTCTCGTATCTTTACTGGACAAAAAGAATTTAATTATGTTTATTTAGCATTTACTAAGTCCTGTAAGAATACATTTTATAAAATTACTCTAAAAAAAAACCAAACCACCCCCAAACCAAAAACAAAGTATTTTTTATGAAGCTGAGAACAAGTGCACATCAAGAGCTAGGAAAAAAGATTATGAAGGACTGACAGTGGGGGAGTCTATCTTTCTTTCCATTTTAATATCTTACAATACGCCTGACTACCCCCATATTCAAAAGAGTAACTGTCTCATGACAAAATCAGGTTTGTCATCACTCCTTCCAGACAGCCAGCTGACTTTAGTTAGACCAGTGCTTGCATGAACACTGACCCTAATGTCAGCCTGTGATTCTCTAGCAAATGGAGAGCTTATGCAGATATTTAAAGAAGCTGGGCCTTTAACAGACTGCTTTACTATCCATTACGGGGAGCATGGCAGAATGGCTCTTTGGTTTGTAATCCCCAAATTGGTCCTCCAGTTTGTAAGGCAGACAGGGGATCTACCCTTTCCAGTTAGTCTCTCTATAGATAATCTTATTTTGTGGCTGGAAAGAATTAGAGTCTTTTTATAATAAGTGAGCATACATTAACTCAAATATTCATTTCATATAAACACATTTGTGAATATAAAAGGCAGAATGGTTTGAAGGAATAAATGTTCTGCTCAGAAATCATAATTTGTTAAGACTTCCTAAAACACTCAGCTTTTATATGAGCAAACACTTGACCAAAGAATTATAGGTATGACTAAAGTTGCCACTTTAGTTGCCACACTGAAAATGAGTGTTTGGGAAGGGAGGAGAATGGGGAGGGAGAAAAGAAGGAAGAAGAGGAGATCATTAGTAATATTTCAGTTTTTCTTGTTTCTTGACATTTGCAAGACTATCTTTGAATAAATCTCATGGTCAGGTCAGAGGAACAGGCCGCATCACTCAAGGCGACACAGAACAATACTTCTTGCATAAGCATTGGTCATAGTTTAAAAACTATCAAGATGTGCTTAAGCACATATTAATGGACAGACAAAGCTCAGGGCATATACCTGAAGAAAATCACATCAGGGTAGCTGCATACAAATGAGTGGGCCTTTCAAAAAATAGAGATTCTGATTTGTTGCAAGTTCATCCATCCACATGGGTCTTCATCAAGTGAAGACCAGGACACAGGTTTAGTTAAAAAAAAACAAAACGAAACAAAAAACCAAACACACACCCCAAACAAAAAAACAACCACAAACCCACCAAGCTCTTCTATTCAAGTATCTAGGGTTAAGTCGAACCTACAGTCTTGCCCTGAAAATACCAAATGCCTAATTGTTGGTTTTTGAAGATTCCGATTTGCTGTTAATTTTACTCGTTCTTTCTCAAGCTTCAGGTTTTCAACAGCGAAACTCTAAGGGACTCTTCCATCTCACCTCCCAGTTCCCCCTGACTTAAAAATAATGATCCAAATCTTTAATGGCTATGATCCACCTGCTGGCATGAGTCAGCAAAAACATCTCTGCATATTTTGTTGCGGTGTTCTTGCACATGAGTTTCAGATAGCTCAGAAGACCACCCCAGATATGAAAGTCTGCAGGCTATTACAAATTCATTTGTTGACCTAAGCAGCGTTTTTATGTCATCGTGAATCTTCGCAAGCCAACTTAAAAGATTCTGGGACAAAATATTTGATTAAAAATTACTTGCATTATTCTTCCTCTGTTACATGCGTCTGTACTGCCTAAGAATCTATCGATATTTATCATCCCCAAAAATGTTCCACATTTCAATATTTAAAGCAACTTTGCTAGCAAAGCACCAGAACACAGAGTAATGAGCTTTAGATCCCTTCTATTACATAAAACAACCATCCAGAAGAATGCTGTAGAAGTCTATGGAGGCCTGCTACATCCAGAGGGTTGTTTTTGCATTTCATTACTTTTTACATAAGAGCTGCTCATGTCTGGAGAATTATTACCAAGGTTTCAGCACTTCCTTGTCTCAAACACTATGAAATAAGTCAGTTAATGTTTGTGAAGTGCTTTGAAGATGAAAACCAACAGATAATTGCAAAGAATTGTTTGAATGCCATAGCAAATTTCAATTTCTTTTTCTCAATATAATATGTTGCTATTAATTCATAAAATTGAATGGGTTCTGTCTTGTAGACCATTTGAAATCCTAAAAATGTCCACATTTGTCACCATATTTTCATTTAACTTTGACTTTTTTTTTCCTTATGAACAACTGAATGGATTAATGAATTTTCAACATTGTTCTGGTGGAAAAAAATTATGAACATCTACTTTGCAAATAGATTAAATTAGGAAAAGAACAGTTAGGCAACACAGATTCTATTTTGAAAGACTATTAAGCATTTTAAATGGCCAGATAAGAAAGAAGAAAAAAAACCAACACAAAATTAAGGCTAGCTCAGTTCTCTGCCAGGTGAAGATTCATGAACTTGTTGTGAAATTTGTATAGCTTCACCATTTAAAATGGAGAGTTCATTTCTAATGCAGCATATTACTAAAGCATTGCAACTTTCTCCTAAGCTGATTTCATAGACAAAGTACTTTCAGGACTAGGAAAAGAAAAACCTGAAGTCTGGAGGTTGTGCTTACTTGCAACATACACAAAGGTGTACTTCCCATTTTGTTTAAGAAACCATGTGAAAACACACAGATTGGGAGTCATCACAGCCTACCAGCGTAAAACGTAATCCTGGCAACTGAGCTAGAATATGCCAAGAATGCCTGTTTGTAGATAGCCACTCTGCTCCCCGAAAAAGCAGGTATACCTGTTCTTTGATCTCTTGCAGTTTTCGGCTTTGCTCTCTGATATCATGAAGTAGCTGTAGTGCCTTATCATCTTCCTGAGACACTTCCATCCGTGCCTGCTCCAGGCTTCGCTTTAAGCTCTGCAGAAAGCAAAATGTTCAATACATAGTCTTTGGTTTTTCAGATGGCTGTATAATAAAGACCTTTAGCTATACAAATGCCTCCTTGACAGCATTCAGGCATCACAAAAAATCAAGGCACCAATGATGGAACCCTAAAGAAATTCATGGCCAGTGCTGCTTCTATTTGGATAGAAGCAGCCCATTTTACAAACACTGTTTACTACACTGAAATCTTAGTTCAAATCTCTACTTCCTCACATCAGGTTTAGAGACAAAAATCAAACGGAGATCACAAAAGGCATCCATTATTGACATCATTTATCTATATTTTATCTAGCGCTATTAATTCACAACCTAGATGCAATCCTTCAACTTCATGCTACTAACAAGCCTATTCATTTTTCTTGTTGCTGTTAAGTGAGTTAAATCCTTTAATCATCGTTAAACTTCTACAAAGAACAGAAGAGCTGCTTCTGTATCTCACCACATACCTTACCTGCAAATTTTGACAGACCAGTGGTTCTCCTATCAACTGTATATTATTCTTCAACAGAAAGACACAAACTTCATTTTATTTTTTAGTAGCACCTGGTATAGGAAAATCACTCAGCCCAGTTTTAAGATATGCTTCCCAACAAACCAATCCATCAGAAATACTTTTCAATTCTCTGAAACAGAGTATTATCTGGATTTTTGTTCTTGGTACAAGAGAGGAAACAGAATATTATATCCAACTGAAAATACACAGACGATTAACTAGAATGAAAATATCCTCACTGGAATCTTGCCAGGACAACTGGGCAGACATTCCAGCTGCCATGAAAAATGCCAAATGATCTTTGAAGATACATTTTTAAGGCCTCATTTTTATATTCTATCTGAAAAATAGCACCTGTCCAAGCATCATCCCTGACATTATGCTGGGGAACTGGATCAGTCTGAACTCAGAATACCACAGATGGAGGCAACACCATTGTTTCCTAATCCTCTTATTTGTCCTTGAAGATTTCTGTCTAGGTACTGATTAGGCCCCATCCTCTTATGGTTAAGAAACCTGCAAGAAGTCAAACCCAAGCGTGTTCTAGCACAGCCAGTAAGACAAACATCACAAATAGTTTCAGCAAGACCAGGACAGCAGTTATTCCTGTATGTTCTAAGCACATGACCATGAAACAAAGTTTGAATGAAACTATCGAGCAAGCCTCTGCAAACAATTCAGGGCTCCATATTCAACAGATATCCTCTCACATATTATTTTCTCTCCATCAAGTACCCCACTGAAACCATGATGCAAGAGAAAGGCAAAGACCACCAGATTTCAGGCCTTCAGAGCTGAAAGGACTGGTGTAAGGGCTCACACTGCATTCTGTGATATAGGTGGCCAGGTCCTGCTCCAGGAGGGATCGCTGGGTCTCGGAGGCTTTCAGTTCCACCTCCTTTTGGCTAAGTACAGCCTCCACCTCTGATACTCTCCGGTGCAACCGCGTCATTTCCTGCTCCATCTGCAATAAATATCAAGAGGTTATAAAGGGGGCTTCAAAAGCTTTCTTAACTGCTACTGTCAGAGCTCTGTTTGTAAGGAATTTGTCTCCAAGAGACTCCTAGCTATATTTCTCCAAATGGTGTTTAAATTCCGATACCATTGTCTCTGCTCCAGGAATGCACAGTTCTTCTTAAGGACAAGTAGTAAGTCTAAGTCACCCCATTCATTCAAGCTGCTTGTTCATATTCAGTCATTCTTCGAACCCCAGTTAGCAAAGAAGACACAATCATTTTTCACCTGACTTGCAGAGATGGGTCACTTTAACCTTATCCCAAATCCATGCTGGACCAGAAGATGGTTTCCCCCCATCTCCTTGTCAGGAGCAAATGGTCAAATCCAGAACAGAGCAGGGAGAAAAGTGATCGAACTCTCATAAAAGTCTCAAACAAGCAGTAAGTTTAAAAGACTCCACCGGGTTCCCTTTATTGGAGCACAGCAACCGTTATAAGATGTTCACCATAACCAGTCACTTGACAACAGTTATGTAAGTAGAAGCTGATGAGTTAGGAAGAGAACCTCAGAACAGTACTGCTGTAATTGTGCGTATGATGAAGAGGCACGGCCTGCAGGAAGAAGCAGTCGTCTGTGGCACGTTGAGAAAAGGGCTGTTTAAAATCCAGAGCCGCTTCTTGTTAAGATAAAAGTATCTAGAGCAACAGCATGGCCTAAATTCATCTCCCTTTGTATTGGACAGGAAGCCACCTCACTGAAGGAAAAGCACTTTGCCCACCATGAGTCTGGATGATCAGCAGCATCTGACAGATCCCTGGACATACAGTGGTTGCAGATTCCTGGAGCAATGGAGATGGCCAACCGCATAAATAAATACCTTGTGACACTTGTCCTGGGCGTCTTGGAGTTCTTTGCTCTTGAGAAGAAGTTTCTTTTCCATGGAGCTGACCTTGGCTGGAGAATCCACACTTGAAAAAACAGATCTAAAAGAGCAAAGCCAAACAGCACATGAATATAGGCAAAAGGTACAGAAATCTGCACTTACGCAGCCTTGGTAAAGTCATTGGGTACTTACTTATACCAGGATAAAAGAAAGGTGCAGCAATCACAGTCTAAAAGCCATCATTTCAGATCAAACATACCATAAAACCTGATGACAGTATATCATTATTAAATAATCCATGTGTACTTCCAGTTACAATATTAATATTTTCCATCATTGACTTTTATGTCAGAGTGCAAAACAATAAATCACAGCAACATTTTTACATAACTTATACGGATTTATAAAGTAACAAAAACAAAGCATAAAGTCAATGTAACCATTTGGAAAGATAACAAATTTTCAGAGAATTGCTTTTTATTTTGTACTTTATTTTTAAGCAGGTTTTAAAATTATCATCAAAGTACAAAAGCCCTAAAAACTTCAACATGTCATAATCTGCACCACAGGAAGAAGAATTTAATATCGTTAGTTGCCTTCTGTGAATCAAAATTGAAGTGAAACTTTCCTAACCCAATTCATATGATCCTTACGAACTCAATCAATATCAATATGATTAGTCACACTGCAGAACTTCAGAGTTCCACTTGTAAGTAATTTTTTTCATGAGACACAACTTAACTGTACTAGTCCAAACAATTTGACTCCAGAAACCTGGGGAAAATATTTACATGTTCTTAAGCTTTCTTTCTAATTGGGACTCAACATTTAAGAAGTTTACCATTTCTGTTAGCCTAAATTCTTTCTAGAAACCGATAGGAAGCCACTTAAAGTTTCGGAGTATATTTTTAGTGCTTTGCAGCCTTAAATATGTAATTTGCAACCAAAAAATTAAGTATACACATCAAAACATAATTTTAAAAATCACATTCTCCCTCGCATAAAATGATTCAAACTAGATATTGAAGCAGTTAACGATGGAACCAGTGTTACCTGATAGATGAAAATGCACAAGTACAATGAAGGCGCTAATAAAAGATCATACAGTCTGCCCACACATTGCTTTCTGCTTCTCCTGGCCACAGTTTGGTATGCAGCCAGTTATCCCCATGGAGAGAAATGAGCTTTGAGCAGCTCTCTGCATATAGCCATACACCCACACACAGCAGCACAGTCTCTTCTTAACACCACGGAAAGTTTGACTCCACCACCACCATTTTCTGAGAAAAATCTACTCCTTAATCCAAACAGATATGCAGGATAGTCACAAAAAAAGACACATGGATTTTTACGAAAATGCTGCAGCAACGTATCTGTATCAAAACAGATCTTCAGTACCACCACCTTAAGCAGTCATTAGGAAACACTGTTTTGATATTAGCAGGCAAACATAGCAAAATCCACCAATTCTGCCTTGAAAGGTCAAATATTAATATTTCTTCAGAAACCTGATGTGGAAAAACGTAGAAGAAAGAATCCTGCATGTCAACAATACAGATATGATCAGGACTTAATAAAAAACAAATGTTAAAAGTGAATGCTTTTGTAAAGCATCCCTTTAGTCCTGGTCCAATCAATCCGATCCATCGGATTATCATATTTAAAAATCAGTTTATAAAGCGTGTCTATACTCCTACAGAGAAAAGGCAACCATCTGAGAAAGATGCATATTAAATCCCATAACAGCTGGGTGTACAAACAAGGCTAAAAATGAATAGTTGAGAAAAGCAGTCTAAAAATACAAATTAAGCTCACATTAACTAAAAAAGACACTAAGGAATCTGCTTTAAAATGTTAATCAAATATTTGTAAATAGCTGCAAATGTGTACTGAGACAAGTCTGAAAATCTTTTTAAAATAAAAATTTAGCTTTACAGGTCTGAACTGTACTGGCTAAAGCATTTTGTTTTAATTTAGTTTTAACTTTAGCCATCACCTTTTTACTTTTATTCTTTTCAAATCTGAGACATTACCTAAGAAAACTCTAGCCAGTTCTCACAGACCTGGTTTTATTTGCTGCTTCTATTTCACCTCCCTAAAGAGGCTAATTTTATTTGGTTTTTTTGCTTATTTATTTTATTTGCTATTAAAAGAATCAGAGCCTAATATACAGGCACCATTTTGCATTTCAAAAATTTCTCTTAGGAAGGCAGCTTAAAGCTTCTATATGCACTGCAACACAGGAAGTAACAGGACAGATTCAGGCAAGAAGGTACAGAGCTCTGCAAAGACACCTTGTTCAGCCAGGAGCCATGGGATGGGACAGAGCACAGGAGGCTTGCACTGACCAAAGTTTGAATTTCATTAGGTGACTGTAGAGGGAGCTGCTCCTCAGGGTTGGTGTCAGTTTTGTAAGGAAAGAGAAGGCTACAAACTAGAACTACAATCTTTCTTCCTCATCCCTGTCCAAAGGGAGGAAGAAATTCCATAAAAATGTATGTCCTGGAGACACGATGATTTTTCTGCCATGGAAACAGTACATCTTATCCTCAAGTGAAGCTGATTTCAGCTTGGACACACAGTTTTTAAGAGACATAGTAATGTCCCAGTAATTCTTGCCTGTATACAAATTATATTAGAACAACTTCATGAACATCCATACAACCTTCGAAGTATCAGAAAGGGGGCAGACAGAGGAAATCAAGAGAAACGGAATACTGACTAATCTAATAAGCCTTGTCATGGTGATATAAGCTCTCAACACAGCATGACAAGGTGGAAAATACCCACATTGCTGGGGCACTTATATTCTTCCTCAGTCAGCATCATCTCAGAAATTGAAGACATACAATCCAACATCAAAAGCCATGATGCAAAGCTATCATTCGGGTTGGCACCATCTCAAAATATTTCAGGTAATTAACTGCTATATCTGGATCAATTCTCTTAGCACAACAGAGCAGTTTCTCCTGTTTCCTCTAAAGTGTGAAAAAAAGATTAACAAAAGGTAGCCAGCATACATCAACAAGAAAATTGCAATAAAAGATTAAAACAAAAAGTCAAATCTACAGTACCAAGCGCTGATAGCACTAGCTGTGCCAACTTACTTTCAAAAGAAGCACTGCCTGCATGACTAAAAAACAAGTTAACTTACAGCTGACTATCTAGTGATTTCACAGCTAGATCAGCAACAGACTCAACCAGCAGAATGATCAGAAATGGTGCTAGTTGTGTAAAAGCTCCTCCAGTCTTAACACGGCTGAGATGAAGAAGAAAAAAGTGTTAGTATAGGTGATTCTGAGGTATGGAACTCGTATCTTAACCTGTCTTGTGCATCATACCTATACCTTCCTTTGTCCTATTATGCCACTCTCATAAACCCCCAACTCACCTGTGCTTCTTCCTTCTCACAACGATTGACACCATCTGTCCCAATCCTGGCCCCCACACAACATGCCTATAATCTCATCCCCCGTCCCTCATGCTCTATTCTTTTTAGCATTATACTCATCTGTACCTTCCGCCCCCTCGTAAATGCTTGCTCAGGCCTAAAAAAAAAACCAACCAAAAACAAACAGTGATACCATCAATCTGTGAATAGAGCTAGCTGAAGCAAAGCATATTTTTGGCATGCCCATCCTCTGCTTCCTCTTTAATCTATCTTTGGTGAAAGAGTTTACCAGAACCCGACAAACTGTTGGAATAAATCAGTAGTCCTTTTTTTTGGCCCATTTTAACTCTCAGTATTTTATAATATCAATCATAAATCCATACCAAATTTTAAAATAAAAAAAAAAAAAAGAAATCTTAGGAACCTACAGAAAAGATTTGGACTATCTACCAAAGCCTCACAGACCACGATTCAAGAATTACTAGGATTACATTTATTATATTCTGAAAGATAATTAAAAAAAATAAAACCCTATATCAGCAACTGAGATCAGGTACTAGTCCCACTGTCAGCCTTGCCTGTGACTATACCTCTAGGTTCTGGTTTAGCAAGTGTTTTGTATTAACCTAAGTTTTCTATCATAAGCAGTCAGGCCCCTTTAGCTCCTTACTCCAGTCTAAGAGAGGACAGAGGCAGGCAAAAATTCACATAATAAACTATTTTTTTATTATTTTGGTATTTTTTTTTAATTAGGTATTTTGGTATATTTTATTAGGTATTTATTTTTATTAGGTATTTTGGTATATTTGGTTAGCCCTGGATTTATAATGTATTTATCTTATGCCTCAGGGCTTCTGCTAGTCACCTGCAAAGGACAAGAACAATTTTCTTTCACCACTTGATGCACACTTCTGGCATCTCAGGGTTTTTCTCACTTGTTCTAAGCACTGGAGATCAGCCACAGTTAGGGACAGGAAGTAAGGCGGGGCTGGCTTTTAATGGAATTAAACTCTTAGTTGCCTGTTATCTTGTCACAGTCACACACTGGCAGCCAAACCAGCAGCCAAATTTGCAGTCAGACAGGCATTTCTCCCCCAAATCAAGAATTCAGAGGCCATGATGGGAGAAGGAGTTAGCAGGTCCTTCTCTGCAGCCTGATCCCAGTTCTTAGAATCATACAGGAGATTCATTTAACAAACACTTTGCTAGTACAGGAACCGATGACATCAACAATGCCCTTGATTTCTCCTGATTGCTTCCTACGACACATTATTGTCATGCCTTTTGCTCTTTGTTAGATCTTACATTTGTTATAGGGTCACAAATTCTGCCCAAAACTCATGGTGTGGGCCAACATAGAGAACATTTTCATTCAAAGGACCCTTCTAAACTACACATCGACTATATAATTTCTGGCAACAGGTCTATGACTTAGGTGAACCATTCTAACCCTAAGTGGTTGGCAGAAAGAGGAGAATGGAAAAGACAACTTCTTTTACCCTTCTTCTGTCCAATTTTGTTGAACTGTCCTTTCTCTGAAGTATTTGAAATTCCCAGCTCAGCTACGGCTTCTCACTGTCCAGTGAACAAGGGCAAGAGTATAACCCTAAACTTCATACCTTGACAGCCCTCAAATTAAAATCAATGAAAGTTTCAAGGGCCTCGTTAATGGCACTCTGCAGTGCCTGGCCTAACTGTGAGCAGCACTAGAGGTATTAGAGCTATCATGCTGCAGACACAGGAAGACAGATCTGCATCACTTAGCAAGGGTTAGACTTCCAGAGGAAAGATTTTAAGAAGAAATATTCTGGACTGATAAACTTGATGACTTAGGACCTTCCAGAGAAGACATCCCAAGATTCACAACAGATAAGCCTACTCGCCATTTACTGTTCTCTTCCCCATCTAGAATTTGATATTTAAGCTAGTGTGGGCAGAAACAGTACTTTATTTCCTCGTGTAAAACATACACCACACAATATTCTGTAAGAAAGAAGTTCTCTTTATGACACAGTGTTGCAGTGATATTGAGAATAAACTAGTCACTGCATTATTTAAATACAGCTATTTTCAAGCCTCCATACACTCTTTGCCATATTTAAATCACCTTCTTAGAACAAAATGCAAGTATTCACTGCTAAAAATATCAAAGTGCATTTATCGAGATCTCATTCAAAAAAGAAACCGCTAAGATCTACTTATATTAAAATTATCTGGGGGCAAATTAAGTACATGATGTCTTTCTGTTCCAGCTCAGGAAAAAAACAGGCCACACCAACCAGAAATTTTACTTCAGTCAAAATTTCTCCAGAGCACATTAATCCCTATATTCTTTTGCTGTACCCCTTCTCATCCATTACCAAAATTCAAATATAACTTCAGTACGCATCTTCGGTACTAGCTCCACAAAGCAAGCATGTCAATCGATCTGCTGTATCTATATGACTTTTCAGCCTTCAACCTCCAGCACAGTTACACCACTGTTCCTGAGACTTTACCTCACGCTCCTCTTCAGTTCTAGTCCTGAGCCCTGATTACTCATACATTTTTACCATGCATCTGTGGTCACTGTTGAGCCTCTTCTGACTGTCATGAATGGTCATGTAGCCTTCATAGATGGATTGCAGTTCCCCAGGCAGAAAAGATAACACTGTAAGTTATTTCACTCCTAAAGCAAGATAGATTTTAACCCCAGGTATCTACAGATATAACATTCCATTTTTCTAATTCTGCTGACTATTAGATCATTTCACCAAAAGAATACTTTTTTGCTTGTTATGTCCTCTCCCTTCCTTCCTCTTTTGTCATAAAAGCAACCCCGCTGAGGAGGGACAACCAAAGATTCCCTTTTTATTCCTGGCATAACCATCATATAACCTTGATTCACAGTGTGGGCAAGATCAAAGATGTCAACAGGATCACCAGATTTGGTTACACACTTACCGCAGAGCAACTGTCACAACCAATATGACAAAAAAAATGAAAACTCGATTAAGACAGATTGATCACTAAGTCCCTCAAGGGAACTAACTACCAGCAATGAATGATGGTTGACACAAAAACACAGCGCCTTAGTGCACTGAGTCTCTAACCCAGCTAAAGCCATCGCATTCCTGAGAGGCCTCATGATACTGAGGGTAAGGACCTCTCAACTTAACGCACTGCACTAATACTTTTTCAATAGCTCTGTCATCAGAAACTAACCACCCACCACACCAAATGGTTTATACCATACTATTTATATTCTTCTTTTTCTCCGACTCCATTCGCTTGGAAAGCATGTTTTCTTTCAATTGAAAACCATTTTTTCTAGATCTTTACCTCCCTCCACAAACACATACCCTGCATACTTCATCTGACTCTCCAGTCTCTTAACACGCGATACAGCAGCCTTTGTATTTAACTTGACCCAACAGCACACAATCAGCTGCCGTGAAGCTCCTTCTCTTGTTCATTGACCCATCACTGAACATTCCCAGATTAGTGGAGCCCCATTTCTGTGGATCACTGATTCAGCCTTACACATCCCCAGCACTTGGTGCCCACTCTCTGACCCAATAAAATAACACCCCCCCTTTTCCATCTCTGAACTCCTCAGTATTCTCCTTCTTTCAGTGATCTGCAATACCAGAAATGCAATCACCTACTGCTCCCTGGTTAACAGCAACAACTAATTCAAAGTATTTGAACACCAATTTTAACAATAACTGTTTTAGAATCAATCTTTCCATTCCTTTCCCTCCCCTTCATCCCAGAAATAATCACAGAACAGTAGGACATGCACAAGCCACAGCAGCAACAGATAAAGCCAGAATCTGGCAGCTTCCTTAAAGCAGAGTACTGGCCAGTTAAAACAGCTTTTCCCCACACACACACCACCCTCACTGTAACAAACCTTCGCATTTTTCCAATGGTCCTATCCACCTAAGCAGTAATTCCTACTTACTCTGATCTGAGGATCCCTAATGCCTTGATGAATGAAAACCCCACAAACGGCAAATCTTCACCCGAGAAGCCTGCTGGGTTCAACTGGCGCGTAGAGGATAAAACCCGCGAATTCTTCTCTGGTTCATCAAAATTTGAGGTGTCATCATCAGACTTGAGAGTAGGAACGAAGGGGGGAGGAGCTGGTGAAAAAAGCAAGAAGAAAAGACAAAATTCAGCTACAGTTCACTCTGTAACAGTCCCACTCATTCAGTGCTTGCAATGGCACTGCAGCTCCTGCTTTTAATCTTGCTAACACAAGCAGACTGAGCTGCTGCTCTCAAATCGTATTACAGCAACAAGAGATTAACCCTTAAGCTACCAACATGGCTACCACTCTGCAGGCAGAATGTCTCCCACACGGATTATACTGGGGTTTAGGTTGGGGATTGGGTTTGTTGTTTTTTGGGGTTTTTTTTTTCAGGTTGGGGTTTTTTTAAACATACATTGAATCAAATCAAAGCACCAGGCTAAGAAAATCATTACTGTAATATAGCTAAAAGTAATACAATTCTGATTCATCTAGAAAAAGAAAATGTCTCCAACCTATCCAATTAGTGACACTACATGAGAATGTAGCCTGATCCTTTGCTAGTCAGCTAAGGGATATATCTACCCTTTAATACTACCAAGAATCTTCCCATCATGGGCTTCTAATCAACAGCAAACTGGTCTTTCTCCTGGAAGATTCTAATAAACTATAGCTACTAGAAGCTAATTGGTCTTTAGGAAGGGAAGAAGTATCAGTAAGATTTTATTTCTCTAAAAGAGCTTGTAAAAGATATGGAACTCTTGTTGGGACACTACTGCAGTCTGGCTCTGATACAATCAGCTCTGAAGAGAGGTATAAATAGCAGAAATTACAATATATTTCTTACTATAATTTCTAAATTGGTACCACTTAACTTGTTAAGCAGTTGTTTAATTTCAGCTGATTTTCCCATGTTTGCTTCAGTTTAATTAACCAACAGAACAAAAGAACAAGTTCTTCTCAATGATGTGCAGCACCCAAGCTACCTGCTGGCTTGGCTACGTGTGTGAAAGGAATGAATGCAAAAACCTGCTGTGCAATTTCTACCCCATTAAATCACAGTTTCTAAGATTTTTTTTTTATTTATTTCATCACTCAGGTCCTTACTCACTGCAAATCTACTAATCTCTTTTTTTGCTCTATAAAGGGGACAGCTCTTCAGTCAGCAGCTAGAACACAGCCCATTGTCACAAGCTGATGGAAGTGTAGTGTGCTAAAACCGTTACCATGGATCCAGTATAGATCTCCTGTAGCTGAAGGGCTGATGAGAATTGAAGAAGCGGGAACAAACATTACAACCCCTGCAGTGCAGGCTCCCTGCTCCTCACTCTCTGCATGCTCGGAGTTTAACCCTACCTGCCTGCATTCGTGACAGATGCTGATGCTTATCTGACTGACACAGGCAGAATGAGTCACGGCTGGAGCTTGCTAGCTCCCTCTAGGTTGCCAAAGCCTTTCACAGCCTGCTTTTTAACTCTTAATTCTCTAGGCAAATGTATGCTTAAACTACCCACCAGACCAGCATTAATAGTCCAAAAGAAAAAAAATGTCTGTACAAACTGCCAAATCACAACGACACATGCAGGCTTTGTTAGCAGCTCCCCAAGGAGCCATTCTGAGGCTGCTCCCAAGCAGGGAAGTGAGAAGAAATTCCACGAAGCAGATAGGATGCTGCTCACGTACAGTAGTCCCAAGTACATTAGAATGAGATAAATGGGGAAAATATACAAATTAAATAGGTTCTGTAGTAAGCAGTTTTACTTACTGGCTCCAGAACATTTAAATTTTCTGTCAATATCAGGAATGCATTAATTTCTGCTATTTTATCAGTTATAATATAAATTTAGATCCAATATAATGCTGACATTTATGCACTGTAAACATAATTTTGGAATACAGATTGTTGATTAGGATCTGTATTTTTTAAAAAACTCACTTAATGTCAGGATAATATCCAGCTACTCTTTCATATGCTCTTAATGATTAAAAACAGAGAAGCAACAGAAAACAGTTTGTAAGTATATCATCTTCAATGCAAATATAAGCCCAAACTTACAGTTAATTCATAGCAGAGGAGGAGAAGTTCAGGAATTAATATTTTTTAGTTTAGGACCTCTAACTTTGCACGTCCTCTTACAGGAAGGGGTTGCTGTGGGGTTTTTAACATTGTCTTTGAAGACAGCTACTCTCTATGAGGTAAAGTAATAGAGAAAACAGCAAACTACTCGCTTCGTCTGGGGAAGTCTAGAATCTTTCTTAAAGACATAGAAAAAAACAATATAGTTGCCTTTTTCTAATGGTATAACAACCCTGTTAGATACTCCTCAGAGTTTGACAGATAACTTCATCTTGAAAGAGAGATCCAGTGCCTTACTTCTCACCAGAAATTAGCTAAGAAGATCTTAAGAGTCATCTTCAAGCCCTTCCAATTAAAAAGAAAGTCTTTCCTCTTACTAACAATAAGAATTCCTAGTCAAACCACATCCATAAAAGAGAATACAATTTAAATACGCCTAAGATCAGCATGCACATAAAAAGATGAAAAGCACTCAATAGGGGAACAATGGATGCAAAAAGATAAAACTGAATGTGAGAGAGAGCAAACCTTTGGGGCTGGTGGAAAACTAGTTTAAAGAGCACAATGTTTTACACGACAGTTTCCTTTAATGTTTAATAAAAGATGTGAATGAAGAAGAGAAATTGGGAGCACTAGATTAAAAATAATGAAAAAATCATTTGCCCTCTATTTTGCATTCACTAAAAATCCATGACTAACAGACCAAAAGCTCTGCAACTTTGCAGTATAACCTTGTTACAATATTTGTATCAAGAAATAGTAGCAACTAAGAAGAAAAATTAAAAAGAACAGTCATTCAACAAAAACACCTCTAGATGTTAAGTAGTTCTGAACTGTCAACAGGGACTGAAAATGAGAAGCAGAACTTCTTCAGAAGTTTCAGGACACTGGAAGAAAACTCACTTAGGAGTAAGAGGGAATATCTTTAAGGAAAAAAAAAAGCTAGATCCACTTTGTCTGATTTTGTTAATTATTTGGTAGCTTCTTCATAGTCTTTTATTCCTAAGACTAAGGAGTCCTTTGTCTGATGTCCAAAATACATACAGAATAATCAGAGTAGTCTTCTAAAAACAAGCTGAAACAGACCAGCCATTTTGCTCTCAAATGTGGGTCACATGGTGACATAATCTCTAGTTAAATTATTATTTCTGGCTTAAAATCAGATGACTGTCACACAAGAATAGTATTTTCAGAACAAGATGAAGATTGGTGAATGCAAATACATTGATGTGCTTATCAGTTGCTTCTTTAAAGGGAAGAATCCTTCAGTAGAGGTCAAGATAAGCCTCTGAGAACTAAATGTTAAAGTCATGCCATCACATCTGACAAGGTGAAAAATTTGCATTTTTTTCAGACTCACCCAAAACGGAGGCAAAACTATTACTTAAAAAGATAGCAAACCCGATGCTTCTACTCGTACAAACGGATATAAAGACCTCTTTTTGCCTCCGATATGTAACATGTTCTGTTTACCATTTAAAGTATCTTGTAGAGAACTGCATGTTTTAAAAAAGCCAATTGCTTGCCTAGATACCTCCCCACTTGTGGAAGGATGTAACCCTCTTCCATCTGTTCCAAAGAATGACTTTCAGAGGAAAAGGGGGTGTTGTAGGTTGCTAAGTTTAAAAAAAAAGAAAAAAAGCAAAAACCAAAACCACCACACATACACTGCAGTACTTTAACCAGTTTATCATTAAGATTAGATGAAATGTCTCTTATGGAAAGAAGCTTTTTTTTTCTTTAATCTCTGCATTAGTGTGTGTATTTACGACTAGTTCAAGGAACATTGCCTTAATCAGGTCTTTCCATCCTTTCAAAATACTTTCATGCAAATTCAGAAAAGAGATACTGCATTTCCCCTGGGACAGTGAACGACTTAACCGAAATAGGAAATTTAAAGGAAATACAGAACATTTCTTAAGAATAAAAACGTGTTTTTTCTTGATCTACAAGGTGATCTATATATGCTTTCTGAGGAAAAGCATCCACACAGCCTTTGTAAGGAGATTAGGCATTACTCTTCCTAAGGCTTTAAGAGGCCCATTTGAGTAAAGTGTCATGGAAGGAAAATGAAAAATAGAAAGTCCAAGTGATGTAATTTAAGGATGTTTCTCTAAGACCACTTAAAAAAAAGGCATTATACTAGTTCTAACCAATCTATACAATACTATCTTAACATCTTTTCTGTTCTGTCAAGACAATAATCCAACACATACATCTCTCTTAATAAAAGTGATCTTCAAGCTGACATGCAAGTGATCTCCACTTAGAGAAACAAGTCATCTTTTTTCTGAAGGCAAGCTTTTAAATAAAACATCACAATGTTTAACTGTTAACTGTTGAATGACAACTGAATGACAACTTTGGATTCATAAAGATAAGGAAGAGTCTTGGACTTATGAACAATGAGATTTGGGTTCCTGCCTGTTTAATAGCAGAAGACAGCCTAAAAATCAGTCTTCAACACTTTCTCAAGTTCTTCTGTTTGCACAAAACATTAATTCTTTTCTTCTCATATATATAGTTTCCTCAAGTCAAAATATGCCATTCCATTTTCAAGACCTCTTGGACTGCAATTACAAAACAATTCTTAAAATGAAAGATTCTTTATGATAAACATATTTATCGCTTAGATGACAATAAAAGTCTTCTGACCATTTCTCAGCTAGCCTTCAGCAGGCAGATTTTTAATTCCAAATTAAACAGCTGATGTAATTTATGGATTTCAAATAACAAAATGTGATTAACAAAATCCCCCAATTATATAGAATGCAACCTTGTTGCCGATAACTGAAGTATGTCATCCCCCATTCTCTATCTCTGGTTTTAGATACCTATCAAGTACTCAAATAGTTCTGTTATCAACTTTCCAGTTAAAATCCTGATCATTTAGCTGAAACTCAGATAGAAATATGTTTATTCTAGGTAAATAAATTCCAAAATATTTTCAGAAAATTCTGTCAAATAAATCAACACAATCTTTCAAAAGTTTTGGGTTTTTTTCTTTTGTCTGGGGGGCGTGTGGTGGTGTCTGGTATTTTGGCTTTTTTTTAGAAGCTTTAGAAGTCATTAAATAGCAGAAATCAACAAATACAGGGAGCAAGATCTATAAATATGTTTCAGTACAACACTCCAAGGAAGGGGAAAATCACCTATTGAGACAGATTCAGTTAAACCTGACCTTAGGTTTAATGGTTGGAGTCTGTTTCTGTAACTTAAGAGCGGCTTCTACAGACATGTGCTACTTGAACCAAAGGAAGCTGGGAGCTTTTTTAGAGGCAACTATCTTTTGGGAAGGGGTTTACTGAAAAGTCAAGTGTTTCATAGGTTACCATAACAACAAAACGTAACAGTGAAAAACCCCTTAATGACACATGCTTAACCAAAATCGGTGCATTAAGAATGGTTATCCTGGAGCTCCCAGCGTGATAATTTAAATACCTGCAAGGCAAGGGTACCAATTTTTTCCCTACCTTTCTCAGTATGAAATAGAAGTAACATCATTGTTTTCATAGACTAGAGGAAAGTCTGACTGTGCTAACACACAATTTATTTAACAATCATAGAACCATTTAGGTTGGAAAAGATCTTTAAGATCATTGAGTCCAACATTCCATACCCCCAAAATCTTTGACCAGATTAACTTGAGGGAGTGAGATTCTTCAATCGAAATCTAAATCCTGTGGCCTCTTCCAGCACTCACTAGTTTCCTAATTTTCTCAGGCTGCCATTGCTCCAGTTAAACACCACTATCAGCGGAGGTCAAGATAAGAAAGAAACTTTTAGCTTTTAGATAGCCCGGGTCAAACCTAACAGGGGTTTTGAATAGAATGACAGCGACGCTGCCCTGAATAAACCAGCAAATGGAGAACCACTGCAGAGAGAAAAGCAATAGGTGATACATTGAATCTGCTACTAAAAGCAAGAAGACTGCTGTGTTTTGTGCTAGTTACAGTGGGGTTTTATGAAGTATGAGACATAACAACGAAGTCAGGGGTCAAAACTGCATCAATCTTAACAGTAGGTAGGTCCGGATGTTATAGGGAATGATGCAATCCACTGGCCAGCTGCAGACAGAAATGGGATTTTTAAAATCCCAAATGATTATTTCAATGTTATAATGACATCAGGACTGCCTACCAGCTTGTCCATCAGTATCACCGTTGTCACATGAAATGGCAAAACACTCAATTAACTTGTGCAGTTGTGTGAATACTGGACAGACAATTGCCAAGGAAACACAGAACATATGCACACATGCCATTTTTTTCCACATCTGAGATAATGTGATACAAATGCAATACAAAAGTTTCAGAAACTGAAACTGGTGGCTTAGGCAGGGTTCTGGGGAAAGAAGGCAGAATGAGCCTTCAGTCAGGAAGGCTCTCAGAATGAGACTTCAGTCTGGGAAACGTATGCTAAAATGATGAAAAAGACTCAAGGCTCAATGGCTCTCAAAGGGCAGAAACAATGGAATGTAACAGAACAGCAGCTCCACAAGTTCAAAATTAATGAATCAACAGAAAAGTGAGTAAACATTCTGTGGAGCTGACAGCTGAAGTGCTGAGATAGTCATCAAAAGTAGCAGCACTGGCTTAGCAATTTATCATGGAAAATGGAGCACTATCATTGCTCTTACAGCATATTTGATAAAGGATATAAGGCAGACATATTCCTTGCCCAGATAATCTTACAGTCCAAATAATTTAAAACACTATCCAACACAAGTCAGGCACTCATACACAGATCATTGCTGATCTGTGAAATATTTGCTTTTGCCATGGAGCTGGTGCCTCACTACTTCCAAATACTAAATTCCATTGCTTCCATAGTATTATAAACAATTTTCTGCATAGAAAATTATCTGTTTCACTGATTTTATTCCATTCCTAGCGGAATGAACTGATTTTTGACAAAAAATTAATCATATATTAGCCATATTAACTTTGAGGAAAAACTCCAATGCCCCTATGACCGCTGACATTTTATCACCTACAGGAGCTAAAAAAACCAAACAAACTTAAACAAAGCTGGATCACAAGCAATGATAGAGAGAAATACGAAGATAGAACAAAAAATAATAAGATTAAGCCAAAATTAAGCAAATTGAGGTGGAAAAGGCCTGAAAGAACATACTGATGCCTTTTAATCTGAGGAAAGACATGGGAAGGACCGTTTTGATTTTCCAGTCTAGTGCCTGCAGTAGTATGGCAATTGCATCAGAAATTCGTATAGAATTGTATTAAACTTCAGCTTACCTTACAATTTTCATCTGAGAGATGTTAACATATCCTATCCAAAAACCAAAATTAATTGTTTTGTTAAAAACACCTGCTCCAGGACACAATCCTGTTTCATTACGAATAATTATTCAGATCAAACACAATTAAATACTCACTTCGTAAAAATTTTCGTGTTACCCAAAAAAACCAGAAATTGTTTATAAATGCAGTATTATTCTACTTACAGTTACGGATATTATTCCAGTCAATTTTAGAAAAAAAAGCATGGCAGCAGAGTCCCTCATAACCCAGCCTTTCCTTCTGCCCACAAAGCAGGCTCTGGATCAGATCAAGAAATTCACTACTAACTTTCACATCCTCTGGGAACTTCAGAAATCTCTGCATTAGAAAGAAAAGGATTTCTGCTCAGTAGGAAAACAGTCCCAGAACAGTAAGATTAAGTTTCATTTTTCTGAGCTATGTCAGGCACAAAGGATAAATATTTATAGCATACAAATAAAAGTATTGTGCATTTTTTCCAAATGAGCTTTTATACGCGTTTACTGCAGTAAAGATAAGAACATGGGAACAAATGGTAGACCCACATCACCATCTTATGCTGAACAATGGCCAATGGCATACACAAATGGAAAAGTAAAACGAGACACTTCCCCAGAAAATTCTTCCAAACTTCCAAGGATTTGTGGCTCAGGATTTTCTGAACCAGGGATGATGTCTTTGTATTTGCCAGATTTCAATGGATTCTTCTTCTATGAATTTTTCTAGCCACTCCTTGAACCCATCTAAACATTCAGCAGCTGCAAACTTACGGCAAAGAGCTCCGCAGCATGAGAATGTGCTATATGAAGTACCCTTTTTTGTTTGTAACGTAGTTACTGCTGGCTACTTTCATTTGATGCCCCTGATTCCCATATTAGAAGAGATAATAGGTAACCATTCTTTGTTCACTTCCTCCCAGCAACACATGATTTTTTTTTTCTTTTTCTTTCCTACTAACTCCTACCATTCTATGTTCTGCTTTTCGGACTGTTACTTAAGAACTAAACTAACATTTGCATAGATTATAACATCAAGATACCGTTCTTGAGCCCACCACTGGGTAAAGTTGGGATACTTTTCCTTTCATATGCATTGGTTTAAATTTATTTACACTAAACTTCACATGATGTTTTAATCATGCAGACACTCAAAATCCTCAAGACTTCCTGCAGCTTTTCATAGCTAGCCTTTGTCTTTACTATCCAGAAACATTTAGTAAGATTCAGGAACTTTATCAATCCACAATTCATCCTTTCAATCCCTTTTCTAGATTATTTTGGAAATGCTGCAATTATAGTTGCCTAAGATGGACAGCTAAATCTTTTTTAATTCATGCATTGCAGATGGTTATTTTTAAACACCTGTTACAAAAAATAACTTAATATCTACAATACGGAGACATAAAAACAACATAAAGCATATATTCTAAATATTTTATGAACATGACAAAGTAAGAGACAGCCATAAGCTGCTTTTTTCAACTGTAAAAACATGATCTTTAGTTACAGCCTTTTTACCCAAGAACATGGAAGGAGTTCTCTCTACCTGGAAGTTCATGATGTTATTGAAAGTTTTTGCTGAAGTCCCTTCAGCGAACGGAGATCTTCCATAAATCATTTCATACGCAATGACTCCTAGGGACCACCAGTCACATTCTGGACCATAAGAAGCTTTGCCATCCCCATTCAACCCCGTTAGCATTTCTGGTGCCATGTAGTCAGGTGTGCCAACAGGTAGCTTGGCATTTACCTAGAAGCAAAGATATACCAAGTGAAATTACAGCACTTTCTATTCATTGTGATCTTGGTAATAAAACAAATCTTTTTTTTTTTCTTTTTAAATGAGACATATAATTTTCAGCCGTCCAAGTGAATTTTAAGTAAGTAATTTTAAGCAATGCTGTTAAACAAAAAAGTGCAAGGTTAAGGAAACTGCTGATAAACAAACAGAAAGCTAGCTATTTGGTAGAAAAAAAGAGTCAAATTATCAGCACTAATTGTTACTAGAAACTACAAACAGCTGAAGTAGAAAAGCGGCATTCTAAAAAGCACAGGATTACTAAACACTGATGTTTTAAGCAGTATACATACTCTAGCACTACTGCTTCAACTAGTATTAACGGGGACATCATAGCTGAAATTTCAAAAATAGTCAAATTTAGACATAAATGTTCCCTGCCCTCATTCCATTCTGTGTCATCCCTACCTTTTTACCTTGTGTTCATGATCAGCAAAGTACTAGTATTTGAATTTCTGGAGTGCTTAGAAAAGGTAATTCAGGAGCCAAAACTGCAATCATTTTTCCACTGAGTGGCATAAAGAATGAAACTAAACAGCAGGCAGACTAACACAAAAACCTGAAGATGACTCAAAAGATAATGTGAAGAAAAAAACTGAAAAGAAAAACGCAATGCAGAGAATTACTGAAAAGGAAAACAGAACATTAAGAGTCACAATACAAAGAAAATGCTACAAAAAAGTCAAAATTGTAAACGAAGACAGGAATCTGGTATAGAATTTCATATTCTCGCTTAGATATATTTTAATTTCAAATTATCACTGAAATTGTATGCAGTTACCTAAATTTACAAGCAACTTATAAAAAACCTCAACTGATTCACAGCTTTGAATCTAGTGCTTTCTGGTGAGTAAAGCCCAGAACATTGGATTGTGACTCATTTCAATCAAGAGCTCCCCGGTGTTCAAAAGTATGCCACCTTAGTTACAACAAACACAATTTTCAGTCCAATTATGAACAATTATAAATCCATGTCCTACTTTAAACACAGCATTGAACAGTTGTAAGAATCTCTAGAAGTATGATTTTGTATTGCAGTGCAGTAACTTGCCTTTATCTTACTTGTGTATCCAAATTTTAATAAGCAAATATATATCTACTGAGAGCTGCAAAAGATACTCGAGCTCATGTATGAAAAGCCATTCATAAATTGAAAAGTATCACTGTGAATAGATTCCATATTGGACAAGAAAGGCAGAAGAACAAGGTGTAATCAAGGAACAGATATAAAGTTAGTTTTCCCTTTTTGACTGGACTATCCAAACAAGCCATTTTAAATTCACATTATTACCGTTTTGTTCACTGTCATTTTGGCAGCTGACCCAAAGTCCACCAGTTTAATGTGTCCTGTTCGGTCAATAAGAACATTCTCTGGTTTGATATCTCTGTAAGCAAGAAGAAAGCAATCAGTACCTTTCCATACCATTCCCCACCGTCACATCTAGATAACAGGATATCCCTTTTCAGCTACACTCAACCGTATGCTCAGTTGCATAAAACCTTAACAAGCGGGAGTCTAATTTCTAACTGTTGTTCTGTTTCCAAGCAAATACGAAAGTAGTAAAAGTTCCTCTTATTTCACGGAAAGTTAATAATTATTGCCAGAAGGTGGAAAGAGAAGGTGGTTTTGCACCTTGACTACATTGTAACTGAGTTACAGTGAAGTATTATGTAGCTTTTTTCCCAAATTTCCTCACAACTTATTCTGTACATCTTTCAAATCCAGGCAGCTACCTTGCATTAGAAAGCCACAGCCACTTTCTAAGTGCAGCCACTACAGCTGCTTGGAACATAAAATACTTCATAACATTTCGAAAGTCTCAGAATGGAATAAATTTATTAAACACCAACATGATTTGAAAATGCATACAGTAACAGCCTTCAAGCCTTGACATGATCTTTCGAAAACGCTGTGATGTTTAACTACTCCAACATCCTATACTGCCCTGTTCACCAATCAGCACACAACAAGTTTTAACAATTACACTAATTTCCCATACTACTTGGTGCTAAAAGCAACAATCTCTGGAAAATATTTTAATTTTTTATAGTGCAACATTAAGGCTTCTTTTTACTAAGCCTCCAGAAAATATATGTAAAAATCCTTTCTTGATATTGGTTTGAACTTTACATCAAAGTTAATGCCTTTAGCTACAATTACAGTTGGAGTCCGATTAATTTTCTAATTTTCTCTTCTGATACAGCATGTGAAATATTGTCCGGAAAGAGGACGGAATATTAAAAAATCCCAAGAATGCATCATTCCAGAACACTTTTTCTGGAATGATACTGATCAAATATCATGTGCAATGTAAAGCAATCTTTACCTACCGGTGTACATAACCCATCTGATGGACGCTGTGAATAGCTAAAACCAACTCTGCAAGATAAAACTGCACCATACTCTCATCTAGTTGGTCCTCATATCGGTTTAAGAGTGACAGTAAGTCCCCTCCAGGCTGATACTCCATAACCTACATAAAATTGTAAAGGAACAGACATACAAACAGAAATATATACAGCTATATAAAAACACATATACAAAAGACATTCCATTCAACTCCTCCATATTACACTGGACACATATCAAACAGTTGCATGTAATGCAGGAAAATTTACAGAAGACGAGCACATTTCAACCATCGCGTTGTTCTTCAACATAACAATGGCAAGAGTGTTCAATAGAGGAGAAAAGAAACAAAGACTAGGCATTACCAAGTAAAGATTTTTCCTGTCTTGAAATGCATATTGTAACTGTGGAATCCATGGACTGGTGCTCTGAGATAATATACTGCGTTCTTCCTCAAAAAATGACACCTACAAAAAAAGGAAGTGTTCAGTTATATCATGACGAAAATGAGTTAGAATACATTAGAAACCCCTAGTTTTAGAAAGATTTGAGTCTGTGCCAAAGGCACACATCACAAAAAATTACACAGAAAATATTGAATGCTATTTCCTTATGACATGCACCTTTAAAAAAGTGATTTTATTCCTTTGTGTTTTCCATTCCCCTCCCACCTTCTGTTGTCTACCTTGCTTTCAACTGAATAGTTCCTGCCACAAAGGCCAGCTCCCCTTTCAAACTGGTGAAGCATCTACCAGTCTGGAGTGCAATCTTGGTTGACCTCATCTGGATTGGCCCTAATAAAATAAAACTAACCTCAAAAGAATCAGACAAGCAAAAAAGAAGCTAGAGCAATTATGGGGTAGCATCTTACAGCTAATTCAGTAATAAATTCATTGTAAGGTATTAAAATACAAACCTTTCTTGAAATCATCCTCTAGCATCTATTTAATTATTTAGATGTGCAGCCAGACAACAAGAAATTAATTTTATTAGTGCTAGTAATAAACGCTAGTTCATTCAGATCAATATTCCCTACTTTCACTGACCCACACTCAAAAAGATTGAGCAAGTGTCATACTGAGGGTAGTATCATACCTTGCTTTCTTGTCAACCTATGCCATAGGTTGACATAGTAATTTTAGTTTATCTTCCTTTCTGATAGCCACAAATAATGCTAAGGGATCTCAGGAGCCACCTAACTGCACCAAATATTGGGAACAATTGGTGTAGATATTGCTGTATAAATTCACAAGGTTGTTCATGGAGTATCTCTGTCCTACTTGTCATCTCATGTCAGTGAAAGATTAAACTTCTGTTTCTCACCAAACTATGACAACAACCTCCATTACCCCTTTTTTAAGTTTTCAAGTAACACATTTCTCACGCTAGTGAGAGGCTCTCCATAAAAATCCAGTCACCACAGTTTGCCTTCACACCCACTCTTGACATTCTATGTCGCTCTTTAAAATAAAAAAAAACTTAATGAATAGATTGCCTGAAAATTCAAGCCATCATCAAGCTGATCAATACTGATCCAGTATTTGCTTCATCTGTTTTTAGTTGTCTTGCCATTAGATGGTAAGCTCTTTGAGACAAGGGCCATTTTGTGTTTTGGATGGCACCTCAGCCAATAGATTTCATGGTCTATGACAATGGCTTTTAAACACAGCAAAACTACACACAAATATATTACTTCACTGAAATGTAGGATGATCCTTCTCAAGATATATTTTTAACTCAATTCTAATAGTAGCGACAAAAAGGAAATGTTTAGTAAATTGTAATTTATCATCTTACTGTCGTAACAGAAAAATATACATACATGCTCCTGCGCCAACAAGGACTCCTTGCTCATCACTTTCATAGCATATACGTCACCAGTAACTTTCTCTCTTACTACTTTTACATCTGCAAAATGACCATAGCCAACCACATTCTTTACTTCAAAATCCTTCACACTGGGTTGCAGTTCCCTTAATTCAGCTATAGTCTCTGCATCTATAAAAATAAAACACTTATTTTTACATTAGCCAACTAGCATTTCGTAATGAACACAACATCATAAATGGGGAATAAAACAAACAAACAAAAAAAATTAATTCCAGACTCTCAAGAAATGTTAAATCGTTCCAGAATATGCTTCTTAAAAAAAAAAAAAACAGTATGCATAAGAACTAGAAAAAGACTGTATTAATGCATAGTTAAGACTGAAATATGGTACATACAAAAGAACGAGGAAATGTTAAGACAGTTCCCATAGCAACCATAATTCCATCCCATTCATAACATCATAGGCTGATAGGCTCTTTTGTTTCAAATTAATTTCTTTCCAACCGTCCTTTACCAATACAAAGTGTATTCTCTAAATATGACGGCTTTACCCAGCGAGTTCTACAAGTCAGGTGGCAGGGTTTTCTCCTCTGCCTGTGGGAGGCACTAGTCTATTGTCTAACAAATAATCGTAGACATTTTATTTCAGATATTCAGTTCCAGTTTTCCATTGACTAATTTCAACCAGCATGCACTGTGATAATCAATTGCTCTCTGTAGATTGTTCTAAAAATTCTTCAGACTAGCAGAAAATTACTCTCTGCTAATAATATCTAGAAACTGGATGGATGGAACTATTATAGAGGGCATGATAAGTTACTTTTAACCAAATGGCTTTCTAGTATATTTTAATGGAACAAATTGATGAACCTTTTTTTTCCCCCCACAAAGGATCTGAGCACATCATAGGTAAAATATTTACTCCATCAGAAATTGTGTTTCTGAAGTACAGAATTACTATTTACAAGTTACACATGCAAAATTTGGATAACACGTGGAATCCAAAAGATTACTTCAAGCTGAAACAGCCAAGTATCACAAAGTTCCTTTCTAGATTTTTTTTTTCCTTGTACCTCTAGTCACTGTCCTGCTCTCAACTTCCGACATGCTTCTATTGTGCGGAGTTGGAGCTTTGCTGTACGCAGTGCTCAGACACTTCTAAAGAAAGTGCCTCCTCAACTATAAATACAGCACAGACTAAGAAGGATGCACATTCAAGGCACAGCACTTCAAAAGCCACTTGCATTTGACCTTTCTGGACCTGAACAAAGCCCTACTGAGACTGCCAAGGTCCCCTTTGCAGTGTTGAGTCTGTCCACAAAAAGTGCTGAAAGTCCTGGTTACAATCATTAATGAATGAAGGCAACTAAAGCATTATTTAAACATTCAGATTCTTAAGCACTACCTTTTAAAACGACACCTGCAAATTAGTCTAAACAAACTTACACTTTTTGACAAAGTTGCCAACATGTTTAATTTTCATTAAAGCGGGGTTTCTGCATTCTTCAAAAAGAACGAATAAAGAATCAAGGATGCCTTCCCGGGAGAGAGGAGACATCTGCTGTTGAGTCACAAAGAGTGGCTTCCCCTGGAAAAAAAAAGAAGCAACAGCAGATGGAGTCTCAGACAACAATGAAAACCCTCAAATCAATAACATATGTATAGAGCAGATTATATATTATCCATTTAAAAATCAGTACTTCAGAAATTAGACAAACGATGCAGAAGTGTGAGGTAAATATATCAACTCCCTATGTCTATCTGTAACAGCTATTACGGGTATTTTACTTCTAGACAAAGCCATTCTTTAAAGATTGTTAAAGTTCAAATCACAGCTTTCTTGAAACTATCTACATCGTACTGATGACTCTGATCTGACTGGCTTTTTTCTTGACATTGTACAATGCGGGTTTTTTCCCGGTACAAACAGTTTAAGCAATCGGTATCAACATTAGCTCTAGCAGGAAAACTACTGAACCTCAGATGGTCAGATAGCAGCTGGTTGGACAAATCCATCTTATGACAAACCCTCAGCTACATCACCCAAAAAGCCTGCAGATTATAGGACACAGAATGCCATATTCCATCTTTATGTGGGAAAATCCACTCAGGCTAAAACACTAACGGATGCACATAAGTATAAGACCAGCTACTATCTACTGAACTTTGTGCACACTAGATACACACTTTGAACTTCTACCAGTTATCCCCTTCTTTTACCCCTTCCTCCAAAGAACCACACACGCTTTGAGTGTCCACACAAACAAGCAAAACTGTATTTTGATATGCTGGGTATGGACGCAGACGAAACCGCAATCAGCAATCCCATGCCAGATGCTCTTTACCTGGAAGAGCAGATTTAGCCGAGAAATTCGGCTGGTGATGGGCTCCACCGGTCCTGCCTCTACCGCATTTCGGGAGCCGCATTTAAACTTCAACATCTTTACAGGTCTTAGAAAAGATCACCTGAGAAAGAGAAGCGGGACTTTCAAGCAGAGGCAATAAAAAAGGGGATGAGAGGGGCATAATTTAGGCAACATTTGTATTTCCTCGGAGACAAAATTTATTAAAACTAGCGAGTTTGAACGCATCCGGAGCGTAACAGCGCGTAACCTGCCTTCTGGGAAAGGCGGGGAGCGGGACAGGCTGCAGACGGAGAGCAAGCCCTGGCGGTGCAGAGCCCCCGAACGGCGGCTGCGGTTCGCGGAGCCGCTGCCCGCCACGCAAGAGCCCGCGCTCCCGCAGCCGCCGCTCCGGCCTCCAGCCACCCCACCGCCCCGCGCGCGCTCCCCACCTGCCGCCCCGCTTTACCGCCATCCAGGTTTGAACGGCGCGAAGGGCGGACCCCGGCGACCATCGCTTCCGATGACGCGCGCCGAGCGCCCCCGCCTCAGCCAATCCCGAGGCCGGTCTGGCGGAAGCGCAGCCGTCACGAGGCGCGGCCCCCCTAGAGGCGCGGCTGAGGCCCCTGGGGACGTCAGCTGTGCGTCACTGCGCCGAGCGGGGCGGGCGGTTAACGGTTTTAACCGCCGAGTTGGCGGCCGGTGCGGGCTGCCTGCCGCTGGGGAGGCGGTGCCGCGGGAGGGCCGAGGCGCGGGGCTTCCCCCCCCCCCCCCCCCCCCTCCGCGCCGGGCCTGGCGGGGGGGAGCCCGTCGGGGGAAGCGGGGCGGTGAGGGGAAAGGCCGGGCAGGACCCCGCGGCCTGCAGCTGGGCGTGAGCTGGGCCGGGTCGCGGCTGCCGCTCGGGGCCTGCGCGGCTCTCGCGGTTTTGTTCCCGTGCAGCGTACGCTGCTTATCCTGTATTGAACCTCTTCTTTTTATTTTTTCTGTGCCAAATCTTGAAAGGCAAAAATGACTCAGTAGTTCTGGCTGCAGCTGGTTCAACCGTAGACTAGACGTCATAGTTGGCAGCAGCAAACTGCCAGGTAGGACAGCCAGAGGAGGAATAAAAATGTTTTCAGAAGCTTTAAATTTTCCTCTCTAAAATGCTTATTTGACCTTTATGTCCCTTTTTTGTGCGTGTGTGGTATGTATGGCCATTTTATTCATATATAGGGTAATTGGTTTTCGAGCGAAGCATGGGTGAAAATGTTTCAGCTCGGCATCCCCTCCGAAGTGCCTGCGTGCCATCCATCAAGATGCCAAGTGGAGTGCAGCATGACCTTGTTTGACAATGGATCAGTACAGTGATGTCAGCGGAGAACATCAGCATGAAGCATTGATGCGCCGCAAACATCACAGTTATGCAAAACACAGGATGCTATTCCAAAGTACAGTTCATGGTTATACGCTGTCTTGGCAGGATTTAAGCTGGTAACAGAAGTCTAGGTGATGGGGTTCCTTAAAAATAATCATGTTGCTGTGTGGTGACATAAAACAAGATGTTTTGCTATCCAGCAGTCATTTTAATTATGCTAATACTGGCTTGGCATCTAGCTGATAAAGTAATGCACTGATGAATTTATTATATTATGACTTTATACAAATCATTTTACAGATTTGTTCTTCCTCCGACCTCTTCCAGTCCACCCCTGGAACGCTGACATATTTTCAGTGTGTTTCTTGTCTCAAACTTATATATCTGGGTTCATTTCGAGTTATAAAACCTGAAAGAGATTTTAAAATCTAATTTATTGTCCACTACCTGCACTGCCAATTTGCTTTCTGGATCCCATTCAGGACAGTGTCATTGTCTATGTCTCATCTGCAACTGCATTGCACAGGGGGGATCAGCTCTTAAAAAGAAGTGCAATAAAGAGCTTCCTTTTCATAAACCAGTCAATTTTCATGCTAGTGCATTTTAGTAAAATACTACATCCTGCCTTGATATTTGGAACCCTATTATGTCAAAGGGTACTCTGTCCTAGATTTTGGACAAGTCTCGTTGTCTGCCACCCAGTCTAAGAGGAGAACTGCTTTCCCCTTCTCCTGCACAAATGCCATTAGCCCCCTCTCTTTTAACAGCCAAAATTACGGTTGAACATCCACAGTCTTTCTAATGCCACTTGAGAAATTACCATGTCTGTACATTAGATTTAGAAAGCGGTGGAAGCAAAGGAGTTGAGTTCTCCTTCTGACAGCTCATTTCCATGTTCTGTTCAAATAACAAGGTGTGGCTGATTCCATCTTTTCTGCAGGATGGTGTGGAACAGTTGGTCCACAAACTGGATGAGGAGGTGGGTCATTAAGGGTTTCATCTCATCCACATTAGGCTACCCTTTCCCTTCTACAACAGGAGCACTACTTCTGGGTCTCCCACACAATACCCCAAACTGGTTTGACCAGCCAGGTGAGTTGCACAGCCCTACTTGGCTAACGGGTCTGCCTCAGTTATCTAACTGGCCTCTCAACTGCGCAGCAGGGTCAACTGCAGTATAAGTTGAGTTGCTACAATTTTCATGTTTATAACTTAATTTTCCCAAATAAGGATTTCCTTGTTTGTGTACTGTGGAGTGCTTGCAAGCAAGGAAGCTGGCTGTTGAAAGCATTCTTTGGGACAGATTCAGTTTTCCTCAAAAATTAGGTGAGGGCTCAAGTTAGATTAGTTCCCTTCAAGAAGGCCCTTAAGCATATATTTTGCTAGAAGTAGCCACGTGGTAGATCACTTACTGTTTTTCCTTTGTTGTTGCCGTGTAAAAGACTCACATAAACAAGAATGTCTACTAGCAAAATGAAATAGTAGCAAAAAAATACAGCGGCACCAGAACTGTTATCAAACATTAAGAAAAGAAGCTGAAGTGGCAGATGGAGGGAGTAGAGTGGAGAGAGAAAAGCTGTGCAGTTTCAGTTGATAAAACCTCAGTACCTATCTATTTCTGATGTCTCAGGTAAAAAATAAATACCTTTTCAGAAGAACACGTATTTCGTTTTTCTTTAAATTGGTGATCTGAAGTCTTCAGAATGAAAGTGATGATTCCTTCATACTTTTGATATTTTTATCAAGAGCAATCATAGTACGCTACTTCTTTGTCTTTATAACGGTCAAATTATATATCACTTCTTGATCTTAGCAGCTACTCCTATGGATGACCTCACTTAACTTGAAGGATCAGCAGCAGACCTGCAATTGTACAAAACAAGGGCTTATTCCCTACTATTAAATTAATAGGTCATTCAAAAGAATATCAGAATAAATAGCTCTATGACAGGTCTCAGTATGGTCCTTAACATGTTTTGACATCTCACCATGGATTGAATTGGTTACCATCTGTTTGGCATTTTTTTATTATAAGAGTAGGGGGTTCCCTTTATTTCCGTGGCCAAAATTCTCCTCCCTCATGCTGTTGTGTAGTGCGCCAAGATGACCGTGTTCCAAAGATTGGTTGTCACTGTAACACCCTTCAGGCTTGCTCGGGGTGTAAGACACTAAGTAAATGTAAAAGTAAAAGATCAGGCATGTAGGTATGCCAACTTTTTGCCAAGAACCTGGCGCTCAGATTCTCATCCAAACGAACAATGCCATATTTTAATGGGCAGAGGTATGCCAAATCCCCCCTAACACCATCTGGCTGTGAACTTCTGTATTTACAGCAGCATCACTCAAATATCTTCATCTTTGGAGCAGCAAGACACTCGTGACTGCTCCCAGGAAACTAACTTCCTGAGAGTTACATATGGCTAGAAGGTAATAAAAAAAGGCTTGTGCTATCACACTTCTAAGAGCTAAGCATGACCAAAAACTTCCTTTTTTTTTGTCCTACCTTGGAAATCTCTTCAGCTCTGTTCTTTCCAAATTTTAATGCTAATTCATTCATGCAGACTGGTAGCAGTTTGCAACCTAGGCTTCCAGAGTATGTGGACTCCAGAAATAAATTGTGTTCTTCAGTGATTCTTCTGTTGAATGTTATGGCTGGCCTTTACCACAGCTAATCTATATGCATATGAAAACAAAAAATGAATTATCCCTTATCAGCTCTATTCCTTTCCCTAACTCGCCAGTGTTTAAAAGATCCTGCAACAAACCAAGCTTTTCCATTTTTTTTCCTAGCCTTAACGCTGATCGTAGCTGGGTTATCACTTTCTGCATCAAAATAAAGGGTTGAACTTGGCTGAGTTAAATACGTCATAAACCCTTGCTAATAGTAACTCTAACCATTGTTTAATGGGACCTAAATAATCCTTAGATCCTAGGCACATTTTTTTCCACTTTGTTTCCCCAAGCTATCACAAAATATCCAACTTAGATGCAATAGTCTTGCACACTACAGGGGGTATAAATATTTGCACAATACATCTTCAGGAATAACAGTTATGGAAGAGGTTAGTACATTCCTTTTCAGAGAAGATATGAAGGCAAAGAGAAATAATCACCAGGAAAACAATTATACTGTCTTTCCTTCTGCAGTATTTTTAATTTCTTCCTCAGAATTTTTGGAAAAAGTCCACTCTGCAATCATTCTCCTAGGATAAGCAGAAAGGAAATGAAACTTTAAAAGACCTAAACGGCTGTGAGGTGTTTCTTCCATAGACTTCCACTGGAAGTTAGGTACAGAGCTACAACTGGTAATATTCTTCAAGGTTATTTTGATTGAAATATTGAAGGCCTTTTTTGTTTGTATCACCAGTATGCTAATAATAGTAGTATATAAGTGCTAATGTTCACTGGGGGGTTATACTTTGTTTTTATTTTCTTTATATTTACAGAAGTAAAATGCATTAAAATAGTGTTTTAAATACACATGGTAGCCTTCCTATTAGATACATAGCTGTCATCTGTCTTTTTATTTATTTATAAAAACGCACACAGACACATGTGATGCTCTTCAGACCTAATCCCAGTTCTGAGGATTCCTCATTCCAGCACACACTGTTCAGTGAGTACTCATGTTTTCTTACCAAACTCTCCTAACATACGGCCCTGTGTTGAATTCCTCTTTAAGCCACAACATAATCATGCTAAATTTCTGGTGAGACCAAAATGAAATGGTAACTGAATTGGGTCACTAACAATCCTTTTTATATGCGAACTGAGCATTTAACCGCATGAAAGTGAAGCTTTTTTTTAATCCTAATTGTCTTCCACGTTAATTTTGTTAATATTTATCCTAAAACAAGTACTTCACTACTTACTGGAGAAACAATTTATTAATTTTTAGATGCAGTGAAAAGCAAATGATCTTTTACTTATCTCAGCTTCAGGCTTCCTTTGTACTATCACAGGAACACCCCTGATTCCACAAAAATTGTTTTATAGAAAGCAATTTATTAAACGTCACGATCTGTCAAGACACATGAATATTGATGTATTCACATTAACATCTCCTAGAGCAGCTGAAAACTAAATTTGTCATGATTTAATGGGAATTATATGTTTTAGAGCAACAAGTGACAGGGGCTTAATTAAAGCAAAACTGACAAAGTATCTGAGCAACTATAATAAATGTTTTGTTTTAAATGTAGCTAAAGAACTGCTTGCGTGTTTTCATTGACGTGGAAAGGAAGGCAATGTTGAACTCTGTTTTAGAAGATAAAACCTAGAATGGGACAGGTGCAGTTTATCATCTGGAAATTGCATATAACAAAATGCTCAATTACTCTGGAATTTAGATACGGTAATCATGTAGAAGATGGCCATATCAAATTTTATATTTTACCTAGATTGCAGAAGATATGAACTGAGATACCTTTATAGTGAAGGTAGCAAATCCTTCTGAGGATTAAAACTTATTATTGGAATTTAATCTTACATTGGTCCTAAGACGAATGAATTCTAGATGTTCACAGGAGGACTTTTTCCTTGCCTTAAATTAACAAACAATAATCTGCTTGCTTGTGGGATGGCATGTGTTGGAATTCCATTTAGAAACCTGGCACTCCCCATCCTCCTGTGGGTTGCGGAACCTGATTTGTGGTGAAAGAATTTCTGACTCAATCCAGTCCATGCACTATATTTGGAAACTGGAAATCTGACCGTCATCAAGGGAAAGAGCACAAAAAGATTCATTCTGTCTTAATATAAGTCGCAGGCTCTTAGTTGATCCCTGTCCCTGAGATCAGCCAGAATCAGAGATGTGCCAGGCAGACATCTCCCTATCCAATACTGATGAGTAGCAGAGCCATGCATACCCATAAATGTCTTTGGCTGACTTCCAGAAAGGTGTAAGAATGTGAATTAATTTAGGATTTAGCTAGATGGCGTTGAAAGATACTCGTATGTCGCTATACCATTATGATTTTGGGGAGACAGGTCTAGTTATTGTTTGGAGCTTTCTGGAATAAATAAGATTAGGTTGAAACTACACTATGTAACAAAATGGCAGGCAGCCATGTGGGGAGAGAAGCATCACTAAATCAGTTTTCCACTGGAGTGGAAAACATCCCCCTCTTTGGAACAGGGATGTTTTTTAGTTTGTTTTTTTTTTTAAAATAGTTGCAAACTACAATTCAGTTGGGAAGAGCCTGCTCATACCAAATCCACACGCTGAGGCAATTGCTCCAGTCGTCTCTGCTGTAGAAGTCACTGGGAAGTATAAGGCGCTTTCCTGCAGCCCAGCGTTGGCTGACAGATGTAGCTACAACGTACTACAGAGTACCAAGATTTGTTATCTAAAAGCAAAATAAAACCACGCGCTCTTACCTACAGTTTAGTAAAACTAATACTGTCAGACTGAAGCACCAAAATTAAGTATAAAAGTAGATTAAACAAAATATGACTGTTAAAATTATGTAAGCTCTTTTTTTAAAAAAAAAAACTTTTTACTAACTCTGGTGAATTAAGATACAGAGGTAGACTTGGCTTCTTCATATAACTGAACTTGAAAGAAATTCTATCTTTTTTCTTTTGAAGATTTATTCCAAAAATTCCAGTAAACTATACTCTGTGCACTGCAGCCTTATAGGCATGGTGCACAAGAATGAATAAGGTAGAAAAGAGCAATAGTAGCACTTTGTTCAGAGTATAAATAAAAGCATCAGATGAGGCAATGACAGCTTTAATGTAGAAGGACTCTTCCAGGTAAGACTAAAAGAAATTTAGATATGATTGCCTGTCTATTTTTTAATTTGGAATCACGATTAAGATGTTCACATTTAAAATGTTCTTGCTCTGAGTGGGTGTCTTCATTCCTGTCTTGAAGAACTCAGCAATGACAGCCTACATGTTACTTTATTTAATTCTTCTAGAATTAGTTCTATACTGTTTGCTTGGAGGCCAAGAAATACTTTAGAGTGACTATTGTGGGATTCTGATTTTCAAACAGCTTTTCCATGTTAAGAATTGTGATGAATAAGTGATTAAGAGATTAACACTGACAAACAGTGAAGTAACTTAATGTTCATAGAGGGATTGAATGACGATCTCTGGCTGCTCTGGAGGTCCCTGCGTGGTCAAATCGCTCTTTTTGGAGCACTGTTCACCATTCCTGACATGCTATTGGCCTGGCTCACCTTGTTTTCTTACGCTTTTAAATTTCCCTTGCTACCTGGAAGGAATAGGCTACAAAACCAGTATATTCTTCCTCAAACAGAAAAAAAAAGCATCGTGGGAGGTTGCTGCAACGATGCAATGTTCATGGTCTGCCAAGGAATTGCGTTTAGCCATTTTTAGCCAAAGGCTGGATACTAAAATACAAGTCTTGAAAGAAGAACAGAAACTCCATGCAAAAGAGTTTCTGTGGAATAAACATTGTTTGGGAAAAAAAAAAAAACAGTGAAGGCTACTTTTCTTTTTTTTTTTCCTTTGTTTTTAAAGTACTGCAAATGAACTTAAAGTTTCAAAAATCACTTTTTAATAAAAGGTGGTTTTATGCTACTGTTTCAAATTCCTCTATAATTCAATGAATTACGTAAGTACTAAGGTAGAATATTTTCTACTTTCTGCTCTTCACATCATTCAGCTATCCAGTTTTCCTTAGAGCAATGAGTCTTGTGCATTGATTCTCTGAAATTTTGAAATGGATCAGATGCAGCATTTATGAATTGTGCCAGTGGATGAAAACAGCTGATGGCAATTACTTTCTTGGAAACAAAGGGAGAGGTGCAAACTTGTTGGGGCATAGTAAACATTACAATTTTTAAACCTTTTAAACATGAAGCAGAAAGCAGTCAGCTTTTATATCAAACAATTATCAGAAAAAGCCTAATAGCCAACCTCAAAATGACAAAAAACAAACAAAAAAATCTATGCTAAGTAATTGCTATTTGCTAACAACCTTTCTAAAGCAAAACACCAGCTACCACTTAAAATCCTCCAGAAGACAGCAGTAAAAGCAGTGGGTTCTGCAGCAGCTCAATCCACCATGAACAGACATTAGGAAATAAAGATTTTACATTTTAGAATACAGGATGCTGGAATAAAAGAGTATGGGCACACGGGCTGCATAGTTTGTTGCACCTCTGTCTTCTCTATATTCTCCTGGGTTTCATTTGATGCCTTTCAGTACCCCAGCACCAAAAGATGATATATCATGTAGTTCCTGTGAATAAGAACAGCTATTTCTCTCTTCAAAAGGGCTCTTTAAATCCTACTGTTTTTCTGTTTTGCCAAGCTGGGATTCTTCAGCACCAAACTGAGCCAGAGGCACAGACAGGCAATGCTGGCAGTGGTGTTCAACAGCTGTGTAGAGTCTGCTACAGGACGGCTATTCTAGGGCCAGTCTTCCCACTTTATATGTAGCCTCTTGGGGCAAAAATGCCATCTAGACATTCAAAAAGATCCAATAAACAGGCTGGTAGAAGGTATTTATAACTGATGAGACTGCAGGAACAAGCCTGTCTCACCACCCTGTTGTCAACTGCCCAGCTGTGGTATGAGCAGGACACACAATTCCCACAGCATGGATCTGGAGTACCAACACATCAGAAAATGGCAACTGCTAAATAACATTTTTCTTTTCATCCATATCACGTCTTTTGTAAGGGGCCATTTCTGCCCAAGCTGCATATAAATTGTACATTGTTAGTAGATTGATGCGCTCTCGCTTCATCTGCACAGCGCTTCATGCCAAAACCACGAGACTGCAGGACTTCAATCATAAAGAAAAAAATAATCAATAAGCCTGGGCAGCTTGTGACGCTTAGTGACAGATTTTCACTGCCTATATGGCTATATTTTAATTTAGACAAAAATAGTTAGCATCGCACTTGCATGCAAAAAGAAGTCATCTGCTTCTTATCTAATGTGTAATTCAATAATTCCTATAATTGATCTTCATTGACAGTTGATGCAAGCTCACTCACCCACACTGCACATACTGTGCTTCCTGACATAATTCCCAACATAGACTATGATATTTCAACAGAGGAAGCTTGATAAATCAGGTCAAACAAAATAAAGAATCAGAATCAGAATCTGATGCAAGTCCTTGCAGCTGTCTGTCTTTTCACCCTCTTCCCCCCCCCCCTCAAAAAAAAAAAGAAACCCAACTATTGGTATTTTTGTAATGGGCTAAAAATACAAAAAACAATTTTGTTAAATGTTGATGGGCTTCAGAAGAAAAATACATCATCATTTTTTCCCTAGATGCTGGACTATTACTGTTGATCAGACATAACTGCCAGTCTTTATTGTTTCCACGTGGTTTGATTTTCCCTGGAAGTGCTATATATATTCTAATGATCTGCTGAATTAAAAGAATTCTAAATTGGTTCTCAATTGATGAGGCTCTATTTCTGAGATAGGCCAATAAAGGACATTTTCTTTCATAGACAAAGCAACACAAAAATTATGGAGGTGATAATGGGTTTTCAGGTGTCTGAAAGAGTGATATGTAATTTCAGAGAAACACAAGCAATAGATGCATTTTCCATTTACAATAATTGTAAATAAAGAGGAACATAATGTTTCTGTTTTATAAACACAATCACTTGCCTAGCCACCATTCTCCAACTATTTCAAATGACTCTTATTCTCCAAAGAAATGAGATATATGAAGAGTTTAACAGACTAATGACTAATAGATACAATTAATATAGCAGAAAGCCAGACAAAGTTAAATAGAAGCATGCTAAAATACTAGACACAAAAGGTTGGAAGATCATTTCCAGAGCATATGCTAGCACAGGGGAACTCCTGGTTTAATCTTCTATAAATACAAAGAAAACTCCAGCTTTTTAAACAAAGCATTATTTGAAGATCAGAGTGAGACACTTTTCCAAAGATGTAGATTCCTGTATTACAGATTCTCCTTCCAACTGTAAGACCTAAATCTATACCAGTTGAGCAAATGATTCCCATAAATAACTTCCTTCACCCACAAGGCTTTTCCTCCATCAGCTGGGGTAGGCTCTTAGGCTAACTACCAACTCTGGTGCTGAATGATTTTCCAATTTCTGATGGCAATAGCACTTCAGGTTAGTTACGCTACACCTTATTGAGCTAGTAAGTCATCAGGAGAAAAAGGGAAGCAACCAAGGGTGACATACGTGCAGACGCAATAAAAATCACAGTAGCCCACTCTTACTGTTCTTGCCCACAGCAAGTTCCTAGGGAGGCTTCTGCACAGGAGAGGGATGTTGGTGTGCTCCGAAGAGTAAGGCAATATTTCATGAGTTCTGCAGACGTATCATTTTATGTGGAAGCATCTTCTTTGTCCCACAGAGTAACTTCTGAAACACTAAACAAACAAAAAACACTTGAAGGGCAAACGCATAAATATTTCAGTTGTTTGTTTCAGAGGTTACTCTTTTGGAGTTCAAAAATGGAGTAAAACTGCCACAGCGTGTATCTTACCTGTCACTGACACTGAATAGCACAAAACTGACCCAAGGAGTAGCAAGGATTACTAGCTCTAGGCCAGACTGTGTCGCGCAGGCAAGCCATATAGCCTCTTTTGGCAGGATATTCAATAATGCTTTGGAAGGTAGTTACTTCCCTCCCTTTTGGCCTTTGCTGACATTTCTTCACTTAAACGTAAATTTGGGGAAACAATATTCATCTATTTATGCAATGTCCTTGAATCAAAACAGTGAAGGAAAATATAAAAATTAATTAAAGCCCTCACATAAGGCTACATCTGACACTAACATAAAAGAGGATGATTAAAATAGGCAAAAAATGTATTCATTTAAACTAAGGTGTTCTTTTAATAGTAAAGTGTTTCTGAAAGAAACCAGATACCCAAATATGTGGGAGATAATGCAAGCTAGCCCACAGCACTCAGATAATGCACGTGAGAAGACTTTTGATGATTCTTCCTGCCCAACAAGGCTGATTTCATGTGGTTCAAAAGATCTTGTCAGGCAAAGGTCTGGGAGCTTTATAAAACAACCTGATCTCCAAGAGAGAGGAGAATCACAGTCCAAAGCACAACAGGTGTGAAAAGGCAATCAGCCAAACCGAGCTCTGCTGGAGAGCCTGAATTGCTGTGGAGTTTTATTATAGTCTCTGCGTCTAAGACGAAAGACTGTCAAGTAAGCAAAATACGCACACGATCTCTATATCCTTTTACAACAGCATGTCAAAGTATTCATCAATCCCAATGAATAATATTTGGCTTCATGTTTGTCACATCTCTCGTTTGGCACGTTGCAGGTCACGCTGCTTTCACACAGCCCGTGGGAGAAGCTGACTGTGAACTCAGACCAAGGCTGCACTAAATGTTCATAAATGTCATTTCCGATGAGACTGAGCTTGCCTGGCCTCTGCAGGCGTGGAATGCTATAAAGCAAATTTAAAAATGGGAAACAAGAATGGAAGATACTTTATTAAGGTAATGTTCACATCTGAATTTCACCCCCATATAGATCATGTGTGGGTGAATATTAGATTTAAGCAGTTAAATGAATGCTGAATATGTTAGTGACAAATATCATCTATGCACTTCCTAAAATGTCTAGAAGTATGCAAAGCAATAATATGGGAAAGGCAAGACAGAAAGACAAAGGAAACTTTTAATCTCAAGGTTTATTTTTAGGTCATATATTGAATGAAGGTTTGGCTTTTCAATAGAATACCCACACCCATGCAGCAGAGCAAAGATTCTGATGAATGTGATACCCAGAGTATCAGAACTTTCTCCATGATTGTTTTTTTCATATAATGTAGTTAGTTAATTGGATCTCCTCTGATCAGTCATTGAATTACCGCTTATGATATGATGAGAGTGCCTCACAGCAATTAAGCACTTTGATTTTTCTGTCCTAACACATTTACAGCTAGTGTGAACTAGGTCCTCCCAGCAGGAATAAAGAAATACTTTTTCTTTTTTTAAATTACAAGCACAATTTATCTCACAATTTAAAAACTGACCAGTAAAATTATTGTAATATGGATTTGTTCTCTCCCCTTCTCCCTTCTGGAATTTAAGACTAATCGCTTTCATGTTTTCCATGTGTCTTATGTTTTGATCTCAAGCTCTTTGGAGCTGCGACCTTCTCTGTCGCTCATGTTCTATTCAGCTCTTTCAATACCACCACTGTTACACATCTGTGACTTCAGCTGTGTTATAGCGTCTCCTTCCTTGATCCTCAGGAGTCTGTCTCAAAAACCAAAGTGTAGTCGTTACAGGAAGATACTAACAGGACCTCTTCTCTTTTCCTTTGCAACTTGGCTCTTGAAGAGAAATTGTGATCTAAGGGTTAAGACTGTAAGTCGCAACTTCAGCATGAGATTTGTGCATGACCTGGCATTGGGGACTGTTGGCTAGTTACTGCCTTGGCTTCTCTTCATCCCTCTGTGAGAGGGGAACAGTGATTACAGGACAGGGTTACCCCGAGACTTGCCTCATTATAGCTTCTATAAAGAGCTTTGGAGTCTTTGGAAAGCAGACAGTACAGGAAGAGATGGCATGTAGTTTTTGGAAAAGTCTGGTTTTGCTGCCTCTCCAAAAGCAGATGACATTGCATGTGTAATACTCAGGGATCTTCGCATAGTGCTGTAGAGAGGACTTCTGCTAGCAGTAAAGCAGAAAAATAAAAAAGCTTTCAAAGTCATGCTTCTCTTAGTGATACAAGTCCCCAAATGGGGAGAAAAGATGCATTATTTTTTTGAGCAGTATAAATGATGGAAAATAATTTACTTTTTAATCGTAAAGAAATACATTTGCCAGATGAAAGAGAGCTGAACTGTAGCATAGGAAGTTCTGCAGTTGCCTTTCCAGCAGGATAGTGCAATCTGCAGGTAATTAAACAACAAAAACCAATACCCATAATTCAACAGTATGTCTTGGCTATTATTTGGCAATTCTTTTTCTCTTGAAAACTCTTATACATAAATGTGAGCTTAAAATGGAAATTACTCATAACAAGTTTTATTTCATTGTGAATTGTTCTCATATAGCAACATGCGACCACATTTGTAAAAAAACCAAATCTCTTCTACTGCCAGACGAAGCTGACCTGCACTCTTACAAAGTCTGCTATTTTGAATTTGAATGTGCTACCTGTTACGTGGGCAACAGGCCCCAGAGAGATGATACACCAGTCTGGCAACTCTCCATTCTGTGAAGCAGAAAGGTGCTGACAAACTGAAGGGGATTTAGAAACTAGCAATTAGAATGAGGAGACACAGGATTTTCATTTTTCTGGAGAGATTAAGACCTTGAGGATTTTTATAGCAAGGTCAATTACAACCCCAAATTAAACCCCACTACTCAGACAGGGAAACAAATGATCATCTGGAAGCTCTTTTCCTAGTACTTGCAGTGTTCCCCATGGCCAGGCCGGCCACATTTCCAGGTGCCCTCCAGAGCCAAGAGGAGGAGAGGTTCCTGCTCCTGACCACCCTGCAGAGCCACTTTTCCTGGGGCCCAGGGAGGCTGATGTCCCTGTGCGGCCCCCGTCCTGCGGTGTTCACAGACACTACTTCACTTTCCGAAAGCTATTTCAGGAGGAATGGACATTTGAATAGAAGCCACTTGGACTTCTCAGACTTAAATATTAAGAAGTTCTCTTACTTCTTTCATTTCTTTTTTAGTGTCGGTTTCTTTCTGAACACTGTTTCAACCCAGAGGACTCTGTTTCTCATGAGCTAGTATTTAGTAAACACTACACAGCAATTTAGTATTCAGTCAATATTAAGAAGCAATACCTGGCTTTTCCAGCTTGAACTGATATGGGCAAGGTGAAAACCAAGAATGTTTCCAAGTACAATCCTGTTACCAGCACACACATTGATGGACATCTCACCCTACCTGCCCCTCCCTGACCCCCCCCCCAGATGCCGAAAAGATCAGGCATTTAACTTCAGGCTTAAGATGAACACATATAAGGTAACAATGCTCTTTTTAGTAACTGAACTGTTTAAAAGAAACAGAAGTAAAGAAACCACAGTTTGAAAGCATCAAAAAGGAGAAGGATGCTGGGGAATAGCACTGACTAACTCATGCTAATGCAGGGTCCCTCAACCATGTAGAATGAGCGCCAGCTAACCAGGAGCAACTTAATTACTTCTGTTCAATGGTTTTCCACCTACATGTTTATCATAATTCATGCTCTTGAAAAGCACTGAAGAAACAGCTCTGGGGATGAAAGGCAGCTCCTCTCGTAGGTAATGGGCGCTGCAAAAACTCTTTCTGAAAGCTGTGCTGCACTTATCCAGGATGCCTCCATCCAGGCAGGATTGTCTAGCTCCTAATGATGTGACACTTCAGGCTCTGTGATTTTTTTTCAGGGCTTGGGTTTAGTAAATAAGGGGATCCCTTTGCACCGGTTGAAAGGGTAGGTTTTGTTTGGACAAAATACCCCAAACCAAAAACCCCTCAAGGCTGCCCATTCCTTTATCTTAAGGCAAGAAACTAGCAGTAGATGGGAAGGAAACGCTTGCACACACAGCCTCTCTGAAATGTTTAAATGATTGAACAGGAGCAAGAGGTTCTTGTATCAGATTATCAATCTCTTGCAGCGTCCAGTCCCCCATAAATCTTGGTACCAAAGACAAAAGGACACCTCCTTCCTGCCACCGCCACATGCAGCATTGGCCACAGCACAGCCAGGGCAAGGCTCAGGAGCCCTGCGGATGGAACACAGAAATGTTCTCCAAATCCAGCAAGGTTGGCAGGGGGGCACCTAGACATAGGCAGGAACAAGCTCGTCTTCAGTTGTGCGTATCCACTGGTCACACATTCTCTAACGAGAGAGAACAGCTGACCAGATCCTGCACGGATGTGAAGGTGCTGGTATTTGCACCAAATAGTTATTAGGATTAGTAATTACACAAATAAATATATAGCTAATTAAAAAACTTTTATCCTGTACTTTTTACTTTCAAAATTCTTGTTCCCAAGAAGTGAATCAGGCCTCTCATCAGATAATTTATAGAATACCAGTTTCCATAACAACATAATTGCTTAATGAAGCAAAAATACCTGGCAGAGTTGCCATTATCATGAAATAATTGACCACAACAGTGAGTGAAGGAGGCTGCATTAAAACCAAGATTGCTTCATGTCAACATGGCCAATTACAATCCAATAATCCTAGATCAAAGACCATCGTTCCTAACGTGAGTCACTACGAATTGCAGCATGTACATAAGACGCAGAGCAACATGGTAGTGAACAAATATTTTTCCCCACAACAAAGCACAAAGTCACGTCTAATCATTTAATAGTTGCAGAACTCCATGGCCAACACTATGACAGGTAATTTTAGGACCTAATGGTTTCCTACAAAGAAATCCAAGCAAGAACGTCTCACTCAGCCTGTGTCTTCATATGAGCAAAGGCACAGGCTACTTTTTCTTTTTTAATAGGAGTGTTTGTTCCACAAAGACTTGTCAAACATTGTCACGTTGTAAGATTCAAGAGGGAGTAATTCACACCCACTGCTGAGAACACCTACTTCATTAAAAAAACACAGCCCTAGTCCAGATGTAGATCTACATCTACCCATGGAGCCATCACATCTTAACTCCTTCTGTGGACTGCAGAAGCAGCAAGCCCAGGGCCAGGTTTGTGTGGAAGTGCTCAGGCCTAACACCTTTCAAGTGGACCTGCGGTGCCCACCCTGCACAGCCCTGTCCCAGGCCTGCTCTGGACCCTATTGTGCTCACCGTGTCCCCAGGACGTTTTTTGTTTCTTTGCAGCTTCTCCAGCTGAGAAACTTGAAGCAGTGAGAAGCGGTGCTGCAGCCGCTCCGAGTAGCATACGTCTGTAACACGATGCTGAAGACACGCGATGGCAATCCTTGCAGCTGGTGCAAGAGTATGTGAGGATGGGAGCCCTCCTGGGATAAGTGTTGGAGGATTGTCCCAGTAAGAGGGAGCCAGCTTGGACCCTGTCTGTGTCCGGAGTCTACCTGGAGCATGGTAAGTTGAGAAGGAGCCCTAGGTGCAAAGTAGCATGTATGTCATATGGCCGGTCATATGGCCAGGTGTGAAACAAATTCAAATTGCCGGTGTGGTACCCCTAACAAATCAAGCTGGCCTGAAATATTGGCCATGCATCTCCACTAGCTGCAGAGTAGTTCTGCTTGTTCCCAGCACTGTCAGGAACTTTGTTCTGGAGAGAGCACTACGCCATGCTTCCAAACTTCACACCTCAAAGTGACTAAAAGCTGCAGTACAAAGTGTTTACATCTCTAACTCATAGATGTCTCGGCACGATACTCATATGTGCCATATAACAAGTCAAAAGTATTACCCTATCCTTTTCCCTTTGCATCCCTTGTTCCTTACACGCAGGCAGTAGGGTGAGCACAGTATGGTGTCAGCTCTGTCCTTAGGCAGTCCTGAGTCACCCAGGCCATGCTTTATACCCTTAGCAGTCAAGGGATTTTTCCCCTGACTTCAATGTTATGAGTCACCTTGGTGGATGAGTGCTTTTTCTGCTCTAACTGACATAATATTGATAACCCTGGGGAACAACAAACTTGCTGGGAACTCTGTGGGGATCTTGAGCCTTGGGAAGAATCAGGATGGTCTTTTATTTTACTACATGTTGCTTGGCTAACACCCATAACAGCTTTCTTTTCCCTTCTATTTAACCAGAAATTTCTGTTCTCTTCTCCCTTACCAACCTCTGCAAATACACTTTCCCATCTTGTATTTCCTCTGCCCAGCACCAGGGAAAACCTGGGCATGCACACACCGGATAGCTTTGGACGTTATGGAAGCAAAGAGAGAAAAAGGTCACACAGGAGTCTTATCTCTGGCTTTGCAGTCTGGCCTGCTTCAAAAGCAGGACACGTATGTCCTTTAATTATTCATTTGGGTAACTGCAAACTCTGAGCAAACTCTCTTAGGCTGCCTGCACCTCTTGCTGCCCATCTTGCAGCAGCAGGAGGCTGTGATACACTGAAACACCTCAGCAGACACAAACAGGGACACAAACAACCAGAATAACTAAAACATTTGTCAGAAATAAAGTGCAGTAAAGCAAAGAGAAAAATAAAGCAATTAATCATTCAAAAAGATGAGAGAGAGAGCATGGCAAAAGAAACCTGATAGCTTGTGCCGCCTCCCCTGGAAGACTGTCAGCCCACTGACAGGAAGATTAAGGATGCTGGTGGGAATTCCTCTCTCACCGCAGTCAGCTTTAAAAGCATAGGACAATAATCTGCTTTTACAGGTCTGGCTGTGGCTTTCCCACAACACGTCTTTTTCTCCCCTTACTCTAAATAAAAAAGGATGAGCCCTTGCAGTGTTTGTTTTCTGAGTGCTGCCCTCACAGCTGAGGTGAAAGTATTGATTGAAGCACTTGGACATTTATTGGATTTGCGGCTTTTCTGATGTGTAAAAAATGTTTTGTCCTGCTTAGCTCGTACAGTCCTACATACTCCAGTATTTGTTGGTGTAACCACCAAAGGTCCAGACCCTCTGCCACACTTCCTTTGTGAAGAGACCAACCGGTTAAATCCCTGGAAGGCAGAACACTAGTTTCAAAGCATCGGTTTTAACGATATACTTGACACTGGGCTTGAAGAGCCTGCACAGCTTAGAGTTCACCTCTCCTTGACCCTCTGGGGAGGACAATACACGTTGCCATATCCATAGCTTAAGCTGGATTGCCTGTTTCAGTATCTTGCTCCTTTAGGAACCTGTTTAGCAGAGTGAATTGCACTGGCAGATTGCCCTGAATGGCTCCTTGAGCGAAGTTCTCCAACCATCCCCATGGCTCATTTACTGAATTGGGTAATCGTGGGATGGGGAAAAGCAAGAAGGGGAAATTACTTAGCAACAAAGTCAGTGCTGTCCTTTGCCCCACACAGGGTTGAACATTTTACTACTTGCTTTTCTTTTACAGCCCTGTAAGTTTTCCACCTGAGCAAGCAAAGAATGATTGCTCCTCTTACAGGCAATCTTACACCACTCTCCTATACCAATGCTTTATTTTCACTCTCATTTCCTAATACCACAGAGAAGGCCTTCATATGTCCTGGACAAGGTGACATTTTTGTGTTATGTGATGACGTCACTTTCATCAGTCACTTGCTCTCAGTTCTCTCTGTGCCTGAATCAGCCTGGCCTTTTTGCATTTTCAGAAAGAGTCATCCCTGTGGTGATTTCCATGCTGAAAGATAATTTGCATGGTACACACAGGAACCTTCCACACTGTGAGAGCATCAGCTCCTGAAATGCTTGATCTAAATCTCCACAAGAACTACCCACTATTTGCAGTTCTTAGTACCTGAGTAGTGAAGTCTCGCATCACGCTTGAGCAGTGCCATTAAAAAAAAAATTTGTTTGACTCATTTTGCTTAACTCATTCTTCTTTTTTCTAGGCTGAGGTTCTCCAAAGGACATAATCAAATCTAACTAGGGGAAGAAGAGCAGAAACGGGAGTCAGGTGTCCACCTATGGACAGCAACTGTCCCAGCTCTCAGCTAAAATACACTTTAGGATCCTAATGGATAATGGCACCATGTAACTGTAAAGAAACTGTACTGTTGTACTCTTAACAGTTTTTCATGGATATTTTATTGGGGTAACACATACCAGATAAAATACTAGTAAAGTAACATACAAAGGAGTTTTAAAAAACAGTAACCTAATATATTTCTAAAAAGTTAAATTAGTAATTAAATTCACAGGACAAAGGATTTTTTTTTTAAGTGGAAGTTAATAACAGGTCATGCTGTGAACAAAGCTTTATGTTTTGCAGTCAACAGGCCCCAAATGAACATTAAGCTTGTATAGATGCTTATACATACTGATTTATATGTGCTTTTTCTTTCCATCCAGGCAATAGCTTTTTTTCCCTCCCTATCTTAACAGCTGCAGCTATGGGTTCTGTTTCAGGCTTTGTTTGAGGGATTAAAACCATCTCAGTATAATCTCTTTTTGTTTTATACACTGAAAGAAGCATTAGAGATGAAAATTAATGCCACAATGGATTTCATTAATCACACCAGAAGGCTTGGTTTGCTGTAGTAGGCACTTCCAGCAGAAGGTGCTCACAATCAGTTTAAATATTAAACGCCCTCCTCTGTTTAAGTAGCGATGATTGAATCTGTGAAAGCACGGTTCCTGCGTCGGGGCAGGGGGGATTCTTTTAAAAGGGCCAATACTGTTCAAATCATCTCGCCTTACGGCGAGTCCTGCTTTCCAGCAATGTAAGTGTCAGTTGATTGCAAGGACAAAAGGTCTAGCAAAATTGGTGCCTGGGAGAATTGCTATGAGATAAAAAAGGCGTTACCTCTGGGTCACCAGCGCAAAAGAAATCACGGGCATAATAGCCAACAGTTACCATCATGGGACGGGTGCTGGCAGGCAGCACGGCACGAGGTACCAGGTCTCTGCCTGGTCTTTGAAGAGCAGGTGCTCATGTTACAAAAAGCATTAACTGACCTTGCCAGGAAAAGGGCCAAGTATCGATAAGTCCTGCTAGCTGGGCTGTTGGGGCGTATCCCCCATGAAAGGCTAAGTCCCAGTGGCAGATGGCCAGAGGGACGTTTGCATTCCCCAATTCATGCTCTAACCGTTACGAATAATTAGCAGTTCTCCAGGGCCCTGGGTCTGACGCGAGGCAGGAGCCTGCCCTGGTAGAAAATTGCATCAGCCATCAACTGTCCCAGCCAAAAACATCCTTGGACCGATGTGTTGGGGCAATCGGATAGCAATGAACATGGTCTGAGTGAATCTTCTGTAGGAGGAAGGAAAGCAAGCCCCGTGGAAGCAGAGTCTAAAGAGAAAAGCTGTAAAATTCATCATTTCTTTCTGCAGAATCTGGGAGTCAGAAGCACAGGTTTCCTTAAAAATGCTTTTGTTCAATCACTATTAATACCTTGTTTGAAATTAAAGCATAATCAGAAATTGAGGAAACGCAATCTCAGCAAACGTGACAATATACTGTTTTACCCCACCTTACTCTGCCTGAGCCTTCCTCCCGTGGCAAGAAGGAAAGCGATGCCTGGATCCAAGGGGGGAGAAAGTCAACAAAACCAAAACTGAAAAACCAACTGGTCCTGCCCCCAATAGAGTCTCCTCCCAGAGAGAAAAGTGCTATGAGCAGAATTGACTACAACTCCCAACGTTCACTGAGGCTGCTTTTGAGACAAATTTTATCCGGGAACACCCCAAACAATCTGAAATTGAAAGCAAGCCCCAGTGGTTGCTGGAAGCTGTAGTCAGGTCGCCAGGGGTGAACTGCTGAGTAGAAAGATCCTGAGAGCTGCTCTTGTAACCAAAAGAGCCCCGCTAGGGATCTGGAGGAGCACGTAGCGAGCTGGAGGAGAGCGCTGTGCCCCTTCGGGGTGCCAAGCTCCCTCCTTGGGCTTTTCAGGACACCCCAATGTTTTGGGGGAATTTTTGGCCCGGGCCTGCAGCAGAAACAGCGAGACCCGATGGCAGCCGGCGGTTCCCGCAGGCACAGCCGAAAAGCACAACCCCGCCACACGAACACGCAGCGCGGCCCCATCCCCGCGCCGATGAGCGCGGTGCGCGGGCGCTGCCGCCGGCGGGGCCCGGCGCCGGGGGGCGGGGGCCGGGGGCGGCGGCGCTCCCCGCCCAGCAGCCGCAGCCGCGGGCCGGGCGCGGGGGGCGCAGCGGAGCGGCGGCGGCGGCGCGCAGGGCCATGTCGGCGCCGTGCCTGCGCCTGCCCGCCGCCGGGTCAGCACCGGCGGAGGCGGACAGCGCCGGCGGCATGGAGCCGCCCGCCGCCGCCGCCGGGGCCGCCGCGGCCGCCGCCCTGGAGCTGGCCCTGGAGGAGGAGCTGGCGCTGCTGGCCGCCGCCGGGGAGCCGCCGGAGCCGCCGCCCGCCGCCGCCACCCGCGACCCCGAGCTGCTGTCGCTGATCCGGCAGAAGGAGAAGGACCTGGTGCTGGCGGCGCGGCTCGGCAAGGCGCTGCTGGAGCGCAACCAGGATATGAGCCGCCAGTACGAGAGGATGCACAAGGAGCTCACCGACAAGCTGGAGGTGAGGCCCCGCCGTCCTCCTCCCTCCCTCCCCCGGCCCGCAGCGCTCCGCAAGGGCCCCCGCTTCAGGGCCGCGGCCCCCAGGAGCCCCGCGGTCTTTCCCTGCGGAAAGCGGCCCCTTCCCCGACAAATCCCGGGGGCGGCAGGCAGGCGCGGGCCCTGCCGGGCAGCCCACGGAACTCCCTGTAGCCGTGATGGGGAAGAAAGGGTCTAAGAAAACCCTCTTAGGCCTGGGGGAGGCAAATCTGCTGTTCTTCTGCCTCCCCACCTGCGAGCTGGCGTATCGGCCTGGGGACAGGCTGCGGCACCTTGCTTCGAGAGGTTCCCGTGGGTGCTGTTTTGCCCCAGGACCCACCTGGGCAAGGAGACATGCACCGTGCTTGGCTCGTCACGGAAGTGCCTCGGAAGTTAAATTTATACGGCAGGTACTGAGCTACAGAGCATATGTAACCCTTATGCTTAAGCTGTTGCAGCTAAGGCATTAGGCATGGCAGGATATAAGCCCTAATGATACATCTCTGTTAGCTGGTTGCTCTGAAAAATACCTACAGGTATCTGGAGAGAGCTGCTTGCCAAGGACTCAGGGGACTGAGCTATTTATTGATTTTTACAGATGAAATAGAGCTATTACAAAGAAAAAGACTTGTGCAGGCAGCTTCTTTTGGAACAACTCTTTTGCACAACTATGTAAGAGAGCCACTATTACCCCCATTCTTTTTCTCAGAGAAACTCTTGACATTTTAATTCTCCCAGCAAGTACTATTGCTTAGAAGTCTGAGAAAAAGCCTTTCTCACCTTTCTGGAGAGAGTTTGAACAGTGTTGGAATAACATTCAAATTTCAAGTCACAGCCCTAGACCAGTTCTTTCTTCACAGTCCTGCATATTCCTGTGTTCCTTCCTCACAGACTTACATCTCTCAAGTTCAAGAGGATTTGTGAAATTACTGTATGGTCTTTGTTCTCCTGACAAAATTCCTCTCTATTATTAAACTTAGCACTTTACCCTAACTGATCCCTTCCGCTTTGCAGGGAAATCTCTCTGCATTTACTATTCTGATAGAAACAATAGTGAAGGTGACATTTGCTCAGATTGTTGTATAGTGGCACTATTTATGGATTAAAATTTCCCAGAGCATTAAGATTTGCCAGAGCAAATGTTTTCAGGTTGATCTTTAAGCAAGAACAGACATATGTGGCGTTGTGCTGACGTGGTTTTCCTGATGAGTTGGAGTAGAACCTTTCCTACTGTTAAAGGAAAAATGCACAAGTTTAGGGACTCACTGAGCTGCCTGTTAGGGAGTTCGGGAGTCTCAAATATCACTCCCTGTTTGCAAAATGTAAAGATGAAAAGGAGAGGGGAAAAACTATGACTTTATAGTACTTTAAATAACATCCCCCAAATGTTCCTCTCTGCTCTCACAGGCCCATTCAGAAGGTGAATGAAGGGATGGTAAATGCAGCCAATTGTTTACATCTTTTCATCCCATTACTATCACTCTAACCTTCCAGTTGAATAACAGATTCCTGCTTTTCAGCCTACCCATCTGATAGGAGTTAGTGTTATCTACTTAAGGGTCAGATTTTTTCTGCTGGGTTTAGCAGATCTAAGATGGTGCTACTTCACACAAAAAAAATCAAACTTGAACATTAATCTTCTACAACACAAGTGTGGTAATCCTAGCCTCTGCAGATTAAATGTTGGCCTCCTCCTGTTGCCACTAAAGTGAACAAAATTTCACAATAAGCTTTTAAATTTCACAGGAGCAGGGAGGAAGGACCCACATCCGTTACCTCCTTCCCTATGCTGAGAACATTCTGATGATGACCAGAAGCAAAGTCTCAGATGAGATCCTTGGTGACAATTGCACTTGACATAGTGATGTTTAAGTAGCATTTAGGAGGAGAGATTTTCTCGCCGTTAACCGTTCAAAGTTGGTTACAAGAGCTCAGTGAAGCCCCTCCATCTCCCAACAGCCAAGATGCTGGCCTGCTACTCTGGTCCTTTGCCTCAAGACTAAATATGTTCTAGTTTTGTGGGTTCATTACTGAAGTGCAGCATTCCTGCCATACACCTAGTCTGGCAACTCTTTCACTTCACAGCCCAAATTCAAATTCATTTCTAATCATGGAATTGAAGTCCTGTAATAAATTCTCATATGTGATCCTAGTCAGTTTTATCCTCTGTAAGGGATTAAAACAGCTAATACCTCTGTTCCTCTGACACAGAGAAGCTTGCCATGTCCAAGCATTTTACAGTATGAACCCCTCTTTATCAGCTGGGAAACTCCCCCTTGGTCTCGTCTCTTTAAATGAGGACCAGCCCAGCTCAATTAAGTTGAAGAGAAGCTGTTTTCAGCAGAAAACATCTTCTAGAAAGCAGTTCTGTGTAAAAATCAGTGAGCAGCTGGTGGATGGAGAGACACTGGGAAAACAAGAAACTCCCCTACTGAGGACAGCAGTTTGCCCTGTCATCACTACATGAAAAAAAGCCCTATCCAGATCTGCAGCCGTGCAGGTGCTGGGGTGAGGGCAGGCGAGGGGAGACGGCTGCTGGGAGAGAAAGAGGCAGGAGGAATCAGTCAGCATATCCAGTGTGGTTTATCCTCCCTCTTTGCAACAGCCTCTCTGTGCCCCGCTGCACTGTTCTGGTTTCTCCATCACAACAGAATAAACTTGATATTCTTCACCTTCCTCTAACCCCAACCTGTGTGATGGCCGTTTATTGGAGCTGTATGTAGTGTGGATTTTCTTTTGCAGTAAAGGACTGAAGTGGTTTTTAAACAATTGACAAGGCTTATCGGTGGCTTCTAAATCACATTTGAGTATGTCTGGGGAACTTCTGCTGCAGTGCTGCTCCTCAGCAGGCTGAAGTTTCATCTTCATTTAGAGAAGGCCCTGGATCTTTCTGAACGTTGCCTAGCAGTGAAGGAGACAGAGCCATAAAAGACAGCATTTTCAGTGTGCTGCTAAAAGTGAAATTGTGGCTGCTTCAGCCACATTTAGGCTACAAACAAGATTTCTTTGCAATGGTTGTCATGGGCCTGGTGCTGGGATCTCATGCCTACCTATTGCATTAAAAATAATTATAATAATACTTAGCTTTCTCATTTGCAAGGGGTGCTCACTCTTTAGCGTCTGAAACACAGAGAAATACTTTTGCTTTGGGCCAGTGTTTTTAATCAGCCTTTGCTCACATTTGAGGTTTTCCCAGAAAGTCCTGAATTTGCAGAGAGATTTGGAAGGGCACAAGCAGGGTGCTGCTACGCTGTGCTGGAAGGAGCATAGGAAAGGATTTGGAGATAAGGTGGATAAAGAGAAAACATGGCATCTTTTGCAGAGCAAGAGGTGGAAGATTAGTGATAACGCAGGCCAGAGGGCTGCTGGAGAAGGGGAGAGCTTTGACATTCAGACCTGCTCAGGAAGGTGGCAGAGACCCTGCAAGGGAGGCTGTGTGTCATCAGCAGTAGGCACCCAGGGGAAACAGCCATCTCAGCCTGTGTTTCTAACAAGCAACAAAAAGCCACTTCACATAAATGCAGTGCAATTTTCTTTTCCTCCTAGCAGGTTTATTTTCCCCTCCTATCATAAGTGCCATGGGGATTGCTCACTGGGGGATGATACCTGGGAAAAATGGGCAAGTGCTGCCGGTGCTGGGCCCAGTGGGTTTCTCTTTTTTGCTAAGACACATTCTTAAAAGGCTGGTGAATCCGATAGAGAGTAGCAGCAGGTTATTCTGGGGGACAGAAGACAACCAACAAGGAGAGGGCTCCTGCTCTTCAGGTTTCCCTGCTAATCTTGGGACATGCCCATGTCCCCAGTCTGTGACTGTTCTGCAAGTATGCTCATCACTTCGGTCATGAGGGGAAATTCAAGCTCAGAGTTTCAGAGCAGGGATTCTTTCAAATGGGCACAACATAAATCTGTTTTGACCTGATTTGCAGCTGTGTTTCAGTCAAGCCCTCATTTAACTGAGCCTGTAAAACATGCAAAAGTTCCACCAGATTCGTGCTGTCGCTCATTTTCAGCCAGTCCTAAGCAGAGCAAAGTCTCCAGAACCGAGAGTGGTTTCTAAAAAACCTGCAACCCAGAATATGCACATACGTAACGTCTATAGAAACGACTTCATTGCATCCATTGCCATTCCAGAGCAGACTGCATCAAACAATAGAGTTACTGTGCACTATCAAACTACCAGACAACTAATTAGGTCAGGAATAGAAGGAACGAATGGATAGATGATTGAACTGTTGTTCATAAGACTCATATGACAAGAAAGATGCCTCATCTAGATTTCCTCATCAGCAGTAAGGATAGAGTTTGTGTAGTTTTGACTAAAAAGGCAATTTTTAAAAGAATTATGCTACTGCCCACTGAAATATTGCTTTGGAGTTAAGCTAGGCTCTGCCAAATCAATTGGCCTGCCTGACCTATATATTCCCCTATTGACATGCAGCCTGCTTTACTCTCTTGGCAGTTGTTTCAGAAAAAATTCAATGTGCTGATCTCAAGAGTCCAAGGACAGGCCAATTGCTGGAAATGGAAAGCAAGTTTAGTGTCAGTGACCTGCCCTGACGTGGGATTGCCACCTCCATGGCATTGTCACGCTCTAGTACCATTCTCTTTCCTGCACAAAAGGTTTCAGCCCTAAGCATAGAGGAGGAAAAGGAGGTAGCATTCACTTTTTTCCTCCTTTCCTAACCTCTTCTCCCCCTTGTTATCTAGCACCTAGAACAAGAGAAACACGAACTAAGGAGGCGATTTGAGAACAGAGAAGGAGAATGGGAAGGAAGGGTGTCTGAACTGGAAAGCGACGTGAAGCAGCTGCAGGACGAGCTGGAGCGGCAGCAGGTTCACCTGCGCGAAGCCGACCGCGAGAAGACGCGGGCCGTCCAGGAACTCTCAGAACAGAACCAAAGACTCCTGGACCAGCTCAGCAGGGTGAGTCACTGCGGCACGGTGAGGGCAGGCACACAGCCACCTTGGTCATGGGAAAGGCTCGCAGCTCTGCTATACACCTTTCAAGCAAATGAGCGGGAAAGCTTCCCCTTTAAGGAAAAAAAAAAAATGGTTCTGCATCTGGTCAGATTACACGGGTGTCCCTACAAAACATGCTGCCTTTAAACTGAATTTTACACCTTTAGAGGAGTGCTGCATGTCATTGGCAAAACAGTTATGTTTCTGGGTTGAGTGGTTATTTACTGCATAGATGTCTCTCTCAATTGTTTTTGTACCTAAAACTGATTTAGAAAATCTGTTTCTAATTTACAAATAGGCTGGACAAACGTAGCATGCAAGAAAAAGGCTAATCTGTGACAGTGAGGTGAAAGGCTTTTTGCTGGCCTCCCTTTTTTGACATACATTGGCTATAACATTGTAGAATTGAATATACCATGTCACACTAAGATGGTGTGTCCCTGCAGGTAACTTGGCCATGGTTAGATGTGTGAGAACCTACTGAAATTCCTTGGAATAGCATGTTTCAGCAACGAGCTTAACTTGCCTCGGAATAAAAGGACTTATAGTGAGGCTGCTACAAATCAGCCTAGTTGACTGAATACTTCCAGGATGGGTTTCTTTCTGACAGCAAAAGACTTAACAGTTTCTGCCTCCTCCCCCAGAAGTTAACCTGTCTTCTAGAATTAAGAACCTTGTTTTTTTCTCCCCACTGGACAGTTAGTAGAAACCATAATTTTAATGCTTAAGAACACAGTTACTCCAGCAGATGAAAGCATTTTCTTCTCACCAGTTGCTTATCCCCAAAATAGCATAGAACAAAAACACACACCACAGACTCATGCTGAGGACACCCATCTAATGTTGTAAGAGCACATTTCAAACTAGATTCTGTCACAGGTGAGTCTCTGGGGCTGACACAGGGATTGCCTAAGAGAGGGTCAAAACCTCGATCACAACACAAGGACCAGAAGACTCTGAAATGGGCCAAGCGTACAGGTCTCTTCACTTGTCTTCATTTGATCTGGATATGCAGTTTTCCTGTGCTCCTGGAGGTGAGAAGAGCAGGTCTTGGGTATAACACTGTACTAGCACTTGAGAAAATCATTCCTCATTCTGCTATAGATTTTCTTGTCAAGTACTAAAAAAGCCACTTAGTCTGTGGATTTGGTTTTTTAAAAAAAAAGACAAAAAAACTGCAAACAACCAACTTCCTTAACTCAGGAACACTGCTAAGTTTATCCACGTTTTTAAAGCAATATCTCCCAAGCACAGCAGATGAGCTAGTAAAGATTTTTCACCTCTTCTCTGGACAGAGCATATTTCACATACAACATGGATGAGATTCCGCCCAAGCCCTTGCAGAGCTCCTGTGTTGTGTCAGGTTTCTTATCGAGGGCTAAGAACTTGGTTCCCATCAGATTTGGTGACCCTTAGTGATTTTCTGTCTATGCACAATTTCCATCACTGGCTGGGTAATGTAAGGTTTGTTATGGTCCCAGCATAAGCACAAACTGAAAGACCAATCTAGAAGATATGAGAGGAAAGCCAGACAGCTTGCTTTGGGCTTTAAACCACATGGGATTATCCTCACATGACACTTGTGCTACAGGAGCCTCTCGCAGCCCAGATGCTCGGAGAGCTGCTCAGCTAAGCCTTGTGCAAAGGAACCATCAAGTTAGGTCTACCAGAATGCAATGTCCAAGCATGGATTTTGTTCCCTTAACTCCCTATTACTGCCAGAAAGAGTCTTCATCCGCCTACTTCAGAACTCCTACATCCTGGGAAACAGTCGAGTCTTCACTGCCCTCACTGCTCCAGCCCAGCCCTGCTCGCAGCTTGGAGAAGAGGACTGTTGCTCTCCAGTGCAGATGAAGCAAACTGATAGAGACTGGTTTCACTTGCCGAGGCACAATTCGATGCTCATTGAGTTTGTCACCTGGCCAAAACTTGCTAGTAACTCAAATATAGCAATGAATATAGCAAGGGGGTAAACAATCTTCCTAAAGTCATGAGAATCTGGGCAAATTGAAACAGGGTTGGAAATGGTCTGCTGTCATTCATCCAGGGCTTTGGTTGAGGCTTTTTAAAATCTCAGCATTATCTTAGCACTTGATTACTGGGTGCTTAGTATTCCACGTTTGCAGCTCCATAATGCAATTGCAGTCTTATTTGTCTGGTCTCTTATTCTGAAGAGGTTATGCATGTAATCCTTAAGACAGTGGTGGTGCTTAAACCCTGCACCCACATAGTTCTGGCTCCTGTTACTACTTAAGCTTTCAATAAATAAAAAGGACAAATACAGGTGCATGGATGTGCTTGTCTGCAGCTGTATTGCCATAGGCTGGAGTCTTGCTAGGGATCATGAACTGAGCACTGGGAGAGGAAAAACCCTACAAAGAAGTACTGTTACAGCTTCTGTGAACTTTGAGGTGTTGCTGGCATCCTCCTTGCATTCCTGGTTCTGCATTTTGCCCCTGCATTTTGTGTCACAGTGGGTTGTTCGGGAGGAAAGGGTTGTGAGAAGTCTGTGATAAGGCAATTAAAGCCTTATTCAGAGCTTCAATTCTGCCCCATCCGACACTGTATACCCTCCTAGAGACTTCACTCACAGGACAGAAAGGGAGGTTGCACTCTGGTACAAGTCATTCTACACTAGTAGGTACTAGCTCTTTAAATTTTAATTTCTGCAATTTTTAGCAATTAACACCTCGTGGCCCAATTTCACAATACATGAGCATCTCTCTCCTGGGGAAGGTATTCCCTTGGCACTAGGCTGTATATGTCAAATGACAGTCTCAGCCTCACGAGCTACCAGCCCACATGGTCCTGCTTGCTCCTTCTGAGGTTCCTGGGCTTCAGCCCCTTTTACCTCAAAGCAGGGCAGCACTCACTATCTCCTTCATCCTACCCCTCCTCCTTCCTGCTGCTGTGATATTCTTTCACCAACTAATTAAGCTTTAGGACATTTTTTTAACCCTGCCTTCCCCAGAGATGAAAGGCCAGCCCAAGCGCATACTTTTTTCCAGTCTAAACCTGGCACAAATGCTAGCCAACCAAGCACGTGGTCCTGCACACCCACACAAGGAGAGCAAAGGGACCTGGAAAGCTTTGTCTTGCAGTTAAAGCATGGAACTGAAAAAATCCATCCTCACTTCTGACAAAGATTGATAAGGAAATCTCAAGGATGGGGATTTTAAGTCTGTTCCAGTCTCTAAAAATGGTGATAACGGTCTTGCCTCAGAGTCACCAAGAGGCTAAAATAAGGTCCATAAAATGATTTGAGGTCTTCAGATGAGATGATATAGGAGAACTTTACATATCTAATAATAGTAAGTAGGCTATAAGGAATTTTGCCTCCTCTTGAAATACAGCCTTTTGTGTGGTTCTCTGCTTTTAGCAGAACAGAGATACTGCCTGGGGTTATAGCAGTATTAAACCATGGGGAAATTAGGTAGGCTGGGCTGGGAGCTCATAGTGAAAGACACGAAAGCCCTGAGGAGAAGGACTTGGGGGCATTGGTCGATGAGAAGCTCAACATGACCCAGCAGTATGCACGTGTAGCCCAGAAAGCCAACTGTATCCTGGGCTGCGTCAAAAGAAGCGTGACCAGCAGGTTGAGGGACGTGATTCTTCCCCTCTACTCCACTCTGGTGAGACCCCACCTGGAGTACTGCGTCCAGATCTAGGAACGCCAACATAAGAAGGACATGGACCTGTTGGAGCGAGTCCAGAGGAGGGCCACAAAAATGATCAAAGGGCTGGAGCACCTCCTATGAAGACAGGCTGAGATAGCTGGGGTTGTTCAGCCTGGAGAAGAGAAGGCTCTGGGGAGATCTTAGAGCAGCCTTCCAGTACCTGAAGGAGAGGAACTTTTTACAAGGGCATGTAGTGATAGGACAAGAGGTAATGGTTTTAAACTGAAAAAGGGTAGATTTAGATTAGATATAAGGAAGAAATTCTTCACTATGAGGGTGGTGAGGCACTGGAACTGGTTGCCCAGAGAAATTGTGGATGTCATATCCCTGGAAGTGTTCAAGGCCAGCTTGGATGGGGCTTTGAGCAACCTGTTTTAGTGGAAAGTGTCCCTGCCCATGGCAGGGGGGTCGGAGCTAGATGGTCTTTAGGTTCCCTTCCAACTCAAACCATCCTATGGTTCTATGATTCAGATGCCAAAGATCAAGTTTAAGATCTCCACAGTAACCTTATTTTTTAATTTGCTAAGTGATGATTAAAATCCCTTCTGCATGTTGATTTGATTTCCCTCCCCCTGCCTCAGCACAGCAAACCATGTAGTAACTCTCAGCGTTGTCCACACCGAGCTAAATGGCGATTTTACCTAGGAGAACTGCAGAGCACATTACGAGCAGTATGTCAAGGTACATACCCCTCACCATAAATGCTCAAAGATAAAGTATAGGAGTCAAAGTACAGGTTTGCTGAGAAAGTCAAGGCTTGGGAATTATTACGTGTTCTGTTTCCAGTTCCTTCAGTCTCTCCCATCTGTTTCCGTTCCCCATTTGGAAAAAAAAAATGCTATGCTTTCTGTCCTTTTAAGTTATAAATCTGGGGGGAATGGGTATAGGGAAAGCTCTCCTCTTACATGTGCCCACAGCACCTAGGAGCTACTAATGGAAATAATAACAATAAGCAGCCCTCTCCCTATAATGAGGCAACATATTACTACTTTGTCAGGAAATGAATGAAAAAAGACTTTCACGCTGTTTCTAAGTGGCTTCACCAGATGGCTTTCCCACACATTTCCTGCTACCAAGCTCTGGGCTCCTGTAGCTGTTTGCTGCGTGTAGCTTGAGCGAGGATATATCCCTTCCCAGTTCAGTTGGGCTTCTTTTATGGTACATAGAGCATAAGGAAGTAATTTCACAATGTCAAGCTCAGGTAGTTTTTGCAACGAAAATCTGTTTTCAGTGGCAGGAAGAAGCGTGTCATCTTGCACTGCTGAAATAGCTCTTTGTGTTTAGAGAGGAACGCTCGGCTACTGCGGCATCCCTCGGAGGGGCCCTCAATCACCAAGTTCTTATATTCATTCAGCATCTAGTGCCAACATACTGCTACAAAGAATGAGGTGTTTCAGTCAATCCCTCTGGTACAGCAAGAAAATGATCAGCCAGCCCACAAGTCTCCAAAGGAGGTTTTATTTGCTAGCCACAAAACCTTCCTTTCAATAATATTTCAATTGAAGAAGTTTTGTTTCTAACTTTGCGCTGTAACATGCAGCATAGCTTCAGAGAATTGGCAGGCACTGCCTGGCTTTGATTTGAGAGAAACATGTTTTTATTCAAGAATGAGCTGACCATATTATATTCGCTTTTCCAAATCACTTTTACTTTAAATACATCCTTTTGTGGTCAAGAACATACTTACAAGCTCTGTTGTCAATTATTGATTTAAAGAGCTTTTTCTGAATGGTTGTTTGTTGGGTCTATCAGCATAGGAATAATGTTGGTTTTAAGAAAACCAGACTAATCATTGAAAAAAGTTACTAGAACAAGTGTCCTGGGCAAGATTCACTGCTTTTGCCATGCCAGAGATCTGTAGCCATTACACTATGAGCTAACTTGTCTTTAATTCCTTATTTTATCTGTACAGTTGCTTAATACAAGCCTCTTATGTTTCTTGTTTATTAAGTTGTCTCCAGTAGCCCAGCAGGTGTATTGGGAAACTCCATGCTTAGCACAGAGGCAAGTAAGTCAGGCTGAATTCAAGTACTGCTTCAGGGGTTTTATTTCTAAACAGAAGAGGATCCTGAGTCGGCCTAGGCTCAAGAAGAGTTGCTTTGACTAGCCCCACATTTCAAAGTGCAGATCAGTCACTACACTGACTTCTCTTTCATTAAAAGTCTCTAGTTTTTGCTGTGGCTCAAAGCGTTTACTGGACCTATTCAGTAAGGAGTAGTTTACTGTAAGGAACACCATACTGAGCTACTCAATAGCACATGGAGTCCTGTATGGCAGATCTTGATCTGCATCACCTCTAAGCAGTCCAAATTCAATGGAGGGGGGAGACTGCACAAGAAAAGGCAGCATCCCTTCCTGTTGAAAGGGCTGAAGTACCTGCATTTCATGGCAGCTTAGGTAGGGCTGCTCACTCCTTGGGGTAGGCAGTCAGCCCTTCCAGCGTAGCTTTGTGCCTGGCATAGGGCACATTTATGTTACACATGGCGGGGCGAGAGGAAAGCAGATACCAGCACAAGACAGAGCCAAACACTGAAGCCAACAAACCTCCCATTAACCACATCAAGCACCCTCCAGCTCCCTGCCCCTCTGGAGCATCAGCAGATCCCAGCACTACGTAACCAGATCCCCAATCACCCAGTGAATACTGATTAGTGCACACGCAGGAAAGGCTCCTTCTCACCAGCTACTTCTCCCCTAGCAGAGAGCACTTGTTAATAATTCAGCTTCATGCCACATCAGGACTGGAGCGCTGAGGCTTTCTATGCTAAAGCTGTAAATATAGGACGTGACTGCAGCTGCATGTTCTTGCCTGCAAAGTCCTTCAATGAAATGATTCAGTGCCCTAGAAGGTAATGAAGAGACATCTTGAGGTCACTGCTGAGTGGCAGTCACCCACCATCATCCGGGGGAAGGGAGACAGGCAGGAAGAAAGGCTCAACCCTCTCCCGAGAGTCTGGTGAAGCTTGCAGCACCTGTTAACCCCATTTTAGGGCACCCAGAGCTTCAGGAGCCAACTGGAACAGGGCCATCTGGACACCAAGGTATAAATGCAACAAACATCGAAGAAGTAATTTCAGCAAACATGAGGGGAGGCATCCCTAGAGTTTGCCCAAAGATTTTGCACTCACCCATTTCACACAGGATTTTTACCCTTGTATCCCTTGGTGAGCACTGAAGGAAGGGGCAGAAAGCTGTACACAGAATAAAACAGGGGCACACACTGCTAGTGAACCACAGTGCAAAGCCCTCCCGAGGGAAAGGGTTAAAAAATTACGTTACTATTAAGGCAGTGGAACTGCACAAATCCCTGCTCAGGGGAAAAAGGATAGCACCCATCGGTCCCAGGGGCTGGGTGGGACCCTCATCCTGCCCCAGGACAGTGGAGCAGGTACCCCGCCATCCCCGGGGACCCCTTGCTGGTTGCTAGGTGACAGCACACCACGGTGCCAGCTGGTGACGTTGCTGTGGCAACCGGGTGTGATTTCTCTGCTTCTAATGCCATGACAGTCAGCGGACACGCAGGGAGACGCACTTGTGACGTCCAAGGCAGGTGGGCGGGTGGCAGAGGCCTGTCTGCCACCCCCGTGGGCTTGGCTCGCTGCCGGGATGTGTCCCCAGCATCCGCCACTTCATCCCCCCTGTTTCCTCCCCTGTTCACAGCAATTTTTCCCCAGAAATCACCCTGGAGATCTCCCAGCCAAAGGCAGCCTGTTGTCCACACCACTCAAAATGCACTTTTGAGCCTGCTGGGGGAAAAGGTAAACATTTTATTTTCTTGGTAAAAAGAGCTCCTTATGAGCAATCAACCCACACAAAGGTAACTCCACCAGGGCTCGGCACAATGCATCTCCCCCTGTGAGTCCAGCTCAGGGAGCACAGCACAACAGAAATTATCTGCCAGAGTCACTTAACCTCCACACTGCGTATGGCTCATCTTACATCCTCAGAGGCTCGTGGTGCCTGGATGGAGCAGCAGAGACTGGCCCATGAGACATCCCCAGAGCCCAGACCTCCTGCCCCCCACACCAGCATGTCAGCATGGAATGAGTGTCTGGAGCACTATCTAGGACAAATATACATGAGTATTAAGCACCTGGTAGTCAGCCATGCACTGCTCTTCTCTGTGCTTCAGCTGAGCCCAGCTCACAGCCCAGCTTTCACCTCTAGCAAGCGGTTCTGGAACAGATTTCGGCAGTTTCTGCAAGGCTTCTGCCAAGGGGAGACATTAGCAGCACCACTAAGCCATGAACATCTGAAAGCAGGAATCCAACATGAAACTGAAAGTGAACTTGTTCTGGAGTGAGGAGATAAAAATCTGAATAAGTCCCTTCCTCCCCTCTTGCACTGCACTAAAAATTTCAAGTGGCTATTCTGTTTGGTCCAAGCCTTTATCTTTATAGGAATTGTTTTATTATGCAGTAGCTCAGAGGTATGAACACGTGGGCAGAAGAGATTTTTTTCAAAATATTTCTGCTTATTCACACTTGCTGTAAACACTTCCTCCAGGAGATTCTAGAAAGTAGGACACAGAAGGTGTTTGCATCCAGCCATTGCATTACTAGCTAGAACCAGAGCTAAACATGATCGAAGGCTTTGCAAATATCTACATGAGAAAAATCCAATTAAAAGCATTTGATCTTTAAAGAGCCATTCTGGGTTATAAAGTTTGCACACCTTATAATGAAAGTCTTTAAATTCGCTTTTTTTTTTCAAGTAGGATTGCTTTTTCTAAATGCAATTTAGTAGACAATAGCTCAAGAGGGAGGTCTCTTCTATCCTGAGGGTTTTTTTGCCAGCTTTATTAGGTGCTCTGATTACCCATGAAATCATAGAGGCCCCTTGCAAAACAGCCTTAATCTGCAAAACAGATCTTAATCAACACTTTGTTTAGAATAGCATTTAGCAAAACCCAGTTTATTTTGAGCACAGATATAGGATCAGCAAGACACTCTCACTGACTTCTGATGGATGCCACAATGCAATACAGAGCTGGCTTATGCTTGGCAGTATCACCCATTGGGGTGGGAAATGCCACCATAGATGGGAACAAGCAGCTGTCTAGAGGTGAGAGTACAACAGGATACAACTGACAGATTAGGACATAAATCAAGTGACCTGCATGACAGAGTGACTGGGGTAAAAGGCTGCTTGTAAGTTGACCGAGAGAGCATTTCATTTGGAGGAGATACAGGTTGGCCTAACAATTTCATTAGGTATCCTCCTATAGAGGCTCAGTTCCGTAGCTGCAGACATTTGCACCGGATTTCCTTCATCAACAGGCTCCCCATCAGTGTCTGAGGTGGGGGGGACCGCCAAGAAGTGTTGGGAACATTTCCATTAACTGTTCTCACCATCTCCTAACTATTGTTCCCTGGAAGGTTCTAATGTTGAGACATGTCAATAACTTTTTTAAAGGGAAGAACTACTTGGATAGTTTCAGCTGGGTTATGATTCTACCAAGATTAGCACAGTAACACAATGTCTAATAAATGTAGAGCTATCACAGAACAGTTGCAAGATCTGGGGATATACAGGTACCTAAAGCATTCAGCTCACTTGAATTTACCCTTTAAATACCATTTACTAGTTCCACTGTGCAGTTTTTCTGACATAAAAAAATAATCTATTTGTTTTGTCTTCATTGCTTCCCCCTTCCCTTTTGTCGCCTCAGTCTTTCTCCCCTCCTGGATACATCTCAAAAATTAGTTGAAGCTTAAGTTATCACCAGCCTCAGGCTGTTAGTTGTCTCTGCAGTTTTGTTCCTTAAGCTGATGGCACACCAAGTTACCCCTCAGTTCCTTTGGTGTTAGCTTGGCCTCCACTTTCAGTACTCCAAGAGGGGAAAATTTAGCCTTGTGATTCCCTTGTTCTCTACATCCTTGGAAGTCTGTTCCTGAATCCAATTCCAAACTTGGCACAGTTTTGTAGTAACAGGGGTACTCTTAGAAAGCTATTCCATTTGGCAACTATTTAGCCTAAGTTATTCATGTTTATTTGTTGAACAAAGTACCATTGTATTTGGTTGCTCAGATCAAGGAAAACTGAAGTCTTCTGCAACTCAAGTATAGACCAGCAGATTTTTTGTTCACACCAGGGCCACAAGGCAGGTACAAAGCTTAAGACTTGCTAGAGGGAAGGGACTGTACTTACAGAAGAGATCCATAGTCCCAGTAGCTTTTGCAAGTGAAGTGTTTCAGGACCAAGTAAACACACGCAAGTTTTAACAGAAGGGCATCTTTCTGAGAAGTACTTAAAGAGTTCTTCTTTGTTTCTTTACTTGGTTAGCAAGTGTTTTGCATAGATTTTATTGCAACACCAGAAAACTGAGGCACTGAGAGACTAGGCAATAATTGTCAATGTGAGCTGACAAACAAGACCCTAGTGAAGGAAAAATCTCCTCTCCACTTAGGCAGACTGCACAAGAGTTTGAGCTTTTCTCTTGATCTTTCAGAATGGGGATGAATTGTGGGGTTTCCTTGTTTGTTTAAAGTGTGGATCAGGAATTTAGTGAGCTATGTCCCATACTGAAAGTGTACCACCCCAGGAAGAAGCTAGTAGTCCAGACATCATTCCTTTATAGAGTTTAAGCTTTATTCTCTATATCCTTTACAGAAAGCACAACATGTATAAGTTGCAGGATAAGAATTAGACTGGACATTAAGAAAAACATCCTAGCTGTAAAGTTAGTTGAGTAGGAGAACAGATGGCTCAGAGATTCTACAAAGTCTCCATCAAAGGAAGCTTTCAGGAAGTGGCCAAGTAATCACCAGTCAGGCAGGGCTGGCCAATTTTTGCCTTGGCATGAGAAGAACTAGGCAAAGTTAAGTCTGAAAGAGGCCTTCTGAGGTTTCTCTATCTTTTATGCAGGCAAGACCTGCATAAAAGTAGTAATGCCAGGTCAAATCTTCCTGCTATTTATCAATATTGAAGGAAAGAGGCAGAGAAGCCTGAAGGAATACTCACAAGAAGCAAGTTATCTCTTCAGCTTTGGAACAGACCTGCATTTTCACTCTACATGAGGGGTGAAAACAAATGTAAACAGGGGACTATTCAGAAGTGCGTTTCAACCTTTGCTTGAACATAAGCTCTTGAACAGACTCAGATACTGGGGGAGTGATGCTTTCCAGCAGATTTGTTTAGATGAAGCCAAATGAGAAAGCCTGAAATGACTGTGTTTGTTCAAAAGAGATTGTTTGTAGAATTTAGCAGTGTGATCTTCATCCAAATAACATCTATTGATCAGCTATAAAGTTGCACAGGGATTTGCCAACTCAAATTATTTCTGCAGGTTTTGCCTCTAATCCAGAGGGATTTATTTCCCTAGGCGTTACTGGATGTTGTATTTCACTTTGTGCACAAAGTCTTCCTAAATGTTGTGCTTCTTACTCTTTGTTTCCCTCTCCACTTTAGCACAAGGGACCAGACATCTTAGTGAAGACTAACTAATAAATACTCAAGGCTTTAAGAGCTCAAGGCAAGTGCTTATGAAATTGATGGTTTCATTAATACTGCTACCTCTTCCTGGGGCCTTTCTGTGCCTGAAGCACTGGTGCCATGGGCACAGGCCCTTACCCTGCAGAGCTGCAGACAAGGGGGGGGTCTCCCAGTCTTGGGCTGCTTTATCAACATCTGCTGGAGGAAACCACTACAATCAGATCTGCTGAGCTACCCCATATTCATCTCAGTCAAGGCAAGACAGCCCAAAAAGCCAGTATTCAACCTGTCCAGGCTCATCTGGCTTGTTTTCATGGTATGGAGGAATGAGCTCAGCTCAGAGGGAAAGGTGGAAAAGGATAATACACACTTGGGAACAGCATTTTTTTTTTTCCTATAATTGCATATCCCTGGTGCTTTTAAAGCTAAGTAAACACAAGCACCTCAAGATCTCCCAGGCAGCACCCTGGCTTCACATGGAGTTCACATGCTGGACACAGACCCCAAAACAAGCAAATAGAGAATGCTGCCAGTTAAGAGCAGAATTGGAGGCAGGCAGATACATTGCTCACAAGCAATTTTCTTGACTGGCTGGAATAGACAGGCCAAGCACCATTTTACTTTGAACCCCCTGAAAGGGAGGCAGATGCCACTGCAGAAACTCTGATATTGTACAAATTGGTGGCTCCAATCTAAAACAACTCCTCAAAACCTACCTACAGAGGATTAACAGGTTGATTTGCTTCATTTAAAGAGGCCTCCTCCATTCCAGGCATTATCCAACCCAGCAGCTCAGAGCTGCTTACCGAGATTAACTCCGGCACCACGAGACACAGCCCATCAGCTGTAGGCTGGGTCTCAGCAGCTACTTCCTTTCAAAGGAGTCATTTGCATCAGGCTTTGAAAATTTGAGAAATTCCTTCTGTCTTCCCATTCTTCATAATCCTCCATCAAGAGACAGTACCACAGACTAAGAAGGTCAAGTTGGGGGAGAGGGAAGGAGACAGGCAGCCCTTCTCCCTTCATTACAGGTCACTGCCTCACCTCAACACAGGAAGGGAAGATTTGCCCAGTGTGGGACAGTTCCAGACCACACAGCTTTAGTGCTCCTGGTCCCAGATATGGGCCGCCTCCACCAGTCTCTGCCCGTTCTCGTGGCCAGGGAGCACACTGCCAAGAAAGTTTTGCTGTGTGAAACAGATGATGCAGAAGCCTTTCCAAGCATGAACTTGTTCAAATGAAGATATTAGCTCTCCTGCTTCTTTTAATCTCCCTAAGCAGAACTATAAGCCACCCCAGGTCAGGGAAATGGCCTAATCCGACCAAAATGCCTGTTCAGACTCACATACCAAGTAGCCTGTGCTGTTAACCCTTCTCACAGCTCAGGGAATGTGACATAAGCACCCAGAGCCAGCTGGCCATGGTGCAACTGGGCTCACCCTGGGGACAGGGAAGGAAGAAACAGCTGGTTATGCTGGAAAGTCATTGCCAAAGCACACATCTATATATATACATATAGCCCCTCCTCCACTCTTCCCTCCCCTCACATCACTTGGCATACAAGACATTTGCATGAGGCACCTGCTAGTATTTCAAGCACATGAAGTGGACAGTTTTCATTAAGCTTGTGTCAGCACCACAGACTGAAATGGCTTGTTTATACTTACACAGTCTGCTGATGCCGCAGAGTGCAGACAGATGGGCAGCCATCTCGCAGCACTGCAAAAGCCTTGTCTGCCCCTTTGCGCAACAGCGGATGAGGCCACTGCAGGATAAGTTGGAAACATCAAGGCCAAGTTGCTGCTGCTTTAATGCCACAAGGAAATTTTTTTGCTTGTGTACCAACAGTCTCCCATATTCACCATAGAAGAGGCAGGACTTCAAAGGCACTCAAATAATCACTTTTTGGTGCATTCCACCGGCATCGTTAGGCAAATGTCCATAAATACCCTTCTCACATATCTTGTCTCACTGAGATTATCCTTGTCTCCTTGGCAACTGTCAGATGATGTATAATGCTAGCAGGGATTAGCCCCAATGAGCCTTATAACCCTTGTGTAAATTCCTGCTCTATGAAGAGACCTGGCCAAACACTCTTCTTTCCTGGTAATGTTAAAATGTTGCCATAAACAATATTAAATCCAAGAACTTTTCAGTAAACCTGAGTAAGGATGAAAACTAATATGGAGCTTTTTAAGTGGTAGTATTTGTCTTGTCCTCCAAACAAACAAGTTTGAGGCATGTGGATATACTTGGCATTTCACAGCTTGACAAGTAAAGCTGTATTTTGAATCAGTACTTAAGAGAAGGCTTGTGCTGAAAACTTGGGCTCTAATACCTTTATCTCCTTTGTCCCTTGGAGCCAGTGGGGATCACGCTGGGAAATTCCAAATCCCCGCAACAGCTTAACAAACTTATGCTACGCTTTAACCTATTAATTTCTGAAAACTAGCCTGGATTCAGGTCAACACTTGAAATCCATGTGCATACTCTGTCTGACACCAGTTGTACTGAGACGACTTTCTGCCTCTGAGCAAGCAGCTATGGGCTGTGAGGCTGCACCCTCACAGCCCACTCCTCCCCGCTGCTCAAGCAGACATGACCAAAGCATCAAATCAAGGAGGTACAGCCCCAACACCACAAGCTTTCTGCAAGTGGAGCATTTCTCTGCTCCATACCATGTTTGGGCCTGGTGAGGAAGAAGTTGTTCATCCCTTGGTACCCCATTTAGCCTACCTGGGCACCCAGAGGCTTTTGGCACACATGGTACTAACACCACACAGATGAAACCTCTCCCCATGTAGGAAGAGCAGAGTATGCCAGTGCAGGGAGCCAAGCAGCACTGCATTATACATACGTGTTAAGGGTCAGAGTATCAAGAGATAACAAACAGCCTGTGGTGCGCAAGGGACACAGTTAAACTACAGTTCCTTCTTCAGACTCATTTGAGTCTTTATAATGTCCCAGCTTGGGGAGATCTGCTCTAATTCAACAGAACAAAAAAAAAAATCTTTGAGCAGAGCCAAGGAAAGGAGGCTAAAAGAAGCACCAGCCTGAGCAGCAAAACCAAAAGCAGACACACTACAGCAGAAACAAAAGTATTTCTGTAATTAAGCAAACAAATTAAGCAAACAGAGATTTGTTGTGTCTATATATAGCATTGTGTCTATATATGAATTCAACAATATGGCATGGCTGATATCTATTAGACTGATCAACTAGAGAGAGCTGAGAGAGAGGAGGGGAAAAAAGGTCCCTAGGATTGTTCCAGGAGGTAGGTCACAGAAGAGCCAAGCCAAGGGGTGATGGGGAACCAATGCAGGCAGGGCAGCAACAGGCAGAAGAAAATCCAAGTCTTGGCACAAGCTGCTTAGCAATGATGCAACATGATTTCTTTGCGTGCTTCTATGGACCTATTTGCTCCCCAGCCATCTGCCAACTCCAGCGCACACCTCATCACGTGCAAGACAGGAGGGGGGAAAAGCGGTCAGTGGCTTAAGGCAGGTGATTTTTAGCACAGATAGGATAAAAGTCTTCCTAACTAACTCACATGCCTATGTACTGGCAGAAGTTTTAAGTGACACCATTTTAGACACTCCTGCACACAGCAAGCACTCAGTGGATTTAGTATTGCTACCACGGGCTTGTGTATAGAGAAATTCAGCTACAGAAGCAGGCAGAATAAAAACTGCTGGGAGCTGAATACCATGATCTCCTCTGTCACTGATCACATTATTCTTGCTTTTGGGCAGCAAGAGGAAGAGAAAGTTAATCATTTATATGCAGCAATGCTAGGGAAGATCCCAGTTTAAAATCCTACTATAGAAGCATAAGAACTGGAGCAGTAGATCAGCCCATGCTCAAGTGCAGGATAATCCACACACACTCGTGTGAAGCAGCCCTCTCTGCTGAAGATAAAGTGATAAAAGAACATAACTGGAAAGCAATGGAAGTTGCCACAGTTAAAGTATGAGCACACTCAAACAGGGTTTTCAAAACAAAGCACACTCAAAGAACCCAGTAACTTGTCAGGGAGACTTTGAAGTGAAGAACAGCTGCTGCCACTCCACTTTTGTTGTGTTTTACTTGGTGTACTTTAACTGGTCGCCTGTCACCTAGTTAGGGCCAGAAAGCACATACACAGGGCACATAACACTCACCAGTACTGACATTTGCTTAAAAGCACCAGAGCCAAAACCAACAGCATTTTCCCCACCCTCTCCCCTTTCTCCCACAGGGCACCCGTAGGCCTTTAGACACTCTGCCCCTCCAAGGCAAATCACTGAGGGTGAAACGGGGAATTTTGGTGAAGGAGGAAAGCATGCTCCCCTTTCTCTGGTCATGACAGCTTTATCAAGGATGGTACTTCTTTCCAGACAAAGCCTCAGCCATCAAACCTTCAGTCATGAGGGAAAAAACATCTTTTCTCAGCATCAGGCACAGAGGACAGGCTGCTAATTCTCACAGCATCTGTCAGTACAATGTTTCCCAATCTAAGATCTCGTGCAGTGCTTACAGGTCTCCACACCCCAGTGTTGGTTTGCAGGCAGCCTCATGGCTTGGTTGCACACACGTGGGCTGCAGATCACCCCCAGTCCCTATGTCTGCCTGGCACCTGCTCTCTGCTGCATGCCCCAGCCCAGGCCCACCGCAAGCTTGCTGTGTCTGTGTGGGTCAGTTGTCAGAAAGCAACAGCCTCAGTGCCAAAAAATACACAGCTTGAATGATTCTTATCACTCTAAGCAGCATCTCAGACTGCGGGGGAAAGGGTTTTCGATTCAATGACGCCTGACCTACGTTTGCAAAACCTTGGCTATAAGTGCAAGTCCAAGTGTATAGCATGTGTGTGCCATATTTGCTGCCCACGGCCAAGCACAGAGCCTTTGTCTGCAACACTTCCGGCGGACTCTAGTTCACATGCAGTTACTCTAACACAGCTGTTGGGCTGTTGCTACAACAGGTTTTTTCTTCTGACAGCACTCCTCTTCTCCATCTGAAAAATAACTGAATACATGAAGGGTTTGTGACTGAGGTGGCTTCCCCCATACAGGACCATCCATGCCTTACCTTAAGCGATATTCACAGATACACCAAAGTCTGAAACTCAGAGAGGGGCTCTTTCCAGTCCCTGATAATGCATTCCCCTGCATGTGTATGATTTGGCAGAGCATAGTATATTTTATACACCATCCTACAGTATGTGCTGCACCCACCTTGTTTTTCAGCTAACTTTGCTGTCCGCATCTACTTATTTTTTATTTTCAAGCACAGCTTTTTGTAGGACTTAACGTACCAAAATGCCAGTGAGTTTGCCAAAAGCTGTTATTTAAATAAATTCATGCAAGAACTTTAAAAAGCTAGATTGTAGGAGGACAAGGCTCCAAGGAGAGATCCACATTCTTGTCTCTGGACCCTCCCATCATCCAGAGACTCTGGCCACAGCAACACCCATGCAGTCTCTTCAGGGGAGCGCCTCACCTGCCAAGCTGACACATGCATAAGAAGATCTGGCCACTCAGATGTACTCAGCAGCTTCCCAAAAGCTGGGTTACAGATGTCGTTCGGAAAACCTACCCTCAACTTTAAATGCACCTGCTGTGGCTTAATTTAGCAGCTGTGGCTCACACGAGAAGTTACTGTTACATATTTGCCACTACATACTGCTATCAAGGTGCAGACTGCTTTGAAGACCAAGCCCCTGCCCTGAGGATCTACGACTTAAAGACCTAATCCCCTTAGTGCTTACATCTGTGGCACTGCACAAAAAGGTAAACAAGCACTTCTGTGTTCAAGCATCTGCTGCACTGAGTCATAAGCTGAACCTTAGTGGAAACAGAGCAAAGCTGGGCTGAGAGGAGACAAGCATTCGTGTACTTACTACATATGGTAATGTACAAAGTATAGATCTGTATTCGACTTCAGCAGATCAGAGTGCTCAGATGTTATTACTAACACATTGCAATTATCTTTTGTCAGCAATCACCAGGAGCAAGGTCTGCCTTGTGCTCCAAGTCTGCTCCAAAGACCTTATGCTCTAAACAGATCTTTTCATGCTGCCAACAGGGGAGAACAATTCAGGAATAGCTGGAGGCTGCTGAAGAACAGGAAGAAGTATTGCTGAGTTAAATGGTACCTCTAGAAGCTTTCTGTCTTTTTGTCTGCAGCTATCCAGCACAGTTCTGTTGCATTTAGAACAACAGATCAAATACTAGGTGACCAAGAAATATTTTTAAGTAAAATGTTACCTAACATCTCCAGAACAATCTTTCAAGAAAGCAGATTTGGACATTTTTATTTAAACATTGCAATTGTGACATGCTGCCATGTGGGTATTTTTTTTTTCCCCCTCACAAAACTTTGTGATGAGCACTTGCTCATTTTTATGGCACTCACCTTTCATTTATGACCCTACTGCACCTATCAGTGATAAAAACACTTAGTGAAAAAAAAGTTTTAATGGAATAGTTCAAAGCTGTAGCTCCCATCCTGGTCAATATTCACTATAGGGTTTGGGTTTCCTTATTTTTCTACAGAAAGGAGCCACAAGTTTTACTGCATTGGCTATGAGAAATAAGCCTTCTGCACAGAACATCTTCTGTCTTGCTTTAGTCAAGCCAAACTCCAAAAAAAAAAAAAGACTTCTTAGCTCTTCCTCCTCTGGGTTTTGAAATAAATTTATCAAGTTGTGAAAGAAACAAGCAAACACATCGGTACTGTTTTTAAGAAATGGCCTGATGGACGTTATTGGGAGTCAGAGTTGGCAGGGATTTAAAAGCTAATAAAACATCTCTCAGGTCAATCTACCATAAAGCTTAAATATACATCTACATTTTAGAAAGTGTTTTCTCTCTTCCCGTCTGAAGGCTTCCTGAGAGAGATTAATATCTTTTAAGCCAAGTCCTTGAATTTTGCCCCATCTTTTTTGGCATCCATTCGTTTCACATGTATGGGAATGGACACCAGTATTTTTATGCACTCAGACATGTTTGTAAGTGCAAGTTTGAGCATCCGCTCTACATACCTTGGAACGTTTTTGGTTTGTATATTATTACAAAACCCTAAAAGAATATATTCTGACATTAACAGCTTCATCTGTATAGATGAAGATTTCAAGAGCAGGGAGAGCTGCTAGCCTGCCATCACATATTAGATATCCCCAACAGAACTCAGTTCATTTTCTTTGAAATAAAGGAGTTAGAGTGCTTAAAGCCAGAGAAAGAGACTGCAAGAAGCTTAATTATTGTCTTGCTTCCAGGCACAGACTTTTGAGTTTGAACACCTCCAGGTTTAAAGTCTTAGACTAAAACAATTTCATAAAAAAATAAATTCAAGAATAGAGATTGGCTGTCCTGACTTCTGACTACCAGGGGAAGACAACAAAGCCTCTCAGAGCAGGAGGGTATCTTACATTTCTCTTTGCCTCCACCATCATAAGCTTCTGCTCCTTTTTTTCAAAAGGTTTTAACGGCCATGTTAAGTCTTCATGTTTCCAGTTCAGCTATTTCCAAACTAGTCAGGCATTTTGTATTTCATTAGGCTATCATCTGACCCACACTATGGCTCACTAGAAATTTACTGAAGATAGATTTTTCATCCTTTAGCTCAAGCAGGAAAGTCAGACTGAGCTCAAAAAATCTGGATTAAAAACCCACATCAAAGGTAACTTGGCCAAAATGCTCTATCAAGATAAAATATGCCTTTTGTCAGGGAAAAATAAGTTACTCATGGAAATTAAGCATTAGAAATGCATTAGAAGTTATCTAAGAGAGCAGATGACTGAACTTACTGATGCAAAACACGGACCATCCAGCTTTCAAACTACCAGTTCCCTCTGCTAGGCCAAGGCAAAACTTCAGAAACTGCAGTCTCACACACAGGTGCGGGGGGACAACAGGCTTTTTAACCTGAAGGTCCCAGACCCCCTTGCAACACACTGGACCCAAGCTGGGCTCCACTGAAGTTAATGGGATGGTTCCTCTCAGCTCCACTTTAGCATCACCTGACTTGATTATTTAAAGCCACAAGCCTTTCTGCTTCCATTTACAAATAGGTAACTAAAGTGCAGAGGAACAAATGCTTCATTCCAGGTCATGTGGCGGCTCACGGCCTAGACAGGTCCACTCTTCGCTGGGTAAAAAACTGGCTGGACGGCCGAGCCCAGAGAGTTGTGGTGAACGGAGTTAAATCCAGTTGGCGGCCGGTCACGAGCGGTGTTCCCCAGGGCTCAGTACTGGGGCCGGTCCTGTTCAATATCTTCATCAATGATCTGGACGAGAGGATCGAGTGCTCCCTCAGTCAGTTTGCAGATGACACCAAGCTGGGCGGGAGTGTTGATCTGCTGGAGGGTAGGAAGGCTCTGCAGAGGGACCTGGACAGGCTGGATCAATGGGCCGAGGCCAACTGTATGAGATTCAACAAGGCCAAGTGCCGGGTCCTGCACTTCGGCCACAACAACCCCAGGCAACGCTACAGGCTTGGGGAAGAGCGGCTGGAAAGCTGCCCAGAGGAAAAGGACCTGGGGGTACTGGTTGACAGCCGGCTGAACATGAGCCGGCAGTGTGCTCAGGTGGCCAAGAAGGCCAACGGCATCCTGGCCTGTATCAGAAATAGTGTGGCCAGCAGGAGCAGGGAGGTGATCGTGCCCCTGTACTCGGCACTGGTGAGGCCGCACCTCGAATACTGTGTTCAGTTCTGGGCCCCTCACTACAAGAAGGACATGGAGGTGCTGGAGCATGTCCAGAGGAGGGCAACGAAGCTGGTGAAGGGCCTGGAGCACAAGTCTTATGAGGAGCGGCTGAGGGAACTGGGGTTGTTTAGCCTGGAGAAGAGGAGGCTGAGGGGAGACCTCATCGCGCTCTACAACTACCTGAAGGGAGGTTGTAGCGAGGTGGGTGTTGGTCTCTTCTCCCAAGTAACTAGCGATAGGACAAGAGGAAATGGCCTCAAGTTGCGCCAAGGGAGGTTTAGATTGAACATTAGGAAAAATTTCTTTACTGAAAGAGTGGTCAGGCCTTGGAACAGGCTGCCCAGGGAAGTGGTGGAGTCACCATCCCTGGAGGTATTTAAAAGACGTGTAGATGAGGCCCTTAGGGACATGGTGTAGTGGGCATGGTGGTGTTGGGTTGACGGTTGGACACGATGATCTTAGAGGTCTTTTCCAACCTGTATGATTCTATGATTCTATGTGCAGCATCTACACAGAACTAGAAGAGCCTGCTAGTGTTACCCCTTATTACCGTATTCCTTCTCAACAGCCAGGAGCCAAGCTGCTGCCAACAAGCCCCATATTCAGCTCTCCATTAAGAGCCCTACAACAGACACCAGCCCTGGGAGCCACTGTGCAAGGCTGTCTCATCTCCCTCATTTCTTCTGCAAGCAGAATTTGCATACAGAGAGCAAGAGCCACTGCACTACTTAGCATTGTGTGTCCTCCAGGCACACTTTGTCCTCCGAGTTATCTCCAGTGCTAATTTATTGCAGCATTCAAAGCAGTAGGCCTCCGGCAGTCCCTCCCGCAGGAAGCAGGCTGACTCATTTTTCCACACACTGTATTTTCCTCTCCACAAGAGCCAAATGCTTAGGTCAAGAATAAACCACAAAAAAGGGAGGCTCGTGTTTAAGCACCTCCTAAAACATGTGCACAACCCAGATCTACTTGTGAAGGTATTTCTTTCATTCAAACAATGAACCTAGAGACATTACACCCAGATCGAGTTGCCCCCATATGCCACACAACTGTCTTTGCTACTCCTCTAAACAGCAGTTCCTAATCCTGCAAGATGATTTAGCCTAAGCTAATGGTTTCTGGCCTCAGCCAAACAGTTATTTGAGCACTTCCTGAAAACAAGATGAAGACCACCATTTTGCTTTCATTCCCCTGAGCTCTTTGCCAAACATTCAGATGTTTGCGTTGCAAACCGGTTCTCATATATCAGCTTACCTTATAGCAAGGGAAAAAAAAGAACAATTACATTGCCAGGAAAACCCTGACTATCTACTCTTTCATGCTTTGCTTAGTGATGCAGCAAAAGTTCACTATCCCCATTAAAAGGATTTTTCAAGGACACTTGGAAAGAAAAAAGTAGCAGTACCTTAATGTGTCTCCGTATTAACAGCAGTTGTCTCCAGCAGCACTTCCAGCCCTCCAGCCACAAGAAACATGGGACCAAAGTCAGCCAATGCAAGCATTTCACCCCCCAAAACAAGCGATCCAGCTTCAGGCTGAGCAGGTTCAGGTTTTGCGGAGGTTTCCACTAAGGTGCTAAACATCTCCACTCTAACAATACTTCTCCACCTCAATAGGCAGGTGCAAGCCCAGCCCCACACGCAAAAAAACCAGCTGCTCCCTGCTCTCTCTTATAGCTGGCTCCCACCTGGCCTCTGCCTCTCAGGTGTGAGGCATCTGAGCTGATGCGGCATTAACTCGTTGCCATCCACAAGAGCCCCCTGCATGACTGGGGTGTGTTGAGAGGAAACTACTCAGATTCTTGTTTATATTATTTTAAAACTCAGGTAAATAGGAGTGAGGTCAAAGGACATGCTAAGCATTTCCTACTTGTCCTACAGAAGGGAAAGGGGAACAGATCTGCAGCAAAGAAGTCTCACTTTCACGCAAGCAATAAAGTATCGTATTTCCAAAATGTCACAACTATGGAAGTAGTGCAGATCTTAGCATAAGATGCCACTGCTGTCCTTTGTCTCACAGAATCCTCTCAGACTAGGTTTAATGCTGCAGCCATGAGGCTTTACCCATCAGAAATGTGTCCGGAGCCTGATGCTTGTAAAAGAGTAATTCCAGTGCCTCTTCTCTATTACTCAGACTCCTTGCTTTGGCAATTAAGGACCCTCATCCTTTAGATCTTTGATTCCCTTTTTTCTTGACAGGTCCATTTTGTGCTAAAAAAATGCTCATTTGTTTCTTCTTTTGTTCACCTGCTCTGTGGCTAGTATAGGACGCCCCAACCAATCTAGCTAGCCTGCGCTCTACAATGTCAGCCTGTTTCCCACTAAAGAGAAGGCTCATCAGCCTGTACGGGTGAGACAAAGGAGGTCAGGCAGTGTGCCACAACATCAAACCCTTCTGTCTAAGCAGATATGGAGTTATTGGATCCTCTGAATAAGAAGAGAGAAGGAATAACCAGGAGGAGACCTGCAGGGGTGTAAAGACCATTGCAGGTAGCTGAGTGTGAAGGTGTGTGGTACAAAGGCACCAAATGCCAGATACGAAGTAATTTGCCTGAATTGCACTGAAAAAGGTGACAGAGACAGGGAGACAGTGTCCCACATCCAGCTCACAATTTCACATAGATGTATGACTTCAGTGCCAGGCCCCAGTGAGGACACCTCAGGCTGGATGCTGCATATCCCTACCATGGCCGCCTCGCAGATCTTACCAAAATGAAGCAGCAGTCAGCTGGGGGTGAAAACCAAGAACACTAGGGAGTGGGCTGACGGTCTCTCTCAGCAGGTTGCAGAGATGGTTCCTGAGCAGAAAGAAACCTGTGTTAGGAAGTAAATCTTACCTGCAAAAGCTGAGCAAATGTACTCAGTCTGGCTACTGGTATTTAATCCACCTGCCACTCTGCTTATAGCTACTGGGTATATAATATGTCTATATTACATAGCATTATCCTAGCACTTTTACAGGCTTAAAAATCCATTTTTTCTAAAAATATCCCATGGGATCAATGTTAATGGTCTCTGTTGGATGTTTACAATCAAAATATTTTGGAAGTGTTGCAGGTTTCCTCAATTCTCATTTTTCCACACAACTTCTCCAGGCAGTGACGGCTCTCACACCAGGACCAAGCTGCTACATACTTTGCGTAGTTAAATGTCCCCACACCTGGGCAGTAGCAGAGCAAGGGATGAGGCAAGGAGAGGAGGATTCAGCCCCACCACATCATTTGGCAGAGATGGGGACAATGCTGGCCCCGGCCATCACGCACAGCACTCCCCAGCTCCAATGTCCTGCGCCGCACTGGGGAGCGGTGGGAAGAGGTCGTCCGGAGAAGGCTTAGCCAGGCCCCCTCCTCCTCCTCCTTCAACCTTGGTGCTCATGGGGCTGTTTCTCACATTTTTTACCTCACTCGTCGCTGCCCGGCAGTGTTTTGTCCTTTCTCAAGTACCTTTTTCCAGAGGTGCCACTGGCGTCGCTGACAGGCTCAGCAGTGCCCTGCAGTGGAGCTGTTGCGGAACCGGCTGGAACCGGCTGTGTCCGGCACGGGGCAGCCCCGGCCTCTCCTCAGAGAGGTCCCTGCAGCCCCGCTGCCTGCCTGGATACCTAGAGCCAATAAATTCCACCCCTCGCCTCGGTGGAAAACATATTTAAGAATTGTCATTAAAATACACACTCGTCGCACAGCCTTCACAAACTTCACTGACATCAACCACAAAAAAATCTCCTCGCACCAAAATCGAAGTGGCGTCGTCACAACACTGCGAAGGTGGGCAGTACACACACGCAGTACAGCTCCACCCCTCCTCCCTTCACCACTTTACAACCACAAAAAAATCCCCACTATTAATCCAGTCCCTGGCAATGGCCAGTCCGAGCATTGCCCATTATGTCTCCCAGTCACTGTTTTTACTTCAAATTCTGCTGAATTTGTGTAAGTGATCTCCCTGTCTTTATCTCAATCCACGAGCTTTTTCATCTTATTTTCTCCCGCATCTTCTTGAGGAGGGGGAGTGAGAGAGCGGCTGGGTGGGCATCTGGCCAACCCACCACAGTGCCATTGCTCTTCTCCACACGTGCGGCGGCGTTGCCGTAACGGAGCGGAGGGTGCCGCGACGCAGGGGCCATCCATCAGGGAATCACTCCTCTGTGCACATAAATCAGCAAATGCAAACTCAAAAGGTGACGAACAGCAAATGCTGCTATTACATAAGCACTTTCCTGGATAGACTAATGCTTCAAATAACAATTTAAAGTTGACCTGAATTAAAAGCTCTGGTAAAAATCTCTCGAAGATTCCCAAACTGGGCAACCTCCAGGTGTGCAAAGTATAGGTGGTTGCTTACGGTGCTGGCGTGCCAAGGACTGGAAAATAGCCATGGCCTCACCGCCTTCTTGGCACGGGTCGGCTAGCCCGCAAAACCAGGCTTCCCGCCACCGCCGGAGGGCACCGGGGTGCCGGGGTGCTGGCTGCGGTGGTGGGGCAGCAATCCCAATTCTCTCGGGCTTCCCTCGGCAGCCAGATTAATGGAGTTTTTTTATTATTCTAAAGCAAGATGTTTGATGTTTCCTCCTTTGCTTGCGTTTCAGTAGCCAAGAGAAGAGCTGGGAATCCAGGAACCTGAAGCCAGGGGAGGCAGCGATTAGTGGTTTGAAGTGTTAATGCTACCACAGTGGGAACGGGGAGTCCCTTGAACTCAGCTAATAGCAAATTAATAAAAGGGGTAACACGCCCTCCTGAGTGTTACAAATTTAGCACTAATTAGGACTTCTCTTTCTTAGCTATTTTAGGCAAGAAAATCTTCAATATCCTTTGTTAAATTTGAATCATCTTGTTTGTAGAAGTAAATCATATGGAAACATTGGTTTCTTCACCCAGCTACAATCTATTAAACTTTTTCCATTCTCTTTTTCTTTCTGACATGACTTATAGCTGGATATTTTGATTGCAGTTAGTTTTATTTAGCAAATCTTCCCCCCAAAGAGGGTTTTCTTTGAATGAGATTAACCTACAGGCCGTTCATTTCTCACAGTCCATCCCAAACATTTCAAAGATCCCCTCTTCACAGGAGTGTCACTGCTCCAATTTATTTACATTTATTTAATTTATTTATTGCTCGTATATTCCAGATGTTAAACTTCACGGAGTTATTGTAATTGGTAAGCCATATTTTTCTGCCAAATATCTACACAGTTTTGTGTATTTTAGCACTTCAGAATTAATCATGAGAGAAACTTAATCAGGTTTGCAATGAAAAAAAATTTAATTAGAGCAGAGGCCAAAATGTCCTCCTGCTCTTCCTTTCTTCTTGCACTGCCCAAATCTCATCTAAACCTTGCCTGAAGTCCAGAAAACAAATCTCACAGTTGATTGAATATATTTGATTGTGAATTGATGTCTATGCTTTTGCAGATACATTTCAAACTCTGCCTGGTGGCTGTGTTGGCTAATTTGCCTATACCTAGGAAATTAATTCTTTTTTAACTACAGAACAAAGCTATGGTGTTGGGCGATATATGTCTGCCTTTCTGGAAAGAATATTACTTCTCTCTAGCAAAATCAATGCATCGCTAAATGATTGACGTAACCACAAAAGGTTTTAGCTTTTAATTTTGGGAAAACACTGATGGGGAAGAGAAAGCCCTACAGTTTGCATAATGAGAGTAGAGCCAGACTGGCTGAGGCAGAAGAAACTCGCTTCCATTCAATAAAAGGCGTAGCTTATTTGAGCATAAAGGGAAAATGTAGATAGAAGGTTACATCTTCTGATGACACTAAGTAAAAGAGCATGTTAGAAGTTATCAGTAGTGAGCTCATGGTTTAAAACACACACGTACACATGCACTCATGTACAGCAGTGTGGAGAACCCAAGCAGACACCATATAAAAATACGCCATAAAGCCTGACAAATACTGGACACTGTCAAGGTGGCTTTCCATAAAATAATGCAAGTTGATGTTAAAATCTAGACTTTATAATCAATTAGAAAAGGTAGTTCGGCAGCAGTACGAATAACCTCTGAAACAAATGTAGCATGAAAAGGGGGTTTCCATGACCAGAGCTCAGCTCAGAGGACTTTGTCTCATGTCTATGAAAAATCAAGTCTTTGCAAAGGTGAGAATAAAGATATCAGCCATTTCCTCGTCTAGAAGAACTGGATGAAGACTCTTCCTCATTCTCCTGCGGAGGGAAAAACATGATACAGTCATTTCTGTTTACTTCTGTTAAACGGCTGGTCGGAGAGAGTATTCTGCACTGTATGAGGCTAAAGAAAGTATTATTTTTACTTTTCTCTACTGCATGAGATAGGATGTGAGTGGTGTACGCCGAGATGACACTGTAACATCCTGTCTGCTTTAGGGCCCTAAACGCTAACAATAAATGAGTCCTTTCTTCCCTCCATGTGAGCTATAACTGCAGGAATAAGATGTGTGAGCGTGTAAGCTGAGCAGCAAGTAGATAAATTCCAGATGATGATTTAAAGCTGGTGAATACAAACCTTACAGTCCTGCAAGCAGTCTAGTACCGGAAAGGACCTTTGAGGTCAATTCATTTCCCTTCTGTCATAGGCAACCCTCTGAAAGAAACTGCATGATAAAGTGATCCAGCTCCATCACAAAATTAATTTTTGCCACCATGTCTCCTACTGTAATGGTGCAGGAGGAGGAATCCTATTGCAGCTCCTTGGAAATGTAGAAATCTTCCTATTCCCAGCCTTAATATACCCATGCAATTTATTCACATCATTTTTTCTGCCAAAATTGTGCTTCTGCTTAAATAGCGCTTCTCCCTTCTGTGTGCTTATCCGTGATGTATTTATAGGGAGTCCTCTCTCAGCATTCATCGCATGAGATAAAACAAGCCATCCTTTTTTAGTCTCCTTTCATATAACAGACTTTCCACGATCTGGATCACGCTTGCAGCCCATCCCTTCACCTGCTCCAATCTGAGCATGGGGACAAGAACTAACAGCAGCAGCTATGTATTGTCTTACCAGGGATTTTTACAATGCCGTTAACACTCCCTTGTTTCTTACTGCTATATTGTACATTTATGCTATCTGTACATAGAATTGTTCTAGCATGTAAATTATGTTATACAGTTAACTATCAAATATTGGTGTATCATCTCATCTGGTACCACTTGTGCTCCTTGGGAGTGTGGTCAGCATCTTGCAGGCAAAATCCTTCAGTGCTTTTCATCTGGTGCTTTTTCATCCTTGCTAGCTCCCGCGGAGTATTTCAGCATGAAGATGTTTCAGCAGTCTTTACAAAAGCAAGTGAATCATTAAAAAAAAGCACAATCCATCCATCTTCTTTAGTGTCACCAATTAATAGCTGCTCTGGATGCTCTGAAATCTATAGCTGCTTAAGGGAAGAAAAATAACCAACCCCTTCCTATAGTGCTGTGCTATCATTATATTTTGTGTACTCTGCCTGTGCAAGGAAGCTTTATTAAATAAATGAGGTGAGGGCGATACGCAAAGGCCTCTGATGTGAGGCTTTAAAGAAGGGGAAAAGACCAGTTATGCTAGTCCAGGATAAGAAGGGAACCAATTGGTAGACAAGATTATTTCTTATTGTTGGAAACCATTTCTCATTCCAGAAGCCAGTGGTCAGAGCCTGGCTGATTTCAGTGGCCACGCTTCTGTTTTCTGCTGCCCCTGCAAGCAAGCAGTGTTGGGGGCAACCACAGTTTCCTCCACTTGATGGAGCTGGAACAGCCTTTTACCTCTTGCTTCTGATTTGGATTATTTTGCTGCTGACTGTGCAAAATAAGGGACCATTTTTAAAAGGGGGTAGTGTTGCCTTTGTGGGCAGCTCAGGCTGGGAGCTGGGACCTCATTCCTCAAGTCACAAGCTACTAGAGCAAAGTCATTGCACCCTTTGGTGGAGCCTTGGGCTCCCTATCAGCCAGAGCACCCTGGGTCAAATCCTGACCCGCGTTTGCCAGACGGGATGCACTCCCAAACCTGCCCACAGCTGCTGACCCCAAAGCGGGTTTTCTCTTCTTGCCCCCATCCCTCCCTCCCATCTCACCTCCCTGTGTAAGGCATTGTGGCCGCTGATGGCATTTGCCGTTGGATATAGAGCTCTGTCTGTGCCCCGAGCAGGACGGCAATGCTGCCTCTTGAAGGGGATCGATTCACTTCCAGCTGATATGCTGGAGGGGGAGGTCTGTGCCTAAGTGTAATGGAACCTGATGGAGGCTAATTAAATAGAAAACCATCCATTTGTGCTGTCTCATTAGGGATTTGTCATAAAAACCTTATGTTCTCTTACAAGCCTAAACAAGTGTGTTCACCATGTAAAAATCAGCCATAAAGCTGTCTGGAGAGTAGTTAACATGTCTAAGCTGTCATTTATACAGGCTGCCTGCAGCCTGCATCCTGCAGGTAGGAATGGCCTTTCCACTGTCCTCAAACCACCCCGCATAAATGGGGCAACCCTCCTTCCAAATGGGAAAGAGGGCCAAGCCCAGCGATCCTGCACCGACAGTCATGCGGAGCGGATGCTTCTCCGTCTGGCCCTGACGGGAGCCAGAAATCAGAGGCAAAGAGCACTTGTTATTTTAGAGCTGTGCCAAAGATGTTCAGAGGTTTAGAAAACATAAATTTAATAGCAGTGGTTCCGGGGTCTATGGAGATTGCCTCCCCTCTGCCTTTGCGAGTGGCCTGGTCTCCTCCTCACCCACGATCAGGCTACTGTTTTTGAGGAAAACTAAATTCCCTGTAGGGCATGGGAGCTGTCATGCTATTTTGCAATGGAAGAAAGTTATAGGCTGTGTCCCTTTGGCTGCCCCAGGGGAAAATCAACATGGTGTAAATGGCTACTCTCCTCAATGTCTGTCCAGGATGAGCTTTTCCCTCGACAAGACTCTGTGGGCTTCAGAGTTTCTGCCAAAACTAGGGCTCGTGCAGAAGTCATGTTGGGGCAGAGCTTCCCATGGGCAGGAGGAGATAACTGCTTTCTGTCTATGGGACGACCCCCCGGGGTAACGCCAGCTGGTCTCTCCTTGCAGGCGTCCGAGGTGGAGCGGCAGCTCTCCCTGCAGGTCCACAGCCTCCGGGAGGACTTTCGGGAGAAGAACTCCTCCAGCAGCCAACACATCGTGCGGCTCGAGAGCCTTCAGGCCGAGGTGAGTCACCCGTGCTCAGCCTTACTCCTTCAAAAAGTGGCCAGGGCTGTTTTAACTTGTATAATGAGCCAGGTAAACAAAACCTGCTGCTTGGAGCAAACAAAGAGAAGGATGGTAGCTGTGGGGCAAAGGACTACCCCGGTGAGGATTTTTGCTGCAACCCAGGGCTGGCTGGGGTGGCACAGGCCAGCTTCCACTGCTGTCTCGGCCACAAGCACGCCTACAAAATCAACGGATGAGAAGGATCTTCTAGGAGGTAAACGATGGCTGTGCTCTTACAGGCCTGCTGCCCAGTGCAGATTAAACTCTGGGGCATGGTGGGAAGGTCTGCAAGAGGGTTTTTTCTGTTTCTCATGCTTGCAAAGAAAGCAGCAATCCTCTCCTGCCTCTGAGCCATGTGTGGGAAAGCAAGGAGTCCCTGCCTGGTTTAACTCTGGTACATTAGCAGGAATGATATTACCTTCCTTGCTCTTTCCTTCGCTGATGGGGGTCACTGGAGACCTTGTAGGCAGGAACCAGAGGGGTAGAAGATGTCCAACTCTACTACCCTACCACTTCTTTTGTTTATAAGCTATCTAGAAGAGCTTTTCCTAAGATCTCTCAATTTCTTCTTTTCTCCCACTCCCACCTGCTCCCTGCTGGTCCCTCGCCTTTTCTTCCCTTCCCCTTGGTGTGGAGCAGCAGGTCCTTGAAGTAAGTATAAAGGCTCGGAAAGGCTTTGCCCACACGTGCATTGCTGTCATCATGCATGCCTGTCACTGTGCATGCCTCACCTTGTCTCCTCACCTCCTTCCTGTCTCTTGCTTCCCAAATCCCTTTCCCTCTGTGCCCTTCCTATGGCCCAGGGCCCACGGCAGAACGATGTTTTTTCTGTTACACAGTCATTCACAGGGTGTTCATTACTGGTTTCGATACCAAAAATGAACTCTTGATACAATTTCTGTATTATACCTCTTATTTTTCTCACATCCCTTTTCTCCAACCCACACAAATCATGATGGTGGTGGGAAGAGACATCTCAGAAACCATTAGTCACCTAAGAGCAGCTTTCTAATACCTGCAGCAGCCTTTAACCTGCAGAAATAGCAAGTCCACACACTTTGCTAGTATTCCTTCATGCAGCCAAATCTTTCCAGCAACCTGGAAAGCAGCAAAGAGACAAGGTCCCAAAGAGACCAAGAAAGCAGTGGGAAGTGGCTGAATTTGTCTATGGTCCATGAACTGAAAGGAGGCCATAGGGAATATTGAGGATTACACTGGACTGGTAAATGGCATACCCAGTCCCCAGAGGTCCTGTGTGTACTAATCTGGGAAAAGGCTCCCTTTTCTTGGTTAAAAAGAAGTGACCTTGGCTAGTACTGATTCATCCTGTGCACTGTTCCCAGCTAACTGAATCACAGAGGTTTTGCTTGGCACATTGTCCCTCTTCGCCTGAAATCGCTGCCCTTGACAATTAAAAGAAATGAACCAATTTTAACGGCAACCAATCACTGGGAGACTAAAAATAAGCATAGCACAGAAAGGAGTCTTCACAAGTAAAAAGACAGAAAAATCCCTGGTGAGGACCTGGTGAACATGCAGCAATTAAGCGTATGGGCAGTGCTGCGGCACAGCCCTGTGGGGAGCAGGATCTCGCAGGCTCACACTGTGGCCTCCAGCACCCATACAGGAGAAAATGCCACCATGCTCAGTCGAGGACCAGCCAGGAAAAGTAACTAGTCTTGCAAATTTTAAGGTACAAGGGGTGGGCAGGGCTAGTCTCCGCTTAATCCATTTGGACATTTCTGCCTGCTCCCTGGCCTCCTGCCAAGGCACATCCAGCCCCTTCGGAGCTGCCCTGCAGCCTAGGGAAGGAGGAGTTCCTTTCAGAGCCTCCCTAAGCTTTAAACCGCCCACAGAGATACAGTTTCTCTCATGCAGGTACAGAATACATATGTGCATACTTTTGCTTTTTGCTGTTTCATTCCTCTCTTGGGAATGTGATTGCCCTCCTCTCTGCTCCCTGGAAAGTGCGAGGTCCAACGTCGCCTCTCCTTCCTCCGCAGATCAAAATGCTGACGGACAGAAAACGGGAGCTGGAGCATCGCCTTAGTGCCATGATGGAGGAGAACGACCTGCTCCAGGGAACCGTGGAGGAGCTGCAGGACCGAGTCCTCATCCTGGAGAGACAAAGCCATGACAAGGACCTGCAGGTGAGGAGGCAGCGATGGGACAGGGAAGAGGGGGGAAATGGAGTAAAAGACATGGTTTGGTGTAAAATTGACCAGGAAGATAATCAGGAACTAGGAGAAAAAACAACTGGAAGAATAAAATGGCTCATGTAAGCATGGCAGCAAGCAAGGTCCTGGGTGTTCCCCATAGGGACTGATAACATGAGCCGCAGTGGGGCATCTTGACAGCAAAGAGCGGCTTGGGAGGGAGATCTGACCAAGGGAGTGGGACAGGGTGCTGGGGAAATGAGGGAAATGTAAAAGGAAGCAGAGAACTCTGGTTGCAGTTCATTTTACTTAATTTTTTAACAACAGAATTGGCTTCAGAAGGGGCTTCTTTAGAGCCCGCTGTCCCAGAGGGCAGTAACTGACCTCATGGCTCTCACTGCTCAGATGGTTTCCCAACAAGCCCCATGGTGTTCACAGCCATGTGTCACCAAACGTCACTCCCCGGAGAACAAGCTGGCACCTCTATGGCTTCATACACTTTAGTAGAGAGCAAGATTTTTTCATTTCTCTTCTGTGGGTTGACAACCACTGGATTCCCAGCTCTCCAAAACAGCCCTGAATCTTTTTTTCCCTTTTTTTAATCTATATTTGTATTTATATATGTGCATAGATATTTTAAAAACATGTCTGTATTACTTTTCTTTTTGGATTCACTTCCTGCTGTGTTGTTTTCAGCAAATTTTTTTACCTGAGTCCCAACTTCTTCACAATGATGTTCCTCATTGTAGTGCTGATTAACCTGCTATTTTTATCTTTCAGGATATTCTGGAGTCTAAACAGTGTCTAATGACATTTGGAGATTATTAAGCTCCAATGAATAGCAATACCAGCCAAGAGTACTTTCCTCCTGGCTGGAAACCCTCTTTCATGACAACCCATTCCTCCGTCTCAGCTCCTTCACAAACCAAGAGATTCATCCAGTCCATATTACCTCCACTAATATTTTTTTTTTCCTGCTTCCTTGACAAATTCCTTGATTTTCTTTGCAAGCTGCACCAAAGCCAGCTGGAGCTCCAGGAGGTGCGGCTGTCCTACCGGCAGCTGCAGGGGAAAGTAGAAGAGCTCAGTGAGGAGAGAAGTCTCCAAAATTTCAACACAACCAGCACGTCCCTCCTATCTGAGATAGAGCAGAGCATGGAGGCAGAGGAGCTGGAACAAGAACGAGAACAGGTATTTGCCCTCCAGCCCCTGGGAAAGCCCATGGACCTCTGTGACCAGCCCCAGAGGGAGAGGGAGTTTAATGCATTTGATCTGGATTTGGAGCTGAACCAAGAGCCAGAAAATTGGGGTTATGGTCTCAGCTCTGGTATCAACACCCTTTTGACCGTATGAAAGTAAATCTCTGCATCCATTTCAAGACCAGCATAGCAAGCTAGACAAATATTTGTGAGGTTTGGCAATCACATGCCTCACTTCACCGTGGAAGGAGGATCTCCATGGCCTTGATGTCCCAGCTAATGTCAGGCTCTCTTGTTCCAGCTGAGGCTGCAGCTGTGGGAAGCATATTGCCAAGTGCGATATCTCTGCTCCCATCTCAGAGGAAACGACAGTGCAGACTCAGCAGTCTCTACAGACTCCTCCATGGATGAGTCTTCAGAGACCTCATCAGCCAAAGATGTCCCAGCCGGCAGCCTACGGGCAGCTCTCAGCGAGCTGAAAAGACTGATACAAAATGTGCTGGATGGGGCAGACTCCACGGTAAGTTGGTGGCACAGAGAGACCTTGGCTTGTGCATGTCCCCTTGCCCTGGTGACAGAGCTTGCTGCGGGTTTCCACTGGATCCTGAAGTCCCTGGTCTCCAAGAAAACCTCTGTGGCCCACAGAGGCGGGCTGTCACAGTGCACAGCCTGCTCCGTGTGTCTCACACGGTCAGCCAAGAGCCAAGCCAGCACATGGAGTTTCAGCCTGCAGTGATCAGACCACCACAAGTTTCAAGCTCATGCAACTATCGTTGGCCTGGGAGTCATTCTGGAAAATTAATGAAAGTAGGCTTTCTTTGAGATTTGCAGTAAATTAAGAGTTTCAATGTGGAAATACTGCAGATTGTCTTATACATCACAATTCAGGTATTTCTCTTAGGATTTTCCTAATCTTGCTTTATTAGCAATAGTATCACAAAAACATCGCAACCCCTATGTGGGTAGGTTCTGCCCCTGCGAATTGGCACTGGGTACAAACGTCTTGGCAAGAGCTGCCAGACTCAAATCCATTGACAGGTGAAGGGTTTTGCTGGCACAAGATGGTGTCTGTGGGGTATGGTCCTGGGGCTGCTGGGGAGGAGGGGATGGCATGGAGGACCACTCAGCATCCACAGGAGTGCAGAATTACAAGAAAACCCCTCACTTTTTGCAATGGCTCAAATCAGGCCTATTTCCATCACCCACAAGCTGGTTGCATTGCCAGTATGACTTATTTGAGATGCCCTGCTGAGGAAGATGGTGCAGACCCTGCAACTGCAGACCCACATGGGAGTACCCACCTTCCTCATTTCAGGACCTGTAGCAGCTGGTAAGAAGGCTGAGCATAGAGATCAAGTTGTATTTGTGAAATAAAAAATAGAGAGTCCTGCAAAAGGTCTACAAACACGGGGACTGTAGCCGTGTGTTACCAAGTGGTCAGTAGGTCTCTGTAAATCTGGCTTATGCTAAGGTGAGAACATGTCTGCATGCTCTTTTTATCATGTGTAGAAGCACTACCCTTGGCTGAGCATGTTTCCACTGTGGAGGTACATGGGAACAAAACTGAAACTCTACCAAAGGCACATTCACACTTTCTTCTTCCTTGTTTAGTACCCCCCATCCTAAACCAGTATCAAATTAATGCAATTGCCTTTTTTAAAGTGAAATCTGAGCAAGAGATTTCTCTCCCGCTCTCAGAGCTCTCGACGAAGCGACGACGACACGTTAGAGGAACAGATCAGGCGAACAAGCGAGGATTCACGAGCCCTGAGGGAATTAATGGAGGGAGAACGGGGGAAACTGAGGCAGAGTTTGGAGGAGCTGCAGCGACTGCACAGCCAGGTTAGCAATTCGCACACTTTACATATGGTCTTGTAACACCAGTGTTCATTCTCCAAGACATGCCTTCCATAGAAGAGATCAACATGATAAATAACCCAGGAGGATTTGTGCCAAAATCAGTTATGGCTGGATGAGGGAGACTCTGTTAAACCCAGTGCAGCAGCTTCATGCATTAGGATCAGAGTTTTTGACAAGTTGTCTGGGGCCCATCCCAGACACCATCTCAAGCAGCCAAACTTCCTTTAAACCTTTCCCCCAATCTGCTTTTCAGCCAACCCGTCTTGCTTAAATTCTTCTCAGCAGAAGACCCCAAAGTACAAGGCTGCTTGATATGGGGTTCTGGAAACCCATAGGTATCCAGTCTGACCTGTCTTGCTTGTGCTAAGCCCTCATAAAGGGTATATGCAACCACTGGATGGACAAAACAGTGCTGCTCTGCTCTGCATGGCGCAAGGTTCAGCTCTCTTCCACAGCAGCAAAACCCTCGTAAATGCACACCTAGAGAATCTTAACCATGGCCAGCCTGGCACCAGGCAGCACCCCAGGGCCAACCGGGACCGGCTAAGACAATCTCAACAGCAACGAATGATCCAACCCCAAAACCAACACCACACACAAAGCACAGAATCACACTGCAGCCGCACTGAATGTAGCATCGTCTGTGTCTGAGGTCCTGTGCCAAAAGCAGCAAATGGAGACAGGCACTCAAGCAGATGCTCTGCAACCCCTGTCTCTATGGGACAAGTCTCCAAATGCTGGAAGGAATCTAGAGGCTGCAGCAGAAGCAGCCTTTAGCGCAGCTGCTTGTGCAGCACCAACTGCATTGGAGCAGGGAATGGGATTAACGCCCTTGGCTGGTCTTGCTAGCAGTGCTGTATTGCCCTTTCGCTGTACCCCGTTGGAGAAGAGAAAAGAAAACACATCCCAGCAAAGTCAGCACAATGTGGGGTCTGACAGCCTTGGGTAGGGCTATGGGAGCTCCCACCATGGGGCCGAAGAAAGGAGAGTGAGAGCATCATTCGATCCCCCTGGCAGTGATGGCTGCATGCGTACGAGGGTGGGAAATAGACTTGCCGAGAAAGCAGCTGATCAGAGGCAGACTGCAGCGAGGGAGCAGTCCTGGCACCCGTCCTTCCCCGAGGACTGCTCCTCTCAGAGATGTGGCCACCACAAGAGACACCTTCGAGGGTCCAAACTTGTGTCCCCAGTGAGACATGAGCGCAGATACTCCTCTGGCCGTGCTGCCATAGTCCTGTGCTGACAGAGACCATTAGAGGCTTACTCACAGATTTTGACGACCACCCATACACAGCCTGCTTGTCTGGGTGCAGCACCTCCTTACCACTGCTCCCGGTTGCACGAGGCCTTGACAGGACACCAGGAGGGAGCAGCACTTGGTTGTTCTTTGCTGTGACTGGTCTCCACAAACTTCCCAGCCAGGAAGGACCAGAGGACCTGCCCTGGATTGCAAGTCTGGACCCCTGTCTCTGCTTTTAGGGGTCCCTGACTACGAAGGTTCTGAATACTTAGGGAGCAAAGGGAAGACTGCAGTTCTACTTTCTTCTCACACCTCTGTGGTATATGGTGAAAGGTGGGGCATAACTACAAATGCAGCAGACATTGCTCTCAGAGAAGCGCTCCAGCCTCACGCAGCAAGTATACGTCCCCGGCAGCTTTTGCCCATAACCCAGCCTCGTATTGCTCAAGGTTAAAAATTATTCTCACCTCCCATAGAAGAGGCAACATTGTCTTCAGTTCAGACTAAAGAAAGTCAATGCACATGGAAATCTGCGCCACCCAGGGCAGCAGTACTTTCCTGCCTCCGCATCCCTCTGTGCTGTCACTCGTATTGATACAATAAAAGAGGAACTCCTCCTAAACGGCTTTTGGACCTCGTAGCAGCACACACATTCATTGCTCCTGCCTGAGAGCACGGTGAGCTGGTGGAGACAGGAGTCACCCCTGCCTCTGTCTACACTGGAAAGCGGTTTCACATCTTCTGCCTGGTCTGTTTCCTCCCTCTGTGGCATCCCATTCTTACCTGAAACACAGACAAAACCAGTTAAACCCCCAAACCTATCCCCAAACGCAGTTTTTTGGGCCTCTTGATCCACTGTCCGCTGGGATTTCAGCAGAAGTGCTCAGCACCTTTCACATAGCTCCCACCACTGCTCCCCGTCACATCAATGCTCTGAGGTGCATCCCATGCTGGGCTGCGGGAGGGCACAGCTCGGGCAGAGCTCCCCGATTCCCTGGCAGCCCCAGCACACGGCGGGGAGCCTCTGCACACAGACAGGGCACCTTCGCACCCTCCTCCCTCCCGACCCAGCCATGGCGCTAACGGCAGATCCTCCCACGCCGCTGATGCGATGAGCCCTTTTTGACTGTCTGCCCTCTATTTAAAGATTTCTTTGAGGATTCAAGCACTACTGAGCTGCATTTAGAGAAAGGAGGTGGCTCAAATGCTGGAAGGGTTTCCAGGTGGTGGAGCAGCGTAACAGAGCATGTGTGTGCCCTAGACAAAGAAATTAAACGTGTATGAAATATTGCAAAGCCGTGCTAATGCAATCCTTGCATGATTTCACACCCTATTAACTCACTCTGCATAGGACCAAAACGATAGATCATTTCTCAGACTATTGAAGACTCCGCACATATTTTAAAGTCTAATTAAAATTGTAAGATGTTCCAGTAACACCTTCCATGGTGTGAAAGGGAATTTTCACATCCTTTGTCTTCAGCTTCCTACTACTTCAAGAGACATAATGGCCCCCTCCAAAAAATCTTATTTACTGCTAAATTATGTTTGCAATAATTTAACCCTGGAAAGATCAGAATACAACAGGCAGACTCAGGATCGTGCACAAGACAAACCGCTTGGAGAGAGGGCAATATTTCAGCGCTGATGCCATAGTGACAGCAAAGTTGGAGGCGGGTCCTGCCCTGCACAGCTGCACAGCTTTCAGTGCTGTTGCTGCACATTACTGAGGCTGTCCTGGTGACCCATCTTGCTCAGTCCGGCACTGCCGGCATCCCGGGGCGAGCTGACACATTTCATGGGGGGTTGCTCCAGCACTAACAGCCCCCTCCCAGCAGACACAGCTTCTTCTACAAGCAGGGGAGCTCAGCCTCCAGGTTGGCCCATGTGGCTTCCCCCCCCCACCTCGTGGTGAATTTGTCTGAGCAGCCCTGGGTTTCACGCCCTCCCTCTGCCCACAGGTCACGCTGCTGAGTGTGGAAATGACGACGCTGAAGGAGGAACGGGACCGGCTGCGAGGTGCTGCTGAAGACAAGGAGACAAGTGAACGGCTGCTGCAGGCCATCAGGGACCGAGATGAGGCTATTGCCAAGTAAGTGGTATGAACAGCCAAAGCCAGGCTGGGTTAGCACTTATGGAGTGCCTTAGCAGGAGGTACCTCCAGGGTGGGTTTCTCCCACCCTCCACGAATTTCAGTAGCTGTTACAAAGTGATGGAGTGAGTCTGGGCTTTGCTGGCATTGGGAAATGCTGCCAGGAGCTTGGGAGCAGGGCAGGAGATGCCAATTTCCAGAGCTGTCCCATGGCAGGATTGGGGGCATTTAGGAGGATGCTGTAAACCATGTTTTTGCCATCCCTAGTGCTGGTCTGAGTCACAGCAAGGAGGAGAGGACTTCAGGGAACCAAATGGAAACACTAGGTCTGCCCTATTTGTCATATTTTTCTTCTTTTGCTCTTCCAGACACACACCCCTGCTTTCCTGCCCATCCCCATTACAGCCCTGCTTGGGCTTCTTCCCAAAACCATTTCTCTGGTCACTCACTCTCCTTTCCTGCTCCAGGGTCTTTTTTGCATCTCCAGTAATTCTCTATTTCTCTGTCATGGTTTAATTCGGCAGGCAGCCAAACACCACACAGCTGCTCGCTCACTCCCCACCCCCCAGTGGGATGGGGAGAGAATTTGAAGGGTAAGAGTGAAAAAAACCTCATGGGTTGAGATAAAGACAGTTTAATAGAACAGAAAAGGAAGGGAAAATAATAAGAATAAGAATAAGAATATACAAAATGAGTGATGCTCAATGCAATTGCTCACCACCCACGCTGACCGATAAGCAAGTAGCGATCGCTACTTCCGGGAACACCTACCATTCATACATTGAGCATGACATCACATGGTATGGAATACCCCATTGGCCAGCTGGGCCAGCTGTCCTGGCTATGCTCCCTCCCAGCCTCTTGTGCACTTGGCAGAGCATAGAACCTGAATGTCCTTGACTAGTAGGGTACTTAGCAACAACTAAAAACATCAGTGTGTTATCAACACTCATACTAAATCCAAAACACAGCACTAGGAAGAAATTTAACTCTATCCCAGCCGAAACCAGGACATTCTCCTTTCAGGATTCTCCCACTGTTTTGACTCTTTATTTTCCCACCCTCCTTGCAGACCCATGCAGTTTTGCTACTCCGTACCCCATACCCCCCCCTTGCCCAGCTCTGTGCTTGGGCTTGCCACACTGCCCCGAGGAGAGGGGCAGAAACATTCTCCCCGCTGTGCTCTAGCTAGAAAGGGGATACATCTGGTAATCTCTTCAATAAGCAGATGGGCCAGGATACCACCAGTCCGTTTCCTTATGGAAATGTCTAATACTCAAGCCCTCAGCAAGAGGAGGAGCACAAGAGCGTCGCACCTCTGAGGATGTGGGGAGCTAAATCGGCAGGCACAATCCCTTCATCTTTTTTTAAGTGACCCAATCATCTGTGCTGCTCTCACCCTGGTAGCCGGCTACCAAATTCCCATCGCTCTCCTCTGTAACACCCCCATCTGTTGGCAAAAATCAGGAGCATCCCAGCTGCACTGCCGGGTGCAGAGAGGTGGTTCTGACATTTCCAGTGCGTGTGGGTTGCTGGTTCTGCTGTGGCTATGGCAACGTGCTGCCGCTGCGATAAATCCCCTGGTAATATCCAAGCAGCAATGGGGAGCTTCACAACAAAAGGCTATTTAAGGTGCTCGAACCCACAGCCAGGAGTGGAAGGGTACAGCTTCTCCACGGCGGTTAATGACCCCATTGGGACAAAGCACTAACATTTACAGCTGACTGTCCTGCAGCGGCAGGAGCCCAGAGAAAGGACGTGACAAGTGTGCATGGGTGAGTGGCGGGTGATTAATGAGCAGAAAGTGGCTGCAAGTGAAAGCAGACAAGAGCGTCTTGTTGCTAGAAATGAAAGCATCCCTCCACAGACCGAGCAGGCTGCTCCGAGGCAGCGAGCCACCTGAGAGGCTCGTGATATGCTTCCCACCTTGCACCTCAAGGGTTAAGTCACTTTTGTTGAAGCCCTCCCCAAAAAAAGCCCTAACTCTGAACAGAAATAAAATCACCGCCTGAGGCAGACATCTGGCATGGAAAATTTTTAGCTTGAAGCTGAAGTTTGGCAACACGGGAAGCAATAGGAAAATAGGCTCCTATAATAGGAGGTGTTAAGCAACCGCTACCTGGCATATAACCACAAATTCCCAAACTGCTCTTCTGCAGGGGAGCACAAGGGAGCTATTAGGAGGCGATGAATTAGCTACAGTTAATAAGATGCAATTATTTCTCCCGAAAATGTTTGCAAGGAAAGATGGTTCCCAGCAAGTCATGTTACTGTTTCCCATCACAGCAGTTAATTGAAAACCTAAGGTTTGTGCTCACCTGTCTGCTCCCAGCATGGTGAGCAGCATTTCCCAGCTTGGGCAGCTTAGGAAATTGCTCCTTCCTAGAGGACAATCTCCTTCCACTAGCCAGTAGCAGCTGGAACATCTCAGCCACTGAGCACTCAGGCCCTTTGGGCAACCTTGGCCATGGCGACACATGCCCGGTGGCCACCAGATGCCTGGAAAGAAATGCAGCAGCAGTACTGCCAAGGGCCAGCACATCCCCATTGAAACTGGGAGATTTCCTTAAAGCATAACATTTAATTCAAACAATTCTAACAGTTTGTCATTCTTAAAAAGCATATGCTGTGATAAACTTTCTTCCTTCATTTCCTTCCTTCAGTCCAAGTCCCAACTGAAAGCAGAGCTGTACTCTTTGAGGGTTTTTGTTTGTTTGTTTTATGTTGCAACTTATTGATCAAGTGATCAGACACAGATCATTTGATTTTTAACACATACCGTTTCCTTTCCTATGCATTAATAAACAGAAGAAAATGAAAAAAATATTTATATGTAGATTCTACCTCGTTTTAGATCTCCATTTTCAATGGCAGATCCTGCACATTATCCAGGCTGACTATATTCTCTTACACAGCAGCGTATCTGAATATCTTTTTGTATTCTTCATAGTGTGCTTACCAGAGATCTGCTGTTTTTATAGTAATGATGTCTACAGTTCTGTCCCACTCTTCAGATGAATAGATTGTCCAGAATACAGCGGAGATGAACAGCTTAGGATTTGGGGACTTGCCAGTGAAAGAAATTGTTGACTTCTCCTCAGGGATATATTTAACACTTCCTTTAAAAAAAAAAAAAAAAAGAAAAAGTCACATGCCCCAATTTCTCGCTCTCCCGCCAGGAAGAACGCAGTGGAGGTGGAGCTGGCCAAGTGCAAGATCGACATGATGTCCCTCAACAGCCAGCTGCTGGACGCCATCCAGCAGAAGGTGAACCTCTCGCAGCAGCTGGAGGCCTGGCAGGTGAGCAGCCCCGGTCGCTGCAGGGCAGGGTCTGGGTGGCACGCCGCCCAGGAGGCACCTTTGGGTGACTTTTCTCCCCGCCCTGTGGGTTTGCTGCGTTCTCAGCCTGAGCGTCCATGGGTAGGAGTGTTTGCTTTTGGCTCTGCAGGAGCCAGTGATGCAGTGGTACTCCAGGGAGTGAAACACAGCCCTCCCCTGCTCAAAGCCTTTCAGCTGTGAGCTGTTAATTAATTATACAGGAATACCCATTTAAAATGGAGAAACAAACTGTAGCTCATGGCTGCATGGGTAACATACACTTTGCAGAGTAACCTGCTGTGGCCCGGGCGGGGAAGGTGTCCGTGCAGGAGATGTCCCTGGGCAGGGGCAGCCTTGGGGACGCGTGGGCACCGCACGTCCTTGCATTTCCATAACAGAGCAGAAAGGTGGGAGGCAGAGAGGTTGTGGCGATTGTTTTGCAGTATAGCTGCACTGTTTCCATCAACTCAGAAGATCTGGCAAGTTGGAGAAGCTAAAATCCCAGCTCTCTACCACGGTAAAAAACACCAAACCCACGACAGTTCAGCGGCTGCCCTGGAGATGCTCTACTTGGGGTCAGTGGGGAAAACCCATGTAAAGGCAGAGAGCCCTTGGGAGCAGACAAAGCTGTCTCCTCCCGGAAACTAGCACCGAGGGAGGGCTACTTTAATAGAAAACAAGCAGATACAAAAGAAAAGGTCCGGGCTAGTTATAATAATTTGTTGCAGACAATGCAAGACCCCGACTCTACTAACAACCAACCTGACCGGTAGAAACCTCTCCTGTACAACCTCGCTCCTGTTTCAACTCCACTGTGTTTTCGTTTCTCTCTTTTTTTTTTTTTTTTCCCCCCCCTCCTTTTCTTTTCTTTCTCCTGCTTACAGTTTGCTTCCTCAGGGCTTTTTACTATCTGGCTCCTTTGGTTTCTGATCTAGTGGCCTTTCTCAGTTCCTGTACCAACAGCTTTAGTCGTACACCCCTCCTGCCTTTGAGGTGAGCTCCCCGCACCCTCGCCAAGCACCCGCCATCCCCTCGCCTGCTCCATTCGCTGCCACCATCACCCGCATCCATCTCTGTCCTCACCATCACCTGGCAAGAAGGGCCGGTGGGGGGGTCTCCATCACGCACCGATATTCCGCACACACGCACCCCCCCCCCAGCACCAGGCCAGGGCACAAGGGGCAGCATCCTACCCCCATGGTGAGGCTTTACCCCCCAGGTCACCACGGGGAAAGCTGGGCTGAGGCACACATACCATTAATCGTCTGTTTTCGGCATATCTAGTATCTGGACCACTTCTTGAAATACAGAGTGGGATCTTACTTCTCAGCCGCGTTACCTAGTAAGTGACATTCAGTGCTCTGCGTAGGAGCTCTCTGTATCCAAGTTCTGCTTCAGTTTGGATGGGTGGTGTAAATTGAGACCTGCTTACTAGTACACCCAGTATTTAGTGCTGGAATATTCCCAGCTTAGGGTTTTAACAACAGGCGTTTGCTTTCTCACTTCACACTATGTCGTCCGATTGCAGCAATACAGCAACCCCAATCCTGCTCCCATCAGCTCTCCGAGGTGAGGATCAGGCCCACTAGCACTGCAGAAAGTTGTCTCCAACACACTGACCTAAAGCGTTGTTACGCAGTAGCAAAACCTAACGTCCCCAGAACAGAAGCTCAACCACAGAGCCACAAAACAAGTCAGGTGATTTATGTATTTTGGGGACTATTTTGCAAAGCTGAATGTTTCTGATAAAATGGGTGGAGATTCTCTGCTTTACCTGGGCATAAATGGAGGCTTTAATCTGATAAAATTTTGCTCTTGCACGCTTCTAGTCTGCACTTTACCAAGGACCATCAACAAGATTGCAGTTTTCTATAGGCACATAATCATACAGGCTATAAAATACGCCACAAGCAAAATCCCACACATCCGAGCCTAGCACAGGAGCAGCACAGGAGTGGATGTGCACCTCACCCCCATGCCTAATCTGACCCCCACTGGTATTCATCATTATCTGACTGGGGGCAGGAGGGGCGTTACTGGGAGTAGGGAAGAAATATGGAGCAAACTTGGAAGTGAAGAGGGCTGCTTCTCTGAAATGAGAGCTCAGTGGCCTCAGTGCCGTAGCAGCAGGGCACTGTCAGGTTAGAAAACGCTGCAATGCCAGCAGAGAGCTGCAGCCTGCATGGCCGCAGCCGCCAGCCTCCGAGGTCGCCTTGGGCAGCTCCAGCCCCTACCTCATGCAAGGGAGCCCAGCTCCAGCTCACGAAGAGGATACATGCCATTGCACCTCCTTCAGCCTCACCCCTTCTGCAAAGAGCAGAAACTGCTGCCCGGAACGCCCAGAGCACACCGGTACCATGTTATCCAGCTTTACGGGACCTCTTTATCAGACGGGTCTCGTACCGCTGGTGTTCGTCCTCCCTCCGCATCCCCAGACACTCCTGTGCCCCTGCCCGGTGCCAAGGCAGGGACCGCAGCTCTGCCCCAGCCTTGCTGCGTACATCTACCCCGAATCGCCACAGCCCAGCGCTGTGCTCTCTGATTCACACATCAGACAACGCAGTGCACTCTCAATAGTGCATACTGTATTTTTATATATATATAATATTTTTTGTATATATATATATAAAAATACGTGTAAAAATCATACCCATCCCTTGTGATTAACCAAGGACACAGATCTGCCATGCTGGAGCCTTGTTGCCTATCTCATTTGCTAGGAGAGGTGCCTTCAAAATCCGAGTGCTATACATTTTCACATGGCAGCTTCACCTCTGGAAACCAGTTTCACCTTAATGCTGATGTTTACCTTAACCTCTTCAGCTCTCGCTCTGCCTTTCCCTTTTCCAGCCCTGCTCTAAAAAGATCCAAAGCTTTCCCAGTCCACGTAGCTCTGCACCCTCCTGCTCCCTCAGGGAAAGTCCCTGTACTGAATACAGGTCCACGCCATGGCTATCAATCCTTTTCCCTCAGAAAATGCTGCAACAAGAGATTAGCCGTCGTTCAAGTTTCCAGTCCAAGTTGGCTGGTTTTATTCCACATCGTGCCACAGAGCAGCTGGGGCACCCGCTGGGCCATGGCAGCACCTCCCCTTCCGTCTCAGTGCTGCCCTGCACGAGGTGCCGCATGAACAGCACTTCCACCACTACAGCCCACCCGGACCATCCTTGTTCTCACCAGATAGTGCCCTCAGTCCTAACCAGGGCCCAAACCACTGGAGAACAGTTGATTTCTCCTGCGGGGCTAGCTTGTGTACAGACATTTTCACTAAGCTACAGTTTAAATATGCAATTATAGCAGAAATAATGGATCTGAAGATTTAAAATTTGTAGAATTGATAGCCAGGTTTTCAAGGAACACATTAGCACATCATTAGTGGCAACAGAACTGACTAATTATTTTGTGTAGAGCAATTTCACTGTGTTGCAAACATGGACGAAACCAGAGCGTTTCTGGTACATCTAAAAAACCACAGTGCAGCAGTTCATGCCAGGCTGTCAGCCAGAGAGCTCCCACCGCTCTGCTGGCTCTAGGGGAAGGAGCGAGTCTAAGGGACAAGCACGGTTCTCTTTGGTAAGTCTGGTGCAAACCCCACGCCGGGTCTGGTGGGCCCCTGCCTGGCCCCAGCCCCTCGGCTCCCGGCGGCACCTTCCCCAAAGAAGCCCCACTAACAGCGGCTGTGCGGGCAGCTCTGCCATGCCTACCTGCCTGCCTGCTCCGGCAGGCACATAGACCTGCTCGGCACGGACATCCTGACTTTTTCTGGCATTTGCTTTCAGCTGCATTTGTTCTGTTTTATTTAGTTCTCTCCCCAGAGGGGACATCTGCAAGCTGCAGACAGCAGAGAATCATAGTTTAGGGGTGTCACAGAGTCCCAAGCAGGCGCGGTGCTCCTCTGCGAGCACCTGGGCAATTTATCCCTCAGAATTGTGCGATTTACCTTCCGTGCTCACTAAAAAGCCTCATGGCGGCAAGTGAGGCTGAGACGGCTGCCAGGTGGGGAGCTAGACCCGACCCCACTCTCGTCATTCCTCCTCCATCTCATCACAGCACGTTTCACACCCATTTCAGCCGCGTCCCTGCGCGAGCTCCCTTTGAGCATCAGCTGCCACTAACAACCCTCTCCTCTCCCTCTGCCGCAGGATGACATGCACAGGGTCATTGACCAGCAGCTGATGGACAAACACCCGAAGGAATGGAGCCAGCTTGCTTATTCCTTCTCCAGTGGCTACGGCACAAAGCAGAGTGCCAGACCCTCCCCCGTGTTCAGGCCGGAGCAGCAGGGGAACGAGCCTGTTGGGGCAGAAGGGAACCGTCTCTTTTCCTTTTTCAAGAAAAATTAATTTGAAAAAGAGAAACCTCTCCAACAATTCCTGCTTCAAGATGGGGAGCGGGGCAACTGCCCAGCTTGCTGAGGGACCCAACTCTGATCCACTAAGAAAAAAAGAAGGGGGCAAAGGAGTGAACCCTTGAGACTCTGCACTATTTACACCGCACCTGGTCTGAACCAAATGTTTACATGAATTGGAGATTTGCAAATTGACAATGTGATACCAATAGAAAGAAACTTTTCTTATTCTTTAAGTGAAGTGATAAACTTCAGGGTATATTTTAGGCGCTTTGACACAGTCCAGTTTCTGCTGTGAAGAATAATCTGATTGTCTTAAAAGCATTCTTATGCTGGAGAAGGAAATAAGCAGCCCCAAGACAAAGCAACGCAGGGGATTGAGAACTGCCACCACAGTGAGCACAGGGGGAAGAAGAGGGCTGAATGCAAGAGAAGAGAGGGGAGTCACTTATACCGCCCTCCGGTCCTGGCAGCTGTGATGTCCTTCATCCATCCCACTGAGACTGGAGTCGCGCTGGCCCCAGCACTGCCGTGTTTTGACAAGTGTAGCTTTCTCCGTGGTGGAAGTTGAGCCCTCCCTGCAGATCCCACCTCTCCTGCAGCTCTGCGTAGCTGTTCACCCCTCGCTGGGAATCCAGGCTCCTCGCAGATCAGGGCAGTTGTAAGATTGCTGATGTTACTGTCTTCCCTAGCTCCCTCCTGTTACAGAGATAAGAGTTGCACAGTCTGTAGTTACACAGAATGTTAAGGATTTCTCCCCAAGAGACTGACCACCTACAACGCATTACAAACTGGGTAGAAGTTGTGGATGTTCAGTCCTGGGGCACCTGCTCTCCCTCCAATGGCCAAAGGTAGTTGTGGAGCTTCAGCAAGCAACTTTCCCCAAAGCCATGTACACCTCCCAAACAGAGTAAGAAACTTGTCATTTTAACTGGATAGGCCCCCAAAAAGCCTAACTAATAATTCACTGAAAGCCTACCCATAATGATGTCAGTAGGTCTTTGACGCTGGGTTGGCAGACTTGATCCTCCGAAAGCACGCAGGCATCTGCCTTCACTAAAGCCAAAGGCGATTAGGGTGTCTACAAAGCTCTGGAAAGCCTGCAGCTTACTCTGCCCCACACAGTAACAGTAGCTATGGCCTGATGAAAACGATGAGTATTGGTCCCTGCCTGCGGGTCATTTACTACTCAGCCCTTTGGCGGGCAGGTCGCCAAATCTCCTTTTGACCGAAGATGATCAGAGCCTGCTTTGCTGTAAGCATGACTTGATCAATGAGGAGGAACGTAGCTTATCTGATGTATGCACACAGCGGTGCTGGAAATCCTGCAATACTTAAGTAGGGACCTTCCCTACGCACTGGATGGGCACCTTACAGCTCTTTTCTTTAACACAGTCTACCATCATAAACCATCAAGGAACGCCAGCCTAAGTTCAGAGACGTCCTGCTGCTGTCATGCCATTTTCACGCGTTCCCCCAGCTCACGATACCCAAAGGCCCTAGTTCGTTGCTTTAAAGAGGCTACCACCCTCACTGTCCCACAGGAGACAGAGCTAGGTACACATTCAGCTCTGCCCTGCTCAGCAACTTAGGTGCTAAAACACCATCCTACAGGGAGCTGCTATCTCCGCTCGCTGTTTACAATAACAAGCTTTCTGCTAGAACTAGGTATCCAACACCTTCTTCTAAGAAGCAGGTAAGAGGTTGGTGGCTTGCAGTTTTTTATTATTATTCAACTTACCTATGGGATAGGACATCCATAATACCTCAGTACAAATATCCTCTCTGCCTACAAAGATTTGAGCTTTCCCATATTTCCTTGTTAGCATGAAACTGCCACACTGGTGTGAAATCATCTCGCACCAAGGTAGCTCCATGTTGCAAGGAGCAGAGTACTCTTTGGGATTGAAAACGATGGTAAAAAGCTGAGTGGTAAAGCCCATTTACTTGAAAGCAATGAAACCTGCATTGCAGATCCTGCTCCAGGAAACTGTTAGGTAAAGCACCACCAATACAGCTTGCTGCTTACAGGGAAAGGAGTCTGGAGCCTCACAGGCAGGGAAGGAAACGAAACCCTGGCCTCTGCTTTCTAGGCAATGCTCAACTGTTGAGTATCGGCTCGTATCCACTCGTGCAGTGAGGGAAAGGGGCTTAGTGCAGTGCCAGGCGCGCTCTCAGATGGCAAGCCCTCATCCTCCCATCTTACCTGTGTTGTGACTCTCGCTAGGGCAGAGACGCGAGGCACATGCTCAGCATCTCCTGCTGTCAGGACTCACGTTATGCCCATATGTATTAACATAAACTTTGATACCTGCAAAATTAGGCGTGGGTTCATGGATGCCAGCGATGCCTGTGAACAGTTGTCTTACGCAGTTTGAAAACGATGCTCTGGTTACTGTGGGAGAACCACGTGAACATCTTAGTCCTCACGGACCTTTTTTCTGCTGTCAGTTGTTGTTTCCCAGGCCCCAACAGCTCTCCTCAAGCCACATGCCCAGCAGCTGTGCGGGACTCTACCCCCGTGAGGATGGATGGATGGATGGATGCAACCCTAAGGCAAGGGCCTTAAGTCATCCAATGAAGATGCAGTAATGAGATGAAGAAAGGTGCCTTCTGCTGCAAGTTTGCTGAGAGGAAAGTGACTCATTCAGTTGCAGGGGTAGGCAATTGAAATGCACAGCACATCTCTTCATTTAAGGAGGAACCTACCTTAATCCCATTGCAATTTTATTTATTTAGTAACAACGATGGAAGAGAGTGCAAGAGGAAAGTCAGCATGTTCTAAGGTGCCAGTTGGGTATGGACTAGCCCCTTAACCCTAAAGACTTAGTTGCACTACTAAACCCAGAAATACGAGAGAATTTGGTTTATTGAACTGGACAACACACCAAAGGAGACCTCCTTGTGCTGAGCTGCTACTCAACAGGAACAGAAACTGCCTTAACATAGCAGCTAGGCTTTGTTGTTTTGTTTTCAAAAACCTCATCAATGCAGTCCTTCACATTCTCATTTGTCATGTTGTGTTTTAAGAAGGTCCCGACTATTTCACGTTGAGCTGTCATTAAAACACTCATCTCCATCCTGTCATGGCCAGGAGCCCGGAATCATCCTTGCAGCGTTGGGTCAGAAGACACTCCACTTGTGACACTTGATACGTACATGGCGTAAAGGAAACATCGGCTCCCGTGAATGAGATGGAAGCACGTTAAGCCAGCAGGTACTCAGGATCCCAAAGTAGGTTTAAGGAGTGGGATCAGCAGCTCTAAATACAACACTCAGCCTTGCTTTTGAGATAATGGTAAATTATCAGTAGTGCTGCACAGTCACTGCTCAAATACTGCACAGAGAAGAGATGCCTGCTGAGATTAAGGTTACAAAGAACTTTCCCACAGTTAAGTAACAGGTGACTGTTTGGGCAAATGTTTATTACACTAGCCTAAGGGAAAAGGGATCAATGTCCCTTTACTAAACTCTGCAAGGAAAGCAACTGTAAACAAGAAACAAGTAAGTGTAAATGAAAGGCAAGTCACTAGCACTTTATCTTAATACAAACTTAGATCAGCAACTTGCCTCAAGATGAACAATAGATCAGTTAGTGACAACAGAGTAATTTTGCACAGAGAAGCAAGAAGTGAGGTTACGGGCAGTGCTGCATGCACGAGGACTTGATAGCTGCGTGCACTTGTCCTACGTAGAATGGTAAATTCCAGATATGCCTCTACATCAGGCAAACTCTCTACTCCCCGCTCAGCTATAAAAAGCAAGAAGGAAGTGTCCGGGTGCTGCAGCAACGGTTCCCTTAGATTGAGAGGGAAAAAGCACACAGCAGGGACAAGCAGAAAGAATGTATCTATAGATATGTACATATACCACAGTGCTGTAATTTTTGTATGTAGCAGCAATGTAAATAAATGTATGGTTTTTATAAGATACATATTATAAAAATCTATAAAGGCATATTTTTAGTAAAAACAATGCTCTACTTCTTTTGTAAATAGTTCTCTTCAGAATAAAACAGATGATTTATATGATACAGTCTCAGCTCTCAAGTCACTGCTTATCCTGCCCAGCTGCAGAACAAGCTCACTTTTTGAACTGTCATCTTAACACCTATCAGCATCTTTAGTACTTCATCATCCCAAGAAATTCAGCCACATAAAGCACGTGCACATGTTCAGAAGAGACCGGTCCTGGAGAAAGAACATTTGAAGCATTTACATCTCCTGCCACACAGGAAAACAGGAGGGCGAGCTTGTAAATCTTCTCCAGCTTCCAGCCATTTGTATCCTTTACTGGCCTTTATATGGAGGGATATTCAAACTTCAACGAGTTTAGACACAAAACGCAGATGGACAATGAAACACCTCCAGCTTGCGCCAGCTGCAGTTCAGACGCTCTACTCGTCCTCAGGATTCCCCTCTACAGAGCGCCAGAACAGAACCCCACACCAGAACAGCGCAGGCAGAAAAAAAGGCACCTTCCCACAGCACGCTTCCGCCACACGCCTCCCGCAGTGAGGACCTGCCCTCGACAGCCGCGTGTGCGTCAAGGGCAGGCAGGGGTAAGTGAACCTGAGGGCAGCAAGCACAGCGACGGCTGCGTCGTTCCTACGCAGAAGAACATACGTTCATTTCCTGGGAAAGCAAGGAGAGGCTCCAGATGCTTTTTAATCAACTCGGGGTCTGACCCCTGCTGCCTTTGAGGAGAAGCTTTCAAAGCTCACTCAACACTTTTGTAGAACAGACAAAAGACTCTAGCAAAATCACAAGCATCCCACTTTCACACAGAAATAAGGTTACCAGTTCCAGCCTGCTCTTTCATTCACAGTTAAAAAGTAGAATAGCAACTAAACATTTGAAAGCATTAATTGTGGTTTTGCCAATACCCACCCCCCCACCCCCGGAAAAAAAACCACCTACGTACAGCAGAAGAGCTCACCCCTGGCTTGCCACCCTCCACCTCCAGATGCTGGACAGCAGAGGAAACAGAGCCTCGAAAAAGATTTGGCAGCTTGTAACCTTTATTTTTAGTTTTTTAAAATTATTTAAAAAGCATAATTAGAAACTTTCATTACAGAAATAATCCTAGCAAACCAGTTAGACATTCCATTGCTCAACATTTAGGAAACTTCACATCAGCACCACTAGAGACACGGTCCCCACCCCTTCCAATTGAATAGTCAGTGGCAAGAGCAGAGAGAGAACTGCTCCTCTACAGCCAGCTCTAGCAAAAAGTAAAAAAAAAAATCCCACTTTAAGTCAGGAAGCTTGACACCTGGATCGGCAGAGTTCAAACTGTGGCCACAAAGACCTGGGCTCAAAGAGGACCGATCTTTCCATATAAGAGAACACTCCAGGCTTGGGTGCACCATTTCCTCATTTTATTGCATCATTTCCAGTAAATTCAGACATTTTCTTTACTTCCGGCTATAAGAAGTTACTCCTCCTAGATCTGCACGCACACTACCACAAGAGTCCCAAAGTAACGCAGCTGGGCCCTTTAATCCAGAAGCGGTAACCGCCAGGACAGCTTCACTGCAACAGGAAGGCTTTGAGGACGACCCAGCTCCCTCCCTGGCACAGCCACATTCGACATCAGAAAGCAGACAGGGTGGACTGGTGTAACTGAAACCGCCGCTTTCCACAGCCGCTCAAGTCTTACAATTACCAGAGCTCACACTAGCAATATCATCCCAGCTCGTTCTTGTTCTTGGGTTACCAACAAAAGATATGTGAAGAAAAGAGACGGGTGAAGGCAGCTGGATACATACTCCCAGCACCTGAACCGATTAAGAAAAACGTGTTACACATTCATTGTTTGCGTTTTTAAAAAAGTCTTTAAAGTGATTGATTGTGATGTGATTGTATGTTAGGGCTCTTACCACAACCCGTAAAATCTAAAAAAATGCAGGCAAAGTAAGTGACTAAAATTTAGCCTCTCCTGGGGGAGGGGGAGGAAGGGAGAGAAGTGGGCTGATTCAAAGCTCAGGGACATCGGTGAATCATACCCAACCAAACTAAGGCCAGCAATTCCACTTGCTGACAAACTGAGTACGTCCACCCTCAAGGTCTTAAGGGAAGTCATACCCTCCATGCCTGTTAGCCATTTTAAGGGAAAATTCTTTTTTTATTATTATTTCGGCAATTATTCAGGTGCTGAGCACGCACTTTCAGCCCAGACATTTGATATCTTAGTTACACGCACATACGCTCTCCACCTTTAACTACCTCTGTTCAGGCTGATGAACCGAGCCCTTGTTTTCCCAGAAAGGCCAACAAGGGCCAGGAAAACGTTGCTGAGCACAGCGAGACCAGTTTATTTCCATGGGTGATCCTCCACCACCACATAACCCAAGCAAGCAAGCTTTCCGTTTCTTTACATTAAACAGCAGTCCTCCTTTCTAAGAGAAGAATCCTGGGAACAACCTTGCAGCAGCTTTCATGTTCAGACATCAATCCAGAACAGCTGGATTTATTTTCAATGCCTTTTCTCTCTCAAAAACAAAAGCTTTGCCACCAAAATTCACATTCAAGTTCAGATCGCCTATTTGTGGACAGGGCAACGAGGAGAAGTTGGGGGGTTTTTTGGCAGAATCACATGGTTTTTGTTGTTCTCAAAAGAAATGGACCCTCACTTAGGACCCTGGCAGAACCAGAAGCAGAGGTCAAAGGAGTTAAACTTTGCTTTTTTTTTTTAGGGGGAAAAAAAAAAGTTTTACCGAAATAAATCCCACTTCTGCAGGTCAGTTTGTTTTTCAGTATCTTGATACAAACTAAAGGAGAGCACAGGTACAGCTGGGCTGCAGCGCAAGGTGAAACCCAAGGACCCAGCCACAAATCTGGATCATGGCAAACCGAAATTCAAGGCCCCAGCAGCAGCACCAGCTGCCAGCCCAGGGGCTGGTGAAGTGAAACCCCGGGCTCCAGCAGCAACACCTGCAATCCTGGTACCTAGAAAAACAAAGCCTGAGCCCCAGAAAAAGCCTGGAACTCCAGGTGAAGCCACAGGCCCCAGCGGCACCAGTTGCCAGCCTGGAGCCCAGCAGAAATGAAGCCGGAGGCCCCAGGAAGCAGTTGCTGCCAGCCTGGGGCCAACTCGAATTAAGAACTTTGTACTATTTCTTTAAAAAGATGAACTCTGCAGTCCATGATTGGTTGACATTTAGAAGGCATAAGCCAAAGCGACAACAGGGAGGCGAGGCTGGTTAAAGCAATATACATTATATACAAACTCTTGGGTTAATTAGTCCACTTGGTAGGCAACGTCCTTTCTTGTCTACAAGGCGCACTGGAATGAGCAGGGGAGGAGAGAGGGGCAAGATTCCATCCGATACCTTCTTGGCACTGAAGTGGTAAGGTGCCAGCGCCTCTTGATAGAAAACATGGAGAAAAAATAATCTTTAAATAACGGCACAAAACTGAGAAAGTCCTCCCAAAGCCTGCCCCAGTGGAATTGCCCGAGTCTAGCTGGAGGGGCTGATCTGTCTGAGAGCAGAGTCTCTGCAGCAGGGAAAGGGCATTAGCAGCACCGCTTCTTCCTTTTACTGTTCTTCGTTAGCTTCACCACATCATTCTGTTGCTGCTGTTGCTGCTTTGCTAAGTTTTCTTTCTTTGCTCGCAGGACTAGCTCTGTAATGCAATTAAACATCTGCAAGAGAAACAAGCAAGGTCAGACCACCCAGGAACTCAGGCTAGCTTTTGTGGGATGCTGTTCTTTTGAAGCAACTCCACTTTTCTAGCTATTTCAGTAACAGTTCCTCCTGGAGGAAGAGATCTTCCCCAACCCACTACGGGCCAAGCAGAAATCCAGTACCTTCCCAACCCACCCCCAAGCTAAATCAGTAACACCTCTATCCCCCTTCCCAAACCAGAAATAAGAAGAGCTCAGTTTGGCAACTGAGGCCAGGAGTGACGATTGGGCAGTCCTCCCTCCCAGAAACATCCTCCCTAGTGACAAGTCTTTTCTGAGAACATGCCTAATATGTTAGCACTGTAAAGCTTGTGAGGAGCAATGTGGGCTCCTTCATTTCGCTTCCCCAACTCTTTCAAACACAGTCGGATGTCTCTTCTTGACATTTTACCTACTCACTTGCAACTTGTATAAAGCATTTTATCTTTCTTCCTCAATGGGAAGAATGTAATTCTTATTTTTTCCCAAACCTTTATCCCCACGTCATTTTATCTATACTCTTCTGCGTACTATGTTACCTCTTCCACATTAATATTTTCTTTGGCGCTTGTCTCAAACAATTGGATCTCCATCTGCCCAGCAAATTTATAGGCATCTTCTGTTTCTACCACTTTTCGCTCTGGGTCATCATTCTTATTCCCCACTGAAAAGGGAAAGGAAAAAAAAAAAGTCAGTTTTGTACTTCAGCAGGTCAGTCCACTAAGTAAGATTCTCTTAACTCTCAGAAACTTACCTAGTATCCGGCAGACATCATCACAATTTTGATTAATTTCATGCAACCACCGTTTTACATTCACAAAAGATTCTGCACTGGTTACGTCGTAGACAACAATGACCCCATGTGTTCCTCTGTAATACCTATGGAGCAGGAAAAGACAATAAATGTTAACTCAAGCTATGTTTCACCTTCTCAGCTCTTTCTCCTTCACGCAGCTTCTACAAGATTCATAACAAATCCCCACATTACGGCAATCAAGTGCCCCCATTTTCTTACCACTGGGAGTCATCTAACTATTTTACAACAGCTAGATCACATGCTATTCCTCTAAACCTACAGAGATCCCTGCTCTTTTAGTCTATACAGGTAGGTTTCAAAGTCCAAAGACTGCTGTTTACCTCCTTGTTCAGTTGTCAAGACCTTCAAAGACGAATACTGTCTTCTGGCTACGTGAGCAAAAGGTAGCGGTGCCCCCAATATGTCCTCAGAACTGGCTGTGATGTGAACCTTTGCGTTGTACAAGCCACATCAAGTTTTTGCAGTAATTTTGTTATCTGTGAAAGATCACTTAGACTAAAATTTCAGCAGATCTCCAAATATACTCAACCCTCAGTCACAGTTCTCTTGAGCTCACAAAAATTTCCGTCTTGTTGAGCGACTGTGTTCTGATCACACCTTCCTACTCAACAGATCGACTCCATATGTGCATTCAATGCGCTCCGCTACCTTTAGCCATTAAAAATAAGCTTCGTTTCAGTTTATTCCCCTTAGTCTTGGGCAACCAGCACCTTTAAAAGATGAGGAGCAATTCTGATATGCAAGAAAAATATCTGAATTCAAATTCCAACATTATCACCTGCATGAACCTACTAAAGGCAGGCAGTATGCGCACCATGAGAATGCTATATAAAAAGAAAGGAAGCTCCACCTTCTCAGTTTTCAGCCACATTCACAGGGCTACCAGGTATTTTCTATACTGCAAATTAGGCAGCTTGGGGGGGGAAGTAATTGAAACAGTTGACAGTGATGTCTTCACCAGCATCCAGTTTTCATATTTTGTGTAGCTTTATTCTATTCCTTTCATTTACTCCTCTTTCTTATGATCTACATTAAGATTTTTAATAAAACAAATTCAAGAATTCAACATACCAAAGTCAAGGATTTTCCCTTAAGTTGTGACAGCGTTTCTAGAGCTTGATCTCTTACCACAAGCACCTCTTGCAGCACTGTCCCTTCCACCGCACTTTAAAGTCCACTGTGACCACTCTGGTTCCCTTTGATAATTTATTCCAACTTGGCGAACACACCTTTGAACTTCAAAGCCTTTTAATCTAATCCAAACGCACTACCTTACAGAAGATCTCAAAGCTTCGGCTCACTTCTGCTACTGATGCGCTTGAGCAAGTCAATCACTATCTCTTCCCCACTGCAGCCTCATCATCCCTTCTATAACAGAAGCCACCCGCCTTTATAAAACATCAAGACAGACTTGCCACAGACAGGCATATATCACATACAGAGTGCACACCTCTCCCCCCGCCCCTTCCCTCTCATGATCACTTTGTAGTGAATCCCACTGGACATCAATACTCTCTACGACACGATACATACTCTACAGAAGAAGGAGAGCCTGCTCCTATTGCTCATCTGGGCACTCTCAGAAGACAGTCAAATATTTCTTCCATGCCATGTTCTACCAGTAATTTATGCTGTACATCAACTTGCCTTGGCAAGGACTAACTCAGGTAAGAATTATTTATTCCCAGCTCATAAGAGATCCTGCACTTTCAAATATTCTAGTCCATTCGCAATCAGTTCCTTTAATAGCTTTAGAACTTGCTACAGCATTGCGTTTGTGCTTTGCTTTGTTACAACAAGCTCAACTTTATTCATAACTTAGATCCTTTGGAGGAAAAAGTATTCCATAGCCTGAATCCACACGTTGCAAAAATAACCCATCCTCTCCTGACACTAGCATGTATTGCACACGGTTTTTGATGAATACTGTTTTGTGTGATAGCATCAGAACGGGAAAGATCTCCGATCCTACCAACACACTGGATTTCTCCACATCTGAACAATAAACTAATTATCTTCAAACTCTCCCATATCACCTAATAGTCTTTTAATTCAGCAACTCTCAGGCTGACCTACCACTTCCTCCCTAACAGCATTACATTTGCAAAGACAACATTCAGCCTTTAGAGAAACGCAGTGGTTCAGTTACACCTACGCAGAGCTGCTTCACTCTGCTGCGCACACCATAAAACCATGCCTGCTATCCCAGTCATCCAAACCAGAGGACCCAGCGGAGCACCCTGCTGCACCTTGCCCACGCACCTACGCTTTCTTCTGAGCAAAGCATGTGATGGTGGGGAATAGAATAACACGCGCCCTGCACGTACAGATCCCACTCCTGACACGTCGTCAGCATAGTCGCCGTTTGCTCCTAGGGATGAGGACTGTGGGCTGGACGAAGCAGCAGAGACCTTACGGCATTCAAAACTCTGCAGGAGCTGGGAGCTCCTGCCGCAAAGCACTAATATTGCCAACCACCTCATCAGAAATATCTTCCTTTGTGCAAGACAGCAACCCTTGACTCCTGCTGAGTTCCTACCAGCATACACTGCTTCTATTTTTGGAAGGGAAAATTGTCTGGCACATCGTTCTGGAAAGGTTGCCAACCCCTCATCTGCACTAAAATGTCATTTTCTCCATTGGCTGACATTACCTTTCAGCAGCCCGAGAGATAAGACCACAACTACCTTTTATTTTCTCTTAAGCCCCATAATACACATTTTTCTCAAAAAGCTAGTCATGTTATTTTCTGTCATTTGTTAGATACAGCCTTGTGTCCTAGATAACATTTTAGGCTTAACAAGTACAGCAAAGATTCTCCAACCCCAAGTGCAGGACAGTGCTAGAAAACAAAATGTGATTTATCCTACCCCATACTTCAAATTTCAGAATGATGCAGTGTAGAATTGCTTTTATAACAAGTTGTAGGCTTTGGTGAGTAGAGAACAGATGGGGCTTTTGGCATTCAGGGAGGAGTAGGTGTAAATTTTGTGCTTTTGGCAACCAAGAGGTAGTTGAGGCTTTGACACTACAGAAAGAATGCCTTATCTTCTTCCCAGCCACATTTTAGGGAAGATGGAGACCACAGAAGTGACAGCAGAAAAGAAATGAAGTTCTCAATCTCAGCCTCCCATTCAAGGACTAAATGACTGATGCTAGCTGTCCTCTATATGGTAGGTGCGCTCTACCATGTACCCTACAAACCTCAAAAGCCAGTACCTGCTACTACTCCTAGCATTAAATACATTAATGAAATGCAGCAAAAAAAAAAAAGAAGTTATAGAGGAGTTATTCGTGTTTACAGTATCCATGAAAGTATCCCATTGAGGTGAAAGACAACCAAACCTGACCTGTATCTGCCCTTGGATGCTTAGTAGTAGCCAACTATCTTCCACATGGTTGGAAAAGTTACCTAGATCTAAAGGCTTTACATTTAGCTTTGGTGTGGAAAAGGCTGAAGAATCCTAACATTTAAGTTGAAATAAACACCTAAGTTGCTTGTTCTACCTACAGAATTCTATTTAAAGAAGCTTAAAGACATAAGCTTACTGCCTTTGAAACATTATCTACTAATACTGCAGACTTGATACAGAAAATCTTCAGAACTGGTTAACCAAACTCATCATGTCCTTCACCCACCCGCATTCTCCCCTCACATCTCTGGAGACTACCTTTCTAAGCAAAAGGGAACACTTTGCCATTCATTGTGGTACTCCCTACCACAAGATACCAATAAGAAAGTTCTCAGATTTCCTCTAGTGAATGCTTCCCAAGGCTAGCACCTGGAGTTACAATAACTAGTTTCATGAAGCATGACAGTAGCTAAGTCAGATTTAGAAGAGACAGAGTATTATTGACTGCATCAGTTCAGTAGGGCACATACGTTCATTTTTCCAGAAAAAAAAATACGTAACTGGCCAACATGAAAGACAGGTCATTGGTTTAATCCAGCATCTTTGTTAATATTTCACTAGTTTGTCGTATACATGTTTCCTTATTTTTCATTCCTCTAGAATTCTAACCAATTCCAGAGACTTCTTATAATCTGTTTTCATACTCATCTTTTTTTCAGGTTCCTGGAAGCATATCTATTGTCACAGGTCAGTTGACTAGTCTTTCGACCATCATATCTGATTTACAAGACACATCAATTCTATCATCTCAGAAAGCTTATCCCTCTCTTGAACATGCCATTCCACACAAATGCATGGCAGAAAGTCCTTCTGCTATTACTATTCATCCTGAGCTAGCATCTGACAACTATTATTTAAAGCTTAAATCCTAAAACCGCAGTCCTGAATCAGGACACAGTAGTCCTATCTACAAGAGCAAATCAAGTACAGGAACCGGCTGTTCATGCACCTTAATATTAATTCCTGCTAATACAGCTGAGTCCTGGCATGCTACATCTCTGGTGAATTTAAATCAAATTTAGAGTTTGGATGACGTTCCATGCCAATCAAATTCACACAACTTGGCCTCTCCTCCCACTAGGCACCAGCTATCCCAGTATTTCCACATTTAATAGACAGTAAAAACGGCTGCTGTCTTTTAGACTTCCCAGTCTGAAATTCTGGTCTAGTTTATTTTTCCCGAGTTTCTGTAGAATACTCCAGATCAATTTGATTTCTGTTCCTTAACAGTTTTATTCTGGTTTTCAGCTTCTGTAGCTGTAGTCAAGTAAAATCAAAATAGAACAACCTTTTAATGTTCCCCAATTTTCTACTATTAACTTCCTACCACCTCTACCATTTTGCAATCCTAGGTCTACACAGCAGTACTTCCAACCTATTACTATTATTACCAGATGGGCTCTAATTTCAGGCTTGCTTGACAGGCTTGGCTCAACATCAATCTGAACTCTACCTTTAACCGTAAAGGGACTTCCTGGCCTTCAGTAATTCTGAAGGAACACCTTTTTATATTCTTAACCTCAATCTAAACCTCAATCCAGTTAAAGACTAGACAAAGACTACTACACTGTTGACAGTGCACTCACACTCCACCCATGATTTGGTAGCCAAGCCCTTTCATAAGTACTAGCATGGTAACTGATTCGTCACTCAATTTGGGATAAGCAAATCAGTTGTGGTATTACTTTGCCAATTAAAAAAAAAAAAAAAAGATAGAACCATTTCTAAAATCAGAATCTTGTTACCTCCTGTTTTTATAGGTGATATCTTTAGGTACTGAGTGCCTCTTGAAAAATATCAGCTAACACTAGACAGTCACAGCTCCCGACCTAACAGCAAGAGGAGCCCTCATGACAATGGAACCAGCATTCCCAAAGTGCTTTCCTCAACACTTCAAATGCACTCGGACACAGGAACTTCTTTGCTTAAAGTTGCACAAAATTCAAATCTTTCCTTCCTGACCATGGAAGATTCTGTAACTACTTTGCCAGAGTTAAGGCAGGAAAACTGGGGCCTTCACTTCCCCCAGAGTAAAATATACCTCACTTTGGTAAAAAGCTATGCGAAAGAAAGCAGTAGCAGAGTTCAAACAGGTCATGGCAGAAACGCCCTCAAACCATTTCAGCTTCTCCATTTTCAGTGTTGATCGAAGAAAAAGATTTACATAAAACACTACGCAAAGTCCGATCTGCAGCTATTCCCGTTCACAAAAGAAAGCCTCCTTTCCTGGTATTCCCCGTTCAGTGCCGGATACCATGGCTTTCTAAACCAGCTGGCATCAGCCCCATGAACCAACGCTCATTAACGCAGCTCCCAGACGCGTCAGGGAATCTGAAAACAGGAAGGCCCTTTGCTGACTCAGCACTAATTGGGGCACTCCGTGACCAGCCTATGCGCACAGCTGACGGGAGCCGCAGCAGCGCATCGCGGCCTCCCCCTCACCGCTTCCTGCCCCGAGCTGCCTGCAGCGCTGGAACAAGAAGTGACGTCACACACAGGAACCCTACAAGAGGCAACCGAGTTTTTTCAAGCTAACCGCTGAGAAACAATGGAAGTAATCCAGTAATATCCGTATGGAAGCGCAGAGGAAAGGGGCGATGCACGCATCAGGTTCAATTTTGCCATTTCTAGCTGTTTAGACATAACACAGATGCAACCCATCTCATTATTGTTATGTCTGAGTAAGTTAACCAATACCTCAGCTGAAAACGATCCTCCTCTCAAATAGGAGCCAAAAGAGAAGTCAGTCATGAAAGACCAAGTGAAACACCTAGGTCTTTCAAGAATTATTGTTTTCTGTTGATACTCAAAGGAAACAAAACTTCCGTTTCCAAGTGTGTTTCTTCCTCTTCCCCTAGTGCCACAGTGAGCAGTCCCACCTTTACTGCAATCAGTTTACAAACGCATTTTATTCTTAGTTCTCACCACTGCAGCTCTGGGTGTGGTTTCTTCAGGAACAGGAAAAGCTGTGCACACGCTGTTCAAAAGGACAATGAGCGTGAAACTGAACTCGAACCAAGGAAAAGGTTAACTTCATGTGGGCGTCTGCTTCAACAGAGCTCCACACAAAGATAGCCGCCAAAATGCATTTGTCCTGAAAGAAAACGAAATATCGGAAATCCTGTTCTCCGATCTCAAAGCTATTCCTTAGTTATACGACACTGATGGAGAGTTTGCACTCTGTACTTCTGCAATACATACAATCAGAGGATGACTTTCTTGGACAGGCTTCAGAGACAAGTTTTCTAGCGTACGCAGAACAGCGAAATAACTCCAGTTCTACCATTTGGAAACCAGCAGCAGAGGAATAAGACAAAGCCATCATGGAAATGCACACAAGAGTGAGGAAATCTGAAATCCCAGTTTCAAACCTAACCACAATATCACTACCGCTATCCGTTCTAAAACAGCTGAGAGAAGTCCCACTGTACAGACAGCAAAGCTATCATTAGCTCATCAACTGCAACGTTAAAATATCTAAACCGTAACTCTAAACTACAAGACCCATACTCTAAGCTACATATCACTAAGCCCAGTTATACTCACGTTGATGTAATAGTCCGGAAGCGCTCCTGTCCAGCTGTGTCCCAGATCTGTAGCTTCACCTTCTCTCCATTGATCTCAACTGTCCGGATTTTAAAATCCACTCCAATTGTGGTAATGTAGCTGCCTGAAGGGAAAGCATAGAGAAGTGAGAACCTAAGTCTTGTTTATTTTGGATGTCCCAAAGCACACTTCTGAATGCTATCTGGCAGTAGCTCTCAGATTGGACAGGAGGACAAGGTTCCCCCTACCTGCTTATCTTTCAAGATGCCCTATCAGGTCATGCTGATCTGCATATTTTTATCTGCAGCTAATAGCTTTTTTCTAGCCATAAAGCCACTTCTCCCATGCCACCCTCAAAATTTAAAACTCAGTGTTACAAAAGAAAATTATTCTTCTACCGCATTGGTGGTCAAGAGTAAGCACCCAAATATCTCAAGAAATGGAGAGTAACTATGCAAGTATTTCACCTGTGAAAATTTTGAGACAAAGCTTTGCTTTAAATGCTTGTGCAATCACTTACTTTGAATACAGTCTGTTCTAAGAGTTTCCTCCCAATAAATTAGTTATGTCACAAATGTAAGTGGTTTAGCCACAATATTCAATCAATCTAAATCCCAAATGGCCAATAGGAAGTCTGCACAGAGCACAGCATAAGCTAAAAACCCTAAGCTATTTCTGGAACCATGTCAGTATTTAAATACTGTGGGACTTTCAGTTGCCAGTGAAGATCAGAGAGGATGGCTTGTATAGGCTTATACCAAGAGAAGCAAAGTTAGAAACATAATGTATTCCTTGTACAGCTATCAGTGGGTGAATGCAGAAGAACAGCTCCTTGCCAACCAGCAGCACTGGAGCAGACCTTGACCGTTTCACTTACTGAAGTAAACAATACACTCACCTGAGAACGTATTATCTGCAAAACGCAACAGCAAACTGCTCTTGCCCACACCTATGACAAACAAAGACAGCAAGATCTTTGAATACAGTCATCTTGGGTGTCAGGTAACATAACAGTATTTTACCCATTCATTGCATTTTTAACTCTAACTAGGACCTTTTCTCAGCTGATAATTTAGTACCATCCACCTTGACTATTCATCTCAGCACTCTCCTTGAAGATCTGATCAAGCACACTGCAGTCACTCCAAGACTCAGTATGCTTCTTGTAGCAGTGCAGGGGGTTTTTTGTCCCCTCCTTCCTCCAGCCCTCAGCAAACTCTCAAATAGTCGCTTTTGAACTGTGGTCAGTTCTAAGAGGTCAGAAAAGAGTAAACACTAAAAGCACGTATACGATCAGTAGACTTACATTTGCTGAGGAAAGATCCAAAAATTAGTATGTCATGCTAATTGACAAGTACTCAGGACACCGCTCTGAACTACTCTGTTGAATTCCACTTGCACATCATGCTCAACACCACTGCCTACCTCTCATTCATTTATGCCGTGCTGAACGGCAGTGGAATTTGGACTACTTGGACAATCAGACTAGGGTTTGGTACCATAAAGCTTATGTTATCATGGCCACAGTCTAACAGAAGCCTAAACCAAACAGGGGAGTTGGGAACCATTGTTCTATATTGCCATCCAAAATAGGCTTGTTCCACATCTATCAGGAAGAACACACCTTTCTGAAGTTGTACCTTTTGCCAAAATGTTCCATGAAACATTTCTCTAAGTGCTTTGAGTAGCACTTCATCCGGGTTTTCCTTATATGATTGTTTGCACCCTGATCACACCCTGTTGCAGGGAAGCATTTTTCACAGTGCTTCATCAAGAAGCTCATTCCTGTACACCCAGCCAAGGGAATCTGGGTATCAGAGTGTCTCAAAGTTGTTATTTCTGCATAACATCTCTGCTGTTAATGTCCCTTCCTCTCCCTTCCCCCCAAAAAAGAAGTCTGCTATGGCATGAAGAGGAAATTCAACTTCACCAGGGTGATTATCTATTAAATCTTTTCAGGTAGAAGTTACTTAAGCTAATTGTTTTGATGATGTATAACTTGCAAGTTCTTCTTAATAGAAGACCTGTGCAAAAGGCATGTGCAAAGACTATATAGAACTCCAACAGTTCTCAGCTGCTGGCATCTGAAGATAGTTACCAGCACGCAAAAAAAAAAAAACCTAAAAATCTGCATGATTCTAGTAAGCCAGATCTCACTTGCAAAGGGTTCAAATCACCAGACATCTGGAGAAGCCATGCTCACTTCTCATTGAGTGTTAAAAATCGTAAAGAAAAAAAAGAATGCTACGAAAAAATACAAAGCTACAGTGTGCATGCACTGAATACCTCTGAGCTGAAAAAAGGTAGTAGAGTAGTTCCTAAAGCTTAACAGAGGACTGGTTATTTAGCAAGAACTAAACCCCTGCAAAAGACTAGTTGGCTAAGGTAAAAAAAAAAAAAAAAAAGGCTTCAGCAAGTACTATGCTTCTCGACCAAGCAGCCTTGGCCTCCAGCTTAATAAAAAGAAAGTAGATGCTGGAACCCACGGACTTGCCAGACCACACCACCTTCTTAAAGCATCAGTCAGCCTCAGGCCACGCTGCAGAGCTGCACATGACCATGCTTTGTCAGACTGTCCACCGCTGCACAGACACGGTCTCGTCCATACTGCCCTCAGCGCTCAGGCAGCTTCTAGAGAAACCTCCTCAACTCAGGAAGTTCTACATGCTCCCGATGACAACGATCTCCCTAAACAAACACTGCCTCTGACCCACACTGTTCACGTATAGAGAAACCACTCTTCGTGACCCTGCACTTCCTACACAGAGTTATTTGAAGAGCTGAAAAGAGAAGGCTAGCAGGGCCTCTTTGCTTGAAGACAGCAAAATGAAACAAAACAAAAAAAGACCTATTGGCTTTGCAAAATCAAAATTAAAAGCAAATTTCTGCGCCATACCAGTGAATTAAAGAAGCACGAATGAATTATAGAAGCTCATGCAAAGCATGGATCATCTGTATGATTTTTAAATATTTGGCACAACTGAGATCACCAGCAGCTTTCCAAGATAACCTGTTCTAAAAACACACAAACCTACTACCCTCTTGACATATTTGCATACAGGGGAAAGCAAATGAGACATAATCATCCTATGCACTATCAGTCCACTTCCTACTGCAAGGAATAAACATCAATAAACAAGGCAAGCAAACTGTTTTGTGAAAGCAGGGACAAAGCCTTCCTGTTGGGGTTAGCAAAAACAAAAAAGAAAAATCAATACTCAAACGACATAGTGAGATTTAATTAACAACAGAGAAGCACAGGCAACCCGACAATTCTCTCAGCACTTTTCTCTCACCAGATACACTATAGGGACTCAAGAAGGCTCAGCTAAGAAATTTCATTTAATTGTTCAAAATGAGAAGTCTTCCTCAGAGTTTTCACCATCCTGTTTATCTTGCCTGAACAGTTTTGAAACTCATCAGCAAGCAAGAGAGTTACTGCTCTACTCAGAATGCAGCATTTGGTTTTAATAATCCATAGGCTCCCAAAAGCGCCTAAGGTTTTAAGCTGTCTTGAAGCTGTTGCCCTTTCTCCCTCTTTAGATCCTTCATACAGACGCAGTTTAGTATAGAATAAAATATTTTTACATACAGCTAAAGCTTCTGGAGGTGACAACTGCCAAGATCGTGCAACATTACACTTCCACCCAAGAGCCATGCCTCGCTGCATGCCGGGACCTGCTGCCTTATGGACCACACCTCTATTAAAAGAAGAGGGTGGATGCCATCTTCTCCAGTTTATGGAAATTAAACTGTAAGCTGTTGGAGTGTTACCAACACTGAACTGGTCTGAAGGCAGGAATCTTCCCAGTCCCAATTGTTATTGGGACTAAAGCACCAGAGACTAAAGCACCAGACACAGGCTGAGTTCACACGCTAGCCCTCCAGAAGTTTCTGAAACTGCTGTAGAAGTATTCACAGCTCTGTTTTCAAAAATCTCTAACTACCCCTTACCCATAACTATTTTAGGTATTCGCATCCCATACTATAACTAGAAGTACACAAAGCGACCAGCTCTTCAAGGATTTATTAAAAAAAGTGACAAACTCTAGAACTGAGACTTCAGGTTGAAGCACGGAAAGAGTCTTAAGGAATGATTAAGACAATAAAGAGTATTAAAACGTAGTAGTTGCCACACGGAAACAACGGTTCCTGGGGCTGAGGAGCAGCCAGCCCTTCCCACCGATGCCTTACCCTGCCTGTCACGGGGGAAGGGAATTCCCTCCGCGTCCCAGCGAGAGCTCAGCGGGCGCCCGCAGACACGCGGCTCGCCAGGGCCGGCGCCGGCAGGAATGCCGATGCTGCCCTTGCCTACACGTGCCTCACCTTCCTTTCCCAAGCCCAGCCAAGCTGGTTACCGCAACACCCCGCGGCAGCAGTTCGCGGGCGCCTCAGATAACGACGGAGAAGCCCAAGCCAAGGCGCCCTCCCATTCAAAGCGCGGGGGCCCCGGCGGCCCGCCCGGGCAGAGCCCCGCGCCGCGGCGCCGAGCGCGCAACCGCCGGGGAACCGGCCGCAACGGCCCCGCGGCCGCCCCGGGGGAGGGCCGCCCTCCCCGCCGCCCCCGCGCCGCCCGGCCCGGCCCCGCCGCCGCCCGCAGGCCCCTCACGGCCCGGGCGGAGGCGAGGGGCGGCCACCCCGCCAGCGGCCTACCCCCGCCCCCGGGCCGCGCCGCCCGCCCTCACCGCTGTCGCCGATGATGAGCAGCTTGAAGAGGTGATCGTAGTCCCTGGCCATGGCCGGGGCGGCGGGAGCGGCCGCGGGCGGCGGAGCGAGCGGGGAGGGGGGAGGGGCGGCGGCGGCGGCTCGGGGCCGGATCCACTTCCCGAACAAACAGCCGGAACTGACAGCGGCGCCGCCGCGCGTGCGCACCGCCCCGGAGGCCGCCAGCTGCGCCGGCACGCCGCCGCGCATGCGCCGCGCCCCTCCCCGTGCGCATGCGCGCACTCCGCAGAGCGCGGCGCCGCGCGCCTGCGCGGGAAGGGCGACGCCCTCCCCGTCGCCTCCGCGGCGGGCGCTGCGCATGCGCCCGCTCAGCGCCTGCGCAGAGGGGGGCGGAGCGAGGGTTCCTCGCGCGGCGTGGCGGCCACCACAGAGCTGCGAGGGCCGGGCCGCGCCGGGGCCGCCGCCCTCCCTCCCCCGCACCGGCGCCGCGCCCTGCTTCCCGCCCCGGCAGCTCGTCTTCTCCCTGTGCTGAGCCGCCGGGCCACCTCCGGCAGGCAGCGGTGTGTCCGCCTCAGCTCTCGCAGGCGCTCGCGTGAGGCCTGCGGGCGTAGCAAAAGGGGAGGCCGCCCCGAGGAAAGCGCTGGAGGCGCGAGGGAGCCCCAGCGCTTTCAGGCACTGCCAGCTCCGCGCCTGGGAAGGCACAGGAGCAGGCCACAATGGCTAGGAACGCGTTCTGCTGCTTCGCCTCGACGCCTGTGCGCCGAAGCAGCAAGTCGCACAGCTACAGGAACAGTTCCCGTCAGAGCCCAGCCTGCAGGTGAGGATCATTTCATACCACGGCAGTGATATGAAATGCCCAGCTGTGTCACGCAGGCCTGGCAATTCAGGCCAGCCTGGAATTAGATTCCTGGGGTTTTTAATCCAGAGACGTGCCTGTGTATGGCTCAGGCAGGGCCTTGACTTCACACACATCGGCAGCTGTGCCTGCCCCATCCATAGCCCAAATCCACAGAGTTTCAAACGGCACTCTCGCAGTTGTCTAACACACAAACAGCCTGAGTAGTTTTGCTGTCAGTTCCACAGATACTGACTACACACTGTGATCAGTTTTTAGGTGATCTCTGCTTTTAGGTGGAGACACGGCACAAGAAGAGTGCTGGTTTTCTCTTTGATCATTTTTCTACAAAAATATTTGTTCTTACTGGTACTTGAACTCCTGAGATCAAACAATGCAGTGTTTTGGTGTAGAATATGTAAATTACTTAGAATTTCCTTTCCCAGTTATTAAGGCTTCTCAATACATACATAAAAACACAATAACAAAAGGCAATGTGCTAGGTATTGCATCTATCTTAAAAGTAATTTTAGTTTAGCATAGATTCAAACCAAAATATTGACATCATTATTTAAGTTGATTTTTTTAAATTTTAACCATAAGTTTACAATTCATTGACGCAAGTATCTCATTAACATGCATTTGTCTTTCAAATGGGGAGAGCTGTATTAGCACTGGAGAACACAGACCTTTATGGTCAACTGAGCCTATAAACGGGCAAAGGAAAGAAGACACAGAAATCAAGGACAGTTAGCTTGAAAATACCAATCCATAATGCCTTTGATAATTACAGTCTACTTAGTTGTTCTAAAGGTGCTTAAAGAGCAGGATGCACCTACTTTGAGGATCTTTTTGGTAGGACCCAAGCGCAAGTAAAAGATTGAGGCCAGTAGAACACCCCTGCAGTGACACTGTGAGGGTGTTCGCGCACCGGGACCGGTTGCCCAGGGAGGTTTGGAGCCCAACCCGCCCGGACAGTGCCCTGGCGACCTGCGCTACTTGACCGTGCTTTGAGCACGGGGGTTGGAGTGGCTGAAATCCAGCTGTGCCGTCCAGCCACAGCTCTGCTGTGATCTGTGAATGTTTCTTGAAGAATGACAGACAGTATTGCTTTTTCCCTTAACATTGACTCGAAAGCTATAGACTCTTTTCTCTGGATTTATACAATAGGGTTTTGTTAAGAGGAGTAAGAGTATTTTTTAACGCAATTGTGTCTAACCAATTCTAATTTCCTGTTTCTTCTGCATAGGATATTGTGGTATGGTTCCACAGTTATATTTGTCCAATTTGTATGCAATTCATCTGGGAACAAACCAACCCAGCATGGCTAAAATAGCATGAAGATTTTTTTTTTAGCACATAAAATTGCATCTTCTAAATACTTCTGATCAACAATATGGCTAATGTCTGTGGTTTTAATTAGAAACCTTCCTTAATCTCAACCTTCAAAAAGTATTCTAGCCTTCGAAGCTCACCCCTGTCAAGTCCCACAGACCCTGAACTCCACTGAGATGGCCTCCATCTCGCATTCACTCTGCAACTCATGGTTTAAAACACCACACCCTATAGCTCGTTCTGCGTTATCCTCAGATGTATGATGTAGCTAACTGAGGAGCAGGAGAAAGGCTGGAGTGCTACCAGACATGAGCGTGTGTCATTTAACAGACGTGCTCACAGAAACCCTGCTAGAAGAGGGTTTGCAGCTAGCCCAAACCTAGCCCGGTGCCGCCACCACATATCACCCACCCCAGTAAAGCACTTGGGCAGCCCCGCGTGTAACCCAACACGTGCCCCGAGCATCAGGGTAACTGGGGACGCTGCGTAGCTGCAGGGAGAGCCCTTGAATCCAGCGTACAAACCACCAGCTCAAACCCCAAGTCACAGTGACTGCTATTACCTACACCTCTTCATGTGAAAAGCGTGAGATGGCGTGATGTTACCTAATAAAATGGACAGTACAAACTGTGACTTAACCTAAAAAAAAAAAAAAATCAAAATATTTGAATATTTTATGCTTTCACATTTGTCTCTTTTCCATTGAAATTTTTAGCACCTTGTAAGTTTAAACATCTCTCATAAATTATTTTTTGATCTTCTGGAAATACACACAGTTCAGCTGTCACTCAGAGACAGTTGCTTGACAGTTCAAAGATGTTATTACAGTCAGTTGTGGGGAAAAATTATCTTTTACTGACAACTGGTATTTTTAAGACATTTGAAATGAGAAAAAAATTAATTCTTTAGTCTCCAAGTTGGCACAATCGATTTATCAGATCTCATGTTGTGGCAAAAATTATGGGTATTTTATCTCTGATGTAATATATTGCAGCGTATAAATAGTTTAGTGAAAAGTAGCTATCAAAATCCAAATTCAGTGTTTCGCTGTAGTTGGAAAGTCAGCATATTCGCAGTACGCGGAAGTGAGCGCCTACCTTTTACCTCCTCCCTCTCAGAAGCAACTAAACTGAGTGCATAAATTCAGCTGCTGTTTGGAAAGATGAATGCGTTTTTCCACTTGCTGCTACACAAGGTGGAAATACAAATAATCGAAATAACAAAAGATCTTATTGGCTAAAATTCACAAGTTAATAAAAAAGGGTTCTATTTAACTGTAATTTTCTTTCACATGTTTATGTGGAGCATCAGTTAGAATCTGAGATCAAATAGGTAAGCCAAGGTGCCCATGATCAAGAGCTCAAACAGCCATTCTTCAGAGAAACTTGCAATTTTTTTCTTTCTTCCTGTCTGCAGTGATGGAGTGATTCCAATACAACCACTGAGCTTTTTGCCACCTGTTTAGTAGTTTTTGAATGGCATAAAATTTTGTACATGTTTCAGTGCACTAAAGTGTTTGCATTGCACGGTTGAACTGCTGTTCCTCTCTTACCCCAAAACACAGCTAATTCATTATAGGTGAAGCTAATTCCAGTGCCCTGAGACTGCCAAATCCTTAAGAGCGTTTAGTTGAGTTTTCAGTCTTTGATTATTACCAATCCAGTGCAAAATACATAGTTTCAAGATTTGCAAGTATTTTGGAAGGCAAAATCAGACTTAAAAACCACCTTCAGAATGCAGATAAATGTTATGAAATAAGCGGAATACAGTTTCAGTAAGACCAACTGGAAAGAACTGCAGTGTTGTAGAAAGAGCCAACTGCATAAATACAAGATTGGAAATAAATAGCCAAAGAGCGATTTTGTAGCTTGGCTTCATAGCTGATCAGAAATCAAAGATGTCAACACCACTGTGCTGTTGCAAAAAAGAACACCGGGACCTTGTGTTGGGATAGACAACAGTGTTACGTAGGGCTTGCAAAGCAGCATTCTCCCCTAGAAGACGCGGCCCAGCAGCGGACACCACAAGGCAAATACGAATCAGATGGAACAGATACGGCGGACAGCAGTGTAAGTTTAGAAAATATGAACATCTGTGAGAAAAGACTTAGAAAATCTAAACTTGTTTCATCCAGGGGTGAGAACACTGAAGTGACAGTGCAGTTGCTGCAAAAATGAACTATTTTCAGTCTCTGCGGGAGTAGGACAAGCAGCAATGGACTCAGGTAGCAGCAAGGAAGATTATTTTTTTTTTAGACACGAGGTAAGCTCTGACAGTCTGAAAAAGTTTATATAATGAAATAGATGGCATAGAGAGGTTACGGAGTCTCCATCATACACCACTATAAAAAGCAATTCTATGGAAATCAGTTAGGAATGGTTCAGTTGGAGCTGAGCCTATCTTAGGTAGGGGGTAAAATAGCTGATTTTCCCGGATCCTTCCAACAGTATTCCACTGACTCCTACAGCAAATCTCTGTTGGCAGCAGCCTACACCACAGGCTTGAGAGCTGACATAATGTCAAGAACGTTTCGACAGGTTCTTGTACTTTTGGCCAGAACAAAGCCCAGCACTCCCAAACACCTACTCGAGATTGTGTCTGGCTGTTTGAGGCATTAGTACGGCAAAGAGGAAGTGTTTTTCTGGTTGCTGCTACTGCCATAGCAGAATGGTTCCAGCAGAACGTGTGTTCCATGGGGTTACATTTTATGCTCTGAAATTTTATGATGTGTAGTATTGTGTTCTCCTCCCTTCATCATGGTTTGAGCCATCCAGAGTTACATGCAAGGAAGATCCCCCCCATTTGAAACAACCCACCCATTTGAAACAACAAATGTTAATGCTCTGGCTTCTCAGGTGCAACCAGCTTCTGTAGTTTTATAAAATAGATAAGGCTCACTTAACTATTACTCTACACAGAATGTAAAGCTCATTTTCCCTCCTAAAAATTTGTATTCTGCACAAGATTTTCACTATTTCCATCAAGTGGCATAAAAGGTATTAGTAAATTAAAACAAAATTTTAAAAAAGAAGTATATGTGGCCAGGTAAAATAAAATACTGCTTTCTTGGAGCAGTACAACTCGCTGACAAAAAAAAAAAGTCTGTATGTTGGAAGTGCCAAGTATCTTGTGAAGCCTCAGAAGACATAAAAATAGAAGACTTTTCACAAGTTGAATAACTAAAAAGCTGTCTGTAGTCAAAAATACTTTAGAAATGAATAGGAGTAATTACTTACAAATTTCATGAAATGTCAGTTCTGGCTTGGTTTTAAACCCTAGCTTGCCTCAGTTTTGCAAAAGGTTTTTATAGATTACAGCACTACCCACTCTACAGACTGTATGCCCTAGAAAAAGCACGTCCAAGAAGTACATCACCGTATAAGGTTGTTGACAAATGAATTTGTAAAAAGAACAATTTACACCAGAAGGATCAAAGTCAGAGCCTTTATTAAATGTTCCTTCTTTAAACAGACTGCATTTAATCCCCCTTTCGCATTTGTGATTTCTAAGGCTATTTTAAATACTTCGTTTTACAGGGATTTTCAGTCTTCGGAACCGTCACAAGCAGCAAGTTAGCAGTACGCAAAAACAATACGCTTTAACTTTCACCGAGTTCTATTCCGGCTTCACAGGGTCTGTGGAAAAGACCAACAATACTTCCAGTACTGGGGTTTTTGCACAGACGCTGGAAAGGAAACGGGTGTCACCAGAGTTTAAGCCTGATGTGCTCTAGCCACATCTCACAATCGGCCACAATTTACCAGTATTGATTAGTATATCTGTTTCTTGTGCATTATCTGTTTCAAAAAGGGGACCAAATTTTCAATTTTCAGCTAATGTGGGTCTAATTAAGGCTATTCTGGTATATTTGATACTAAAATACTCTCTGGGAGTCCTTTTCATGAAATCCCATCAGAATTAACATTTTCAAAAATGAAAACATTTAAAATAGGTGTTTGAGTTGAAATGCTGATGCAGCGGTTGGTTCAGTGTTTTCTTGTCGTCTGGAGCTTTACCATCACGTCAGTATAGTGTCGTCTATCTGTTCATCAGAGTCAGCCTGGCCAGCCAGCTTCTTCAGAGACCTCCTGCAGCTTTCGTTGAGAAGCTCCAAGCTGGCAGCATCTAGAATCTTGGAAACCGACTGTGGAAGGAAGACAACACCAATTAGCAACTCCTTATGACATACCATTCAAAATAAGAATAAACTTCAGTGCCTTACAAGCTGTATTTATCTAAAGTCTTTCAAACATACCAAAATCCTTCATCTGGTTTTATGATTCCAGACACAGGAACTACCCAAAAGCAGCTAAAACTTAGAAAAGAGGTCTGGAAATGGATGTATGAAGTAGTCCATCCTAAAATACTCTCTCTAGCGCCAGTAATGCTGCAGTAGGGTTATACACGTGACAAAAGCAATGAACTAATGGTCCTAGCCAAGGTAACTACAGCACAGTAAGGGCTTATGGCATTTTGAAAGCAAGGCTACTATATTCAGCACGGGAGGTATGTTAAACACCTTGAGTTTAGTAATACTGCACTGTAAGGTTGGACAGTATCAGTTTTGCTTATTTCTTCAGGCTTAGCATGAGAATACTGATGAAGGCTTAAAGGCAAATGGGATTGTCCCACTCCATCGATTTCCCCGGAGACTGCCAGCACATTCTGAGGCTGCAGGCACAACACCTAACCACATGCAGAGCAACGTGACGCAGCCGCCTACCAAGGATTACGTTTTCCTCTGTCTCATACCTCAAGCACTTCTTCACCCGCTCTCATCTTCAGAAGATTGACAATAGCTTGGTCGCTGTAGGCTCTTACACTGGTGTTTTTGTCCTTTGTGTTGTCCAGAAGCGCTTTGAGAATTGGTTTAATTGTCTGAGGATCCAGTGAGGGAAGATGGTTTTTATTTGCCCACCAGATCATCTTTTCTGCAACTAACTTTATGTCACTGGATGAGTTCTGGAGACACTGAAGGAGACAAAGATGGACTTGAATTCAGATACACCAAGGACAGGTGTTTAAAGCAGTAGTTTATCTTTTTTTCTAATTTAAGTACTTCAGACTATAACAAGAAAAGCAAGCAGTTTTCAACTCACAGGTACACAAGAGAGAAACTTGTTATCAACAAGTCTGACTTGAAGTTTCAACTTCAACTTGTTATCAACAAGTCTGACTAAACTGTTTAACAGCAAGAGAAGATCAAACACTGAAAACAAGACACCTTTTCAAAAGAAAATGATAAAAACGTGGTTGATGACAGGTCACACGCTTCTCTTTCTGTCTCTAACTGTCTCAGGAAATGACAATGACCACTAAGTCAGCATCTCTCTAAAATACACTCAATCAGCAGCAACAGCCAAGTCAGTCTCTGGCTGGTGTATAAGGTGCCTTTCAACAGCCTATTTCATTTTAAAATAAAGAAAAAAAAACTTAGAGCTTTGTATTTTTGATTTAATCTCAACACATTTAAAACATGAAAGCTGACATCTGAATGTCAACTGCATTATTATCACTGCAACTGTGATAAAGGTATTGTGACAATTGTGATACTTACATTTTAATACAATACTATGATACAAATTAATATATAAACATAGAATTTCAAACAAAAAGTCTGCTTTGAAGAATGATGGCCTGCATCGCGTCAATTTGCATGTTTGGTAGTTTTTCAAGTAAATTGAAAAGAAATATAAAATCTGAAAATGTAACACATTTTATTTACAATAAAGATGACAGACAAAATAAAAAGCACTCTATCTTCCCCCATCTTCTCTGTTCAAAATTCAGATCCTGTCTACCATGAGGGATGCTTTTATGGGAGGGGGGAAAAAAAAACCAAAATAAACCCCACACCAAAAAAACAGAACAACCAAGAAAGAAAGGAATTTTGAGGTAGAATATTTAGATAGATATGAATTGAAAAAAGCGTTAACTTCAGTACCCTCTTTTATCTCAGTCTTTCGGAGCTACTCCCTTCCACAACAGTGGAAGTCAAAAAGTACTGCAGCAAAACCAGGTAAGGTGCGAGTGGGTGTTTGATGCATTTCTAACAAAGGCCCTTTGACCTTTAGCAACCTTAAAAACCTGACAACTCCCCCCCACTCTCCTCTGCTGCTCTGCCAGCTGTTTGTTACTGCAAAGGGAAAAACGAACTCTTAAGAATCAAAGCTGAAGTTTACCACAGAAGATCAAAAGTCCAATTCCATATTAGAGCAGGGATAGCGGTATTGTATTCACAACTGCAAAGGAGGCTGATAAAGCGATTCTGTCTCTACTTTGCCACAAAAAGACATGTCTAGATTTTCAAGGATCAGGGGATTTAGAGCTTCCCCAGATGAGGCAACCGAGCTTTCAGTTTTCAAGCGGGGTTACCATGCAGAAACGTGTCAGAGAAAGCCACCCACGAGTTAGCTCAAACGACGAGTCAGATCACAGGAGAACAACAACGCCAGGTAGTTACCATAAAAAGCCTTACCTTAATGAAGAGGTTGGAAAGTTTTGGAGGCAGGTTCCCTCCTCCTTCCATGTGGTATTTCATAAGAAAGCCCATCCCTCTGATGCCACTAACTGCAATGGGAATCTTCAACATAAAGGCAGAAATCGGTATTATTGCAGCAGAGTTCAACAGCCTTCATAACGAGGCTCATGGTCTCATGGACTGGTGAGCTGCTGCGGAAGGCTAAACAGATCTTTCAAAAAACGGTAGCATGCAAAGCAGGAAAACATTGGGTAAATGTTATTGGGTACTACGATGAAAAAATCATAATGCGACTATGAGCCACATGGAATAGGGTGGCAGACCCCAGAGAGCCCCCAGGTTCCCTACAGCAAATTACTCATTCAACCCTAGATTTAAAATCCTCCTGCTAAAGCGAAATATTTGCACTTCTTGTAAATCTGGCCCATGAGTGAGAACTTTAATAGGGCAGCAGAAGTGTGATTTACTCCCAGTGAAAGCTACTCTGCAGCTGAAGATTATTTAACCTTCATCTCCACAGAGATCAGAACAGTCGTGTAATTTCACTGTAAAACTGCATCCAGCCAGGGGAGAATTTTCAGATGGCACTTGGGGATTTTTGTTCTGTTCTGTTTTCGGTAACACAGAGAACCTTTTAAAACTACTCCCAACAAGCGCCTGCAACAGAACTCGCCCACTCTCACGCAGCACTTACCCTGTCAGCAGTGGCATTGCTGAGGATCATCTCCTGAACGCTGTTGTAGTATTTGGGGGAACACAGCCTGCTGGGAGCAACATTTACAGCCACGGAGAGAGCCAGGCTTCGTCCGTGTCTCACCATCCAGTCAATGCCAGAGACATCTGCTGCAAATGAAAGAACAGAACCATAGCAAGGCTCCCGCTATCCGTTCCTCCTCATCTAAGAACGCTTTCTCAGTTTGTCAATTCACTCCCATAAAATGAAATAATAAGCAGCATCTAAAGCAATGCCGTGCTTCCTCCTCCCAAAAAGCCGTGCAAACAGTGCTAGAACACAACACCGCTACCAGACAGGAACACCTGGGCAGAGACCGACACCGGACACTAACAAGTGACTCTGTGGTGTTCAACCCAGTCAGGCCCACACCACGTAATGCGTGATGGGCCTTGGCATCGCAATTACACAAGCTTTGACTCTCTAATAAAATTGTAAGAGTCATCTGTAATTTGAAACCAGCTAACAGATTCCCTTTTTAATCCCATAGAGGAGAGCAATCCCATAGCACTCCCAGCCACTATGAGTTCCTACAAAACTCACGCTTTTATCTAACTTAGGGGCAAATCAGTCAATTCTCCAAAAGCATGTGAAGCCATCAGACGTGGTCTGCAATTAGCACAAGCCAATCTAAGATGACAGTGTCATCAAAAAAGGCGGAATGGCCCTCCCGTCCACCCTGCCTGAGCATCCTGTCACCTCCCATCCTCTCTGTCAGCACTAGCAATCACTCAGCCGTGCTGGTACTTTCGACAACTCATCTGAAAACAAATCCAGAAAAAAAAAGTATGGGTAACCCCAAATTACAACTACCACCCTGCGCTCAGCTATGTACCAGGGTGTTCAAATGAACAGCCACGAGCAAGGAAAAGTACAAGAAAATCTAGAGTAGAGATTCAGGTTTAAGATAAAGAAGAGGAATCTGAATAATTAGTCACAACGTTTTCCCGAACCAATGGCTAAGAAAGTATCTTCCCCTACTTTTCGGATTCAGTTCCAGTCACCATAAACAGCTTCACCTACCCAGTAAGTGCTGGTGGAGAACAGTGCTGAGCTCCTCTTCCGACAGGAACGCACACAGTTCTGCTAAGCAGCCAGCTGAGGCCATGCGCGTGGCATCCTACCGAGGAAAGGAAGAGAAGAATTAATACCAGCTGAGCTCGATACCCATCAGAGATAAGGAGCAAGAAGAGCAACTGACAGAAGATGATATGAAATAAAAAGAGAAGGAGGAGGTAAATACTAGTAGACACCCTTCTACTCCTACTACCTCTGGATTTCTGTCAGTTCGCTAGGTTTCTTGTGTATAACAGAACTTAAAGCCAAATCCACAGTCAAAAAAGCCAGCAGAGACTGAAGAATTACAGACCTTATATAAATTCTGATTTGTTAAATGGAAAAGTCATAAAGATGAAAGTGAATGTTTTAAAAGACGTGTTAAGAGTTAAGTTTAGAGTCACAGTCTAGAAAGTAAGCGTTACTCCTAGCCATGTCTACATGAGCTTATCTCTGTGATAAACTCATGCTGCTTTTAAATTAAAACTTCCAGGCTTTTGTTGTTCTGGCTTGCTTATGTGACCATCCCATCACTACTCCTCTCCACCCTGAAACTTACAATCCAGTGGGAATTTTTCAATTCTTCTATTTCTAGCATGCCAACAGTTGCATGTCTGTGTTGTACAGATTAAAACATAAGGAAGAAATTACTAGATGACTAATTTTAATCTCACAGATGATACTGTTGCTATCTGCCACAGACAGAAGACCCTATATTAAACTTGGAGAGCTCCTTGCTCGTTGGAGAAAAATCTGCCAATATCTGAAAGATTTCTCACACTAAATGATAAACCCCACCTGAGAGCCTACAAACACACGTATGGGCATATAGCGAAGGTATTGCAGGTTTTCTCCAAGATAAAAAGCAAATCTGACTTCAGAGCTGCCTCAGACATGTTGGAGAGGAGCTGCAGGTCAAACCCACATATATGGGTGCTAAGGAAACATTAAACTCGCAGATTTTCAGAGTTACCAGTGATTGGCTAGGGATCTGTAATTCTTGCACCTGACTCCCAGCTAACACAGTACAAGGCTCCAACGAGATCGATTTTACAGACCGTACTCAGTTTAGTGAGTAATGCCCAACCACACGCTTCTTTATATAAGTTTCTTTCCACTCTATCATTATTAATTTCCCCTGGAAGTTACTTTAGAAAGTACTTGTTAGAAAGTTCAGATTTTAAATTTAAGAATAAGACTGTCTACAGCAGGGATCCTTTGCAGCTGGCTGAAGCAGTACCTCATCATGTCCCAGCATCCCTAGAAGCACCGTGCTGATATTCTTCCTAATTGCAGCATCAACTTTTGCACCAGCTCCTCGTGTTACAAACCGCAGAGCCTGCAGCATTGTGTCCCTAGAAGTGACCACAACTTACAGTCAGACGTTGCCTCTCCCCCACCCTGAAGAAGAAATTGAGCTCTGGATACCTGTAACAGTTTCTTACACAGCAATTACACTAATATGCCTTACAGTTTAGGAGACTGATACGCGCTCTGCACTGCTGAAAACTCCACGCTAGAGAATATTTCCATGTTTGTGTACTTGTGTCTGTCTCTTACAACGTAAATATTTTCTGACTATTCAAACATTTAAAAAATTCTCAAATCAGAAAGTTAATTTCTTTGGGATCAGTGCACTTAGGATACAAGAACAGCGGCATTACTTCAGGCCAGACTGACAAGCGATACAGTCTTGTATCTGAAAGTGGGCTGTGGTGGTTGCTGGGGGGTGTGCAGGAGGCAGAACTGGGCAGATACCAAGCAATGCTCCCTGATGCACTGTCGCAGCTTAGCTTCTGACCCAGGAAGTCCCCATCATCCACATGCTTTGTTTTACACCCTTGACGAACAACTGCTTTCACTAATAAGCAAATCTTACACTCAGAATTGGGGCTTTTGTTCATTCCTCCTAGCCCTTTCCTTCCTCCTTAGTAAGCAGGAAGGTCCAAGATACCACCTACGGCTTACCTGATGGCAGAGTCATCACTGGAACGAATTCCGTTCAGTAGCTCCGTAAAAAGAGGATCCACTTTTACATGGATGACAATGAGTTTACCGAGAGCATCGGCAGCTTTAAGGCGAACTGCACGGTTTGAGTCTTGTAGAGCTTTGGTGAAGGTTGTTTGCAACTGGGGCAAAAATGGTTTCAGGGCAATCTCAACCTACACCGGAGGTGAAAGAAGGGAAACTGGTGCAGTCAAGTCTGAAACAGTGGCTAGAAATCAAAGCCTGAAAACAGCATGGCCTCTTCTATAGCAGTTAGTTATCACAAATAGCCCTTATTCAGATCTAACACACTACTAAAATAGGAAAAACATGAAACGGTATTTTACCATGCAACTTTTATCCCTTTCAAGTCTAATCTTATTTTCTGTGTGCTGAAATACAAGGGTAACGTTGCTGAAAGACTTTACGCCATCATGAACAGTCTTTTGTATACAGAGCACTAAATAAAAGCTCAGCTCAGTTCAAATATGCAAGATGATCATCTCTGGACTTAACGTTTCACAAAAGTGGTTGACACTGGAGAGAAATTAATTACATGGTAGTTTTTAATCATTTGCAAGTGTTATCAGCATTTCGCAATATTTCTATGAGGTCCAGAAACTGAAGCAGTGGGGGTTTTGGTAGGCCAGAAGCTGTTGGAAGAATACAATCCAGTTACACTGCCATTCCTAAATATCAAGTCCACACCAGCAGACATCCTAGCAGTATTTACATGAACAGCAACAGATACTGCTGAAAGTTACCACGGAAAATGTTCACAAGCCACAGTCAATTACTTTGAATCTTACCTTGGCTAAAAGAAGGCTTAATGTTTCAAGCAGAGCCACCTTGACATTCCAGCTGAACCGATCTCCCAAGATCCGAATAAGTGGCCCAGTAATGCTCACCACAGATGGTTTAAGAGCTTCAGCAGAAGTCAGCTTAATAACTAGCCCTAAGGCCTTTGCTGCCTCCTCCTTCTGCTCTGGATTACCAGTTAAAACACCTTCCCGCAGCACCAGGAGTATGGAAGTCACTCCCTGTCACGAAAATCGGATAAGAAAGCTTAGAAGCCAAGATGCAAAAAATACGTATCTTATTTTTGCTTCTGTTATACACCAGATGCACAGACTTGCAGAGTTTCTCTCAATTTCCTGTTGACCTTCAGCTGCCTGCTTCCACATTTACAGAGCTACTTTTATTTGGTTTGATTTCATGCATCTACGCCTCACTAAGCCAGTTGCTATGAGAAAAGTGGTGGCGGCTCAGGGAATTTTTAAACCAGAGAAATTTGGCACAGAAGTCCAGCTTTACTCCCCCACAAAAAGCAGCCAGCGACCATGACTTACATGCATAACAGAACAGTCAAAGATCTTGTAACAAGAGGAGTCTTCTGTAGGGTAACTCAAGAGCAGCAGTAACCTACAGAAAGTCTCTCCAACATACAGGTTTGGAATGCCCCAACAGTCACTGCTTCTAACAGCTGTAAAGTCATATCAGTCAGTTCCCCCAAAAGGTGGTATTATGGCTGTGATGAATCCATGCTCATTCTGATCCTTTACCTTCTTAGGAATACAGAATCCCGGCACATGCTCGCCTTTGGCCTCATTCCCTACAATCCGAATATCCTTGTGCAGGTCCTCAATGAGAGCAAGCTGGTTCCCAGCGTCTAATTTCTGCAGGGGAGAAGGGTAAGACAAAGATGAGGCCAACATGGCAACCAGCTATTCTTTGTGAATTCTTCTCAGGTGTGTCAAGAGAAGCCACCCGTTTCCTGCCCCCTCCAAAGACTGAGCTACTGGCTCACAACGCTGAGGTCAGGCTCATCTTACAACTCTCAAATCTTTGCAGCATTTGCAAATGTAAATGTAGTTCACAATCACAGCAGAAGGTTCAATTTAGGCAGTACTTTACCAGCTATCCCCGTTTTCTCCTTGCCAGGCGTTACCACTGTAACCTTTTTCAGCTGCCTCTCACCTTGGTGATGGAATTAAGCGCATCCCAGCTTTCATTCAAAACTACAGGGTTGGTATCATTAAATAGACGTATCAAGCCTGAAACCAAGCTCTTGAGATGACCAGTATAGTCGGCTTTTGTCTTGGAGCAGTAGATGTTCAGAATGACAGCTGCTGCCTGCCTCATTCCCAGCTCAGGGCTGCGGGTAGCTTCTAGTAAATCTTCAGTTATTATTCTTTGTCCAGCCTCATCTTCCACAGACAGGATTACAGACTGGCAGTTTGCCATCTCCTAAAGAGTCCAAATTAACTTTACATTAACTCTCAAATAGAGCAAAGCCAGATTTAGCCCCAGGTTTCCCCATGTTATCCACAGCATTATGTCTTAGAGAATACTACAACATATCCCACTTGCTAATTGTTTCTCATTAAATAGCTGGTCACATCACCACTAAAGGCTCGACTCAGTCCTGGAGCAGGGACAGGTATATAACCAACTCTCAGAATTGAACAAGTGACCAAACCCTGCTGATTGCTGCACAGATCCCTCTCCAGCTGCAGAAGGGCTAATTTACAAAAATGAGAGTAGCTCAGTCTCCCCCATCTTACTCACCCCTCAGAGACTGTGGGTCTTGTCAGAAAACATTTTTTTAATTTAGGTAGTTTAATGCTGTGCGTCATAATACTAATTACAAGCAGGTCTGTGGGTACATTAGAGATCTCCAGGCAGACTAGGGGCTAGAAGCTGAGCTAATGGGCATCTACGGCAGACAGACAAGAGGGCTCTGTCACTAACATTCCGAATTCACCAACTTATGTACATGTCTATCTGCAATCACAACTCCAGGATGTTCTCTGGAGTCCAAATACCAGATGTTTCGGAAAGCAGTACAGAGGGAGTGCTGCATGCAAAATAGGAGATTTCCTCCCTTCAGCCCTTTAATCTCTCCGTCTTCTACACCAAGAATAAATACAAAGTTAACTAGACACTCTGGCAGTTCTCCAAGAATAAGTAAACTGAGAATTTTATCTTGTTGCAGGCCAAAGAGACTTTTACATGGATACAAATAGATTTGGAAAGCATACGTTTTTCGACTCACAATATGCCACCAGGCAAAAAGACTCATCCTGAGGAAGCTAATGGACTGAATTAAAACATGCAATCTGTGAATTGAGAACACAGATTCTGTACTAAGAAGTAAACCCGAAGCACTGTCTTCAGGCAACCTGTCATAACAAGGAGCTGAGCTGTGCTACTTGCCAATTGCTCTTCACTGGTCCCCAGCTTCTCCTTCAGCGCGGACATCATAGCAGGCAGGATGACACTCAAGTGCCGTGTCAGAGCGTCCCCTGCCACTGATGAGAGGAAAGCTAGCACACGGGTGTTCACAGGGGGAGTAGTCAGCTAAAAAAAAACCAAACAAAAAACTGAGACAAGTGGAAAGCTTTTTCAGAAGGAATCTCACTTCATCTACAACATGAAAAATTTCTAAGTGTAAACGCATCACAACCCAAGTAACAATGTATTGAGCATAAAATCAGAAGAAAATTTCAAACTATGCTCTTCCTTTTGGCATATCGGTCCAAGGAAAACTGGCAGCAAGCAGAGGAAAAAGCACAGTTCTGAAGTTTAAAATTTGTTTCCAATTGTACCTTTGGCACCAAATAAGGCAGCACCACACGGCTCTTGACAGCCATAACTTGTTTAAGACCATCCACAGCAAAGTCAGATGTCTCTTCATTATCCTACAGGGAAAGAGAAAGTTATAAACCTGAGAGATGATTTGTGACCAAGCTAAACCCTATTTCAAGGGACAATTTACCATGTGACCATATAACCAACACACAAGTCCTTCTATCCAAAAATGCTCTCATACTATACAGCAAAAACCCAAACCAAGCTCTTCTGTCACATCAAAAAGATTTTCCGTAGCAGGAATGGTGGCCACACAACTTAAGCAGGTGACAATGGCAATTCGCTAGCAGAGCCAGATGTAGCAATTCTTAGGCCTATGCTTTAGCCACAAGACCTTCCCTACCGATGGCTAGGATGACTCCATGTAGGTGACAAAATAGAGCTGCCATTCCCTCGAAGGTCTGTCACTGCAATCCTGCTCCTCCTTTAAGCTAATTATTCAAAACCTGTCCCACAACATCATTAATCAAGTTGTTGACTAATGTTGAGCAATGCTTACCAGCTGCTTCAGCAAAAATGGCAGGATATCTTCAAGAGCTTGATGTCCAATTGTTGAATGCAACTGTTCAAATGTTTTAGCTGCAGCCTCTCGGACTTCTTCCAGAGGGTCACACAGTGCTTTTCTCACTGTAGGAACTAGGGACTCAGAGAAAAGCAGTACCTAAAGATGTAGAGATGAAATTACAGAATATCTAAAGCACAACAGACACATGCATCTCACTGAAGTAGCTAACAACTGAAACTAAATTGCTGTTTGCTTGAAATATCTTGGAAGAAAACCAGGATTAATCAACACGAATATCTGCAGTGCTCTAAGGCTACCTAGTACATGATTTCTATTACTGTATCTCATAAAAGTCAGAACTGTGCAATGTTTTAAATTTACTGACAGATACAAATGCATACATTTGCCTGAACAGCAACTCATGTTAGTTATAAGCCCTGAGTTCAGTCCATAAAACAAGTCCAGCCCTAGCTGTATTATTCTGTCTCAACTGCAATACCTGCATCGTAACATAAATATCTAGGATTTCACCTTCCACGTTTAACTTACCGCATCCCTGCTGGTAGATTTCATTATCTCACTCAACCCGATGCAGACTCCTTGCCTCTCATCACTCTTGTCTGACCTCAGTCCATCTTCCAGAATAGGAATGATTTCAGGAAGGATCTTCTCTCCTAACTTTCGGACAAGGTCTCCTAATGTCCGTGCTGCAACCTGTGCCCAAAAATTTATTCATTAACTATTTTCCTGTTTTATAAAACTTAAGAAGGTGAACTGTGAGCAGATGTTACCTTTTGACCATAAACTACCGTTCACAGTACAGACAGAGTAGTAGGAATGGAAACAGTACTGTTATAAGTAACCATAGAAAAATAGTTCTACTGTCATCACAGTTGCCTTCAGCAAAGAGAGAACTCGGACATACTCATGCTCAGAACAGTTAAATTAATGACAGCTTTGGAGGGATTTATAGAAAAGAATTATCCTGTGTTCTTCAGGAATTAGTTTATATGGTCACCTGCAGTAACAGGAAGGCATTATTCAATTTCTCACCGTTCGCTTATCTGCACAAGTACTGGCCAGGAATTTCAGCAGAAGCCCAAAGAGAGTTGGCAAAATTTCACGCAGCGTGCGAGGAGTGTTTGAGACTACAATCTTCCAGACGTGTAAGGAGGCTTGACGCACTACCAGCTGGGTGTCAGAGCGGCCCATGTACAGCCCTGCCAGCACCCTGTTCCTCCTCTCCACACCAAGAGCATTAATAATAGCCTGCAAAGGAATAGAAACAAAACTCTCTTACCCGCTCCTGAAACTTAGAAAAAGAAGAAAATACGTGATTATTCCATACGTCTTTCTAGCAGGCTTTCTATACTGATTTAAAAAAAATAAAAATAAAACAAAGGCACAACAGACAAGAACAGTTTTACCTTGTTTGACTGGGCTGTTCCAAAGTTGTCATCCTCTGAGGCAGTTTCTGTTGTCATTTTTCCAGTGACTCCTGAGATATGGAATAGGAGATCTCCAAGGAGCTGAACTGAGCTAAACCTGGCAACAGGAGCAAGTCAAGTGTTACAAACAGGGTATTCAGGCGGTACCTGTCCAAATATGACGGTACGTCAAATACAGACGTGAGCAAAGAGCTAGGTCGGCAGTGAAATGCTGCATGGGCTGGTACTAAGATCAGTCTGCCTACATGCTAAAGAGAAAGGGAAGGAATGAATTCCAAACAGGAAGGGGCTGAGAGAATTCCCATATCAAAGCAATGAGTCAGGGAATAGCCTGGACTCTAGAAAGGAACAAGGCATTGCCAGTATCGGTCTCAACCCAAAAGACATTCACCTGGGGTGAGTGCACTCATCAGCACTCGGCTGACACAAGCCTTTTAGCACAACTAATTTTTGAGTAATTGCTATTAGCTGTGCGCGCTCCACTGCACATTTCCATACACAGGAGAACAAGAACTTAGTCAGCATTTTGAAAGATGAAAAACAATATATGGGGGCTAAATATTGCCACATCAACTGCCTTGGAAGCGCTTTTCAGAGTCACAACCAGAATTAATAACCTAGAAGGAATGCTTTGCAGGTACCGGGAAACCTGATCCACGGCTGGCAGGGCTTCTCAGACTCGGTGCTACAAGGCATCATATTCAAATCAACAAGCAAAAAGAGAGACTTGCTTTTGCTTCCCAGGAGGTCTCTGCATTTGCTTGAGGAGCAACAGAGTCTAAATCACACCAGTTTTTCAATCATGGAAGAGAAACGTCTGTCAATAGGACGGTATCCCTCACCTTATCCTCCACAAGTCATCAAACAGGCCATCCTCAAGCTGTGGCAGGAGAAGCGCAATGGCAGTCTCAGCATACATACTTATGATTCTCTGGCCAGCGCGCAGGGCAGTGTCCCGCACAAACTCATTCTCGTCTGCCAGCGCCTGCACAGAGACAGAAAAGTGTCTGAAAACTGGGGGTTTTTTCAGCACAATATACAAGACCAACAGGAGGAAAACAAAACAAATTACTAGTGACTACAAACAAAAGACAGTAAGCAAATAACTTGAAAGAAGAAATAATTTATAATTTAAATTCTTTTATATTTTATATAGTCCAGCAACGCCGGACAAGTCTCTGCATGTCTCACAATTACTGGAATGACGCTTAAACTACTCTGGAGGCTTCTTTTTATTCTCTAATAAATGAAACTCTTCAGGCCTATGCTACGTACCTTAAGGATACAGGGAATGATGGGACCAACATAGGGAGTGAACTTGTCTCCAAAGGTAATTGGCAGGTAGTTGAACATCATGATATAACCATCTCGTACATGTGGAGCAATATCCACTTTACTGGCAGTAGCTACAATCTCTGGCATAAGTTTCTCCAGCTTTTCTACCCCTAAACCAGCCATAACTTCAGCCAGACCTGGGAAAAAAAGCAGGGAACAGAGCTGATGAACGCAAGAAAGAAAAGCTAATCTGATTTAATAGAAGAAAGTCTGAACTCGGTATTCAGACACAGTTGCCCCCACCTTGAGCAGCACCAGATCGATCCACTGAGCTCTGCTCATATGTGAGTGTCTCCATCAGCCATGGCAACAAATCCTCAAAGCATGATTCTCCCATACCCTTCACCATGGCTCCCAGTGCCTTTGCAGACACTGTACGCACCTAGCAGACAAGAGGAACAGAGATTTGCAAAATATCCAGTCAAAGTTACTAAGACAGATGTGTCAGACTGATGACAGATCTAGGACAAAGTCTAACCTAATGCGCTGAAAGACAAACTGTATTTGTTCAAAAGACTTACTTCAGGTACAGGATCCAACAGAGATGCCTTCAGTCCGGGAGTCACACTGGGTAGGTAAGGAGCCAGATCCTGAAACAAAGAGCCCGAAGAGTTAAGAACTAGATTCAAAAGGAGAAAGAAACATAAGTCACCTTCATGTGAAGGGCATTCAGCCCCTTATTATTAGCAATCATCCTTAACATCCTTAGAGTTTAATCAGTTGCTTTCACAATCCTGCAAGTAAGCACAATGAATTGTTCTGCAAGTCCAAGAAACAACACTAGTTCTGTGCGGATCACTCAAAACCTTTTTGATGGCCACTCACAACCCAACACTTTGTATCTAAGGAAAATCCAACACTCTTAACATTTACACAAGGTTTAAAGGTAGAGATTATCAGCACAAAAATTAAACACAGATCTTTAGCCTACAGTGAGGTTCCACAAATACTTTTCAAACAAACCCTGGATCCATTTGTAAGCAGCTGATCTGTGTTTCATTGGTACTGGTTTTGATTGTTTGTTTGTTAACGCATTTCTCATACGGTAAAAATTACAAGACCTTTTTGCAGGGGTAAATCTGGTAATAACTAGATGACCAAAGTACAAAGCTGACAGTCTTAAGCACCTGAGAATTTTCACTGTCTTTATAGCCATTATCTGTTCATTTACGTACATTTAATTAAAGAAGCTGCATGGATTCTAATATTGTCTATCTTAACAGCAAAATCCCACACAAATTCTCTCTGGTGCTTGCTCTGTTATCTCCTACACAGTAAACACAGCACGCAGTTAGAGAGCTTGTTCAGCACCGCACCTTCTGATCAGTCAGGGAGTACATGTTCCCAATGATCTGGGCAGCCATTTTCCTGGTGTCAGTGGAACGATCTTGAAAAGCTCTCTGAACAATTGGCATGATCAGTGCTAAGGATGGCGCATCAATGAAATGGACAAATTTGGTATCCAGTAGAGTCTGCAGACACTTCTGGGTCTTCCTGGAGGGGTCAGTGAGAGCGTCCAACAGAACTGGAGCAATTGCTGAACATTTTTAAAAACAAGAGAAAAGACTTTATTTGTACATAAAACAAAAAAGCACGTCAGGGTGAGCTGGTGTTCTCTCATGGGATGTTTTAGATCCTTCTAAAGCAACTAGCAGCATGGGGACAAAGGAAACCCTATTAACATTAGCTGACAAAATGGATAGGAGCATTCAAAAAGCCTCGAAGCAGACAGCTGCTGTTAAGCTTTCATGTTATACTTTTCTAGGAGTAGTTTCACTTCTGTGGAAGTTTGGATTTAATCCTAAACGTTGTCAACATAAACCTTGCTATTACAAACCATGGTCATGTCAGGACATTAGAGATGCAGACAGCCCTTACCCAGGATCTCTGGATTCCTGATGACAGACCCAATCTGCCTGAGAGCTTGCTGACCTGCATTCTGCACCTTCACATGAGAATCTGTGAGCACTTCCGTAAGTTTTGGCACAATATTGGGTAAGCAGGAAGAGAGCTGTTTGGGAGCACAGTACGCCATAGCCCCCAGCAGTTCCACTGATCCTGTGCATGAAGTACACAAAAAGAAAGCAAAAAAAAGAAAAAAAAGACAAAACACAAAACAATACACAGCATTAAGAAGAGATATGAGAAGATGATCACATTTACCTTAGAGTCACATCTACCAGTCCGAGAATACATGAAACGCATTAAGCCACTCTATGTCACTTAAAGACACTAAAAGCCTTTTTTTTTTTTGTACCAGGTAAAAGGAGGAGGGGAGGAAACTTCCATCTTCTGGAGTACTTCTAGAGAGACAGGGGGTAAAAAGCGTCCCCTGAATCTGCTGGGGGAAAAAAGTTGCTCAAATGTGTCAGGGAACTCATTTGTATCTCAAAAGCTGTAAGTTCCACAGTCCCTTATGAGACAATAAACTATCACGGCCATCTGTAGGGATGAAGGAACAAACACGGGGAATGACAGCGAAGGGAACTGTGAGTTACTCTCAATCACGTCAGTCAGATATTGGTCCATACCAGCTTTGGTTCTCCAGGATTCCTCTTCTAGTGCTGCAAGAAGTGATGGCAAAACCAGCTTCACTCCATGAGTACTCAAGTTGCTCATCACGGCTTTGGCACAGTCATCTGCAGCCTCCAAGGAGAAAAGACCACTTATTACAAGCTGTGTCACAATGCGTGTTTTCTCCTTCCTCAGAGACTCAATGGGAACAAAGGCTTCACATAAAATAGTGTCTAAGAACAATGATGCAGCTAGCCAAGTAGCTCCCAATTGATGGCCAATGAAATAAGATACTTTCAGTTACTAAGACGATCAAATTGTATTAACGGTATCTCAAGGGATAGATCCACCTTCTCAATTTGCCTAGTTACAAACATTCAATTTCGGTTTTCTCTTAACACTCTGTTCTCAGAAATTTAAAGCATCTTACCTCTCGCACGTACTGGTTCCCATCTCCAAAACAAAGCAGCAAGTGAGGTAGCACATGAACCACATAGGGCTCAAAGAGCTTTCCAAGCATGCTGCAGAGCATCTCAAAGGCAAACAGAGCCCCTAGAGAAACAAAAAGGACAGTCAGAGGAAAATACAGCTTCATTTGAAGGGGATGGAAAGAGAAGATACAATTTGCCAAATATCTGTAGAATTTCTCCAAAAGCACTCAAAGTCTCTTCCCTTCTTGCATTTGTGGCTAGTGCTGTAGTGGGGATTTCTGGTCTCAGAAAGGACAAAAAGCCCAGTAGCATTAAAAACGTGTAACAGTCGTCTGAGTCCTAGCTTAGGTAAGCAGAAATAAGGACAGGAAACGTCCAGCAGCAAAAGGAACAAGTAGGCTGTGAGAGCCCCTCTGGACCATCTGGAGCAGAATATCTACAGCGCTCTTCCTGCTCAGGAGCCCACCTAGCAACACCTGCCTTTGAAAACAGGAGGGAGGGGGCAAGCACGTTGTCCAGGACCAGAAACCCTTCCTCCACCACAATGCAAACAGAGCAATTTTAGGACACTATACACAATCAATGGCCTCATGACAGACGCTCTCCATTTCTTTCTCTGCAAACTTTAGTAAAATAAATGTAGATAAAGCAAGCACAGCGTTCAGGTATCATTTGATCTGACCACAGTGGTAGTAGACACAAGAGAAATTTGAAGTATTTGGGAGGGAAAAGCTTTTGTCCCTTACCCTCACGCCGACGGAAGTTCTTCTTGTCCTGGATAGCATCCGTCAGTGTGGTCATCATCTCCTGCTGCTTGAGAGAGAGGATGCCAAGGCCTTTCACCAGGCCTGCCAGCCCATAAGCTGCACCTTTGCGCTCAGCGTACTTATCAGACTCTAAAAGCAGCTGCATTAGCTTCTGTATCATTCCTCCTGCATCCTCCTTAATTGCAGGCACCAGAGGTGGTAAACAGCTTGCCACTGACTCCTGAACCTGTAAAACAATCCACCAGCTATCAGATCACAAAATATTCATCACCAACATAACTTCCCCGTAGACTGCACCCACAATGACAACCTTCTGTCACCAGAGCCATTTTTCACCTCTCTGAAGGTGAAAAAGTAGTCCTTAAAAGTATCGTAGTGTCAACCTGCCTCTGCGTGGAACACGAGCATTCCTCCAGGAAGGCACCTACCTGCTGAGATGGCGTGGACAAGGCTGCTATCAGTTTGCCAACAATTGGTTTCACTTTCGGGTCACTCTTGTCCAGATGTTTTGCCAGTGAACCCATCAGAATGACCACGCTCTGCCTGACAGCATCGTAACTGGCATCATTAGGAGCGTTTTTCAGGAATTCTTCAAACACTGGCAAGAGAGAGTTAACATTGTCCTGAAAAACAAAACCACAGAACTTGCCACTAGAGTCCACTCAGAATGAGATTTGCTATGCTCAGTGGACTTGTTTGTTCTTCTCTGAGCAACAAACTGAACAATCACACTGTATTTACAGTTCATTTAATGTGTCACATCACATAAAACCTTGTGCCATCCCAACAGGCAACAAATATTTCCTAGCAGGAAGCAAGAGAGAAGTTAGCGCTTAAAAATCAGATCCCCCAAACCTGCCAGCATGATGTTCTGCCAGAAGCAATGCGAGCCACTAGGCAAGACTGACAGCCTAAACATCAGAGCCTGCTCTTTTGCTTGCTCCATTTGCAAAGGGAGAACAGAAAGATAAAACAAACTTCACATGGCTTTTCTAAGAAAGAGAAGGAAAGAATGAATAATATGAAAACACTCCAATTGTCTTGGGCTTAACAGGAATGCAGAGGGCTGTCCAGAAGAGGTGACTGGCACATATGAGGAAATCGGAGGCTGAGCAATTTACACCCTGCACGCCTCCCCCATCTAACACTGCTGGAGAAGGGCTAGCAGTGAGAAGGAGGTCCTCAACGCTCTGAATTACTTCAGTTGTTTTCAGTTTAATTAAGCCAAGGATCAGCAAGCTTTCATGTTTTGCTTTGCATGAGGCCTGAAAAGGAATTCTCACCTTCCCAGGATTAAAAGACCTTTGGTCTGATTTTACTTTTATTACTCTAGTTTTATACCATTTTAACTCCAGTTGATTCAGGGCTACTTCTTTTTTATAGCAATGACAGGGAAGAACTACACTTAGTCAACACTCGTCACTAACCGAATGACTCCAAACACACAAAAATTCCTACTACATGGAAGTTTTCAGCTGTTACAAGTAACAGCAACCTCTAAGAAATAAAAAAAAAAAAATAAAAAAAACCTATGGGCTCCAACACAATATCTACATTTTCATTCCATCTTTTTCCACTGGGAGAGAAACGTTCAGACTTACTTTGCCATGAGTGTTGAGCGTTGAAAGAGCTGCATCTAGCATGCACTTCCTGACTTCAGGACTGCGATCATTCAGGGCATCCGGTACAAAAAACTGGAAGAGGGGCTTCACCTGAGAACTGTCCAGATGCTGTGAGAGCTTGTTGAGGGCCAAAGCTATGCCACACCTGTAAAGATGGGGAGCTTGTGAGCTTACTGACTTTTCACAGAATTTGCTTGAGGTGACAATCACATTTGCTACCGTAGTGCATCACAGAAATTGAGAGAGAACCATTATGAAACCAAGGAGCTTCAGAGTGTCCAACCTACGTGCATTTCATTACATAACCCCATGCTGCAGGTTCCCGAAAGGACAACAATCCTTCAGCCGTATAATGACTTTTATCCCAATTAAGCATTACAGATACTTGGGCCAAAGACAGACATCAGGATTGCTTCATCTACTGCTGAAATTCAGCAGCTTTACAACAAGGTACATCAGCACTAAAGAACAGATTAGCTTAAGACAGGTAGCGAACAAGACGATCTCCAATTAAACCTGTATAGGTCATACAAGTAGACAAAAAGTAATCATCCAAACTGGAATTTGTGCAGTTCATTAAGGCTCACACTGCTGCTCTTGAAACAACCAATTGCCCAAACAGAGGTGGGAATACAGTGAGGTAAGACAAAAATCAGCCAGTTTGAGAGGGAAAGACTCGATTCTTATCAGAAGGACATAGAGAATATAGCATCCAACATTTTGACAGAACTGAGAGCGTTTCAGTTTGGCCTGCCCAGCCTCCTTGAGGGGCACAAATATTCTCTACCAGAAGGTCGCATGAAACCAGCAAGTCAATACAACTGCGTATATTTTGTTCCTTTAACACTCCCTTATTTCTCCACTGCCTGAACTTCTAAATAAAAATCTAGAACATCTCATTTGGATGCACAGGAAGCGATGAGATCAATCTGAGGATGACTGTACCTTGCTTCCCACTGGTCAGGCGGTGATTCAGATATCACTCGTCCCAAAGCATCCAAAACTGGAGGTGGCCTCTGGAAGGAGAAAAAATTTCATCAGAATGCCTTTTCCAAGGACACACACGCAGAGAATACTGTCAACCATACCTGCAATGCCCTTTTATAATACTGCACAGAGGTATGATACCACTAGCAGAAGAGCATGGTAAAAAAAACAAGTGGAGAGCTAGCTTAGGCCCAAAAGAGTTGGACTGACCCTGCTCTGCCACAGCAGAGTATCACCTAAGGCACATCTTCCACCTGTACAATGGTGCCATTACTGGCCGATAACTTGAGGCTCAAGACTTTAAAGTCTGTGATAAGCTCAAACACAGCAACAGTAGGCTTCATGCACATCCCCAAGACAGACAAAAGGAAAAGTGATTAATATAAAAATATAAAATAAAGCACAAGCTTGTGCCTCTCCACCCCTTAGGACAAGAGTACTTACATAGAGCTTCTCCTGGTAAATCTCTGTAAGTTTATTCATGACCTCTGCTGCTTGGTTTCGATACTGAGCTACAGCTCTGGAAAGAGCTTCAGCACCTGCTTGTCGCACTGCCTCTTCATGGTAGATGACATCTTTGATCAGCAGAGAACAGAGGTCAGGCTGCAGCTCCAGACCCATGGACTCCCACAACCTGCAGCACGCATAAAGAGGTGACTGATCACCCTTCAGCGAGAGAAGCCACCGCTGTATGCAAGATCAGCAGAAGAGAGGTCCCCTTACCATCCAATCAGCCAGGAAGAACTCTTACCTCTCTGCCAACTTCTGAATCTCATCTTCCACATCAAACTTTACCACCCAAAGGCGACGCAACAGATTCAGCCCATTCTTTTCATCGCTGTCTGGGGTTGGTAGAACCATTTGTAGCTCCATCAGTCCCTGAATTAGTTTACAGGAGAATCAGTGCAAGGATCTGATTTTAGAAACAGATGCTTTAAAACACTTAAAACCTTTGCCAAGTCAAGCTCTCAGTGGTCGAAGTGTCAAAATTCATCTTTGCTTGTGCAGTGCACTGCCCGTGCAGATCAAGGACTTCCTGTTGCTAATGGGTGAGATGGTGAAACTCAAGAATAGCGCTCCACAGGCAGTTTGCAGAGAGGCAGCTAGGCACTGGGTTGTGCCCTGGTGACTACAGTCTTCTCTGCTTTTAAGTACAGAGAAGCCAGCTCAGGTGAGCTAAGCTGAAATTTGTTTCATGGCAAAGAAAACCAAGCGCCCTTGTTTTTTTTCTTTCTTTTTTATATTCTGAGAAGTGACTAAGCCTGAAGCCTTCCAAAAACACTGGGCCCAATACAGACGTAGGAATGACCCTGAATGATTCCCACCTACCCTGAGAGCTGCATCTCGAACATTCATGCATGGAGATTGCAGGGCCTGAAGTAACACATCGACCTCCTCCTGTTCTGCATAGGCACAGCCGTCCTCCCCGCTGCTGCTTGTGCACAGAGCGGTCAGTGCATTGGAAGCCAAAACCTAAAATGCCGTGAGAAGTATTAGCGATTCCACCGCTGCCTTGTGCTTCTGTGCATTTGGTCAAAGCAAGCGCGCGGTGGGGGCTGAGTGCTATCACAAGAGAAGAAATTCTCAAAGAACAGAGACAAAGGTTCATTAGGAAAAGAGAACTGGTGAGTTCAGTCGACCTTTCTGCCATCTCATCCCTTAGAACAAAGTTTACTGATGTTTACTCGGGGGAGAAACTACTAAACTTCTTCGCCAGACCAAGGCCTTAGAAAAGGCACAAAATGTCATCTGTGGAAAACTGAAGAACATGTTTGGTGCAATAAAACCCACAGGAAAAAAGATAAAAGGCATTTTATCCCAAGAAGAATACCATAAGCACAGGAGAAAATCGGTAATGTATCAACCACCAGCCTCAGAGAATTAAAACAGGTGGGTGTATTTCCCTCAGTTAGATGCTGATGAAACTCAGGCAGAGTCCTGACTGTGGTTATGAAGCTGAGGACTCACCTGTAACCGTGGAGAACCCGATCCTATCACCCAGGTCAGCAGCACCAGCATGTCCCTCCGGGGAAGCAACTCTGGGCCATTCTGAAAGGTTGGGGGGAGAAAAGGCAGAGGGAGGAGAAAAAGCCTCATGTCTTGTGACACCGAAGTACCTTGCCTGTGTATGACACTCGTTATAAAAATCAGAATCAAAACCTAGGGCTGGACAGGTAACCAAAACCTGTGACAGAAAGCAATCTCTCATTGTTAACTTTAACTTGTAGAATTAATCTGCTTTGTCCAGTTTAGACAGTAGCTGTTTTATCCCACACCTCATCTGAACGACTGTTGAAGGAGGTCATCTGATCCCCACAGCTCTCACTCACCTCGTCCACCAGCAAAGCCTGGCCATTTGCTGATGATCTCAGCTGAGCATGGACCGTAAGGATCTGCAGAATCTTGACCAGAAACTGCTCCCTGTCTTCACTGTCATGAGGTGTCTCAGTCATAACAGTCTTTAGGAGAGGAAAGACTAAGGAAAACGCTGGAGCTGATAATGGGGCAGCACCTGCGAAAAGGGAAAGCCATCCTGTGAGCATAGCCGATCTTGTTCTATTTCCAAACGTTATAACTCTAAGCAGTCTTTGTTCTATAATATCGACTGGTGTAAAATGAACACCTTGGTAGCGCACAATGGATATGGCCAGCTTCAGCCTTATGTACAAACATGCTAAGTGACCCTAAGAATTTCTATGCTCCTAGAAACGTCCCGTCCAAAGGACACTGCTTCATCTGTATCTGGACTTACCCCACAGACAAAGTTTAGCCTGTTCAAAGCAGCGCACACAGCCAGCCCCCTCTTTAGCCTCCACCGCTTCGCCACTTAACGGCAGCAACAGTACGGCTCCAACAGTGACATCTGGCATTTCAGCGTTCGGTTAACGGTGGGACTTGTTGATCTTAAGGGTCTCTTCCAACCTAAATGATTCTATGATTCTACCTAATGTTGCTGTTGCTTGCTACACCAATGAGCTGGCTTTAACTGAAGTCACATCAGGATTCCAAATTACTTCCAGTACTTCAACAGTGTGAAAACACACACTGTAAATGAAATTGAAACAATTCAATGGATTAAAGTAGACAGACAGGCAAAACTAAGGTTTTGCCTATCCTGGAAATACTTGTGGCAGCAGGGGACGGGACACAAAATCAAATCCATCACACAACCGAAGTTGAAATAAAATCTATTATCTAAAGTGCATTAAGTTTGTATGTACACTCTGAGAATTAAAATGAATTAAACTAAAAAAAAAAAAAATTATGGTCAATTTTACTTCTGAGCAGGAGGATCTGATACGATTTAACTAATCCACTTTTAAAGTTCATTTGTCCCGTTTGCCAGCCACATTCCCATTAAACACTTCCTACCAGCCTAGCTAACCTGTCACTCCAGTCTTAATCTGGATTCCTGAGAATGAGTTTCCCGTAATTCTGGTGCAAGTCTCAACTCCCCTCCCGCCTTGAAAAAATTAAAGCTTTTGGATTCCCGTTGTTAAAGATTTTGCTCCTTTTTTCTCACAGAGGCTTGGCTATGGGACATAACAAATATTCCCTCCAGTCCTCCAGTTAATCCAGTTAAAATTCAAGTATTAGATGTCTAGGGAAAACGTTTGCTTTCTACATCCTATCTGTGCTGTCAGAGAACACCAGATTTTAAGTTTCTAAGATGCAGATGAAGAGCACTGCAGATACAATACTGCAGTCTTAGTCAGCTTATGTAGGGCACGAATACTGCAAAAGTAGTTCAAGGCAGAAATATTAAATACGAAACACACTGTGAGCTCCTAACTATTTAACATGAATAGCTTAGGTAAAACTCCCTCCATTTCTGATGTGGGATTTTTCTCTCTGTTTGCTCAGTAACTGTTTGCTTTTACGCTTTCCCCCCCCCGCTTTTTTTTTTATTATTGGCCAGATATTTTTTGGCTTAAGCAACTGTCCCTCTATATGCAGCAGGAAGAAGAAAGCTTTATCTGAGAAGATAAATGGTCTATTAACACAGCAGCTGGTATTGACCAATAGGAAAAAGATTATAAAATATATCTTGGCATATCAGCAATGAATGATAAAATTTATCATCCACATTATGAGGTATGGTCTCATGGTAACCTAAGAAACTAACCTCAACTGAATAATATTGCAAGACTACCCTCCAAAAAACTCTGAAAATGAGGAAAAATCATTTGGGAATATAACATGACTTGTCCAACAAAGCGTTACGGAACCTACTTCCTTCCTCTTGCAGGAGAAGTGAAAAAAAAAAAATCAGATATTCATTTAATCAAGCACTGTAGGAAATCTTGAAGGAGGAGGGTTGAAAATACTTCCGCTACTTTCTGGAAATAAGCCTGAAAATGGATTCAAATGTCAATTGCACTTACTATGGAAATAAATTACATAGTGGAGACACTGAGTTATCACTGAGAAGTTCAGCGCTGAAGTGGTGCTCAACACGGGCAATCGCTGCTACTCAGCTGTGCAGATTACGTGTGCCACAGTCACACAGCTGTGGATCTGACTGGCAGCAGAACAGTAAGAGGAGAACCCAACTACTGGCGTAAGGCACCAAACGGAATCCTGCATTTCCTTTAAAAAATTATAAACCAGCTACTACAGCAGTTTTCGATTGAGCTAGATGACAAACAACTCCAAAGCCTGGATGAACACCTCTATCACTACAGTACACCAGATGCTTTAAGACAGCCTAAGCCATCCCTGCCTCCAAAGGAAGCAGACCCACCCTCCCTCTTCTGTACTATTATCTTCAATGCAGTGGTACAAGTACTTGCGCACCCCATCGTGAAGCAGATTCTGGAAGTGATCTAGATTAAAACTAACCCAGTGAAAAAAAAAAGAAAAAAGAAAACAAAGAAATTCAAGAAAAAAAAGGTTCATTTTAACCAGATCATATTCTTGCACTGTAAAAATATTGGTGCTTGCCTTCGTGTTACAGAGTGGGAAAGAACTGCTTCTTCTACAACCGTGCCAGAATAAAATATTCATGAACTGCAGCACTACATAGCAAACAAGCAGAGGCCACAGGCATTTCACTGCTGAGATCACAGATAACAAGCAATTATTTTGTCTTTCCACTTAGTCGCACTGAATCGCTTACGCTAAGTGGTGTTGAAAGGTAGGAACTGTCCTTGGCAAAGCTGAGCCTTAATTTCACTACTATTATTTCTGTATGAACCATTTTAAGAAAAAATACTGTTATTTCATTTCTACACTTCCTATACTTGTAACATCATTTCTACTACTACCACCACAAAAAATACCTTAAGGTTTTTCATATCTATGAAATCTTACCCGATTTTAAAAAAAAAAAAAAAAAAGTGAAGTCTCACCTATAAAACATTATACATACCATCAAAACTAAAACCGCTCACAGAGTTATTGCGGGGGGGGGGGGGGGGGTGGGGGGTGTCAGAGGGATCTACAATACTTTTTACCTGGCTCTCCCTTGCCTGTTCGGCTAGGAATGGTATGGGCATGCAGCAAGCTAACAACTCTGTTCAGAGCAGTAGGCAGCTCCTCTTGACACCAGGATTCATCTAATTCACATTCTGGTTTCATCAGGCGCAAGGTCACATGGCTCACTAAAGTACCTGGTATGAAAGAATAAAGAATCCATGAGAAGTCTACAACCAAAGATTTCTTGAGAGAAAAACCCCCAGGAACACAGACCCAAGAATGATAACAAAGCTCTGGGCAACAGCCCAGGCTGCAAAGGAGGCACAGAGAAGGAGGCACAGTCCCGAGGCTTATAGGGGACAGCTTCCTTCACACACGTGTGAGAGTTACACTCACATCCTCCAAACTCTGCAGAGGGGAGACCAAGTGCTACTGAGAGGTGATCATGACCAGACAACTCCTTGTCTTTGGACCCCGTCCCATCCAGCAGTAGGATCCCTGAGACATCACAGTCATCTCCAGGCACTGTTCCAGGGTGGTTTTTCCTCTTGGCTGTCTGTGGTATATGGTCATGATCCACTGCTTGTAAGAGCAAGGATTTTCACTGCCCTGCCATAAAAATAACACACCCTGCCCTTAAATAGCAACTGCAAATACTAACCAAAGGTTTTCAGTCGAGCAGGCATGACACAGGAAGCTAAGGAAAGAAAAGGTTCCTTAATCCTTGGAGCAGCCAAAGGCGATCGAAAAAGTGGCAAGAAGGAACCGATGAGACCAGGGATGTACTGAGTTAGACCAGGAGGCTTTCTCTTTATAACAGTGTCCAGGAGTCCTAGGGCTGTTTCCAGCTCATTATCAAGCTGTAAGAGAAACAGTTCAAAAGGTTACCATAAAAAACTCCATCGGGGGAAAAAATCAAGGTGTTAAATCTAATTTCTAATGAAAGAAACAAATAGGCTATTGCCAAATATTCTCTATGCTACTCCATTTTCCTTCTATCAAAATGACTTGGGTCATTGCAGCTGCAGAGTTGGCAAAAAAGTCCATCAAAACTTACCTCCTTCAGCCGTTTTCTTATCTGAGACTCCCTTTCCAGCTGTGCATGCATCAGCTCCTTCTGCTTGCTAGTCAGCTGCACTTCATCCTTTATTCCTTTCTTCTTCTTTATTTCCTGCAGTAGAGAGCCATGGACATTACTAACCGGGAGCTATTAACACCATCCCCTCAATTAGTTAGAGAAGAAAGTTGGACACATTGGGTTTTTTTGCAATTTACTTTTAAAACAGTATCAAAATATTCTTCCAAGCATATCACTCTTAAGTGAAGACACAAAATGGAAATCGGCAGGTTAACACTTTAGTGTCCCATTAGCAGCATAACACCAGTTTCTCCAACATTTAAACTGGTCACAAATTATTTGATATCATTAGAAAGAGCTGTCCAGCTCTCTGAACAGAACTGCTGGCTGTCTACAAGACGGAAGCACCTATTTTACAACCCTTACTGAAAAAGATACATGAGATACATTGAACAAGGGATGAAGAGAAAAAACACATTACCAACCAGTAAGCGCATTGACAAACAAGTAGAATACCGCATAAATTGATACAAATACAGATATAAGAGAAGATAACAGTTAGGTATTCAAAGAAGTTCAGAGAACCTTTCCCAACAGTGTACAAACATAGGCCAGAAGCCATGCAACAAAACATACGAGATAGCCTGGTGTCAGAACCTTCACTACTGGCTTTCCTGTTCCCATCAACTCACCTCCTTCAGCTCCAGCTCAATGATTTGTTCCTTGAAGGAATAAGCTTTGTTCTCCCTCTTCATGTTAGCCTTTTTCATACTATCCTGTTGAGCACTGAGAAGGAAAAGCAAAGAAAAGAATCAGCACTGCTCTGGACTAAGATCCAGGCACACAAATCCAGGAACTCCTGTCCAGAAAGAGCATCTGACAAACCCACTCACTCACTGGCTAGATGCCAGCAGCAATCAATCCCCAGGTGCACAGAGAAAAGAAATTAGAAAGTCTTACCTCTGTATTATAGATTTGTCATACAGTTCTCCCTCTGGTGTCCTCATGATGGCAAATTCCTCTCGAGTAACCTGGCACAGAGCTGGATTCTCCATTGATGCTGAGATAGTGCTGATGAGCTGTGGGAGCACTCTACCAGGTGAAAGCAGAGAGAGAGATCCCACTGCATTCATAGATGACTATCAAGAAAACAAAGGAAAAAACATTATTATCACTATTCCTTGAAATTGTCTCAAAAAAGTATGCTCTGTTGAGGCAGCGCACGTTATGTCCTAATTCCCAATTCCTTGTTCAGTGGGTACTTGCATCTTATCTAGAATTCTACTCGGTTGCCGGTATACATTCTTCCCCCCTTAAATCCCAGCTCCTTGTCACCAGAGATGTTCTCTTTGAACCTGCCTTCTCCCCACTTTTTAGACAGGTCTCCTTCCTTATAGACCAGTTAGTACTTAACTCCTCCAGAAAACTCTCCTGTTCCAAAGTATCTCCCAAAACTAACACAAGGAATGCAGAAGTTTATCACCTGGTTCTCTGGAGTGTAGGCAGTGATCCTGGGTAATATGTCATTCAGGTGTTTGGTAATGAACTCTTTGGGATCTATCTTCATCTTGATGAGGAGGGCCGGCCAAAGACCCGGCTGCACTGCCACTAGCAGGAAGAATACATGAGCATAATAAATATGAAGCAGACTGCTAATACAATAAAATAAAAAGGTAAGATAAAAAACCCATTCATTGGCCATGAGCGTGGTCTTATCCCTTCACTTACCTACAGAGGGATGATGGCTCACCAGCAGCATCTCCAGTGCCAGCTTTTCTGGCTCAAAGGAATCCACATCAAGCCCTGCCACACTTGAGATGACACAGAGAGCCTCATGAAGGACACGGGGAGGAATGTATGTCCTTCCTAGCTCCGACAGCTCTCCCGACTCCATCACCAGGACCTCATGAGGCAGAACCTGAGTGGACAGTTTGTCATTAACACATCACACCAAGCCTTCCTGAGCCCTGAGCACACTTCCCCACAGTAACACCATACTGAATACCAACAACCAGCTCCCTCTGTCAGTACTAATAACCTCAAGTTTTCAAAGAAAAGAAGGGATAAAGGGTAACAGTGGAACCAAGCACAGAGATGAGAGTGACAGAAAGACTAAGAATGAAGGACTATACTAGATTTGGCAAGGATAAAATAAAACCAAAACGGTAATTTTTGGCAAAGAGGACTTTGGAAAAGGTTGAACCAGCTGGCTGGGAACAGTATGCCCAACTTCTGCAGTCTAATTTTACTCAGTATCTTTTCAAAAATGCTTTATTCAGACTGTTATCTGTGACATGGGAAGACTATTTACAAAGTCCCAGCCTTGGTACCTAATTTATGCAACTTAATCTATTATATAACTTGACATGGCGCTGACTTAGCAGCATGTCCGATAATATAGCACTCATTGTTTCCTTTTTTTTAATTTTCTTTTTATTTTTGATAATAGTTGCTACTAAAGTACTTATACTACTTTTGTTTTAAATAGGCAGCTTGAGCTATAAGCCAGGGCCAAAGACACTTGGTCTTCCAGCAGGGATTAAATTTGGATTAAAATAATAGAAGGACATGGAAAACTGCAGCTTCCTCCCCAAACAATTTTGAATAATGTGTCTTCTGTGTATATAGGGAAGACTAGGCATCCCACAGACGCTGGTACAGTAATATACAGTAATCCAGTAACAAGTGGCATTCTAGGAGATCATCTGGAACGGAACCATCTTCGTATCACGCTGTATGTCAATACTAACAGCAAGTTTAGGGTAGGGAGGTGATTGGCAGCACACAAACAACTGGCTAAGCAGAGACTAGGCTTCTTGACTACTCACCTTATGAGAGCCGAGAACCACTTTCAGCTCCTCCAAGAGCCCATAGGCCAGTTTGTACCCTCCCAGAGAGGACAAGAGCTTCTTAACTGTTTGATGGGCCTGTCTTCGAACATGCCAGGTCCGACTCAGCAGTACTGCAACAAGGGCACGGTGATACTGCCTGAAAACAGAGAAATAAACAGGTTTAGCAAGGGAGGCGGCTCTGCAAACTAACTGGACACAAAAGCACAAAGAGTTCAACATTTTGTGCAAAGTCCCAAGCCCACTCTCTCCACTGCCCACATCAACGTTCAGGGATCAGACACCGATCGGTGGCAGCAAGAGCAGTCTACGTACTGAACTTTACTTTCAGGCAGTCTTTGTGCATGATCCAAGAGAAGGCGCTCTGTCAGCTGCAGTACTGTACACATTGCTGTGGGAAAAGACAAGTATTTAAAATAGCATGAGACTTCATAAGGAAACAGATTCTTTCACCTGAAGAAATGTCTCTTCAGTAAGACATATACTGAATTCATACACAAGTGCATAATGCTATCTGAGTAGTAGCCTTGGTATTTTACCTCATACCGCCTTCTGAGCTTCACCTGTCACTAGGCCCTTTGGTCTGAACATCAACGTTCAACCATATCATAAAAGCAAGAGCAGAAGGCCTGAAACATGGGGTGGGTTATAACCCGTATTAAGTATGGCACAGGGGACTTTCAACGTTCAAGGCATCAGATAGTTTGGGGATGTTAAGCATGTTAGCTGGGTGTTTTTGCTTAAATAACCAGTAACAAATCATGACAATATTTACTCTCAAAATATCAGCATTAGCTTTTGTTGCTGACATCCTAAGGGAGCAATATAAAACTTTCCAAACCACACTGTTTCAGACTTGGAAGGAAACATGAATGGATATACACATTGCCTTCAAGAAACAGGGATCACAGCAAGCAAAGGAGAAATGCTGTTATTTCCCCCTGAGAAAACTTTACCTCTTCAAAGCTTTGGACAAAAGATAAATTAATTCATTTCAGAGAAATGATTCATGAACTCATTTTCAAAACTTTCAGTTTAAAATGTAGCCAGTAATGTTTTCTGTTGGGCACATTCCATTAATCTTTTTTTCAATTAATCTTTAAACACAAGAGAACAAAACAGAGCATAGAGAAACTAATTTATAACCCAATTGATTTCCTATCTGCTATTACTCTTCCCCCACATATCTTAAGATTTTCACCTACATGTTTTCTTCTCCAGCCTTATTTTACTTTTTCCCATCATCTTCTTAATTTTAGGCTTCTCCACGTCCCTTAGATTGGCTGCAACTCTTTACTTACAAACTAGGACACCACACAAACACATTTTGTATTGGAAAGACTTTTAGAGAATATACACGTTTGGAATTATAAATGTTTGATAACTCTTGTTCATTAAGAAATAAATTAATTCATCGCCAAGCTTAGACTACAACCAGTCTCGATGTGCTTCTGAAAGCGCACGCTGTTCATTTTAATCTGAAACTGGATCCTCAATGGATCATAGAACACTGCTAACAGCAACAGTAGCTCTTATAAGTACTAATAGAGTTAAGCAGCAACTGGATACACAATAACTGACAATTTACCTTCCTCTGGCGCAGACTGCAAGAACTTCTCAGATGTAAAAATTTGTTTTTTCTCATCCAGAATCAGCTGCCAGAAACCACTCAGCTTAGAATCTGACAGGAAAAGAATAGATGTCTATCAAGGATGTTTCAAAATAAGTCAGAACTCACTAGCGTACATAAAATACATTAGAATTCCCTTTCCTGAAATCACTCAAATTCTTTCTAGCTTTACTTGTCTTTAGCTACAAAGCCTCTCATCTCTCTCATTCAGAACTATAAGCATGCCTCAAAAACACCTGCTGAAAAAAATATATTTCTCTGACTTACGCTTGTGAAATGTAAAGTCATTTCACCTTAATCTTTCATTAATTTTTAGGAAGGCTTGCCCTATGAAAGGAGGGACGTGGTGTGTTGCTTTTGATAGACAGAACACACTTGGATTTTCTATCCTGGCAGATATATGAATTCAGACAGTTCTTGTAATATCCTCTAATGGAAGACAGAATTCCAGCCCTCATGCTTTCCAAAGATGGTTTGTAAAAACACTACCCAAATAACAAGCCAGTAATATTTCTAATGTATCAGTCAAGTCCTAGCATGTACGGTCTGGGTGAACGTCTTCTGTCAGAATAAGAGGAATACTGTCCTAAGTGAACGGAAGCTGGAATCTGCAAAGCATGGAAGAGCAAGAATTCTTCACTGACATAACCGAGAGAGATGGGAATAAACCCTTTCCTGGTTTAAAAAAGGGCAATGATTCTCTATGCAGAAACAATACACAGCTTAAGGAATAGCATCTCATGCACATTGTCAAGAAAAAGTGTGTTAACCCTTAGAACGTGTTTATATTGGATTCTACTAGATGTTTCGTGACCTTACCAGTTTGTCCCTCAATTACAGACATCCTGCAAATCAACAAAGCTGCAGCAACTCCTTCAGTTACCATGGGAACCTGAGTACTTTGAGATGCTGCTTTCTCTACCGTCTGGATCAGCATTGGCAGCAAGTCCACTCCCTGTGATAATGTGTCACCTGAGGAGACAGAAGGAGACAAGGTACAAAACAACATGGTCCTTCACACTTTACACCACAAGGGTACCAATGGTTCTTTTGTTGTCAGGAGACAAGGAGAGGAACCAGACACATACTGGGAAGACCCTGAATCTCCCAGAGTATTTGCCAATCACTACTATCATTAAACTTTATGAAAAGCTAGACGATAACCGCTTTAGTCCGTTCCTCACAGATAAAACAGTCCCATCTCAATACAAGTTTCTGTTCAAGGGATGCAAAAGAAAACGCTAATTCAATTACGTTAAAGGAATTGGTTCAAATCACAGGAAGTCTGATGTCAAAGATTATGTTTCCCCGAGAGAGGGAAATTCCTGGCAAGCCACAACCATCTGTTCCACTTCAAACATCCATAAGTCAAGGAATCCCCCTGGTCTGCGACCCTCACTTCCATGGAAATTGAGCTAGGTGTTCCTGGTATTTCCAGCAGCAACACCTCACACGCAATAGACCTTGTGACTTTCTACATAAAGTATTTGCAGGTAGTGTTTTAACCATAAACTCATAAGAGTTAGAATCTCTGTTTTCTTTATGCCCCAGATGATGCGTCACTGGGTGGGTCAAAGCAATGGTACTCAGCGTTCCAGTGGGGAGTAAATTATTTTGGAATATGAATTATCTTGAGCCCTGATCCCTTGAACAGCTGCACCCATCACACACAAGGAATCCCCCTTGCCCGTGGCAAGCATGAGCAAATTCAAGTTTGCCATATTGATGTCTCTGAAAGGACCACTATCCTGTGATATCTAAGTAGTTTTCAGAGTGGTTTTTTTCACTGTGACAGCACAGAAATTCCTGGCAGCTTGTCCTGGTTTTGGCTGGGATGGAGTTGATTTTCTTCCTATTAACTGGTATAGTGCTGTGTTTTGGATGTAGTGTGAGAATAATGTTGATGACACGCTGATGTTTTGGTTGTTGCTAGGTATTGTTTACGCTAGTCAAGGACTTTTCATCTTCCCATGCCCTGCCAGATGTGCAGGGGGCTGGGAGGGAGCGTGGCCAGGGCGGCTGGCCCAGCTGGCCAATGGGCTATTCCATACCATATGACGTCATGCTCAGCATATAAGGCTGGGTGAAGAAGAAGGAGGGGGGGCGTTCGGAGTGATGGCGTGTGTCTTCCCAAGTAACCGTTACGCGTGATGGAGCCCTGCTTTCCTGGCGATGGCGGAGCACCTGCCTGCTGGTGGGAAGTGGTGAATGAATTCCTTGTTTTGCTTTGCTTGCGTGCGCGGCTTTTGCTTTACCTATTAAACTGTCTTTATCTCAACCCACAAGTTTTCTCACTTTTACCCTTCCAATTCTCTCCCCGTCCTGCTGGGGGTGGGGGGAGTGAGTGAGCGGCTGCGTGGTATTTGGCTGCTGCCAGGTTAAACCACGACAGAGCTACAATAGAGAAATGTAGAATTACAATTTCGCTTGTACCCGTATTGAGGAAATTATGGCAAATCCATTGTATCTATACAACACATTGAGTTACTGATCTCTTAAGCAAATGTATACCACCTTTTTGATTCACACTGCATCAACAAGAAAGGAGATCTCGCATACAGGCATCAGGCTGATCGCTTATTGACCCATGGATGAAATGCTGAAGTCAAAGGGGATAGGACCAACAAAAGCAAACCTCAGAAGCATCACCAAAAGTTTAGAATTTCTGAAGAACTTCATTTCAAACATATTAATTTTAATTTTTTTGTATTTTTCTAAAGCTTCTGAGAGCCAAAGCCACAGACCAGGACGCCAGTGTGTTGGGTGCTATATAAAACAAAAGCATGGTCCCTGAGCTAGAAACCTTAGAATCTAAGTATAAAACAAAAATAAAGCAATCAAAAATTACTTTGGGGGTATATGAAAAGACAGCACAATGGGCAGGGATGCTAGTTCTACAAGGAGACAAACCATCTTTATGAACTTGAAGGCAAAAGAGAGTTTAAGGAGAAATACAAAGGAGTCATTGAACAGATTCTGCTTTATAAAACCTTTCTTAATCCACACAGCTATCTACTTATATCAGGAAGTACAAAAGTTGATTACTCTTCTCTTAAGCCACACAGTCAAGAGAGTTATTAATAGCTGCACAGTTTTACCTTTGAAAGAGGCTAGCATGCACTGCAGGTAGGCATGTCTCACAGCTGAAGTAGAGGTTTTAAGGCTGAAGGCTTTCTTTAGCCATTCTACCAGCTTCTTGGGAACTTCCGTGGTGAACCGAACGCACCAAAGAGCCAGGACAGAGACTGCATGAACCAAGGTGCCTTCATGAACTAGGAAGTAATACAGAGCTCACATCAGTACAGCAATTGCATAAAACACAGGAACATAAAACAGAAAGCGGGTAACAGCATCAGGAGGAGGCAGGAAAAGAATGCACATGCTTTGAACAGACACAGCACTGTCTCCATGGACCTGCTCATCAAATCAGGGCAAGGGATTTTGTAACACAACAGTCGAGAACACGGATTTATCCTGCGTAACAGGCCATACGACAATCCTGCTCAAGATGAAAGCAGCTTAGCGAACCCAGAACAAAGGCAAGACGTCTCACCTTCTTGTTGCAGGAACGGGATGAAAAGCTCAGCCACGGTTCCAGTCAGAGCTTGGCTAGAGGATCCAGAAACCACATGGTGACTAAGGCTGCCAATCCCTGAAAGGACAGAATTCTCTCATTAGCTCCCAAGCTACCAGCACTTGCTGCACAATCTAAAAACAATCAAGAATGATCCTTCACATTTCAGTCCTTGCACAGACACCTCTCTCTCTTGTCACTACATCTGGATGTCACACCCACCATGTACCAACACTGCAGGACCTCTGTCTTCATTTTTACTCAGGACACAGTCATCATCTTCCTTGCATAAAACATTTTAGCCTACCAGCCAATTATTTCCTTTGAAGAGAAAGTCAAGAACTGGCATGCGGTATCCAGCACCCTCTATGACATTAACCACAGCCAATTCGGACAGACAGGCAGGGAATCCTAAAGGTTTAAGTACAGATCCCTTTTATTCAGCCTTCTGCTGAATTTCTCTGCCAGAGAAGCAGCTTTCTTCTAGGATCCTCACCTGAAAGGACACTCATCTTCTGAGCAACAACTGTCAGCTTCCCTTCTGAGCCTGCCAACAAGAAACAAATGGGTGACACTGACTTACAGACAGACAACGGCTATGTGCTACATCAAGAGTCTTCTCTAAAAGTACAAAAGCTTGCCCCATTACACCTGATCCAGGTTGAGCCACCCCTACCATACAGGCAGCTAAAGACAACAGAAAACACAATACACAAAACTCCTTGAAGCTGGTAAACCTTTATTCACCCCCACTGCTTATGCTACAATTTACTCACCCCCTAAAATGGCAAAAAGGTGTCTGCCCAGCGACTCCACAGCCGAAGGATCACTACACTGTCGAGCCAAGTTCTTTAATGCCACAACTGCTTCATCCATCAGCTGCACACTGTTGGATTTCAGATGACCTAGAAAATAACGCACAAGCTAAGAGCTCCTTACAACAAACTGCATAAAATCAGCAAGACAAGGACATATCTTTACATGTGGCTTGACTCAGCTTCTGGAACCGTCACATGAACTATTCCAGTTCCAAGTTACAGCATCATCCTCCCTCCCACAGAAAAGAACCTCTTCACCAGTTATCAAGCCAGAAAGTTGAAGCAAGCTTTATTCTGAATTCATCATTCCCTCCAGAAGTTAGAGTACTTACTGGCCAGTCCTTTCATAATGTCTAGAGCATACTGGCTGAGATCCAGGTTCACAGACACGAGCAAGCAAGAGATTGCTGAAGACAGAAGAGATAATGGCATATTACATTTTGTTAAGTAACTGGCATTATCATTTTAATACACCCTTCCCCACAGTTCACAACAAAAGCAGACAGGGTCAGTAAGGAGTAGGAAAAAACACCACTGAAATTGATGCCCAGTGACAGATTAATTTAGGATTATTTTTAGCACTCAGCTGTGAAATTCTCTCCTCAGTGCAAACAGTAGCTATCACATACCCAAACACTTGGGATCACATCACAAATGTTGCTTCTCCACATGCAATCCTTAGACGCCAGACGATCCTACCGCCTGCGCTGACAGGACCAAAAGCATAGTCCAGAGATACACAATCCCCCCGCAGCTCCAGACCTCTAAGGAACAACTGTTCATGCTCTTTGACAGAGCAATGCAGAGAGAGGACAAACTCACTTTCAATTACGTTCTCAGGGCTCCGTAGCAGGGATTTCTGCAGAGTTGGCAAAACTAAGTCCTTGAATTCAGTGTGAGACATGTACCGAAGAAGCGGGGAACAGCTGTCCTGCAAAGGGAACAAAGCCCTCAGCACAGCAGTGGACGTTGCACATAAGACAAAAGCACAAACAGCTATGTAACAGCATGTCTCACCAGCACGTGCTTCTGAGGCTTTGTCTTGCTCATAAGGATGGTCTTCAAGTAGAAATCCACAAGAGCACTCTGAACAAGCAGAAACACCAAATTACAGCCACACCAAAACCTACACACAGCTCCCCACACACTGACAGGAAGCCAGGCTTGACACCCCACCTCATTCTCCTCCAGAAGGCAGCCCTATCCACTACGCAGAAGCTTTGCTTCCATCCTCGCATAAGACAGTCACGCCGAGATCAGCGCTCTCTGCTCTACCCTCAGCCCAACACTCAAAACGCACTGAGAGCTAAATGCTGCCTTCCACTCCCCAGCAGGGGAGAAGGCAGAAAGCTGCGGCGTTGGCCATCTACATAAATGCAGAGGCCACAGCAAAAAGCCACGTATCTGGCACCTCCTCTATAAATCTATCCCAGCTGTTTTAGTCAGAAGTACATGACTACTGAATTGACAGATAATGAAACCAGGGGCAGATGCAAAGTACCAACCTCACTGAAACATCTGTTGAACCCCCTTCTTCCTGATGAGAAGTGATGCTACTTATTACCAAAAAAAACCACAGTACAACAGATTTACCTTGTATCGTTTAATAATATCAATCTCTTTCTGGGCTGTGCAAAACTGCACCACAAGTCCCAGCATTGCAGCATAATTCTGGTTTGGTTCAAGACCAAGAATGACGGATAGGTACTGATCCACCAGATCTTGGTTCTGAAAAGAAAAAGAGCAAGGCATGTTAACACAACAGAACCTAGAACAGCTATTGAGTATGGTCACGTAAGGCATACATCACCTCTTTCCACAGCCTGTTCAATTTCTTCACGGCCCCATCCACCGCCTGCTTATGAGAACCTCCCAGGACTTCCAAAAGGAGCAAACACTGAACCTCCACCTGCCAAGGGAAACAGCCAAGAAAACCTTCATGCACCTGCTTCTCAGAGAGCTCAGATCAAACAAGACATGTCAGATGCCAGTGATTAGCTGAATCTGCTTAGGAAAAAGTCCTTAGGTCATGTAAGTTCTTCCAACAAGCTGCCATTGCTTTCATCCCACACACACCACTTTGCAGAACCATGTATAACAGTTTTGGAAACTCTGACTTTGAAAACACAAATTTATATCAGATTATATGTCTTCTTAAAATGTGTTCCAACTACATTCCAAGGTACTACGAGCATGGTCGCAAGTTGAGGTTGTTCAAGTAGGTGAAAAGAAAGCAAAAAGCTACTTGACACTATACGACAGAGTATCACATGCGACTACTTGGAATTCGTGCCATGCTGCAGACTGCACCTCGGAGGCACCACTAGCACACCTAACCTGGAAACACTGGTACACACCACAGCATGCAGAGCAACTCTGCGCAGGTGCAAGACTGCCCCACTCTCATGCTTTATACACCTCCTGCTTTCTCCAGTGGAATAGGAGAGATCAAAATACACCAGAAAGCAAAAAAGATTGTCATGTAAACCTGGATTTTAACATGACATTATCAGTTTTGATCAGAATTATTTGCAATGTTTCAGCAACTTAAAAGACATTAGAAATACTTAAGTCCTTATCTCCGAAGGGATATTTCTGCAAACCAGAAAGAACCTACCAGTTTTTTCCATGTTTCTCCCTGTCTCTTCTCAGGTGTTGGAAAGACTGTGCGTACAAGCAGGCATGTCCAGGAGAGTGCCAGCAGAGCTGCAGATCCACTGCTCTTACTGTTGACCGAACGGGAGAAGGAAGTAAATCCACAGCTCCCAGTATGTAACTTACACCTACTAGTCCGTAACAGACTCGTCTTTGTCCAAGTTAGAACACAACCTTATAAGCGAAGCAATTTTATCACAGAAAAATACAGCTGAAGTCTTAGCATTTAAAGGAAATAATTACTGCTCATAAGCTATGTGTTCCAGCTCCTGTTTAACACTTAGAACTTCTGAATGGCACTAAAGAGGCTAAATCTTACCTGCTGGGAATGAAAAACCTTAGCAGAAGAAAGACCATTTTTGGATCTTCCCAGTGGCATTACAGAAATGAGTTAAATACTTTGCCAACTGAGAGTGCCCAAAAAGTGACTCAAGATTTCTCATCTGCTGCTGCTCTTTACTGTCAGAGCTTCCCAGCCCTAGCTTGCCAAATCCGTTTCTCAGCTTACATTCCCTCCTGGCACACGACTCGGTTCTGGTTTCTGCTAACTCTCACCTCCTCCTTCCACTTCAGGTAACGGATCGCAGCTCCCCAAGGATCCTCACCCCGTTCTGATCTCTCCCTCTACGTGAAGGAACGTAGAAAGTGTCCTTGCACACAAGGCCAGCCACTGCGACTGAAGGGTGAATATCGTATCCCTGCAAGCCTTAATATTTTTCTAAAAGCTACACTTCTGTCCAGCCGTGGAGGCATTGCAGGACGGCACTCTGTGGCCTGTATCAGCTGAACAATACCCTAGGTCGCCTTTGGAACCACTAGTGTTCCCACGTGCTACCACAATAGAAGAGCCGTGTGCTTCTGGCTCAGCTTCAAATTTCATTATCTCCCTGCCTATAATAAGGTCCTGAATTCTACCAGCTGAACACCAGATGGGCGAGGAAATCCCTCTGCTAATAATTTTAGAGGCTGTTTCTTGATAAAAGAGTTTGTTCCTTGTCTCTCCAGACTTGAAGGTTAACAAAAGCAAAACCGTAACTCAGACCCAATCCACCAGCAGTAACACCAAGAAAGTCCTCCTGCTTTCCCTGAAGACACAAAAGAGGTAAGAGAGGAACACCTGAGTGGTCATTAACAGCTTTGTCTCTAAATGTTTTTAACACCTCTGGCAAGCAGCAGCAGCAAAGTCATTCTGAACACAAGAACAACTACCAGCAACTCAAAACTGCTTCCACACAAAGCAACTTATCCAGCACCTGGGAACTCCAGCCTTGCCGCCGATCCCTGAAGACTGAAGTGACTGCAGAAGGTTTTTTGCTGTTGCATCTGGCTGGGATTCCGCGAGCTGCTGAAGAGCCAGCTGCAGGGCTCTGCGGGATGCTGCATCGCTAGAATGAAAAACGTATCTCCGTGAATATTATAAATCCTGCCAACATTACACATGACTACGCTTGCATCACACAAAGGGCTCTGCTTTCTCATTCCAGCAGTCGAGCTAACAGTTATTTTATCCTTGCTGTTCCAAGAAGAGGAGAAGTTTCTGGCAAAAAGTTCCATTCCCTTCCTCAGCTGACAGAAGTTAAGTCGAGGCTGTCTGGCAGGTTGCAGAAGAAAACACAGGTTCTGAACAGCTTCTCTACAACAGGCACAATTTAATCCAATCTAAAAAAGTGTCTAAAAGACATCTAGAAGACATCTTAGTCTTGCTTCACAAGGACACGGGCATTCATTCTTGCAAACTGAACCACAGGATGCAAGTTTTAATTTCAAAATTAAAAGTGAAACACAAGGCAAGCATTGTAAAACTTTTTACGTCAAACCTAACTTGAGAGCCTAATTACTAGATGGCACCTTTCAGTGTCATACGCATCTATGTGCCACTGCATGCTAACATTTCCAGATGCTCCACACCAGTTTAAGTAATAAATACATAAATACTAATAGATTAAATAATACAGCCTTTCTACATCAATTTACTCACCGGTATCGATGCAGAGTAAGGCAGAAGAGTTTGCAAAGGCCTTTCACTGCACCCTCTGGAAGATCTGTAACAGAATGTATTTCAAAATATTTCTTTGTAAATCGATCAGCTCTTAATCTTTAACACAAACCTAATTCACTTCACAACTGAAATCAGTGAACTGCTCACAGCCCCTACACATCTATGAAATTGTTTGCAAGGATCATAGAGTTCTCTTTTTTTATACATTTTATGCATATTTTTAAAAATAAGGCCAAAATTGGAACACATGCTATTCTACAGTCATCTTCAGAAAATGAGAGAAATCAAAAAGATTTTTTAAAATTTGTTTCAACTGTTTTATTAAGACTATCTACAATCTTCCATACTCTCCCTCTCTCTACATATATATCTCTCTCTCTACTATTAACTGGAAAAGCACACATGCTAGTAACTGGAGTTCTGTGTTACTTCAAAACCCACGCTTAGAATTAACGCTGTGAGAAAGCATAGACTCCAAACGCTGCCAGTCTCCTGCTTCAAAAAACTACCCACAAGTTTCACACAGCCTTTTAAACAAAACATTCTAACATTCTTCTCCACCCTGGTAACCAGAACAGTGCCCCAAAGCTTTTACCTTTCCCAGAAATGCATTTTCCCAGCTCACTGAGGATCTCTCTCCGTTCCTTCACGCTGGCTGTAGTTACTTTTACCGCAAACCGCTTCAGTGTGTCAGAAATCTAAAACCACACACAGAGGAAAAAACATCAGACTGCCTTCGATACCAACACACGGAACACAAAACCAGGGCAAGCAAAACATGTCATCTGCCGCCACACGACCTCTTAAGTGACCAAAGTGAGCCCCCACGGTCTTATCTGCTGGGGAAAGGGTCACTGCACATCATACAAGATGAAACTCAGAAACCTTGCCCTTTGGCTGAAGGATGACTGCTTTCTGTTTGATAACCCGTGTCCCTGTCACGGCACTCACGCTCTGTAAGATACATTTACCCCTCCGAAAGCAGGACAGAGCGAGAGGTAAGATCAATAGCCTAGAGTACAGGACCTTAAAAGCACCAAAAAAAAATGCACTTCAAGAATGCGAAGGTGCTTTTCAGTGTACGTTATCTCCTAAAGCCCATGCACCCCTGAAGGGGGACTTCTAACTGCAGATGACCCAGGGCTGAATGTAACTGCCTGTCCTGAAAAACCGATCTGTGGTTTCAGGCTGTCAATAGTTGTGAAATTCTGTACACAGGCCCAGCAAAAGAACGAACCGCTCGCCTTTAGTCTTTTCCAGAATTAACATGCACATCGCAGGGATTTTGTAAATTGGACTCGCCAGATTACAAAAGGTGGCGCCTCGCTATCAAACTCCTTCCACGCGCTGTCAGTAGCGCCCAAGGTTACCCAAGCAAAACAAAAAATCACATCACATGATCGAATGGTTTTTTCACGCCTGCGCTACCATGTGGCTGGATCTGCCAGCAGGAAGGAACCAAGACCGCTCACTGAGTTTAACTCCTGTAAGTAGTTTGTTTCAGTTTTCAAGTGGTATTGAGACAGTAAGATAACACTGTCTGGAAAGACTAAAAAGAAGTTTAAGTTCTCAGCGACCTGCTCCTTGAACTACAGAAACCATTTCCACGAACTTCCACGTTTCGCAAAATATGCAAGACAAAAGACTTCGTCTGGGCTGAACAGGACTCAGCCAGGTCTACGCTCACGGGTTCTCTGCATTTACATAAAACAAAACACCGCCCTCCAGGAAAGGCTTTTAAAATTCACCTCTTAAACCGAGAAACTCGATATCTTTATTACAATAATAATAAAAAAATCTTTAGAAGGGCCAGCAAATAAGCATGCCTTTAGAAACTCCTCAAAACTGTTCCTTCCCTCTTCAGGCAAAACTCCACCGGTTTTGCCACAAGTCTTTTTCTAAGCACAGGAAACCTGGCAATTGAGAAATGGCAATTGCCTCCGTCCTTTTCAAGAGCTGCTTCCAGCGAAGCTGTTTTGCTGAAAGCAGGAAGAGTAATCCTGCGCAGCGGCTGCCTGGGCGTCAGAGGGGCCGTCCACACCCCCCGACCCCGTGAGCATCTCGCACCCTGAGCCCTCCTTAAAAACTGGCTGAAAGCGGGGCTGCACCTCCGAACGCTAAGGTACAGGTCAACCTGCGGGGGACAACCAACGTCGTTACCCTCTCAACTGACAGAACAAGCCGCCATTAAAGAGCTCATCTTCTTTCAGCCCTTTCAATTACATGAGTTCATCATATGCAAACTCAAACCAAGCTGCACTTACTCATGCTGCTTAATCACAAGGAGGGAGATGTATAGACACGAAAAACACATTAAAATTATGCCAACAGTCTAGAAATTAAAAATATAAATCACATATAACACTGCGGGACTTCCCAAGCAGCTTAATGACTTACGCAAACGGCACAAACTATGACTCCCCAGTCTGCACGGAAAAGCCGCTGGGACAGGCTTCACCATTTGCTTTTTCTTTTTATTAGGACGTATGTGCACACGCGTTACAACGCTAGAACGTGAGCAACGCTGCTGCAAACAAATACAGAGAACAAACGCAGGACCTGTACTAGTAAGGACCCGATGCTGCGGAGGCTGGGGTTCGCCTTGGAATGCCCCAAGCTAACACACCAAGCTGGAGAAAAAAGCCCATCAGGGCGTAACGGGCGATGCCAGGCAGCCCGGGCACCCGGCAGCGGTCACACCGCGGCAGGCCCCGCTCCGCAGCCCGCAGCAGGGACGACGCTCGGGTTCTCCCTGTCTGAACGGCGCTCCCGGCAGCCGCGGGCACGGCGAGGGCGGCCGCAGCCCCCGCTGAGGCGGGACGCAGCCTGTGCCAGCCGTTTATCGGGAACTCACTTCGGGAGGGAACGGGTGGGACCTCCGAGCGCGGCAGCCGCCATCTCTCGCCTCGCTCCGGGCCGCAGCCGCCCCCGGCCGCGGCTCAGGGAGCGGCGGCTCAGCCCGGGCTCCCCGGCCGCCTCCGCGGTGGGAAGAGGCCGGCAGCGGGGCGCCCCTTCTCTCGCCCCGCGGGCGGGGCACGGCGCCGCGGCGGCCTCCCTGCGGGCGGCTCCAGCGGGCAGCGCCGGCGCGGCCTGCCCGCCCCGAGACGCGCCCGGGCCGGCTGCCACGTCCCCGTCCGGCCGCGGGCGCCGCGCCGGGCGCCGCAGACGGGCCGAGGGAGCGCAGCGGAGCGGCAGCGGGCGCGGCCGCGGGCGGAGCCGCCCCCCACCCGCCGCCGCCACCGGGCCGCGACCGCCGCGCCGCGGGCCCGTCCCGCACTCACCTGCGTGTCGGCCGCCATGGCGCCGCCTGCGACCCCGGAAGCGGTAGCGGCTTCCGGTGCGGGCCGCGCGCGGAGCCGGCCGGGGCGGGCCCGTCTCCATGGCGACGGCGCTGCGGCCTGGCCGGGCCCGGGCTGCCCGACCGCGGGCCGCCGCCTCGCCCGGCCGGAGCGCGGGGAGCCTCGGCCCCCGCACGGCAAGACCCAGCCCTGAGCGCCGGCGAAAGGGGCGCGGAGCGGCGGGCTGCGGCTCCCCCGCAGCGCCCAGACAAGCTGCCGGGCGAGGCCTCTGCTCAGCCCTGGCAGGGAGGGCGGCGCGGCCCGCGGGCACAGGGCAGCAGGCCCCGGAACAAGCGCTCCTCCGAGCGGACCACGCTGTCCCGAGCCCCTGGTGACGGGGAGAGCACGCCATGGATGCGGGCACACATGAAGGTGTAAAATAGCTTTTTATTTCTCCAACTGGACCGACTCTGACACGAGCAGACAGACGGCGGCTGCTGCTAGTCAAAGAGGCCGAAGCCCATGTCCTCATCGGACTCCTCGGACTCCTCCTTTGCCGCCTCTTTCGCTGGAGCAGCAGCAGTGGCGGCGGCGGGTGCAGCTGCTTCAGCTGCCACAGGGATGGCCGCCACAAAAGCAGAGGGGTCTGCCAGGAAGGCCTTCACCTGCAAAAGAGGGGGGAGGAAAGAAATAAACTCAAGGGAAACAAACATTTTGAAGGACTGAACTTTGCAATCGCAAAGGCAACGCTTGCAGCTTGCCAGAAGCCGAACAGACGCACTTATCGCTGCCACACATGAAGAATCAGAGACATTTCAGCTACGCTCAAGTGCAACAGCCCCAGGAAGGAAGGAACGCCAGGCACTTCCGCTTTCTCCTGCCACTCGCACACAACAAGCACGCGCCCCTTTTCAGGATAAGTCCCTCGCACACAGGCAGGTCCGAGTCCTTTCAGACGAGGCGACACGCACGGTGTTTCTGTGAAAGTGCCCGGCTGCGTGTTTAACGCCCCTCGGAGCAGATCGCTCAGCCATTACCTTTTCAGCCAGCGGGAAGGTGTAGTCGGTCTCCACCGCCACAGCCAGGACCCGCTTGTACCCGTTGACGATGGAGTGGGGCACAGAAGCAATGGTCGGGTACCCGATCTGCAGACAGACGCTGGCAACGTTACGAACACCCTGTGAGGAGAGAAAGTCATGTTTCTGTGCTCCGAGAAATAACCTGGGCTAGAAACCACGGCAGACAATGGCACGTTTCTACACTGCCAGCGGAACGAGGGATAGCGTGCAATGCACACAGGTGACACAGCTCCAGTGAAATTAGACAAGGCGTCGAGATTTAAATGGCCCCAAACGCTTCCCGAAGAAGCTTCAGAGGAAAAAGCCTACACAAGGTACTCCCTGACAGGCTGTTTCTGCAGGGCACCAGGGAGAGCCCCTGGCTCTGCAGGACCTCGTGGAAAATGCTTCATTCTGGGGCAGTGCTGGCTGCCGCAGCAGCGAGGCAGAGAGGTCGAACCTAACGGATACGGGTTGTGGCTCTCACCTCCAGGAAGCGCTTGTGCAAGGTCTCCTCGGTGATGTCCAGCACTTCAGGGTTGTAAATGCTGCCATTGTCAAAGACCTGCTGGATCACCAACCCGAAAGAGAAGGGGGAGATGTTCAGCATGTTCAGCAGGGTGGCTTCGCTGGCACCCACTTTGTCTCCGGTCTTGATGAGCTGCACGTCGCTCTGCGGAAATAAGGGGAAAAGGAGTGAATACGCGCAAAGAAATTCAGGCACGTCAACGTAACGGGACACAAACGCACATTTCCAATGGCAAGAGATGGAACTGAAGGAACAAACGAGCGCAACAAAAACAGGCTCCGAGTTCAGCTCCACAAGTTGAGAAGGCCCTAGAGCAGGCACCTCTCAGCTAGGAGGAAGGCAGCGCCCTTCCTGCACTACTACAGGCAGCTCGCCTGCGAGTTCCTCCAGCAGAGCCCACCCACGCAGCTGAGATCTGATGGAGAACCTAAATCCCCCCGCACTGCATGCCTGAGCCAAGCCAGACACCCTCCTCCAAGTTCCCAACGTGCAGCAGCCAGACTGCCTCTACGGTATTTCAGCACTAATGGGGACTGTGACCTTGACAGCTCCCGCAGCTGCCTCAGTCAGGGCCCTCCAGTCCAGGAAGAGCTTCAACTGCAGCAGCACGCTGCTCACTAACCAGAATTTCAATGGTCCCTCTGGAAATCTTCGTGGTGATGCCCAAGGCCTGGAAAAAGGAGGTCTTCTCAGGTCCAAGACCAGTGTTCTGGGCCGGCACAGTCACATCGCAAGGAGCAATAGCACCGGCACGGGCAGCAGCTGGCACCTGGAGAAAGGGGAAACGAGAAGCTGGAAGAGCGCTCACCTCTCAGATCTCATGGGATGGCATCAACTCCTTCCTGAAGCGCTCCTCCCGGATGGACAGCACCCAGACACACACAGGTGAGACAGCTGAACTTAAGCAGTTTGGCTAAGGCTGCAGGGGCCTAGTTCCCAACCCTTGAGGACTCCTACTAATCAGGTATCCCCTTGAAGATTCAGTTTTATTTTTAATTCTGTCCCTGCCAGCCCAGAGACACGGCGAGGGCTGATCTCCCCTACCTTGTTAGCCAGCAGCATGTCCCGGATCTCAGTCAGATCCTCTTTGGTGAAGACAAAGCCCACATTCCCACGGATGTGAGGCAGCAGCCTGAAGGAAAGATGACAGCCTTCAGTTCTGCTTCTCAGACAACACCTCCTCCTCCCAGAGAGAGGTGCCAGGAGTACATTCAAACAGCGATACCCACTTTTCCAAGGCAGGGTTATTCTCCAGATGACCACGAATAGCTTTGCGCATCATAGTATTCTTCCCCATCAGCACAACAGCCTTCCCACGCAGGGACATACGGATTTGCTGCATCTGCTTGGATCCCACATTGTCTGCTCCCACGATGAAACATTTTGGGTAATCATCCAGGAGTTGCTATAGCAAGAAAACCACTCTAACTGTACAAAGACATCTGGACCAGCGCACAGAGCAGCATTAAAACCTCAACGTGTTAAAATGTAAAAAAAAAAAGAATCTGACAGAAGTTTGAGAGTGCCCAGCTCAAGCTGACGCTGGGTGCACCACAAGGCTGCGCTTTTCACTCAGCTATCTAGTTAGGTCCCCGAAGAAGTTACAGAGCTAACTGCCACAGCAAAGCCTCACCGGAGCCTTAAAAACGGTCTCATCTGGACTGTCTTAATATCCTGCTAGAGCCGCGTAACCGCTCCTTAAACAGACAAGCTGCGGCAGCCCATCCCGTTTTTAAGAGGTCCCCGCAGACAGGCCAGTCCGACCCCCGCTGCCCCGGGCAGCTCCAGCACCGCCCCCCTCGGGCCAGGATCCCCCAGGCGGCGGCAGCGCCCCACCAGGGCCGGGCCTCCGGGGCGGGCCTCGGGCCTCCGGGGCCGCGCCGACACTCACGATGATTTTCATGAAGTAGTTGGACTTCCACGTAGCCCTGTCTTCCCTGGGCATCGCGGCGGTGCTCCAAGGATCGCCCGGTGGGTTTAAAGACGAGCTGCGACCTGCCAGGGAGAGGCGCGGCTCAGGCGGGTCCGCGCCCTTCCCTTCCCCTTCCCGGCGGCTCCGCGCTCCCCGCCCGACCTCCGGCCGCGGCCCTGGGTACGGTCCGGGTACGGTCCCGCCCCGGCCCGGCCCCAGAGCAGCCGCCGCGCCGCGCACCCACCTCCACGAGGGCTCCGGGAAAGAAAGGCCGCAGGGCGGGCCCACCTCCTTTTATACCGCGGCTCATGGCCAATCGCAGCGAGCCGCGGATGTACCCGCGCTCATCCCATTGGCTGCCCGCCGCGCGTCAATCAGGGCGGGCCGCCGTTCTCATGGAGCAGCGCGCCTGTCGCCGGCGGAAGGCGCGGGCGGCGCAGGAGGCCGCGCGGCGGTGGAACGCGCAGCTGGGCGCGGGGCGCCCCCTGGCGGCCGGAGGAGCGCGCTGCGGCGCGGGGGGGCCCGGGGGCCCCGGCGGGGGGACGGGGCGAGCGCCGGGGCCGCTCCCTCGGAGCACCCCCCGCCCTGAGGGGTGACCCGCTTTGCTTCTGGATTCTCCCAGGCTCAAGGGCTAGAAACAATCGCAACACGCACGTGAGAATAATGGTAAAAATTTTATTATAGCGTAACTGCAAGAATTTTAAATGGAGGAAAAAAAAAGCGGAGTTAGAAGTTTACAAGGGAGAGAGATACCAAATAACTGTCGACCCAGCGGAGCATCCCGCCGCCCAGCCCGGACGCGGTGTGAAAGACCTTCCCCGGGGGCGGCTGCACAGGGCTGAGGCCTTCAAAGACAAAACCTCCCCGGACCCGCCCCCGGGGGCACCCACCCCCGCCCCCTCCCCTCCGCGCCTGGGGGTGCACCATGGCACCGGTGCCTCCGGCACCCTCCCCAGCCCTCGCACCCCGCCTCTCCCCACACGCCACCCGCCGGGGCCGCTCCCGCAGCACCGCGGCTGTCCTACCCTAAAACCGCATCCGAAATCAAAAACAGGCATTTTGGACACCCGCAGCAGCGGCAGCCACCAAGAGTCATTATTTGGCAGAGTAGCATCCATGTAGCATCCCAGCATGCCAGAAACCAGACAAATCCAGGACACGCTCAACATCTTGCTCGGGAGGTAAGTGTTTAACGATCTCCGTGAAGCACTAAGGACAGACGAGCCTCCCCTTCGGCGCTGCGCACCACCAGCACCCCTCCGCAGCACCCTGCACCCAGGGTCTTCCACGCGTGCCAGCAGCGTCACTTACGCAAGCCTCAACTAGCAGTGAGGTAGGTTAAAGACTCCCCGGACAGGGAAACCGAGGCACACGATTACACAGTTTGCAGGTGTCACACCACAAGCAGTAGTGCCAGAAACATCTTCTCGCCCGTCTCCGGCACTCCCGACACAACAGCTCTTTGTCCTCTTAGTGGGGCCAAATGAAGTTGACCTTTTCAGCAAGATAAACACACGCAGCTTAGAAATGTTCATTTGAAGTCAAATCAATCTCAAAGATGAAAAGACAAATGCGTAAGGTTTCTTGCTTCGCAAACTCTCCAAGAGTTTAGCTCTAGTGCTTCCACAGCTCCCTTCGGTCTCACAACCACAAACTGAGGTTCATTTGTACAGGAAACCGGTGAAAAACAGTTTCAGTGACCCAAGCAGGGCAGCGAAGCACTGCAAGGTTAGGCAGGAGAGCAACCTGCGGATTCCAGCCTCAGGTCGGGCTGGTTTCTGACACAGTTGCCCCCGGGCCCCTAATGCACCTGCCAAGCTGAAAAGCACAACCAGATGGTGGTGGTGGTGTTGCTGTAGCACTCGGCAGAAGTCATTCCGAAGACCGCTCCCCGGGCTGCTTCGGCTGTTACCACAGAACACCACTGGGTATCGCAGCGTAGTATTTCACCTTCCGTAGCACCCTCCAGCCAGAGACCTAAAAGTGCTTTAGCAAACGTGAACTAAGCCTCACAATAACCTCACAAATCCAGGCTAAACTGCCCCATTTTACAGATGGGGAAACTGAGGCACGGTAAGGTTTAGTGACTGGCCCAAAGCTACAGAGCTAGTCAGGAACAGAGTCTGCCTCCCCCAATTTCTTCTCCTTAGTCACAAGACCTTTCTTCCACAGGAGAACAGGAACCCCTTCCCCAATTAGCCCTGCTCTGGTTTCAGGTGGCTGAAGAGGAGAAACCGAGGGCAAAGGTCTGAGCTCTTCGCCCCTGCAGCATCATATTAAGACTCACTATAACATCCTGGAAGCTGGGCTTTGGGAGAACGGCAAGTGATTCAAATACAGCAGTTTACAGGTTACAATAAAAACCAAAAAACATTTTTAGGTGACCCAGAGGAGGGGGGGGCAAAAAAAAAAAAAGAAAAAAAAAAAGCTATTCACAGTTCACCTGCCTGTGCTAGGAAAAAAAAAATACAAGTCACATTCCCTTCCCCATAGATTCCAGCCCCTCCCAACCCGCAATAAAAAGAAAATATTGAATGTTAGTTAGGCTTAACAAAGCGTTGAGGTTACAGATGCAGTAAGCCAGCACAACTGGCATACTGCCTAGAACAGCACAGCTTGATACAAAAGTTGCTTTCTTAAAATCACTTCAAAACCAATTTCTGTATAAGAGGATTAAAAGTAAATTAGATATGAATTCAAAATCAGTGTAGAAATCTACAGTTCTTATCAAAGACAGGATACAGTATTCACTTTGATAGTAAAACTCCAAGTGTGTCACACACACCTGACCCAAGGGACTTGTTATACCAGTAACAGTCAATATAAAAGGTTATTGCTCTAGCATCTCTCAGCAGAACATGTTTAACAAGAGCACAGAAAAGGGAAATACCAAGGGGCTGATAGGTCTCATTAGCAAAGAGAGGAAGAAGAAAGGATATAAAGTTTGGATCCTTTTTTTTTCCTGGCTTCTTAAACCCCTCCACTTCTCCCTGCTCTTCTGACAGTTTCAGACCCCGATAGATGGGCGAGTTTCAGGTCAGCTAAACACACACACACACACCACGCTCGCTCATGACAGGGATGGATGAAAAAGGCTGTGCTCTAACCTCTCTGCACCTGCTTTTAAAGAAGGGACAACGCCTCTTCCCCTCTCCCAGGAGCAGCAGGCAAGGGGAGCAGATGCCCCGAGCAGGCCTGGGTGCTGACGGAGGTGCCTGGCATAGGATGTCACCCGCAGGAGCGCACATCGGTGCTGAGGGATGGTCAGGGCTTACTCCACCTCCTGCTCCAGTGTGGTGAGAAAAGGCAGGGAATAACAAACTAGGGAAAAAAAAAACACCCCACACAGTAACATCTTGATTCCTCTTTTAAAAAAAAAAAAAAAAAAGTGAGTGGTATCATCTCCTTACAGTGTAATGGAACTGGAGAGACCCTTGCAGGGTCTTGGCTGCCTGCGCTGACGCTCTGACCTCAGCAAGTCACACGCACCACGTGGCTCTGAGATCACAGGGTGCCCTCGCTGTGCTATTGCTCAGGCTGCAGGCGCGCAGACAAAAGCCTGAGCAAGAGGTGTCAAAGCAGAGGGCTGCGCTGTCTGCAAGCATCGCGATTTGCTCAGAGAGCTGACGCAGGCTGAAACGCACTGGCAAAGACTCCTTCTGCCAGGAGGGAGCTGGGTAGAACCTCCCTGCCGGAGCCCTCGAGCTAAGCTCAGCCGTCAGTCACACACACAGACACACAAAGCTCAGCCGTCAGTCACACACACAGACAGGCACACGGCAATGAGGGGACTCGGCCTCTCTCTACTGAGACACAGCAAGGGCATTTCCAGTTTAATGGTCCGTCTCATCTCTGGATCTGCTGCCTCTCCGTAGCAGCAGAAAGCACTCCCACCCCACCCCCGCCCCACCCTCCTCCCCTGCCTGGTAAGGTTTCTAAATCACAGTAATGTTCAGAGAGAGAGAACTGCCAAGGGGGTGGCAGAAAGATGCTTAGCGCCCGTCTACGATGCCTCTAACAGAAGAGCTTGAGAAAGCAGTTCTGGCAGTAGGGCTTGTCGTTCTGTTCTTTGAAGGTTCCTTTGTTGAGCTGCTTGAGGCAGAAGGCACAGACAAAGTGTTCAGGGTGAAATTTCTTGCCCATAGCAGTGATGCAGCGTCCTGTGATAGGCTTCTGGCAACCGGAGCAGAGCGAGCCGCGACGCTCGTGGTAATGCACCTCGCAGTAGGGCTGCCCGTCATGCTCAAAGAAGCTGCCATTGATGAATGGTGTGAAACATTCCTGCAGGAGGATAAAGCAGAAGGGGACAGATTGTATAACAAGCTGGGGATGCGGGCAGCTCCACAAGCCCCCTCTGCTCTGTGGCACAGCCTAGCTGTACTGTGAGCAGGGTGAACTGCTGCCTTTCAGCATCGTCCTGTTGTCCAAAGAGCCAAGCTCTGTCCATCAAGAAGAGTTTCCAAGGAAAGGCTGATAGACGGACAGATACAGCCACAAGCAAGGGAATTAACCATGCTCCTTCCCCCAGCTGGTTTCACTTCTACAACGAAAATACTACAGATGAGCTACCAGATGTGTCCAGCCAGGAGAAAGGAGAACACTCCTTTCCCTGAGATGGGAAACACTGCAGCACCTTTCCCTCTTTTTCTTTTTTAATCTCACTCCAGCTTCCCCACAATGGCAGGCAGAAGCCGGGACCAACACAGACTTTCATGCAGCAGAATTCTGATGAACGTGGGATTGCTTCCAGCTGAGAAAATGAGGCACAATTAATCTTTACAAGTGATCTCTCCAGAATGGCTGGCATTACGCAGGTACACTTTGCACAGGGTCATCCATCCCGAAACATCTCCACCAGGTACACACACATCACTACCGGGAGAAACTGCTCTACAGTCCTAATGATTTTGAATAGATGAGGAGAAGAGGATATGTGGTTATTAGTGTCCAGAGCTCCTCACTCCCCCTCTGTCAGGCAGCTGAGGATGCTACACTTCAGAACCTGCAACAGAAGCACCCACCATCCCCACAAGACTGGGGAGACTCCCCTCCTTGTACAAGTGGGAAACTGAGGCAGCAGGGTGTGGGGGAGAGTCGAGGATACTGCTGGATTTAGCAAACAGATCAGCAGAAAGGCCCAGAGGAGAAGCCAGATTTCCAGAATCCTGGTTTTGCTCATCCCCAATGCCATCCTCTTCCCCAGGGAGGACACACAGCACCACACACAGCTGGACCCCAACATGTACACAGGAGTCCAGCAAACAGCATGCAGAGCCATGGATAGCTAAACACTCTCAATACTGGGACGAATGCAGTTTGCCTGCAGCAAGTCCAAGACTTTTCTAATGCTGACAATTAGTTCAATACACAGTCTCCTCCCTCAGTCAGCAGAACAGCTGAAAAGCCTGCTCTGCTTTAGCAAAAACAGGAAGAGAATCCCATCTCCTGTCCTGCAAGACATCAGTGCTGGCCCCACCGCTACAGGCAGTGGGGCAGCAGGGGGAAAGGAAAGCAGAACTGCTTGATCGAAGTCTCAATCTCTGCACAAAAAGGCACAGCCCTCCCCAGCCCCACAGAGTCAGGACTGCCACCTTCTGCCTCCACTCTCTGCACACCACTCTGGGAGCCACAGATAGATCCGGGCAGGCAGTCCCAACAGCATGGCGACAGTCTGCTCTGAGCATCGTACCAGGAATCAACAGCTTGTGGTTCTGCTGCTTGCTCTGGTCTCTGCCTTTCTTTCCCATTCTGATTTTGCTTATCTCTTGGGGCCTGTAAGAGTTAATATTTGCAAGGCTCTCTGAAAGAGTGCCAAGCATTTAATCTGCAGTATTCCTGTTTATTATGCTTGTTGTATGGAGCCTGCCGCTATTTCACTGACTTGCATGTTTGTCTGAACAAGGTCAGTCTCATTAGTTTACATTGTCAGATGGAGCATGGGAGGAAGATCCTCAAAATCTGATTGCTGAGGCAAGTGCTTAGAGAGAAGCTTAGCTTATAATTATTTAAAGGTCACAGAAAATGTCTCTGTTTATCTGTGAGCTGCTGCAGAAGCCCATAATTGCAGCTGGGAACAGAAAGAGCAAAGCAGCTAGAAAGTTTGATGTAAACAGGCAGAGGAACAAGAAGGTGTTTGGTTGCTGAGGTGTTTTTATCTCGTGGGGCTGGCTGCCCTTCACTGCCCCACAGACGCCTCTTCCTGATAAGGGACCAGATGCCTGCAGGCTGGAAATGAGAGGGGTCGTACAGCAGCAGCAAAGGACCTTGGGTTTCTTACCCGACAGACAAAGCATTCAGGGTGCCACAGGGTGTTCAAGGCAGAGATGTAGTTTTCCAGGATAGCCCGGGCACAGCCTCCACACTTGGGAGCAAACATATCAAAGTAGTCCTTGCGGCAATAGGCTTTGCCGTCCTTCTCGTGAAATCCTGCCAAAGGAGGAGAGAGGCAAAGAGCATCAGCGCCTGATCTCTACCTGTGGCCAGCCAAGCTCTGCGGGGCAACCAGTGTGGGTAGGATCACCCTTCCCTTGCTAACACACACAGCAGGTAGCTGTTCCTCGTTCTGCTGCCCTCCCTGTCCCATGCGCACACAGGGACACGCATACCCTTCCTCTCCACGGAGAAAAGACTACTGCTAGCATCTTCCCCCATGAACAGCTATATCGCTCGGAACTTCCATCTTCAGGAGTTCCCCTGTCATCTCGCAGGCTGTCCCCTAACAGCAGCTCTGCCTTACGCACTTGTCTGCACTCCAGGGAGGAGATTGCATAAACCAGCAGTACCTTCAGGTCCGAAGAAAGCTCCACACTGGGCACAGAAAAAGTGTTCAGGGTGCCATGTCCTGTCCAAAGCCGTCACCACTTTCTGTTCAGAAGAAGACAAAGTGCAAGTCATATAAATGATGGCTTCAGCTTGGAGGTAAGGGGGGGTTGGGTGGGGGAAGTACACATTAATGTTGGTAGTGACAAGAGCGTGCATTGAAATAAACTGTCCTTTAGAGAGCTGAGTCAACTCTCCCCCGCCTCTGGCTCACTCGGGCTTTCCCCACTGCACACTTTTTTTACCCTAAAAGGATCTTACACACTGCTTCCTCCCTTATACAGGGCCCCGTCCAGCTCTTAGGACTCGCACTGGCGCCTGTTACGACAGGCTACCAATAGACAAATGCTGAGGAATCACTCCCGGAATGATGGAGCGACGCGGGGTTCTGAAGGAACTTCACTGAAGGTAAGAGGGACTAACTCCTCTCACTAGTGTAAAAATTTGACTGGGCCAAGTTGTTTCCCTTTCAGAGCCAGCGCAAAGGAAAAATAGAAGCCCCCAAACAATATCTTCCACCCAGGACACGCGGGTGAAGTGGAGTTTTTAACACCCAGGCCTGCAGCACCTTGCCATCGCCCTTAATCCCCCCAAGGAACTCACATCAAGGATCGGCCCATTGCAGTAGTAGCAGCGAGGGGAGAAGAGGTTGTGATAGTCCTTCTCGCAGTAGGGCTGACCGTCCCGCTCAAAGAAGTTCCGTGACCCGATCTCCTCCTGGCAGTGGGTGCAGACGAAGTGCTCAGGGTGCCAGGTTTTCCCCATGGCTGTAACTACCTGTTGGGAAGACAAATTATGAAGGACAACTCTATCTCCCTCTCCCCTAGACCACATGACAAGATACCGGCTGGAGGTCAGCAAGAATGACAAGTTCTACTACTCAAGTGAGCCCTGGACTGGGGTAGCATGAAAACTGAATTACCTATCATCTCAGGAGAGGGCAGTCCCTCAAGGGCAGGGTAGAGGTCACTGGAGGAGCTTACAGCGTACCTAGCCAGTGGATAAATAGAGTACTTCAGTTTCTCCAGCATCTCCAGTCTCTTCAGCCTCACGAAACAGCCCTCCCCATTACTCCCAGCTGCAGCCCAAGATTCAGCAATGAGCCAGCACCTTCAACTCACCTGCCCAGCAATAGGCTTCTTGCAGGCTCCGCAGACGCCTTTGGCAACTGTAGCTACACCCAGTTTGTTCAGGTCGGACTGGAGGCTTCCCAGCATGGTGTCCAGCTGACTGCCAGGCTTGGAGGCTGTGGATGGAGGGGAGCTGCTCCCGGCTTTCCCCTGCGCCATGAACTGCAGGGAAGAGAAGACAAAGACTGTAAGGCGAGTGCTGCTGTGCTTACAAGATAAATGCCTGCTGTGGCTGCCAGGGGCTCCTCTGTAGAGACAGACAGGAGACTGCTAGGAGACAGCTACACTCTCTGCAGAAGCCAGTGAGAGCCAGCATCAAGTACACACATGTGTGCTGCCCATGCAGAGACATGCAGAGACCCTGCCATGTGTAACAGCAGAGCTGTGAACCGAGGATTTGATTTTCCTTCACTGCGCATACAGCAGAAGTCACCAGCCGATCCCAAGCAGTCAGTACAGTGCTCTCTAAGCGTCTGCCAAAAATCTCCCTTTACCTCATCAGTTCCTGGCCAGCTGACAAAGCAGAGACGCTGTCCAGAGGGCCCCTTCCCCTTGACCTCTCTCTGTTTCTGTGCTGTTGCTCTCCCTCAGTTGTCACTCCTTCCTCTCTGATAAAGATCCCTCTCCTCTTCCTCATCTCTCCTCCCTTTCAGCTAGAGTATCTTCTCCCTTCCCCTCCCTCCCTTCGCACGACCTTCTGCAGATCTTTTTGCAAAGTCTCCTTTGCCCCCATCAGGTGGCTCTCATCCCACGCCTGAGCTAAGCAAGTGGAAGTAGAAGGAAATAACTCCCTTCAAGTTGCCTGCTGTTTACCTACCGAGAGGGCAGTGCGTCCACAGCAGAGCCCTAGCAGACAGGACTGCAATGGAAAGACTGCCACGTCTATTGTCGGACCGCTGGAAATGCATGGGGGTGGGGGGAAGGGATCAGATACTTGTCTCAGGGGCCGTTTCTGAAACTCGCACCACCACAGTAAAGACGGCTTGGAAAGGCTTCCCGGAGGAGGGGGAGAAATATTTTACTTAGGTTCATAACTTATAAACAAAGTATAAGTTCCCTTTGGCCACCGAAGCCCCTTTGCAGGCAAACTTCAATAATGAAATACAGATTATCTTAGCTGACTTTGCACTGCAATAGCTACTGTCAGGTTTAGAGAGACCCAAAGAAGTCCCTCCCTGAGATGCTGCTCTGGAGCACATCTTCTCTTACTAAGAGGACAGATTACAACAGACATAAAATCTACACTTGTGAACAACCCACCAGCCTGCTGCCAGCACAGCCAGGGGAGCAGGGACACACTGAAGTGCTTCACAGCCTTGGCAGAACCTGCCCTTCCAGCCACAGGAGGAGCTCTATTCCCTGTCCTGCAGCTGGTTCTACTTGTAGTCGACTAGTTTACTCAATGACAAACCCTGGCTTCTACTCGTTTGTATAAAAATACTCACAACATACATAATTTTAGCTTTTTTTACACACACATATACACACACTCCTCATCAGCCTTGCCTTGCTGCAGCATAACTCCCAACGGAGCCTAACGCACAGCTTTTCCCCTCCTCTCTCCTCCCAGCCATCCCGTACCTTGCAACCTCTCCTAGTCCAGCAGCACAGAGCAGCCCCAACACACCCCAGCGTCCCGAGCCTGAAACAACCCCCCCGCCACGCAGCAGTTCCTTGCTACCAAACAGTTACAGTGACTGCCTCCAAAGCACACCGTTGCAAGGAGACTTCTCACAGGAGGGAGACAACAGGCCTTTGTAAACAAAGCCAGGCCAGAGTCCCAGGACAAAGCCAGGGCTTCCTGCACGGCACAGCAGGAGGAAAAGGGCTGGACCGTGTTGAGAGAACCACGTCCCCTCTCACTCTAACCAGGGGCTTGTGGCTACCAGGCAGGGCAGGCACAAATGCCACACACAAATGATAAGTACCGTCTGGAGAGAAAGGAGATGAGATGAATTCAACATGCAGCAACAGAGCACTTCACCCTTGCCCGCAGGGAGCACGTGCTCCTGCGAGCACAGCTGACCTCACTGCAGGCACAACCACCTGCGCACACTACAGTTTCTACCTGGCCTGGCGATCCAGCCTTCTGACAGCTCACAGATGACTCCCCACCTGAACGCGGTTTGTTTCCACCTCCTGCACGCAATGGCTGCTGTTTAGAGGGGACACTGGGCACAGCATCCATACAAATTCATCATGCAAAGGCCCTTCAAGTTCCCACCCTTCACCCATGAGATCTGCCATCACTCAAGTTCCGTTAGGAGCTCTATGAGCAGCAAACCATGCACTAGAGGGTATCATCTGCATCGATGGCGCTGGGAGCTCTCGGAGCAGATCCTAGCAGCACCTGCAGCACACTCATCGACCAGAAGAGCACACCATGCTGAGGAAACAGAAAGGAGGTCCTGCCTTCTCAGGGGCGGGGGGGCCCAGGGGGGCACGAGCAGCCAGCAGATTGGCGCTGCGGACGAGGGGAGGAGCAGAGGTCACCTGAAAAGTACAACAGTTCAAGATGCAGAGGTGTTTCCTTGCTCACTGCTTGCGAGCTGCCTGTACACATAACATTGCACACCGCTGCACTGCTCATCCACATTAAGGCTTCCTACCATCCTGGAGCTGCAGCCCTTCCCTGACAGGAGATGCAGAACGCAGCTCTGGATCATACCATCTCCTCCCCAAAACCCACTCGCACTGTGGACACCTGTCTAAACGGGCAAACACAGGAAGGACTGCTGATTTGCTCCTTCCAGTATCAAGATTTTGCCATCTTTTACTCCCCCCCACTTCAAGAGAGATTGCGGCAGGGAGAGTTGTAGCCTATGTTTCAGAGCTATCTTCTTCATCTCAGAGGGGAACAGAGTCCCTGCTGCACAAAGCGATCGTCAGGACAGACGGGAACCACACACACCAGCAGGTTACCGCACAGGCACGTACTCTGCAGTGCTAGACCGGCACCGCTGGGATTAGATATTGCCAACGAGTCCTCTCTCCTATCTAGCAGTTCAGTACCAGCCTTTACCTGAACATTACATCTACTGAGCTGCCAGGTTGGGAGCAGTAGTTAGACTGGAAAACACTGCTAAAAAAACAAACCAGAAGAGAGAAGCCTGCCTGCACCTGTGGGAAGAAAGTGTCATCTTCAGTCTGACAGCCAACAGAAACAACTGTCTTGGTGCTAGGGGTCCAGGTCTGGGGAGAACAGGAATGCCTAGGATCTTCAGAAGGAGGGGTGCCCACAACAGAAAGCTCATGATAATCATCATCAGAAGTTTCCCACTGGAAGAGAGGCTGGGGAGCCGAGATGAAGGAAGAGGAGGAGACTGGACTAGGAGCTGGGGTAGATGGCACATGGGAAGGCTGAGGTGGGAGTGGGAGGAGAGGTGCAGGGCCAGAGACATGAGAGGGAGCAGCGTTAGCAGGGACTGTCTTTACAGCTTCTTTGGAAGGCTGGAGCGGGGGAGAGGCTGGAACAGAGACCGTCCTCCTTGGGGGGAGCGGGGATTCTGGAGGAAAAACCACCTAGAAAGACACGGAGGAAGAAGAAAGGTGAATAAATCCAAAGAGGAACCAACAAGCACTTCCTGCAACAGGAAGCTGGTTGTTACCACTATGTTTATCTAAGGGGAAAAAGCAGCGAGAAAGAGAAGGGAACTAGAAAATGTGCTTCCCTGTGTAGCTCAAAGAGCACCATCTCATACCCAGAACTTCCTGCACAGCTACAGTATTGGGGAAGACAAAGCATGCCTCTATGGCAGGCATGGTTTTAAAAATAATCCCCACATGGACATTTGGTATGTGATAGTAGCAGACTGCCCAAATAGATACCATCACCAGCACCCTCAGATCCCACTCCAATTCTTAATCATCAAGAACTAGGACCTGAGTGCCAGTTCCCTTTTCAGGCCAGACAAGGGTGAGTAGAAATAGTCAGTTCTTCATTTTGTGTTGCTTAGGACACTCAGAAACTTAATCTGCACCTCTACACAATGCTGTCTGGACAGAGGGACGCACTGGAATTTCCCAGCACGTCCCTGCTTTCTACCTTCTCTACTTGCTGTCCACCATTCTGCTCTTTGCCCTGGGGTATGGCAGTGATAATGACCCCCTCTGTCAGCCAGTCATCCTGGCTTTTCCACTCTTCCTGCTCCTGTTTAGCGATGCCCAGTCTGTCCTGCAGCTCTTCAATCAAGCGATCTTGGGACTCAGTCTTGTGAAGTATGGCAGGACCTAGTTTACGCCTCGGAGAGAGGTCACGGTACATTGGATGCACATTCGCAGTCTCTTTTGTCCTCTTGATTAAAGATTTAATCTAAATGACAAAGGTAATAGTATCAGCAGAGAAGAACCATGTCAGAGCAAGCCCCAAGATGCAACAGCACAAACTCAAGCCATTAGTGACAACTGTGAGCAGGAAGAGTGATGACATTTATTCCACAATGCCAAAATTCCTCTTGGCACAGCCCAGAACAGTGACTCAGTGCAAGGAAAAACCCCGTAAGGATAATCACAGCAGCCAAAAATAACTATCTAGAAAAGGAAGGGAAAGATTAACCAGCAGGAAGCCAAGATAGGAGGTGCAGCATGACCACTCCACTGAGCATTAAAGAAACCTCAGCATCACAAGGGCGCAGAGCAGCCTCTCTGTGTTTGCCCTTTACAGGCGTAAGACTCTTGGTCAGAGATGTCTGGTGCACAAAGCGTACTTCCAGCACTGGAAGGAACACTAACAGCCCCAGCAATGAGGCCTAAAAAGGCAAGCAGAGCAGAGGAGCTGCCATCCCAAGTCAGGAACTGACTGCCATCCTCCAGTGGCGTGAAACAGCCCTTCAACTTTCCAGAGGCCTCTGTGGACTGAGTCTTACCCCGGTTAGGGAATAAAAGTCCTTTTCGCAGGGAAGTCCCTACAAACTGCCATGTCCTGTGCTGCTGACCAACATGCAGAAGAGACCACGAGATAAAGCAGAGGATTTCAAACCTCCATGACGTGCAGCTGTCAGTAACATTGCTCAGAGCTGCATGCTGTTAGTGTGGGTGAGCACACCCACACCACACACAAGATGTTAGTGCACTGTCAGAGCAGTCCTAGCTAGGACTTGTCCTATTCCTACATTCATTCAGTGCCTGCCTGGCCTGATGCAGAAATCCTCTCAATGGGTGATTTGGAGACGCACGGCAGATCCCATTCAGCTTTCCAAATGTCTTCAGGAGATTCCGGAGGGACTGCAGAGCTTCTGAATTGCTCGTTTTCCTCGTCACCTCTAGCGTTGTTCATGTTAGCAGTACCTGCCTTCCTAGGAGTTCTCTCTCTGCCCTGCCTCTTCTTGACCAGATCACGACAGCCATCTACCTTGGTTTCATGTGGTACTTCAGCTTTTAGCTCCTGTCCTTGCTCCACTACAAAGCCCAACTGGTTTTTAGTGTCTGGGAAGACATCCCACCGATCCAGGGCCACAACAGAAGGTTCATACACAGGATTCAAAACACTGTCGTTCTTCGCATGTACCTCTGGCACGTGTGCAGACAGCTCCAGGGCCCACAGCTCTTCTAAAGCTGATTCCACACTCCTGCCCTGGGAAGGAAGAGCTGAATTGTCCCTGAATGGTCCCTGCTGATCCAGCTCTCTAGGTATTTGCCCCTTCCCTTGACCATTTAAAGCGTTTGAAATTGGTACACTTGAGATTTTGGGATCGGGTCTCTGCTCCTTCCTCTCGGTCTCTTTTGCCAAATTGTACTCTAGGCCTTGTGCCTCCACATTAGTAGATCTACACAGAAGCTCCACACTGGAAGCCTGCGAAGCGTTTCTAGAAGAGTCAGGCTTTCTGCTCAGCCGAACCACGCTTGCAGAGGTCACCTGCTGCCCCCGAGTAGCGTAACCAGAAGAGACCCGTGGTGGGGGCACAGGGACCGTTTGTGGCAAAGAGGGCATGCATGGAGGAGCGGCAGAATGCCCTGAAGCAGGCAGAACTACAGTGTTACTGCCTTCCTCAATGCCCAGGACTGCCGAGGGGGCAGACGTTGGCACTGTCGAGTCCCCACTGTGACCTGCAGAAGGGTGTTTGGAATGGGATAGCGCTGTTAAACTGTGAGGAGTGTTGCCGGAGTCTGCATTTGCTGAACTGGGAACTGGTTCTAGGGAGGGTTCAGAAACCAGAGACATAGTGGAACTAGTCTGCAAAAAGGAGACAGAAGGAATAAGGAGAGAAAAAGATAAAGACAGAGGTAAGGAGAAGAGAAAAAGCAAAGAATTAAGCATTATAGCAATCACGACCTCCAAATCAAAGAGCCGTGTTGATCCAAAGCGTTACTTCCAAGAGTAAGGAAGGAAAAAGGGATATCAAAGAGCAGAACCAGTATGACATTGTGCTGATCTTCACAGGAGATTATGGGAGGTGAAGTTCTGCAGTCACCGAGATCCTTCTCCTAAGCCCCCTAAGTGACAGCTCATGTGTTCACCTGCAGCTGTGACGGGGGCATGCAGCGGCCGCTGGGAAGCCAGCTACAAACCCAGGAATGTCTAGACTGTGAGTAAAGGTCACGTTAACAACTTACTCATAGTCAGATGTGTAAATTTTACACTTCAAAGCTGAAAAAAAAGCAATCAATGAATAGAACAAAGCATGACATTTTCTTCTTGATACACTAATAAAATGCTCCAGTTGGCTGAGTTCATGGCAATGAAAACAAAGCTTCAGGGCATTCACAGCAAGAACAGATGACATGGGCTTTGTTCTGTTCACATCACTAATCTCACCTTGGACGTGACATACTGAATCTATATGAGTCTGTCAGTCACTCCATGCCCATGTAAGCATTGCTTCGGTGGCTAGATTAGCCTCTTCCCCGTAGGCCAAAAACTCCACATTTACATTGTAATAAATTCAGCATTAATTTTGATCCAAAATACACTCTAAGAAGAGCAACTGATACAGAGTTTTTGGTTCTCCTTGACTTACAGGGTCTTTGGAAAACAAAAGATCATGGGTCCTCCCTTCCCCATTTTCAGTGGTTCCTGGCTAAACTCTAGGAGACAAACTGGCATTACTCCTTTTTCTTAAAAAGGGAAAATCAGAACAGTGGATTGGACAAGTTCACACAGCAGGTCAACCTAAGACCAATGCTGAGCCCTCTCAGTTTTAAAAACGTATCCACAAAGGATTTCCAAATTCAAGAGCTATCAAGACCTGCTGTGATTCTTAGTCACATTTTCCAAAGCAGCCTCAAGAAGTTAGATGCTTATGCTCTAAGGTAGCAGGGCACATAACTTCCTAAGCCCACGTCTCTACTTACCTTTCTGAGATACTTATCATGGATAAAAGGACAAAATTAACCAGAACACGCACAAAATCTGCCAGGAGATGGAAGAGACATATACCTTCAGCTGACCTAAGCTGCTACCATCTCCAACAGTTGTCTACAGGGAGACCGTGCTCAGAAAGGAAAGAGCAATGGGGGACCACAATTCATTACAGATTGCTCCTCCCCTCGGATAGCACAGCAAGACCCACAGTCACAGCAGAGACGAAAAGGACTAATAAGTACATTCAGCAGTTAAAATGAGGGAATTTCCCAATATTGCCCTCCCCCTGTATTTTGCCTAAGCTGGATGCACCTGTAAAAGTAACCTGGTTTTATGCTGTGGTTCACACTTAGTTTCCAGACTTCCTAAAATTAAGTCAGTCATTTTCAAGGCAAGACTAACATTTCGCTCAAAAGCAAGTATTTCCAGCATATTAAAAACATACTAGCTCCAAAATAACAGCAATGGTTAAACACTCAACAGTAACAGAACAGTTAATACAAGCATCTAGCTATGCAGTAAGCAGGCATCGTATTACACAGAAATGGCAGAGATTGAAAAAACAAGTGCATTAAGTAATCTCAGTGCGCGCTAACTGATGAGCTAGATAACCAAAATCAAATGGATTCTGCAAGCAAAAAGAATGAGCAACTCATTAAAGTGAGCAAAAGATGATAAAAGGGTAATGTATCAGTCTGTAATAGCACCTTTTACTCTGGGGTACGAGGGAAATTAAACATCAGTGCCTCCACTCCTCCCATCCCCATCTACTGCAACTTCTAGTTGTACTAACTACCAGCTCCAACTAATTACACATCATACTTAGTTCTTCTGTTCTATTTCTTGCAACCACACACAGATCTGGCACTCGAACAGTAGCCTTTCATCTTTGACCTTTGCAAAGACTCTACTTCTCTCCCTTACGTCTTGCTCTGGTACAGACTAGAGATACATTTTTACAGACAAGCTAACACCACTCGTTGGCACAAATAGAGGAGGTAAAAACAAAGAAAAAGGACTGAAGGGAAAATGAAGCAACCTGGAGGATAGGAAAAAGGAAAGTAACTTAAAAACAGTCAATAACAATATTAACAAAAGGAAAATGATCACAGAAGCCATGTTCTTTGTGCTTCAGGAAGAATGTTTAAACACAGATGAGCTCAATGCCTCGCAAAAATACCGACTCTGTGTTTATAAAGCCCAAATCTTAAAATCTTGCTGCATTTCAGTTTGTTCTCAGAGCTCAACCAGAATCTAAGCCAGGAAGGCGGGCAGTGTTACAGAAAGCAGCTAGTCTCTGTCATGCAGGTTTTATCGGAGTTGCACAAAGACTCCGAGGCCTTTTCACAGGACTGCAAAGCACTTGAGCACCCACACTTAAAAATGGCCCCTCCCTGTATCTTGCAAGGAAAACCTGCGCTGGGCAAGATCATTCTCAGTTGCCAAGATCTCACCTAGGAGCAAAGGCTGGTGGTAGCAACCACACCCCGAGCTTGTTTGCTGAGCCCTGATAAAAGCAGCAGGGGCAGGGGGCCATAGCACTCAAGCTCCCACAGCACACGGAAGGAGCAAGGCAGGGAATGCAGCAGCACAGGTGGGAACTCTCTCCAGCTTCACAACACTGCAGTTTTTCAACTAGGCTGAACAGACGCGTGTGGATATCCTGCACTCTACCCTAGGACCTAATATGGAGAAAAAAAGGCAACACTAAGGTGTCAATATTTGCAATTGACTAAATACACACTACAGTAAGTCTAGAGAAAACAGTGAGTAACTCCTAGATTCTCACAAAATGAAGCACATATGCCAGAAATGGCAGACTGAATTCAACTCCATCAAGTGCAAGGCAAGCGAAGTCCCACAGAGCGTGCATGCTCACTGCTGGGTTCGGAACTCACACTTGGTCAAAACTCCGGGTATTGTAGTGACCTCCACGAAACCCACAGCACACCTCAAAAGCGCTCACACGAATGGTGGCGCAGAGAGAACAACAAACAGGAAAGCCATCACTGGATGTCCTGTCTACCTCTCCTCACAAAAAATTCCTCAGATCTGGCTGTCCCACCTAAAGTCATGGTAGGAGGAGGTGGAGTTCAGCACAGACAAGAAACACCAAGCATCAGCAGAATCTTTCATATGAGGAAAAACCAGAGAGTTTGGACTTCCTTAGGATTAGAAAGCAGACCTGCATGTGTATGTAAGAAAGGCAAACCCAACAATGACAACAAAGAGAATATATTGGGTATTTGCTTTCTCCACCTCTCTCAGAACAAATTCAAGTGAATAATTCAGTAAGGCTATAAGCAAAGCAGCTGAAAGTAGAAAGTAAGACGAGAAAATATTTTTCATTTTGCTATGATTATGGGTAAATGAAGTCTCATGAAAATAAGCTTCATAGTTAATCATCTAGTGAAAGAATGATAACATACTTATATGAATAAAGAACAAGTTCTTGAAGTACATATGCCAAGTGCTTCACGTACCAAGATGACCATGGGCAAGTTACTCCTGAGCTTACCCTATTATGGAATTTTTATGTGCTACTTATGACTGAAGTAGCAGTTCTTTTCCAATGCAATAGTTGGATTTCCAAACCAGGTTCTGAATAGTATTTGCCATCTCTGCCCCCACAAGAAGCTCAAACTTTAATCCCATATTGAGGTGAATAAGAGATATTGTTTTAAGATGGAAACCTCTGAGGTCTCCAGCTGTCTGATGCGAAGGCTTCAGTGCTCATACCACATGCCTGGAAGATTCTTCTCAGGGAAAGCACATCAGGGTAAAAATACACTCCAAAGACGAGGGTCATCCCACAGAACAAAAGAGCCTGGTCTCTGTCAGTAAGCAGACTGGCGTCCCATGCTCCCCTACTTCTTGCTAAGCTGCAGCACAGCAAAATAATTCACCCTGTACTGAGTAGTAACTAAGCTCATTATCTTTAGCAAACAGACAAACTGCAGAACCAAAGGAAAAACAGACCCCAGAACTGCCGTACCCTGCCAGTGATGAGAATTTATAGCAGTCGAGAACACCTACAGTAGCACTCAGAAACTGCAAACACCACCACAAGAAGTTTTTCAGAGCAAGTTTGAGAGGTAAAGAGGGCATTCTGGAGACCAATCAAGATCAGCAGATGTGGCTAACAGGCAAGAGAGTCTGGGACTGGGGAGGGACAAGATGAAGTATTAAGTTGTCATGATAGGGCACCTTAAAGTCTGAGAGAGACGCCATCAGCTCATCCAGTTCTCGTGTAGCTGAAGAAGCAGATATACGGGTCTGCTGCTGACTGGCTGTGACCCGCTGGGGGCTGCTCACCTCACCTTGGCTCACAGTGATTGCAGGGCTGACAAGAAAAAAAAAAAAAGGAGCGTGTTTAAGCTTGGGAGAGAACTCCTATACTGAAATCCCACTGCCCCTCCCAACAAGCACAGCACGGCGGGTTTCACCATCACTGCCCACCCTGACCAGCCCTCCCCAGACCCAGCTTCCATAACACACGCAGACCCTGTCCCTCTGCCAAGCCTAACACGAGTGTACACACATGTGCACCATCCATTAAGGAACGGACGATGAGCACACACTCATTTTGTCAGACAGTGGGTATTTGTGATCGGCTTTAAATCTGAGTTTGAACAATCCACCTTTTGTAACATGACTTACGTATTTTTTCATCCAGGAGCAGAGAAAAGAGCACCAGCATCGTCATGCACCTGCTTGATTTCTGACCCTTTAGACAAAGCCCATCTTCTGCCTGTCACTCTCCTGCAGCATCTGCCCCTACACTACAGTCACTATTCCCACGAAAGCCTGTCCCACCCCACCCAAGCCAGCAACCACCAAAACACTACTCACACTGGACTTGGCACAGAACTCTCTAGCTCATCCAGCAGGCTCTCCACACTGGGACGCACATCTTCGATCCCACGTGCACCATTTCGCTTTGGCTTTTCTTTCGTAGGGGGTGCAGCCTTCCCTCCCACAGAGCTGCTGCTCTCTGGGACGACATAGTGAGGTCCAGTCACGCTGGGCAGTGATGGGCTTCTGCTGGCTTCATCTTAAGAAAGGGAGCAGAAAAGAGTCATTCAGACCCCTAGGTCCATACATACGTGCTAATCACAGGCAAGAGCAACAAATTGCCCAGAAATCTTGCAGAATATCCATCTTTGAGGATATTCAGAACTTAAAGCGCAAGGGCCTGAGCAACCTCATCTAACTTTGAAACTTTAGTTAGAGCCAGTTTTGAAGTTGGCCCTGCTTTGAGCAGGGTGCTGCACCACAGACCTCAAGAGATCCCGACCATACTAAATGAATCTCTGATCAGGAGCTGGAGGGGTCTCCCTCAATAAGGGTGTCAGAAGGAAAAAGTAGGCTACTACTTTGAGAATCAAACTATCCACTCATACCAAATGTCTTGCTATTCCTTACCTGCTGGGAAGCCACTGGCGGGATTATGTTGAACAGCATTCAGTTCCAGAAGAAGTCTGTCCAGTTCTGAGAGGTTGCTGCCCAGGGAGGAGCTGGTCATTGTGGGAGATGGTTCTGCAGACTTCTGCTTGTTCGGGAAGCTAAAGATAAAAGGGAAGTGTGAAACTCCTGCGTCAAGATACAGCAGAAGGATGGAAGGAAACCTACATTAGGTTCACAAAGTTTACATATGTACTGTATGCTTTTCAAGCTGGTGCTTTTAGCTCTGGGGGAAAGATGATGTGTGCTTTGTGAAATGACTACAACGCAGGCGCTGCTTAGCCACATCTTCAGTTGTCAGTTACAAAGAAATAGCACTGATGGACAGGGCCTCAGGTTTTAGGACTGTGTGCTGTATGGCCCTGTAGCGAAGAGTTAACCGTCTGCAGATCCAAGACGCACACAACAGCAGCAGAACCATTAGCTGGCATACAGGAAAATGACTTTTTTCTGCTGACATCACACCAAGCAGCAAAAACCTCCCCCCTGAAGCAAGGGAATGCAGGGCCAGCACAAACTGGAGAAAGAGGCAAAGTACAAACCTCAAGCTATCAACAAAAAGTCAAAAGCAGCAGGTTATGTGGTAGCCTCTTGCAGCACTCAAGGTCTCTTTTCAAGTCCTCAAACCTTTAATTTGGGGAACTCTAATAAATTTATAAGAAAGTATTTTGAAACTATTTTCTATTGTGTTAAATACACAAGCCTTGAAAGAAGTTTACCTGTGCACAGCGTGTATAAAACACTGGCTGTAATTATTCGTTATCTTATATGAGTGATCCCATTTACCACACACAACTGCAAACTGTTTCAAAGCAAAACTTAGCAGCAATGCGGTGATTTTTATAGTAATCACACTATAATAACGGTCTTCCCATCATCAATGGCAGGGAAATTATTTTCTCCTAGTTTTACAAATAACTTCTAAGGCTGCAGGGGTTCTTATTTTATCAAAAAGATACTTTCCAAATCCAAAATGGGAACTTCTGTTTTGCGCACACTACCATATTATGCTCAGAAAGTTAATGTGTAACAGGCTTTAGGACTCTGACATCTATAACACCAGTGACAATTATGAAATTCCATAAGGGCAGTTATTATCTTTCTCTTCAGATTGAAAAAAAAAAATCCACATATGGAATCTGAGGAGGGCATACTTCTTCCCGACCCAAGTCACACCAGAACCAAGTCATGCCAGACCCGTGCACACGAGGACTTATGGCTGTAATTACCTCCATTTTGTATTAATTGCATGCAGCCATCTGAAAAAATTGCAATTCCTGCCTTCATTGGGCCATCTCTGGATATGCCTGCCTCTACCCAGAGTTAGTTCTGGTTGAAAGCACCTTCCTGCTCAGCAGAAAGAGCTAGGCATGGTCAGAACAAGACACCAGAGAAACACCCGTCTCCACACTGTAAGAAGGTTCCCAGGGTTCCCAGGACAGAGTGCGCTGTACAGGGACATCAGAGATGAAGTTCTGACAGCCTCTTCCTCACTCATCCCCACGTCAGCAGAACGGTCTGTCCTACCGTACAGGCTACTCCTCCAACCTCTCAGTGTAAAAGCAGTTGCCTTTGCGAGTATAATCTAGTTATCTATCTATCATGTACTGAGATGAAAATTTTAAGTTCTAATTTACTTGAAAATTCAAATCAATGCACATCCTGCTAGGCCACAGGTAACTGAGTTCCCTGGGAAAACTGACCCAAAGGCCACCCGCCTCCTAAAGAAATTTTGGGCTGCTTAACAGGGGGATGGATTTGTCACTTGTCTCTGGATCGTACCCTTCACAAGTCAATCCAGATCCTGTTCTATCTTAACTTCTTCTGCAGCTGAGCAAACCAAAGGGCCAGGTCAATGTTTGAACCGAGTATGAAAGTGACAGTGGCCTCTTACAAAAGAGGTAATCAAAACCAACACAAGGCAACACAACATACACGGGGAGAAGTCTTTGTTTCCACTTATGGAATGCAGCTTGAGCCACAGCAGGCTCAAGTTGCAAGTCAGGTTTATCTCTTAACAGGACAAGATACCTGTAGACGTGTTCCTCTTCACTGGCACGGGGAGAAGGAGAGCTGAGCCCGTCTCTAGGAACAGAGGTACTGGAGCTTTTGGCACTAGAGCTGTATATAGGAGACTGGGACTGAGGCTGTGGAAATGAGATTTGCATTGGAAACAGAGAATACAAAACAAGTATGTACACTACTGCATTGCAACCCCCCACCAGGAACAACAGTTCTCCACTTGCTTCAGATTTGCCTATGAGTCGCAGATCTGTGCTGGAAACCCCCAGTCTGCTTTCCACAGGCTACAAGAGAGATGACTAACACTAATCTCATCACACTACCATTTTGTCGGAACAATGACGATGGGTTTCAAATTCCTTTCTACCATTTGCTCCAACCAGTTAGTTCTATTAAAAACCCACACCTTCCCCCGTTTCCCCACTCTGTTCATAGCCAAACTCAGCCTCACTTCTTGCTCCTCCCTCCCCTTGTCTACTTCCTTGAGAGATACTGCACCAACAAAACAAGCATGCACCCTTCCCCATCCGCACACATTCACTTACTTGCTGGTGGACGTATCTGGATACGTTGGGTTGCCACTGATCTAAGGGGTCAATCACAGTGCCATTCAGGGCCTCATTGGAAGGTGGCGGCGGCACTGGAGGTGGCACAGCAATCTCTTGGTACGTGTGGTTTCCAGTTGGATAGGAGTAAGGTGTTTCCTCCGTTAGAAACACTGGTCGTTTGGAGATGTGTGAGGTGGTGGATTCCAGGTCTGCCAATAAGGCATCTATGGGAAAGAAAAGAAAAATAATAAAAAAAGGTAAAATCCTGGACTACAGCTTCTTCTCTTTCTTCTCATTCAGGATATCTGTATCAGAAGGTCTTTGGGAAGACTCTTCATCTAGGGTGACTTACTAAATGCCCTGAAAAACATCCCTGCAGCCCAGGACTGAATGGGCTAATCAAATTTCTAGCACAAAGAAAATGCCAAGAAGTAACAAAGCAGCCAAAAAAACTGTGTCAGTCTCAGATTTTTGTCTTAACTGGAAAACCACCCAACAACAGGGGCCGGTAGTCTCACTGCACCCTGCAGAACAGCAACCTAGGAGAAACCTGCCCAGAGATCGACTCGCAACAGGATATTGACACAGACTAATTACAGGCCCCACATCATCACAGAGTCATTTACTGTGGCCGCAGGCACTGCTTTCTGCAGGAAACAAGATCTCGGAAGAAGTTTTCTCCAGAGTCTAAGGTAGTGGAAGAAGCATGAAACTTTCAAATTAGACCATCAGCGCAACAGGAGTATGTGCTTCAGTTTTCCTAACAAAAGTCCCTCTCAGTACATCACACAAACAGTTAACTAGTTTCCAGAGGCTGCCAGGTAAACGCCATTTCTTCTCCTGGAAACAATTCTCAACTTGCTGGGTGGAGACTGCTCACAAATTCCTGAAGAGAAGAAAAACTTCCACCGGGTAGAAACACCGGCACTTATGCCAGGCAGAGGAACCCACGTCACACGGTCAGCACCTCTCAGAAATCTTAAAGCAGGAAAAATACATGAGAAGGCATTCCCACCTTTCCGGGTTTCCTCCTGCAAACTATCCTCTGCCCATTCCCAACCCTGCACTCCTCTGCGGTGACTCACAGGCAAATCCCGACGTGTTGGACCTTCTGCCCCGTGAACCCACCCTGCGGAGCCTGCTGCAGTCCCCGGTGGGGGAAACTCCTGCGAGCGACGGCAGGTCTGCACTGTACTCGCTCTCCAAAGAAAGCCTCACTGGCCGGGTGCCCAGCTTTCCACTGGGGCAGCAGGCTCCAGTGCGCACCTCTTTAAGGCTATTAGAGAGGAGCCGGTTCGCTAGGGACATCGGCGCTCTCCGTTAGAAGAGCATCAGGACATACCTGGCAGGTCCCTTCAGAGATGTGGAGTTCAGCCAGACACCAGTAACACAACTTCGGCAGAATTTGGAGAGGGGGCTCTCAGAAACCCCCTGGACCTCCCTCCCCTCCACGCAGACCCCACTGTCCTCAGGCGGTCTCAGGGAGCAGGGCTTGTCTTTCTCCTCCCGCGCACAGCGGGTACCTGATGCGCAGGTTTGGGCTGCGAGGGCTCAGCCTGAGCGTAGCCACGCTGCAGCACCCTCCACCAGGTCTGAAGTTACCCGGTGGCACCAGAACAGCAACCGAGCAAGCGCTCGCCCTAATGGCTGCCTACCGGCTCCACGAGGGCAGGCACCTGCCAGCTCAAAGCCACTTCCTGAGCAGAGCAGACCACACCAGCCAACGCACTTAGCAACCCTTCAAGAAAATATATTAAAGGGTCAAATGGAGGACAGTATTATTGCATTACAAGACGAGGAAGGTGCTGCTTTTATATTCACTCTCTTCCACAAACCAAAGCATCACAAAAAAAAAATAAAAAAAAGCAGTCCTGCCCTCAGAGAACAGAATACAGCCATTAGCAAATGAAATACTGTGTTGAACTAATTCTATACACCCTTCATTTAGCCAAAAAGATGCTCCAAATCATTTAAGCCATTAAGCATCTTCCTACAGGGGCCAAAATACCCCAGAAGCAGTCTCTCCAAAGGGATACAAGCGTTCTGCAGCTGGGGAAAAATGAACTTAATCTTCCTTTTAAGCAAAAGAACAGCTGGTGGATTCCAGAGTGAAAGGCACATACCTCAAGGGAACTGCTGAAGAGCTGCGATTCCTTCAACCAGGCAGGTCCTATGACTGGAGGTTTCGCGCACACAACCTCCAAGAGCAGTGCTATCCGAGAAGGTGTGGTTTTTGCTTCTCCCCACCAATGACAAAGGCAAATCAAACTCCACCAGGAAGTGAGAATCCCAGGAGGGTGCTGGGCTCCTCCAGCCCTGCAGAGGGGACCCAAACCGTTTTTTCACCCTCCACCCCCAGCCCTCACTGCAGGACAGGCAGATGTAACCATGTCGCCACAAAATTCTCCTCCTCGGCTCAGCACCCTGCTGAATGAACCATCGGACAGAAATCCACTGCTTTTTCCGAACGGCACAGAAGTGAGTTCAGCTAGATCTACTGGTTTACTTTTACAAGTCTGCAGCAGAGGGGCCTGGAAATACCAGGAGCACTGTGCCCCCAGTCGTGAAGGAGTTAAGGAGAAGACATTACAGTTTAATGATTAACTTCCCCCATACCCTCCCCCTTCCTGACTTGAGCAAACAAGGCAGAGCTGAGGAACAGGAAGCGAGGGAGGAGAAAAGGCTGGAGAGGAATCACTGGGTTACTCAAACTGCACTGCAACTTCACAACCCATGCCGAAGGCACCACCCCACCGGCGGGACCACCGGCGGGACGGGAAAAGGAGCAAGCCAGCAGCCCAGGAGCAGGACAGGCGCTCACACACCGGTTTACGGGTGCCAAAGGACCTCTCCTCGTGCTTGCTCACCCCGCGTTCTACAAACCCAGGGTTCACCCTTCTCACGCCCCAGTCGCTCCCTCCAAGCTCACAGCCACAACAGAGGGAAGGTCTTCCCCATTCGCACCCATCCCCGGTGCTGCTTCCTACCACACAAACTGTTCTCCGATCCAATCCCGTCAGCACCCACAGTTCCCTGAAGTTTTGCTGGACTGGGGAGTTGCGCCCGTTCAAAGGGTCCAACAACGGCAGCAGAACTGCCCCGAGGAGGGCAGGGCGAGGGCGCTGGTGGCACGGCACCCACTCAGTCCACCCACCCTGCGGGAGGGAAGCGACTGCAACCCACAGGCACGGGCTGCAGACCGCTCCCTTGGAGGACAACCGAGGGAGTTTTGCAGGCCAGAGACCGACCTGAGGCAATTATTCAAAGCCCACCAAAGGGATTAACATCTTGTTTTCCATGCAGCACCTCATCCCAAGAGGTCCCAAAGCACTGTGCATTCATTTAGGATTTGTGCAACGTTTTAACGCTACCAGAAGACAACATGAGATCAGAGATGGGGGAAAAGAAGGGAGATTTACTAATGGAAAAAAGATGCATCGCTCACTCTCTTTTGCAGAAGGGACCAGACAGCTGTAACCTGGTGAACTGTAACAAAGACGCTGTGCCTTGTGCAGCGCTGCACCTCATGTTACAGGACTGAGTTCACTACAGTGACCGCTCCTTAAATAGGATATTAAATACTTAAATAGAAATATTAAAGGTTCGATCGATTTATTGGGTAATGAAGTGTTCCTTCCCAAGGCGACTCCTGAGGGACAGTGCGGCAGGAGGTGTAAATCAACCAGTCAGTCCCTCCCAGCCCGTGGGAAGCAGTTGACTGGACCACGCTAACGACCAGTTCACATGAGCACCAGCCGTCAGAGGGCACCACGACCTCCCTACATGGACAGAAAGATGAAACCCGACAGCAATGGGTAACTTGGCAGTGACTTCACCTCACTTGCTCATCCCCGCAGAGCCGGGAACCTGTCCCTATTTTAGGCACACGGAAACTTTCCACCGGTGCCACGTGTGCTGCGCCTCCCCACGGAGACGTGCATCTTCACGCCAGCACAGGCTGCGGCACCTCGGGGGCTACCGCCCAGCACTCTGGAAACAACCACAGTTTTACTGCTGCCCCAAACACTCTCTAAAGTACTACAGAAACAGCTCTAGGAGGCAGAATCTCCCAAGGTTAAAAGATCAGAGATCATTTATCTCTAGAGGATGGATTTAACCATTTTGTAGCAATAAAGCAAAACAGGCAGGGTTATACTAGATTTTCAAGCCATTGCTCCTCCACAAGATCACCCCTCCTTGCATTCTCACCCCTACAAGAAGCTACTAACACAACCCACAGACAAAACATCAGCTCACAGACGCGTGGATGGAGTGGAATCACAGAGCCCAGTTTCCAAAGGCTCAGCAGGGCTCAGCCTACCCACAGGCATGGGCTGTGCATATAGAAATTTGTATTTTCCACTGTTAACAGCGTGCTGCTCAGTGGGGTGTGGAAGAGGGAGGGATACTCGCTACAACGCCACCAGCCCAGACACTCCCTGCCATCACTACGCTGGTGCAGTCGCACAGCTGACAGAACCCTAACTCGCCGTCCGCTGCAGCACAGCGCATCTCAGCGTGCGCCTGGGTACCCCGCCGGCTCAGGCAGCTTGGCCAAGCACCTGCTCAAGCTGCATGCAAACACGAGACAGAGGCAGAGAAGGGCAGAGTCCTCCTCCCTCCACAGGGCAACCCAAAAATTACATGCTCAAGTGAAAGCACGTTCAGGCCAGAGGGCTACTCCAACCACATCCTCCCCAGTATGGGAGGACATCTGTGTTTGCATTCAAGTGTTTTTTCTATACAGATTTTCCTGTAGAGGAGGGACAGTTAAAGAATGATGTCACATTTGATACCTTTACTGCTGTAAAGCATTCCAAGACATCTGGAGGTCCAGGTGCATTAGTCTGCCCCTCTATCCCTTCCCTCCCTTTTGCCAAAAATCATTATTAACTACAAGGTCCCTGGGATTCTGGTCTGCAAATCCTAACACACAGCTCTGCATATACATTAGAGATCTATGAGTGGTCCTTAATACCAACTGCATTGCTTCAAGGTAGTTCCCAGCATCTGCCAAAGCTCTGCTAGTCATTTAGACAGCTTGGGACAAGAACTCTCAAGCTGACGTCCAATGCATTGAACTGCTCAGAAAAAATCCCTTTTACCAAGAAAATCAGCAAGATGAAAGAGCAGGACAATAGCTTAGGGTAAGTCCCATTTACCAGTTCAAGCTGCACTGGAAAGAGTACTCATCTCCCAAGTTATACACTGCACGTTCCTGCGCTATCTCCCCGGCCCACACCTCTGTCAGGCTGAGGAACAGCTCCCGCATTCCAGGGGCTCCGACACAGGCTCCTTCGCCATCGCTGCGTGTCAGCACTCGCTGTCCTGCAAATGCAGTATCCTCCAGCAGAAACGGCCTCGTGTGCAGCCGCAGGGGCACATTCTTCAGCTTCTCACGTTTGTCTGATAAATAGCAGTAACGCCAGCCTAGGGATCACAACGCAGTTCTGAGGTACAGAACCGGAATGGATAACACGGGGGTCCCTTGGTACTGATGCATTTTCTATAAATCTGAGCCACACTCAGATAAATAGATAGCCCCCTTAAATAGATAGTTACTAAAAAGAAAAAAGAAGATATTTACATGTATCTTCCCATGCGTATCAAACCATACTCTTTTTTCACTCTCCTTTTCCTGTGCCTTCTGTGCATCTCAAAAATGCTCCTGGATTAAGCCGGCACAGTGAAGCAGAACACATCATGAACTAGTTCTGGAAAAACCTACATGACAAGGCATCAACGAATTCACATTTGACATCAAGCAACTTTTTAATGCTAATTTTTCCTCAAGCAGTAAGTAGTTTTCCACTATTCATAAGCGGCCTAGGTTGTTTTTGGTTTTGTTTTTTTAAAGTGAGGCAATTTAGAGAAATCTAAATTTGCTTTCCTCTGTTAAGGAGAAGCCTTCCTCTGCTGAGTGTCCAGCATAACTCCAGCCTGTGTGAGGGCTGGAGACACAGCATACTCAGTCAGCTCAAAGATGACAGCATTAGTGCCAGAAGAGAGAAAACTACCTCAGATTTCCATATGCAGTTCATCTCTCCCAACAACAGAGGATGAGCTATTAAGCCATGCTGACACAGCAAATCAGAGCAACATCAATATAGTACGCAGATCAGAAGGATGGTGGTCAAGTTTTCTTCTACATCTCATCTACTGCTGGGAAGGAAATGGAAGCATAACTGAGGCAAGATACTTCAAATGCCTCAGATATCGGCCTTTCATTTTCAACAGCTGAAAGCCACATCTGCGCATCCAAACCGCACGTTGCCTGTAGCTCTGCTTCTTCCATGGGACATCTGGAAAGTAAGCGACACTGGAGACAGGATTCTTCATCCAGCCACCACGCAGAGCAAACGCCTTCAGCGTTCAGCCGCAGCGTCCCATCTCCCCCGGCATCTCGCTGCCACAGGTCCCTGGCAGCCCCGACACAGCTCACTGGGCGATCAGGAGGAGATGTCTGAGCACAAACTACAGTGCTTCTCTGATGCAGCTGCAGAGAACAGGTGTCCGCACCTCCCCTGTTCTTCCCCACGCCCCTGTTTACCCACATAACTAGAACTGCTCCAGGTTTTCCTGGCTTAGGCAGCAGAAGATTCCCAGAGGACTGGCAAACGGAAATAAAAAGCAAGATAGCCGTAAGGGCAGGTCTAAGTGAGGACATGGTCTTTACATGATAATCATGTCTCACCCGGCGTAAGACAAATCGCAGACCCCTCATTTGCAGAATGACACACCATTCTCCAGCCCTTTTTTCTTAATACCTGTAAGATGCCGAATTCAAATCCTTGATTTTTGCTGTCCCCTAAAAGAACGAGGGGAATTGCATCTCCAGAACCGAACCCTGAGCTTGCAGAGTCATCTGAGCAGCCTCTTTGCAAAATCCCTGAATCCAAACTTTAAAAATCTCATTAGGTTCAAGTAAGTCTTCTCTCCCCCACCTCCAGGAGTAAACGCAACTCCAGCTCACATATAGGGAGACAGCTCGGGGCGGTAACCCAATCCCTGGCAAGACAGTTTTACATTGTGAGTAACTGCAGAGGAATGGGGAGCTTGGGTATATTTATCCTATTAAATCGCCTTTCAAAAGAAACTTTTGCAATGCTCTAGAAGAGCTGCATCAAAAAGACTTGTTGGAGCCTTCCTACAGGGCTTCTCACTGCCCTCGAGTCTGAGTCTGGAAGGGGTGGGCAGCCCCAAAGAGCAACACTGACGACAGGAATTCCCTTCTTAAGAGCATTATCAGAAATAGGAAAACCATGAACAAACAGGTGAACGCAGGCTTTTACGCAGGTGAAAGATATGTAATAACAGGTTCTTAAGGCATTATATCCTAATCAATGTTTTTAAATGCAAAAAGATCAGAGACTACAAAAGCAATAAAATACAAAGACTACATTCAAAACGAGACCTTAAAAATTTGAAGTGCAATTAGATGCTCTTAAAACCCCGAAGTTCTCTGGCTCACATATATAGAAAGCATGTAAAATAGCTTGGCTTACTTTCTAAAACATTTTGAGGAGGAGACATTTAGAAGTTTTCTAAAATTTAACCAATATGTTGAGAAGGTGGTTAGAACACGGGATACGTAACAGCTCTCGGCTCTCTTGTGAAGCAGGGACAGATTGTTATTTAAGATACAGAAAAATTCAAGGCACAAAGATAAGTCATTTGCCAGACCTAACAACTGCTGGAGTACCACTACAGAGCAGCCACTGGTATTTTTACTTCACATTGTCTAGACCTGCCTAGAGGAAGTTCAGATGACACGGTCAAAAAATCACTCAGCTATTTCTTTCATGTATTCTAGTGACTGATGTTTATTCGAAGCCTTGCGCTTTCTCATTATCAAGGTATTGGTGCAAGTCATGCTTTGTGTCACTCCTTAATAAGAAGAATGTCCAGACTAGTATCAGTATGTGAACTCCGTATGGTGAACTCCGACAGAAGACGATATCCATGAAATCCTTGAAGGTTCTCTGTTCTCTGAAACCAACACTGCCCCTTAGAATAAGCAAGACTATGCATTTGTGGCACTGATTTACAAAGTTGTGTGGGTGCTTCAGAAAAGCTTAACAGCAAAGGCAACCATCTGGTAGTTGTTATGCCTAGCTACACCAGGCTGCAGAGACAAACTAAGAAAGAATTCATCCCGTGACAGACAGAACTGCTTTCAAAATCACGTGATGGCAGCCACCGTGAATCCCATCTATGCCATAACTCGAATACGGACAGCCAAACCAGTTAGCTTTCCCCAGTACAGCAGCCCATGCACCCAGCTCTGACCACCATCAGCAAATGTCTAAACAAAGACAAGACACTGCACTGTGAGATGTGGTCTACATGATCAGCTGCGGCAATGACTGTGGCTTCCTGTCCCAACCACCGAGATCCAAGCTGGAGACTTTATTCCAGAGCCTGTGGCCAACTAACTGGTCACAACTGACATGCACCACTACCACACCAAGCACGGGGTTGTAAAAGAGTGTGCAGATACAGGCTGTTTAAAGCAATTTCAGTAACTGTTTATCAGTAACTACTCACAGCACGTTTGGGGATGAAATGCAAACCCTTGAGTGCTCTGGCTGTAGTTCAGCAGAGCTGACACCACCACACGCTGCCAGTGTAAGGGAAGGGCCCAGCGATCCCCCCTTCCCCCAGCACGCAAACCCACGCTGTTCCTGGAACTCGCCCTGCTGATCACCAGACGCTTTCTGAACTAATTCAACTTACTAATCCAGTAAAAGTTTGCTGGGTTGTTGGCTTGGTTTTTTTAGATAAACTCGATACATTTTTTGGAAGCATAGCTCCAGCCACTCTATGACTTAAGCAGCTTTTAGAAAATGTTTTGAAGAGATCAATGCCAGAATTTAGCCCTTGTCTAAGTAAGTGAATAAAACTTCTGCTTTAAGTAGGAAATACTATACTTTCACCTCCAAAACTCAGGCCAGGATAGAAACTGTAAAATCCAGCCCCATCCTGCCATTAACTGAAAGAAATCACCCATCCTCTAGTCTGACTCCCATAACTAATCTGCACCTCAGGTGCAGACCAGAAAAACTGCAGCCTGAAAGGGAGCAACCAGCAGACAGCACAAGCTGAAATGCTCATAAATTCTGGAGACATCCCTCACCACTACCAGCCCCCTCCACCTGAGCTTACACTGACATTCTATTTTGGCTTTGCAGCCCCAGAATTGTGATACGGCTCAATCAGCAGGGCTGCATCCATCATGTACCTACTGGTGCTCTCTCATTTGTGCCACTGAGCTTCACTTAGCTTTTGACAGAGACTACTCCTGACCGTAAAACTTTGAAGATGAGCCAACTCTGTATGCTACAAAAACCCAACAGAAGCCATCATGTGAGCTCAAACCTTCCACCGGATCCCTCTGAGGGGCAAGAGGGCTATTGGTACGTGTGCTGGAAACCATAAAGGTCACTGCAAGATCCTTCCTGGAACTGGCCACACCGCTTCCTTTCACATTAACACAAGCATTTCACTGCAACCCAGACCCGCCCTGTAACCTCGGCAAAGGCGTATTTGTCAGCGTGGCCAGGGTGCTGGAGTGCCAGCAGCACGAGGGGTCACTAGTTCCCGTGTAACCCAGCAGCAAGGCTTTCAAGGGCACGGAGACGCTCTGCAGGAAACCAGCTGACCAGTTTGCAGCTTGACACCAGCCCCATTCCTTGAGTGAGCATCTCAGACCCACCTCTTGTCATCTTTGATGCAACAGGCTGGGAAATCCTTCGACTGCTGGCTCCGTTCACATCACCGAGTTAGCAGGAAGGTAACCTAACCTTAACCAGACCCACAGGGCATGGGACCATCAACGCAGCACGCAGGCTGAGAGGCACTGCAACTGCCTCGAAGATCTGAGTCAGCACAGTTTCCTGGATGAAACAACACAAATCCAGAGCACTCTCTGGCCTATAGTCCAAGCTGTGTGAAGGAACCACAACAGATTTTCCTGTAGGACCAGATTTTTTCCACTTAGCTCTTGAACACTAAATTAGACCCCAGCTCAAACTGCCTGAGAAAACAAACCACCACCTACAAATGAGAAACTCATAGTCATTCTGCCTTCCTCCAACTTCCTTAGAAAAACTTTCATCCCCTTTCTGCTACCTCAGAACAGTTCTTTAGATGGCTGAGGTAACGGAATTCAAGTCTCACAAGGCACATAAAACTGCTTACATGATCAGAGAGATGTTATAGGTTTGCTGAGCATCCTCACACTGGAAGTGCTTTGCGATTTAAGTACCATGTCCTCTCAGAAGGGATGTACCTGACGCTCCAGAAAAAAAACGTAAGGTACCAGACCAATTTCCAAAGAAAATATGGTTTGAATATGGTTTTTTTGGTTTTCAGCCGAAAAGCTGCTAAACCAAGCGTAGCTTTTTCAAGTTCTTCAAACTAACCTAAGCTCCACTCCGCTGCTGTGGCTATCGCATTCGGAAGCTGTCAACAGAAACACCAGCAGAACAAATTCTACTGGCGTTGAAGATCTAAGGACAGCATAGAGCAAAGCAAGGCCACACAAGTCCAGCTTAAGCTGGCTGTTGTATTCTTCAGGTATTGCCTCAAGAGGAGTACCTGAACCTACTAGCAGCACTGTGACATCTCTGGTTTCAGAGCCTACTCCCTCCCAAAGGTGTGTCCTTCCGTTTATTTCTCATTTCCAGAAAGTGCCGCGGAGGGAGGGAGGGAAGGGTTATTTCCTGTCGCATACAGCATCCTCTTTTTTATAGCATGGCTTTCTCCACACTTGAAGTGAAAAGAGACATCTTATTTTTACTTCCCTCTGTTTATAGTCCTGAGCAGCAAACAGCTCATGCCAGGAAAAACACCCTATGCTAAGACCTGGTGCCTTAAACGGAATTCATGTCCCAACTTACACTAAACAAACACATGTTTTCAGTTTCACAGCTACCAAATGTTTCTGAGAATGCCAGATCCCCAGCTATACGAGCCTTGAATGCCTCTATATAGCGATTCGCAGACAGACGACCTCATTTGTGTGAAGCTGAAAGAGAAAATAATCCCTTGCGTGGTTCCTTTCTATCTAGATTCAGTGTACTCTCAAACCGAGTCCTGAACAACAGGAAACAATTACCAAAGATGGATAAGCTTAGTCAAAACATTCTTCCACTGCTCTATGAACAATCTTCAGGAGGGTTAGGAAAAGTTTGTAAAGGGTTTGCAAGTCATAGCTCCAGCACATCCTGCGACACAGCGCATGCAAAAGCAGCAGGCAGAGCTAATCTCATCACTTGTACAATGTCTAAGAGCACAAAGTCAGGTTCTGGTTTACTGAAAAGAAAAGTTTGTAATATGTAAAATGCTTCACACAGACTTAACCAGCCTTTACTCAGTACTGCAACTCATGACCTCCAGTGATTCAGACCACCGTGATTTAAGCACTACCATCCTCGGATGATTGTCCCACCCCCAAGTTACAGCACTAATAGCAGAAGTCGAAGCCATTTTCAGCCACATTTTTCAGTCATAGCAGTTGACAGCTCCATACCCTAAAGTTAAACCTCCACGTATTTTATTTTATATTGATGTAACAGGCGGTGACCTGCAGCAACTATAGGCAATAACATCTGCAGCCACTGCACCTGAATTCCAACGAGGATCACAAATCAGAATCCTCACCCTAACATTCACACCCCCTTGATAGCACAAAAAAATCATCTACCTTTCATAAATGGAGAACTGACATGCAGCCCTGAAGAGCCCAACATAACATGGCAAGACCACGTTGTATCAGAATAGAAAGCAAGTCTGACTCTCAGGCCTCTACTAAAAATACTTAAGTTGGAATTTCTCAGTCTTAATCTGCAGCCTGCTACGAGCTCCACCTGCTACCGAGTCTTTTGTCAGAATCCTCTCCTTTTGAAAGCAAATAGACTGGTGTTCCTACAGGCTGTTATAGTTAGCCCTTCGAAAGATGACGAGGAACAACAATCTGCACAAATTAGAGAGTCTCCATCTCTCTCCCTGTGTGTCAACTGCCAAATTGGAAACAGCTCTGGCCTCCAAGGAGGGTAAGTACAGCCTCTGATGGTCCTCTCCTAGAGCAGCTCTTCTTGTGCAAGATCTATTTCTGACCTCCGCCTGACAGCAAATAGATCCTCAGGCATTTCCAGGAAGTCCCAGACAAAGGCACTAGGCCAGTATTGACCTAACTGTCTCTGGGCAGGAGGCAGACAAAAGTAAAGGACATTAGCTCTGTTCAAACACAGCAACGCTCAAACTGAACAAGAGTGAAATGGCATCCTGGCTGTTTGGTGGAAGGAACAGACCGAATTGAGTGTAAATGTTTCACACCAGCGACTAAGCAATTAATATCATCTCAGTACTGACCTGGGCTGGATTTCAGCCCACATCCTACATGGAAAAAAATTTTTAAATAAAATAAAAACATTAGTCACTAATGCACTAACCTTTTTAGTCCTTTATTTATCCTTACATGTGCGAAATAGTAAGTTAACCCTCCCCATGCATGCTATAAGAATTTTTATTTGCTGCTGGCTTCCCTCAGAAAGGGATCAACGTACAAAAAAGTCCAGCAAGCTCTGCTCTCCTCTGCCAAAACAACAAAAAAAATATTCATGAAAACCAAACAAGCAGCCACTGAACTGACCCCTCAGGGACAATCTCCCAGGGCCAAGGCCTCTGATCAGAATACCAACCCCCTGTATTCCTGCAGGAAGAGGGGCTCAGCCAAGCCAGCTATCTGAGGAACCAGACCCTTCCTGCTACATCAGCATGCAGCTACTCCACAAGCGCTCGGCCAAAACACAGCGCGCACGCTGCCATTTTACAAACATCTAACAAATCTAGTACAAAGGAGATCTCCATCAAACAGAGCAAAGAGTCCAAGGATGGGTCTAGAAACAGCAGGAAACAAGACACTTGAGATTTTAAACCACAGCTCTGGTAAAGAGAATAAACAGAAGCTCAGGGCTCGAGACATTTCTAGTCCCTTGGCTGATCAGTCAGGCAAACACACTCATGGAAATAGTGCCAGTGGGCAGCAAGAGCATCACAGTGCTGGGAAATTTATCACACCCTACAATTACGCTACAGCGGACGCCACTCCAAACCCGTGCTCCTCTCTCCAAGTCAGGTACGTCAGCTTGATGCCATATAATTAATACCTTGCCAAAAGTCGGCTTGCCCTCCTTGTGCAGTGAAAGGAAAGACTCCCTCTACCTATTATTCTTCCTCCTTCGCAGCATGTGGAGCTGTTGGGAAAGTAAGTCATCCCTCTCCTCCAGCAGACTAGCTTTCTTCCTTCAGCACGAACGTATGCTCTTTAGAGACCTGAAACGGGCAATTTGTTCTCACGCCCTTCTGGAAAACAGACAGGCAGAGAACAGTAACAAGGACAGTAGACCAGAGTGGAAAACACTGCCATCGTTTGTGCGCCAGACCCTGCTCGGCTCTGGACTACAGGATTTGGAGAAAAACTGCCAAGTGCAGAGGTGTGTGGCACCCAGCTACTACCAAGCAACCCTCTACATGCCCACTGAAATGAGGGTGGACAAGGGCATTTTTTAAGCCCTGGGTGGACTGTATTTGGTTGAGATTTGCGTAACTGTAGGCAGTTGGGTCCGACTTGAACTGAAAATTGTCATAAGCAGCACTGAGGTTACAACACAGGCTAACTCTTCTGAGCAGCTTCTAAGCAGTAGCTCAGTGCCATTAGCAGTGGCAGTTCAGAACATTGCGAACACACAGCAGTGGCTTCCAAATCTCTGGGCAACAGCAAGCCCCGTTTGCTTGCGCTCCAGGGCCCTCAGGTGGAAATGACAAATGTGTACGTTTGACCACTTATGAGGACACCTTACCACAGCCGTAGAGCACTTACCACTTGGAGATCATAATTTGATAACTGCTGATTCCAACTCATTTAGGGAAGGAAAACGTGTTACATCAGGCTTTACATGAGAACGGAGCACAGGAGTTCCGCTGGACAGTGAGCACCGTGGGGCGAAGGATACAGTTTCACAAGATGCAGAAAGGCGAATTAACAGTTCACCACTGCCAAAAATGGAGAGGTTTTACTCCCTCTTCCAGACATGTGCTGCTGCCACTTACTTGGGTTGGCTCTGGCTCTCACAAGACCCCTCTGTGAACCAGTTCAACAGAATATCCACCCAGCCAAAAAAATTGACTGCTTTCTTTCGGGTTAGAAAAGAGAGATGAGTACAGCAGTCAGCAAGAAGGAAGGGGTATGTCCAAAGAGCCAGAGGAGGGAGCAGAAAAGGGGTAAGGATGAGTGAAAGCAAAGCCATCCCCCCTTTCAGCAGCAGCAAGCCATTACATTGACTCACCTGCCAGGAGGACCACCACCTCGGATCCATCAGCATCTCACCTTTGCCACACAGATAACCATAGTCAATAATAACATTGCTAAGGATCTCTATGATCCTATCCATCTGCATGTGTAACACAGCCAGAGACAAAATACTGTCAGAGCTTGCACATTCTAAGTTAATTATCTGCCTTTTAAAAAGTAACAGGAAAACATGTGGACCTTATAACCAATAAAGGGAAGGGTAAGATTTGCATGGTTATGCAAGGGTAGACATGAAACTTAAGGGAGGAAAAAAATAGCATCTTTTAAACAGTGGAAATCCTATCCAAGCAGCATAAACAGATCTGAATATAGACCCGTCCAGGCAAAGTGCCAGTTACAAAATTTGAGACACACATAAAGATGATGAAATGAAGAACAGAAATATTAGTATAAATTCTGAATTCATTAAAAGCATTAGAAGCACAAATTCTGCCCATCAGATGTAGAATGCCCTGGCTACCAGCAAAAGGAGGATTCTAGCAACAGAGAATGGGGACACTAAAGAGACTGCAATCGTACGGACACTGCAATCTTATCTATATTTAGTACAGTCTTATTGAGACGCTCCTATCCTGAAGGCTCTTAAATAGGATATCAGAATGCAAACTTTAGAGATTTAGTCCTGGAAGGGAATATTTTTCATTAACTCCACCGAGTTCCCATTCAGTAAGTAACAAGCATATCTCCCAGGAGCTTAAATGCAAAGAGCATTCAACAAATGCAAATCTACCCTTAAAAACCAAAGTATCTCAAGTTCGAAAAGCCTGTGCCTCTAAGGAGAAATAAAGTCCCAGCAAATCTCACCCAGATACTGGGGATGCCAAGTAAAAGGTTAGTATATTGAGATATAAGTAAAGACAAGTTAAAAAGACTTGCTGGCTTGACCTGCCAGCCACTCTGAGGCGGGTTGTTTCCCTTTGTTTAAAAAAGGAACTTTTGTCAAATGTAGTTTAACTGGCTTGTTAAGAATTAATTACTAAGAAAGTACTCTCAAAATGGTGGATTTTTCTTTTTAAGTTTTCATTTCTGCAAGGGTTCTCTGCAACAGAGAGTGGGAGCAGACTTGGAAGCAACACCAAACTCTTTATAAGCCAAAAAGTGTAAGTCATCATCAGCAACCGACTTTACACAAAGCACTGCCAAAAGCACAATGTAAACTCACAGAGCAGGGCAGGGGGAAATGACAACAAAATATTTAACATTTTTCAGTCATGTGGATCTTAGTACTACTTATAATAGGTAGAAAGTTTTTAAAAGAAGCTTTTGATCTGATGAGCTTTCTACTAAAACTTAAAGATAACCCAAGTAATTGCAGATAGTGGGCAAGCAACATCTTTGAAAGAAAGAGGGGGGCCAAGAAGCACATGGTTAAAAATCTAATTAAAGCAGCTTCTTTTTACTTTAAAAGCAGCTTCTGGGAATGAAAGGAGGACAATGTTCCAGAAATGAATGTGGGAACTGGTCCCCCAGTCTACTTTGGGAGAAGATGTGGGTGGTAATTTGATGGAGATTGCTGATGGCTCTACAGCTCTAGAGCTCTCCATTCTTTTTTTTTTTAGCATTGGCAGAAGAATGTGGCCCAAGATTTTCACAATGTCATGACAGAGGCCCACTGAAAGAAAGAAAATTGTTAAAGCCAGACAGAAAACTAACATTTTTAGAACTGGAATATATTGTAGCCAGTGGATGGAGAAGAGCTGGAGAATGTTTAAGGTTTTCTTATCTCTTCCTACTGTGAGAAGGTAGATGACCTATCATTCTGCCTATCATCTGGCATCATGACAGAAGTATTAGTCACAAGTCTCTTGCTTGTTTCATCACCAGCAAGAGAAATAGCGAGGATTTCTTTTTACCAAGAGCAGTATTAATAAAGCAATTAAACGCATGACAGCTTCTTCATCTCAGTGCCCTGCACAGAAATTGTTGTTTTGTTATTAGACAAAGAAAAATTTTATTCTATCAACCAAAGGCTGTTTTACTCACAAGAGAACTCATGACCACGGAAAACTGCAATTAGAGAAAAAATCACAAAGACCAAAGAGAAAGTAGATTTTTGAGAGGTAAAGATGAGTAAGAGAGACCAAACTCTAGCACTGACCAAAAACAGAAAAGCCAGTAATACTGAAATAGAAGCAGCATGAGAATAAACTTCCCTTTCATAGGTACATGAAATAAATCCTTCTTCAAATTACTTTCTAAAAAAGGGTTTTCAGCATGATCTCTGATTGTTCCTCTACCAATCCTATGATAAAAGAAAAGAATCATCTGAGATAACTGGAGAGAATATTTTGTCTACAGAAGTCAAGATTCCCAGCCCCTACATTTCTGCTTTGCTGAAAATTAAGTTGACTTCTGTGTCTCAACTCATCATATTCTTCCCCACTATACACTGAACTAGGGCATAGTGGAAAATTGATTCATTTTCCTATCAAGTACCTAGATGCATATACATTTTATATGGACATGTACCTACTCGCATCACTATCATCCCATTACTGTTGGGTACTTTAAAATTAATCTGATCCACTTCAGAACCACACCGGCATTCACAACCCACAGAGAAACAGAGGGACCACTTACATATTGAATGTACAAACACAACCTCCCACAACGGTGCAACTGCCCCCTTGCCGAGAACAATATTCCACTCCTATCTCTGCGACAAATCCAAGCCTAACTGCTTAAAGCAGCTGGAAAATAGACTAACTCCAACTCCTCCCCCCCCAAAATAGAAAATAAGAAAATAGTTGTTTCTGCCAAGCAAGCACTGAATACACTGCATTCCATTTCATTAAAACAATTACTCAGAAGCCAGCCAAGAATTACATAAAGCTTCCTCCCTGCACCACCCCCAACCCCTTCTCTTCAACCCTGCTCCCCAACACGCAGAGCAGACAGCTTCCCAACTCCGCAAAGACAGGATCACACCAGAGCGATGCCGCCCCGGAGAAAGCGGCACCGAACGCCTCACATCACGCTGGCTATTCCATCCCACTTAGTGCGTTTTTCAAACCTAAGCAATGCAATCAGAGGACTCCAGCAGATCCAGACAGCCTAGAAAGTCTCTGAATTTCACACCACCGTAATCCATACCATGGTGATCTGTTTCATGTAGTTTTCTCCCTCACATTTGATGGTGAAGTAGCATCCAACAAATTAAGCCCTTAACCATCTCTTACAGAAAAATGAATGATAACCTAAAAGATTTTATCTCTAACTCGCACAGCCAAGGCTTTTAAGCATGATCCCAAGGCAGAAGGTGCTGGAGGCGCCAGATTTAAGCAATTAAGAAGTACAGGAGCAGCATGCCAGAGCAGCTGTGCCTGTGAGGCACTGCCCGAGGGAACTGCTCAGGACAGCCAAGTAGCAAATCTCAGATTAAGCACCAGCAGGACAGATTGAAAACTACAAGCTTAGGGTTATAAGAACCTGACTGACAAATTCATCCCAAACTCCACGCAGCCACCCCACAGCTCCCAGCCTGACTGACAGCGCTGATCTCCTCACATTTCACGGCAGAAATAAAAGGCAGCTTCTTCTGGCCAACACCGCTCACCCACCCACAGCACTGAGTTGGCCACTGATAAGAGATTCATGACGTGGATGAAATGGCATTTCGCTCCCTCCCCCAGTGCTCCAGCTCTCTGCAGGGATCCTGTCTAACTGCTGGAGCTGCTTGCAGCCAGGCAGAATAGTTCCAGCTGTGTATCACACTGCCTAACCAGACCTACGCAGCCCAAGAAAAGTCTCCCACATAAAACCATAACGAACAGAGGGAGAGCTGCAACCCAGTACTCCCCCTAGGCATCTTGCTCTTGTGGACCACCTCTACCCAAAAGGGGTAATTTGCTAGCAGCAACAAAAAAACCTCGTCCCAAGGCAGCTGCCAGTGCTGTGGAGCAGGGAGCAGCGGCCATAACTAATGGCCGAACACGATGAGCAGCAGCGAAGACCAGCCAGGCCATCATCTTATTCCAACTCATGGGGTACCAGTAACCTCAACTGGCATGCAGTTAGCCTTAGGCACTTTTGTCTGACCCAGCTGAAATTAGTGGCTCCAACCCAAAAGAAACCTTTTCAGAGAGAAGCCTTGAACTTGTTTAGAACCATGAAAGAGGATAGAACAAGGGAGTATTAAGCCCCTAATCCGTGGCAAATCATTTACAGCCTTCCTGCCCATGACCTTTTCTACTTCTGGCTTTTTTTGCCCCCTCCTGCTCTTACAAAAACCCAGCCTAATCACAGTCCCCAAACCACCACAAACTTCCCTATAGCACGAAGTGAAATTCTCTGCTCACCTTGCCCTTCAGGGATGGAAATAATGCAAGATCCTACCAGGCGTCTAGACAGACACAGGATTAATTCTGTCTGCCAACTCAATTTCGTGACAAAAACATGGGATTGGTTTATTCCTGGAGACCCCATACAGTTTGATTTATAGCTGAGCCGTTTAAAGCACAATTCCCCACGCAAAGTGTCATTCAGAAAGTTTATTCCCTGGAGCGCCATTTACTTTTTTTGATGTTCTTCACATCATTTGCAAAATGTTAGAGGTTTAAACACGTGCAATATACAATAAAAAACAAGAAATCAAGCTACACTCCACTGCATGCTGCCAGCCAGACGTACTCAGTAGCTCACGCAGCAAAGCCATCTACACCAACCTTGCACGTGATAATAAGAACACTGTGAGAAGTGGCACAACAAACTGTTTTTGAAGACTTCAGACTACCCCATCATCATTTAAATAACTTGAACTAAACTTTTCACAGTGTAGAGACAGTCCAGCACAGGGAAAAAGGAGCCAAGCAATAACAATGCAGGCTGCCTCCTCCTGTGGCCTGCCATAAGTTCTCTTGGATCCTTAGATAAATTTCCCATGTAAATTCAGAATAATTACTGTCTGCTACAAGAAAAAGATGCATTTATATGAGCAGAAAAAGAGCCTACCAGACTCCTGAACAGCACAAACATGTAACCTCAGGGACTCGAGTTCCTATAACTGAAACACCAACACCAAACTTGTTCCACAGCGCTCCAGTTGCCATTTCTACTTCGTTTGCTTCCTCGGGATTTAAAAACATACATACACAGAAGAGAAAGCATGGATTTTAACACTCGTCAATCAAGGGAGACTGTCCCCAGCCAGTTGGTTTCTGCTGCTCTGGGGCCATTTGCAATGGAATAAGCAAGAATGGGAAAAATAGCTAAGAGTGATATGAGAAAGGCATCACCCACCTCCTATTTTTATGGTATATCTTTAGCACACGACATTCTTTGAATGACTTCATGATGCTCTGTGGTAAAGGGAAAGACTAGAGCAGAACTACTGTGGGGAACTTGGAAGGGAAAGGAAATCTTTTCTCCCTACTCACAGCCTGTCATAACAGAGGATGAAGAAAGGATGAGCAATCAGGAAGGCAGAGAGGGAACATTAAACAGGGCTGAGAAGGGAATAAAAACTTACAAACCTAATTCAAACTTGCCATTGTAAGCTTTTCCAGCAATGGTGACTGGAAAAGCCTGAAAGAGTTACTAATCTACTATATTCAGCTGGAAGCTTTTTCAGAAACACAAAGATCTCAACAAACCTTAACCATCCTTTGCAGGTAAGGTGCTATTATCCCTATTTCGCAGACGGAGAAACAATATGCCTAAAGTCAGGGCAAGTTTTTGAGGCTGTGGATAAATGGTTACGTTATGCTAGATTAAACATAAACCACAGCTAAAAGAGGTGGCCTCACCTATTTCCCAGTCCACTGTCCATGTAAAAAAATTACTTTCAAAAGAATCAGCTTGCTGACCTAGCTAACTGCCCAACAGTTATCGCGGAGCCAAGGAAGGGAGATGGGAAAAAAAAAAAACCCACACCACACTTTACAGCAGCCAGCAGTTAAATCACGTTAAACCAATTTGAAATCACAACTTCCACTTTCTCTCCAATCCATTTCACTTCAGCCCAAAATGGAAAGGAATGGTGCCGCTCCTTGCTTCTACACTGCGCTGGATTTAGTTATCTTGCCACAGGGCAAGACAGTTCAGCTTATTGATCCAATGGCAAATCATTTGTTCAATTCGGGGGAAAGGGCTGGTTTTCCAAAAGATAAGCAATTTGAACCAATTCGCTCTGGAGCTTGATACTCACTAAGTAAGCAGCAAGCACACAAGAGATGGGGAAGCTGGAATCACCATTTTTGGATAAGATGCGAGGTGAGATTTTACAAACACTGAAACAGAAACAAGAACAGGACCCAAAGGTCTCTACAGTTCCCTACCTGGCTTTTTAAAATATAATAGCCTAGTAGTCATGACAACCTGTACTTCCAGGGCTTGTTACTAAACCTAAGTTAGTTAGGACAGGCTAAAGCGAGCAAGAAACTCATTCCCTAAACCCCATCTTCTTGTCATAGCCCGGGGAAGCTTCCCACAGACAATGTGTCACTTTCAGGCAGCTGGAGCAGAAGCGCATCTTCATTAACAGCTTCCGCATCAGACAAAAAGGGGCACAGAAGATCAGTACACAAAGGGAGGGAGGCGCAGTCTGAGACGCAGAGCAGGAAACTGGGACCAGAGATCCTATTCACTCGCACTGATTTTCAACTAGCACAACACAATTCAGAGTATGTTCTGCCTTTCTCCAAAGCTGCAGTAGATCCTGGATATCACAATTAACACATTAGTCTGGTTCAAACAGATTCATTTTGTGACCATGGACAGGCTATTTCCCCCCTCTGGTTGCAGAGATTTAATTTAAGGAATTTATATATGTCTGCCTTAGCAGTAAATCAGAACAACAACTCTGATCTAAGTAGAAGTGCATTGTTATTGCTTGTTCTGCTGCTAGACTTTAGAATTTTATCCGTCATTTCTGCAGTTTCACAACTTGTTTCATATGATAAATACACTTCAAGTGGAAAGAGGTGAGGAAAAAAGGGTCTGGAGAAATTAAAATATCATGATTCCCTGAGAAAGGAAGAACAAGTAGAGAGATGGAGTTAGAGAAGATGTATGAGAAGTTACCCATTTCTTTCTCTAGTGGTAGAGATGGTGTCAGAGGATCAATTTTAACCAGGAGGGCAGCTGAACGCTTGGCATAAGCTGACCTCTCCCAGCGAGGAACAAAGGAGCTAAAGACAGCAGAGAGTCCAGCCTTCCCATGGAAATAGAGCAACAAGAAAAGAAGCCTCTCTCCGCATCGCGCACTGCTCGAGGCAGAGGACTCCCTGTCTGAGTTGCTCAGGACAATTAGGTCCCTGTTTTACGAGGGGTCAGAACAGCTAAGAAGCTGAAACAAGTCAGAACCCCATTGTGCAGAGTATTAGTTCTGTTCACAGTCTTCTCGCCCAGCAGCAGGAATGACTCAGAAACCTGAGCCAGTAGAAAGCCAAGAGACCAAATTACTTTACCAGTGTTTCCCCCCATGCCATTTCCTGGGCCTAGCTGACCATAAGCAATTTCACACTAAACTTTCAGTCAAGTAAGACCAAAACTCACTGCATATGACTTCCAAACTGAGTCAGAAACAGGCAAGCACCCCCCTCAAAAGAGGGACGGACAGCATAACCCTGCAGAGCGCAGCAATCTTCCAAACGTTAGGAGAGATGACAGATGGAAACACATGCACCCCCCTCCGCACTCCCATGAAAAATCAATGGCAAGATCGCTCCCTTTAAAGTCAATCTTGAGAGGATTAAGCCCTGAAGAGAGGGTGGGTTAGAGTTCCTAAAACAGAGGGAAACAACTTTTAAAGTCAAATCTCTTGTGCCGCTGAACCTGTGCCCAGAATCTTGTAGTCACACTCCTAGACAAACCTTCTGCAAAAGAAAAATCCTTCTAGAAGTGAGCAAGCACACCTAAAATAAGAAGCTTACATGCACAGCCAAAATACTGCCATAAATACGTTCTTATTAAACAGAAATAACTTCTTTGTAAAACATCTTTTACAAGCTCTAGTGAATGCTGTTTTGTTTTTGATTGCAAAATCCACCTAAAAAAAATTTGAAGCCTTTTAAAAAAAAAAACAAACAACACAACACTAACCAGTAGAGAAGTGAGAATTTCAAAGCCATCAAAAGAAAGCTTCTAAAAGCAACATCATTTCTGTTTGGAGTTACCAAAGCTCAAAAAAAAAAAAAAAAAAAAGAAAAAAAAAAAAGAAATTAAATAAAAGGTTTCATGGTAGTGTTTTCAAACAAACCCTTTCAGAAAAAGGCTGTAAAAAACATTCAAAGTCAAAAGCAAACAGTATCTGACTAAAGCAAATGTAAAGTTTCCTTTCTCCTAGTCCTCTCACCATAAAATACATGACACACTACATGAATTAGGTTTCTTCCTACACAACCAGCAGATCCCAATAGACTGTTCGCACATACAACTTAGACAAGGTAGCACCACAGAACCAAGAATAACTCAACATCTAATTTAATATCTCAAATTGTCTTAAGCAAATATGCGCGGTTGGTCACTTGCGGGCTGGAAGCACAGCATGTAACAACAACACGCTGCGCTTTGGTAATCCCCTGAAAGGGGCGATAGCCCTGAGTTAGGATTTTCACTCTGTAGGACAAAGTTTTATTCTCTCTGCCAATTTACAACACTGCAAAACACAAACTCATTCAGCAAGCTTCCCGTCAAACTCCAAGCACATCCGCAAAATATGCTTCCTTAGAGAGATCCGAGGAAGACAATCCGGACAAGTCTGGTCAGCTGCTCGAATCCGCCGTCTCCTCCCCCCTTCCCACAATGTGCTATTCTAGTTTATACCCGCACCCAGCTCCCAGCGTCCTGCGCCGCGGAGGCTCCCCCAGCCCAGTGGGGTGCACGAGTTCCACCTGCAGAGCTCTGAAACAGTTTCCGCTGTGAGCTGCGCGCTGTAACACCACTTCTTCAACACTGAGGGGAAAAAAATGGAACAAAGTTTTTTTCAACTCCAAATGAATTGCCAAAGCAACACAAATCCATTCTCACACAAGTTTCATAACCCCTCCAGCCCAAGCAGCATGAAATTGAGATACTTCTGGACTGCCATTTTACAGTGCACAAGTACACACTGATAACTCCATCAGCTCCGGGAAGAGGGAGGAGATTTTTGATAGATTCAGGGAGTTCAGAACAGACACACCAACGGGCTCTGTGAGGTGTTCCCTCATGCCCAGCAAGGTCCATCAGTCACTAGTCATTTGTCATTTCTGCACCACACAAATTCAGAAGCACGGTGTGGAAATATCTAACCTGATTTTACTTGACATCAGCTCTGAACCTGCAAGGCGTATTAGCTCAGGCTCAATGCTAAACTACTTTTGGGCCAAAACTGCTCCTGGAAGCAGTGCAGCTATGTCCACAGGCCATTGTGCCTGAACCAACAAGTCCTGCCAGACCAGCCTGACTCTGGACAGAGCCAGCGCAGCCGTCTGTATCCATGGCACAGTTAATCCACAACTCAGATAATCCACCCATAGATAATGAGGAAAGAAAAACAAACAACTCTCACTTCAGTTCAAAAGTTTGACTTATTTCAGGGGAGTTGTATCAGCACAGCATTGTTCCCCTATGTATGCATCCCAAGGTGAATGGCTTTAGAAAAATAAGTGAGCAATTTTGGGGCTAACAATGATTTGCAGAGGGAAAATAGCTGGTGTGCCTTTCCGTGGTGAATTTTGTACACCAAAGAAAAGCTTAGAGAGAGAAAGGGTTCCGCTTTTTTTGTTCAACTGCTTATTGTTAGATAATCAGGTCTTGTCCAGTCTGAAAGACTGCACAAAAATTGAGAAAGACATGGTGTAATTAAGACTTGATGAAATCAAGTTGCTGAGACAAAAAGTTCTATTTTAAAAATCAGATCACAACTTTAACTTTTTGTTGTGCCAATTTAACACCTCAGAAGAACAAAACAGACACAAATTCAGATCTTTTTCAGAATTTCTTTGCAGTTCACCTCTAATCCTCCTACAGAGGAGTGGAAAAATGCGTTGAAACCGCAGTAGCCTATTTGGACAACTGGGAAGTCACACTACCACTGCTGGAGGAATGCAACAATCGCAGTGGGCACAGTACAGCCCCCATGGTTGTTAAAGAGCATGTTGATGAGACACTAAACTGGCCCTACACAATGCTATCTGTACGCTCACCTTGAAGGGCCACTCAGCAAGTCAATACACAGACTGGGTGAATCCTGTTCTGACTAGCAACGCATTCCTGAACAGGCTAGAAACTTGCACCAAATCTCCAAGAGATAACCAGGCTGAGGGATATGAGAAACGGTAAACAGAACTGTCTCCGCTTAAAGAAACAATAACTGTGAGAAGAAGCTGCAGTAGAAATTCATTCTGTTTGCACCACCAGCTACTTCACCCGGGCAGAGGGTGAGGTTTCACTCCCTGCGAACAAATCCTTCCTGGTGCACCTTTCACCAGGAAGCCATGCAGCTGATGGACTCCTTGCCCCGTAAGCTTTATCATTCAGAGCCCGTTTTCTGAAGGTGTGACCACCAGCTTTATGGCAGCACTGTAATGTGAGCTTCCAGGTCCAGTAATAAAACTGCAGTTTTCCTGGAGCATATCTTAACAGAACGTCTGGTTTCTATTAAAGGTAGGATGGAAGTAACGGATCGCAGCCCCTCCCCAGCGCCTGATTTAATCAGTTTCATAAGCGGAACCCCGTCACCCTCATGCTCCCAGAGCACAAGGGATTTTGGCAGATCCACCCCCCTTCCGGCTTGATACCAAAGGAACTCAAACTCTCTAGATCTTTCCAGTGAGACCAGTGCCTGACACTTCCCCACTACGCGGTTTCGGAAGGTTTCCGCACCCCTGGGAGAAGCAAAGGGAGGGCACGGGCGAGCCCGGAGCCCGGCGGCACGCTGGGCGGGGGCTGCGCTCTGCTCGCCCCGAGGGCTCCCCCGTGACCGCTCTGTACCCACGCAACGCCACAGATCTCGCCCACGAAGAGGCTCGAGGGGTTGCGGCAGCGGCAGGGGAGGAGATGTCTGCTGAAACCGGCCACCCCACGCGGCTCCCGGGGTACGGGACCGAAGGGCGCCTTTCCCGGCCGGGGCAGCGCCGGGACGAACACCGATGGCCCGGACCGCGGGCGGGCGGCGGCGGCCCAGCCGAGGGGGCCGGGGACGGGCGGCGGCGCGGCGAGCCGGGAGGGCCTGCGCGGTCCGCCGGAGCGACGCGTCCCCGGGCGCCGGCAGGCCCGGCCCGAGCCCCACGGCGCGGAGCCGGCGGCGGCGCTGAGGGGCGCAGCGTGGCCGGGCGGGCCGCGGGGGCTGCCCGCGGCGCGGAGGGGCGGCGCCCCCCGCCGCGGGGCGTACGCGCGGCTCGGGACTCACCCAAGTCGTCCATGGTTCCGCCGTGCCCGCTCCGTGCCCGCGCCCTGCCCGCTCCGCCCTGCCCGCTCCGCCGTCGGTGCCGCCGCCGCCCGCCTCAGCGCCTCGCAACTTTCCCGGCCCGCCCCCGCGCGTGCCCGCGGCCCGCGCGCGCCCCCGCCGCGCCGCGCCCGCCCGGCGCTGCCCCCTGCCGGCGGCAGCGGGGGCCGCCAGCCCGCCGGGCCGGCCCCGGGCGGCGGGACTCGGCCCCCCGGCCCCGGGCGGCGGGACTCGGCCCCCCGGGCTGGAAAAGCGCCTGGCTGCCGCTCCCCGACCGGGCGGCGGGGCCCCACCCCGGGGCAGAGCCCTGCCGCAAGGAGCCGTCCTGCACGGCCGCCCGGGCGAGGCACCGGCCTGCGAGCCCAGGCACGTCCGAGGCTGCCGGTGCCCGGCCCGGAGCACAACCCAAAACGCTCTGCTCTCCACCGGAGGAGCAGGACCGCAGGACCCACCCCGGGGGCACACCCCCGAGGGCAGCGCTGCAGCGGCGCCCGGCTCGGCCGGGGTGCCGCAGCCCTGCACACCGCCGCTGCGCAGCCCAAACGCCTTTGAACAAATCCACGTTTCTGAGCCCCCGACCCACAGGAAGGCTTGGGCAGGTGAAACCTTTCCCGAACAATTTTCCACGAGCTGTTGCCACCATAAAGGAAAGCTACCAACCACTTCTCCTTTGCTCTGTTCAAAAACCGTAACAGCCCTCCTGGATTTCTCATGCGATAGTGCGTTTCGAACCACCATTTCCCACTTGCTTTTCCTTTCAAACCACCACCAAACCACGCTCCAACGCAGCAAAGTCCTCAGCCTTGCCCGAACCACAGAGCAGCTCCACCCTCCTCAGAGCTAGCGTTTACTCCACCATCACGCTCTGGCCAAGTCGACACAGCAGCAAAAACAGTTGCTCAGCCCAAGCGTTCCGCTCCAAATCTGATGAGAGAGACACCAAAAACTATCAGTGTGGGAACAGCTAAGGATCAAGGAAACATGACTTTTGTAGCGCTTTTCCTTACAGCACTACAGAGAATGTTCTGAGAGCTAAACAGTATGTGTCCTGTTGTGCAGCCTAGATTACAGGATTGCATTTTCATAAAAACAGAGAACATGAGGTCAGCTGCTAGCAATCTCCGATGCTTTCTTTTTCATTCTCTAGGCACAGACACACCCGGTTTCCCCAGCTAACAGAACTCAACAGACACCATTATTTCCTCTGTTAAGAAATGCTGTAATGAGAACAATCACTAGCAGGGCATGGAAATACCCTCTCCCTAGTCCCAGCCAATGCTTGCTAATAATTGACAGCCTCCAGGAAATTTATTCCAGGCTTTACTTCAGATCCAGGACTTCTCAGAAAATGACATCCTTACCTACATCTAAGTACAATACAAATACAAGCAAAGACTTCCATTGTATGCTTCACCATCAATGCCATGGATCTCACTTGTCACCCCCCCTTGCTGGTCCCTGAGCAAAATTTAAAACATGATTTGAAGGGGCTGTTACATTTTCTCAAAACCTATCACTGGCTGTACAATGATGACTTCAGGACGTGCCCCCCCGCTCCAGGTGGAGCAACATAAACCACTAGCATTTGCTGGTAGCATAGTGGACCTAAGGTGTTCAGAAACACGCCCTTTCCTGGGATCTGTATGTTTCTTCCAGCAACACGTGACAGGCATCTGTCTTAACTTGGGTTGTATTTTTACCTCTGCATAAACAGAGTGCCCACTGTGCTCTGTTCATATTGTAGAGTGGTATGCAATCTTTATCTTCAGCTTCCTACAGTGTCCTCTGGGACTCTGGAAGTGAGTGCAAATCAAGAAAGCAGTTTCTATCCTGTCTCAGGGCTGAAATTAACATGTCATAGCACCAATTAGGGTTGCACCCGCAAGAAATAGGCTGTGTACAAGCTGCTCAGTGTTAAAAAAAAAAAAAGTCATTGCCTCTAAAGCTTTGCCTATGGCTTCAGCACTGCTATGAAAGGGTCAGTGAGGTGGCAAGGCAGGGCTGTCACGTGAGTGATACTATCCTCTAATAATATGGCTTTTAAACCTTATTCTCATTGCACTCCTCATAGCCAGGTGCTGTTCATGACTGAATTCTTCTTCACACACTAACACTTCTTACTTAAAACTGTCAGTCTTTAATCCTCCCACAATAGCCTAAGGAGTAGGGGCAGGTTAAAACCCAGGCTGCTAAGACAAACTGCTCAGTGGTGTGGGCTCAAGCTAAATTCATCCAATGTTCACCCTCTCCTGTCCTTCCCAAGGCCCTGGAACTCCTGTTTTCTCATCATCTACTTGCTCTCTGCCTCTGAAACTCTTACTGAGTCACGAACACCTGCTTGCTGCCCAAGCGCCCTTCTTATGCAGCTGCTGGCAGAAGCAGCTGCAGTTCCCCAGTGACGGCCACCTCCAGCAAACTCTTTCCCACCAGAGCAGCATACCCAAGCCATGCCCAGAGGCTGCTGGCGGGACTGAGCGGGAGTGACGCCAAGAGCAGCTACATCCCTCGTAACTGGTGCCGGATGGGAAGCGCCAGGGAACGAAGGCAGGGAGTGCATCAGAGGAGCACACAGGGCTTCCTCTCACTTGTGCCCTGTGACTAAGACACGTTATGACTGGGCTTATCCTTATCTTTCACAGAAGATATGACAAGAAGTTATTGCCCCCATTTGCAGATGGGAAACAGGGCTGGGAGCTGGAAAAAAAGACAGACAATGGGTCAATATCAACCTAATGTTGGACTTCAGGGCTTCCTGGCTCCACACAACCCAAGTGTCCAAAGTACTTGCTCAAGGCATCTTTCCCTCTTGTCAAAGCATCGTTTGCCAGTTATGGACCAGCACCACTGAAAGGTGGCTTAACCCACTGACCTCCACACACTTGACACTCAGAGACTAGACGCATTAACTGTCCACCTCTCCCCTTCGGGGCTGTAATCTCAGACTGGCTGCCAAACAGAGGAGCGATCCAAGCTCATGTCATAATACCTCTTACAAAAAGCACCGTTATTTACAGCAGACTAAATCTATGTCAGAGAAGAACAGATAGGAAGCTACACTGCCTTGTAAGGCATGTTTAGAGCTCACCTGTGCACTTTCCGGAGAGCAACTTGGAACTGCAGAGTGATGACAATGACTTCATTGCAGCGTGTGTCCTCTGCTGTGCCACATGGACATCATGCAAGGGGATCTAGCTCTTTCTTCAGGTGAATGCGTAAAAGACAAATTCAGGCAGAGCTTTAGGCTTAAGTCAGTAAATCTCAACATGCAACTTCCCCATTCAAGGTCCAACTTTACAGTTGTTGGAAGGATCTATTACAGCAAAACGAACAAACTTTGTTTCTAGTGTAGGACATGACTTCACAATGCAGAATGAAAGCACCACGCCAGTGTATCACAGACAGTTTTGGCAGAAGAGACGAGAAACAATCAAGTGATAAACCCAATACTTATCAATACAGTTTATAGGAATCAAGCCATTACATGAAGAGTATTGCTCACTGTAAACTGCATATGCCTGTGGTATTTATCAGTGTGGCTTATTCTGCCAAAGGGTAATGGCATCCCTACACTTCAGGTTTTGATTTCAAATTCATATTGCTCAAAGTACAAATGGGGGGAAAAATGCAATCTAGGAGGTTTCACTGTCACTCTTTGGTCACTGTTGTGTATGATACCCCAGCATAGCTGAATGTTACAAATAAACCTGATAAACAGGGAACGTTAATGTTGGCTACTAAGTTTTCTACTCTGCCTAGTTATAGTTTAAAACAGCTGCCAGGCTCAGCATCTTACAGGGAGGGTAGGAGCACCCGGGTGGCACGCATGACCGTACAGAGAACTTGAGAGGTAACTTGTCAGCAACACAAGCTATGTCTAATTCACACAAAGTGGCAGAGGGCAGCTGCCTCCAGCTCCAGCAGAGATTCAGCCCAGGGAGCGGTGTGCAATGGTCATTAGTCTCTCTCCATGGGGTCTACTTAGGTATTAAATAAGACAGCAGCTGTAACTTAGAAATGGATGTGGTTTATTTAAGTTATAAAATAGGATCTTACACCAAACTCGGCAACTGCTTTTTACAGAGTGAAGGTTTGTGATTCCTTTGACAACAAGGAGCTTT